>NC_134355.1:359037653-360372653 GCF_048569485.1 Anomaloglossus baeobatrachus
CGATGAAATTTTTTAATTTTACTGTCCTTAACTTCTTTCTCCCATCTGGACATATCAGTCTCAATGTCCGTCTCAAAGGTCTTGAAGGCCTCCGTACTGAGTCCCGCAGTAATCCTGTTCTGTAAATCAGCTGTCTCGGTTTCAATTGCCCGGAGTTGTGAGCTATTAAGGTCACATAATAATTGAATAAAACCCTTTGAGCAATTATTGGCAAAATCTTCCCATTTGTCTTTAAAAGTGTTATCGTCAATATCAAAAGATGGAAAAACCTGGACCCTAAGTCCTCGTGGTATAAGTCCCTGTTGTAGATACCGTTCCAGGAAGGCACGGTTCCACCATATTTTGGTGCGTTTGTGAATGAGCCCCTTATACTTAGCCACCTCGTCCCGCAAGCACACCTCACCGGACCTGGCATCTGCACACTGTCATGTCTGAAAAAAATCATTCAGCTGAGACCGCCATGTCTCTTCTCGCACATGGAAATCCATAGCCAAAACTGGAGGCACTGTGCAAAACACAGAAGATAAGATTAGAATAACATAGCAATCCATTAGGCACAAAACATGGTGTCAATAAAGAGAAAACCACGGAAAAAACAATGAAATTAAAACCGTGGAACATGATGCACACCACAGGCAGCAATCAAAAACTGGAGGACAAAAAGTGGCTAATATGCAAAAGAGTACAAATATTTATTTATTAAATGATAAACAATTCATTGCAAAGAGTCGTGGAGAAGATGAAGCAGACATGACAAAACACTGGCACAATAAGGTAATATAACAATTAGTACAAAAAGCTGCACAAGGGACCAGACTGGTAATATACAATGCAATGACAATGTAAGTACATGGATAATCTAAAGAACATACCCAGTGCAGCCAAGATAACAAGTGATAAAGTGCCAGAGTGCAAATGAAGAAGGTCTGGATACCCCCCTAGAAGGGTAACGCGCGTTTCGCGTGGAAAGAGTAACACGCTTCGTCAGACCATGAGGAGTATGAATTTCTCCTGTTACCGGAAGTACTAAATGGGCCAGGTGACGCATCACATGGTCCTTGTTAGCCAATGGATGGTGAAGCGGTCGGCGCATGCCGTGGTCGGCGCAGGCGGCCGGGGATGCGCGTACAGCGTCAGGCAGGGCGTGCACGAAGGGGGGCGTAGCTCCCCGTCATACACGCCGTTACCAGGGAGACGCCGTCGGGCAAGCCGGGACGCCAAGCGCGGACCACGCATGCGCACAAGCACACCATCCACGTCGGGGAAAGAACAGCTGGAAATAGTATCCTCGATATATAAACATAAGTGGTGCCCGCCAGGTGCCAACGGTAAATCACATCAAGGCATATAATGATGAGTCTAATCCACAAATAAGAATAATGGGTTCCATGATGGGCATGATGTTAAATGTCCATGACGAGCAGGCATGCAGAGACCAAAAGACTCCAAAATAAGTTCTTCAAACCGACAGTGGTGGTTAGGTGCTGGTCACACAGAACGGAGAAAAAGAACTGTAGAAAAAAATGAAGAAATAAGAAAAAATTTTTTGTGCCTAATGGATTGCTATGTTATTCTAATCTTATCTTCTGTGTTTTGCACAGTGCTCCAGTTTTGGCTATGGATTTCCATGTGCGAGAAGAGACATGGCGGTCTCAGCTGAATGATTTTTTCAGACATGACAGTGGTGCAGATGCCAGGTCCGGTGAGGTGTGCTTGCGGGACGAGGTGGCTAAGTATAAGGGGCTCATTCACAAACGCACCAAAATATGGTGGAACCGTGCCTTCCTGGAACGGTATCTACAACAGGGACTTATACCACGAGGACTTAGGGTCCAGGTTTTTCATCTTTTGATATTGACGATAACACTTTAAAGACAAATGGGAAGATTTTGCCAATAATTGCTCAAAGGGTTTTATTCAATTATTATGTGACCTTAATAGCTCACAACTCCGGGCAATTGAAACCGAGACAGCTGATTTACAGAACAGGATTACTGCGGGACTCAGTACGGAGGCCTTCAAGACCTTTGAGACGGACATTGAGACTGATATGTCCAGATGGGAGAAAGAAGTTAAGGACAGTAAAATTAAAAAATTTCATCGAGATGAATTAGATTTGCAATCCAACAGGGTTTATAAATGGAGGATGTCATCTGATCGATCTAGACCATTTAGACGATTCAATCAGAACCGATCACGCTCTAGATCTACCTCAACACGGTCGTACACCTCAGGTGAGGAATCCTCCATAGAAGCGCATGATCCCTCCACATCCGGTAATAGGATGTTTAATACCACAAAGGAAATATAAGAAGAAACAGGCGGACATGCCTAGACCTCCAATTGATCCCCCTATGACTAGACAACAACATAAAAATGCCTTACAGGTAATTAACCTGTCTTCACACCCACTCTCTCAAACTCAGATTGAATTACTATCTAAAGGCCTTAGTTTTTCCCCCACTAACTCATTTAATTTCTTTACAGCCTTGAAGGACCTCCATATTTTCTCTCGCAAGGTCCTGTTGAAAAAGTTACATTCCAAAAACCCTTTGTCTTATAATCCCATCGACCGGGCTGAAAAAGAAGCTCTTCAGGCTTTGGAAGACCTCCTGATTGAACAACAGGTAGACCAACAGGGCGTTTTTCCACCTTCTATTTTACCTCGATCCACACGGTTCCCTCCCTTGTCCCTCTGTTCCTCTGTAGAGATCTTTACCAGACTCGTCTCTGATGAATTTAAACTCTTATCAACGAGACGTAGATTTGATAATCTTAACTATGCACAGAGGAGGGCACTTCGTGATTTACAAAATCTGGATGATGTCCAGATAAAACCGGCGGACAAGGGAGGCAACATTGTGGTATGGCCCAATAGTTTATATGAGAAAGAGGTATATCGCCAGTTACGCGACAGACAAACCTACTCGAGATTGGAGTCGAGCCCCCTGGTCCCCTATTCCGATTCACTCCACCGGATACTGCTTGGAGCTCTCGAGGATGGTATTATCACCAAAAAAGTCTTTGATGGCTTATTTGTAACCTATCCCAAGATTCCGACATTTTACCTCTTGCCCAAAATCCACAAAAATCCCGAAAACCCGCCGGGGCGTCCGATCGTGTCTGGCATTGATGGTCTCTGTGATCCAGTGTGCCGATTTATAGATTACTACCTAAAGCCACTTGTTGAGACCTTACCATCTTATGCCAAAGACACGACGGACGTCCTGAATAGGGTTGACGGGATTTTTGTGGATACTGATACCCTTTTGGTGACAGCTGACATCGAGGCCCTATATACTAGCATCAATCATGAGGATGGCCTGGAGGCGGTCCGCTTCTTTCTGGGCAACACCAACCGGGATGGCCATTTCTGTGAACTTATACTTGAGCTGCTCCGTTTCATTCTCACACACAACTTTTTTATTTTCAAAGACCGTTTTTATTTACAGACACGCGGCACTGCGATGGGCGCGGCCTGTGCGCCTTCGTACGCTAATCTGTTCCTCGGCTATTGGGAGAGGGGCATTTTTGGCGACGAGGGCGTGCTGGCGGCTGCCCATGCGCAGTGCTGGATTAGATACATCGATGATGTGTTTATCCTTTGGCAGGGTACAGCGGAGCAGCTCACCACATTTATGGATACATTGAATCATAATTCCATTAATCTTAAACTCACATTTAAATTTGATTTACAGCAGATTGATTTTTTAGATATTTCCATTGGAGTTGACCCATGTCGGCAACTACAGACAGATGTCTTTAGGAAACCGACATCGGTCAACTCCCTTTTACATGCATCATCTTCTCACACCTCTAGTACTATTCAGGCTATCCCGGTTGGTCAGTTTCTCAGAATGAAGCGGATTTGTTCTACTTCTGATAACTTCAAGGCGCAGGCTGAAGATCTCAGCTCCAGATTGGTTGCTAGGGGCTATAGTCACCGTTCTATCAAAAAGGGTTATAATCGGGCTCGGAATACCCAGAGGCGGGAGCTCCTACAGTCTTCTGGTCGAGGGAATAGGGGGTTCGGAGAGGTCCGCTTTATTTCAACATTTAACCATGAGTGGCAAACTATGCGCAATATTTTCAACAAATACTGGCCAATTCTGAAGAGTGACCCTAGCCTGAGCTCCCATTTGTCTGACCATCCACTTATGACGGCGCGACGTTCCAGGAATTTGAAGGATTACCTTGTGCGCAGTCATTACGTTCCAGCAGTGTCCCATCCTTTTGGCCAAATTGCCCCCTTACACGGTTGTTTTCCATGTGGCCACTGTCTTGCATGCACCAATGTCCCCCGCAGTAAGACCTTCACAACTGTAGATGGCAGCCGCACGTTTGACATCAGGTGTTACGTGTCTTGTGCAACCTCGAATGTGGTTTATTATGCCACTTGCGGCTGTCCAAAGGTCTACATAGGTCTGACTTCACGGGAACTCCGAATTAGGGTCCGTGAACATGTGAGGGACATTGGTGCGGCTAAGACGGTGGTGGACATTTCGACTCTTAAAACCCTGCCCCGACATTTTCGTAGCCATCATGACTGTAACAGCAAGTCACTTAGGATTAAGGGCATTGATGTTATTCATGTCGGTAGCAGGGGTGGCAATATTAAGAAAATTCTTGCCCAAAGGGAAACTAAGTGGATTACCACTTTGGGGTCTATGACCCCAGCTGGTCTGAATGAGTCCCTTACCTTTGCCCCTTTTCTTTAGCTCCTCCCTCCCTCCCCCCTGTTTTCTTTTTCTGGAACATTTGCCTGTTCTTTATTCTCGGGCACTTGTTCCAGAATTTTAACGTTTTTTCATTGTTTTTAATCAAAAATTTTTTCTTATTTCTTCATTTTTTTCTACAGTTCTTTTTCTCCGTTCTGTGTGACCAGCACCTAACCACCACTGTCGGTTTGAAGAACTTATTTTGGAGTCTTTTGGTCTCTGCATGCCTGCTCGTCATGGACATTTAACATCATGCCCATCATGGAACCCATTATTCTTATTTGTGGATTAGACTCATCATTATATGCCTTGATGTGATTTACCGTTGGCACCTGGCGGGCACCACTTATGTTTATATATCGAGGATACTATTTCCAGCTGTTCTTTCCCCGACGTGGATGGTGTGCTTGTGCGCATGCGTGGTCCGCGCTTGGCGTCCCGGCTTGCCCGACGGCGTCTCCCTGGTAACGGCGTGTATGACGGGGAGCTACGCCCCCCTTCGTGCACGCCCTGCCTGACGCTGTACGCGCATCCCCGGCCGCCTGCGCCGACCACGCATGCGCCGACCGCTTCACCATCCATTGGCTAACAAGGACCATGTGATGCGTCACCTGGCCCATTTAGTACTTCCGGTAACGGAGAAATTCATACTCCTCATGGTCTGACGAAGCGTGTTACTCTTTCCACGCGAAACGCGCGTTACCCTTCCTAGGGGGGTATCCAGACCTTCTTCATTTGCACTCTGGCACTTTATCACTTGTTATCTTGGCTGCACTGGGTATGTTCTTTAGATTATCCATGTACTTACATTGTCATTGCATTGTATATTACCAGTCTGGTCCCTTGTGCAGCTTTTTGTACTAATTGTTATATTACCTTATTGTGCCAGTGTTTTGTCATGTCTGCTTCATCTTCTCCACGACTCTTTGCAATGAATTGTTTATCATTTAATAAATAAATATTTGTACTCTTTTGCATATTAGCCACTTTTTGTCCTCCAGTTTTTGATTGCTGCCTGTGGTGTGCATCCTGTTCCACGGTTTTAATTTCATTGTTTTTTCCGTGGTTTTCTCTTTATTGACACCATGTTTTGTGCCTAATGGATTGCTATGTTATTCTCTTCTCAGTGGGAGAGTAACAACCAAAAAATAGTCCAGGACATTCAGCAACAACCGGCGACCTCACAGCAGGGGCCAGGTCATTGCTGGATGTCACACACAGCGACATCGCTTGCAAGATCGCTGTTTCGTCACAAAAACCGTGACTCAGCAGCGATGTCGCTAGCGATGTTGCTTAGTGAAACATGGCATTTAGACCCCATGCACAAATTGAGTATTTGGTGAGTTTTTTACATCAGTATTTGTAAGCCAAAATCAGGAATGGATAACCAGAGGAAAAGTATAAGGGTACGCTTATATGAGCGTATGACTCTGATGAGTGCAATGCGAGAAAATCTCGCATTGCACTCCACTCGGACCAATGTTATTCAATGAGGGAAAGCAGATGGTCAGTTTTTTTCTCATCCAGATTCTGGATGAGAGAAAAGTGGCAGCATGCTACGATTGTCAGTGAGACCCATGTCACTTGCACCCATACAAGTGAATGGGTGCGAGTGAAACATCAGACTGCACTCGGATGAAATCAGAGTGCAGTGCGATAATCGCATCAGCTGACAATGGAGGAGACGGAGAGATTAGTCCCTCCCTCTCCTCCACAGCTCTCGCCCTTTCCTCTGCTGCTGCGATCCGATCTCAGGATCGGATCACAGTTACATGACACTCAGGTCACACTGGCAGCACAGCGGGAGTCGAGGGTAATTAGCATATTGCATCAAATGCACTCGCATTGGATGCCATAAAATCATGTCAATCCGGCCTTATACATTAGAAACACGGGCACCACTTATGAATTTATTACCCACTCTTGGTTTTGGCTTACTGATATGGAGGTAAAAAAATTTAATGCGAAATACCAGAGATATCAAAAACAAAGCAGCTTTATTTAAGCATGACATACCAAACAGAGATATAATCCTCAGATTCCAAAACACGATAAAAAAGTATACAAATGTGCACTCAAAAACAGAATGAAAAAAATGTAAGCAGCTTAATTTAGCCAATAAGTGCAGAAATGCTGCAGAAAATCTGTAACATCAAAAACTCAACAAACACTCATCATGGGAATGTAGCGATAGGGCTCATGTACACGTTGCGGGGTTTTTTTGCGTTTCTGCAGCGTTTTAAGCTGCAGCGTCACATTGTCAAAATGCATGCGTTCTGCTTCCCCTGCAAAGTCTATGAGAATCATGCAAAATCTATGTGCACGATGCTTTTTTAAATGCAGCGTTTTGATAGTCAAAAATTTGACAAAATCTCTGCATTTATAAAATCAGCATATCACTTCTTTTGCCCGTTTTGGCAGCGTTCTACACCCATTGAAATCAATGAGTTGTAGAAAAAGGCTACCAAAATGCTAAGCAGTGCGTTTTCGCTGCATTTTTGTTGCGATCCGCATGTTTTTTTAACATAACAAACGCAGGTCTTTCGGTCTCTCTCTCTGTCCATGTCGGTCTCTCCCTCCCACCCCCTCTCCCATACTCATCAATCCACGATCACCGACGCTGCCCTGCACGGCGTTCACACTGTGGCGGCTTTTCCTCTTTTGAAAATTCTGGCCGCTCATTAATCCATCTCGTATTCCCTGCTTCCCCCACCCACCGGCGCCTAGGATTGGTTGCAGTCAGACACGCCCCCAATGCTGAGTGACAGCTGTCTCACTGCAACCAATCACAGCCGCCGGTGGGTGTGTCTATATGAAGCAGTAAAAAAAAATAACTCATTAAAAAAAAACGACGTTCTGTCCCCCCCAATTTGAATACCAGCCAGGGTAAAGCCACACGGCTGACACGGCTGAAGGCTGGTATTCTCAGGATGGGGAGCAGCCAGCAGCCACCTGGTATTGCCACATCTATTAGATGCCACAGTCCTGGGACTCTACCCAGCTCATCCCGAATTGCCCTGGTGCGGTGGCAAACAGGGTAATAAGGAGTTAATGGCAGCAGCCCATAGCTGCCACTAAGTCCTAGGTTAATCATGGCAGGCGTCTCCCCGAGATACCTTCCATGAGTAACCTGTAAGTTAAAGAAAATAAACACACACATCCAAAAAAATCCTTTATTTGTAATGAAAGACAAAAAAAACACCCTCTTTCACCACTTTATTAACCCCTCAAAACACCTCCAGGTCTGACGTAATCCATGCAAGGTCCAATGATGCTTTCAGCTCTGCTACATCGGAAGCTGACAGGAGCGACAATAGAACACCGCTACTCCTGTGAGCTCCATGCAGCAACTGAAGTGAGTCGCGCGATCAGCTGTGCTGTCACTGAGGTTACTCGCGGCCACCTCTCTCAGCTGGTGGACTGCAGCTATGACCACGATTAACCTGGGTGAAAGCACAGCTGATCGCGCAGCTCACTGCAGTCACTCAGGGGATTTGCGGTCACAGGTGAGTCCTTCACGTGTGACCGCAAATCAGGCTGCGACACAGAGAGAGAGAGCCGCGCGATGTCAGTGAACTTGGGTGAAGCTCTGACGTCACTGCTGAGGACTCCTGTGTCCTGGCACTGACCTCAGAGGTTCATCTGAGTTCATGACAGCACACAGAGACAGAGCCGAGGGATGACAATGAAGTCGGGTGTAGTTCATCCGAGCTAATTCACATTGCCCGGCTCTGTCTGTGTCTGTTGTCAGCGGGCATGTAGCAGAGCTGAATTGCCAGGGGTCCGCACTGACAAAAATGCATCCAAAACGCACGTAAAATGCATGCAAAATGCATCCAAAATGCATGCTTTTTGGATGCATTCTTTTTGTCAACATGCAGCGTTAAGTCTGCCAGAGGGTGCATTTATTTCTGCAATGGCCAGGACGCAACGTGCGCATGAGCCCTTAGGCTTTTCAATTTGCCTGATCTTGTCATCTCTGCAACTAATGCGTAGACAGGTGAGCGAAATCCCATTGCAGGCAAAAGGATCAGTTCCACCATCAGTTTCCATCTGGTGTTTTGTTGAAAGAAAATATGGTGTAATGTGTCTCTCATTGAAGCTATTTCCACATGGATCCCACCGCAAACTACTTAAGTAGCCTGAAGGAGATTAGCGTTATTCAATGATCCAAACTCATGGAGCTACGGTATGTCTATATTAGTACATACAAAGTGTGAATACACAAAAAAATCCCTTGTGTGAACATACTTTTACAGGTAAAAAAAAAATATACTCTAGAAAAAAGGAATCTTTAAACCATATCCTGAGATGCATTTGGGGGCCTTCCTCAGGGATGCATACAAATCCACTAACCATATGTTAGCATTTTTCTTAGTTTACATTTCTATTTGGATTTCTTTTTGCCATACTAGTTCTGAAATAACAATATAATGTCAGCCAATCCTTATTTGCCCAATCCACTATATAGATTGCATACCCATGTATTGTTTGAAGTCCAAACATCATTTTCAATGTTCCTTGGAACAAATAATGACAGGTAATTAGGGTCTATTTGAGACACTGACCAACAGAATTCTATAAACCAGCCAGTTTTCATTTATGTCTATGAGAATAAGTGGTAAAGTAGCTTTTTCTCTATCCAAGAGACATTATAAATAATTATTCATAATGTCTATTGGCCAGAGTAAATTCTACCATTTACAAAGACTCCAAGTCATCAATTTTCATTGAGAAAACAATTTGCAAACGGGACCTGTCACATTTTGGCCTGATTGAGAACAGCTCAAAACATCCCTCTATTATTTATTGTTTTAATACTTAATTTTTGGTACAATAAAATTGGACAAATTTTTCCTATATACTTGGTAACAAATGTGACGACATGGACTCTCATGGGTTAAAGTTTCTTAACATTCAGCTAGACATGAAGATAGTTTGTTTATAGACTGGGGATAAGCCCCTCATGAGTCAGGCTCTTGTTGACTCATGTAATTGTTTTGGCCACTGGAGCCCAGACACCCAGATAACTCAATTATGCGAAGTTCCCATTGTATTACTAAGTGAATTGCTAGATGTGAGGTAACATACCTGACCCACCCTTGTCTCTGGATATTTGAATATAGCTTGAAATCTAGCCAATAAGAGCCCAGTCTTTTCCACCAATCGTGAAGACCCCAATGGTCTGAAAGGAGAGCTCAGGGGTATAAGAAGGAGAACTGTTCATTTGCTCAGGGAGACTCTGGCTACATGCTAACAATCTAGGACCTGCGGATCCGATTGGCAAGCCTGGATTATAACACTATATGGACTTCAGCACTGAATGCAAGGATTCGGCTTTGATATCAAGGACTACCTAAGGAAAAAACCCAGGTTGGGACAATTTGGTCACCTGGCTACAGACTTGCGGACCTCTGCCAGCTTCCTAAATCTGGCGTTATTCCATTCTCGGTGGGTGCCCGCCAAAAGCGGGGTGCTGCTGGATTGGAGTAAGTAGCCCTGGAAGCTCTGAAGCACGGACATTCTAAATCCCTGGTGAGCCAGCGGAAGGGTGAAACTCTGTTGCCTGTTACATTTGTGTGTTTTGCTGGTTATGTGTTATGTGCCGTTGATATTTTGGTGATCCAATAAAGTCTTACTATTGTGATTCCCTCACCCTGTGTTGTCTGAGTAGTGTTCCGCGCATGGTTAAGGAGATCGGCGGTCAGTTGCGATGAGCCCTGGGCCATGCTGTCTTTCTAAAGGTGGCTGGGCCAGCGGACAAGAGCACCCACTGAGCCCCGTGTCTCCACAACAAGTATATAAATTTAGAAGGTATATTTACTTGTGTGCCATCTGTAAATAGGTCAATCTATTTTATTCCAATGTTTGGAGCTACCATATATATAGAAAACTGTCATTAGAATAATTGCTTTTATACTAAATACTTGAGTGTTTTTATATATGTCTATTCAATAATATTAATTTTGATTTATGCTTTTTATGTGTTGTATTTATCATTTCTTCAGTGATTAAAGCGGGCTTTACACGCTGCGATCTCGCTAGCGAGATCGCAAGCGATCGTACCCACCCCCGTCGGTTGTGCGACACGGGCAAATCGCTGCCCGTACCACACAACCTCGCTTACCCCATCACATGGACTTACCTGCCCTGCAACGTCGCTCTGGCCGCACAAACCGCCTCCTTTCAAAGGGGGCGGTTTGACGGCGTCACAGCGACGTCACACGGCAGGCGTCCAATAGAAGCGGAGGGGCGAAGATGAGCGGGACGTAACATCCCGCCCATCTCCTTCCTTCCGCATTGCCGGTGGAGGCAGGTAGGGAGATGTTCGTCGCTTCTGCGGTGTCACACACAGCGAAGTGTGCTGCCACAGGAACGAGGAACAACATCGCTAATAAGCAGAAAACGATTTTTTGTTTCAGGACGACCTCTCCGCGCCAAACGATTTTGACCACTTTTGAGATCGTTTAAGGTCGCTTATAAGTGTCACACACTGCGATATCATTAATGACGCCGAATGTGCGTCACAAACACCGTGAGCTCGACGATAATTCATTAACGATATTGTAGCATGTAAAGCCCGCTTTAGTCAGTGTAATATTTTCCCTTGGTTGTGACTCTTCATGCCATATTTTCTTCTTTCATTGTGGCTATATTTAATATCATGAGAATAGTTTTAATTAGAATCTTTCTATTTCTATCTTGTTATAACATAGTAGTGGTGTCCTTCTCTAGGCAAGTTACATTTTGTAATTTATTTGGGATGTATTTTTATCTTTATCCTTTACCTAAGGCCCCCTTCACACGTCCGTGAAAAACACGCACGTGTGTTACGGGCCGTTTTTCGGGTCCGTGTCCCGTTTTTGTGTCCGTTTTTATGGTCCGTGTGGCACCTGTGTGAATTGCGTATGCTAGCCGTGTTTGTGTGCAGAACGTCCGTGTGTGCGTGTGGAATTAACGTGTATGTGTACGTGTAATGTCCGTGTGTAATGTCCGTGTGTGTGATGCACAATGTCGTTTATAAATGTCGGCTGACAGCAGACAGAGTTGCGCGATGAGAATGAACTCGGGTGAACTTCACCCGACTTCATCCTCATACCGCGGCTCTGTCTGTGTCGAGTACTGATTAGCGGTCACCTGTGAAGGATTCACCGGTGACCGCTAATCCCCCGAGTGACTGAAGTGTCCCCCCCTCTCTCATACTCACCGATCCCCGATCACCGGCGCTGCACGGCATTCACACTGCTGCGGCGGCTTTTACTATTTTGAAAAAGCCGGCCGCTCATTAAACAATCTCCTATTCCCTGCTTTCCCCGCCCACCGGCGCCTATGATTGGTTACAGTGAGACACGCCCCCACGCTGAGTGACAGGTGTCACACTGCACCCAATCACAGCAGCCGGTGGGCGTGTCTATACTGTGCAGTAAAATAAATAAATAAATAATTAAAAAAAACCGGCATGCGGTTCCCCCCAATTTTAATGCCAGCCAGATAAAGCCATACGGCTGAAGGCTGGTATTCTCAGGATGGGGAGCTCCACGTTATGGGGAGCCCCCACCCTAACAATATCAGTCAGCAGCCGCCCAGAATTGCCGCATACATTATATGCGACAGTTCTGGGGCTGTACCCGGCTCTTCCCGATTTGCCCTGGTGCTTTGGCAAATCGGGGTAATAAGGAGTTATTGGCAGCCCATAGCTGCCAATAAGTCCTAGATTAATCATGTCAGGCGTCTATGAGACACCCTCCATGATTAATCTGTAAATTACAGTAAATAAACACACACACCAGAAAAAATCCTTTATTAGAAATAAAAACACACACACATTCCCTGGTTCACCACTTTAATCATCCCCGAAAAAGCCCTCCATGTCCGGCGTCATCCAGGATGCTCCAGCGTCGCATCCAGCGCTGCTGCATGGAGGTGACAGGAGCTGCAGAAGACACCGCCGCTCCGGTCACCTCCACGCAGCTAATGAAGACAGCCGTGCGATCAGCTGAGCTGTCACAGAGGTTACCCGCTGTCACTGGATCCAGTGACAGCGGGTAACCTCTGTGACAGCTCAGCTGATCGCACGGCTGTCTTCATTAGCTGCGTGGAGGTGACCGGAGCGGCGGTGTCTTCTGCAGCTCCTGTCACCTCCATGCAGCAGAGCTGGATGCGACGCTGGACCATCCTGGATGACACCGGACATGGAGGGCTTTTTCGGTGATGATTAAAGTGGTGAACCAGGGAATGTGTGTGTGTTTTTATTTCTAATAAAGGATTTTTTCTGGTGTGTGTGTTTATTTACTGTAATTTACAGATTAATCATGGAGGGTGTCTCATAGACGCCTGACATGATTAATCTAGGACTTATTGGCAGCTATGGGCTGCCAATAACTCCTTATTACCCCGATTTGCCAAAGCACCAGGGCAAATCGGGAAGAGCCGGGTACAGCCCCAGAACTGTCGCATATAATGTATGCGGCAATTCTGGGCGGCTGCTGACTGATATTGTTAGGGTGGGGGGCTCCCCATAACGTGGAGCTCCCCATCCTGAGAATACCAGCCTTCAGCCGTATGGCTTTATCTGGCTGGCATTAAAATTGGGGGGAACCGCACGCCGTTTTTTTTTAATTTTTTATTTATTTATTTTACTGCACAGTATAGACACGCCCACCGGCTGCTGTGATTGGGTGCAGTGTGACACCTGTCACTCAGCGTGGGGGCGTGTCTCACTGTAACCAATCATAGGCGCCGGTGGGCGGGGAAAGCAGGGAATAGGAGATTGTTTAATGGGCGGCCGGCTTTTTCAAAATAGTAAAAGCCGCCGCAGCAGTGTGAATGCCGTGCAGCGCTACGCCGGGGATCGGGGAACGGTAAGTATGAGAGAGGGGGGGAAACTGACCGACAGACTGTGAGAGAGGGACAGACAGAGAGACCGACAGAGAGACTGACCGACGGACTCAGGGAGATTGACGGACATACATAGAAATAGAAAGAATAGCCGACATCACTAGAAATAAAAACACCAAACGGACACGGACTATAGGTATATGCATACGTGTTTACTAACGTGTGTGCACATATCCATAGACTTTCATTGTGTCCACGTGTGCGTGCTCCGTGCAGATAACGGACATGCATCCGTGCCAAACGCAAACACATACGGATCACGGACACGCACACACGGACATAATGAAATAACGGACGTGTGACCACAATCATAGATTAACATTGGTGCACGTTTGGCCGTGTCTCCGGTATATACGGAAACGGACCAAACACGCACGTGTATCACGGACGTGTGAAGGGGGCCTAACACTGTAATAGTAAAAAGCCTAACGTACCGTATTTGGAACACCCTGTCGTAAGTATTTATATCAATTTCCATATTTTTTTATTTCATATCACATGTATATAAGACAGGGAACAACAATTGCAAATGTTTTCTATAGAATTCAACAATAAAAAAATATTGCTGCCAAAATCTTTCTGCAAATCAGCTGAATTTCATTTACGTCTAAGCCAATATTTTGGCAAGCGGTAATTGATGTAGCCAACACTTTGTTGCAAGCACAATAACACACGTTATCCAATTATCATCACAAGGATTTCATATATTTCTGCAGTACTAATATTCATCAATGTATTTTTTTTGTTAAGTTACCAAACTGCATTCAGTTATTCAGTAATTTTAAAGATCTTTTTTTCTTAAAATGTAAAAAGTATTAGATTTGCCCTTTGTCGCTGTCAGAAGAATGGTGATTTTTTTTCTGTCTTGACAGGTAGTTGTAATTCTATCACTTTCTCCGTGACATCAATCTCTGAGTTACACTAGATGGGTCTTCCGAAAAACACAGAAGTATTTCTTTAGTATCTTGAAAAACACACTTGGCTTCTTCCTGAATGAGATGATGTCTGAAAATAAATATCGTTTAGCTAAGCTGCTGGATCTCTCGATGGCAGAGGAGATGTGACCTTTTAGTGGCAGGTTTCCAGAGATGCCTGATGATGCTGGCATGTATAAATGACTGTCAAATTCTCTTATTAATTTGCCCTGCAGTCTCATGTCTAAGTTTAAGGATCACTGTCACATCCAACGTCCTAAACATTAATCCATAGCTGTGTTTAATTTTACACTGTCTCGCCAAGACTTGAATATTTGAGAAATGAAGACAATGTCACAGGCTGTCTATCACTTTTTGAAATAGTGAAGAGAAATTTAAAATTACATGGGATCATACAGTCCTATAGGTCAGGAAAGAGGTTATTACAATACCTAGCAAGTAGAGAGACATTAAAACACAATTTAATGAAATTCATGCACTGGGTGTCACCATTAGAATTTCAAGTAGCGCTATGCTATGTCAGGCATGTTTTTACATTTTACTGCCTTTACTGTTACAAAAAAAAACAATCATTTTAAATCCATGCTCAGAGCATTGGTCCTTAGATAAAAGATAGTTTAGGACTATTTTACTCTGGCTAGTTTATTACTTATTAGTGCTGACATTTTAATAATTATCAGAATGATATACTATTGATTTAAGAAAGGAATGTCTTAAATATAAGATATGTTTTGCATAGTTTTGGTTTATTTCTTTTTTAAATCCTTCTAAAGTCAAAGTTACACATATAAAAATCTGCGTCATTCAAATGGAAACGTCGTATTACAATATTATGACCAAGAACTACAGGTTCGAAATGCGTTAATGACCTTAGGGATTACACCCACTGAATCTTCATGTTTTTAATCCTTTTCTAATAAACATTGTTGATTTTATCTTCAATCCCTGGACGTTTTTTTTTTCTGAATATCCACTCTTTTTTTTATTAGATTTACAATAAAATATGTACTTATATATAAAATTCATCTACAAAAAAAAGTTAGCACCTATTTGGGGTTACAACCTGTATGATGATCCAAATCTTTCTTTCTTTCTTACTTTTTCTCTTTCTTTTTTATTTTTTCTCTTACTTCTTTTTTCTCTCTCTTTCTTTTTTACTTTCTTTTTTTCATTCTTCCTGTTTCTTTTTCTTTCTTTCTCCCCTTTTCTCTTTCTTTTTTCCTTTTTCTCTTTCCTTTCTTCCTTCCTTTTCCCTTTATTCTGTCTTGTAGGTGTTGTAATATCATTATATTGTTCCATTGGTTATGATATGTAATGATTGTTGTTATGCGGAAAAATGAAATAAAATATATATTGGGTATTTGGAGGCGTGGGGTCTAAATAGTCTATATTTATTGTTCTTTTTAAAATAATTAAGTATTTCTATTCTTTGAAAGTGACTGGATTTATTCACTTTTTAATCTGTGTTCTGCATTTGGTAAAAAATGTTGGGTCTGCATTCATTTATGGCATGAATGTATTAGTTTTGAGATCTCAGGTCTCTCTTAATTCTATACTGTCTTAATTAAATAGGTATCCAAACTCAAGCATATATATCATACCCTCAAGATATGAATTAAATGATAAATGTAGATCACTCTTCCTTTAAGAATATGGGTCCTCTGGAACACACATAAATTAATCTTTTACAATAACTAAGTTATCAATAAATATTCACTTGTAAGATTTTATAGATTTTAGTGTACAGAAACATATATGACTATACAATATACCACATAGTAATTTTTGGGGAAGATAAATTGACACTAAAAACTTACAATAACTACATTTCACTTCTGTTATATCCCCTTGCACTGTCAGTAATCTACTATGCTAGTTTTATTCATTTTTAGCTGTTCTGTACTTGTTTCTTTGTCTTTACCAGATTTCTTTTCTTTTCCTGACCAAAAAAACCCCAGAAAACTCTATTGTTTTCTGCTGCTTCTCGAAACCATTCTAATATGGAAATTCTATTAGTCCTTTTTCATGAACCAGCGCATACCTGGCATTCTAAAAAATGGCTTCAATATCAATGATTACCAAGATCTCTTTTGCATATAACAACAAAGAACCTAGAACTCACTACCAAATCACAAACTCTCTTCCTATCTATTTTTCCATAAGCTCAAAAATGTCTACTGGATTTGTTTTGTTTGATTTTTCACATTCTATATAAAGTATTTAAACATCACATTTTAGAAATGTACCACTCCTTAAGCAAATAATAACAGTACTAATTTAGACACCCCCTAAATGTGCTTGCAAAGATGTATTTGTAGTCCCTGAACATTAAGTATAATCACAGTGCTGAAATTAATTATATAAAATCTGTACATTTTAATGCACTTTGGGACTAATGAAAAAATAACTCCCAATTTGCAGCTGTTTATACAGACCTTGTGTTTCTCTGTTTCAAAGAAGAACCTTCTCAACCCTTCCTATCAGCCAGTTCTCAGTAGTTCATATCTACACAGCGAACACATTGAAACTAAGCGCTCTGCATAAATTATAAACACTAATAATTAGAACATATAGTACAGGTCTCATAATCATTGTAGAAATTCCTATTTTCTCACGTATACACTTCGTTATTGGGTTCACCTATATTGTATATTTTATCATTTGGACACATGGATTCTATACAATCCTACAGTTTAAAATGTCAACTAAACATGACAAAGAGTTGTAAAAAGCCTAAAGGCAAGGTCAAAAAGGGGTTTAAAGAACACAACAATTTTCTGACCAGGAATCTAAGGAATTCTAAAACAGAGAAATGCTCAGCTAGAATAACTGTCGAAAAGCAATATTTTCACAGTAGGATCATTCCAGCGTTATAAAGAAGAATTCTTTGTTTCAATTTTATACTACCTGGACAAATCTCATAACTTGTCCTTATGAGAAATGATGTGAGGAGAATGTTTTATAATATGTGAAATTGACATATCAACTTTAGCAAGAACATTGAAATAGATGCTAATTATACACGTGACTCGGTGACAGTATTTATCCAGATTTTTATCACTATTCCAGCTATGACTATGTTTCATCCATATATTTTGCTCTCAGCCTTATTTCTGTATATATACATTTGTGACTGAATTCTTACTAAATGAATGTAGAGGGCTAATTACAAATGACAGCCACAAGAGTCGGATCAGTAAATGTATACAAATAGAACTTGCATGATTAAAATGGTATATGTAATAATAATAATTTTATTCTTTTATATAGCGCTATTAATTCCACAGCACTTTACATACATTGGCAATACTGTCCCCATTGGGGCTCACAATCTAGAGTACCTATCTGTATGTCTTTGGAGTGTGGGAGGAGACCGGAGTACTCGGAGGAAACCCACGCAAACACAGGGAGAACATACAAACTCCTTGCAGATGTTGTCCTTGGTGGGATTTGAACCGAGGACCCCAGAGCTGCAAGACTGCAGTGCTAACCACTGAGCCACTGTGCCACCCTAGTAACAATATAATATTTTGGCATTACAAAAAAGTTTTCAAAAGAACATGGACTATTATTTAAATTAGGTTTTGAGTTAGATATAACTTGAAAAAAAAATTGGCAATGTTATTTTTTTCAGATCACGCTCTTTATTTAAAAAAAATAGCTATCTTGCAGTTTTTAAACAACCAATCTTTTTTAGATTAATATTTCCTGTACTTTAAGGAAGAGTTTACAGTTGTTTTCTTATCATCAGAGACAGGATTACAATGAAAGGCAACATATCTACACACATCTGAATAAAAAGAATTCACAATCACACCTGAAACTACTCTTCTCTTCACGAGGACGTTTGTGAAGGCTTCAATACAAAAAAATGGTTAGGTCTCACCATTGTGCCTAACATGTAGTTCCCTCAAATAAAAGGAAAAAAAACAAAAAGCCTCAATGGCCAGTGTGAAGTTTGCAAGATTTCTATTTTTTATTTTTATTACAAATTGTGATATGTTAAAAAAAATGGCAAAATGTTTTTAAAAATATATTCAACACAAAAACCTTCTTTATTCAATAGGTAATTTTCTGATTAAAGCAATCCTTTGCCTCTGCAGCCAATTTTCAGTTTTGAGCTTTTTTCTTTCCTCCCCTTCTTTCAAGAGCCATGCCTTTTTCATTTCTCTGTCCACATACCTGTATGATGTCTTGTTTTTGTGGGATCAGTTGTAGTTTTGAATAATACCATCCATTTTATCCTTCTGAAAAACTGTAGTGAAAAAAGGAAAAATTCCAAGTGCGATGAAATTGGGGAAAAAATGCAATTTTGCTATTTTTTTTTCTGTTTTTTTACTTACATTCTGTGCTTAAAGTTACTTAATCAGGGTATGATTAAAGCAATACAAAACTTGTATAGATTTTTTTTTATTTAATTGGGCAAAAAAAAATAGAAATGAGTAAAAAATAAATAAATTTAGTTTATGTATCTATTTTCTGAGACCCATAACATTTATTTTTTTGCCTAGATTGAGCTAGGAAAGAGCTTTTTTTGGCGTGACAAGGTGACCGTTTTATTGGTACC
Source organism: Anomaloglossus baeobatrachus (assembly GCF_048569485.1). Lineage (NCBI taxonomy): Eukaryota > Metazoa > Chordata > Amphibia > Anura > Aromobatidae > Anomaloglossus > Anomaloglossus baeobatrachus. Next base: position 359,056,772 of record NC_134355.1, read on the forward strand.
ATATCTAGATAATTACAACATTTTGATGTTTTCACTGCATTCTTTTAGAAAGAAGTAGTGACCGAAATAACACATTTCTGGAGTGTTGATTTTTTCCTCATTATGGCGTTACCGATCAGGTTAATTAATTTTATATTATGATTGATCAGACTTTTATGAACGTGACAATACCAAATGTTTTTTTTTTTATTTCTTTTATTTTCAATCAGGGAAAATTAAGGTTATTTGAACTTTCATATTTTTTATATGTTTAAAAGCTTTTCTATTTTTACTTTATTTGTTAGCTTCCTTAGTGGACTTCAATCTGCAATTGTCGATTACTTATACTATATACTGCAAAAGCTCAGTATTGCATGTTATATCATAAATCTCAACTCTCCTTTTACGTATGCTCAGTATATAGATTAGCTTCAGATGACGACCAAGTTGACCCATGGCTGCTTTCAGACATTGACAGTGGTGTGTAAATGGTTAAACAGCTCATTTCCGGCTGTTAGAGACAGATGCTGACTATTTTATATAGCTGGTAGAGAGAGTTTAGTTGCTGTGCCCACCCTCGCAATCATGTTCATGATATTGTGTTAAGGATCAAAACAATTTTTCAAGTAATTTAAATTTTGACAGAAATGTAGTAGAAATTATATTTTTGCCCTTTTTGTTAATTGCTTCACTTTTTAATCATCTCAAATAATAGAATTTAGATGAAATATAAATTTTTAAAGTGATACCTATTTTTGGGAATTATTTATTATTGTAATTTACAGTATTTAATCAAATTAAGTTAATGTAAATATATTGCAGGGTTTTTTTTTTATCATTTTTACAGTTGTTTTTATAAACTATTGAGATTTTTTTTTACCCATATAATGACCAGTATGATGACCATACTGGGCATCATAGATAGACATAGGTTCTTCCAGTGGGTCCTAGAATATTAATGCTTAGAGCAGGTATAAATCTTACATATATCAGTGCTTTCCTACTTTTCTTTTCCTTAGGTGGGTTTCACGTATTCAAAATAAATTGAAAGTCCGAGCTGAGCTTGATTATAGAAAATTAATCCTAGTGGGACTGGGTTCACACAAGCATATTTTCTACATCTAAGAAAAACTGTCCCATTATGCTATGCTAACCCGAGATTATTGGATTGTCCAATTGTTTTTCAGAATCCATAGACTTGAATGGCCAAATGCATCCAAATTTCAGAGGCAAATTGAATAACATTGATCCGATTGTAATCCAATTTTTTGACGGATAGCCCTCAGAATGAAAATATGGTCATCGGCAAAAGCCCTAAAGGGAAATTTGGAGCATTGTTTTTAACTATAATCCCATACATTAACCGTTTTTCAATCAAAGTGTGTTTTAATGTTTTTAAGACCCCCATGTCCCTTCTGTACTTTGGTTACTGTGTAAAAAAAAACAGATTTTTGTTTAAGAGGAAACCCCCGAAAAGTTATAATCAGAATCTGTAAAATGATTTGATTCACAATACAATAATAAATTATCCAAACTTAGTGCAGACAAGTGATAAAACTGATACTGTTGACATAACCTCTTTTCTATCCATCTAGTGGCATACTTTTATGGTTTTTTGCTTTAGTATATTTATGCAATTAATTAGTTCTCTAAATAAATCTTCTTCGGCGTCAGTCAATTTCTATTTCACAGAATGAAATGCAGACGTCAACCAGAAAGTAAAGAGAAAAGCATAAATGCTTCTAGAAAAATAAAACTTTCCAAAAGATATTCTGAGTTATCCATGTCCCTGAATACTTTCAGATGTCAGCATATGTCTTAAGGATATCGTGGAAATGTACTGTCATCTTGACATATCTGTCTTTACTCTTCTATACACTGTAGGTTCCTAGGTGAGCAAAATCATAAGACTAAATCACAGAAAGTCAAAACAGCATCTGCAGTACAGAACTATTTTCATGTAGCCTTATAAATCACAATATTTAGTAAGATAAGGTTATCATGATTTGCCGGTTTGTCATTTCTTAACATATATCATTTATTTCTTTGTGTTGTTCTATAGAATAATCTTTATTTATGTATTTATTTATGTGACATCTAATCCAAGCTGTTCAGTTAGCATTTGATTTTTTTGGTTTTGCTTTAACATTCAAACTGATACATAGAAATTTATTTTTGGATTTAATTGCAATCACTTGTGAGTAAATGATCTCAATATATAAAGGGTGTGCATTTGATCCAACTCTGCAAATATTTTTCTTATCATATTTTTAGGTCTGACACAACTTTAAATTCTATTTTCCATCTGAATTTTTTTTTTACAGATTAAGGCCTCATTCACACATCCATTTTTTTGCACTGTCTGAAAAAACATGCCCATTTGTAAGCCAATGTATTTTGCATTCAAGGTAAAATGTACACAAACTGTCATTTATTTTTTCATTTTTTATTAATGATAGTGGTGAATGAATTAAACATAAAATTACATAATTTTGCACTAGTTTTTATTATTTGAATCTTGATACTACATTTTGAACCCATATATACAGTATACATTTTGTTGGATATGGTAACAAATAGATCTTGATTGAACTAATTAAAACCAATATATATATATATATATATATATATATATATATATATATATATATATATATATAAAAAAATATATATACATATATATATATATATATACACATATATATATATATGTATATATATATAAAATTTACTTTGTGCCGATCAGGTGTCATGAAAATTATTTGCTTTAGGCTCTTATCATTCTAACATAATAGCCCAGCATAAACATAAAAACAGAGACACCATATCTACAGCATACTAGGAAAAAAAACAAAACTAGTCAAAACAGACACAACAAAATAATGGAATACAAAATCCAGTATGCATACTAAATTCCTTTTGCTTTTCTGTCTATGAAAAAATGTAAAAAAAAAAGTAGTCTATCCGCAGATCTGTGCACCAATCTCATGAGCCTTGTATATGACTATACGACTATGAGGTAGTGAAGGTCAGGCTGAGAGATTCGTGGACAGTCCATGCATTGTCCATACACTGTGGTTCATGCTCAAATTGAGTTTCTTGGATGCCTCAAGCAATTCAGTTGAGTCTTTTACGGATTTGCTACTATTTTCAACATCTTAAAAGAGTGAAAATGTTATTGCAGAGCTTTAAGGTCAAGTGACTTCTTCCCTAGAATATTAAAAAATCAGGAATTTCATATAAATCATATATATGACTTTATAGAGTAAAACATGTTGTAGCATTGGTGCTCCACACCAGCATTATAGGTACCTGAGAACCACAGAAAAATCATGATACTATCATATAAAGATTGCTTTGCATTAGAGGGTTTTTCTTAAAATAATATTTTTAACCCCTTCATAACCCAGCAATTTTCTATTTATCATTTCTATTTTTTCTTCCCTTTTTTACAAGAGCCATAACTTTTTTATTTTTCCATCAATATAGCCAGGTGAGAGCTTGTTTCTTGCAGGATGAGTTGAATTTTTGAATGAGACTATTTATTCTGCCACATATTGTACGGAAAAACTGGAAAAAAGATTCCAAGTGGAGAGAAATTGCAAAAAAAGTGCAATACTACATTTGGATTTTTGGGGGTTATTTATTTACCATGTTCACAATACAGTGGAACCTTGGTTTACGATCATAATCCGTTCCAGAGGTGTGCTCTTAAACCAAGTTACTCTTATATCAAAGCGAATTTTCCCATAGGACATAATTGAAACCCAGACAATTTGTTCCACAACCCAAACATATTTACTGTATTTATACAAACTTATTACAGTAATACAAAATAATGTACTGTATTCATAGAAAATTATTACATTACACTAACACAAAATACTGTACAGTAAAAACATAAAAATAATTAAAATGTATGATAGCTTACAATAGAATTGTTGGTGTGCGGGAGGTACACTATAGAGAAACAATAATGTATAAACATGACAATCAACAAGAGAGGACATCACAAATCTATTCTCCCCAAAATAAAGGCAGAACTAAGCCAAATGTGTGGCAGTAATACTGCCCAGGTAATTAGATTATGGAACAAGCAATGTACTGTACTGGTTAGCAGAACGAAAGTACAATACTGTATCCACAAGTGCAAATTGATAGACATGCTATATAGTATATACTGTACAATAGTATACTGTATACATTACATATCTACAGAAAGTTACCTCCAGAGCGTGGTGAAAGGATGGAACCGGAAGTGTGCACGATGAGTATTTGCTCTTTTTGTAAAGCATTGCTCTTAAACCAAGTTACAAATTTGTAAAAAGCTTTGCTTGTCTTGCAAAACGCTCTCAAACCAAGTTACTCTTATTCCAAGGTTCCACTGTATAGTAAAACTGACCTAGAAATATGATTCTCCAGGTGAGTATGAGTATGTAGATATCAAACAGGTATAGTTTTCTTTTTATTTCAGGGGTAAAAAAAAAATTCTGAAATTTGTTAAAAAAAACAAATTTGCCATTTTCTGAGACCCATAACATTTTCATTTTTCGGGATCTGGCTGTGTGGGGGCTTAATTTTTGCATCCTCAGCTGCCGTTTTTTAATTACACTGTTTTTGGCTAGCTGTGAGGTTTTGATCATGTCTTATTGCATTTTATTTCATTATTACAGCGATCAAAAAAAGTAATTCTGGTATTTTGATTTTTTTTCTCATTATGCCCTTTACCGATCAGATTAATTTATTTTACATCTTGACAAATCAGGCATTTCTCAACTCGACAATACCAAATATGTGTATTTTTATTTTTTTTTATTGTTTTATTTTTAATGAGGTAAAAGGGGGGTAATTTGAACGTTTGTATTTTTTTATATTTTTTAAAAGTATTTCTCCAGTTCTTCTTTTTACTAGTTAGGGAACTTGAAGCTCATAAACTTATCGCGTCTGCTGTTTAGAGTGATGCTCCAGCACCACTCTCAACAGCAGAAATGCAGATCTGGGAATCCAGCGCTCATCCAGTGTTCACAGGACCCACATCACAATAGTGATTGGGGTCATCATCTAATTCCTGGCTCTCATGATAAGACAGTGGCACCCTGTGATCACATGTTAAATCCCATTGTCAGAGATTGAAAATAGGGATTTAACTGGTTAGCATGCTCGGATGGATCTCGATCCACCTGCGCCTGTTAGCTGCACATGTTGGTTGATTAGATCAGCTGACATGTGTGAGAAAACATGCAGGCTTGCTGTAAAGCCCGCTTTAAACTGACAGATATAACCTATGACATACTGGTATATCAAAGGTCGTAAAGGGGTTAATATCCATTTGCTTGAAAATAACCAACTGAGCAGTTAGTCACCATCCCTTGATGGCTGCTCCTGTCTTCATTAACAGGCTGGAATGGTGACTTCACAACTACAGAACCCATTACCTCTGCAGCCAATTACTTAGCTCAGCACTCATGCCATTTACATAAGCATCACCACCGAGTCCAATGGCTGACCGTAGTGTTTATGTGTGTGCTCTGTAGTAATAACTTAACCTCTGCAGCCACTTACTGAGCTTCGCACTGGCATCTTATATCTAAGCATCACCACTGAGTCCAATGTTTGACCGTAGTGTTTACATGTGGTGTAGTAAGAACATCACCTCTGCAGCCAATTACTTAGCTCAGCACTCATGCCATTTACATAAGCATCACCACCGAGTCCAATGGCTGACCGTAGTGTTTATGTGTGTGCTCTGTAGTAATAACTTAACCTCTGCAGCCACTTACTGAGCTTCGCACTGGCATCTTATATCTAAGCATCACCACTGAGTCCAATGTTTGACCGTAGTGTTTACATGTGGTGTAGTAAGAACATCACCTCTGAAGCCAATAACTTAGCTCAGGACTCACGCCATTTACATAAGCATCACCACTGAGTCCAATGGTTGACCACAATGTTTATGTGTGGTGTAGTAATAACATCACCTCTGCAGCCAATTACTTAGCTCAGAACTCACACCATTTACATAAGCATCACCACTGAGTCCAATGGTTGACCACAGTGTTTACAAGTTGTGTAGTAATAACCTCATCTCTGCAGCCAATTACTGAGTTCAACACTGACAATTTTTACATAAGCATCACCACTGAGTCCAATAGTTGACCGCAGTGTTTGTGTGATTATAACAATTTTCATTAGTGGGGGGGGGTCAGAATCAACCATATTACAACCTAGTATTCAGGTACAATAGGCCCCCAATCTTAACCAAATGGGAACATACTCCTCAAACGTAATAAAACAGTGTGATGCCACACAATGGAGTTTTAATGCTTAAATTTTATTAGAAAAGGTAACACAACAATCACCAACATACAGTGTAAAATGTAGACATACTGACATAGAGGCTAAAAAGAAGTAACCAAGCTATGTGAGGATCCAGGTATAACAGTAAACTAGCCCACACATATATTACAATCAAGGCTGTCAGTGAATACCATACCCATAAAGTGCAGGACAAGAACGTAATCCCCCACCAGTCTGAACATAGAAATAAACCGGCATGCAAATACACCGTGCCAGGTAATTATCAACACCCCTGCAGCGGGCAAGTAAGGTCATACATACCGGGTTAGTCAGATGGGTGGGGAGGAATACCAAGGATCACAGGCCCGACGCGCGTTTCGGCACACCTTTCTCAAGGGCCGTTTGCACGTCGTCCTTACTTGCCCGCTGCAGGGGTGTTGATAATTACCTGGCACGGTGTATTTGCATGCCGGTTTATTTCTATGTTCAGACTGGTGGGGGATTACGTTCTTGTCCTGCACTTTATGGGTATGGTATTCACTGCCACCCTTGATTGTAATATATGTGTGGGCTAGTTTACTGTTATACCTGGATCCTCACATAGCTTGGTTACTTCTTTTTAGCCTCTATATCAGTATGTCTACATTTTACACTGTATGTTGGTGATTGTTGTGTTACCTTTTCTAATAAAATTTAAGTGTTTGTGTGATGTAGCAATGACATCAGCACTGCAGCCTGTCAACATAAAACTGCATTGGAAACTCATTGTTAATGCAGGGGAAATTAACTGCTCAATTCGTCATTTTTAATGAGCAAAAGCCAGTAGACATAAAAATAAGATATATTTCCAGAAAATTCCTTCAACAGAAACTTTGCGATTACATGCTATTACCAATAATGCAGTGATTTTACTGCCACTCATGGGCAGCCTTGTATTGTAGTGCTTTAATTTTTTTTCTATTTATTTAGATATTTATTTGTTCATTCATTTTACTTTGCAGCTTTTACAAATAGTAAAATTGTAATTAATTATATCCACAACTAACGCATAATTAATGTTATCATCACTGCTTCTTGTACAATATTCACGGCAACGTCACACATTTCCTAAAGTCTGTCGCTTTTTTCGAGGGGGTGACGGTGAGGATTTCTTTATGTATACGGTATATTTCAGAGATTCAGAGAGCACCACTGACATTTCTTTCATTGTCCATTTTATTGTGTTCAGCGGAATCATAGTGCAATCTGCTTTGTCACAGACGCACAATTCACCGACAAAACATCTTAACTACTCACTCACTTTACTCAATAGTCTTTTTCTGGACAGCAGCCAACACCCAAATCTCCATAACAGCTAAATTTGATATATAATGCACTGTACACCAATGAAGCAAAATCCCCTTCACAGATGCAGATTTAATCCTTTTTATACTTCAGGGCTTCACGTGTTGAAAGCAGATCTATCCACAACTTTATTTATATCACAGTGAAATAAATTACAGATCACTAAAACAGCAAAGATTGGAATAAACAGAAAGGACAATGTGGCATAACACAATTCACGGCAGCGTTCACACAACTGAAATGATCAGCTCAGCTTTCACATTCTTTCGCAAATGTGTTGTTTCTTGGAAAAAAAAAGGAGAAATGTAACATCTGAGAACGAGGCCTTATGGGCTTTTGATGGGAGGCTAGACTTTGTTCTTCAAATCCCTACGCTCACAAATGTATTTCAAAGATTATAACTGTGAATAAATGCCTTTATGTTTTAATATACACCTATGATTACTTGTAAAATGTCTGGGTTAAATGTCTAAACTGAGGAACTGCACAGTCTAATGGTAAATTCACCCATGTCTGCTCAAGTGGGAAAATCAGACTAATACCTTTTATGTATTCATAAAATGTTTAAAAATTTTACCTGTTTTATAATATAATTATAGACTTATACAGTTGAAACCAGAAGTTTCCATACACTATCTAAAAAGACACATATACATGTTTTTCTCACTATCTGACATGAAATCAAAATAAACCTTTCTTGTTTTAGGTCAATTATGATTGTCAAAATTATTTATATTTGCCAAATGCCAGAATAATGAGAAAGAGAATGTTCTAAGGCATTTTTTTTACTTTTTGAAAAGTCAAAAGCTTACATACACTAAAGGCAGCGTCACACGTGCCAATATATTGTGAGATCGCAAGGGCGATCGCATCCGCCCCCGTAATTTGTGCGTCACGGGCAATTAGTTGCCCGTGGCGCACAAAGTAATTAACACCCGTCAGACGTACTTACCTCACTAATGACATCGTTGTGGGTAGCGAACATCCTCTTCCTGAAGGGGGAAGGACGTTCGAAGTCACAGCGACGTCACACAGCGGCCGCCCAATAGAAGCGGAGGGGCAGAGATAAGCGGGACGTAACATCCCGCCCACCTCCTTCCTTCCGCATTGCCAGCGGGACGCAGGTAAGCTGTTTTCGTCATTCCCGGGGTGTCACACGTAGCGATGTGTGCTGCCTCGGGAACGATGAACAACTGGCGCACAGAAGGAGGAACGACATTATGAAAATGAACGACGTATCAATGAGCAACGATAAGGTGAGTATTTTTGCTCGTTAACAGACGTTCGGAGATGTCACACGCTACGACATCTCTAACGATGCCGGATGTGTGTCACAAACTCCGTGACCCCGCCGACATATCGTTAGATATATCGTAGCATGTGACGGGGCCTTAAGAATTCTATGCCATTAAACAATATGGGAACAGCCCATATGATGATGTCATGTCTTTGGAAGCTTCTGATAACTTTATTGTAAACATCTGTGTTAATTAGAGACACTCCTGTGGATGTATTTTAATTCTTTTAATTCACATCTTGAATACACTGCTTCTTTGTGGAGCAAAGTCAAAAGTTTACATACATTTCATTATTATTTGGTACCATTGCCCTTACCCTGTATGACTTGGGGGAAACCTTTTGGATCTCCTTCCACAAGCTTCTCACAATAGTTGGTAAGAATGTGGGCCCATTACTTCTGACAGAACTGGTGTAACTGAGCCATGATTGTAGGTCACGTTGCTCGCACCTGCCTTTTCTACTTCAAAATGCCTTAAAACATTCTCTCTCTCTCATTATTCTGGTATTTGGCAAACATAAATAATTAGTAATCCTAATTGACCTAAAACGGGAAAGGTTTAGTTTGATTTCATGTCAGAAAGTAAGAAAAATGTGTAGATGTCTGTTTCGATAATGTATGTAAACCTTGGTTTCAATTGTATATAGTGAACATGAGCTACGGTAATATCAGTCACAATATTAGACTTAATGTTTGTATTATTGTGTAACTCTCCCTGACGTACTGCAAATACCCACCAAGATCTGCCTCTTTGGAGATGCTCTGCCCCAGTCATCTGCTCATTTGCTCATACTCTGAAAGTTGCCAATTTTCCCACATCCAACACATCTACTTTTTACAAGATGAACTCAAAGGTAACCACAATCCCGCTTGAAGAAGCATGAATCCACAATTCCATTGGTGACAAGTCTTTTGGTCACCACTAACATTAGAAATTAAAATCACTTTCATTTAATTATATTGCATTAAAAATATCTCCATGTTATAAAACTGACCATATTCAATGCACTCATTCTTTATCATAGGTATCACTATGTTTGGTAAAATATTTAAAATCAAAGGTACCAATTAAATGAGGACACATCATTCCTCAATTACATCATTGTGATACAGCATCATAAACATTAAAGAGAACTTGTCAGGCTATTTATTTACCCAAACCACAGGCAACATGGATCATAGTGTCTCTGTAGGGTAACAGCTTGGTATATTATTCTCTGCAAAGCTTCTGTGTTTCAGAGATAATATACTTTGAAGATCTTCCTAGCCCCGCAGCAAGTGATTGACGGTTCACTCCCTATGTACACGTGAAAGGGAGATCTGTCAATACCCTGGTGCAGCACTGCGAAAAAAACAACTGGGGGTGGCGCCAGTCTAGTCTGGTCTTTGGCTATAGTCCCTGGCTGGATCATCAAAGTATATTATCTCTGAAAACACCCCAGAATTTTATAGAATAATGACTTAGCTGGAATAGAGCAGCCCACTGTATTGGCAACATGTTTTGTCTAATAGGCTCCATTAATTGGACAATAAAAGCTGCATGTTTATCACATTACAATTATAAATAGCCATTAATTTAACAAACATATGAAAACCCCAAATTTTTCTTAAAGAACGGAAACAGGGCTGTTACCTGAAATGATATTTTTCCAATGGAAAAAAAGTCAATTTCCTCTATCTCAGATTATGAAACCTCTGACTCCAATACCATATGCACATGAGTATTTGGTGAGGTTTTTCTTTTTATCCCAATAATATTTAAATTAAGTTACTCGTGTTTTTGCATTGCATTTTGTGTGCTTTTTTTTTAACATGAATTTTTATTCAGTTCTGTCCATTTTTAGTATGTCATTCTTTAAATAAAGTTGCCATGTTTTTGATACTTTCTGGTATTTTTCTTTGACTAAACTTTATGGATACAGTCATGACTGAATCTGTTGGCACCCTTGAAATTGATCGAGAAAGTGGAGTATTTCTCCCAGCAAATTATTGCAATTATACGTTTTCTTATACATGTTTAGTTCCTTTATGTGTATTGGAACAACAATAAAACAGAAAAAAAGTCAAATTGGACATACTTTTACACAATACTGAAAAAATGGGCTGAACACAATTTTTGGCACCCTCAACTAAATATTTGGTTTTGCATCCACTTTGGAATAAATATCTGCAATCAAGCGCTTCTTATAATCATTAACAAGCTTCTTGCTCTCAACTTTTTTGGACCACTCTTCTTTTGCAAACTGCTCCAGGTCTGTTATATTTGCAGGCGCCTTCTCCCAACAGCAATTTTAAGATCTCTCCACAGGTGTTCAATAGGATTTAGATCTGGACTTATTTCTGATGCAAACCCAACTTTATGACACTAGTCACATTGTGATCCAAAATTTTTTAGTAATCATCAGATTTCATAATGCCTTGCACACAGTCAGGTCACCCAGTGCCAGAGGCAGCAAATGAACCCCAAAACATCTTTGATCCTCCACCATATTTGACTGTAGATACTTTATTCTTTTTTTGTAGGCCTTATTATGTTTTCAGTAAACAGTGGAATGATGTACTTCACTAAAAAGCTCTAACTTGGACTCATATGTCCTCAAGACACTTTCCCAGAAGGATACAGGCTTACTCACTTAAATTTTGGAAAACTGCAGTCTTTTTATGTCTCTGTCTGGGTCTCCTGCCACAGCATTTTATTTAATTCAAATGTTGACAGATAGTTCAGGCTGACACTGATGCACCCTGAGTCGGCATGACAGCTTGAATTTTTGGGCAACTTGATTGGGGCTGCTTATCCACCATCTGGATTATCCTGTGTTGCAACCTTTCATCAATTTTTCTCTGCCATCCACATCCAGGTAGTTTAGTTACAGTGCCATGGGTTGTAAACTTCTTGATTATTTTGTGAACAAAGGAACATCAAGATCTCTGGAGATAGACTTGTAGCCTTGAGGTTATTGATATTTGCAACAATTGTGGTTCTAAAGTCTTTAGACAGGTTTGTTTTCTCTTTCTGTTCTCCATGCTTAGTGTGACACACAATGCAAAGATTGAGTCAACTTCTCCTCTATCTATCTGATTCCAGGTGTGATTTTCATATTGCCCACACCTGTTACTTGCCACAGGTAAGTTTCAACACTCATCACATGCTTGAAACAAAGTTCTTTCCCAACAATTTTGAAAAAGTAAAAACAATTTTGTTTGGCCCATTTTTGAGATTTTGTGAGAAATTATGTTCAATTTGTCTTTTTTTTCTTTGTTTTATTTTGTGTTGTTCCAATATACAGAAAGTAAATAAATTTGTATATAACAAAACATGTGTAATTGACATAATTTTTCAGGAAAAAGACTTAATCTTCTGGAACAATTACACGGGTGCGAACACTTTTGGCCATGACTGTACGTAGGTGCAGATTACTGTGATTACTTTCCCCTGTGTAAATGCATTAAAAGTGTGTATTTTCTGAGTCCAATGCAAGTCTATGGAGAAAATTTGTACTGAAAATTCAGAGTATCCGCAAGAGAAATTGACATTTGCACATATGAAAAATGTATCACAGGTCAGTTTAAGCAGCCTAAGAAAGAGAAGTGTTTGTGAGATTTCTATAAATTACATCCACTTTTCTTGGACTGTACATCACTGCATTTTTGATGCAATCAAAATACACAGCATCAAAAACCTCACCAAAACTTCATAGTGGGAATGTAGTCTAATAGAAACATGTGCACCACTTTTGCCTTTTTTTACCCACTCCTGCTTTTGGCTCACAAACATTAAGATAAAAAACTCACCAAATACCCAACAAGTGCATGTGGACTTATATAGTGTATATAGTATATATATATATTATATATAGTATATATATATATATATATATATATATATATATATATATATATATATATATATATATATATATATATATATATATATATATATATATATATATATATATATATATAATGATTTACTCATAGTGTGGGCACTGGGCAGGAGTGGAGATGTGGTGGTTGTGCTAGATTTTGTGCTATACATGTGAATCTTAGGTTTATTTGTTCATATCCAAATAATATAGTTCAATATCTGCAGTTGGGACTGGAAGGAATTCAAATGAAGAAATTGGCGTACACAGCTATACATCGAAAAGCCGAAAGGCGATTTAGAAAAATCGTATTAAAAGCTAATACCTGTCATCTAACACACAATGAGGTCGATACCTTATAGAGAATACGTAAAGGCAGCATGTGTTTGCTCTTATAAATGTACATTTCAATAGGAATCTTCACTAATACAAAAAAGGTTGAGAGCCAGAGGATAAACACAAGATATTGTTCAGTCAGTGTTAAAAAGGCTATAACTGTTCAAGAGAAATGGGTATATATGGGGAGAGTAGACATAAAAATATTATAGGATATAAGAAATAGTGTAGTATAGGAAATTGAGTAGTTACATTTAGTATACCATTTAGCCATCAGTTCAATGGTATTAGGAATACAATTATTATTATTATTATTATTATTATTATTATTATTATTATCATTATTAATAATAATAATACTGCCTGACCTCAGACCTTGCCTTTGACTATTCATTTTTGTAGCCCTTCTTTTCTCAATCTGCTACCATTTTGGACCTCTGACATAGGACTGTTTTCTGACCTGTTTTCTCTTTTGTCTTGCTCCTCTACCTTTGATGTACTCTTTTGGTATTTGACCATGCACTTCTTGACTCTTCTGCCTCATGTCTGTTCCATGAGTAGTGACTGTAACCAGCATCACTTTACAATTGGCTGTATACATATTTTTACCAGTATGGATTCCATTCTACACTTGATCATGCCATGCCTGCTAGGCTACCTCCAGGTGCCACCTGTTTGGAGTGATTGCCTGGCTATTTATCTTGCTGGCAGTGCTTAGACCATTGCATAGTGATGTGCATGCCTTGTGCTTTTGTGTTTTCTGTACTGATCTCTTTCATCCTGACCTTGGGCCTTACCTTTGACAATTCATTTGCCTAGCCTCTCTTGTCTCTAACTCGTTACTATTTTAGACTTCAGACGTTGGACTGTGACATAATTTTTTCTTTTTGTATTCTCTATTGATCACATGATTAGGGAGAAAATCTTACTCAAGTGATTCAGGATTTCAATGAAGAGTACTGGAGCCTTGAATCATTGCTGTCCCAACTGCAGGGTCAGCTGTCTAGTTTGATGAATGCTCCCCCTACCTCTTCACTGCTGGCAGTGGTTGTGATTTCAGTACCTTTAGACATGCAGTTGGTCTCTCTTGAACCTGTAGTGGCCCTTCTTGATAAATTTTGGGAGAGAAAAAAGTTTAAAATGTCCTGGAAGAGCTGTAAGTTATTCTTTGTCTTGTGACTCTGGTCTTCAGGGGATGAGTTCCAGCGGGTGGAAATAATCATGTTCCTACTGCTAGGGGGCCCTCAGGTATGGACATTTTCATTGTCCCCACAAGCCCAAGAACGTTTTTCTGTTGACGCCTTCTTTGACGGCTTATGACAAACCAGCTAAGATCTAGTTGCTGAGGCAAAGATCATGAACTTGAAACAGGGAAGTCACACCACTGAGGACTATAGTACTAAGTTCTAGCAATAGTCCACTGACGTTCAGTGCTCTCAGGTGCCAATTTCATAGAAGCTTTTCCGAAGGTCTCAAGGATGCTCTGGATCTTCATGCTCGTCATTGTTCTTTGAAAGTGGCTATGACCCAGACCAATACTTTACCAATACAAATGGATTGTACATAGAATTTGTAAGAGACATGGTGAGCAGCAAGGTGCTTTTTACATTTCCCTTGAGCATATCAATTTACCTGCGGTGGAGCACATGTAAGTTGGAGCTGCTTGTTCTCATCCTGTTGAGAGGAAAGATCAACGCAATCTTGGACTCTGTCTCCACTGTGGTCTAGAGTCTTTTCTTAAAGGTTGTCCAACCTGGCCACAAGCAAACATGCCATAGGGAAATGCCCCAATCTGGGTGATTGTCAAGGAGGTCATCTAAACTTCCAGGTACCTTTTTACTCCTCTGACAAAATGCTGCTTAATATGGTTGCATCTTTCATGGACATGGTGTTATCAGAATCATTTTTCGTTGTTTGCAGTTACATTTTAAATGTAATAATTCCTGATTAGTTCTAGAATTAAGGGTACTTTAAGCTGTGTTTACACACTGCAACATCGCAAAGGACATCGCTGTAACGTCACCGGTTTTGTGACGTAACAGCGACCTCCCTAAGTCTCTGTTGAGTCGCTGGTGAGCTGTCAAACAGGCAGATCTGGCCAACAACTCAGCAGCGATACAGACCTGCAGAACAACCTCGCTGGTCTTTGGGGACGTGTCACACAGCAGGTACTTGACGACTCCCACCTATGTGTAGGCGTGGTGGAGTCCTTTTTACACGCCCCCCTCAGCTCCGATTGGTTAACGCTAGGGCGTTCTCCTGAGCTTGTTCCTGAGCTTCTGTTGCATTGCTTAGCGGATCTTTGTAGAGTTCTGTATGCGGTGACTCCACACTGGTTTATCTATATAGCATCAATACAGCTTCTCTACAATACTCAACTCCATCTACAAGGTAAGCATCGTTACAGGGTCTCAAATGTGTATGAATTTTTTTAGCGATTCCTTTTTTTCTCCTTTCTCATTTGAGGTCTCTGTAGCAATTCCGTTGTTGCTACTTAATAGAAATCTGCGATCAGGCTGCCAAATCATTTGAGGTCTCTGTAGCGATTCCGTTGTTACTACTTTATAGGAATCTGCGATCAGGCTGCCAAATCATTTGAGGTCTCTGTAGTGATTCCGTTGTTACTACTTAACTCTGCGATTATGCTTAATTTACTGTACATTTAGCATGGGCGGCCATTTTAGTATGGGCGGCCATTTTCTGCCACGTCCTACAAACACTAGTGCGGTTTGACTTGTTTTTTTTGGTACTATGAAAAGGAAATGGAGGCATTCCCTTTAGCGTGGGCGGCCATGGGCATTTTCTGCACTTTTGGAAAATGTAATAAGTATGTTCCGTTCTCAATGTTTATTTTTATTTTTTTCAGATGCCTTCTTCTCAGGAATTTACCAGAGAACTTATTGAGTTATATCGCTCACTGCCTTGTTTATGGAGGATAAAATCGGCAGATTATACAAATAGATATAAAAAAAAGGAGGCCTATCAAAAGCTTGTAGCCTTTTTTAAGCTACACTAGCCAGATGAGCCCGTCGATGAAAATTTGGTGAAAAGAAAAATTCAAGCTCTACGTACAGTTTATAGGAGAGAGCTAAAAAGGGTGGAGCAGTCAATTAAGTCCGGTACCGGAACGGAGGACGTGTATACACCAACGCTGTGGTACTATGAGCTCCTTTCCTTCACAAGAGACCAAGAGCTACCACGGAGAATGGAAGACCTCATGGATGAAAACCCTGACACGGGGAGTTTGCCCCTTGCGGGTGATGTAAGTACCTTATTTTAGACCTTGAAACAGCATTTCAAACAAATTCAAAAAAAAGTTTGTAGGTATATGGTTAACTTTACTTGAAGATTTTGAACTATGGGTTTCAATGATAGATTTTGCATATTCCTAAAGTTATCCCTTTCACTTACTAAAAGTATACCCCTTCACTAGTTTCTGCCCACTCAGTTATCATAGCGTAAAATGCCATTTCATAGCCCGTACAAGTAGTATTCCATATCCCGTTATACTACTATTTCAAATCCTGTAGAACTAATCCCAGCCTACCATTGATTTCCAGTGCACGTGTACCCTTGTGAATGCTGCTCATGATATCCAATGCAAACACATTTCTGTGGTGGGTTGGTGTTGAAAGATGTGATGTAATATTTTGGTTTGGCGTTAACATGAATTTTCTGTTCACGCAGGAGCATATGCAAGATGCTGAAGAGGAATTGTCCACAAGTACTTGTGAAAACAGTGACACAGCCAGCACGCAAATTTCAAGCGAGGACACTCCTGACAAAGCTCCACCATGTCCATTACCTCAACGCCTTATAGCATCGCGTAAACGAAAGGCTGGCCGGCCACCATCTCCAGATCTGATCGGTTTGGCCAACAAAATATTAAGTGTGCCGAACAGCCCCACTGTAGGCTGCTTTGCAAAACTTATGGACGAGAGAATGTCCAAGCTAGAAGACACACAAAGGAACCACCTGGAAAGGATCGTCCTTGATGCACTGGCGAAAGCAGCAGCAGGAAAACTAACAGACACTTCAATTGTAACTGAGAGCATTCAGCAAAATACGTATTCCCAGTACCCACAGTACAGCACACCCATGCATATAATTCAGCCTCCGCCACCATTGCACCCTGGCCCCCCACAGTTTCCACTCTTTCCAAGCTCTTCCCAGTTACGCTCAACGCCCAGCCAACAATATGGAAACTCAGACGGCTACTACCAAGAGTTGTAGCTGTATTGTAAATTATCAGTTTTTCATACTTCTTTTGATATGTTGTGGTTTTTTTTTTTGGTTTTTTTTTTTACTTTATTGATTGTATTGATACCATATGTGTTTTGTTAAAAATAAAACATTTTATTTTGTTTCAAAATTGTGGCCTGTGGGCATGAATGAAATAATGGTTGAGAGTGATGAAAGATGTTTTTTTGGGGGTGAATAAGGACTTCAGACAATAGTGTATATAAATTCACACGTTATTTCACATAACTTCAAAAAGCCCTTATATACTGTATATAGGACTGAGCCCTTCTATACAGTATATAGGACTGAGGCCTTATATACTGTATATAGGACTGAGCCCTTATATACTGTATATAGGACTGATCCACTATACGCACAGTATAAACCAATAACTGACACGAGTCCAGGAATTAACCAAGTTGCTGGTAACTGGTGCCAATGGACGGCTGCTGTGTAATTCAGGTGCTCTTTTCCTGCCCGAGGTCTGTGTCTCCTTTGCACACTTGCCCGGACTCGGTCCCGACAGCTGGCACCAGGGTGGCCACTCCCCTCCCCCGGTCCACTTCGGGTCCCACAAGCGGCTGGCCTATTCCTGAGGCTCTGACTATCCTGGGGATGGGTTGAGTGTGGTCTGATTGGCTGGTGTGTGTTTGTGTATGGAAACTCCCCAAGGAAGAGTGAGATCTGCACCAAAAACATGGATGCAGATCTCTGTGACACCCTGGTTTTGCCAGGGCAGCATAGTGCTCTTCGTGCTGCCACCTACTGCTCAGGGTGATGTGTATGCCCCATACTCTTATGGGATGTATATATCGCAGCCTCTCCTGGGATGTATATGCCTCCGTGTCTCCTGTGATGTAGATGCCTCCGTGTCTCCTGTGATGTAGATGCCCCAGCTTCTCCTGTGATGTGTATGCCCCCAGAAGACAAACCTGGAAAAGCAGTTGTGAGCAACAAAATGATCAATATCACCGAACATCACAGTCGCTACAGCCACCACTTGGGTGAGTTAAATAATTCATTGACCAAATATAGCCAGGTCGTTTTCAAGTTGAAAATTTTTAGTGGTGCCCGAAGGTTGGTAGAAAATTACAAATGTCCCCCGGCAGTAAAAAAGGTTCACAACCCCAGTTTGAAAGTTTTTCAAAAAATTGACACAACACCGAATATAAACTTGAAAGATTTATGTGTAATAAAAAAAACAAAAACTGTTTAGAACAAATAATAAGAAATTTAGTGGCCCTGTGGTTGGGTTGCCACAAACCTGTTTAACAAATCGCCATGTTGGCGGATGGCTTGCGACAAACGCCGATGTGATGCCAGCATCTGCCTGTGTGACTCCATCAGGTCCTGTAGTGTGGGGATTTCTGTGGAGGGAATGGTAAAAGTTAACCAGGCTTGTTCAAACATCGAACTGACCGGTAAGTGTTTGTTGTTTACCACTTACGGTTTTGGGGTTCATCCGCTTCATCCTCGGAGGGGCTGACGACCCAACCAGATCCTGAGGCTAGGGAACACACATCAATTAATATTACACGAGAGCCCTCCATCATTTTAACACCCATGTATCCTTTCCAACTTGTATGCACATCATGTTATGTGCTTAAATTACAGGAAGGGTAGCCTGCATCAAACTCACCAAGTGATGCGGGGGAGAAGGCCACATCGGGAGTCTGGGAATTGTGAGGAGACAGGGTAAAAGGTGGCGATGGGGTTGATTGTGGAGATGGGTTTGCAGCAGGAGATGGTTGAGGAGAAGGAGAGGGTGCCTCAGCAGGAGATGGTGCAGCAGGTGGAGGTGGGGTAGACGCAGCAGAGGCTGGACCAGGAGATGGTGGAGCCGGTTGTGGTGGTGGTGCAGCTGGGGGTGGTCCTAGGTATAGGAGAAAACTACTATTGAGCGGATAACTCCAGGCCTCCACGGCTTAAGCCCGCTTTACACCATACAATTCTGCATACGATATCGTATGCGATGTGACATGCCCCCATCGTATGTGCGACAAGTTAAATTAGTTTCCCTTTCATTTTTTAAACAGACATAACTTTTCAGATTTTAAGACATCGTAGTGTGTGAAGCCTAGATGATATGATTAACGAGCGCATAAAGCATCGTAATCGTATCATCGTTGTAGCGTTGGCGTAATCCATAATTACGCTGACGCGACGGTCCGATGTTGTTCATCGTTCATGTGGCAGCACACATCGCTGTGTGTGAAGCCGCAAGAGCGAGGAAAATTTCCTATCGGTGTCACCGCGGAAGATGGCTGAAAGAGGCACCGGCGGAACTGAACAACGTACACGCCTCCGTGACCCTATTCCACTGTAGCGCGACCGTAAGGTAAGTTATATAAATTGTTTTTTATTTGCTCACAGCAGCCTGGGCTCTTCTATACAGCATGTTAGAATGCTGTATATAAGAGCCCTGTGATGGTGATGGCCGCAGCTTACAGCCCAAAAAAGTGATGACAGGATCCCTTTTAATGAAACCATAAGTTAAACCACGTAGTGTTCTTGAAAATGTAGAAAATTAAAAAAAAAAAAAAAAAGTACCTTGTGTCGATAAGCCGCCAAAAAAGGGTGATCCTACAATATTTTTTTTTTGGGACATTATATTTACCATGTTCACTAAATTGTAACGTGATGCCTCTGGTCGGTGCGATTTCATAGACAACAAACATGTATTGTATACTCGGGGTGCCATGACCTCCGATGGGGACGGGGGAAGTTACCGTAATGGCGAGGCGCATATAGCTCTTGCTGCCAGATTTTGTCTGAATGAAATATAAGGGGTTAATAGTCGTGGGTAAAACCCTAAACAACCGCGACTACACATGTTAATTGTTGAAACTAAATTACACACAGAGATAAATCTGCGGCAGATCTGTGGTTGCAGTGAAATTGTGGACAATCAGTGCCAGGTTTGTGGCTGTGTACATATGGACAATATGTCCATGATTTCACTGCAACCACAGATCTGCCAAAGATTTATCTCTGTGTGTAAAGTGGCCTTTAGAATTAGGGACAGTTTGTTTGCAAAGGCAAGTTAAAATTTTTGCCATTGACAAGACACCATTACTTTGGAATCTTGTCAAGTTGGTAACAGTGCAACTCAAGTGGGAACACAGCACTGTGAATCCATTTTCTGTTTTGTTTTGGATAATTTACCTGCTGGGTTGGTACTGGAGCTTCCATAGATGCTTTTACACAATCCTGTCATCGATTATGTCAAAAAGATATTAAGTGGAGGCTTACTTGTCATAAGAAATATCTGGGTTCTATTAAAACATTCTCCACTGGTCTGGAGGATCTAACAGAATACCTGAAAAACTTCACAGATGTCAGAAAAAGAGGTGGAGATACTACCTCTCCATCGTACTTATGATTGTGTATTAATCTCATCTGTTGTACAAATTATCTAAAGCTCTCCTTTACAACTTGTCTGGGCCTGAATGTACCTTTTTTCCTTTGTTTTAAAAAGAAAGGTGGTGGTCTCTATCCTTGCCTTGATTTCCAAAAACTGAACAAAATCAAAGTTAAGGATACATACCCACTCCCACCTATATAATCAGCTTTTGCGGGCTAAGTGGTTTTCTAAAGTTGATCATAGAAGAGCTTACAATTTGATATGCATCTGGAAGAGTAATAAGTGGAAAATGGTGTTTTTAACATCAGAAGGTCTGTTTGTAAATGTTGTCATGCCACTTGGGTTAACCAACGTGCCAGCAGTATTTTAAAACTCAATGAATAATATTTTTTTCTGATTACATTATAAGATTTATTGAGGTGTAGCTTGATGACATTTTAAATTTCCGCCTGATTTGGATACTTATCTGTTTTGTGTCATGGCACATGCGACAGGAATCAGAGGAAGAGGGTGAATGCGGGCGGCGCGTTAGTGTGCGTCCTGTCATCTTGGATGAATCGGAAGGGGGCAGAAATGCAGCGAGGCACCTTCTTTAGGCTGTGCCCATACTGTTACTGCCTTTTCCCATCCATTTCAGCCTTTTCCTCAATCACCACAGCTCACCGACGGGTCCAACGTAAAATAATTCTGTTTTCCCATAGACTTGCATTGGGGGCCGAATATTCACGAATACTCGAATAGCTGCGAGGTATTTGTCAGATATTCGATGGAGCGAATAATAGGATATTCGTTCATCCCTAGTAGAAATATCTGGGTACTCAGCAAAGACTGAACCATGGATTTCTTTATGCAGATTTACTCACAAAGAAAGCGGTACATATAGTTTTTCTACTGCCTATCTATGGTGAGTGCCCTCCGTTTTTACCTCTTTTTCTATATATTGCTGCTTAGCCTTGTGGTACGGTGCACCCCATTTGGCAGTTCCATGCTAGTGGAAAAATTCCCCTGTCCAATATGACAGGTGTGTTTCTGTGCTGATTACTTGCTGGTGACTGTGCCCGGTTTTCCTTCTCCTTATCCCTCCGGTACATATTGTATGTTTACGGGTAAATTTTTCAGCGCACTGTCAAGAGCATCCTGACTTTACTGTCTGAGATCTGCCCCTAGAGTACCATGTACCAACTCTTTACCAAAACCCTGACTGATTCTTTGTTCAATTTTGGGAAAACGTTGCAAGACAAAACATCAGCCTTAACATTTTTAGATTCAGAGAAACAAGCTATTGGAGCCCAGTATCTAGAGAAACACTCAGAAAAGCAGGAGTCACCCCATGACTTTATCTTTTGGATCTCCCAATTAATGACCAGATTGTGTTTAAGTAACTATGGCCAACCCAGCACCAATTTTGCAAGTGGAGAAGGTAGCACCATAAATGAAATGGATTCCATGTATAATTCTCCTACATTCATACTTATATTCTCGACTTTGTGACTTTTAGAGAGAGGAGAGTTATCTTATAGCATATATATATTGAATGGATTGATTGAGAGAGGAGATATCATAGCTAGTGATGAGCGAGCATGCTTGTTACTACTCGGTACTCGCACGAGTATCACTGTACTCGGGCTACTCGGCGGGTACCGAGTAATTTCGCGATACTCGTGCTGTACCCGTGGTCTTCATCCCTGCATGTTGGCGCTCTTTTGAGAGCCAGCCCTCATGCAGGGATTGGCTGGCAGACCACTGCAATGCCACAGCCCTGTTAGTTGTGGAATTGCAGTGATTGGCCGGCCTGCAAAGTGTGACCGAGCCTTTATACCGGCGGGCGCGCTGTGCTCTGCACACAGCCATCTCAAATTCCATGCTTTCCACGCCCACAGGCGCCTATGATTGGTTGCAGTGAGACACGCCCCCACGCTGAGTGACAGGTGTCTCACTGCACCCAATCACAGCAGCCGGTGGGCGTGTCTATACTGTGCAGTAAAATAAATAAATAAATAATTAAAAAAACTGGCGTGCGGTCCCCCCAATTTTAATACCAGCCAGATAAAGCCATACAGCTGAAGGCTGGTATTCTCAGGATGGGGAGCCCCATGTTATGGGGAGCCCCCAACCCTAACAATATCAGTCAGCAGCCGCCCAGAATTGCCACATACATTAGATGCGACAGTTCTGGGACTGTACCCGGCTCTTCCCGATTTACCCTAGTGTGTTGGCAAATCGGGGTAATAAGGAGTTAATGGCAGCCCATAGCTGCCACTAAATCCTAGATTAATCATGTCAGGCGTCTCCCCGAGATTCCTTCCATGATTAATCTGTAAATTACAGTTAAAAAACACACACACCCGAAAAATCCTTTATTAGAAATACAAAACACTAACAAAGTCCCTCATCACCAATTTATTAACTCCGACAAACCCTCCATGTCCGGCGTACTCCACAGTCCTCCAGCGTCGCATCCAGCTCTGCTACATTCAGGTGACAGGAGCTGCAGAATACACCGCCGCTCCGGTCAGCTTCACACAGCAACTGAGGTGAGTAGCGCGATCAGCTGCTGTCAGTCAGGTAACTCGCGGCCAACGCTGGATCCAGCGGTGCCGCGATTAACCTCAGTGACAGCAGCTGATCGCTATACTCACCTCAATTGCTGCATGGAGCTGACCGGAGCGGCGGTGAGTAGCGCGATCAGCTGAGCTGTCACTGAGGTTACCCGCGGCCACCGCTGCATCCACCGCTGGATCCAGGTAACCTCAGTGACAGCTCAGCTGATCGCTATACTCACCTCAGTTGCTGTGTGAAGCTGACTGGAGCGGCGGTGTATTCTGCAGCTCCTGTCACCTTCATGCAGCACAGCTGGACGCGACGCTGGAGGTCCGTGGATTACGCCGGACATGGAGGGTTTGTCGGGGTTAATAAATTGGTGATGAGGGACTTTGTTATTGTTTTTTATTTCTAATAAAGGATTTTTCGGGTGTGTGTGTTTTTTAACTGTAATTTACAGATTAATCATGGAAGGAATCTCGGGGAGACGCCTGACATGATTAATCTAGGATTTAGTGGCAGCTATGGGCTGCCATTAACTCCTTATTACCCCGATTTGCCAACACACTAGGGTAAATCGGGAAGAGCCGGGTACAGTCCCAGAACTGTCGCATCTAATGTATGCAGCAATTCTGGGCGGCTGCTGACTGATATTGTTAGGCTGGGGGGCTCCCCATAACGTGGAGCTCCCCATCCTGAGAATACCAGCCTTCAGCCGTATGGCTTTATCTGGCTGGTATTAAAATTGGGGGGACCGCACGCCGTTTTTTTTAATTATTTATTTCACTGCACAGTATACACACACACACCGGCTGCTGTGTTTGGGTGCAGTGAGACACCTGTCACTCAGCGTGGGGGCGTGTCTCACTGCAACCAATCATAGACGCCGAAAAGCAGGAAAGCAGGGAATACGAGATTTTTAATCTCCGGCTTTTTCAAAAGAGGAAAAGCCACCGGAGTTTAGTGAACACAGCTGTGCAGCGCCGCGGCAGTGATCAGGGAACGGTAAGTAAGAGAGAGGGGGGAGAATGACCGACAGACTGTGAGAGGGGGACAGACAAGACAGAGAGAGACCGACAGAGCGAGACCGACCGACGGGAAATAGAATGAAAAAAAAAATGACCGACATCGCTAGTAAAAAGCACAAAACGTGCGTTTTGGACATCGGAGTGCCACACAATGTTTTACATTTTTAAAATCTTTCATGTATTAATCTCAAAAAGTAACATACACCAGCTCTATCTCACTATTGGGTTTGTGCCCTTAACATTTCCGCCATGAAAATTCATTTTGGTGTCATTTTGGAAGGTTTTCTGGTGAGTCCGTAAAAATGGCGTAAAACGCGGACAAAATTGTTCACAGCTGTGACTTTTGAGTGATAAATGCTTCAAGGGGTCTTCCCCATGCTGTTGCCATGTCATTTGAGCACTCTTCTGAGACTTTTGTGACATTTTTAGGGTTTCTACATGCTGCCGGGGGTCATTTCAGAAAAATACTCGGGTCTCCCATAGGATAACATTGGGCTCGGTGCTCGGGCCGAGTACACGAGTATCTTGGGATGCTCGGCCCGAGCCTCGAGCACCCGAGCTTTTTAGTACTCGCTCATCACTAATCATAGCCACAATCTACAGCAAAGTCATGATCAATTAGATTTAATATAACAAATGAATCAATAAATGCAGGCATGCAAATAAAACCATACTTAGCTTCAAGTGTTACATATAAAAAGAAAAGCAACTGTTTTTCCAGGATAACATTGTATGCGACTTGATTCATACGTCCTTCGTAATGATGTTTGTTGAATTTTCTTTACCTAATTTTCAGCTTTGCCCAATACCTGGTCATCTAATGGTTAGATGGAGACCTGGAGAGGCATACAAGTCACAGTGTGTTGCACCCATTGTGAAATTTAGTGGAGGATCAGTGATGATATTGGGATGCTTCAGAAAGGCTGGAATAGGGCAGATTAAACTTTGTGAATGACGGATGAATCAAGCCGCATACAAGGTTATCCTGCAAAAACAGTTGCTTCCTTCTGCTCAGGCAATGTTCCCCAACTCTGAAGACTGTTTTTTTCCAGCAGGACAATGCACCATGCCACACAGCTAGGTCAAGCAATGTGTGGATGAAGGACCACCACATCAAAACTCTGTCATGACCAGCCCATTCTCCAGACCTGAACCCCATTGAAAACCTCTGGAATGTAATCAAGAGGAAGATGGATAGTTACAAGCCATCAAACAAAGAAAAATTGCTTACATTTTTGCGCCAGGAGTGGCATAAGGTCACCCAAAAAACTGTGTGAAAGACTGGTGGAAAGCATGCCAAGATGCATGAAAACTGTGATTAAAAATCATGGTTATTCCACAAAATATTGATTTCTGAACTCTTCTTGAGTTAAAACATTAGTATTGTTATTTCTAAATGATTATCATCTTGTTTTCTTTGCATTATTGGAGGTCTGAAAGCAATGCATTTTTTTGTTATTTAAACCATTTCTCAATTTCAGAAAATAAATACAAAATGTATTGCTTGGAAATTCGGAGACATTTTTTCAGTAGTTTATAGAATAAAAGAACAATTTACATTTTACTCAAAAATATACCTATAAAGAGAAAATTCAGAAAAACTGAAGATTTGGAAGTGGTCTCTTATTTTTTGCCAGAGCTATATATATTAATATATATGTAGTGGCATGCAAAAATTTGGGCACCACTGGTCACTGTTATTCTGAACAGTTAAGCAAGCTGAGGATGAAATGATCTGTAAGAGGCATAACGTTAAAGATGACAAATTTCCTTTGTATTTTAGCCAAATAAAATTTGTATATTTTCATCTTTTACATTTTAAAAATTACAAAAAGGAAAATGGTCCAATGCTAAAGTTTGGACACCCTTGGAGATTTCTCTGCTCAGATAACTTTGACCAAGGTTTCAAACCTATGGTTTATTCACTATCATTGTTAATAAATTCTCCAGCTTGATCTAATCTTGTGCCAAAAAACAACAGCCATGGGTTGTTTAAAGCAGCTGCTAGCACTCTGAAAATGAAAGTGGTGAAGTCCCACAAAGCAAGAAAAGGCTATAAAAAGATACCCAAGCATTTTTAAGTTGAACTTTCCTCAGTTCAAAATATAATTAAGAAATGGCAGTTAACAGGAACAGTAGAGGTAAAAATTAGGTCTGGAAGGCCAAGCAAAATTGCAATGAGAGCTGCTCATAGGATTTCTAGAGAGGCAAATCAGAACTCCCAGCCTGACTGCAAAAGACCTTCAGGAAGATTTAGTAGACTCTGGAGTTGTGGTATATTGTTCTACTGTTGAGAGACACCTGCACAAATATGGCCTACATGAAGGAGTCATCAGAAGAAAATCTCTCCTGCTTTCTCACTATAAAGTTCAGTGTCAGACGCATGCAAAAGACCATCTAAATAAGCCTGATGCATTTTGGAAACAAGTCCTGTGGACTAATGAGGTTGAAATAGAACTTTTGGCCTCAAAGTTTTAAAGCTATATGTGGAGAAAAAAGGGTACAGAATTTCGGGAAAAGAACATATCTCCAACCATTAAACTTGCGGGTAGATAAATCAGGTCAGATCAATCAGTCATTGTGGTTGTGTTGCAGCCAATGACACAGAGAATATTTCATGGGTAGAGGGAAAAATGGATTTAATGAAATTTCAGCAAATTATTTATGCAAACTTAACACCATCTGTAAAGAAGCTGAAGTTGAAAAAAGGATGTCTTCTACAAATGGATAATGAACCTAAATAAACATTAAAATCCACAATAGTTTACCTTTAAATGTGCAAGCTGAAGGTTTCAAACTGGCCCCCACAGTCCCCAGATCTGAACATCATTGAAAATCTGTGGCTAGACCTCAAAAGAGCAGTGCATGCAAGACGACAGAACTGGAAGACTTTTAGATGGCAAAATGGATGAAAATTTCTTAAACAAGAATTGAAAGACTTTTGGATGGCTACAAAAAGCATTTACAAGCTGATACTTTCTAAAGGGAGTACAACTGGGTACTAACCATGCAGGGTGCCAAACTTGTGGATTGGCCCATTTTTCTTTTTTGCTAATTTTAAAATGTAAAAAATGAAAATATTTTTTTTCTCTAAATACGAAGGAAACATGTCATCTTTAACTTTATACGTTTTAGAGATCATTTCATCTTCAATTTTCCTAACTACTCACAATAACAGTAATTTTGACCAGGGATACCCACATTTTTGCAATCCACTGCATATACATTCATAGAAGAAGATGAAAAAGAAGCATAAATCAAACTAAATACCGAACTGCACATTTATGCCATAGATTTTTTACTCATGCATTGAAAGAGTTCTCTATTAATATTTTTCTGTCACTAGCTAAAGCTTCTGGTGGTATTACTCACAAAAAGTGTTATATATTCTTGTTCTCCCATCTTAAATTGCTGCTTGTTTAAGCAGCAGAAAATCCACTGCAGAGCAACACAGACTTGGAGACATCCCAGACTCCTGAATTATGCAGGGCACTGAGATTAAGACAAAGATCATTTATAGGTGAATAATAGATTTCCAGGAAATATAAAAGAGAGATGTAAAATGGTTATATCAAAATACTTTTACAGTCCATTTTCACTTCTCGTGTTCTCTTTTTCCATGTTAAATTATCTAAATCATTATGACTAAAAAAAAAATCTCTGAATTTCATCAATCAAATATTTTATCTTTGTAATATTTTTAGGTAAAGATACCCATTTTATTTACATTTTCAGTTAGCTCAGACCCATCTGCCTAAAGGCCGCTTTACACGCAGCGACATCGCTAAAGCGATGTCGTTGGGGTCACGGAATTCATGACCCACATCCGTCCGCTTTAGCGATGTCGTTGCGTGTGACACCTACGTGCGATCAAAAATTATCTCAAAATCGTGCAAAATCGTTTATCGTTGACATGCCCCCCTATTCCCAAAAATCGTTGCTGCTTCAGGTACGATGTTCTTCGTTCCTGCGGCAGCACACATCGCTATGTGTGACACCGCAGGAACGAGGAACCTCAACTTACCTGCGGCCGCCGGCAATGAGGAAGGAAGGAGGTGGGCAGGATGTTACGTCCCGCTCATCTCCGCCCCTCCGCTTCTTTTGGGTGGCCTCTTAGTGGCGTCGCTGTGACGCCAAATGAACCGCCCCATTAGAAAGGAGGCAGTTCGCCGGTCACAGCGACGTCGCTAGGCAGGTAAGTAGAGTGACGGGTCCAGGCGATGTTGTGCGCCACGGGCAGCGATTTGCCCATGACGCACAACCGATGGGGGCGGGTACGCATACTAGCGATCTCGCTAGCGAGATCGCAGCATGTAAAGCGGCCTTAAGGCTATTGAATTGTTCCTTTGCTACATACAGAGGAATCAGTTTTCTACATACCGCACAATAGGTGGCCTATTAAAGATGAAGCTCTAGGGCTTCTTGGAACTTATTAACAAAGTCAAACAAATTTGTGGTGTGTACAATACAATTCTAAAATATATGCAAGACTAATTATAATGTATTAAATCAATAATTCAGTAACATGCTTAAACTGTACTAAAATAGCACAGTTGCTTACTTTGCACGGCTGGGGTCCTGGGTTCAAATTTTGTAGAACATTTCTAAAGAGATTTTATACTCCTTTTATTTGTATGGGTTTCCTCCAGGAACTCTGATTTCCCACACTCTAACGACATACTGATAAGGAAATTAGCTTGTGAGCCCCAGAAGGGAGTATCTGTAAGGGGTGCTTCACACACAGCGAGCTCGCTGCCGAGATCGCTGCTGAGTCACACTTTTTGTGATGCAGCAGTGACCTCATTAGCGATCTTGCTGTGTGTGACACTGAGCAGCGATCTGGCCCCTGCTGCGAGATCGCTGCTCGTTACACACAGCCCTGGTTCGTTTTCTTCAAAGGCGCTCTCCCACTGTGACACACAGATCGCTGTGTGTGACAGCGAGAGAGCGACAAATGAAGCGAGCAGGGAGCAGGAGCCGGCGTCTGGCAGCTGCGGTAAGCTGTAACCAAGATAAACATCGGGTAACCAAGGTGGTTACCCGATATTTACCTTAGTTACCAGCCTCCGCCGCTCTCACGCTGCCTGTGCTGCCGACTCCGGCTCTCTGCATATGTAGCTGCTGTACACATCGGGTTAATTAACCCGATGTGTACTGTAGCTAGGAGAGCAAGGAGCCAGCGCTAAGCAGTGTGTGCGGCTCCCTGCTCTCTGCAAATGTAGCTGCTGTACACATCGGGTTAATTAACCCGATGTGTACTGTAGCTAGTAGAGCAAGGAGCCAGCGCTCAGTGTGCGCGGCTCCCTGCTCCCTGCACACACAGCTAAGCGGTGTGCGCTGGTAACTAATGTAAACATCGGGTAACCATACCCAATGTTTACCTTAGTTACCAGTGTCCGCAGCTTCCAGACGCCGGCTCCTTGCAAGCGCAGCGTCGCTTGCACGTCGCTGCTGGCTGGGGGCTGGTCACTGGTCGCTGGTGAGATCTGCCTGTTTGACAGCTCACCAGCGACCATGTAGCGATGCAGCAGCGATCCTGACCAGGTCAGATCGCTGGTCGGATCGCTGCTGCATCGCTAAAGTGTGAAGGTACCCTAAAGCACTTTTGAATAAGATAGTACTATATAAGTAAAACAAATATAGATGACATTTATTCAAGAGATAATGAATTCTGCTGAAATATAAAAAAAATTCTGTGTTTTCAAGAATACAGAATTTTGTAAATTCACTTTGCGTGGATTTAGCAAAATGATGGCCAGCTGGCTCATCACTTCCCGTATGATATTCATGGCCTGTTCTTTTAACCATTGTAGCTTTGACCAGTTCAATCTAGGAAAGTGTGGCACCCTTGGGTTTCAGGCGCCACAGGGTATTACACCACTTTTATGGGGTAATATCTATCCCAGGTCAGGAGGGGGTTAACCTGCCGGTGCCTTCACAAAACACACACAGACAACAGCAGGTGCTTACTCACTAGGGGGTTGGACTAGGGCAGACAAGGGAGCCAGCCATCACGAAGCATGGGACTTCCCAGTCGCTAGGACAACCACAGGGGGCGGGCAGCACATGGGGTAGAAGTAGGAGCAACCAACACACTTAGAGCAGGACCTTCCTGGGCACAGCTTGGAACAACACCTAGCACTGACAACTGGGGTTGGTGCTTCCTATTTCCTTGTGGGCCCGTGGCTTGGAGCAGGAGGCTCAGCCTGGGTTCTGAATAGCTACAGAGGGACACTCCACTAAAAACCTTCACGGGCAACGGCGGTGACCGCCGATGGATCTGGGATCGGCTGGCAAAGAGCGGTACCTCAGGCAGCACTTAAAGGACTTGTGAGTAAAACCACTTGGAACCGCAGCCTCTGCCTCTCCTTTAACCGGTGCTGATGCCCAGTGCTGTGGCGCCAATGGGGACTACCACCAAACCCCCGCCATCCTTCGGGGTAATCTCGCTCCGCCTGTGGGGAGTGACACCATCCAAACTGCACCCCACATCTGCCCCAGTGAGAGACCCTGCAGCCGCGGCTCCATCCCTGCATACCACAGGTGGCGTACGATCCTAATAGACTTTCGTAAAACCCCCGACTACTACCTCCATCCTCCCTGCCACACTCCAATCCTCCTTCCTGTTTGCATAAGGGCAATGGAACCGGGCAGGCCACCCCGTGACGATGCAGAAGAATCTGCACCCCGGGCCGGCGACGCGTAGGTTAAAAGTGCAGCACGGTGGCTCAGTGGTTAGCACTGCAGTCTTACAGTGCTGGAGTCCTCGGTTTGAATCCCACCAAGGACAACATTTGCAAGGAGTTTGTATGTTCTCCCTGTACTTGCGTGGGTTTCCTCCGGGTACTCCGGTTTCCTCCCACACTCCAAAGACATACAGATAGGGAGTATAGATTGTGAGCCCCAATGGGGACAGTATTCCTGATGTATGTAAAGCACTGCGGAATGTGTTAGCGCTATAAAAAAATATAAAAATAAAGATTTATTTAATTTATTTAGTTATTTATTAAAACACCTGCCCCGTGGGGCACTACAAAATGACTTACAGAAAGACATGATGGCACTGAGGACTCAGTGGCAGGCAACACATGATGAGGAATGGAGCGGTGTGCAGGTGAGTAATAAGTGTTTGGGGTTTTTTTTCATGTTACAGTTATTATGCTCAGGGGTTTGGATAGACCTCAGAGCATAACTTCACTGCATTTCCACTTTTGTCCAATCCACTAATTTCTATAGTTAATTACTAATAGGTGTTTTCCATAATATATGAGTCATACATCAATAGTATAGTATATACTATAATAGTTTGTATGGCATGTTCCTTTCAACTGCCATTTAGGCCATTTAGGCATACATTTATCAGAGTATAATAATAGAATATATTGCAGATGATCTTGAAGATGAAAGGGTGTTGAGATCCTTGGCTTGTTTAGTTAAACATGGTCTGCGGTTGTAAGGCCAGTTGAATGTATTGCCAAATTCTCTGAAACTCCTTTAGAGATGGCTTATGGTAGATAAATGGACATTCAGTTCATGAGCACCATCTCTGGTGGACATTCCTGCAGTTATTATTATTATTTATTATTATTTATTATTATAGCGCCATTTATTCCATGGCGCTTTACAAGTGAAAGAGGGTATACGTACAACAATCATTAACAGTACAAGACAGACTGGTATAGGAGGAGAGAGGACCCTGCCCGCGAGGGCTCACAGTCTACAGTTAACACACCTGTGCAATAATCATGCTGTCTAATCAGCATTTTGATATGCTACAACTGTGAGGTTGGTGGATAATCTTGGTAAACAATCTTCAGCTGCAAAGAAGGAAAAAGGTGGCATTCACCAAATGGTAATCTTCATTTATTAGGACAAAAAAGACATCGGAAAGCAGAGAGGGATGCGGGGGCGTCAGAAACAATGGCGGCCGTTTCACGCTCACTGGCGCTTCATCGGGTCCAGGCTCCAAAATCAAAGATCGTTTGATGGTTTCTCTGGAGGTGTTGCACCACTGTGTTTGGTTAGTCTCCTTACTGGCTTCCCTGCTGTGCCGCATAAAGTGGAGCTGCATGTGTGGATTCTGGTGCTGGACATTTTCTGCTCATTTTGGATAATCTCGGTAAAGGAGAAATGCTCACTAACACGATTTAGACAAATTTGTGAATAATATTTGAGAGAAAAAAAGCCTTTTGTGTAAATAGAAGTCTTAGATCTTTGAGTTCAGCTCATGAAAAATGTAAGCAAAAACAAAAGTGTTCCTTTTCATATTTTTGTTCAGTGTATTTAAAAAAAATAGAAAAGTAGGCAAGACATGTAACAGTGTAAATCTTTATTTTAACACAAAAACTTAAAAAAGACAAATAGAACCACTTAAAAATACGCACACTGCACCTAAGCCTGTTTGTTAAGCCACAATCTGGCACTGGGATACAAGTTATATGACTGACTTGATAATCAATAGTGAAACAGAAAACTAAAGAATATCTAACATAGTATCTATTTAGAACTATCTCTAAAATGATGTAAAATAGTATTCTATAATGAAAAAAGGAGCAATATGCACAGGTAGAGATAATACATAAATAATGCAAGATCTGTAAAGTATAAAAGAAGTAAGCAGTGACAGTGGACATTTGGCTCATAACAAAAATATCATGTAGGAATGAGTACCCACGCGTTTCTGAACCGGACATAACTTTCTAAGGAATATTCTTCAGATATTGAATTATTTATGTATTATTATCTGTATATATTACACCTTTTTAATTTTTAAATACTACTGGACATTACTTTAGGATTAGTGTCCATTTATACATTTATACTTTATTACGAAAGTCATTATATTTATATTATTTTGATATTAATTATCATGCTGGCAACCTAAGTTGCATCCCAGTGCAAGATATTGGCCTAGAAAACAGGTTATGTCACAATGTGCTCATTTTACATACTTTCTGTAATGCTTGTCACTACCTTATGGGGTCACATGAATGGAAGGTTAGTCAGGAGAGCCGTGGTCTGGTAAGAGGAGGTCACATATAATCATAAGGGGTAAACAGAGACGTAGTCAGGACACAATCCAAGGGTCACAATACCGAAAGAGCACGTAGTAGTAAATGGGAGCAAGCAAAGACGTAGGCAGATAATGCCTGAGCAAGTACCCAAAAGATGGATCATATGAGTAACCAGCTCCTCCCAGAACCAATCTGGACTCCAGTATAGTGACCAAGTTGCTAGTTCATTAACAAGGACTCCAAGGGCAAGATGCTCTGCACAAAGGAATAGAGACACTGCCAGAACATCCCCAGGTCTGTGAGATGCTCTGCACAGAGAATCAAAACACTTTCATTTGTTTGGCCTATGTTTTTTTACATAATAAAGATTTATATAGTTAAATTTAGGAAGTGCAAGTGCATCTTTTGTATTTTTCCTCTGTCGTGACAACACCAAATGTGAATGCTAAAGTCAGCCCTTGAGCTCAGCGGTCTAGCGCCATCTACATCAGCTGAGTTCAGGGATTGGCTGCAGCAATCATATACATTTTAGATGGTCAAGGAAAAAAACATTTAAGAGGCATGCACTTCAATCATCCTGGGACATCTTACTCCAGTGCAGTGGATTTTAATAGTAGCCTATGAAAAACTCCAGTCTAAGTATATCCCACCCCATATTGTGTGTGTTAAGGTAGTAATATTGCAGAGTTTTACACAGTAAAATAGTGTAGATTGACATTTTATATTGTATGAATTACCATAATTTGACATTTGCTTTATATATCTATTATTTTTTCAGTTCTTTATTATTATATGTCACATGTTGCACATAAATTTCAGAGTTACCTATTTGTCTGGGATAAAGTAAGTCTATTATTCCAACTCCATAAGTAAAGTAAATATGTTTATCAACATAAAAAATTGTAGATCTGAAAATGGAAAGCAGATATATACCATTCTCATTTTGCCTCTAACACATTTTCAATGATCCAGCAATTCTTTCTCTGACAAGTAAAACACACTTTGAGAAGTAACAGTGGACCTAGTCAGCAGACCTGTCATTTTATCACTGAACCTTCATAAAATTATCCTGAAATCACGGAAATCTGCTTACAAGAACTACCATTAAAATAGAATTTGTGGGCAAACTGTCAATATTCTATGTAGAACTTTCTGAAATAGTCATTATTTTCTCACTATTAAAATTACATCAATTTCAAGGGTATCTTCAAGGAAATCAAAATGTATGCAGCAGCCGTTATTTTTTCCCAAGAGCTGGGCAGTAATTATCATAAAAATAATCATTAAAATCTTAATTTCATCTGGTACAAGGTCTTACCATCTATCCACTGTGGACAAAGCATCCTAAGAAAGTGTACACAGCATAACGGCAAGTAGCCACATTATTGTAGGTTTTATTTTTTTCTATTCTTATAGCACTGCAGCAAAATCATTTGTATAGTTTGTTCTCCATTAAGTTACAATTAGTGGTATTTCCTAATTATTTCAATTTGCTGTGTAATTGAATTTCGTCTCTAAGGAAGATCATGTACTAAGCTCATGAAGCCCATAAGATATAGAATGCAGAGGCTATTTTGCTAAGACTACAGGTATTTTGTACACTGCGGAGCAATGTTAACTAAAGGACACGCACTCATATATTAGAGAACATTTTACATATAATAAAGAACACATCTGTATTTTATTATATTAAATGCAAATTTACAGAATATTGAGGCAAGAATTCCCACTGGGACCAATTTAGCGCTAATCTATCGGACTTTTTTTTAAACAAAAGTATGCAAACTCAAGAATACATCAATCTATTCATAAATTCTACCCTTACATTAATGATTTATGTGCCATAGAAGCAGTTGAAAAAAACGTGTTAGGTGTATCTGTCCTAGAAAATAATGCATATCAAATATTGTTGGCAGTATCTTTGAAAGAAATGGTCTAAAAATGTAATAATAATTGATTTGTGGTTATTTTTAGAATCTTACATCTAATATTTTTGAGAAGAAGTTTCATTTTAAAATAAGAAAAATGGAGACAAGCGCACATAGAGTAATATATATTAAAAGTGAAATCAGGAGATGAAAGAGTTACTCATCAGGTTGGGTTTTGTATGTCCCATCTCCAGTTTGTCTAGCTGCTCCAGTCAAGTCTACAGATAGAAGAGGACCGTCTTCTGCATGTACATTGATGAGAAGTAGGCGATAGACCTTCTGGTAAACCGCACTGCTGTGAAAAAGTCGTAATACTTCAAGTAGCTATTAGACTATGTGTGCACTTTGCGTTCAATTCCACAGCATGTAAGTCACTGCATGTGCGTCTCAGAATGCAGCCGAGAAAGCTGCATTCTGAGATGCATTCGGCAGAACGCAACGTGTGCATATTCCTGGAGAATTCATGCATTCTGAATGCTTTCTGTGCCATAGACAAAGTGGGAAGAGCATCCAGAACGCACATTTTTGACAGTACGGTCCCACTCGGCTCTGCAGCATCCCCATAGACTTGCAGCAGAGCCGAGTGGGACCGTACTGTCGAAAAGAGCATGGCTGGCTGCGACACAGTGCCGCGCGATCGGAATGAACTCGGATGAACTTCACCCGACTTCATTGTGATTGCGCGGCTACATCGGAAGGTGACAGGAGCGGCTGTAGAACACCGCCGCTCCTGTCAGCTCCATGCAGCAACTCAAGTGAGTAGCGCGATCAGCTGTGCTGACACTGTGGTTACTCGCGGCCACCGCTTTCAGGTGGAGGACTGCAGCTGATGCCGCGAGTAACCTAAGTAAAAGCAGAACTGATCGCCCAGCTCACTGCAGTCACTCAGGGGATTTGCGATCACAGGTGAGTCCTTCAAGTGTGACCGCAAATCAAGCCGTGGCACATGCACATTGTGCCGCGGCACATGCACATAGTGCCGCGGCACATGCACATAGTGCCGCGGCTTGATTTGCGGTCACACGTGAAGGACTCACCTGTGATCGCAAATCTCCTGAGTGACTGCAGTGAGCCGGGCGAACAGCTGTGCTGTCACTCAGGTTACTTGTGGCCACAGCTGCAGTCCTCCACCTGAGAGCGGTGACCGCGACTTACCACAGTGACAGCACAGCTGATCGCGCTACTCACTTCAGTTCCTGCATGGCGCTGATGGGAGCGGCGGTGTTCTACTGCCGCTCCTGTCAGCTTCCGATGTAGCAGAGCTGAAAGCGTCGTGGGACCTTGCATGGATTACATTGGACCTGGAGATGTTTTTGAGGGGTTATTAAAGTGGTGAAAGAGGGGATTTTTTGTCCATGATTCCAAATAAACGATTTTTTGGATGTGTGTGTTTATTTACTTTAACTTACAGGTTTATCATGGAAGGTATCTCGGGGAGACACCTGCAATGATTAACCTAGGACTTAGTGGCAGCAATAGGCTGCTGCCATTAACTCCTTATTACCCCATTTGCCACCACACCAGGCCAATTCGGGATGAGCTGTGTAAAGTCTTGGGACTGTCGCATCTAATGGATGCGGCAATTCCGGGCAGCTGCTGGCTGATATTGTTAAGCTGGGGGGCTCCCCATAATGTGGAGCTCCCCATCCTGAGAATACCAGGCTTCAGCCGTGTGTCTTTATCCTGGCTAGTATCCAAATTGGGGGGAACCGAATGTCTTTTTTTTTCATTTATTTATTTTTTTACTGCTCGATATAGACACGCCCACCGGCGGCTGTGATTGGTTGCAGTGAGACAGCTGTCACTCAGCATGGTGGCGTGTCTGACTGCAACCAATCATAGGCACCGGAGGGGGGGGAAAGCAGGGAATACGTAATGGATTAATGAGCGACCGGCATTTTTAAAAGAGAAGAAGCCGCCACAGTGTGAACGCCGTGCAGCGCCGTGCCGGTGATCGTGGACCGCTGAGTATGAGAGAGGGGGTGGGAGGGAGAGACTGACATGGACAGAATGAGAGATAGAGACATAGAGATAGAGAGAGACCGACCGACAGACAGACCGACCGACAGACAGACCGACAGACCGACCGACAGAGAAAGATGAAAGACCTGCCTTTGTTATGTTAAAAAAACATGCGGATCGCAACAATAATGCAATGCAAACGCACTGCTTCACATTTTGGCAGCCATTTTCTACAACTGATTGATTTTAATGGGTGTAGAACGCAGCCAAAATGGCAAAAACAATTGACATGTTGCTTCTTCAAACGCATGGGTTTTTGACAAATTTTTGACAATCAAAACGCTGCGTTTCAAAAAGCATAGTGCGGACAGATTTTGCATGATTCTCATAGACTTTGCTGGGGAGTCAGAGCGCATGCATTTTGTCAACGACACAGTGCAGTTGTAAACGCAGCCAAAACGCAGAAAAAAAATGCAAAGTGCGCACATAGCCTTACTAACTAATTTCTGGTTCATACCCAACCCCTTCAGCAAAGGGAACGCCTATTTCTCCTCAAAATCAAAAAAGCATTATATACGTTTTTATCTTTATTTACAGGTTATAGAGTCATTTTTTTTCGTGCAAAAACATACAACTTTACAATCTCGAAGATATATTTAGCCACATTGTTAACATGCCCTTTATATAACTATAGAAATGGAGATCTCTCTTTGTAAAATTATTGAAAGACAAAAAAATAAACAGCAATTCTATAATTTTTATGTGGTACACGTCCTCTAGTAATCTTTTTCTACATCACCCACCAACAAAACCAGCAAATAATTAAAACGTAATTCGACACTCATGTTCAAGGTAGCACTAGTCACTACTCATTCGCCAGTCATGAGGCTGGGTAGTCAAGAGAACCAGGGTCAGATACCAGGAGGGCTAGCAATAAACTAAGGGGTGAGACAAAGGCGTAGTCAGATTATGGTCCGAGGTCAAAATTCCAGGAAAGTAACAGATCACGACAAAGGGGCTAAAAAAATGGATTGTCAGAAGCAAAGTTCAAGGTAAGGTAAACAATAGATCAGACTGAGCACAGGAACAACAGGCACGCAGACACCTCTGAGCTAAAGCTATGACTTGCAGTAATTGATGGCAGAAAGGCAACTAAAATGCTCAATCACTCAATCACTTAATCACTTAAATGCTTAATCACTCCATACAGGAGACACAGGAGGAAACCTTGCACATCTCAGTTCTGATTGAATGTCTGAGCGGTCTATCATCATACTGATGTTGGGGGAGACCTCTAGGGGGTCTTCAGGGTCGCAGAGAAGGATTCCAGATTAGATCTGCACAGATGTATGTGTGAGGAAAAATGACCACACAGAGACGTGTCTCTATCTGGGAGAAGCACAGTGCTTTTCTAACCCATATATTATAAAACAATCACAGCTATACAATTCAACATTGTTCTTGATTGGTTAGAGATAAGCGACAAGGCTTAGGGGTGCTTCACACACATCGAGATCGCTGCTGAGATCGATGCTGAGTCACGTTTTTTGTGACGCAGCAGTGACCTCATTAGCGATCTCGCTGTGTGTGACACTGAGCAGCGATCTGGCCCCTGCTGTGAGATCGCTGGTCGTTACACACAGCCCTGGTTCGTTTTTTTATTGTTGCTCTCCCGCTGTGACGCACAGATCGCTGTGTGTGACAGTGAGAGAGCGACGAAATGAAGCGAGCAGGGAGCAGGAGCCGGCATCTGGCAGCTGCGGTAAGCTGTAACCAGGGTAAACATCGGGTAACCAAGGTGGTTACCCGATATTTACCTTCGTTACCAGCCTCCGCCGCTCTCACGCTGCCTGTGCTGCCGGCTCCCAGGTGTCTGCACATGTAGCTGCAGTACACATCGAGTTAATTAACCCGATGTGTACTGTAGCTAGGAGTGCAGGGAGCCAGCACTAAGCAGTGTGCACTGCACCCTGCACATGTAGCTGCAGTACAAATCGGGTAATTAACCCGATGTGTACTGTAGCTAGAAGAGCAGGGAGCCAGCGCTAGGCAGTGTGCACGGCTCCCTACTCTCTGCAATGTAGCGACGTTATGATCGCTGCTGCGTCACTGTGTTTTACAGCTAAGCAGCGATCATAAGAGCGACATACAAGGTTGCTGTAACGTCACAGAAAATGGTGACGTAACAGCGACGTCATTGTCGCTGTCACTATGTGTGAACCCAGCC
This sequence comes from Anomaloglossus baeobatrachus, assembly GCF_048569485.1. Taxonomy (NCBI): domain Eukaryota; kingdom Metazoa; phylum Chordata; class Amphibia; order Anura; family Aromobatidae; genus Anomaloglossus; species Anomaloglossus baeobatrachus. Next base: position 359,096,194 of record NC_134355.1, read on the forward strand.
TTATGTAGTACGTCATCAACCTGCTACCAGCATTCTGATACCAGTTTGAACCAGCTACCAGAATTGTTCAGCCTAGCATAATTTGTTTCAATAACACATTCCAAAGGTGCATCCTAGTATGCACATCAGCATCTGAGCAATAATCATACAAACACAGATGATCTTATTATTTTGGACAATTGATTCATAGCTAGGCCCTCACACTGACAGCTCAGCAAAAAAACAACACAATTCTGCATTTGTTATTTGGATTTTGTTTTTATGGGGTTCATAGCACAGTAAAAATGACTTGGAAATATGTTTCTCTAGATCAATACTAATATGGGGATATCAAACTTGCATAGCTTATTTTGTTACTAAAGTTTGGCCAAAAAAATTGAAATTCGTAGTAATTTTGCAAGGTAGTTGGATGTTTTATTGACAATATTTACGGGTGAATATCATATTTTGATCACACATTCTTGCATATTGTTTTTTATTATGTTAATTACTTTTATATTTTGATAGATCAGACTTAAAGGATGCATCAATACAACATGTATGTATTATTTAAAAATGTTAAAGATCTTTATTTTAAAGGGGGAAGTTTGCCGCAGCAGAGTAAGACTCTATTGTGGGCGTCACACGAGGCGAGCTATCGCGCGATGCATCGTCGGGGTCACAGTTTTCGTGACGCACATCCAGCATTGCTTGCGATGTCGTTTCGTGTGACACCTCCGAGCAACGCAGAATCGCTCACAAATCGTGAGTCATGTACTCGCTTATTTTTAAAAAACTGTTTATTTTTAATGGCGCTGGTTGTTCATCGTACCCGGGGCAGCACACATCGCTTTGTGTGACACCCCGGGAACGATGAACACAGCTTACCTGCGTCCCGCGGCTCCCGTCGGCAATGCGGAAGGAAGGAGGTGGGCGGGATGTTTATGTCCTGCTCATCTCTGCCCCTCCACTTCTATTGGTCGGCCGCTGTGTGACATCGCTGTGACGCCGAACGTCCCTCCCCCTTCAGGAAGTGGATGTTCGCCGCCCACAGCGAGGTCGCTCAGCAGGTAAGTACATGTGACGGCGGTTTGATGACTTTGTGCGCCACGGGCAACTAATTGCCCGTGACGCACAAACGACAGGGTCAAGTACGATCGCTTGTGCAATCGCACGATAGATCGTACCGTGTGACACCTGCATTAGTGTTTTGTATTGAGGCATCAAATGAGCATGTGCATAGTGAAAGGATGGGGGCAGAGTCAGCCATGGCATCACCTATTGTGAATTATGGATCCTGTATAACAGCTGTGAGGTGTTACATGCCATTGTCATCCTGCCTCTGATGATAACGGAACTGTCAAAAACACTCCCTGAAAGGACAGGAAGTATGAGTCTTAAGTAGCTTAAGTGGCTAGTAGAAAAATAGCAAAATTTCTTTTTTTTTCCAATATAGATTGTAATATAAAAAAATATTGCCAACATTTAAAAAATAAATAAATAAATAAATTGAACACAACCTATTTAACATTTTTTTTTCTTTATTTGTTGTACTGTGTTTATTGAGTCATATTTAGATAACGATTTATTATCTTCAGATCTAATAACTTTGAAAATGTTGAGATCAATGAAAACAAAAGACAATCCTAGCTAGAAAATAACAATAGACGTCTTGTAAACTCCATGCTTTGATGGGTCAGAGAGCTGGTATTGTTATTAGGTATATTAAAATCATATAACAAGATCATTTTCTATGTAAGACTTTTAAATTTTGCAGTCAAACAATTACCTCATAAATATGAATCAATATTATAGATAATACCACTGAGGGATTTTTTTTGAAGCATCACAGTTTATATTGGCCATAAAAGGGATATCGCTGGTGAGAACACTAAGGAGCTCCAATAGGGATATAACCACTGTGTACATGCCACAATACATGTCCTATATGTCCTTCTAATTTATGAAAGTTAGGAGATATGACTTCTCTGAATATATTTATACTTTACATATGTATATATACACCTCTCAAAAAATAAAGGTAACACTTAAACAACACAATGTAACTCCAAGTCAGTCACATGTCTGTGAAATCATCCTGTCCAGTTATGAAGCAGAACTGACTGTGAGTCAATTTCTCCTGCTGTTGTACAAATGGAACAGTCAACAGCTAGAAATGATTGGCAATTAGAAAGACAACCCCTATAAAGAGTGGTCCTGCAGGTGGTGACCACAAATCATTTATTTGTTATCATTCTTTTTGGTTCTTGTTTTGGTCACGTTTGCATTTTGTCATAGCTCTTACCCTAGAGGTAGCATGAGGTGGTGTCTAAAACCCAGAGAAGTTGCTCGAGTAGTGCAGCTCATCCGGGATGGCATATCAATGTTAGCGGTGGAGAGAAGGTTAGCTGTGTCTGTCAGCGCAGTGTCCAGCGCATAGAGCAGATACCATGAGCAGGAGACAGGGACATACTTCAGGAGATGTAGGTACGTAAAGAGATATAGAGGGGTCTGCAAAAGGGTAGTAACAAAGCAGCAGGACCGATATCACCTCCTTTGTGCAAGAAGGAACAGAAGGAGCAGGGGAGGAGAAGGAAAGAAAGGGACTCAGCACCAATTCCAGAGTAGAAAAATGTATCCAGCGAGATATAAAACTTTATTCAATAATTAAAAAATCCAAAATTTCAACGATTCCATAAAAACGTCATGACTTGACGCGTTTTGGACAACAAAATTATGAGTAAAGTCATCATGATTAAGGACTTTACTCATACTTTTGTTGTCCGAAACGCGTCAAGCCATGACGTTTTTATGGAATCGTTGAAATTTTGGATTTTTTAATTATTTTATAAAGTTTCTATTTTATATCTTGCTGAATACATTTTTCTACTCTGGAATTGATGCTGAGTCCCTCTGTTTCCTTCTCCTCCACGTTCTCATTGACTTGCCTGTCTGGTGGACTGCATGCATCCCATCCAAGCTGAGAGAGCACATATACGGGTGAGCTGATTTTTCTTCTTTTTCACAGAAGGAGCAGTGCCAGAGAACTGAAAAATGACCTCCAGCAAGCCACTAATAAAATCCCAGGGCCAACTGCAACTGCATATGGTCTCAGAATGGGTCTGAGGATCTCATCCCGGCACCTAATGGCAGTCAGGGTAGCTCTGGCTAGCAGGGCACAAAATGCCTCCCCATACCATTACTGACCCACTGCCACCACTCATGCTGGAGGATGTTGCAAGAAGCAGGCCGTTGTCAATGGCTTCTTGAGACTCTGTCAAATCTGTCATGTGCGCAGTGTGAACCTGCTCTCATCCGTAAAGAGCACATGGCGCTAATGTCGAATCTGCCAATCTTGGCGTTTTCTGGCAAATGCCAATCACCCTGCATGGTGTTGGACTGTAAGCTCTGCATGGTGTTGTACTGTAAGCTCAACACCCACTTGTGGATGTCAGGCCCTCATATCACCCTCATAAAGTCTGTTTCTGACAGTTTGAGCAGACACATGGATATTAGTGACCTGCTGGAGGTCATTTTGCAGGGCTCTGGCACTGCATCTTCTGTCTTTTTTTTCACAAAGGAGACAATAGCCTTCCTGCTACTGGGATGGTACCCTCTTACGGACCCCTCTACATCTCCTGATGTACTTACATCTCCTGGTGTACTGGCCTGTTTCTTGATATCTGCACAAATGTGGAGGTAGCAGTCCTGCTGCTGGGTTGTTGCCCTCCTATGACCCCCTCCACATCTTCTGGAGTACTGGTCTGTCTCCTGGTATCTGTTTCATACTCTGGACACTGCGCGGACAGACACAGCTAACCTTCTTGCCACAGCTTGGATTGATGTGCCGTCCTGGATGAGCTGTACTACTTGATCAATCTCTGAGGGTTGTAGACACTGCCTCATGCTAGGTCTAGGGGTGAGAGCAATGACAAAATGCAAAAGTGACCAAAACAACAGCCAAAAAGGATGAAAACAGAGAAATGGTCAGTGGTCACCACCTGCAGAACCTCTCATTTATATGGGTTGTCTTGCTAATTGCCTATAATTTCTACCTCTTGTCTGTTCCATTTTCACAACAGCAGGAGAAATTGCTTCACAATCAGTGCTGCTTCATAGCTGGACAGGTTGATTTCACAGTGTGATTGACTTGGAGTTACAATGTGTTGTTTAAGTGTTCCCTATATTTTTTTTTGTATCGCCCAATTCTCTTCCTGGCCCATGGCAAGCAACTCCTTCTTCCTCCTGCATAGCCTAATGCAGGTGGTGCAATTTAGTGAAATAGTAGCATTTTCTTGTATGGGATGCTTGACTACACCTGCTCATCAAAGGACACACAATCAGCTGAAAATGGCATTGGCCACCTGTTATGCTGTTTATGCGCCTGTATATTCATATGTATAACAAATATATATATTTTGTTGTCTATATATATATATATATATACATACATGGTAATAAATTGAAAATTGAAAATATGCTACCAATCCTAAGATCTGCTACATGTAAAATTGAAAGTCCAAAATAGAGAATTTGTCCGGTAATTAAATAAAATCTTACCACAAAAGGTTAAAACGCATTAACTGGGTCTGCTTCCCTTGACCACTAATATGGATTTTATGAATTTATAATAAATTAAAGATATTATGGAATTACTGGACAAATTCTCTTTTTTTGGACTTATTATTGCCCATTGGTGGCTGATGGGCGGTCTGGTCTCTACATTCAAGAATTCTTTACTTATGTAAAATTATGTTTTTTTTTCTTAAGGCCTTTCTCACACAAGTGTATAAATCGGACGAGTGCAATGTGAGAAAATCCGGTATTGAACTTGGACCAATGTTAGTCAATGAGATAGAGCAGATGATCAGCTTTTTTCTCATCCAGATTTTGGAGGAGAAAAAAGTTGCAGCATACTGTGGATGCTGAAATCGTGCGAGACTGACCAATACAAGTCAATGGGTGCGAGAAGAAAACGGACACCACACATACAGCACACAGACCATCCTAGTGACATCCGTTTTTATGGATACATTACAGCATAGAACACTGTAAATGGTCCTGTAGATGATTGTAAATGAATAATAGTTGCTGAGAAAAAAAACGGATTGCATACTGACAGCACACTGACAGGACACAGACAGCACCCGGATGACAAGTGAGAAAATATTGTGATGCTCCAGGGATGCTGATCCTGTTCAGGGACGCCACAGGGCTTGTTCAATATGGTGAACAGGTAATGTCAGTTTTTATATGTTGTGATGCCACTCACGGCTTGCGGTTAGAGATGTGAATGACCGCCGCTGCAGGTTTTACGAGCATATGGGGCTGATGGGGTCTGCAGCCAGATCATGTAGCCTGCACCACCAAGGGGGCACGATTGTTTATGGGGCCTGCTCTCCAACACAAAGAGACAAAGCAGGTAGGCCTGTTTATTGGGCCTACCCTATGCCACCAGGACAAGGAGGATTGTCGCCAAGACCAGGTCACCAAAAGGACTGGTGATCACTCCGTATTCGGGTATTGGGTTAAAGACTCGTGGGTGGTGGGTGGTGGTGGTATGGTACCTGGTATGTTTACATGAAAATATCTCCCCTGTGCCCCTGTGTGGGAAAACGTGTATTTTGTTTCTTATCTTTTCAGCCCTAGGACGTGCTGCTGATAACCAAGGGGGAATGTGGCACCCCTGGGGAGAAAAGGCAGTAGCGACTGCCTGGATAGACTCCCATGGTACTTCACGTCAGGAGGTTATCCAAACACAGAGTGCTAGGAAGGCGAGCTCACAGGTTACCCTCAGACTGGCCCAAAGGAGCCCTGGTCCTACCTGGTTCATCACAGCAACGCCCGGGCAGCTCACTGCAACATCAAAAGTGAGTAAAAACCAGTTGAAAGACTTTTGGACTCAGCCTGTGTTATTCCGGGACCCGCTACTCTGCTCACCCGAGCCCCTGGTGCGTGCCTAACTCACGGGAGGCTACATCATCTGGCTGCAGACTCCATCAGCCCCAGATGCTCGTAAAACCTGCAGCGGCGGTTATTCACATCTCTAACCGCAAGCCGTGAGTGGCGTCACGACATATAAAAACTGACATTACCTGTTTGCCATATTGAACAAGCCCTGTGGCATCCCTGAACAGGATCAGCACCCCTGGTTACTACCCCGTGCAGGGTCTGACTAGTGGCCGCGTGCGTACCACCTCGCGACCGCCGCTCACCACCACCAGACTGGCTCTCCTCACTTCCTGTCAACCTTTGCACTTTAGCTCCTAGCCCCTCCGCTACACCCCTTGACAAGATTTGAAGGCTAGCCCCCACTAGAGACTTCCCAAGGGTCCCATCTACTGGTGTGGAAGAACTGGTTGCTATGTGTCTGTGCGTACACACCTCATTCTGGCCCTTAGGATTACCTGGAAGTACCTGGAAGTCCCAGCATGGGTGCAATACTCAGTGGCGCCTGACCAGGTCAGGGGCGCCACAATATCGTCCTACTTTTCTGGAGGAAATGGAACTAATTTTTAATACGCTTGTGTGTCTGTAGCCTTACTGACATTATTTAAACCTTAATATAAAGTAAATTATGTAAAGCTCACTATAGCCAAACATGATGATATATTTAGTTTGATATGCATTTTTACATTTACATTCCTCTAAGGCCCAACAGAGATGAGAAGCAAATACATCAATGAAATAACAGTTAAAAATGTTAACGATTTCAGAGATATCTAAAAAAAATGTAAAAGTGTCAAAGCAAGGTTAAAGCAAAACTTCCAGTTAGGTATGAAATTTCTGTCCTTGAACCAAAAGTGCTTATTACTGAAGAGGTAGGAGAACAAGCAATGTGAAGTAAAAGAAATAGCTATCAATTAAAGTGTGCCCCCTGTTTAGAAAAACACATTAGTCACGACTTGCAAAGAGTTTCTGTCCTCCAATATATTTAATTACAAGATTTTTCATAGTTTTAAAGATGTTAGAGTCAGAGCTCTGGGGTGAATGTCCATCACAGAATATAGTAGGTCCAAAATGTAGTGCTGATGAATGGCTCAATTTATCTTTACAGTGACCAGAGGTTTGTTGATTCAGAGCTTTACAATGAAAATGAGACAGAGAATCTGCAATCTGTATCAGCTCAAACATTTATTGTCATTCTAAAACAGAAAAATTGCAAAATTCAAACAAAAGCCCTGGACAGAAGCCATCAAATTAATGCTGGTCACAATGTGCACTTAGCCATATACATATTTTTATAAATATACACTGTATATACACATATAGATATATATATATATATATATATATATATATATATATATATTCTGAACAAAGTGTTATCCCAGGAATCAAGTTTAACCCGTTCACGACCTGCCGATTTTTGGCTTTCCGTTTTTTTTGCCATTCTTCTGAGAGGCGTAACTTTTTTATTTTTCAGTAAATATGGTCATGTGAGGCCTCATTTTTTGCAGAATGAGCTGTACGTTTAAATTAATCCATAAGTTTTACCATATAGTGTACTGGAAAAAGGCAAAAAAAATCCAAATGCAGATAAATTGCAAAAAAAGTGCGTCACTATTGTTTTTGAGATATTTTATTCACTGTGTTCACTATATGGTAAAACTGATGTGTGAGTGTGATGCATCAGGTCAGTGTGAGTTCGTAGACACCAAACATGTAAAGGTTTACTTTTATATAAGGAATTTAAAAAAAAACGGAAGTTTTCTGAAAAAAGTGGCGCATGTTTTACGCCATATTCCGTGACCCGTAGCGTTCTCATTTTTTGAGTTTATTTAGCTCAGTGATAGCTTATTTTTTGCGTCTCGAGCTGATGTTTTTAACTGTACTATTTTTCTGCAGATGCTACGTTTTAAACGCCTGTTATTGCATTTTGCACAAAAGTTGTGGCGACAAAAAAACGTCATTTTGGCATTTGGAATTTTTTTGCCGCTACGCCGTTTACTGATTAGATTAATTTATTTTATATTTTGATCGATCGGGCGTTTCTGAGCGCGGCGATACCAAATGTGTGTATATTTTTTATTTTTTAATCTTTTAAATTTCAATGGGGCGAAAGGAGGTGATTTGAACTTTTAGGTTTTTTTTTTTTTTAAATTTTTTAAAACTTTTTTTTTCTTTTTTTCTTTTACTAGTCCCCCTAGGGGGCTATAGCGATCAGCAATCCGATCACTCTGCCCTATTTGCTAATCACAGCTGCACAGCTGTAAACAGCAGATACGCTCACTTTCTGCTTCACTCGGCTTCGGGCCGAGTGAAACTGAAAGTAATTAATGTGTAGTACAGGAGTCATCACATGACCCTGTGCTACCATGACAGCCACTGGAAGTCACGTGATCATGTCACGTGATTTCCAGTATCAGCAAGTAAGTAAACGTTTACTGCCAATGCAGTTATAATGATGCTGTCACATATTGACAGCACCATTTAAGGGGTTAAACGGCACGAGCAGATAACGATTCTACTCGTGCCTAGCAGGAACACATCTCAGTTGTGAAAATCAGCTGAGATGTGCGCCGATTGTGGCAAGCTGCCAGCAGCAGGCCGTGGGCAGTAACATTATGACCGCTAGGACGTAATATTACTGCCCACGGTCGTTAAGAGGTTAACAGGGATAACATTACGGAGACAACAAACTGGGCCCAGGTCTCCAACCCTACACAGATCATCCGCTTTACATAGCTAAAAAATCTACAGCATTTCATGATTGCTGCCACTAGAGGCAGGTGGTGGCTGTAAAACACGGCATGCAACTGTGAGGTATTAAGTGGGCTCAGCACCTGAGCCAACCCCATGCACCTGCATTAGACATTGTGACTTACATGTATGTAAGGCCTCCTTCACATGTCAGTGAAAAACACACACGTTTTTCACTGATGTGATAAAGGTACTTATGTCCCTCCATATGCCATGATTTTGGCACGCGTGTGAGCTCCGTGTGCTATCCATGATAATATACGGAGATCAGGAACTTATACTCACTTGTCTACACCGCTGCTCTCCATGGTGCAGAAGTCTCCTGCAATGCTGTGTTCGGCCACTGCTGTCTCCCCTCTGCAACTACTGCTGGGTTCAGTGAATATGCATGTGTATCGCCCCGGGGCTCGGCCGGCTGCTCGGATCTGTGCTCGTTGGTGGGTGGTTCAAGCTCCTCACGGACCCGGGGGTCACATCGCTCTGAAAGGGGGTTGCTGGCGCTATCTGTAGGGATTTCAGTGGGGAGGTCCACGTAGGAGCCACGGTTGTTTTTGAGGATTTAAGTTCGTGACGCCCCCCACGGGTTGCAGCTTGGTGTTGACCCCTCCATGGGTAGGGGGGATGATGGTCCCAGGGGCCCGAGGGAGGTGCTGAGGCGGGGGAATAAATGCAAGCTGGCACGTCGGTGCGGTGCGCGGCCTGAGGGCACTGTGGTACTCACTATTGCAAACACGCTGGAGTCTCTGGTAAACCAAACAAGATGGTGGACGGTGCCTGCAGCCGGCTGCGCTTTTCCCCTTTTCAGGTTGGTGGTTTCCGCCTTTATCCTGCACTTCACTTTTGGTAGAAATGATGACTCCTATGCCTGAGTAACGGTAGTCCGCTCTCCAGCCTTGTGTGTGCCGGTAGAGCCCGTTTGCCCGCAGATGCTGTCCCGAGGGGTCTCGATGCCTGGGCGGTGACTTTCTACCCCTATCGTTGGGCTGTTGTCTTCAGTCGGGTCTTAGGTGGGAAAGGGCCAAAAGTCCAGTCCTCAATCAGTGGATTCGACTCGGTCCAGTAGTTTCTGGGCCTCGTACTGGGTCTGAGTACCCCTCATGGTGCTCCGGTTTCCAATCAGTTCCCCAGTTTGGTACTGGCGAGCCACTACCCGGTCCCGGTCCCTTACGGATCCACCGGCTATAATCCCAGCTCCTGCAGGTGGCCACCACCGTCTGCCTCCTTGCCACGGTACCAGGGCTACGACCCTGACACCGGTCAGTGTTAATGCTGCAGAGCTGACACCTCAGGCCTGCTGCACTTGAACTTGGACTCTCACACCAAACTCACTACTGTTTCCTGTCTCAGGCCCTCTGGACTCCTAGGTGGACGTGGCCAACTGCCTGGCTCCACCCCCCTGGTGTGACCATTGAACACTGAGAGAGGTGACAAGGGTTTTTTGTAGTTTGGCTGCTGTCACTTTATTGGGGGGGTAAGGTGTTTGTGTAAGGGCCTACCTGTGACTCCCTGGCTGGTCCAGGGCGTCACATTCCCCCTTGGTTTAATTCAGACCGTCCGCGGGCTGCCCGTCCACCACCGGTTTATTTTGTTGCTTTTAACTGAAAAAGAATAAAACATATTTACAAGCATAAACTTTGTACAATTTCAAGCATATTTTGAAATCTTCCCTTACGGGAGGCATATTCTTAAACGTTGCAAACATCAAATATTTTTATTTATAATGGGAACAGGACCGGGTCCTTCTGTTTGCCCACCCAAACAAACCTAGATTTGATGCTGCCCCTAAGAATCTGGCAGCACCCCTCTTCCCCAGTCCAGGAACGGGCCCAGGTGTTGCTTTATGGGACGGGTACAGAGTTCCACACCCGGTTGTCTCTCAGGGGCCCCACGTCCAGGGGGACCCCAGGACCCGAAGGATCGCCACCGGTTACATTGTTGACGGGGCCTCGGCCATCACTTTCCCACAGGCCCATCCTCCAGGAACTCAGCTTCTAGGGAAGCGGGATTGGTGCAGGCCGAACAAGTGGCCGTCCTCATGCTGCCTCCACAGGTGGATCCTCATAGGCATCTGGGACGGGCTCCGCTACGACCCTGACACTGGTCACTGTTAATGCTGCAGACCTGACACCTCAGGCCTGCTGCACTTGAGCTTGAACTCTGGCACCAAACTGACTACTGATTCCTGTCTCAGGCCCTCTGGACTCCTAGGTGGGTGTGGCCATCCGCCTGTCTCTGCCCACTGGTGTGACCATTGAACACTGAGAGAGGTGACAAGGGTTTTTTTGTAGGTTGGCTGCTGTCACCTTATTGGGGGGTGGGAAGACAGGTGTTTGTTTACGGGCCTACCTGTGACTACCTGGCTAGTCCAGGGTGTCACACATGAGCAAAATTAGCCAGCCTTGAAGCAAGAGACAGCAGTGGCTGAAGACAGCATCGTTGGAGATGGGTGAGTTTAAAAAGCTTTTTATTTTTAATGTACATGATTATTCTGGTATGTGTTTCACTGACCACACAACTGTGTTGTCCACGGGACATCAGTGATGCCAGAAAAAAAACTGACATGTCTCCGTGCGGAACACACAGATGCTGCACGGAAGCAAATCAGTGAAAAATCACTGATGTGTGCGCAGACCCATTGATATTATTGGGTTTGCGTATGTCCGTGATTCTGGTATGTATAAAAATTGCAACATACATATCAGAATCACTGATGTGTGAAGGGGGCCTAACATGGGAGGAAAGGTCTAAAGTCCGTGATTGAAGTTATTTGTCACCAGTAAGATTATTTGCTATTTTTAAAATAACCTCTTAGCACATATGGGCAAATTTGGGCATAGCTCAGCTCTCTCCACATGTGGTTGATTCCAGTTATATTACATAGCCAGCATCTGCCTCTAACAGCAATGGCTGGAGCTCTGATTGCTGCTTTTAACCATTTAGCTGGTGTTGTCAATCTCTGACAGTGACAATTTTATGATGCCATCCCCAACACATTGGCTCCCATAGAAACGCCAGGACATGATTGTTGGGCACCGATGATTTACCAGGGCAGCTGGGGCTTGCTAAAGACCTTCCTCACTGCTTTCTTGGTCTTCCCAGAAGATTGGCCATAGACTGAGCCTCATCGGAGCCCATGATTTACAATTGACATTACAATATTGTGGTACTATCAATTCAACAATTGCAGGTAAAAAAAAAGTTAATAATGCAACAAATTGAATGAGCTCCATGGTGCAACACCTTTAAATTTTTTTATCTGGCCACTGTCAGAGCTAGTACTGAGGGGATCAAGATTACCAATAGAATAGCAGGGTGTCAGATCCCAAACAATTCAATACTGATGACCTAACCTAAAGATAAGTCATTAGTATTACATGTCTGTAGAACCTTTAAACACTTTCACGCTCCACACCAGGCAGATGTCAGCTGTTTCCACTAGTGCACTGGCTGTTTTTTCCAAGCAGAAATTGCTTCAGGAAAATGCTGGTGGTGGTTGTGAAGACATTGTTAAATGCATTGAAATATAAGGAATATGGTTGGGAAGTAATTGGAGATTTCAAAATGGTTGCATTCTTGATGGGTCTTCAAGGAGGATATACTAAGTTTCTATGCCATCTTTCTTTGGAATAGCAGGGACACTAAAACACACTCTTTGCGCTCTAAAATTATAATGGCGTTTCTCCCCTTCCGAGCCCGGCCATGTGTCCAAACAGTAGCTTTCCACCACATGTGGGGAATTGTTGTACTCAGAAGAAATTGCACAACAAATTTTACAGTCCAGATTCTCTTGTCATCATTGCAAAACTGCAAACTTTTGGGCTAAAATAACATTTTTGAGGGAAAACGTAAAAATTTTCATTTTTTTACTTCCACATTACTTTACTTCCTGTGAAGCACCTACAGGGTTAATAAACTTCTTGGATGTGGTTTTAAGCAGTTCAAGGGGTGCAGTTTTTAAAATGTTCTCACTTTTGGGTATTTTCACCTAGGCCTCTCAAAGTCACTTCAAATGTGATGTGGCCCCTAAAAACTTAGTTTTGTAAATTTTGTTGGAAAAGTGAGTAACTGCTGATAAACTTTGAATCCTTCTAACTTCCGAATAAAAAATATGATGTTTCCAAAAATGTGCTGATGTAAAGTAAACATGTTGTAAATGTTATTTATTAACTCTTTTGGTTTGACATAACTCTAAGGCGGGCTTTGCACACTACGACATCGCAGGTGCGATGTCGGTAGGGTCAAATTGAAAATGATGTACTTCCGGCATCGCATGTGACATCGTAGTGTGTAAAGGTTCGATGATACGATTAACGAGCGCAAAAGCGTCGTAATCGTATCATCGGTGCAGCGTCGGCGTAATCCATAATTACGCTGACGCGACGGTCCGATGTTGTTCCTCGCTACTGCGGCAGCACACATCGCTGTGTGTGAAGTCGAAGGAGCGAGGAACATTTCCTACCGGCGTCACCGCGGCTTCCGTAGGATATGCGGAAGGAAGGAGGTGGGCGGGATGTTTACATCCCGCTCATCTCCGCCCCTCCGCTCCTATTGGCCGCCTGCCGTGTGACATCGCAGTGAAGCCGCACGACCCGCCCTCTTAATAAGGAGGCGGGTCGCCGGCCAGAGCGACGTCGCAGGGCGGGTGAGTCCATGTGAAGCTGCCGTAGTGATAATGTTCGCTACGGCAGCTATCACAAGGATATCGCAGCTGCGACGAGGGCGGGGACTATCGCGCTCGGCATCGCAGCATCGGCTTGCGATGTCGCAGCGTGCAAAGTAACCCTAATTTAAGGGCATAAAAATTAAAATTTTGAAAATTGCTAAATCTTCCAATATTTTTAAAAATAAATGCAAAAAAATATCACCTGAAATTTACCACCATCATGAAGTACAATATGTCAAAAAACATATTCTCAGAATCACTACGATCTGTTGAAGCATTCCAGTATTGTAACCTGTCAAAGTGACACTGGTCAGAATTGAAAAAAATGGCCTGGGCATTTAAGGTGAAAGCCAGGCTTGGAGAGGTTAAAGGGTTTATAGAAAGCAGCTTTTAAGCAGTAACCAAACACTTAACCAATCAATATATTATTTCTCTTAACTGCTTCCCTGTTGTGAAGCCTGAAAAGTTAAAAGATGTGAAAAAAGATACAGCAGATGAAATAAATATTGAACACGTCACCAATGTTCTAAGTAAATATATTTCTAAAGGTGCTATTGACATGAAATTATCACTAGATGTCGGTAACAACCCATCCAATCCACATAAGCAAATAAATTAAAAGATATATGTCTATAAACTTATTGATGTGTTATAATGATACAAAACACATGAAACAAGTATTGAACACATGAAGAAAGATAGGAGGAAAAAGCAATGGAAATTCATCACATTAACTGAAATCTATTAGTAATTAGAAAACAATCCTACCACTTTTCCATCACTGCAGTTTCTGGATGTAGCAGAGCCTGGATCTTCAAGGGACATCATGGGGATTATGTCAGACCTATGTGGGGGTGTTTTGGGGGTTAAAATATTGCTGAAAGAGGGTGTGTTTTTTAAAATTTAAAATAAAGAATGTTTGTGTTTTTTTTCTTTTTACATACAGGGTTGGTAATGGGGGGATCTTATAGACCCCTGTCCATTACAAACCCAGGGCTTGATGGCAGCTGTGATTCTTTGATAAATCACAGCTGTCATTACCCCTTTATATTACCCTGATTTCCACCAGGGCAATCAGAGTGAGCCGGGTAAAGCACTGGAATAGTGACTGTGGAGACACAGGGGTCAATGGGTGCTCTCATCCACCGACCCGGTCACCTTTTTAAAGACCACATGGACCAGGGCTCATCCCAACTGAATGCCCAAACTCCGTACCCATCGTCAGAACACAACTCAGACAACACAGGGTGCGGGAACCCCAACAGTCAAAGGTATATAACACAAAACTATGCAAACCACATGATGTAACAGGAAACAGAGTCTCACCCTTCCACTGGCTCACCATGGATTAGACTATTTGTGCCATCGGAGCTTCCAGGGCCACATACCCCAAACCAGCAGCACCCTGCTTTTGACAGGCACCCATTGAGAATAGGAGAGTGACAAGTGTAGGAAGCTTCACGAGCACAGCAAAGTGCATAGCAAGGTAACCGAATCGTCCCCAGCCTGGGTTTCTCCCAGCCAAATCCTAGGATCCTTGGCGGTGCTCTTGCACAATGTAATCCAGTTTCAGATTCCCTAACCGGCGCTAAAGTGCCTAGGCTGGGTAATGGACTTCCAACTGAGATTAAAACTTCTAGATTGCAGCCATGTAGCAAAAGAACAACCTGGTGACTCCAACAGCCTTTTTTTATATCTCCCGGGCACTCATTTCAGGGAATATGGTCTCACCGGATTGGTGAATGTGCTCTGATTAGGTGGCATTTTAATACACATAGATAATGCTCATCTGAGTTAGGTAGACAGAGAGGCTGGGGGGAAGTTACATTAATTTAGCAATCCATATTCTAAGACAATGGGAGGCTCAATTAGTCCTGGAGAAAACAATGACTCAACAAACAATAATTAACACAAAAAGAGACTCTTGTCTTGCCAAATTAAGAATAATAACCCCTGACAGACAATTTACAGGGATGTGTCTTCACAGTCACATCTAATAAATGCGGCAACTCCGGGGTGGCTGCGGGCTGCAATTTTTAGGCTGGGGAGGACCCAATAACCATGGGCCTCTGTAGCCTGAGAATAACAGCCCCCAGCTGTCTGCTTTATCTTTGCTGGGTATTAAAAACACAAGCGGTTTTATTTAATTATTTAAATAACTTTTCAAAAAGCCCCATGGGGCCCTCATATTTTGTTACATAGCCAAAATAATGTGCACAGCTTGGTGCTGCAACCTGTAGCTGTCTGGTTTATCTGCGCTGGGTATCAATTTACGGGGGACCCCATGTCATTTTTTCCAATTTATTTATTTATTTTTACACTCCGCTTCCTGACCAAGACAGCTAGTGTGAGGGTAACCAATCACAGACGCCAGCAAAGAGGGTTTGGCAGTTGAAGCAGGACTACAATCAATCACAGACACTGTTACAGAAAGTGGGTGGGAAAAGCAGTGCATATTCATGAACGTTAATGTTCAAACCAGGAAGTAGTGTGACTGCTGTGGTAAACTCTTTAAGTATAATTCTCATGCTTTAATCCCAGTAATACAACATTATTCCCAGAAACCAAATGTGAGTCAGAAATGTATCCAGGCATCTTCCCTATGCTGTTCCCATTCAATTTCAGCACTTTTTGATCCCATGTAGCATTTTTACAGCCATCCCAGACATACTTACAAGATCCTTAAGAAAAATTTTCAAGTTTCATATTCAGTTGCATTGGGCTCGTTATTCGATATGAATACACAAATAATAGAAATTATTCAGCTCAAATAATCCGAACCCAAATATTTTAGTATTCTTCCATCTCTAATTGCTATGTAATATGTTCATTCTTAGTAGCAATTTTTAGTCATTTTTTTCAGGCTGTCTAAGGCAGAATCAACCTGAAAAAAGACATCATATGCACATACTCTTATATAGCCAGTACTGTCTACTAGTAGCAGCGATCGGCACAAAATGCAGCTGTCAATCACTGACAGTGGCATCTAAACACTGAAATCCAATTGTTCAGATGCCCCCTAAAATGAGCTCTCATGGTGCCAACTACTTGCCTTGGTAGCTGGGCACCTGTTGAAGGACTCATTGCTGGGTTGACCTGTCTCAGCTCCACCCTGCCTCCAATGTCAGTTGCCACCAGAGCATAATAGGGAACATTAATTTTGAGGAGAAGAACTTTGATGCAAATCAAACTTTGATGCAAATTCAAATCTTAGCAGATCTGCTCATCTATAATATTACCACATTATTTTTATTGCTGATTTCAGTTGTAACTGGTGCTAGGAGTGACCAATAAAAAGGGAGATAGACTTATGGTGTTCCACTCCATACATTGTTTATATCATGATGCTGCTGGAGCTGAAGGCAATTGATCAGTGGATTACCTTCAATATCGGTGTTCTTGAAAATTATTTTAATGTATACTAAATGTACCATAGTGGTTGATGTTGTCTGACAAATATTCAGATCAGTTCAGTGTCTCCTCTGTTAGACAGGCTTTCAGCTATCATCAACAATAATGTCAGTCAAAAGTACATGCTTGTAGTGCAAGATAGCCACAACCATTTTTTTTTTCCTTATCGTTTTTTTTATCTCTTGAATTTTATTTTATTTTACATCATTTATTTTTACAATATATTGCTATATCTATGTATGGCCTAACGTGTGTTTGAGAATATATAAAAATACAAATAAGCACTAGCAATGGCTTTACCACTGAGCTCGTGTAATATGGGAAGCTGCATAAACTGCTCTAGGTTTTGAACTTTTACTATGAATCTACTGTAAATTTTGATTTACTAATGTATTGCTTAGCGTGAAAGTGCCCTTTAACCTATGAACATTTTTCATGTGTATCTGTAAAGATGATTGATGTATGATGATAATAACACTTTATCACAAAGATCATATCAATCAAGTTTCATTGGTGGTTACTCGAGCAGTTATGCAAGAATAGCAAACTTTGCTACAATGATGAAGGCAAATCACTGACTTAATGTAAATGAAACATGATTTTCATTATCTTTAAATTAGTTTATGAAATGAAAAGCAGTGTTTGAAAATAGTAAACTTTACAATTTTTTATTTATCTGGTTGAGTCTAAAGGGTGCTTTACACACTGCGACATCGCTAACGATATATCGTCTGGGTCACGCAGTTAGTGACGCACATCCGGCGCCATTAGCAACATCGCAGCGTGTGACACCAAGGAGCAACGATCAACGAGCGCAAAAACGTGAAAAATCGTTGCTCGTTGACATGTCGCTCCTTTTCCAAATATCGTTGCTGCTGCAGGTACAATGTTGTTCGTCGTTCCTGCGGCAGCACACATCGCTATGTGTGACACCGCAGGAACGACGAACATCTCCTTACCTGCGTCTACCGGCAATGAGGAAGGAAGGAGGTGGGCGGCATGTTCTGGCCGCTCATCTCCGCCCCTCCTATGCTATTGGATGGCTGCCGTGTGATGTCACTGTGACGCCGCACGAACCGCCCCCTTAGAAAGGAGGCGGATAGAAGGCCAGAGCGACGTCGCAGGGAAGGTAAGTCCGTGTGACGGGTGTTAGCGATGTTGTGCGCCACGGGCAGCGATTTGCCCGTGATGCACAACCGACGGGGGTGGGTACGCTCGCTAGCGATATTGGTACCGATAGCGCAACATGTAAAGTACTCTTAACTTTTAATGCTTATAGCGGAAATGAGTCTAGAAACAATAAAGATGCATTTCCAGGAAATAGGTTTAAAGGCTCATGTATTTCTAAGAATGTCCAGATAAATACATACTGTATACAATATACAATGGCTTGAAAAAGTATTCACACCCAAGCAATGTCTCCACATTTTTTCATGTTACACTTTAAAACCTAAATGTATTTTATTGGGATTTTCTGTGATATACCAACACTAAGTAGTATGTATTTGTGAAGTGTAAAAGAAATGATATATGGTTATAGAAATATGAAAATTATGTAAAGTGTGACATGCATTTGTTTGCATTTGCCCCCTGAGTCAATAATTTGTTGCATCACCTTTAGCTGCAATTACTGCAGCAAATCTTTTGATGTATGTTTCTGTAACGTGTCTCAGAGCAGTAGCCATGGTCAAGGGAGCCGATTTCTTTGCCCTGGAATGCTACAGAAATAAGGAGCTCCTGGGTGTGTATGATGTTGTCACCGATGATATCTTCTTCACCTTCGGGCCTGCCACACTCTGTCTGTCACCCAACCCCTTTATCCCCAGGTTGAGAAAATTAGTCAAGTTGGTAAAAATATAGTTTTCTTTACTTGATAAGAAACTCATGTACCCAGAATAGCAGGCATTATACTTCAAGGACATTTCTTCATCATACAGCAGCATGTTTATCAAGTTACAGCTGATGGCATTTTACTTGTACAGGCTGAAAAGATAAGGTAAACCTCTATCTTCCCGATACAAGGTCACATGGGTCAATGTATTAAACTGTGAACCTTGCACCGAGACTACTTGCTGTGATCCCAGACAAGGGCCACTCCGAGTGCCACTATCCTCTACACATGTGTGACGCCCTGGCAAAATCAGGTAGTCAAAGATAGGCCCCTACACAACACCATCTCCCACTTAGGAAACACACAGCTGACCTGAAACCCTAATCACCCCCCCTTAGGGAAAGATAGACACACCAGTGGGCGTGACAAGGTGGTTGGGACACGCCCACCCAGGGGTCTAGACAGCTCGGGGCGGGAAAACAAGCAGATTGAGTTTGGAGTTCAGTTTGGAGAGAAGTGTGGGCTGGAGCTAAGTGTAGTTCTAGCAGAGAAAGTTCAAGTTGAACGGTGCCAGGGTAGGAGCCCTCGTACCTTGGCTAGGAGGCAGACGGTGGTCTCCGTCAGCAGGAGACGGGAAGACGGCTCAGCAGAACCGAGGTGGACCGGGACAGGATTGTAGCCCGCCAGTACCGACCCGAGGAACCGACCCGGAAACCGGAGCACACTGGGGGGTACTCTGACCCTGAAGCCAGAACCGGAAACAAGAGGCCAACCGATTAAGGCCAGGACTAGAGGTTCTATCCCACCCAAAGTCCCTCATAGAAGACAACAGCCCACCGATAGGGATAAGAGGTCACCTCCAGGGTCCATAGGTCCCACGGGCCAGCATCTGCGGACACGGCTCCTTAGGTCACATCCACCCGGGAGCGGACTTCTGATTTTCAGACTGGGAAGTCCATTTTACACACAGTCAGTGCAGAGGAAAAGGATAGAGACCACCAGCCTGGGTGGGGAACCCGAATGCAACCGGCCGCGGCATCGGCCACCAGCACCTTGGTTTACCAGAGACTCGTGTTATTTATTGACTGTGAGTAAACAAGCATTCCCCTGCCGTCACTATACAATGCACTAGACACTGGGCCCCGGGGCAACCATCCCTTCCCACGGAGAGTTTACACATCCAGCTGCCACTACATCTCCCCTGGGTGTCCCATCACAGCAGCAGTGGTGTCCCAACTCAAAACACACCGTGAATGGCATCACAAACTTTATACAGCCTAGCCCGTATATCTACGTCCCCCCATTTATTCGGTGTGTCCGCGAGACCCCCGGGTCCGGAGACCCTCTAGCCACCACCCTAGCAGGCCAGGACCCGAGCAGCGCCGGCTGCTGGCACGGGGGCGGTACACCCCGAAACTTGGCGTCACGAACAGGATACTTACCCATCCACTTACCTTGTGGAAGTGTGCCTTGTATTGAACAGTCAGAGGTGATCCGTTGCTAAATTTTCAGAAGTCGCCATTTTTGCCGCCATCTTTGGGCGCGAAAACTGCAGCCCAGCGTCTTCTCCCACGAGAAATAGGCACGAAAGCCGAAGCCCCGCCCCCTGTGAACGCGGCCGGAAAGCGAGCCCGGAAGAAAAAAAACGAAACTAACAAGCCACATTAAAGAGTGCCAGCAAAAGACCGAGGGGGAGAAGTAAGAAGATGTCTGCCCCTAAACCTGATGCTGGTGCCGCACCGACCGCTGGAGCGGTGGAACCTCAAGGCGGAGCGGAGATCCCCGCGGAGGAACGCAAATCAGATCGCTTACCGATGGGGACCGCTGCTTGGCTGGAGCGGGAGCTGGTAAGATTCTGTGTCCGGGTGCGGTCGCAGTCTCTGCAACAGGTGCTGGAGGGGAAAACGGAGGTCCGAAGAATGGTGGTCGTGGTGTTGGCCCGTGATAGCCGAGCTACCCATACAGTGTCGCAACGGGAGAAAGGTACCCAGACCGTTTCGTCCTCGCTAGCCTGCCCGGAGCTGGAGCCTGTTTCCTATGTGATAGTAGAGTGCCGGCCGGCACTGCTCCCAGGAGCAGCGACATCACCTACTATACCACCTCCGTTCCCGATGGAAGTTCAAAGCTCCGGGATGCATTGCAGCTGGTCCTGGAATGCTGATTCCCGGGAGCCAAGTGAGCCATACGGCCCCATGCAGCAGTGGTAGTGGTGCCCGGCTACCTCCAGTTTAAAGTCCCCGTTGGGACCATCTGTGCTTTTACAGTTCCCGTTGGCAGTTAAAAAAGACAATGGCCGTGAACTTGCAGGCCAACCCATAAACTATTGGGTCTTGTAAATAGTCCCTGACCAACCTGCTCACCCAGCCGCAGTCTCTGGAGAGGCTGATTGGAGGATGGGCCTGCGGTAGAGTCGGCTGAGGCCCTGTCACCAGCAAAACCAGTGACTACCCTCCAGGTAAGGGGCCCCCTGGACGTGGGGCTCTTGAAAAAGGACTGCCGGGTAAGGAACTTTTTACCCGGCCCATTTGGGCAACACCCGGAACTACCCTGGACTTGGGTAAGGGGTGCCAACCAGTGTTTTAGTGGTGGCACCAGGGCTAGGTTGTTTTGGGTGGGTGAGGTGAGAAGGACCCGGTCCTTCCCGTCCCAGTTTTATTGTGCAACGTTTAAGAAAAATGCCTTCCGTAAGAGAAAAAAACAAATATGCTTGAATGTAAATATGTTAGTATACTTGTAATCTGTTTTACCCTTTTCATCTTTTTGAGTTCAGTTCAATAAATGTTGGTGGTCAGACAGCCCGTAGATGGTCTGTATTAAACCAAGGGGGAATGTGACGCCCTGGCACAACCAGGTAGTCACAGATAGGCCCCTACACAACACCTTTCCCCACTTAGGAAACACACAGCCGACCTGAAACCCTAGTCACCCCCCTTAGGGGAAGATAGACATACCAGTGGGCATGACCAGGCAATTAGGACACGCCCACCCAGGGGTCTAGACAACCCGGGGTGGGAAAACAAGCAGATTGAGTTTGGAGTTCAGTTTGGAGAGGAGTGTGGGCTGGAGCTAAGTGAAGCTCCAGCAGAGAAAGTTCAAGTTGAACGGTGCCAGGGTAGGAGCCCTTGTACCTTGGCTAGGAGGCAGACGGTGGTCTCCGTCAGCAGGAGATGGGAAGACGGCTTTTCATAACCGAGGTGGACCGGGACAGGGTTGTAGCCCTGTAGCCCGCCGGTACCGACCTGGGGAACCGACCCGGAAACCGGAGCACAAAGGGGGGGTACTCGGACCCTGAAGCCAGAACTGGAAACAAGAGGCCTGGTTAATTAACCGATTGAGGCCAGGACTAGAGGTACTATCCCACCCAATGTCCCTCATAGAAGACAACAGCCCACCGATAGGGATAAGAGGTCACCTCCAGGGTCCATATATCCCACGGGCCAGCATCTGCGGGCACGGCTCCTTAGGCCACATCCAGCCGGGAGCGGACTCCTGAGTTTCAGACTGGGAAGTCCATCTTTCACACAGTCAGTGCAGAGGAAAAGGATAGAGACCACCAGCCTAAGTGGGGGACCCGAATGCAACCGGCCGCGGCACCGGCCACCAGCACCTTGGTTTACCAGAGACTCGTGTGATTTATTGACTGTGAGTAAACAAGCATTTCCCTGCTGTCACTATACCCTGCACTAGACACTGGGCCCCGGGGCAACCCATGGAGGGGTTAACATTTAGCTGCCACCACATCTCCCTTGGGTGTCCCATCACAGCAGCGTTGTGTCCCAACTCACCACACACCGTGGGTGGCATCACAAACTTTATACGGCCTAGCCAGTACATCTACGTCCCCCCATTTATTCTGCGTGTCTGCGAGACCCCCGTGTCCGGAGACCCTCGAGCCACCACCCCAGCAGGCCCGGACCCGAGCAGCACCGGTTCTGGCACGGAGGCGGCACACATGTCAACAGCTAGGTAGATGCTTTCCCTCTCTCAGATCTGACATGACTGGCCATCACTGAACTCACATCATTCCCAAGTCTCCCTCTATCAGGCATCACTCACACTTGCCTGTGTGATGCATCTTGGTCACCACTAATGGTTTCTTTCCTGTTGATCTTGCTTCCTTGTACTTGTCTACTCTCTAAATGTCTCCACAACACACTAACTTGAAAAACAGTCTCTTTCTCTGCACTCTAGCCCCTCTCACTGTGGGCGAAACCCAACTGTTAACCTTCTCTGACTCTGCAGCCTGTTGCTGGACAGACCTATCCTCTCTGCAAGTTCTATGCAAACATAATACCTTACCAACACTGCTATGCTTTACACTTTAGTGTAATATACATACATTATGCTGTCAACAGTGCTACATCCTATATATTACTATACCTTACATTATACATTTCTATAACACTACTATACATAACTCTAATACAGCATATATTATAAAGAAACCCAATACATTGCACATTAGATCAATATGACTAATGTCTTCAGGGGGGAACTTGACAGTCCTTATATTTCTAGGAGCTTTCCACATCTAGAGGTTGACATTTTTGCCCAATATATTTTGCAAAATAGCCTTAGCTCAGTGAGATTGGATTGAGAGCATCTGTAAGTAGCAATTTTCAAGTATTGCCACAGATTGTCATTGGGATTTATGTGGGACTGTGATGGGATCACTTACACACATGAATATGATCTAAACCATTCCATTGCAGCTCTGGGGGTATGTTAAGGGTGGTTTTCTTGCTGGATGGTGAACATATGCCCCAGTATCAAGTCTTTTGCGGTCTGTAACAGGTTTCTCTGCAAGATTTCCCAGTATTTAGTTTCATCTATTTTCCCACCAACTTTGACCAGCTTCTCCCCTCCTACTAAAGAAAAGCATCCCCACAGCATGATGCTACTACCACCATGGTTTGACAGTGAATATGGTGTATTCAGAATGATGTGCAGAGTTAGGTTTCTACCATACCTAGCATTCTGCATATAGGCCAAAAAGTTCTACATTGGTCTCATTTGACTTTCTTCCACATGCTAGCTGTGACCCTTACATGACTATTTTCAAACTGCAAATAAGACTTCTTACAGTTTACTTTCAAAAATGGCTTTCTTCGCGCCACTCTTCCATAAAGGACATATATGTGGCGTATTTGACTCATAGTTGTTATGTTGACAGATTAAACTGACAGATTAAGCTGTTCTATAGCCAAATTGGTTCAGAGACTAAAACAGTTGAACTATTCTCGTGGTACTGTTTGATTGGCTCTAATTTTCAAGAGACAGAGGAGGTTGTAACTAATTTTTATTTTATTTTTATTTTACTCTGAAAAATTATTTCAGGTTGTTTATCGATGGATTTGTAAAAATTATGAGTGATAATAAATGGGGAGAATGTGCTAAAATTGTTCTTATTAGGCCTCATATCTAATTGCGTATAAAATGGATAAGTGCAATGCTATCAAATTTGCATTGCACTTGCATTAATATTATTCAAAGAACCAGTGTTTATCTGCAAGTTTTTCCCCAGCTGTGATTTGGTTAAGGAAAAACTCGCAGTATTCTGTGTATGGCTACATAATTATGAATAGAGATGAGCGAACCTTTGGAGGTTCGGTTCTCTGGCAGCAATCGAACGGAAATTCCACTGGTTCGAATTTTACCGAGCCTGGTTCATAATCACTGATTGGCTGTATGTGGGCGGTATGTGGGCGGACACTCAAACTGCCAGACATAAGCAGATCCCTTCCGGGGAAGGATGGGCAGTGCTTTATCAGTTTTTTGTTTTCCTTTGTTTGTTGCACACTACATCTGATCATGCTGTTGTTACCCCCAGTGTGCACTGTTCAAACACTGCAAGCGGCTCGCACAGGGCTCAGCACCGATCGTACCTGAGTACAGCATTGATCGCGTGAGTAAAGTTCACACGTAAAGCAGCTGAACTCCGAATCCAAACTCTGGTTTTTCCAGTCGGTGTTCGGTTCAAAAACCAAACCTTGGGTTCACTCATCTTTATTTATGAAGACAGCATGTTCACATTGAAATTAGTAAGTTTTGCTTTAGTTATTTGCTATTATGTGTCCAGACCTCTATTTTTTATTTTTTTAAATGCGCTAAAAGCAACATAATCATACGTACATGCATCCAAATGCATTCTGTGAAGTAACACACATGCTTCCTGTCATGTCTAAATATTTTGGCTATGCTTAATTAACTGGTCCACAGTTACAAATATTTTGTATGTAGCCATATGAGACATTTAAGACATGTTTAGCATCTAATCAGCAACATATGTTTGCACTCATTGTTATCGCTGAGGTCTTAACACTTTTTCAAATGCCTTCTTGCACATTCTATTTAAGTGTGTTAATGCTTCTGCACTGTTTGTTGTCAAATACTAAAATAGGTAAATTTATGCCGACTCTTTGGTCATATCATGAGATCAGTCTCAAACCACTTTGAAATAGTTAAGTTTTAGTATTAATAGAGGGCAGATTTAAAAAAAAAAAAATAATAATAATATTTCTAGCCTAAAGTGTTTTACTATTTCACCCAAAACAGTGACTGATGTGACAAGATGCTCGCGCAGCTGCAGGTCCAAATACTGGAGGTAGCAGCAGCAGCATGGGCAAAGCAGAGATGGAGCATCCAGGAAGAGGCTATATATCTATTTAGCTTGCCTCACTCATGCAACTACGGCCATAAGTTCTAACGATTGTGCATTTGTCACTTTTGTTTGGTCAAAATAACATAGTATTTTAACTTTGCATATCCAATTCTTTTTCCAGTACTACAAGCAGCATACATGAGAGGGACAACCCGTCTAAATCAGATGCTGGCAATGACCAGGAAGAGGAAGCATCTGGGCCTTCTGGAGAAGAACCGACATCGGCGGAACAGAGAGAACAGGCGCAAGCAGATCAACCTTACACTTGGATACCTCCCCCAAAACTGCATCCATACCACGGAGGGAACAACCAAGGAGAGAGACCCTCAGTCAAGCAATTGACTATCTATCTTGCACAGTAAATGACAAAGGGGATGAAGCCTTTTGCCACAGCTTGGCATGCCATTTGCATCAGGTCCCTGTGGAAAAACATGCCACCACCATCGCATTATGATACGTTTTTTTCAATGCCAGCTGCCAATGTACTATGTGCTTGTCTTCCCACTACCATTTAACATTAGGCATTGCATTTATAAAGGAGATGATGTGTTCACTGTTTCCCTGTATGATACATTATGTGTGCAGCTTTTCATTCATTTGGGATGTGATATATTTTCATTCATCTTTGCCATTTTTTTGTTTGGTACGATATTAATTATAACACTCTTTATGCATCATCATTAGATTACTTTCTGCAATATTTGAAGAACTTTGCATCTACCTCTCTGATATGGTTGTCCAAAGTGACCCAGACAGTCTTGTTTTTTGTGCTACATACGTGCACTTTTTTTGTATATAATGTAAATATTTGTACATATATGTCTCTTCAATTGTATATACTTAGGGGTGCTTCACACACAGCGAGCTCGCTGCTGAGATCGCTGTTGAGTCACGGTTTTGGTGACGCAGCAGTGACCTCATTAGCGATCTCGCTGCGTGTGGCACTGAGCAGCGATCTGGCCCCTTCTGTGAGATCGCTGCTCGTTACACACAGCCCTGGTTCGTGTTTTTATTGTTGCTCTCCCGCTGTGACGCACAGATCGCTGTGTGTGACAGCGAGAGAGCTACGAAATGAAGCGAGCAGGGAGCAGGAGCCAGCATCTGGCAGCTGCGGTAAGCTGTAACCAGGGTAAACATCGGGTAACCAAGGTGGTTACCTGATATTTACCTTCGTTACCAGCCTCCGCCGCTCTCACGCTGCCTGTGCTGCCGGCTCCCTGCTCTGTGCCCATGTAGCTGCAGTACACATCGGGTAATTAACCCGATGTGTACTGTAGCTAGGAGAGCAGGGAGCCAGCGCTAAGCAGTGTGCGCGGCTCTCTGCTCTCTGCATATGTAGCGACGTTATGATCGCTGCTGCGTCGCTGTGTTTGACAGCTAAGCAGCGATCATAACAGCGACTTACAAGGTCGCTGTTATGTCACAGAAAATGGTGACGTAACAGCGACGTCGTTGTCGCTGTCGCTATGTGTGAACCCAGCCTTACACTGTATTTTAACCTTTACAGGCAACAACCTTGAGAAAGGCATAAAAGCTGAAACGTCGGTGTTGCTCTAGTCGAGGTTCACTTTTTGCAGTTTGTTATAATTCACTTATAATATATGTTAATATTCACTTGCATTCCATATTTTTTCTTCCCTTACTTCTTTGATTGCTGTGGTTATACTAACTTATATTGAGTACTTTTTTTACCCTTAAGCACCTTGTTTAGCAGTGAGCCTGTAATTATTTTTACTTGTCTGACTTCAGAAGGGTCATGGCTTCTTTCAACCAGGGTGTGCTTGAACATTCTGGATGCTTTAGCCACCTACAGCATCTACAGTTAGGTCCAGAAATATTTGGACAGTGACACAAGTTTTGTTATTTTAGCTGTTTACAAAAACATGTTCAGAAATACAATTATATATATAATATGGGCTGAAAGTGCACACTCCCAGCTGCAATATGAGAGTTTTCACATCCAAATCGGAGAAAGGGTTTAGGAATCATAGCTCTGTAATGCATAGCCTCCTCTTTTTCAAGGGACCAAAAGTAATTGGACAAGGGACTCTAAGGGCTGCAATTAACTCTGAAGGTGTCTCCCTCGTTAACCTGTAATCAAAGTAGTTAAAAGGTCTGGGGTTGATTACAGGTGTGTGGTTTTGCATTTGGAAGCTGTTGCTGTGACCAGACAACATGCGGTCTAAGGAACTCTCAATTGAGGTGAAGCAGAACATCCTGAGGCTGAAAAAAAAAAGAAAAAATCCATCAGAGAGATAGCAGACATGCTTGGAGTAGCAAAATCAACAGTCGGGTACATTCTGAGAAAAAAGGAATTGACTGGTGAGCTTGGGAACTCAAAAAGGCCTGGGCGTCCACGGATGACAACAGTGGTGGATGATCGCCGCATACTTTCTTTGGTGAAGAAGAACCCGTTCACAACATCAACTGAAGTCCAGAACACTCTCAGTGAAGTAGGTGTATCTGTCTCTAAGTCAACAGTAAAGAGAAGACTCCATGAAAGTAAATACAAAGGGTTCACATCTAGATGCAAACCATTCATCAATTCCAAAAATAGACAGGCCAGAGTTAAATTTGCTGAAAAACACCTCATGAAGCCAGCTGAGTTCTGGAAAAGTATTCTATGGACAGATGAGACAAAGATCAACCTGTACCAGAATGATGGGAAGAAAAAAGTTTGGAGAAGAAAGGGAACGGCACATGATCCAAGGCCCACCACATCCTCTGGAAAACATGGTGGAGGCAACGTGATGGCATGGGCATGCATGGCTTTCAATGGCACTGGGTCACTTGTGTTTATTGATTACATAACAGCAGACAAGAGTAGCCGGATGAATTCTGAAGTGTACCGGGATATACTTTCAGCCCAGATTCAGCCAAATGCCGCAAAGTTGATCGGACGGCGCTTCATAGTACAGATGGACAATGACCCCAAGTATACAGCCAAAGCTACCCAGGAGTTCATGAGTGCAAAAAAGTGGAACATTCTGCAATGGCCAAGTCAATCACCAGATCTTAACCCAATTGAGCATGCATTTCACTTGCTCAAATCCAGACTTAAGACGGAAAGACCCACAAACAAGCAAGACCTGAAGGCTGCAGCTGTAAAGGCCTGGCAAAGCATTAAGAAGGAGGAAACCCAGCGTTTGGTGATGTCCATGGGTTCCAGACTTAAGGCAGTGATTGCCTCCAAAGGATTCGCAACAAAATATTGAAAATAAAAATATTTTGTTTGGGTTTGGTTATTTGTCCAATTACTTTTGACCTCCTAAAATGTGGAGTGTTTGTAAAGAAATGTGTACAATTCCTACAATTTCTATCAGATATTTTTGTTCAAACCTTCAAATTAAACGTTACAATCTGCACTTGAATTCTGTTGTAGAGGTTTCATTTCAAATCCAATGTGGTGGCATGCAGAGCCCAACTCGCGAAAATTGTGTCACTGTCCAAATATTTCTGGACCTAACTGTATGAAGACAGGAAAATCATTAATTCGGACAAAGTTGTGTAGGATTACACTGGCTTGGATTACGCCATTGACAGTTTGTAGACTTAATTAGAGGGCAGACCACAATAACCTCCATTTAGCACACAAAATGCCAAAGTTGCATTTATAATCTCCTGTCCCAGTTGAGGCAGAATTAAAAATATGCCACTGTTGATTTCAAGTCCACCAAGGATAAGGAAAAAAAGGAAAAGTCCTGATGTGAATGGTCAGCTAAAAGGCCTCATCCCCAGTCATGACATATGGAATGGGTTCGCCTCCTTATCCAGGCAGCATGGGGGGACTCCCATTAAGCCAACAAGCCATTAAGAAGGAATTGAGGATCTGTGAATCTCCAGTTCTTTCATTGGCCACAACAGACTACAGTTCTAAACAGATAGTTGTTGTCAACCATGGCTAACAAAACCACAGAAAAATACTATTTAAAATTATGGAATTGGGACCCCGAGTTTGGCGGCTTCTAAATCCAGTGGTGCTAACTGTTGACGACCTCAAAACAATTTGGAAACTGGCACAGATGATAAATTCCCTGGTATATTTGGATTCAGTTGATGGTGGTGGGCTCGAGCATTACCTTCTCTTGGAGATGCTACAATATTTGTAGGTAAGTGGGGCTCACTATTCTGAACATGGTAGCTTTTCCTAGAAGAAATTCAAGGTGCAATGCAGCATAGAACTGGAGAGAAATCTAAAAGGGAACACAGAAAAAACTGAATTTAAAATTAAATTAAAAAAAAAAAAGATGCAGAGGGCTACAAATATATTTTCTGCAAAATCGTAGTTGAAATAGTACTCGATTCAACAATATAATATTTGCGGGGAAATACGAATAAGAAAATTCTGTCAATTTGTAGCTTATAACCAACCTAAAGCAACCGATAATAAGAAAAATAATCATACAGTCACATAACTGAAATGTACATTTTAAAGTAAATCAGTTTGGACATGGAGCTATTTGCCTTTTGTAATTCTTATCACTACACACAACTTTTTTTTTGGAGATAGATAAAAGTGAGTATTCCAAAGCGCAAAGTATGACACGCGGGCCCTCTACTTTGCTTAACACAAGATCAGCAGGACATCATAGCACTGTTCTTATTGACAGGGATTAAAGTAATCATTTTGAATAATAATTTCCTAAAGGAACCACACATATTTTTATGCATAACAAGCACAAAATTCTACATGCCATGCTCTCTTACTGCAGGGTCAGCAGGAGATGCTATTCGGCAGCAACACATTTGCAGAATGTTGTGGTTTGAATGGTGTTCCCCAGCCGTATCTCCTCCAGTACACAGTCAAATGGTTGTTAAAGCATTCTGCAGTATACAAATAATTTTTATGGGTGCAAACGTACCTCCCTTTAGATACAGGCGAAATGGCCTTTGGTCTTATACTCGCATGGAAAAGGATGGATTCATACTCAGTGACAAATCCTTAGATCCCGTATGGTTGGGTATCTTTCCCCATACTCTCAACAGTACCTAATTATCAAGGACTTGCTCAGTCCCAGTAAATGAAACTTTTCTATTAGTCCTTTCTGCAGTTTCCCTACAAAAATAAATGTAGCCTGCTTTTATAAATGGGGATGTCCCATATAATATGGATGTGCTCCCAACTTTACGGATTTTGGAATTGGTGTTTTACAAATATTGGTTGGAATTTAGAAAATATGGTGAAAAAATGCATTGTATACAATTGGCATACGCCTATCATATGCATGCCATACAGATGCTAGGCGAGAAAAAAAATCAAACACTTGCATAAAACTCACATTACATATGGAATGTTATAGATATGATAATCGTCCCACTTTTTGGGATGAGACTTGGAGCAATTTTTTATACACGAGTGGGATCAAGGCCTTAGGCTACTTTCACACATCCGGTTTTTGCAATGCGGCACACTCCGGCACTTTGCAGGAAAATCGCAACCGTTTTTTTTTTGCTGCTGGTTGCGTTTTTTCTGCATAGACTTTAATTAGTGCCACATTGTGCCGCATGGCCTTGCGTTCCATCCGTTTATTGCCGCATGCGGCAGATTTAGCCGATGCAGCGGTCGGATGGAACGTTACCTGGCACGTTTTTTCGTGCGGCAAAAAACCCGCATCGCGCCGCATTCTGCCAATGCGGCGCATTTTTCAATGTATGCCTAGGGCGGCCGGATGCGGCGCGATGCGGCAAAAACCGCATCCGGCCGCCGCATGCTGTTTTTGCCACTGCGCATGCTCAGTAGCATGCCGCAAGCGGCAAAAACCGGACGGGCCGCATGGGAAAAACTTATGCAAAGAATGCGATGTTTTCACCGCATCCGTTGCATAGCTTGCACAGCCGGATTCAGCCGCACAGCTCAAGCCGGATGTGTGAAAGCAGCCTTAGTATGATTTTTTACTTGACAGAAACCTGGCATTTTAAAAGGGGTGTGTAGACTTTATATATCTATGGTATATACTGTATATTCATCTATCTATCTTTAGCTAGCTAGCTAGATAGATAGATAGATACAGTAGATAGATAGATACACTGAACAAAAATATAAATGCAACACTGTTTTTGCTTCCATTTTTAATGAGCTGAACTCAAAGTTTTAAGACTTTTTCTATGTATGCAAAAGGTGTTTTTCTCTCAAATATTGCTCATACATTTGTCTAAATCTATGTTAGTGAGCACTTTTCCTTTGTCAAGATAATCCACCCACCTCACAGGTGTGACATATCAAGCTCCTGATTAGACAGCATGATTATTGCACAGATGGGCCTTAGGCTGGCCACAATAAAAGGCTTCTCTAAAATGTACAGGGTTACAGTATTGTGTGGGTCCAGGGGGGGGGGCAGAAAACCAGTCAATATCTGGTGTGACCACAATTTGCCTCACACAGTGCAACACATTTCCTTTGCATAGAGTTAATGAGGTTGTTGATTGTGACCTGAGGAATGTTGGCTCACTCCTTTTCAATGACTGTGTAGAGTTGTTGCATATTGGCAGGAACTTGAACATGCTCTTGTATACACCAATGCAGGGCATTCCAAACATGCTCAATGAGTGACACGTCCGGTGCGTATGCTAGCTATGCCAGAACCGGGATGTTTTTAGCTGCACATTTTAGTAGCCTTTTATTGTTGCCAGCCTAAAGGCCCAGTCACACACAACGACTTAGCAGCGATCCCGAAAACGATATGACCGGATAAGGATCACTGGTAAGTCGCTGGGAGGTCTCTGGTGAGATGTCACATATTCTATCAGAAAAATACCCATTCACTTTGAGTGACAAAGAGGAATTTTTTTTAAAAAAATTAATTACTTTATTTGGATATTAAAAAAGGGGGTCCTTTGACCCAAACATACAAAACACCAAAACATGAACAACAATAATACATAAGACAAAAGACAATAGGTAGTCTCACCCACTTCAGTGGGGACAAATAGAGACGTTTCTATAGAGTGGATATCCACCAATAATTTCACCTGAGAGAAGGTCAAAACTCAGAGAGGCGGGTGAATCTGTATTCTCTCCCTAATCTTCCCCTCAAAAAAGTCCTTACCTAACAATGGAGCACATCCTAAGTTTTACGATGCCCCCATTCCTCGGCGGCTTGCCCTTAGCAGACCCTCCTCTATCCCTCTTGAATACAAATAATAACGTCTCAAAAAGTGGTGAGTACCACCATTATCTCTGGCACATCCACATTAACAAGGTTTTTACTGGTAGAGGCAAACAGTAATTATGAGGAAGAAACTGTTCTTCAATGATCATCCTCAATAGCTTGCTTAGAAAATGACCCTGTACTCCTGAGATATATAACAGCTCATAAATATCAATAATTCAGAGATATGGAAATAATCCACTTATCTTCCAAATCTGTCTTCTAGGTGCCTAGAGACCACCAAAAAAAAATTCTTTAAACCGAGTCCATGTGATTACAATTCATCTTCACATAATCTCGTCACGTCTTGCCCATCATGATCTTTGATCCAGAGTCCATGTAATTTTTTCAATTTTTCAAGAACTCATTTAATAACTCTCATCTCATCTCAACGCGTTTCGCTCCATACACAATAGCCGACGGAGCTCATCAGGAGATTTTTTTCATTTTTCAAAGAAGCATAATAGCCTGTTACAACGAAATCAATATCAGAGTCAAAAACACAAATTCATAATCTTTTAAATCCAAAAAACCTAATAGTACATATAGTAGGAGAAGAAGCTAATCCCCAGCAAGACAACCCCAATTTTTTATATATATATATATATAACCAACATATTAACTCATGTTTTAGATAGACCAGTCATAGATGTAAAGCATTTATCTTAGGCGTTCAAGCCTCCAGGGTCAGAGCAGTGTCACACACTATTGCTCTGACACTGGGGTATAAGTATATAAATATATATATATGACCAACAAATTAACTCATATTTAGATAAACCAGAAATAGATATAAATCATTTACCTTAGATGTTCAAGCCTCCAGGGTCAGAGCGGTGTAACACACTATTGCTCTGACACTGGGGTATAAGTATATATATATATATATGACCAACAAATTAGCTCATATTTAGATAAACCAATAATAGATATAAATCATTTACCTTAGATGTTCAAGATTCCAGGGTCAGAGCGGTGTAACACACTATTGCTCTGACACTGGGGTATAAATATATATATACATATATACATAAGAACAGCATATTAACTCATGTTTAGATAAACCAGTAATAGATGTGAATCATTTACCTTAGGTGTTCAAGCCTCCAGGGTCAGAGCGGTGTGACACACCATTACTCTGACACAGGGGTTTAAATAGTGTAGAACCCTCCCTTTTCCATCCACATGACCTAATCCTGGTCACTCTATTGGACAGGGGTTACACAGGTTATAAACACCAAAGTTAACAAGTCAGTCTGTTAATAGCTGGTATACACATGTCTCAGCCAAATCGCCACAATCGCAAGCTTCTTAACATTAGCCAATTTTATCTAGTACTTTTATTTAAACAAAATCAAAGAGAATCGCCATGTACACGGCGCCTGCGCATTAGCTCCAGCCAAACCAGGAAGTACCAGGTGAAACGCACAATGCGTTCCACCTACTGCGCATGCGCCAAAGTAAAAGGCCAATGCGCATGCGTCCAGACGTCTAATGCGCCGTAAACCCAGTGCACTTAGTCACATCCGGACCAGGAAATACTTAGTGGAACGCACAATGCGCTCCACCTGCTGCCCATGCGTTAAAATTAAAGGCCACTGCGCATGCGTCCAGGAATCTAATAGTGCTAACAGCCCAGCGTTTTTATTTATAATAGATTTGTAGAAGCAGCCAGGCTCCAATAGTAGGGCTATCTAATATTAAATCCCAGATGAACGGTAGTATTTATATCTGCCCATAATCTATTTTACAGATATAATGCGCTTTTTTTTTTTTTTTTTTTTTTTTTTTTTTTTTTTGGCCGCTGCACTACCATAAAACGTCCACCAGAGGTCGGCAGTGTACATAATCAATTCCTTACTAGAAAATACCATGAACTGTCAATAATATCAAGTATTTTTTAACTAATCTCTTTTTTTATATACATACAGATGCTTGCATAGAATTTTTTCTTATTTTATTCACTTTTTTAGGGGGTGTAATGCAGCCCAGCTGGGGAAAAAACTTCAAAAAATGATATTTATTAATTTTTCAAAAGATTAAAAATACTATGGGGTGACCTTTCCGGTCAATAACAACCCAGGCAGATTTTTAGTTGAAAAAGCCGTCCCTAGCCTCTGTGCCGTAAACAGATAACCTCTCCTCCATGCACCACCACAACTACAAAAAACAATTAAAAACCAGCTGCTCGTTCAGACCCTCAGGATTAGTGGATCTGAACCGATATATCCATTTACATTCCTTCTGAAGTAGAACTCTATTCCAATCTCCTTTTCTAGGTGAGGGGGGTACTTGTTCGATTACCGAAAACTTAATGCTTCCCAAATCTCCTCCATGGGCTGACCTGACATGTCTAGATACTGGGGTGTCTCTTGCATTCCGGATATCCCCCAGGTGTTCCCCTATCCGCTTGCGAAACTCTCTCTTGGTTTTGCCTATGTAATTAAGGGGACAATTGCAGGTGATCAGGTAAATAACTCCCATTGACCCGCAGTTGACGAATTCCCGTGTCCGGTATACTTTACCAGTGGTGACACTCACTACTTCCTTCTTCTGTGCAACCCACTTGCAAAACTTGCAGTGCCCACACCTAAAAGTCCCTACAGGTTTTCTGTCGAGCCATGTTCCAGGGGCTTTTGGGGCCTCATAGAGACTATGGACTAACCGATCCTTAAGGGATCTCCCCTTCCTAAACGTCACCAATGGTCTAGATGGAATATAGTCCTGTAGGCTTGGGTCCGCCCTAAGGATGCCCCAATGTCTCCGCAAAACTGTCATCACTTCTTCACTACAGTTGTCAAAAGTGCCAATCAACCGTACTATCTGTTCTGAGGTTTCTTTTGGCCTTGGGACAAGAAGATCTTGCCTATTTTTTTCAATTGCCCCTTTAAAAGCATTTTTTAATACATCCGAGGGGTATCCTCGTTCGGAGAACCTAGTACGTAAGTCTTTTGCCTGATTATAAAAAGCAACATTTGATGAACAATTTCTCCTCAGTCTGAGGTACTGTCCTCTCGGTATTCCTCTTTTTAGAGGGGTTGGATGGTGACTTGACCAGTGAAGTAGGTTATTCGAAGCGGTAGGTTTGCGATGGACCTTAGTCTGTATAAGTCCTCTTTCATCTTTACTTAGGACCACGTCATAAAAGATTATGAATTTGTGTTTTTGACTCTGATATTGATTTCGTTGTAACAGGCTATTATGCTTCTTTGAAAAATGAAAAAAATCTCCTGATGAGCTCCGTCGGCTATTGTGTATTGAGATGAGATGAGAGTTATTAAATGAGTTCTTGAAAAATTGAAAAAATTACATGGACTCTGGATCAAAGATCATGATGGGCAAGACGTGACGAGATTATGTGAAGATGAATTGTAATCACATGGACTCGGTTTAAAGAATTTTTTTTTGGTGGTCTCTAGGCACCTAGAAGACAGATTTGGAAGATAAGTGGATTATTTCCATATCTCTGAATTATTGATATTTATGAGCTGTTATATATCTCAGGAGTACAGGGTCATTTTCTAAGCAAGCTATTGAGGATGATCATTGAAGAACAGTTTCTTCCTCATAATTACTGTTTGCCTCTACCAGTAAAAACCTTGTTAATGTGGATGTGCCAGAGATAATGGTGGTACTCACCACTTTTTGAGACGTTATTATTTGTATTCAAGAGGGATAGAGGAGGGTCTGCTAAGGGCAAGCCGCCGAGGAATGGGGGCATCGTAAAACTTAGGATGTGCTCCATTGTTAGGTAAGGACTTTTTTGAGGGGAAGATTAGGGAGAGAATACAGATTCACCCGCCTCTCTGAGTTTTGACCTTCTCTCAGGTGAAATTATTGGTGGATATCCACTCTATAGAAACGTCTCTATTTGTCCCCACTGAAGTGGGTGAGACTACCTATTGTCTTTTGTCTTATGTATTATTGTTGTTCATGTTTTGGTGTTTTGTATGTTTGGGTCAAAGGACCCCCTTTTTTAATATCCAAATAAAGTAATTAATTTTTTTAAAAAAAATTCCTCTTTGTCACTCAAAGTGAATGGGTATTTTTCTGATAGAATATTGATTTGAGGTACCCCCAAAATAATTTTTATTCTGAGAAATGAGATGTCACATAGTCAGACGTTACCAACGATGCAGGAACTACACAGGTTGCAGTAGCGACCTGTATAACGGTCTCAGCAGTCACTGTGACCCTGTCACACAGTGTCAAACACAGCGATGTGTCCTGCCCAGCAGGACATCGCCTTTGAAGAAAATGGCCTGGATCATTCTGCAACAACTAGCGATCTCACAGCAGGGGCCTGATCGCTGGTAGGTGTCACACATAACAAGATCGCTAACGGGATCGCTACTGCGTCACCAAAAACGGTGACTCAGCTGCGATCTCGCTAGCGATCTCGTTATGTGTGACGGTACCTTAAGGCACGCCTGTGCATTAATCATGCTGTCTATTCAGCATCTTTATAAACCACACTTGTGAAGTGGAATGTTCATCTCGACAAAGGAGAAATGCTCACTAAGAGAGATTTAGAAAAAATTGTGAACAATATTTAAGAGAAAAAGGACTTATATATATTTTTGCCTGAGCAATAATCTTCAGTTTCACTCAAATTAGTTGATGCAAAAATTATTACATCCCACATAAAAAAACTTCTTCTAGTATTGTATTCAAGAGTGATCTCTGAGAGCCTGGGTGCTGGATGGAGAGTGATTGTCAACTTGTATGTTTATAATTCCCGATAGGCGCTCAATTGGGTTCAGATCAGGA
This sequence comes from Anomaloglossus baeobatrachus, assembly GCF_048569485.1. Taxonomy (NCBI): domain Eukaryota; kingdom Metazoa; phylum Chordata; class Amphibia; order Anura; family Aromobatidae; genus Anomaloglossus; species Anomaloglossus baeobatrachus. The sequence continues at coordinate 359,133,360 of NC_134355.1, forward strand.
GAGGAGACATACCTGGCCATTGAATCACTTTCACCATGTCTATTTTTTTCTGAGATGCAACAGTGGTCTTAGATGTAAGTTTTGGATCATTGTTATGTTGGAAACGTGCACTGCACATCTTCCAAGGATATGGAGTAATGGTAGCATCTTTTCTTTCAGTATAGAGCACTACACGTGTGAATTCATCATATCATTAAGTAAATGTAGCTTCCCAAGACCAGCAGCACTTATTCAGTCCCACCGAAGGAAATACGGTTCTGAAGCCATCAGTTCTAAAAACATTTATTTGGTCTCATCACTCCAGACCATAAAGTCCCAGTAGTCTTCATATTTTTCACCATGTGCCCTAGGAAACCGTGGGTGGGCTTTTTTGTGCATCAGCTTGAGGAGACATTGCCTTCATGCACAGCATTCATGTATGCCATTCCTTTGCAGTGGACGCTATATTTTGTCACTGAAAACATTCACCCCAGGTTGGCTTTCTACTTCTTTAGCTAACTGAAGTCAACTTACATGTTGATTTTCTTTATCCCTTCTCATCAGAAGACACTCCTGTTTAGGAGTTAACTTCAATGGTCACCCTGGACGTCTCTGTGAAATAGTTGCAGTTCTACCTTTGTTAAACATTTGTATCACATTTCCTACAGTATTCTGACTGATAAGTAAAGCATTGCTGATCTTATTGAAACCTTCACCTAACCTATGTAAAAAAATGCACATACTTTGTATCTCCATGTTCAGAAATACCCAATCTCTCGAAATATAAAATAAATGAATCTGATTGGTAAAGAGCATAATGATAAAAAAAATCAATAAGCCAGAATTACGTTTTATTGGTCTCCACAACAGTGCAATAAAATGCAATTATTATTATTTATTATTTTATTATTATTTATTATTATAGCGCCATCAATTCCATGGCGCTTTACATGTGAAAGGGATGTACATAATATTGACAAGTACAATAATCATAAACAATACAAGACACAGACAGGTACAGGAGGATAGAGGTCCCTGCCCGTGAGGGCTCACAGTCTACAAGGGATGGGTCAGGATACAGTAGGTTAGGGTAGAGCTGATTGTGCGGCGCTATATCAGACTGAGGGTTACGGCAGGTTGTAGGCTTGTCGGAAGAGGTGGGTCTTCAGGTTCCTTTTGAAGCTTGTCAAGGTAGGCGAGAGTCTGATGTGTTGAGGCAGAGCATTCCAGAGTATGAGGGAGGCACAGAAGAAATCTTGGATGCGATGGTGGGAAGAAGAGATGAGAGGGGAGTAGAGAAGGAGATCTTGTGAGAATCGAAGGTTACGTACAGGTAAGTACTGGGAGACTAGGTCACAGATATAGGGAGGAGACAGGTTGTGGATGGCTTTGTATGTCATGGTTAGTGTTTTGAACTGGAGTCATTGGGCAATAAGAAGCCAGTGAAGGGATTGGCAGAGAGGAGAGGTCGGGGAGTAGCGGGGGGACAGGTGGATTAGCCGGGCAGCATAATTTAGAATAGATTGTAGGGGTGTGAGACTGTTAGAAGGGAGGCCATAGAGCAGGAGGTTGCAATAATCCAGGCGGGAGATAATAAGGGCATGTACTAGGGTTATTGCAGCTTCTTGGGAAAGGAATGTACGGATCTGGGAAATATTTTTGAGTTGGAGGTGGCAGGAGTTGAAGAGGGCTTGGATGTGTGGCTTGAAAGAGAGATCAGAGTCTAGGATTAGTCCCAGGCAGCGAGCACGTGGCACTGGGGAAAGTGAGCAGCCATTGACATTGATGGATATGTCAGGTGGGGAGGTTGAGTGAGGAGGAAGAAAGACAATGAATTCTGCTTTGTCCATGTTCAGTTTTAGGAATCGAGCAGAGAAAAAGGATGAAATAGCAGACAGACATTGTGGGATTCTGGTTAGTAGGAAGGTGATGTCAGGACCAGAGAGGTAGATCTGCATATCATCAGCATAGAGATGATACTGAAAGCCGTGGGACTCTATGAGCTGTCCCAGGCCGAAGGTGTAAATGGTGAACAGCATGGGTCCAAGAACTGAACCTTGGGGGACCCCGACAGATAGGGGGCGAGATGAGGAAGTGGTGTGAGAGACGGAGACGTTGAAAGTTCGGTTGGTTAAGTATGAGGAGATCCAAGATACCAAGTCTGTGATGCCCAGAGACGAGAGAATTTGTAGAAGAAGGAAGTGGTCTACTGTGTCAAAAGCAGAGGACAGGTCCAGGAGGAGGAGAACAGAGTAGTGTTGCTTGTTTTTTGCGATTAGTAGGTCGTTAGTGACTTTGGTCAGGGCAGTTTCAGTGGAATGATGGGGTCGGAAGCCAGATTGCAACCGGTCAAAGAGAGAGCAGGAAGAGAGGTGTGAGGACAGTTCAAGATGGACATGCTGTTCCAGTAGTTTTGAGGCATAGGGGAGAAGTGATATGGGGCGATAGTTTGACACAGAGAAAGGGTCAAGGGAGGGATTTTTGAGGATGGGTGTGATTGAGGCATGTTTAAAGCATGAAGGGAATACACCAGTTGTTAGTGATAGGTTGAAGAGATGGGTCGGGAGGAAGACTGTGGTGAGATTGGGGATGAGGTGGGATGGGAGTGGATCAAGCAGGCAGGTTGTGAGATGTGATCTTGGGAGCAGAGTGGAAAGATGATCTTCTGTCATGGTGGAGAAGCTGGATTTGGAGGAAGAAGGCTGAGTAGTTGTGAGGAGTGGCTGTGGTGATTGTGGGCCAAAGCTTGCTCTGATGTTGTCAATCTTCTGCTTGAAGAAAGAGGCAAAGTCTTCAGCTGAGATGAGAGGAGACGGACGTGGTGCCGGGGGACGGAGGAGAGAGTTGAAAGTATTGAATAGCTGTTTAGGGAAGTGAGATAGAGAGGATATGAGGGATTATTATAGGAGTGAAAGTAAAAACTCACAGAAACATTGTTTACTGTGGCTATGTATCCAGTTACCTTCCGGTCCCCTCTGGCCCAATTCTGGCCTAATTCATTTTCTGCACACTTATAGATCCACACTTAGTGATCCACACGCCGACAATTAAAATATCGCATCTACAACAAAATTGTATAATTAAAAACGTTAGCTAAGGGCACAAAAAATAAGTCGTCACATAGCCCCAGAACCCAACAAATGAGAACATTATGCGTTTTAGAATGTGGTCATATGAAAAGGAGTAAAGGAGAAGAAACAGCTCACTGGAGGAAATGTTAGGAGTAGCGGTGTAGAGATTACCTGATCTGGCTAACAGGTAAATGACAAAAATTGAAGATGAGAAAACTCTAGCACCAGCGTATAAAACTTAGAAATTTGTTAGTATAAAATTAAAAAGCCCATTATAAAAATATATTAGGGCATGTACATAGCAAAGAAACTCAACGCGTTTCAAGCAAAAAAAGAGGTCATGATTAAGAGGGTTTTATTTGCTTGAAATGCGTTGACGTTTCTTTGCTCTGTACATGCCCTAATATATTTTTATTACGGGCTTTTGTATTTTATACCAATAAATTTCTACATTTTATATGCTGGTGCGGGATTTTTTTATCTTCAATTTTTGCTTAGAATATGGTGCCAAAGCCACCATTTTTTTGGGGGGGGGGAATTTGTGAGGTTTTTTTCATCACTTAAATAAAAAAAACTATATATGTTTGGTATCTACAAAATAGTACTGACCTGAGAAGTCATATTTCCAGGTCAGTTTTACCATATAGTGAACATGGTAAATGAAAAAATCCCAAAAAACATTGTAATTAAACTTGTTATGAAATTTCACCTCAATTGGAATTTTTTCCCATTTTCCAGTACACTATATGATAAAATGAATGATGTCATTCAAAAGTACAACTTTTCCAAACAACAATCCCCCATATACTGTAGCTATATTGACAGAAAAATAAAAACGTTATGGCTCCTGGAAGAAAAAACAACAGCGCAAAAACAGAAAATGGCCATGGTGGGAATGGATTAAAGAAGTTGCAATTGATGACTCAACTGAAGACATCTGGAAACCTCAAACACTATCCACAATGATGAACATATAAAAAAATAAAACAGGTATGAAAAAGAAGTTCAAATTAAAAGGAAAATAAGGCACAAATACATCACAAATAAGGAAAATTATGGGAAAAAATACATACAAAAAGGTACAATACGGAGAGTCAGTAAAATGTGTTATTAAACAGTTTGCTAGATACCACTGATTACCAACTCTTTATTTATAGAGGTCACTTTAACATTACTAAGGCCTCTGCCACACTCACGTGAAAATCACGCACGTGCCGAGAGACACGTATTTCCCCTGCGTGTTTCGTGCAGGTAAGCACGTGTCTCTGGTACGTGCAGGCCATGTGTGTTCTATGTGTGCTATCCGCGATAGCACACGTAGAACCAGTAATTTACATACTCACCTGGTCCTTCCTGCTGTCCGCGCTGCTGTCCATGGTGCTGATCCTCGGTCTCCAGCCCTCCCGTCTCCCTGCTGCTGCTGCTGCCAGGCAGTGAAGTGAATATTAAATGAGAATAATGAGTGGCGGTCGGCAGCAAGAGGCAGCAGCGGCAGAGACAGGAGGGCTGGAGAAGGTGAGTTAATGTTTTGGGTTTTTTTTCACTGACACATGTGTTTTCTTCGGCGCGTGTCACACGGGACCGCATCCACACTACACCCGTGTGGTACGGGTGCGGGCCGTGTGACACCCGTGCTGCGGGAGAAAACACTGACATGTCAGCGCTTTGAAAAACGCACACACGTACAAACGCACACGGACACACATTCTCTGTGGTTTTACATGTGTATGCCTGCTACAATAAGGTAGCATTGTTTAACGTGTCTCCGTGCCGCCGGTACGTGTAAAAAATGACAAACACGTGCCGGCGGCACGGATGTGTGTCGCAGGCCTAAGGCTGTGTTTGTGTTAAGGAATTAAAGGGGGGTTCAATACAGTCCTAGGAGACCTAGGAGAGTTATACAAGTGTTTTCCTAGCAATTCAAATATTTGCAGTATCATGTTTACCAGATTATATTGTTTATAAACATATTTTTTTAAGATATATACAGTGGATATATATATATATATATATATATATATATATATATATACGCACACACACATTTGGAGATTGCCAGTACATATATTAACTATAGTTTAATTCACTGTGTAATTTTTATAGAATTTGACCCCCAAGCACTGAGCACCTTTTACCCAAACAACCGTTTAAGATCATTCTCCTTTTTTCTTAGAGAAACGTTATTATTTCCATTACTGACCTTGATGGATCTTACATTATACTTTCTTTCCATGAAAGAAATATACCACAAAAAATCAATTAGTCAAGATCATTGAGAAAAGTCAATTAGACTCATATTGTAAAAGGAAAATCAAAGCAGTTCATGGTAGGTCGTCATAGATCGGACAAACAGTAAAACATGACATCTACTCTCAAAATTAGATTTGCTTTAACACTCTCGGAGTCGGGCTGGGTGAAATAATATAGAATCTCCTACTGCTACGGAAAGCAAAGTCGTAAAACATATTTGAGCAGATTTGTACTAACTCTCATAATCTGGGGAGTATTCATGTTTAACAAATCATAGCGATAACAATCACACTATGCATCTGAATATAAATGCGGCTCATAAAATTCATGCTACATCACCGGCTTTTCCACATTATGTTAATCGCTAATCTTTAGAGTCGGTCCTATTTCTCATTCACAGACTTTTTAAGTATACATATAACAAAATTACATGGATTATAGAAAACAAAATAAAACATAGGACAAAACGTCTCCCGTAGTGAAGAAAGTACACAGCTTTGTTTATTGGAAGAAATAGAGGATTTCACTAACAAACATGGCATTATTTTTGCTAAATTGGAAAGCATTTACATGTTGAACCTTACAGCTATTCCAATATGCTGGCTATCTTTCCATATGGTTCAAAAATGAGGAAAAGCATGAATATTATTTGGGAAAGTACCTATGTCAGGTGTTTATCTTTAGCAAGAGTGCCATCAAATGGTGAGACTATTCTCTGAGTTCTTGAACTCACTGGCATCAATATTTAAAAGAAACTGAAAATTAAAGTTATTTTCTAATATTGGAACATAAAGCTACAGTACAAAGCTGAATTCATGACAGGAGTGCAACTGACATTCTTTCCCTGTTCTGGCTGTGGTCAGAGAACGTGGAATATGGGTTTGTGAGGGATCGCAATTCTCAAATCTGATCATCTTTTATGAGAGGGTAAGATTCACACTGGAGCAGGATAAGGCCATTAACATTGTGTTTATAGATGTTGGAACATGAAATGTGAATGCTGGAACTATCAGAAAATATATGTAAATAGTTTAAAAAGTAGTGAAGTGATATAAAACAAAGGTTGCATAATGAATCCTTTCCCAACATCCATCGTACATGTGATGACTGTCACAAGCTGGCACTAGACACTACTTGTATGCAGTAAATGCAGAGTCAAACCAAGATAATAAACCAGGAGGGCACGACAGTAGACGGAGGGTAGACAGAGATGAGATCAGGATACAAGCCGAAGGTCAGGGTTCCAGGAGAGTACATACAAAATACAAGGAGCAGGCGAGGATGTGGTCAGGAGGGAGTCCGAGTTCAGAAGCCAGGAAGTCACAACAGAAACAGGAGAGGAGAGGCAGAGATGGGTAAACAGCAGTTCAGAGTCAAGAGACCAAGATCTGACCACTGAGCACCACGGGAGCCAACAGCACAACTGTAAACAGGAAGTATGACTGGCGGCGTTCTGAGCTAACATGCTCCCTAATGAAGCAGGGCAATCCCCGGGAATGAGAAGCATCTGTGAGAGAAAGCACATCCCAGGACCAGCATGAAACCCAGTGCTTGTAAAAACAACAGGCAGAGCATTCATCCTGCAAAATGCTCTGCACCAAAAGCAACATATACCGCCTCTGCAGGAGAGCATAGCAGAACAATGCAAAATGTTCTGCACATCGGAATCGTGACAGTACATGCTTGACAGGTGTAGGTAAATGGAGTGGACTCATCAGCTTATCACTCTCCATACACAGTTTTTGATGACTGTGTTATGCTGCCAGAAGCTGTGTCTCTCAATGGAAATCGGAAAAAGCTCCAATCACTACTGTGTGACCATTAACCCCTTCATGATAAAGCCAGTTTCTGTTTTTGTATTTTAATTTCCCCCTCCCCTTCTTCCCAGAGCCATAGATTTTTATTTTTCTGTCCACATAGACATATCAGGTCTTTTTTTTGCAAAACAAGTTTTACTTTTGAATGGCACCATTCATTTTACCACAGAGTGTATTGTAACAGGGAGAAAAAAATCCAAGGGCAGTAAAATTGTAACAAAAAGTGCAATTCCAACATTGTTTTTTAGGAATTGTTTATACTGCGTGCACTCTATGGTAAAAATGACCTTGCAATATGATTCTCCTCATCAGAATGATTATAGTGATGGCAAACATGTCCAGCAATTCCATCATAGCAACTCATTGGCACCCGAAATCACATCACGCATAGAATGGTGAACCCCCATGCCTGTTCCCGCTGAATACCGCTATCAGAGTTTGATAGCAACTTTTAACAGTTAACAATTGTGGGCAGAGCGAAGCGCTGCCCGCGATTGTTGAGACAGTTCCTGGCTGTAACACACTTGTGTTGTTTTGACGGAAACGTAATCCGTCACATATGCAGTACAGTTCATTTATTTACAGTGGAAGCGCCACACCATGCGGGTTGTGTGTTTCATGCAGTACCCGCATGTGTCCACAGGATGTCGCACTTCCACTGTAAATAAAGGAACTGTACTGTATGTGTGACGGAACCTGTTTCCGTCAAAACAACGCAAGTGTGAAACAGCCCTTACCTGCTGAGTTTGGGCACTCCATACAGCCACTTCCGACTTGTGCCATATATGTATGCCAGCTGTCATGAAGGGGTTAAATTCCACTGTCAATCTATAACAGTGGCATTTTAGTGGCACAAGCCAAGTGGTATGTCCAGTTGGCCATTCATGCCTTCCCTGGCAACATGGTTGCAGGATGCTGATGGGTTGCCTTGGCAGTTGGGGGCCTCCTAAAGTCCCCCTTAACTGCAAATTATGTGGTTCTATGAACCCAAGTCTAACGGCTCATTCACACATCAGTTTTTCTCGTATAAATGCTATTTGGGTTTTTTTCACGAATAGTACTCAAACATTTGATGGTCTAAGGAGCTAGTCACATGTCCGTGACTTTTTCTGACATACAAAATCATGGAGACAAGTGCAATATTGATCAGTGTGTCAGATCAATCTCAGTAATGACAGTCTATGAATAAATGAAAAAATCAATTATCCATGTGATGCCATCCATGTGCTGTGTATTTTTCACTGACTGGCTTATTTCCTATAAGTGGAAAAAAACCTGATCACATGCTGATGATGACACTCTGATGACTCTGATGAAAATCTGATTAAAAGTGGTCCATTTTTCTTGTTTGGCCAAAAAAACTTATGTCTGAATGAGTCCTAAGGGCTCTTTTACATGTTTGTTAAATTCAGTCTCATGTTGGATCGCAACGCATGAATTGACCCCGACTCTCACAATCCGAATGTGACAGTTTCATAGAAATATTTGTATAAGCTGTCCAGCTCAATTCGAGACAGCCACGGCAAGTCTGTGCTTTGCAATCTGACATTGGACCGAATTGCAGGAACCTGTGAAAGGAGGCTAGGGCTTAACTGCAAGTGAAATTAAGTTCACTATATGCAATACTGTTTAGAATATCAAAAGAACACATATAACTAGGGGAAAAAGTAATGAAAAAGTGGCATCATGCTACTGAGGATGACTATCTAATATATAAAGCTGAGTCTATGTATGTGTGTATGTCCACTAAAGGAATCCACAGTTTCACATTTACAATCACAAAAATCTGCACAGCTACCTCGTTTGACGCTGGGAATGTCATAGACTATGTTTGAGGGGAAACTTTAACTCCGCGCTTTACAATTATTACCAAAAAAAAATGCTTACTTACTGTTGGATATCTGAGCAATACTATATATTGGCTGTTTTGACAGTTAAGCCTGCTTTACACGGGACGACCGATTGTGCGAAAACCGTGACCCCGACGATGCATCGCACAATCCGTCATCTCGTGTAAAGCACCCTTTAGCCTGGATATTTATCAGGTAGTCTACAGCAACCAATCACAGCTATGCTTCTTGCTACAGGTCATTAATAGGAGCTGAGTGGTTGCTATAGACAACAAAAGACATTCTTAGTATAAGACAGCTTAAGTGTCAGTTAATGTGATTTTGGTGGGGAGTGGGAGAGAGACAGAGAGAGAGAGGAAGAGTAGGAAAGAGAGAAAGTGGGAGAACAGGAGAGTTGGAGAGAGGGAGAGTGAGACAGTTGGAGAGAGGGAAAGTGGGAGAGTGGAAGAGAGGGAGAAAGTGAGAATGGGAGAGAGAGAGGGAGTTGGAGAGTGGGGGAGAGGAGAGAGTGAGAAAGTGGGAGAGAGAGAGACATAAAGGCTGGAATCACATTTGCGAGTGTAAAATCGGTCCGATTCTCATGCCAGAAAGTCGGACGATTTCTTCTCACATTTCATCAGTGTGCTGTCAGTGTGCTGTCAGTGTGCAATCAGTTTTTACCCGCAGCAGCTGCTACTCATGTACTGTTATGTACAGGAGCATTTACAGTGTTCTCTGCTACGTGATAGAAATCTATTGAGAAAAACGGATGTCACTAGGATGGTGTGTGTGCCGTCCGTTTTTTTTCACGCACCCATTGACTTGCATTGAAGAGACTTGCGCGAGAAACTCACCAAAACGCAGCATGCTGCAATTTTTTTCTCAGTCCGATTTGGACTGAGAAAAATATAGCAGATCGGAGCTGCCTCATTGATTAAAATTGGTCCGAGTGCAATGTGAGATTTTCTCGCATTGCACTCATGCGAGTTAATCACAAGTGTGACTCCACCCAAAGAGAGAGACTAAAGCCCGCTTTACACGCTGCCATGTATCTTACAATGTGTCGGCGGGGTCACGTCGTAAGTGATGCACATCGGGCATCGAAAGTTACATTGTAACATGTAACAGCTACGTGCGATTGTGATTGAACTGTAAAACGTTCATCGCATGCACGTCCTTCATTCCTTATGAATTGAACATCAGGTTGTTCATCGTACCCGGGGTAGCACACATCGCAGTGTGTGACACCCCGGGAACGATTAACAGATCTTACCTACGTCCTGCGGCTCCCGGCCAGCAATGCGGAAGGAAGGAGGTGGGTGGGATGTTTACGTCCCTCTCATATCCGCCTCTCCGCTTCTATTGGCCGTCTGCCGCGTGACGTCGCTGTGGCGCCGAACGTCCCTCCCACTCCAGGAAGTGGACGTTCGCCGCCCACATCGAGGTCGTATTGAAGTTAAGTACGTGTGACGGGGGGTTACTCGTGTGTGCGACACATTCAACAAATTGAACGTGCTGCACATACGATGGGGGCGTTGCAAATCGCATACGATATCGTATGCGAAATTGCAACGTGTAAAGCAGGTTTTAGTTACTATCGTAGGAAATGTCGGGTACTGCAACTAGTTTGTAAATAATATAAGTAACTGAGTAATATAGTACAGAGCATTGGATGGATTATAAACTGGTGCAATTCGACCCCTTAACAACTGTAGATTTGCCTCCTAACTGCGGTCATTCAAGCACGGTGTTACGGGGGAATGTCTGATAATAACTGAAAGGAGTATCAGACAGTCAGGGTCCACCGTGCAAAGACTTTGCTGCAGACTATGGCAGAGTGCAATACCTCTGTTAACTCACAGAAGGATATAATAAGTAAGTAAAGCAATTCCTCCCTTACTTGGAGGGTGTGTGGAATGATCTCTGTTAATAATCACAGAGACAAAGGCAATGTGTGCGAAATGGCACCTACCTAGGTCCGCTCTTCTAGTGGTGCAAAAGAGACGAACAGCAGCGTAAGCCGCACAAAGCTCCTACCTGCGTTCGCTCCACTAGTGTGCGAGGACACGAACCACTAGATATGGCACCTGCCTAGGTCCGCTCTTCTAGTGGTGCAAAAGAGACGAACAGCAGCGTAAGCCGCACAAAGCTCCTACCTCTGTTCGCTCCCCTAGTGTGCGAGGATACGAACAACTGCCAGACGCAGTATAAGGAACGTTACCCTAGCGGCAACGTCCACCTACGAGTAGAATCACAAGGCCCAGCCAGACCATGTGCCTCAGGCACCTGCCTATGTCCGCTCCCCTAAGAGGTAAGGATACGGACAGCAGCCGAAGCTGTAAGGTATAAGAACGCTACCCTGCCGGTAGCGCTCACCTAGCATAGACAGAGGAATGCCTAGAGGAACGCGCACAGAGCGTCTACTCATATGCATGAACCAAGAGGACTGAGCACCATGCGGCGTGTGTCAGGGTCTTATATAGACTCTGTGCCTCATCCAAGATGGAGGACACCAGAGCCAATCCGCTGCCAGAACGACAGGAGTGACGTCATGCTGGCCTATCACCGAGCAAGACGTCACAAGCACATGACCAGCGACCAATCGGCATAGAAGGTGTCAGAGACATGTGACCTCGTGTCAGCGATGATGTCACCCGCACATGTGCAATGGCTCCAAGATTGGACTTAGTCTCCAGCGCTCGCACATGTGCAGTAGCAAGAAATCTGGACTTAGTCTCCAGCGCTCGCACATGTGCAGTAGCAAGAAATCTGGACTTAGTCTCCAGCGCTCGCACATGTGCAGTAGCAAGAAATCTGGACTTAGTCTCCAGTGCTCGCAGCAACCGTAACAGTACCTCCCCCTCAAGGGCCCCCCTCCCGGCGACGCAGGTAATCGGCAACTAAGTCGGGAGCATGGACAGCCTCCTCAGGCTCCCAAGAGCGATGTTCCGGACCATAGCCCTCCCAATCTATCAAGAAGAACCTGCGCCCTCTAACCATCTTAGAACCAACTATGGCTCGTACCTCATAGCTAGAGCGAGAGGAATCAGAGGCAGGAGAGTGCACTTCACGAGCGTGAGGTAAAATAGCCGGCTTTAGCAGTGAGACATGGAATTTGTCATGAATCCTAAGATGGACAGGTAACTTCAATTGATAGACTACAGGATTTACCTGTCGAAGAACCTCATAAGGACCCAGGAAGCGAGGAGCAAATTTGACAGAGCTCACTCTAAGTCTCACGTGTTTTGCAGAGAGCCACACAAAGTCCCCTGGAGAAAAGACAGGAGCCGGGCGACGAAACCGATCGGACACCGTCTTCATACGGTCCTTAGCTGCTTGGATCGACTCTTGAGTCCGATCCCAAACCTCTCTGGCATTAGTTGCCCAGTCGGCCACAAGAGGAGGAGGTGCAGCAGCGGGAAACGGTACTGGTACCCTAGGGTGTTGCCCATTATTGAGTACGAACGGTGTCTGCCCAGTGGCCTCAGCCAGCGAATTGTTAAGGGCAAATTCTGCCCAGGGTAGGAGGGAGGACCAGTTATCGTGGTTCTCAGCAACAAAGTGTCGAAGGTATATAATCATAGATTGATTGGTACGTTCAACCAAACCATTAGTCTCCGGATGGTATGCCGAAGAGAGATTCAACTCAATTTGCAGAAGGCTACAAAGATCTCGCCAGAAACGGGAAGTAAATTGCGGGCCTCTATCACAAATGATACGATCTGGCATCCCGTGAAGCCTAAAGACATGCTTGAGGAATAGTTTGGCTAGTACCCTGGAAGATGGGATTCTCGATAACGGTACGAGATGAACCATCCGGGAGAAATGGTCCGTAATGACCCACACAAATCTATGTCCCTGTGAACATGGAAGATCACCCACAAAGTCCATGCCTACCACCTCCCATGGTCTATCTGGCACTGGTAAAGGATGCAAGAGCCCAGCCGGTCTCTGCCGTAATGGACGGTTGCGAGCACACGAGTAGCAGGAACTGACATATCTCTTGACGTGGCTGGCTAAGTGTGGCCACCAATACCACCTCTCCAGTAACTCTCGTGTCCGCCTAATACCAAAATGCCCACCCACCTTTGAGGTGTGGGCCCATGACAGTATATCATTCTGTCGATCAGGCGGAACAAAGGTCTTGCCCGGTGGGATTTGGTCTAACGTCACAGGGGAGAGCGTATGAAAAACCCTGGAGGGAAGGATAAGACGAGGTTCGTCAATCTCTTCCTGGGTAGAAAGCATAGAGCGAGACAGGGCGTCTGCCTTGTTATTCTTACTCCCAGACAGATAGTTGATGGAGAAGTGAAAGCGGGAGAAAAACAAGGACCAGCGGGCTTGGCGAGGATTCAGACGCTGAGCGGTTTGTAAGTACGTCAGATTCTTATGGTCTGTATAGACCTGGAAAGGATGTTTCGCTCCTTCCAGCAAGTGACGCCACTCCTCCAAGGCTAATCTCAAGGCGAGCAGTTCCCTATCCCCAATGGTATAGTTTCTCTCTGCCGGTGAAAAGGTTTTAGCAAAGAAGAAACACGGCCTTTTTCTACCTGCACCGTTCTTTTGATACAAGACCGCACCAGCACCCACTGAAGAGGCATCAACCTCTAAGAGGAAGGGCTTACTCTCATCGGGTCTTTGAAGAACGGGAGCAGTTGAAAAGTGTCTTTTTACTGCCTCAAAAGCCTGAGATGTCTCAGTAGACCAGGCTTTGGGATTAGCACCTTTCTTAGTCAAGGCCACCAAAGGGGCCACCAAAGTAGAAAAATGGGGTATGAACTGCCTGTAATAATTTATGAATCCTAAGAAGCGTTGCACCGCCTTCAAGGAATGAGGTTCGGACCATTGCAGGACAGCAGAGAGCTTCGCAGGATCCATAGCCAGACCCTCTTGTGAGATAATGTAACCCAAAAAAGGCAATGAGGACTGCTCAAATACACATTTCTCGAGTTTAGCAAACAATGAGTGCTCCCTTAAACGGGAAAGGACACGAACGACATCCTGACGATGAGTCTCCAGATCAGGAGAAAAAATCAGGATGTCGTCCAGATACACCACTACTGAGGATAACAGTAAATCCCTGAACACATCGTTTACGAAGTCCTGAAATACTGCGGGTGCATTACATAACCCAAAAGGCATGACGAGGTATTCATAGTGACCGTCTCGGGTGTTAAAAGCGGTCTTCCATTCGTCACCCTTTCGAATTCGTACCAAGTTATACGCACCCCGCAGATCCAACTTCGTAAAAACTTGAGCTCCTCTCAGTCTGTCAAAGAGCTCCGAAATTAAAGGTAATGGGTATTTGTTCTTTATTGTGATTGCGTTGAGACCCCTGTAATCTATGCAGGGACGCAAATCACCCTCTTTCTTCCGAACAAAGAAAAACCCAGCTCCCGCGGGAGAGACAGACTTACGAATGAACCCCTTCTCTAAGCTCTCTCTTATATAGGTCGACATGGCCTCCGACTCAGGTATCGACAGGGGGTAAACCCTGCCTTTAGGTGGAACCGAACCTGGGATAAGGTCTATGGCACAGTCATACGGCCTATGGGGTGGAAGAACCTCAGCACCCTGTTTGGAGAACACGTCAGCGAAATCCAAATAGGGTGTAGGTATGGGAGAGAGATCAGTTGATGCAACCGCAACGACCTTAGGTGGTAAGGGAAGACATCGGGACTGACATTTCGAACCCCAACTAATAATGCTGTCAGACTCCCAGTCAATGTGAGGAGCATGAGTCCGAAGCCATGGAAGACCCAGAAGGACGTCGTCTATACCCTCAGGCAAAACAAGAAAAGAAATCTCCTCTATGTGACCCTGAGACAGGGAAAGGCGCAAGGGAACTGTCCTCAATGTAATGGAGTCAGACAACATAGTTCCATTAACAACACGGACAGGAATAGGCGCCTCTAACATGATAGAGGGAATATTGTGTCCCTTTACAAATCCTGAGGACACAAAAATCCCGTCAGCTCCGGAATCCACAAAAGCCATAATAGGCCATGTATTCTCAGATAACGAGAGCTGACCTGGGATACAACACTTAGAGGGTGCAGAAGACGTCTCTAGTAACCCCCCTCTAATGGTTACTAGGCCAGGGAGTTTCCCTGACGACTAGGACACTTGTTGGCATAGTGCCCAGCTTGACGACATACGTAACATATAGGAGGACCAGACTTGCGTAGTCTGGAGGACGTATGACCTAACTCCATAGGAGTGGGAGATGTTTCAGATGCTGAGGAAGATGGTAGTGGACCCTCAACAACTGGAATAGCCCGATGCTTAGGGCGTGAGGAAGAGACCTCGAGTCTACGTTCCTTATGGCGTACATCGATCCTCGTTGCTACTGTGATCAAGTCCTCCAGAGAAGCAGGGACCTCACGAGTAGCAAGGGCATCCTTGACATAGCCTGCCAACCCTCTCCAGAAGATAGGAATCAACACCTTCTCTGGCCAATCTAGTTCTGCCACCAGAGTTCTAAAAGCAATGGCATAAGAACTAGTGGATAACGAACCCTGAGATAGATCTAACAGTCTCAGGGCCGCATCATGGGTAACCTGCGGACCCATGAATACCGCCTTAAGAGCATCAAGAAAGTCTTGATGTCTCAGAGTAACCACATCAGAGCGCTCCCATAGGGGAGTCGCCCATTCTAAGGCTTTGTCCTGAAGTAAGGAGATGATAAAGCCTACTCTGGACCTCTCCATAGAGAAGCGAGAAGAGTTGACCTCTAGGTGTATCTGACACTGACTAATGAAACCACGACATGATCTGGCATCGCCAGAATATCTGTTTGGCAGAGCAAGTCGAGGATCATGTGCAGATGTCACCATGGTCTGAGGTTTATCCTCTATACTCTTGAGCCGTGACTCAAGTACTTGTATGTAACGGTGTAACTGCTGATATTCTGCCATAACTGCCAGACCCTTGGCTCAGTCCTAATGTTACGGGGGAATGTCTGATAATAACTGAAAGGAGTATCAGACAGTCAGGGTCCACCGTGCAAAGACTTTGCTGCAGACTATGGCAGAGTGCAATACCTCTGTTAACTCACAGAAGGATATAATAAGTAAGTAAAGCAATTCCTCCCTTACTTGGAGGGTGTGTGGAATGATCTCTGTTAATAATCACAGAGACAAAGGCAATGTGTGCGAAATGGCACCTACCTAGGTCCGCTCTTCTAGTGGTGCAAAAGAGACGAACAGCAGCGTAAGCCGCACAAAGCTCCTACCTGCGTTCGCTCCACTAGTGTGCGAGGACACGAACCACTAGATATGGCACTTGCCTAGGTCCGCTCTTCTAGTGGTGCAAAAGAGACGAACAGCAGCGTAAGCCGCACAAAGCTCCTACCTCTGTTCGCTCCCCTAGTGTGCGAGGATACGAACAACTGCCAGACGCAGTATAAGGAACGTTACCCTAGCGGCAACGTCCACCTACGAGTAGAATCACAAGGCCCAGCCAGACCATGTGCCTCAGGCACCTGCCTATGTCCGCTCCCCTAAGAGGTAAGGATACGGACAGCAGCCGAAGCTGTAAGGTATAAGAACGCTACCCTGCCGGTAGCGCTCACCTAGCATAGACAGAGGAATGCCTAGAGGAACGCGCACAGAGCGTCTACTCATATGCATGAACCAAGAGGACTGAGCACCATGCGGCGTGTGTCAGGGTCTTATATAGACTCTGTGCCTCATCCAAGATGGAGGACACCAGAGCCAATCCGCTGCCAGAACGACAGGAGTGACGTCATGCTGGCCTATCACCGAGCAAGACGTCACAAGCACATGACCAGCGACCAATCGGCATAGAAGGTGTCAGAGACATGTGACCTCGTGTCAGCGATGATGTCACCCGCACATGTGCAATGGCTCCAAGATTGGACTTAGTCTCCAGCGCTCGCACATGTGCAGTAGCAAGAAATCTGGACTTAGTCTCCAGCGCTCGCACATGTGCAGTAGCAAGAAATCTGGACTTAGTCTCCAGCGCTCGCACATGTGCAGTAGCAAGAAATCTGGACTTAGTCTCCAGTGCTCGCAGCAACCGTAACAGTACCTCCCCCTCAAGGGCCCCCCTCCCGGCGACGCAGGTAATCGGCAACTAAGTCGGGAGCATGGACAGCCTCCTCAGGCTCCCAAGAGCGATGTTCCGGACCATAGCCCTCCCAATCTATCAAGAAGAACCTGCGCCCTCTAACCATCTTAGAACCAACTATGGCTCGTACCTCATAGCTAGAGCGAGAGGAATCAGAGGCAGGAGAGTGCACTTCACGAGCGTGAGGTAAAATAGCCGGCTTTAGCAGTGAGACATGGAATTTGTCATGAATCCTAAGATGGACAGGTAACTTCAATTGATAGACTACAGGATTTACCTGTCGAAGAACCTCATAAGGACCCAGGAAGCGAGGAGCAAATTTGACAGAGCTCACTCTAAGTCTCACGTGTTTTGCAGAGAGCCACACAAAGTCCCCTGGAGAAAAGACAGGAGCCGGGCGACGAAACCGATCGGACACCGTCTTCATACGGTCCTTAGCTGCTTGGATCGACTCTTGAGTCCGATCCCAAACCTCTCTGGCATTAGTTGCCCAGTCGGCCACAAGAGGAGGAGGTGCAGCAGCGGGAAACGGTACTGGTACCCTAGGGTGTTGCCCATTATTGAGTACGAACGGTGTCTGCCCAGTGGCCTCAGCCAGCGAATTGTTAAGGGCAAATTCTGCCCAGGGTAGGAGGGAGGACCAGTTATCGTGGTTCTCAGCAACAAAGTGTCGAAGGTATATAATCATAGATTGATTGGTACGTTCAACCAAACCATAGTCTTGCAGCGCTGGGGTCCTCGGTTCAAATCCCATCAAGGACACTATCTGCAAGGAGTTTGTATGTTCTCCAAGTGTTTGCGTGGGTTTCCTCTGGGTACTCCGGTTTCCTTCCACAATTCAAAAACATACTGATAGGGACCTTAGATTGTGAGCCCCAATGGGGACAGCGTTGCCAATGTATGTAAAGCGCTGTGGAATTAAAAGCGCTATATAAATGAATAAATATTATTATTATTATTACCTTATTCTTCAGCACCACTTTTTAAAAACACTGAGAAATAAGTGAATAGAGCCCCCCAAAGGCAAAACTCCTACTGGCAGAAGTCCTGCAGGTGACAGCTGACACTTGCTGGCTTCAGTCCCGAATTGTTTTGGAATCGATTAGGGCCAACTAATCCCTTAAATACCACTGACAATCGCAACTGCAGTGTCTAAAAGGTAAAAAGTGGGTTAAAAACCCCATTTAACATGATTGACTCCCCATGATCATAATCGCGGGTGCTGATCATTGCCAAGGTACTTTGAGGTTCTCTGATGACCAAAGGGTATGGTGGCCGATTAGATTCTGCTATGACATGCCATGTCTCTCGCACGGCAGGACAAAAGTCTTTCAATGCATGAGACCAGTGATCAAAGCACAAAATATTAAAAATAAAGTGAAAAAGAGTTAAATAAAGCATGTAAAAAAAGCAACAAAACACACACAAAGACCTAAAACCTGTTTTGCCACTAAAAATGCAGTGTTTGAGTTAAATCAAAAGTAAACAAAAAGTATACACAATTGGTATCAGAGTGACCCATGCTAAATAAAACTATCTTGCTTTTAATTTCACACTTCAAACACCGTACAAAAAATAAAAACAAACATGCCAAAAATGTCCCTTTTTCATCATACTGATGCAAAAAATGAATAAAAAGCGATGATAAAGTCATATGTAAAAAAATGGTACAAATGAAAACACCAAACCGTCCCACAAAAAACAAACCCTAATAAGATTAATTTGGCCAAAAAATATAAAACGTACAGCTCTCAGAATATGGCACAGCAAAAACAAATTAATTTCTGTAAAATATTGTTTTTGCTGTGTAAAAATAGCAAAGTATAAAAAAAAAAAAATCTGCTATCGCTGTAACTGTACTGATCTGAAGAATAAATCATTCTTATCACCTTTACCACATGGTGAAACACGCAAAAAATAAAACAAAACAATAACGACAATAAGTGAATTGTTGGTTTTGTTCTTTCTGCGCTTGAAAAATCTGAATAAAAAGTGATTTAGACAAAACTCCCAACAGAACCACACATTATAATGAGGCAGATGGAATCACTTTGGACTCTTTTTAGTCTCTGTTCCAGTGATGCTCCATCATTTTAGCCATTTTTTTTACCCCACCTGGATAACCATAGTTCTGTTAACACCTAAAAAATATGGATACCACGAGAATAGGCACCAAATGGAGTCCAAAGTGTCTCCACCTACCTCATTACAGTGAATGATTCCATCAAGGTTTCATCTGAATTGCATTTTTGATGCATTTTTTTTTTGCCAGGACATGCAGTATTGGTGCAGGAAGTTAGTATATAAATTCCAGCACCAAATTTGCATCTCTTGGCAAAAAAGCGCAGTTTTCTACCAAAAGATGTAGGACTCATTGAACTGAATGAGTTCACCTGAGGTGAAGTCACTGAATTCAATGAGTTTACCTGCAGTCACAGGTGGTATATTGTTAAAGCCTTCAGCTGTGACCACAGGTAAACTCAGTGACATCACCACTCACAGCTGTGGCTCAATCAGTGTCTGCCTGTAGCTCCACCAAGCAGTCATGTTTTATAATGTTCCCATGTGCTGCAACTTCAGTATGCAGCAGAGCCAGGATCGTCATGGGACATTATTGTGTAGATTATGTCCGACCTGGGTGTTTTGGGGATTAATAAATTAGATAAAGAGGGGCTTGTTTTTTTGTTTGTTTTGAATAAAGGATGTTTCTCTGTGTTTTGTTTTTATTACATGGTTAGTAATGGGGGATATCATAGACCCCTACCCACTACTAATCCAGGGTTTAGTGGCAGCTGTGATTTTTGACAAATCACAGCTGTGATTAACCCCTTATATTATCCCAATTGCCACCGAATCAGTGCAATCATGATAAGCCTGGTAAAGTGCTGGAATTGTCACACCTAAAGGATGCAACAATTCCGGGGGGCTGCAGGCACCTATGTTTAGCCTGGAAAGCCTAATAACCATGGAATCCCAAGCCTGAGAATACCAGCCCCAGCTCTCAGATGTATCATGCCTGGGTATTAAAATTGATGGGGGGGGGGCAGCACATGCTTTTTTAAATATGTATTTAAATCATTTTACAAAAGCTGCATGGGGTCCCTCATATTTTGATACAAAGCCAAGGAAATGCACACTTCTGGAGGCTGTAGCCTGTAGCTGTCTGCCTTATCAGCTCTGGGTATTACAATATGGTGGACCCTACGCAATGTTTTTTATCTATTGATTTATTTTTATGATACTATCGGGACGAAGACAGCATTTGTGATTCCAACCAATCACAGACGCTTTCAGAGAGGGTGGGGGCGTAGTCTGACTTCAGAACCAATTACAGATGCCGAGACTGATGGTGTGCAGGGGAAGCAGTGAATATGCATGGGAGCTTATGATCGGACCCGGAAGCATTCTTACAGACGTGGGGAAGGCCAATAAGTAGAACTGCCCTGCTTTATTCCTTATTTTCTTTCTTTTTTCTTTTTTTACATTTCTATCATTATCTGGGTGGCTGAACCCAAACAATAACATGGACTTTACAGATTTCGTTCTCTCATCAAATTAGTTCTCCATGTTAATGTAATAATGACTTTGCTTTTTCTCCAAAATCTTTTGAGTCCAATGGCTGTAGTGTTCATTGTTTGAGTAACTCTGAATGTATGACACTCCCATACCAAAAAATAATTAAAAAATGAAGAAAAAAACAGTTGCAATAAAAAAATGACAATTCAAATCTTTAACAGATGGTGACTAAAGTAACAATTGATTGGATAAAATGTTATTATGATGTTCATTCTTCTTTATTTTCCCCGCAGGCAGCTATTTATGCAGCACAGATCAAAATGTGGTCGACTTGAGACTTTGCATCTCCAAGTTGAAGATGTGGAGGTGAATATGTGAGAATACAAATGAGAACACTTTCGAATCAATACTCGTGTAGAGATTGGTTTCTTCTACTCTCTGAAGCACATAGTAATGTAGATTGTAATATACATGCTATGTATCTCTGGTTGTAAAAGTACTATATTTTGTTATTCCCTGATATATTTATTTATTTTTCCATCGAGTGATCTTCACTGTAACTTATCCACAGCTCCCTTTTAAATATGTAAACCTGGGATTTAGTTGTTGACACTTTTGTTTTTGACCTCACATATAAATGCAATTAACTGTCCACTGAACAGACTCATTTCTAGATCTTTTTTGTTGACCCTGCCAGATATCAAAATCACTTTACAACTTGGCTACACGTCTCAATGGACAAATTGAATTTATCCAGCAGTTGCATCTTCGGCCAAGCACGCAGGTCATGTACCGGCTTGTTAGCGCAGTCAAACGATGGCCAGACAGGCTAATGGCAGCTTTACAATTGTGTTTATTAGGGTGTTCTTTTGCTATATCATCTTTTTACAGGGTTATTGTTTCAATTGCACTTGTCAGGTTCTCCTGAACAGTTACCTGGAATAGTAAATTTATCTGCAACCTCCAGGGATTTCTAATACGTGCTGCATTATCCTCAATATAGAACAACATATAAGTATAAACATTAACATTGCATCAACTAAGGTGGCATATCCATTAAACTAACCTAAATTAGATTTAATTAATAAAAAAACTCAATTGTTTGCTTTAACAATATTCTTTTTCACATTTCCTGTATTTTCCTATTTAACAATTAACCAAGATGGAAAGAAAGGCAAGCTTGATAAGTGACGAGGAATTTGATTTTGCATTTTTTATAAGCTTTAAGGCTACTGTCTAGTTATGAACTTGAAAAATCTATTCAAGCTGGTACCTATAGGTGATGCTTCCCTGCCAGTTATATTCCTAACTGATTCATTTTTTCTTAGCTGTATAACGAGTGGTCTCCTTTCTGCTGATGCGCCTTTCTCCAGCCGTAGCCCGCCCTCCTGTTGGCCAAAATGGCAGCTGTAGAGAAAATGGAAGTAGTAAAAAAGCCTTACAATAACAAAAAAACAACGATAAGATAAAATTGTAACATAACTAAATAAAAAAGTTTATTAATTTACAAATTGGCTGGAGATTATCTCATATATAAAACATGAATACACAAGACAGGTTATCATAAAAGCCAAAGGAGGTGGAGGAACACAGCACAGTTTGCGGATGAGATGAATAGCAATACCTTAAAGAGAAAAGAAAAAGACCTTGAAAAAAGTGCATATTGGGAGACTGTCAAAGGATATGATAATCACGATTATATAAAATGTTATGGAAATCAAAGAAGAGCCACAACATGTCTGATATGTAACAAAATCAATGGTGGTGCATACATCTCAAGGCACCTTATTATAGTATATATATATATATATATATATATATATATATATATATATATACATATATATATATATATATATATATATATATATAAAATGTAAAAAAGAAATGTCTTGAGATTGTTTTCAGCTTCTGAATAGTATCTTGTTCAATTGAATTTATTTTCACTGCTTTCTTGATATCATCACCAATATGCTCCAATGTTCACACTAAGTTCTCTTGATGTATGACCAACATAATATAATTTACATGAACAAAAGGCCGAATATATGACTGCATAGATTGCTGCTGTTTATTTTTCTCGCTGTCTGATTTTATTCTTCGCTGTATTACTTGTAACTTCCTTCTGCTAATGCTCATTTCTGCAGTCTTCAGTGCCTCTTCAGTGCCTTACAGTAAATGGCCACTGCAGTCATTGGGAGTGCTGTAGTAAGTTATATCATATCTGCCTTTACATGAGTGTGAGATGGACCATCACTGGAGAAAATTATGTTGCGTTCATGCTGTCTACATATTTAAAGCCATTGAACTATAGGGATTGGCTGCAGCGCTATTGGCGTGTCATCATTGCTGCAACCACACAACAAAGGCCAGCAAGGGAAAACCAGCTCAATTTCTTCAGGGTTTTTTTATAACTATATCTGCAACTAGAAAGTTTTCTAATAGAGGTCAACTCCTTCAAAGAGTATATAGTACACGAGAAGATAAACTTTGTAATATAGCTTAGCAGAGATGTCTGCTTCTATCTTTCTTGAGGACTGATCATTCACTCTCATTTCATTTAAAAAATAAGAATTTAATGAAGACAGATTTTCCGACTACTGAAATAATAGTTGCTGCTCATAAGATTCTATGAAGAGGGGAGGAGTTAGAGGCAGACAGACATTTCACTGCAAGTTCACATGAAAGACTTCTCCCAGCGGGTGGCTCCCAGGAATGCAATGCAATCATTTTCTTGGTATTGTGATTAATAAAACACTTTATTTTTATAATATATTCTTAATTACTTTAAATTGCCTGAAAAAATCAGTATTATATAAATCTGATTTCATAATTGATTTTTAATCTATAGCATTTTGAAAATTAAATCCTAAATCCTTATCCATGTGCTCATTTAATATTTAACATTTACTATATTAATTAATGAATAACAAAGAGTTTTTCCATATGAAATACAGAACATGAGAGGTGGAAGCTCTGACTCACATTCTGCCAAGTAAAGTGGCTGCCTATATTCACAGGCTTCTCTTTTCAAGTCTATAAGACTCCTGCAAAAGTGAACAACATCCCTCTCTAATTATTGTTAAATGGGATGTACCTAATATACATGGATAGATGAGTCACAAGGGTGGGAACTCAAAGTAGCATATACCTATAGTCATACCACATATTTGGCATGATAATTTCTTTTAATTTTGTCTACTTCACTCCTAGGTCAAAATAGGCTAAAAAGTGGTTTTCAGTGAATTAATTTGCATTTTAGTGTAGGGACTCTCTAGGCAATGAAAATCTTTGACTTGAGTTGTGACCTTGCTTATTTTGGACCAAAAATATAATAAATCAAGAAAAAAGGAATGACATTATCCATGGAGCAATGAATAACATTAAAAACTTTAAAGGAGTTGTCGACATTAGCTTACCAAACATTTTTGAGTTTATCTGTGCTGTATTGTCATATAAATCACCCTTACATTGTTATTTTTTGTTTTCTAACTTTTGTTCCTCTTGAATTATCCCTTTATTCTCTGCAGCTCTTTGTTTACATTCAGTTCCCGCAAACTGACCACTTCCTGTACCACACCTCCCAGTCAGAGCTGTCAACGCCCGGCCTCAGTATCCAGGCTCACTCCCTGCCCTCCCTCAGTGTCCAGGCTCGCCCCCTGCCCGCCCTTAGTGTCCAGGCTCGCCGCCTGCCTGCCCTCACTGTCCAGCCTCGCCCCCTGCCTGCCCCCTGCACACACATTCCCTGTCAGTATTCTGCCCCAGCACCTGACCTATCACTCTAGCATTGGAAATAACAGCCCCACATCGGGCTCTGCGCCTGATACACACATCGGGCTCTGCGCCCCCCACACACATCGGGCTCTGCAACCCCCACACACACACACACACAAACGGCGCTCTGTACCGACCCCCCCACCATCGTTCTGTACCAACCCCTACCCCCATAGGGAACACATGTAGGCTACATTCACATGACCGTTCCGTTTTTGCGGTCCGCAAAAAGGTCAGTTTTTTTCACGGATGCATCCGTGTCATCCATGTGCCTTCCGTTTTTTTGCGGACCGCAAAAAACGGAAGCAGCAAGAAAGATAAATAGATGAGTAGATATAGAGATGGATAGATAGATATAGAGACAGAGAGATAGAGGGATGGATGAATGAATGAATGGATGAATGAATGAACAGAGGGATAGATAGATATAGCGACAGAGAGATAGACGGATGAATGAATGGGATAGATAGATAGGTAGATAGATAGATAGATAGATAGATAGATGAGAAAGACCTATATAATGTCCCACCCCCCTGCATATTCTAAGCTGGCACCTTTTAGTGACTTTTCTGTGGCACTAAAGGGTGCTTAGCCTTGTATTTAGCAAAAAAATAAATAATTAAAAAAAAAACGACGTGGGGTCCCCCCCAATCTTTTGTAGCCAGCTAGGGTAAAGCAGACGGCTGCAGCCTACAAACCACAGCTGGCAGCTTCACCTTGGCTGGTAATCCAAAACAGAGGGCACCCCACGCTGTTATTTTAAATTATATAAATAATTTAAAACAAAAACGTGGGGTCCCCCCCAAATTGGATCACCAGCCAAGGTAAAGCAGACAGCTGTGGTCTGGTATTCTCAGACTAGGGAGGTCCACTGTTATTGGACACAACCCAGCCTAAAAATAGCAAGCTACAGCCGCCCCAGAAGTGGCGCATCCATTAGATGTGCCAATGCTGGCGCTTCGCCCCAACTCATATCACTGCCCTGGTGCGGTGGCAAACGGGGTAATATACGGAGTTGATGCCAGATGTGTAATGTCACCTGGCATCAAGCCCAGCAGTTGGTGATGTCATGCGTCTATCAGATACCCGACATCACCAACCCAGTCAGTAATAAAAAAAAAAAAAAAAATAGACAACAAAAAAAAGTTTTATTTCAAAAAACACTCCCCAAAACATTCCCTCTTTCACCAATTTGTTGAAAAGAACAATAAAATCAGGGTCCGGCGTAATCCAATAAGGGGGTCCCACGACATCCATACCATAGTAAATGTCCCAGTCAATGAAGAACAGAATGTTCCCCATTGGCTGGGAGAGTAATGCAGTGACCTGAGCTAACATCAATAGGTCAGCCCAGGTCACTGCAGGGGATGATGAGCGCTGCTGTCAGGAGGTTAGATGAGATCAAGGATATAAGTGGTTACATATTGATTAGTAAGATGCACCTCTGAGTACTTTTATACAAAATGTGGAAAGTGTGGTTAGATTAGATCATTACCTGCTGTGACGATCTCCTCCTGTGCTGACGTCAGCGCCGTCACTGACTTCTATGCCCGTCGCGTTCTCAGCAGTATCGCGAGAGCCAGTGACGTCACCGCTAGTGACAGTCTCGGGCCGCCCGCGACACGTGACGTGAGAACGCGGCGGGCATAGAAGGCAGTGACAGCGCTGATGTCGGCAGAGGAGGAGATCGTCACAGCAGGTAATGATCTCATCTAACATCCTGATGGCAGCGCTCGTTATCCCCGTGGCTGCATGCACTGTGAGAAGCTGCTGATACACTGCAGTGTGAGTGGCCGCAGGGCTTGCAGGGAACGCGACACAGACTGCATGGGCACTCCTGCTATCCTAAGCACTGTAAGCAGGGGGCCCGGTGCTGGGGTGACACCGTGGGCGGGGAGAGTACGCAGTGCGGGGGAATGTGTGGGAGGGTGCAGGGAAGGGGGCAGTGACTCCACGCACTGTAGCCGCCCAGCAGGGCGGCAACAAGCTGTTCCCAGATTTGCATGTCAACATGGTCCTGTCCATGTTGACATGAAATGACTGGCAGCAGCAAAATTGCGGCAGGAGCCGTCACATGACCGCTCTGAGCCGGGGGAGAGGGGCTTACAGCAGGGCAGGTAAGTGGTCACTATCTACTTACCTGCCCCAATGTAGCCCAATAGGGTAATAATAAAAAAAGCCAAAATAAGCCGGATAACCCCTTTAAGGAATATTAAAAACACAAAAAAACTGTAGTATAGTAAAACTGATGCATTTCTGGTATACAAAAAAGACCCTTAGTCATAGGAATGACTAAGGGTGTTTTTTTGTACGCCAGAAACGCGTCAGTTTTACTATACTGCAGGTTTTTTTATATTTTTAACATGCCTTAAATAACGTTTTTAATTTTATTCATCGCTCCATGGATGACACTGTTCTTTTTTTTCTTGATTTTTTACCTTTCTCGTGGACATCATACCAGATGATTTGGCGCCCTTTTTACCACATCGTGGATAGAAACTACAATATACAGCACGGTGAGCTTCTTTTTCTTTTTATATGTCTCAAAAATAAATAATAAATAATACCTTATATTATTTTCATTTTTGCAGGATTCACCCAGCACTTATATTGTTGTTGGGAGAAAATAGGGGGATTGTACGTGTTTGGTGCACATATAGTGCTTGGTAAGTCACCTTACCAAATAAAATAGAGGTGACCACTAGACTGTAACCTGGCATGGTGCACTACACGTAGCGCTGCTCTGCAGTGCCAAAGGCAAACAGGATACATTTACTTTGGGAACCCATTTTGTAGCTACATGCAAATATTGAATTACACTTGGTCACAAATTTACATATTTTCCTATATAATAATAATTTGTTGCTGCTTCTGTACAGAATGAATATAGTATATTGTGCCATCTCCTGCTCATATATGAGAGTGGGGGAGGCACTCCTGCAAAGGAGCACACTTAGGGATTATTTTATTCCCCATTGGGTCAGTCTAAGTGTGACGTCTGACGGGACCACAGACTCAGGGTGATTGTCACGGACAGACTAGAGGCTAGATGCCCACTGCACAGGATCTCAAGAACCCCGAAACGCTTTAATCCCTGTACAGGGATCTGGAAATACAACAAGGTCCAGTTGATCGCTGCCTATGGAAAGGCTGCAATCCAGAGAAGAGTGGTCACAAGGCAGGGTCAAAACCAGGAGTTACAGAACAGGCAAAATAAGTAGGCAAAAGGGTGGTCAGTAAATCAGGCTGAGGTCAAACAGCAAGGTACAAAAATGAGAATGGTGAGAAATCAGGCAGAGGTCAAAGCACAGGAGGCAAAAGTACAAGGGCAGGAACCTGAGACGCTGCAGCGAATATACACAACCTATATCTGGCAAGGGAAGAGGCATAAGAAGGGTGTGGTGCCTTCCCATTGGCTGTAGCTGAAAGGTGATAACATCAGCTGCAAGGCACACACCACCACAGTCAGCCAGTGGTACTGCAGGTCCTATTGAAACACAGCCAGCACCCACCAGAGCCACTGGTACTGACTCCTCCCCTATCACCAGCATTGCCCACAGCGAGAATACGGCGGTGCCTGGTGACCAAAGCAGAAGTTGCCAAAGTGGACTCTGGTGGAAACATGACACTGAGACTGACTACATAATAATAATATTTATTAATTTATCTAGCGCTATTAATTCCACAGTGCTTTACATTGGGGATCACAATCTAAATTCCCTATCACTATGTCTTTGTAGTGTGGGAGGAAACCAGAGGAAACCCACACAAACATGGGGAGAACATACAAACTCCTTGCAGATGTTGTCCTTGGTGGGATTTGAACCCAGGACCCCAGCGCTGAAAGACTGCAGTGCTAACCACTGAGTCACCATGCCAATATGTCCTTATTCAGCTACTCCCATGGATGATAGGTGTGTGAGGGGTGGAAGGGTTGTTATTTTCCACCTGGGCTACATACGCATTACATCCAGCACCCTACATTATATTAGCATTGAGACTAGGTATTGGTAAGGACAACCTCATTTTTCGATGATGTGTTTGGGTTTAATGTTCTTTTCAGCGAATTGTCCTTTTCAGAGAATATTTAATTTGTTTAATACCTATTTTACTGTAACAAGAGATTAACTATTAACTTTGCAATAAGAATAATGAAAAGTAGTTTGATGCCTATTTTATTTCATTGTTTTTATACTGTGATCTAATGTTTGCCTTTAGACTCATTAAGCTCCTTCTCTTCCTGTGGAGACCCCATTGATCATGCACAGGGTCTTTTTACAAGAGTGGAGCCACTGCTTAGTATTTTATGTGTACTTGCTGACGCACAGCAGGCCTTGGAAAATCTAAGATTATACCAAGATGTGTTTACAAAAACCTTATAAGCTGCTGTAATCACAACTAACTACCACGGAACATTGTACTCATTACTAAACTGTAACAAGAACAAATCACAAAAGCCAAATGACCTCATGTATAATGTATGGCCCGAGATTGCTTACTATTGAGATTCTTATATAATCTGCCGAGGCATAAGCACTCAACATGTGTTCAGTGCGAGGAGATTAAAATCTATAATTGCAAGTTCATTAATTAAAAGCTATTTCGGGAACTGTAGAAGTACAATATATGAACGCTTTGCAATGTCAAAGAATTGTATAAGAGTCATAGGAGGATGTAAGGTTATTAAATATGTAAAAGGCAACAGAACCCTAGAACCTTCACTTCAGGATGGTTAATATAGCAGAAAAATACTAAAGGCTGCTTTACATGCTTCAGTTTCTCGTGCGATCGCATTTGCGATCGCACCTGCCCCCATCGTTTGTGCGGCACGGGCAATTTGTTGCCCGTGTCGCACAATGCTGTAACCCCCCCGTCACACGTACTTACCTTCCAAACAACCTCGCTGTGGGCGGCGAACATCCACTTCCTGAAGGGGGATGGACGTTCGGCATCACAGCGATGTCACACAGCGGCTGGCCAATAGAAGCGGAGGAGCGGAGTTGAGCGGGACGTGAACATTCCGCCCACCTCCTTCCTTCCGCATTGCCGGTGGGACGCAAGTAAGCTGTGTTCATCGTTCCCGGGGTGTCACACGGAGCGATGTGTGCTGCCTCGGGAACAATGAACAACCGGACATTCGATTTTTAGAAAATGAACGATGTGTCAACGATGAACGAGAAGGTGAGTATTTCTGCTCATTCACCGTCGCACGTAGCTGTCACACGCTACGATATCACTAACGATGCCGGATGTGCGTCACTTACGACGTGACCCCACCAACATCTCGTTAGATATATCATAGCGTGTAAAGCCCGCTTAAGAAAATAAACGCCTAGGTATAATATCACCATAAAAGTCTTATTCAAAAAGACTACAATTTCATATATAAAAGTGAAGTGATGAGAAATAATCAGTTAAAGGTTATTACCATCTCTGCCAGAAAGAGCTGCTTCTTGGTGCCACCCTCCAGCGCCAGGGTTTAAGAAAACATAACATAAGTGGAATTTAACGAGATTTATGGAAACATCGTAGAACAGTAAGCTACAGCCGAATTGTTGGAAAAGGGCAGTTTACTGCTACAGTGGTTCTGCAAATCCAATTTATTTCTATGAGAGTAAAGGGGGCTTTACACGCAACGACATCGCTAACGAGATGTCGTTGGGGTCATGAAATTCGTGATGCACATCCGGCCTCGTTAGCGACGTCGTTGCGTGTGAAACGCAGGAACGGCCATTAACGATCAAAATAACTTACCTAATCGCTGATCGTTGACACATCGTTCTAATCCCAAATATCATTGCTGTTGCAGGACGCAGGTTGTTCGTCATTCCTGTGGCAGCACACATCGCTATGTGTGACACCGCAGGAAAGAGGAACAACCTCGTACCTGTGGCCGCCAGAAATGAGGAAGGAAGGAGGTGGGCGGGATGTTACGGCCGCTCATCTCCGCCCGTCTGCTTCTGTTGGGCGGTCGCTTAGTGACGCCGCTGTGACGCCGAACGAACCGCCCCCTTAGAAAGGAGGTGGTTTGGTGGACACAGTGATGTCGCTAGGCAGGTAAGTACATGTGATGGGTCCTAGCAATGTTGTGAGCCATGGGCAGCGATTTGCCCGTGACGCACAACCAACGGGGGCGGGTGCTTTCACCAGCAACATCGCTAGCGATGTCGCTGCGTGTAAAGCAGCCTTAACACAAACAATGTAGCTCAAGTGCACTCAACTGTGTTCACAGACTAGTCTCTAATGGCCGGCACTTGTAAGCAGTAATTTTGTCTTGCCCATAAAATACTAAGATGACACTTACCCTAATTTATGAAGAACATTCTTTACCAACAAGAATATTGGTACACACTTGTGGATCATTTTTTTTCTATCTATTAAAGATGTGTATCTTTGGAACACTGTTGGAGAACTATGCTGAGTTGGGAGCTGTGGGGAATGACTGTGGGGCTATGATACTCTGTGGGTGGGACTGTGTGGGCATTATACTATGTGGAAGCCTCATTATGCATGTGAGTAAACTGTGGGGACATCATACTGTGTGGAGAGCATGTTAGGAGCATAATATTGTGTTGAAGGACTGTGGAGAGCATTATACTGTATTAAGGGGCATTAAGGGGACATCATGTGTTTATGTACTCACTGTGGCAGCAAAACACTATGTTAGGGGCACTGTGTGGCTGTCATACTTTTCTTTGGCACTGTAGAGTCATCATATTGTGTGTATGAGGGGTATTATGAGGGCAAATTGTGTGGATGTGAATGTGGGTATAATATTGTGTGTTGGGTGGGCATTATATTCTATGCATGCCATAAAAAAGGTATCATAGTGGGTGAGAACACTAAGGAGCTGTAGAAACACAAATAATATGTACTGTATGATACAATATATGGCTTTCCATCTTTAAAAGTTGGGAACAGGCTGACCTGTAACTAAAGATATTTGCTATATGACCCTACCTCCATCACCAAATATCTTTTTCTTTTTTTATATGAAGAGAGGTTCCTACATAGCACATTTGCTATCAGGTGTCATGATTCCTTTGTACCCCCTCCACTCCCTGTATTACAGGCATGAACTCAAGATAGAGAGTCTGTAAGGCTAAGGACACACGGCAAGTAAAACGGAAGGAGTGGAATGCGGTAAAAAATTGCATTCCACTCGGACCAATGTTACTCTTTAGGGCCACTCCCATGTGCAATTTTTTTCTCACCTCTAATCAGACCGAGAAAACAATCGCAGCATGTTGCAAGGGAATCCAATTTGTTTTAACTCACACCCATACAAGTCTATGGGTGCGAGAGAAACATTGCACTACACTCGCATTACAGCAGAGTGCAGCGCGATGTACGCATCAGCTGACAATGGAGGAGATGGGGAGATTAGTCCCCCCTCTTCTCCCGAGCTGTGCTGCGATTGCAGGACAGATCACAGTGGCATGACACTCGGCTTACACTCCAGCAGAGCGGGAGCCGAGTGTCATGCAACGCACTCGCAGTAGTGTTTGTGTGGCCCCAGCCTAAGCTGCAATATCTTTCACACTAACTAGAGTGGGAAGCAAAGTCCAAAGAATCTTCTGGTCTTCACTCTGATTCTTTGTAAAGGGGATTTGACAATACAGGAGCTTAACAAAAATACCTGAGGCATATTAAAATGAGAGCATTCTGGGTTACCATCCATGGCCTGAGGCTCTGGGAGTAGCCATGGTCATATTACCATTTTTTATTTTTTTTTGCTACATTGGTGTCATGCATTGTAAGGCAAAGAGCCTTCTTTCCAGTTTCATTGCCTGCAATAGCCAGTTGCAGAATAGCTGCAGGAAGCCATTACCAGCTTCTACCCAGCACTTTCTGTATGACTTAAGCAGCACAATGATGTCATTGCACCAGGTGCATCTGTTAGCAGGTACCCCACCATCAGAAAAGGCCAAAACTGCTTAGGCAAGTGGGTAATCATCTGGAGAGGTACGTTATTCCTTTTATGCACACATTGAGGAGAGCACAATTTGATGTGTGAGGTGGAGAAATGGACATATAATTTTAATAATTTAAGGGATGGATGAGAAGACATGGACTTGTAATGAATTGCGCATTAGAAAGGTAGAGAGGAGAGAGAACATTTAATTGTTTTTAAAACCCATAGGTATTGCTAGGGAATTGACTGCAGCAAGGTTAGACACATTTTCTGCAGTAAATCCGCGGCAAAATCCGCAGAATGCGCACAGGGCCTTAATCTGCCCCTGTCAAATGCACAAGGAAAAAATGAACCTAATCAGCTTGTTAAATAGGCTGCCAGACCTGATGTTACGTATCTGCAAGTGCTCGTTGCCTTACAACTCAATGCTGCTAGCCAGGGAGGAAAAAAGAGCAGTGCTTGGATCTGGGAATATTTGGACCAGATAATGTCAGCTCAACAGGGCACAGTGACAGAACTGGGCAAGGGGGCAACATTGCACCAGTCAGAGTAGGCATTCTGTGAGCTCAGCGGCACTGAGGGGCTCGTGCCATCTACATTGGTAAAGCTTTCAATGCAACCTCAGTGCTGCAGACAACCATACCAAGATACCAAGAGCAGTCACCGAAACTCACCGCTGGACCTGGGCAGGATAAGAAAATCACATTATTTTTTTTGCTACTAAGAGAACTTGTAGGAAAAAGTTTTCTAAAAGGAGACAACCCCTTTAAGGACAACATAATTTTCATTTTGTAGTTATCATGGAGTCTTTTTTTTTATCAGAACTTCTCTTGTTCAATTTTTCACATCTCAGACAGCCCATTAAGTATATATATTAAGTCCTCTCCATTATCTGCAGCTTCAGGCTTTTCTAGACACAAAATTCCTATATCAGCACATTCCTACTAGCAGTTTTCTATGACTATAATCATTGTTAACCCCCTAAAAATATGATGTAACCATGCACACAAGCTGTCATCCATATTGCAATAAACCACATATAAACATATTGCAATCACAAAGTTACCATCTTTATAATAACTTTATTTAGATTTTCTTAATAATAGGAAATTGTGTAATTCTTATTTATGATATCTGGCAAATGCTTTTTCTAGCTTTTCTAGCTTTTTGATAATAAGCAATTGTTTTTATATATATATATATATATATATATATATATATATATATATATATAATTTATTTATTTATTTATTTTTCATTTGCCTGAGAATTAAACACAATTATATTTGAAATGTAGTGATATTATACATGGATTATATAATACATAGATCTAACAATTACGCCAGCTGCTCTAAGTATTTATATATATTACTATAAAATGGATTTAATGCTATGATTTCTATTGATTTGTTACAATTTGTCTGCATGCATTTGCAAAGCAAAAAAAATTCACTCATGAATGAGATATCTTCAAGAGGATGTCATGGAGTTTAGCACCTAAGACATGTTAGAAAGATGACATCTAGTGGCCGTGTCTGAAATAACTCCACATAGTGCTTGATGGAAGGAAATAAGAAACTACCATAAATCTATAGTCTACGAATATATCGTTATTCCAGTCAATCCAAATTATAGCCTGTAAGCAATATATCATTTTTTT
The DNA here is from genome assembly GCF_048569485.1 of Anomaloglossus baeobatrachus. Taxonomy (NCBI): domain Eukaryota; kingdom Metazoa; phylum Chordata; class Amphibia; order Anura; family Aromobatidae; genus Anomaloglossus; species Anomaloglossus baeobatrachus. Next base: position 359,167,262 of record NC_134355.1, read on the forward strand.
CTTTAATGTATATTTTTTCAAAACAGTAACCCACTATACTAGTGTGTCATTGTTAATTTGTGTACTGCCATTTATAGTTGTATTTTATATGTAACCCCTTCTCATTTACAGCACCATGGAATCAATGGTGCTCTTTAAATATATAATAATTATAAATTTACATATATATATATATATATATATATATATATATTTGTGTGTGTGCGTGTATAATATACAGGATATACATACATTTTTATTTTTTATTTTCTTTAAATACACATTAAAGAAAAAAGTATATATTTGTTCTTTTAATGTGTACTTTTTATACATTTTATATATATATATATATATATATATATATATATATATATATATATATATATATATAGAGTATAAAACACACACACACACACACACACGCATATATATATATATATATATATATATATATATATATATATAGATAGATAGATAGATATATGTATATATACACATATATATATATATATATATATATATATATATATACATACACACACACATTTATAAACTGTATGCAAAATACACATTAAAAAGTTTTTTTCCTTTAATGTGTACTTTTTTATACATTTTATATATGCGTAGTATATAAAACACACACACACACATACATATATATATACATACACATAATAAAGTAAAAAGTATAGATATTTTTTCCTTTAATGTGTACCTTTTTATACATTTTATATATACAAAGTATATGTAACACACACACACACACACGCATATATATATATATATATATATATATATATATATATATATATACACACATTTATATACTGTGTACATGATATAAATTACAGAAATCAGTAGATATATTTTTTTCCTTTCATGCATATTTTTTTTTATACATGGTAGATATACGGAGTATAGAAAGCGCACACACACAAAAAAGTATAAATAAGTATATCTACAGATATAGATAAACATTTATATAGTGTATACAAAATATAAATTACAGAAAATAATAAACTATATATATATGTGTGTGTGTGTGTATATAATAACAACAACAAAGAGTCAATCTATCACTTTCTTCTGATCTGTAAAATCCATTCTGTGTATATTATTGTATACCAATCTGATATATAGGAGAAGGTCCACTCCCTCCCTAGAGCAATATGTTTGGCAGCTTTATAATGAGAACAGGACAGGAAGAAACAGTCTCTCCGCAGAAGGGGTCAGCCTAAACCACCACTCTACCTATAATACATCTCGTGAAAAGGCATTTTGAAATCTCCAGCTGCAAAACCTAGAAAACAATCTAAGATTAAAACAATTCCCCAAACAGATCTCACTTAATATATGAGCACGGAATATCCCATTATCCGTCATATGTATACTGCAGACCTGACAAAAGCATACAGCTGTGTGAATAATAAATGCAGGTGATAGGAAGGAATTGATTTATGAACACTATAAATTAAGAGATTCTGTAAACCTGCCAATAATAACCATGTGCAGAGAATTAAAAAATCCGCTTGTTGAGAGCTAGAACGGTCTATCTGGCTATAGCAACACAGAGATTAATATATAAATAATTATGGAAGTAAATTTCTAAGTATTTATTTATTATTAATGGATTCTTAAAACCTTCAATTCCTGGAAATGCAGGTATGTCTTCCAGTAAGCTCAAGATCTATTTATGTAACTACAGAGTCAAAGCTGAAGCTATAGTGCCCCCTCAAGAAATGGTGTTCTACTTGGGAAAATTCTCAAAGCTATATATTTTTTGGTTGTGGCACAAGCAGTTATATCCCTGTTTGTTGTAATATTCCTACCCACCAGACATCAATAACGTCATTAATTTATAGGATCTGTTTCCAGGAAGCAGAAAGGCATTACCAGCTCATCCAGGCAGGGTTCTGGTATGGGGCTCTTTGCTATTCCTATCAATGTTAGGCCATTTTCACAAGTAGTTGTCTTTATGCGCACAGAGAATGGACTGATTTTCATCTTTGTGCTCGATCCAATTGTCGGTCATTTTTGTTCCATGCAACCATTTTTTGTAGCCATGCATGATCTTTTTTTCTCTTTTGAGAAAAAAATGGATTGACGTTTTCCGAGCTTCACTTAGCTACCAGTACGGGAAAATTAGAGAGCATTCGAATGCAGCACAAATGGCACTTTTTTTTTTCTTTCAGACTCATTCAGTTCAATGGGTGGGTTTTGTCTATATATATCAGATCCAAATCAGACATAGTGTATGTGCTTTGTGTCTGTGTATGTTTGTGCTTTGTGTGTTTATGTATGTGCTTTTTGTGTGTGTATGTATGCGCTTTTTGTGTGTGCATGTATGTGTTTTTTGTTTGTATGTTTGTGCTTTTTTGTGTGTTTATGTGCTTTTTGTGTGTATGTATGTGCTTTTTGTGTGTATATGTATGCGCTTTTTATGTGTGTATGTATGTGGTTTTTGTGTGTATATATGTGCTTTGTGTGTGTGTGCTTTTTGTGTATGTATGTGCTTTTTGTGTGTATGTATGTGTTTTATTTGTGTGTGTATAAGCTTTATGTGTGTATGTATGTGCCTTTTGTGTGTGTGTATATATGTATTTGCTTTTTGTGTGTGTATGTGCTTTTTGTGTGTGCATGTATGTGCTTTTTGTGTGTAAATGTATGCGCTTTTTATGTGTGTATGTATGTGGTTTTTGTGTGTATATATGTGCTTTGTGTGTGTGTGTGTGTGCTTTTTGTGTATGTATGTATGTGCTTTTTGTGTTTGTATGTTTGTGCTTTTTTGTGTGTGTATGTGCTTTTTGTGTGTGTGTGCTTTTTGTATGTGTATGTATGCGCTTTTTGTGTGTGCATGTATGTGTTTTTTGTTTGTATGTTTGTGCTTTTTTGTGTGTATGTGCTTTTTGTGTGTGTATGTATGTGCTTTTTGTGTATATGTATGCGCTTTTTATGTGTGTATGTATGTGTTTTTTGTGTGTATATATGTGCTTTGTGTGTGTGTGTGTGCATTTTGTGTATGTATGTATGTGCTTTTTGTGTGTATGCATGTGTTTTATTTGTGTGTGTGTGTGTATATGCTTTATGTGTGTATGTATGTGCCTTTTGTGTGTGTATATGTATTTGCTTTTTGTGTGTGTATGTATGTGCTTTTCGTGTGTGTATGTATATGCTTGTGTGTGTGTGTGTGTGTGTGTGTGGAGTAATGGCACACAAAAAAGTGCATTGAAAGGTCCATAGACTTTAATGGGCACATATTCTATCACCAATAAAAAGGATAAAACACGTACACACAACTTGGATGTGTAAATGGGGCCTTACAGAATCAGGAGAATATATTGTTGGCATGTAAGTATTTTAATCTGAAAAGACAATTTAATTTAATATTTTGTGCATATAAAAACAAAAATATGTATTACAAAGAGGTAAAAATGCAGGAAAGTAATCATATGTTCTTTTTTAAAATATTTTTCGGCTGACCCAAGGACAAGGCATTGATGTGATTAGGTCACATGGGACAGCACATTATACCAGGAAAGTGAACCAAGGCCGAATAGCAACTATGGATAATGCAAATTTAATAAACAAGCAACATTATTATTATTATTATTATTATTATTATTATTGTCATCACTATTTCCTTCTTTTCAGACATCCTGATGCAACCAATATGCATATTTAGCCAAAATGTACAACACAGAAATAGATCATTAACTTCTTCACTGTGTTCAAATAACATTCAGTAAGTTTGCATTTTCCCTTAAGAAGATAATGATGGAAAAATACCAATTTAATTTGTAAAATAATGAAACATTTAAAACTCTGGCTTTAATACTTGCATAAGAATTTACAGATAATATTTGATAAATCTGAAAAGCAGGAATCATGCGGAGGGCACAAATTGTGTGAGCAATAATAGCAGTAGGATAATTGCTGTATTTGATTCCTTCAATTATAGATTATGAGGACTGAGCTCGTCTGCTGTCTCTTAGGAAGTCATTATGTGTTCTCTAGCAGAGCCATGCAGCTCATTCTAACGGAGATGATCAGCGTCTTCACAACTTAACTTGGCTGACTTAGAAAAGGTAGATAGCGGGAATGACGTTACCGGATCAGCTTCATTAGGTTAACTAGCAATAAGGCTGCGAATGGAAATGAAATAGTAATACCCGATCATGGCTAATGATGAACAAAGCCAATGTGAAGAACAAAGTTTTTGCACCAAATTATGCCATAAAGTAGTCCAAGTGAAGACGAGTCTGTTAGGATAATGGTCAATGCTTTGGATCCTCATTTCTATCACTAACATTAAAACTAAATAGCAAGATTTGCCGCCTTTGCCTCTCCTCGTCTTCCAATTAAATTGCCAGCCCCTTTAACTATCGGCACTCTACAAACGCATCTTCAGAAAATGAAGCGCTGACATAGAGAGGCAGCCGAGGATGAATTTTGATACATGATTGTACTGAAAATGTAATAACCAGTGAAAATCTCATCCTGCCGTCACCACAGGTAATGAATGGAGTGCGCCAGCATAATTCATTCCCTTATTTGTCTCATTTTTTACGGCATTTGTCAGGTTTATAGCAACTGTGCTACCCTTTAAATTGGTTCTGATACTTAACAGTGTTTTTTAGAAATGAGGCTTGTGCTGAGAAATTACTTCACAAAACGACTTGTTAAAAAAGACTAGAGAATGAAATGCGGTCTCTCTGCAATCATTAGTATACCAGCGTGTCATCAAACTGCTGTGTTGTCAGCAGCAGCCAAACAAACCTTAATCAGAACACACTGGGGTATATTTACTAAGGTTTAATACCCAAATCACTGACTAGTTTATATAGCGCACACTGGCTGTGAGGAGCACGCGCTGGAAGAAACGTTGTGCTTTACTAACTCTTAAAAGGACAATAGTTTACTCCGTTCACTTCAGATGAACCTGATTACAAGTTATGCTAAAGTCCACAGCTGATTACATATTTGTGCGAATCGATCGCTGTCTTTGGTAGTAAATATCTGTGCAAGGAAAAAAACATTTTCTAAGAAAATTGATTGCCACATTTCTGATTCTTGAACATTGAAAGTAATGCAGAATGCTATTCTCAAGGTTTCCCCGATAGTCCTTACAGGCTAGGAGTGCCAGCGACCGCAATCAAAGTCAGATTTAACCTATGTTGATCCGCAGCAAGCAGAATCTGAGCTGGGAGCCTGGGGATTTTCTGCTCCCTTTAGAAAATAGGAACACTAATGCCTAAAACAGGAATGCAGTTTTCCCTCTTAAAATAATATCTACTACATATGCATATACAAGAATATGAACATATGTGTATATACAGTATATTTTATATATATATATATATATATATATCTATCTGTGTGTACATTTGCATATATATATATATATATATATATATATATATATATATATATATATATATATATATATATATATATATATATGTATATGCACATATTCTGTAATATATATAGATAGATAGATAGCCTGCACCTCCCCCCCTACTCTGGAACTCTCTACCATAACATATCAGACTCTCACCTACTATGGAAACGTTCAAAAGGAACCTGAAGACCCACCTCCTCCACCAAGCCTACAACCTGCAGTATCCCTCAGTCCACTATACCGCTGCATGACCAGCTCTGCCCTTACCTACTGTATCCTCCCCCATCCTTTGTAGACTATGAGTCCTCGCGGGCAGGGTCCTCTTTCCTCCTGTACCTGTCTGTGTCTTGTGTTTTTCATGATTATTGTACTTGTTTTTATTATATAAACCCCTTTTCATTTGTAAAGCTCCATGGAATAAATGGAGCTATAATAATAATATTTTTTTTTTATTATTATTATTATTATTATTATTATTATGAAGAAGAATAGATAGACAGGATGGAAATATATAAATATATACAATGCCTTGCGAAAGTATTCACCCCCTTGGCTTTTTACCTATTTTGTTGAATTAGAACCTGTGTTTAAATTTTTTTTGTAATTTGGTGTGTGTGAGGCATCAGCGCTAAATAGTCTAACTATGTGAAGTTAGAAAATATATGAAAAAATTTAATTCATAGGATAAAATAACTAAAAATTGCCATGTGCATATGTATTCACCCCTTTTGCTATAAAGCCCCTAAAAGTTTCTGGTGCAAGCAATTACCTTGCTAAGTCACATGCTTAATGAAAGGAAGTCCACCTGTGTGCAATCTAAGTGTCACACGGTCTGTCAGTATATACAGTACACACCTTTTCTGAAAGGACACAGAGGCTGCAACACCCTTAAGCAAGAGGATCCACTGACCAAACAACACCCTGAAGACCAAGGAGATCTCCAAACAAGTTAGAGGCAAAGTTGTTAAGAAGTTCAAGTCAGGTTTGGGTTCTCAGAAAAATATCCGAATTGATGATGATCCCCTGGAGCACCATCAAATCCATTATCATAAACTGGAAACTACATAGTACCACAACAAAGCTGCCAAGAGAGGGGATCCCATCAAACTCTCAGCCCAAGCAAGGACATTAATCAGATAGGCAGCACAGAGACCAAAGGTAACCCTCAAGAAACTGCAGCGTTCCCAAGCAGAGACTGGAGCATCTGTCCATATGACCATAATTAGCCGTATACTCCATACTGCTGGTCTTTATGGAAGAGTAGTGAGAAAAATGCCTTTAATTACACAGATAAATTGGAAGGCTTGTTTTGGGTTTGCCAAAAGACATGTTGGAGACTCCCCAAAAGTGTAGAGAAAGGAGCTGTGGTCCGATGAGACCAAAATTGAACTTTTTGGCCACCAAAACACTATGTTTAGTACCAAATCAACACAGCTCATCACCCCAAGAACACCATCCCCATAGTGAAACATGGTGGCGGTAGCATCATGCTGTGGGGATGTTTTTTGGTAGCAGGGACAGTGAAAATACTCTGAGTCAAGGTGAAGATGGATGGTGTGAAATACAGGGATATTTTTGATCAAAGCCTGTTTCAGTCAGTCAGTGATTTGAGACTGGGACAGAGGTTCACCTTACAACAAGACAATGACCAAAGCATACTGCTAAGGCAACACTCAAGTGGTTTAAGGGGAAATGTGCAAATGTATTGGAGTGGCCTAGTCAAAACCCAGACTTTAATCCAAATAAGTATCTGTGGTCTGACTTGAAGATTGCTGTTCTCCAGAAGAAACCATGTAACTTGAAGGAGCTGGAGCAGTTTTGCCTTGAGGAATGGGCAAGAATCCCAGTAGCAAGATGTATGAAGCCCATAGATACTTATCCAAAGAGACTTGCAGCTGTAATTTCTGCAAAAAGAGGCTCTACAAAGTACTGAGTTTAGAGGGGTGAATAGTTATGGACACAGACGTTTTCAGTTTTTTGGTCCTATTTCTTGTTTGCTTCAACATAAAAAGAAAACCAAATGTTCACAGTTGTAGGCATGATCTTTACATCAACTGATGCAAACCCTCAAAAAAAACTGTGAAATTCAAGGATGTGAGGTAGCAAAACATGAGAAATGCCAAGGCAGGGAGTGAATACTTTTACATGGCACTGTATACACAGCACGGTGCAAATAAAGAATGTTTTTAAAAACAGAAGTGTTAATGGTGTTAGTTTATTTTTTTAAAATGAACAAGATGCAAAGTGAATGAACCAAAGGAAAGTCTCTTTAATATCAATACTTGATGTGACCACCTTTTGACTTCAAAACAGCATCAATTCCTTTAGGTACAAATGCATACAGTTTTTCAAGGAATCAGCATCGAGGTTGTTGAAATATTTTGGAGAACTAAGCGAGATCTGCTGTGGATGTAACCTTGTTTACATTCTTATGTCTCCTCATGTAACCCCCAGACAGTCTTCATGCTGAAATCAGGGCTCTATAGAGGCCATATCATCACTTCTAGGACTAATTATTCTTCTTTCATTTCACAAGTCATGCACCATGGCAAGACTGAGAACAACCACATCAGCAAGAAAAAAAAATCCTAGCAGATGAATGTCACATCATGCTTACTTCCCCTTCAAATTGGAAGATGTCCTGAAGTGCCATCAGCTTAGAAATAGCACCAGTAACCAGTGACACCCATCTACTGTGTAAAAACGTCTGGGTAACAGTGGTCTTCAAAGAAGGATTATGGACAAAATCCCATACCTTTTACATGGAAGCAAGGCAAAACGACTAAACTATGCCCAAAAACCATAACAACTGGAATGCAGAAAAATGGCAGAAGGTTTTTTGGACTGTAGTGTCAAAATTGTATGACATATTTGTCTGTAAAAGGCAGCTTGTTCATTGAGAGGGCTTGAGACTGGCACAAAAATGAGTGTCTGCAGACAATAGTGAAGCATGGTAGAGGTTCCTTACACTTAGAAATTTGGAGCTGCATTTTAGCAAATACAGTTGGGTATTTGGTCAAGGTCAATGTTGGACTCAATGATGAGAAATATACACAAATACTTATCCATCCCATCCTGCAAGTCTACAGTGTAGGCTTTCAATTGGCTCCTATTTTTTTCTGCAGCTGAACAATGACCCTAAACATACAGTCATTATAATTAAGAACTACAGTTAGAACTTAGAAGTTCTGGAATTATATGGCCCCCATAGAGCCCTGATCTTAACATCATCGAGTTTGCCTGGGCTGATATGAACAGACAGAAGGATTTGCACAAGCCTACATCCATAGAAAAGCTTTACTTAATTATCCAAGATGTTTGGAACAATTCCCCTTGTTGAGTTCCTAATAAAACTTTGTGCAGATGTAAATAGAAGAATTTATTCTGTTTTGAAAGTAAAGGGTTGGTCACACCAAAAATAGATTTGATATACAGTTTTCTTTTGTTCATTCACTGTTTTATAATTTTTTTCCCACACTTACCTAAAACTTTTGCACAGTTATATATTTCATGTGAAGGAAGGATAAATCCAGCAAGCAGGCTTGTAATGAATAAAAAATCTTTTTCTTTATTTCAAACGTAGATTAAAAATCTTTATCCATAGCAGCATAATACAAGAACAGGCAGAGATGAAAAAATTACTGCTGTAAAGCGCACGGCAAGACGCGTTTCGGCTAAACCTTTATCATTGCCATGATACACATTGCTATTTTACTGGGATATAAGAAGGAAAAACTCCTAACGTAGGTGGTGCTATAATTGATTAATCCGTAATTTATCACACTTGTGAGCATCCACCTATAACATTGTCTATTTAAAAACAAGTATTAACCCTAAAAAAGGCTGAACGCTAGCAGTATGATTTACAATACATGATGTAACAGATAATGTATACAGAAATTATAATATAATATATAGAATAATTTCTGATGTGTTGAAGGTGCATATGGTCATCCTTGTGTGCTGTGATTTTGGCACACGTGTTCTCCGTGTGCTATCCATGATAGCACACAGAGACCATGAACTTTATGCTCACCTATTCACGCTGCTGCTGTCCCCGGTGCTGATGTCCGCTGCTCTGTTACTTTCAGGTCTGCAGTGCAGTGAATATGCATGAGCATAATTAGCTGGCCTGGAAGCAAGTGACAGCAGCGCCAAAGACAGCATCGCTAGAGACAAGTGAGTATAGAAATTAATTTTAATTCACAGACACGTGTTTTCTCCGGTACATATCACACTGATGTCACACCACTGTGTGGTCCGTGTGACATCAGTGGTGTCGGAGAAAAACAGACTTGTCTCCATGCGGAACACACGGACACGCATGTGTGCACAGCATGGACACATGGTCCCTGATAAATCACTGATGTGTGTGCAGACCTATTGATTTTAATGGGTCTGCGTATATCCGTGATTTCGGTACATATAAAAGCAGCAACATATGTACCAGAATCACTGACGTGTGAAGGGGGCCTTACACTGAGCTGCAGAGCTTTCAGCACTCACAACCACCACCAATTCACCAGAATATTAGTGCATGGTTACAGCAAGGAAACAAACAGTGAAAAAATGTTTATGAGGTATTAGCTAATATATAATATAGCAAAGGGAACGGGCAGCCATCCTTATTTATAAAAGATCACTGCACAATGAAGTTAAAACATTTTTTATCTGTAACAGTATTGTCAAACTTTGCCTAAACCATTACTTGTACACTTTTATGCAAGTTAGGTGATCAATTAACCCCCATTAAAAGACCCCTATGTAATGTAATGTAATCAATAAATATCAATGCCTATATGCTCATCTTATTCTTGTATAATTAGGTTGGAAATACAGCTAGATTTTAGTTTTTACACAGAGTGAAGGGCGTGATTGCAATTTCTGAATTATTGCCCTGCATAATTACAGTAGACGGTATTAGTAAGCATGGCCAGAAAACAGCCTGTGACAGCACAACTGACTTCTCACTTTGTTAATAGGCCTTTCACAAAACAAACTACTAATGTTTTTGTTATTTGTGGCTCTAAAGGTATTAAACAATTGATTTATAAAGTACGGTTAATTTATGTTCTCATTAACACTTTAATGGCTCCCAGAGGAGCAGCAGCGTCTTAGTTTTATTGCTTTTTTTTTTTTTAGAAAGGCTTAAACTTCAATAACAATGTTCTGGCCATTATTAGAAGAGGATATTTTATTTTTTATTATTCTGTACCTAAAAATAATAACGCATTTTCGTTACTCATATGTTTTATATTTGACATTTCCTAGCAAATTGAAGCAAAGGAAAAACAGCACAGAAATTATTTGTCATGTTAAAATAAAATCGTATAATACTATAACAGTGCAGTACTCAAAATTAAATGTCCCATTCTCGGAAAAGCTGTCACATTAATTCACTTTTGGAAGTATTGTTATTTGAGTCAAAAGCTCTTGTTCTGAAATCCTCAAAATATCAAACATTTCAGCGCTAGAGTGAAACATACATGGCTACAGTAACAGAGTCTGTCTCTGATTCATGCTGCCCAAGGCTCGGGCAGCAGGATTCAGCTGACAAATTCCATATAGATAAACTACGAGAGGCTGCTGATAAGTCTTTGACTTTGTAATCTTTTTGTGTTTCTATGGTAACGAATGTTACATCATATGAAAGCCTTATGTGTCTAATACTGGAGTAAAGAAAAAATCCCTTTTGGCACTTCCGGAGGATAAATGGGATATCAGTGCAAGTTTGCAAAAACTTCAAGAACAAGGGCTTATTAATAGGTTCAATAAAAAATGGACAATTACGGACAACGCGTTTACGTTATCCATAATTGTCCATTTTCTATTGAACCTATTAATAAATCCTTGTTCTTGAAGTTTTTGCAAACTTGCACTGATATCCCATTTATCCTCCGGAAGCGCCGAAAGGGATTTTTTCTTTACTCCATTACCCACGTGGGAGCACCTGTTCAGGACTCTCATTGTTTTTCCAGAGGATTCGTGCTGCATACTGGAGGATTAATAAGAGAGTTGATCCACTACACGGATCATACTAGCGAAAACAGAAGAAATCTGCACGGTGAGTGTAAAATTCGTACGATCATTGCAATCTGTGTTTACATACATCTACACTTAGATTTGTCCTCTTCTTTTTTTCTTTCCTTTATTCTGTGTCTAATACTGTAAATGTTTTCAAAATGTTGTGTTTGTTGCCTATGGCAACAGTGTTCTATGCACACAGGAAAACAAAATGGTGAAGTCTAATGCGATATTCACAGCAACTAAGAGCAGAGTGATAAAATTCTTGCTTCTGCAAGGAAAGTCCACGAAGGATATTTATGGTGATATGTCGCAGACATTGCGGGGATCAATGCCCTTCATATTACACAGTTAAAAATTGGGTTGCCAAATTTAAAATGGGCAATTCAGCACCAATGATGAGGAAAGTCCTGGATGACCGAGAGAGGTTGTTGTTCTGGAGATCGTCGATGCTGTGCACAAATTCATACTGGAGAATTAACGAATTTCAGCTAAAGTAATAGCAGACATCATCGGGATTTCCCGTTAAAATGTTTGTGTCATTATCCATGAACATTTTGACATGAGGAAGCTATCTGCAAAGTGGGTCCCCACATGTTTGACAACAAATTAGAGAAGCGTGCGAGTGAAAACTTTCCGTTCCATGTGTCAGCATTTCCGGACTGATAAGAACTTCCTGGATCAACTGGTCACTATGGATGAGACCTGAATTTATTTGTATGACCCTGAAAACAAGGAGTGGAGGCACAGTGGTTCTCCTTGTCCAAAGAAGTTCAGGGTGCAAAAATCAGCCACTAAGGTGATGGAGTCTGTGTACTGGGATAAGGAGGGCATGCTGCTAGTGGACTACCTTTAAAAGGTCTTCCACCATCAATGGAATGTATTACATTGAACTTTTGGACCAACTGAAGGCAGCTCTGAAAGCCAAAAGGCGCGGCAAGCTGTCTAAAGGAATCTTGTTCCTGCAAGACAACGCCTCAGCTCCCACTGCACAAGCAAACATGGCAAGAATGGTAGAGCTAGGCTTTCAGGTAGTTGAACACCCACCTTATTCACCAAATCTAGCTCCCTCTGATTATAATCTGTTTCAAACCTTAAGAAACACCTCAAGGGTACTAAATTTCACACCATTTCTGATGCCATGGCTGCTATGGATGCTAGGTTTTAGGCACAACCAAAATCCTTCTTTTTGCTAGACTTACAGAACTTGGAATACCAATGAAAGAAGTGTGTTGACATCAGTGGAGAGTATGTGGAATAAATGTAAAGTTTCATCATCCTATCTCGTTTCTTTCTGGGTAAAGCCAAAGACTTATCAGAAGCCCATCGTATACACTTAGATTAGTTTGCTGTCCAAAACGTTAAAGGGGTTTTCCAGTTTTAGAATACAGCTGTTCCACTTTGTTTAACTCACCATTCCTGGTTTAGTGCTGAGTATCCTGCTCCTAGTATCTTTTATTGTCTACAGTGCTGATGTCACATTGACAGCACTGCAGCTAATCAGTTATCTCAGTCATTGGCTGTGTGTTGCCCCAGGAATGTCGCTCCAGCTTCAGGAATGTCACAGGGTCTTCTTTTAATATGGCAAACAGGTATGTTAGTTTTTGTAAATGTGCCGTGACGCCACTCACGGCTTGCGGTCAGGGATATGGATGACCACCACTGCAGATTTTATGAGCGTTTGGGGCTGATGGGGTCTGCAGTCAGATGGTGTGGCCTCTCGTGAGTGAGGCAGACCCCAGAGGCTCAGGTGTGAAGAACAACGGGTCCCAGATTAACTCAGGCAGAGTCCAAAATTCATTTAACTGATTTTTACTCACTTCTGCTGTTGTTGTGAGCTGACCCGGGCAATGCTGTCATAAACCAGGTAGAACCAGGGCTCCTTTGAACCAGTCTGAAGGTAACAGGGTAGCTCGCCTTCCTAGCACTTCTGTGTTCGGATAACCCCCTGACCTGAAGTACTATCCAGGGAGTTGCTACTGCCTTTTCTCCCCTTTTTGGACCGTTTGCCGGCAGCGTGGACCAGGTGAGATGGCTTCAGGCTCTGTCTCGTTATGGGTCCCTGCGTTGCTGCTGAGGCTCAGACTCTGTGTGGTTGGTGAGGTAATTGTAGTTCTCCTCACTGGCAGGTTTAGCAGGTCATTAAAACGGGGTCTGCTCTAGGGACCTGTTCCCCGTACGTGCCTAGTCACCCCGGACACTTCTTTCTGACTGACCAGGTAACCGTTCTCCCCCGCCAACTGTCACTACACCGCGCAGGGTCTGACTAGTGTGAGCGCGTGTCTGCGTCTCCTAGCAACCGCCTCTCACTACTACCAGACTGGCTCGCTCTACTCCTTTCCTTTCAACCTCTGCACTTTAACTTCCAGCTCCTCCGCTACACCTCTTGAGAAGAATTGAAGGCTAGCCCCCCTCTGGAGACTACCCAAGAGTCCCCTCTAAAGGTGTGGGAGACCTGATTGCTATGTGTCTGTGCGTACACACCTCATTCTGGCCTTTAGGATTACCTGGAAGTACTGTCCTAGCATGGGTGTAGTACTCAGTGATGCATGACCGGGTCAGGGGTGTCACAGCTGCAGCACTATTAATCTGATGTCAATTGTTGAAAACAATAAAAGACACCTCAAGCAGCGGCGGTGTTATAATCCGGTAACCGTGGAAGATTAACAAAAACACCTATTGGGGAAAAAACACCAAGAAATAGGAGTAGTTGGAACCTGGGCTGACCGCAATCCCCTGACATTCAAACAACACTAGAAGTAGCCATGGTGCGTTCCTAAAAAACCTAGACACCACATCACAGCCTGAGAAACTAGCTATGTCTCACAGAATGAAATGAGGAAATCTACCTTGCCTCAGAGCAGTCCCCAAAGGAGTATGTAGCCTACCACATATAAAGATTACGGTGATAAAGAAAAATACAATACTCAGATAGGAAACATAGAATTAGCAAAGGCGAGGCCCAACTAACTTAATACAATGCAAAGGAAAATAACTAATTGTGGTCAGTGCAAAATCCCTATAGAAAAATACCAAACTCCTCAAGTAAAAAACGCCCTGGAGGCCACACGACCTCACCCCCACTATAGCAGGTACTCCTGTAAATAATGGGAGAGACAAAATACCAAAAAAGAGCACAAAATACAGAAGAGTAAGTAATCAAATTAGACAGGGATAAAAATCCCTTTTCCTGCAGGAAAGCCAGCACAGGGGAAATCCCCATGCTTACAACACAATTGAAACAAAGCTTCACATGCAAAAAAAAAAGATACACAGCAAAACAAGGAAAAACAACACCCTAAGGTCTAAACAAGAAAGCAAGACAAAACTGAAACTTATCTGCAGAAGTCATGCTCAGGAAAGGACAAATCTCCAGGCCAGGAACAGAGACAGTGAATATACATTTATAACCGGCGTTAGCCGGGCAGAAAGTGCTCTTCTATATAGACCAGACTTGTCTGCAATAGGACTTCCCCAATTCCCAATTAACACCGACACCTGTCAAAGTCAATGGCTCAGATTTAGCTCCACTACCATTCCTGGTCACCAGAAGGAGCTTCAGAACAGCACCCACACAGACAACATTCACAACAGGCCGAGACTCAGCGCTACACTTTGGGGATGAGGGGGGTGAGAGAACCAAACATACTGTAGCAAGGGGAGAGGGGTTTTCTGAAACCATACTGTTGTAAAGTACAGTAGTACACTAATATGTTGTATTAACTTTATAAATATATTATAAAACATTGAAAGATGCCTAGGAAATTGCACAAAACTAGGAAAACAATCATAAGATAGGGAATAACTGATTGTTGGGGTTCCAACCATTGTGACCCTAGAGATCCCAAGAAACTGGCTTTATAGAGTCCCATCTTCTTCAACTGAGCAGCGATGAGTACGCTTGGCCTCTCCTTCATTAATTGTCTATGAGACTATGAGAGAAAGTCAAGTACAGCATTATATCAAGCAATTTCTTAGCAATTAAAGTAACAGAAGTCAATTGTGTGTCCTACTGCTCCATTCATGATTCAGCATCCTGAGTACCATTCTCTGGATCTACGGATCAGGGAAAACTATAGATTCTGAGGAGACCATCTTTTAAATGCATACCAAAAGGACAGTCTTTTTTAAGAAAACATGAAACGTACAGTGCCTTGCGAAAGTATTCAGCCCCTTTGAATTTTTCAACCTTTTTCTACATTTCAGGCTTCAAACAAAGATAAAATTTTAATGGTATGGTGAAGAATCAACAACAAGTGGGACACAATTGTGAAGTTGATCAAAATGTATTGCTTTTTTTAAACATTTTTAAAAAATAAATAACTTAAAAAAATGGTCATGCAATATTATTCATCCCCTTTACTTTCAGTGCAGCAAACTCACTCCAGAAGTTCATTGAGGATCTCTGAATGATCCAATGTTGTTCTAAATGGCTGATAATGATAAATATAAGCCACCTGTGTGTAATCAAGTCTCCGTATAAATGCACCTGCTCTGTGATAGTCTCAGTTTTTAGTTTAAAGCGCAGATAGCATCATGAAGACCAAGGAACACAACAGACAGGTCCGTGATACTGTTGTGGAGAAGTTTAAAGTCGGATTTAGTTACAAAAAGATTTCCAAAACTTTAAACAACCCAAGAAGCACCGTGCAAGTGATCATATTGAAATGGAAGGAGTATTATACCACTGCAAATCTACCAAGACTCGGCCATCCATCCAAACTTTCATCTCAAACAAGGAGAAGACTGATTAGAGGTTCAGCCAAGAGGAACATGATCACTCTTGATGAACTGCAGAGATCTACAGCTGAGGGGCGAGAGTCTATCCATAGGATAACAATCAGTCGTACACTGCACAAATCTGGTATTTATGTAAGAGTGGCAAGAAGAAAGCCATTTCTCAAAGATATTCATAAAAAATGTTGTTTAAAGTTTGCCACAAGCCACCTGGGAGACACACCAAACATGTGGAAGAAGGTGCTCTGGTCAGATGAAAACAAAATCTAACTATTTGGGCACAATGCCAAATGATATGTTTGGCGTCAAAGCAACACAGCTCCGCACCCTGAACACACCATCCCCACTGTCAAACATGGTGGTGGCAGAATCATGGTTTGGGCTTGCTTTTTTTCAGCAGGGATAGGGAGGATGGTTAAAATTGATGGGAAGATGTATGGAGCCGAATACAGAACCATTCTTGAAGAAAACCTGTTGGAGTCTGCAAAAGACCTGAGACTGGGACGGAGATTTGTCTTCCAACAAGACAATGATGCCAAACATAAAGCAAAATCTACAATGGAATGATTCATAAATAAACGTATCCAGGTGTTAGAATGGCCAAGTCAAAGTGCAGACCTGAATCCAATCTAGAATCTGTGGAAAGAGCTGAAAACTGCTGTTCACAAACGCTCTCCATCCAACCTCACTCAGCTCCAGCTGTTTACAAAAGGAAGAATGGGCAAGAATTTCAGTCTCTCGATGTGCAAAACTGATAGACACATACCCCAACTGACTTGCAGCTGTAATCGCAGCAAAAGGTGGCGCTACAAAGTATTAACTTAAAGGGGACAAATAATATTGCACGCCACAATTTTCAGTTATTTATTTTTTATAAATGTTTAAAATAAGCAAATTGTCTCTCCAGTAAAGGAGACAAACTCTAGCACAGCGCCACCTATTGGAAGTAGCGATCCTAAAAGTCACAAGTGGATTTTCAACAATCCTTTGCAATATGACTCAGGATATATAAGCCAGATCAGAATCCCAATTTGCAGACACGGTGTTTCGGGGTGCTTGCCCCTCGTCAGTGCAAAGTATGGGGGTGTCTGATCTGGCTCATGAGAAAGCTATGTGGGGACCACGGGGGAACACTATTCTCCTTAAGGAGACTTTGCAAGTTAAAATAAGCAATACATTTCGTTCAACTTCACAATTGTGTCCCTGTTGTTGTTTCTTCACCATAACATTACAATTTTTATCTTTATGTTTGAAGCCTGAAATGTGGGAAAAGGTTGAACAATTCAAGGGAGACGAATACTTTCACAAGGCACTGTAACATACAGTATAGAAAAAAGTAAAGCTACTCAGATAAGAATGTGAGCAGTACTGGTAAGCATTGGACAACCTTGACTGCTAGTCAGCCTAGCTAAAATTCATGGTGTATAATACATACAAAACCTACAAACAAGATTAGTCTGCCAGTCGTAGTGAATGGTAAAGTACCCAAATTATGTCAGATTATAAAAAATATCTAAACAATACAGTGAGATAAAATAGTAGTTTTATTATAAAGACATAAAGTTGGAAAACAACACAAGACAGTCACAGCGCTGGGTGTCGGATTGTCTGCACTCCAGTGTATATAACACAGAAATGTTAGACCAGTACATCAGTTACATATAATTAATTGAACATTGGCTAGATGCATAAATTTATAAAAGCATAAAGTATAGAACTAACAAAGTACTAAACAATACAGTGACAAGTGTATATCCAAGTAAATATGAAGTCCCAACCAAGGCGGCTGTTCTTCCATGGGAACTTTATGTGCGTTTGTTTATATTCATTTTTTTTATCACATTATATCTAATAAAATTATTGTTTCATCATCATCATCATTATCATCATGTTAAGTTCATTTTTTACATATACTGTATATAAAGGGTAGAAGGTGGAAATAAAAAAAATAAAAAAACAGGATTAAGAAAATGGTGTAATGGATAGAGAATTAGGTAAAAATAGAACAAAGCCTTTGTCTGTTTGCTGTTAAAATGAATATTTGAAGAGTTTATCTTAGAACAGATCATGAACATGTCATTAATGCCCAATCAGTGGGGGTCTCACGCCAGAACAAAGTGGCAGCAGCATGCTCCCTCTTCTGTCAATGTTGCCTGGCTTCCTACTAAGTCTACATAGCTTTTCCATTAGGGTACTCTCAAATTGGCGTATAAAACAGAAGAGTGCAATATAGGAAAAAAATTGCATTCCACTCGGATCAATGTTAGTCAATGAAGCAGAATAGATCTGCATATTTTTCCTTAGCTCACATTGGACTGATGAATAAAGCAGAGCTACTGCGATTGCACTAGTCTATCGAACACAACTCATCAATGCAAGTCAATGGATGCAAGAAAAAGTCGGACGCCACATGCATGTCCATTTTTTACTGATAAATTACCATTCTGTAACATAGAACACTGCAAATGACTGTAGAATAATAGTAACTGGGAAGAAAAAAAAAAGTCATATGATGGCATGCGCATGTCATATGGAAGCTATGCTAGGAAAAAATTGCACATTCACATGTCAAACGCATGCCAAAAGGTTACCCATACAGATTCATCAGATCCAACTTTTTAGGAGTGGAATCGGACCAGATTTTTACACACCTATGTGAGAGTACCCTTATACCAAGTAACCATACATAGATGATCAACTGAAGAAACTGCATATCGTACTGAGTACAGCATCAGTGGCAACTACTTTATACTAGTAAAAGGATAGCTGATAGCTACAGGTTTTTCTAAAAAGATTTTAAGACATAATGGATGTGGAAATATAATCATCAAATTACTTGAAAATTCTCATTCTACAGGTCTTGTAACATTATTATAGTTATAAACTTACCTAACCCTGTTCCAGTGCAGATTGTCTTTCCTATGGTCCACAAGTCATCATGGCTGGCAGTTACTCTAGGTGGCCCATGCGCCAGCTGGTATCACTCACAGCATTTGGGGCCACTTGGAAGTTCTGTCCAACTAGTCAGTCATGGAAGATAGTCAGCAGACCAATAGATTAGGTTCAGTTGCCAATCGGGATTCATGGTGCTCTAGTTATAGTTTCTTAGTTTATTACACTGCTAATTAATGTGTCCTTAAATTTCACTTGTGGGCATTTTGAATTGATATATTAGTTTCCTGACCCAGCTTTTTCTTTGACCATTCTTCTAGATTAGATGTTTGAATAATCTTTCACTTATTTATTCTGAATAATATTCTGGACACTGACTTTGCTGTGTCTCTAAGGGGTGACTGGCAGGAGATGCCCATATTCAATGCACCATGGCATTTGTAGTGTAACATCTGTTGGTTAACCAGAATCACCAGGAATTGAACTATATGGAGTATGTTTCCTCAAGGGGAGAGGTAGAAGGGAATGACGTGGCAGGTGACAACTGTGGCTCAGTTACAAAATATTAAAAGGCTAAAGGTTAAAAGGCTGGTCTGCTACAAATGTGCCACCCCGTGCTCAGCGGCAGCCGAACCGCTCGGCACCGGACCTTCAGTGGGTGGCTCGAGGGTCTCCAGACCCAGGGGTCCTGCGGTCACTCCGATCTAAAAGGGGTTGGTGTTTTGGGGATGTAGAAGTATGGCCGGAGACGTGTGTATGTTCGTGACGCCACCAACGGGATGTGGTGAAGGTGGACACCACCGCTGCAGTTACGGGGCACCTGGGGGAGATGTTACGCAGCAAGTTGTTAACCCCTCCGTGGGTAGGGATGGTGGCCCCGGGACCCGTTTGGGAGAGCTGGGCAGGGAGATGGGCAGCCAGAGGGCACTGATGTACTCATGATTAGTAACACACACAAGTCTCTGGTAAACCTAGGTGATGGTGGTTGGTGCCCGCAGCCGGCTGCAGTCTGGTCCCTCACCCGGTTGGTGGTCTCTGCCTTTCTCCTGCACCGCTTGTGTGATGGTGGACTACCTGCGCCTGCAATGTCAGGAGTCCACTCCCCGGCTTGTGGTTGCCTAAGGAGCCCTTTGCCAGCAGACGCTGGCCCGTGGGATCTCTCTGCCATAGCGGTGGCTTTCTATCCCCCTCGTTGGGCTGTTGTGTTCAGTCAGGACTTTGGGTGGGAAAGAACCTATAGTCCTGGCCGCAATCAGTTAATTAGCTAGCTCCCAGTAGCTTCTGGACCTAGCTTCAGGGTCTGAGTACCCCCTTTGTGCTCCGGTTTCCGAGTCGGTTCCCTGGGTCGGTACCGGTGGGCCACTACCCTGTCCCGGTCCACCACGGTTCCACCGAGCCGTCTTCCCGACTCTTGCAGACAGAGGCCTCCATATGCCTCCTAGCCAGAGGTACCAGGGCTCCAACCCTGGCACCTGTCAGTGAGTTGCAGACCTGACACACAGGACTGCTTCTAGACTTGAACTTCAGGACTAGACTAACTACTTTTCCCGCCCCAGGCCATCCGAACTCCTCGTGGGCGTGTCCAACTGCCTGTCTCCGCCCCCTAGTGTGTCCATCAAGCACTGAGGGGGGTGACTAGGGTTTTAAGTGTTTGGCTGCTGTCACCTTGTTAGGGGACTGGTCTAAGGCGGGGCCCTATCTGTGACTACCTGGCCCGGCCAGGGCGTCACACAAAGAGGCGGAGTTGGCACCACAATTTCCAGGGGAGCAAACATGTATGCAGCAGAGCAGCTCTTTGTCATCTGTAGTGGAATCATCTGTAAGTGAACTGAGTCTAAAGAAAATTGATTACTGTCACCAGAGGAGGACTAGACTACGCGGTCAATCATTAAAGCCAGAACACCGAGCACCATCTCGAGAGAAGGACCAGACTTCATGGTCAAGCACCGAAGATGGAACATCAAGAGTCAGAGACCGGGAAACGAACATTTGCTCCTCTGAAGTGTTCAAGTGAGCTGGGCCGTTACTTCCCACCTGAAAGAGCATAGCTAGCTACCAGAGTTAAACTGATGACATATTGAATTTCTATGCAACTGCATTAAGTTTAGTGTAGTGTTAATATAAAATTATGTTGTTGGCATGTGTTAATAATATACAATCAAGTGTTGGCATCTTTGAAATTGTTCCAGAGAATGAAGTTTTTCTCCCACAAAATTGTTGCAATTACACATGTTTTTCATACACATGTTGATTTCTTTCGCGTGTATTGTAACAAAAGAAATAATCAGATAAAAGAAGGAAAATTGGACATAATTTCACACAAAAATCCTAAAAAGGTCCGTACAAAATTATTGGCAACCTCCAATCAATATTTAGTTGCACATCCTTTGGAATAAATAACTGCATTTTATTGCATTCTATAACCATCAACAAGATTCTTACTCCTATCACCTCAAGTTTTGGACATTTTGTTTTTTACAAACTGCTCCAGGTCTCTCATACTTGAAGCGTGCTTTTTCCCATCACAAATTTTAAAATCTCTCCACATGTGTTCAATAGATTTTAGATCCAAACTAATTTCCGGCCAATTCAGAACTTTTCAACGCTTTGTTTTCATCCATTTCTGGGTGCTTCTTCAAGTAAAGTACTGTATGTTTGGGGTCATTGTCCTGCTGGAAGACTAAGACCTCAGATGAAAGCCCAGCTTTTGAACACTGGGCAATACGTTGTGATCCAAAATCTTTTCCTAATCTTCTGATTTCATGTTGTCTTGCACGCAGTCAAGAAACCCAGTGAAAGAGGAAGCAAATCAACCCCCAAAACATCTTTGAAACTCCCATATTTAACTATAGGTACTGTGTTCTCTTCTCTGTAGCCATCATTTACTTTTCAGTAAACAGTAGAATGAGGTGCTTTATCAAAAGGTCTACCTTGGTATGATCTGTCCATAAGATGCTTTCCCAGAAGGATATTGGCTTACTCATGTAGATTTTGGCTTTTTTATGTCTCTGTCTCAGTAGTGGGTTCCTCCTGAGTCTCCTGCCATAGTATTTCATTTCATTAAAATGTCGACAGATAGTTCGTGCTGACACTAATGCACTTTGAGCATGCAGGACAGCTTAAATATCTTTGGAACTTGATTGGTGCTGTTTATCCACCATACAAATTAACCTGTGTTTCAACCTTTCATCCACTTTTCTCTGCTGTCCACGGCAAGGGAGGTTAGCTATTGTGCCATGGGTTGTAAAACTTCTTGATTATGGAAAAAGGAACATCAAGATCTCTGAATATTGACTTGTAACCTTTAGATTGTTGACATTTTTTCGTCAATTTTCATTTTTCAGTCCTCAGACTTTTTTTCCCCCTCTTTCTGTTATCCATGTTTAGTATAGCACACACAGACAGACAATGCAAGACTGAGTCAACTTCTAACCTTTTCATATGGGTTTCAGGTGTGATTTTTCTATTGTCCACACCTGTTACTTGCCAGAGGTGACTTTCAATGAGCATCACATGCTTGAAAAAAAAGTAGTTTACCCACAATGTTGGAAATGTGTAAACATTTTTGTCTGGCCCATTTTTTGGGCGTTATGTGAAATTATGTTTGCGTTTTTTCTCTGATTTTTTTTCTGTTGTTTCAATTCACTCAAAAGAAATCAACATGTGTATGACAAAACATGTACTTCATTTTCTAGAACAATTTCAAGGGTTCCAGCACTTTTAGTCATGACTGTAGGCTTATATAGAGCCTAAGTTTCCTTGCTTTAATGTATACCGGAACTATTAGTAGGGCAATATTGACAATCCCCTGATGGATGGTCCTGGATTGGGTTATTATTAAGGGAATTTGTCTACCATAATGTCCAGTGAGTGTAAGTAACTGATGAGTCGATTGTAACTGGGAATGTTGCCAACTGTGTTTTCATCTGCTTGCTTTGAATTCCTGTTCCATCTTCCACTTACCAATTCCTTTCCCAACTCCCAGTTCCCATAAAATATTAACCTGTTAGAGACACCACTGAGTCACCCTTATTGTGTTTTACATTCCTAGCATCTGTATTACTTGTTTTTGGAAACAATCCTGTCGATGGTAATGATTTTCTGGTTATACCTTTTGCTGGGATGGTTTGTGCCTCATCTCTCTGTAGCTACTCTGTAGATGCAAACTAGTGACTACTGCAGCACGTGTATAACAAGATCCATGTATGGATTTTTTTTAATGGCCTTCAACTCGATCTCGAGCCATTGTCAACTTGAAGGATGAACAATCTATTGGAAGATCGATCTTGTGCAAGTCAATATAGGTAAACCAGGGTCTTACATTGTATCAAGCCATTGGGTTGATGATCTTCCTCTTTGCCTTGTTCCTTCTATTCTTCTGACCATGATGTCCTTCTCCAGTGATTACTCTCTTCGCTTGATGTGTCCAAAGTAGGAAAGTCAAAGCTTGGTGATCCTTGCTTCAAGTGGCATGTCTTGCTTGGTTTGTTCCACATTGATTTGTTTGTTCTTCTATCCATCCATAGTATTTATAACATCCTTCTCTAGCAACATTTTGAAGGCATCGATTCTTCGTCTGTTTCGTCTCTTTATCATCAAGATTTCACATCCATATATTACATATAGGGGTTAAAAGGTGAAAACCAGGGAACTCCTAAGGCTCTGCTAAGTAGAATGGCTAGCATCGAGCCCAATCAGAAAAGACAGTTTTGAGTTGAGCAATTTTTCAGTTTCTTTCCAGCTAACTCTTTGGTAGAAGTTATTTTCTATATTATGTAAATCTGTAAATAAACGGATTCCCAAGTGAAGATCTGGCATTAATATACCTATTTTGTTAAAGAAAAAAAAGAGAAGAAAGTGATGAAGAAAAAAATATTTTATCAAAATAAAATCAACAGTTTGATCTTAAATAAATGTTACATTTTCTTTCAGGAATATAAAACTGTGTGTTCTGGCTAAAGTTTCACAAATAAACCAACAAAAAAAAAGTTTCTCAACAATATAAAAGAAATAATCAGAATATACATATTGCATGACCATAAGGAAGCACCATTGGCTTTAAAGTCAGCAAGATAAATGGGAGAGGGAACAAAATAAATGGGAAACGGAGAAGCAGACTAAATGTTGTTAGTCTAAACAGAGAGTTTTAGGATTTAATAAAGCGCGAAAAAAAATATATCAGCACACATCCAGAAGGCATGCTACAGTGCAAAACTAGTTTGTGAAATAGGTTTCTGAAGCACAGATCTTACTATACATTCAGAAGATAAGGACAAGGAAAAGTTCACTGAGAAATAAGAAACAGGGAAAAGACACAGAAAAGTCAGTATAATTGTGATATAAAATATTTACTTTGCACATACAGATAATTCTACCATAGATTACCATTTAATGATACAAATTATGTTAATTTTACATTGTATAATTATCTTAAATTATTCAAAAATAATGTCTGATATATTTTTAGTTATATTTGACTTTTATTTACTATTTCACTTTTTGTGAAATAACTTTTATTCTTTTCTAAAATCATATACTCAAGACATTTTCTCAACTTTTCATCCAGTTATGTTATGCTGATAACATTTTATAAATAAATAAACCGATTCTCATATGCTGCGAAGCAGATTTCAAAACTTAACCCCTTCACCCTCGGACATTTTCTGTTTTTCCGTTTTGTTTTCCTCCTCTTCTTAGGAGAGCCGTAACTTTTTTGTTTTTCCATCAATCTTGCCATATAAGGGCTTATTTTTTGCAGGATGACATGTACTTTTGGATAAAATCATTAGTTTTAACATATAGTGTACTGGAAAACAGCAAAAAAATTCCAAGTGCGAAAAAATTGTAAAAAAAACTGCAACTGCCTGATTGTTTTTGAGATATTTTATTCACCGTGTTCACTATATCGTAAAACTGATGGGTTGGTGTGACGTCTCAGGTAGGTATGAGTTCGTTTACACCAAACATGTATAGGTTTACATTTATCTAAGTGGTTAAAAAAACTCACAAGTTTGTCCAAAAAAATGGGGCACTTTTTAAGCCATTTTCCTTGATCCGTAGCGTTCTCATATTTTGGGATCTGTAGCTCAGTGATGCCTTATTTTTTTGCGTCTTGAGCTGGCGTTTTTAAAGGTACCATTTTTTAGCAGATGCTACATTTTGATCGCCTGTTATCGCATCTTGCGCAAAATAAGCAGCAACCAAAAAACTTAAATTTTGGCATTTGGATTTTTTTGCCACTACGCTGTTTACCGATAAGATTAATTAATTTTATATTTTGATATATCGGTCATTTATGAACGTGGCGATACCAAATATGTGTATATTTTTTATTTTTTTTTTATCCTTTAATTTTCAATGGGGTGAATGAGGGGGGATTTAAACATTTAGGTTTCTTTTATTTTTTTTTTAAAATTTTTTACTTTTTTTTTTAATTTACTAGTCCCCCTAGGGGACTATGAGGATCAGCAGTCTGATCGCTCATTTATTTTGTATATTAGAGAAGCATTGCTATGATTTGCAGAAAAGTTACTCTTCTCTCACACCCGGTACTCTGTCGGCTGTGAAAGGAACTGACTTATGATAGCTACAGGAGTAATCACATGACCCTGTGCTACCATGACAACCATCGGATCCACGTGATCACATCACGTGACTTTCGATGGCACCGAGTAAGTGAATGCTTACCGTGGCCGGCATGTACAGCGCGTTGTGACATTTTCACAGTGCGTTGTAAGGTGTTAACAGGCATGAGTGGGTAGTGAATCCACTCATGCCTGATAGCCGCACATGTCAGCTGTTTGGCTGCCTGCGGCAGCTAGCACGGATTAACCTGACATGATCCATGATGTACCCAGTACGTCATGTGTCGTGAAGAGGCTAAACAACCACAATTATTAAGTTTTTTATTGGTTAAATGTGTGAATGTGTATGTAATGTAGTGTAAGTGTATTAATATACTCACTTACTGTCATGAGTATGTACCACCCTGGGGAGACCTCGGGCGAGTCTGGAATCAGAAGGTCACAATGCCTTATTGCTTGCAGATGGACTATTGATACTTCTATGGCATCTTCCTGCTAGTAGTGCTGTATGGGTTAATTACCCTCTACTGCCTGGCGCTGGCTGTAGCTTTTAATCCCAGGTACAGCTGTGTCGCCCTGGGCAAGCCAGGGGACACAGATAGCAACACCACCACACCCCACATCCCAGGTAGGAACACCACAGTCAAAACACAAATCCTTGTTGCCTTCCTCCAGCAGTCTGTTGATGCACACCAGGGGGTGGGCCAGGCGGTTGGCTCCGCCCACCAAGGAGCTCACAGATCTGGAGGCAGGAAGTTACGAGGCAGTTCTGTCAGGGAGGAGGAAGTGGAAGGAGTGAAGCCCAGGCAGGGCAAGAGTGAAGTCTAGCTGAGGAGCTAGTGGAAAGTAAACAGCTAAGTGAAAGTAGTGAAAGTGACAGAAAAGCCTGAAGGTCCGTGACTGTGTGTCCGGACGGAACCAGCAAGGTTGACAACGACGGTGGCTGTCCGGAGTGGGACGGTTCGGAGGTTCCTGGAAGGACCCCGTTGGCTGTGTGCCCGGTGGTCTGGAGCAGTGTTCCGAAGGACAGTCAGCACCAGGACAGGGGCCTTTCGGACCCCAGCAGGGCTAGGAGTCGTCAGATCTGCTAAATCCGTTAGTGAAGGGGACGTAGATCTCCCAGCAACAAAGTCCCGATTGACGGCAACAGCCCGACCATTACCGGGGAGACACCGCCACCGCCAAGGCACCAGTTTCCCCAGGGCCAGCGCCTGCGGGCAAAGTGTAGAGCTCCTCCGGCCCAGATTGCAGTCGGGGAGCGGGTAACCGGAGGGAATCCACCGCTACCACCATCAGAACACAAGGTGCAGGGAAGAGTGACAACGCCGTTAACTACCGGGAGTGCAGGTGCAACCGTCTGTGGGACCGTCCTACCAGCCGTTGGTTTACCGAACAAACTGTGTCCGTGTCTCAGGCTGAGTGAGTACCACAGTGCCGCAAGGCACAGCGCTGCCCCCGCGTCCCTGCGCCCTCCAGGCCCTACACTTCACATCTCTTCACCGGGCCCCGGGATCACCAACCCCTACCCACGGAGGGGCAACACAACACCTGGCTGCTCCAATCACCATCCCCAGGACCCCCACACTGAGCAGCGGTGGTGCCATCACCACAACCGTGGGTGGCGTCACGAACTATAATCCCAACAAACACCCCCTTTTCACTCACGGGCGAGGAGTGTCGCTCGAGACACCCCGGGATCCGGCCCGCAGCTCGAGCCACCAGGAGCAACTGCCGGACCCGAGCAGAAGGGGTGAGCGCGGTGTGCTGACACCCTCCTCCCCGCCCGCGACACAGCTCTTTGCTATCACTCCCCTTAACTATTTGTCCCCTTCATCCCCGGTCATTTTCCGTCTTTCATTTCTGTTTTTTCCTCTCCTTCCGAGAGCAATAACTTTTTTATTTTGCTGTCAATCTTGCCTTATGAGGGCTTGTTTTTTGCAGGACGAGGTTTACTTGTGAATGAAATCATTACTTTTACCATACACTGTACTGAAAAATGGGAAAAAAATTCCAAGTGAGGTGAGATTGCAAAAAAAAGTTCAATTGTCTGATTGTTTGGGAGGGTTATTTACCATGTTCACTATATGGTGAAGCTGACCTGGCATTGTGATTCTCCATACCAGTACAAGTTCATAAATACCAAACATGTATAGTTTTACTTTTATATAAGTGGTGAAAAAAAATTCAGAAGCTTCTAAAGAAAAAGAATAGCGTTTTTCCGATACCCGTAGCGTTCTAATTTTTTGGGTTCTGGGGCTCAGTGATGGCTTATTTTTTGAGTCTTTAGCTGATATTTTTGCATAGAAGCACTGTTTTGATTTCCTGTCTTGCAACGACCAAAACACCTTAATTTTGGAGTTTGGAATTTTTTTATTGCTACATGGTTTACTGATCAGATTAACTGATTTTATATTTTGATAGATTGGGCATTTCTGAACTCAAAGATAAGAAATATGTGTATTTTTTTTTTTTTATTGTTTTATTCTCAATGAGGCAAAAGTTGGGTGATTTGAACTTTTATTTTTTTTTATTTTTAAATATTTTTTAAAACTTTACTTGTTCTAATCCCCTTAGGAAACTTTATGTCTGCAGTATGCGATCGCTTCTCCTGATCAGTGTGATGTTTCAGCATTGCACGGCAGCATTGGGCGGCACGGTGGCTCAGTGGTTAGCATTGCAGTCTTGCAGAGTTGGGGTCTTGGGTTCAATTCCCACCAAGGACAACATCTGCAAGGAGTTTGTATGTTCTCTCTGTGATTGCGTGGGTTTCCTCCCACACTCCGAAAGACATACTGATAGGGAATTTAGATTGTGAGCCCCAATGGGGAAGGTGTTGCCAATGTGTGTAAAAGCACTGTGGAATTAACAGCGCTATATATAAATGAATGTTGTGAGCCGCTCTGAGTCTTTGGAGAGGGGCAGCATACAAGTTTGATAAATAAATACATTTCTCTGATCAAGAGAAACACTTTGTTACAGTGAGCGTCGGCGCTCTGCCAGCATTTACAGGAAACACGTCAAGGCAACAACAGGGGTCATCAACTGACCACACGCTGCTATGCCAACCTATTGGTGTCATGTGGCCACCAATGTCGGTGGAAAACAGCGCGATCCCCACAGGAGCACATCAGATCGTGCCATCAGAGTTTGACAGCACAATCTAAGGGGTTAACAGGCATGGGTGGATCTCTTAGCCGCAAATGTCTGCTGATCAGATGTGTGAGGATGACCGTGGGCTCACCGCATGAGCCCATGGTAACTGAGTGGAGGTGCCCTAAGACATACAGTACAGTCAGGGCCAGAAATATTTGGACAGTGACACAAGTTTTGTTATTTTAGCTGTTTACAAAAACATGTTCAGAAATACAATTATATATATAACTAGAAGGTGGCCCGATTCTACGCATCGGGTATTCTAGAATTTACGTATTGTGTAGTTAATGTATGATTTTTGTTATATATATCTATATATATATATAGATGTTGTTGTGTGTAGTTACCAAGTGTTTGTGTAGGAGCTGTACATGTTCTGGGTGTTGTCTGGGTGTGGCGGGTGGTGAGAGCGGTGTTGTGTGTGTGTTGCGTGTGTTGCGTTGTTTGTGGCGCGCTGTGTGTCTGTAGCGTTGTGTGTGTATGTGTTGCGCGGTTTGTGTGGGTGTGGTGTGTTTTGGGGGGGAGGTATGTTTTGTGCAATGTGTGTGTTGCATGATATGTGCGTATATTTATGTATGGCGCGGTGTTTGTGTGTTGGGTGTTGTGTGTGTGCAGCGTTGTCTGTGTGTGTGGGTGTCTGTGTAGGGCGGTGTTTGTGGTTCCCAGTGTGTGTGTGGTGTGTTGTGTGTGTTGGGGGAGGTGTGCACCTCCCATCGTGCTCCATCCCCCATGCTGCGCACCCCCCATCGTGCTCCATCCGCCATGCTGCGCACCCCCCATCGTGCTCCATCCGCCATGCTGCGCACTCCCAAACGTGCTCCATCCGCCATGCTGCGCACTCCCAAACGTGCTCCATCCGCCATGCTGCGCACTCCCAAATGTGCTCCATCCGCCATGCTGCGCACTCCCAAACGTGCTCCATCCGCCATGCTGCGCACTCCCAAACGTGGTCCATCCGCCATGCTGCGCCCTCCCAAATGTGCTCCATCCGCCATGCTGCGCACTCCCAAACGTGGTCCATCCGCCATGCTGCGCCCTCCCAAACGTGCTCCATCCGCCATGCTGCGCACTCCCAAACGTGCTCCATCCGCCATGCTGCGCACTCCCAAACGTGCTGCATCCGCCATGCTGCGCACTCCCAAACGTGCTCCATCCCCCATGCTGCACACTCCTCATCGTGCTCCATCCCCCATGCTGCGCACCCCCCATCGTGCACCATCCCCCATGCTGCACCAGCATCAGCCTCTCTGCCCCCAGCATCAGCCTCTCTCCTCCCAGCATCAGCCTCTCTCCTCCCAGCATCAGCCTCTCTGTCCCGAGCATCAGCCTCTCTCCTCCCAGCCTCAGCCTCCCTCTCCCAGCCTTCCCCAGGATCAGCCTCTCTCCTCCCAGCCTCCGTCCTCCCAGCCTTCCCCAGCATCAGCTCTCCTGTCCCAGCCTCCCTCAGCATCAGCCTTCCCCAGCATCAGCCTCTCTCCTCCCAGCCTCAGCCTCTCTCCTTCCAGCCTCCCCCAGCATCAGCCTCGCTCCTTCCAGCCTCCTTCAGCATCAGCTTCCCTTTCCCAGCCTTCCCCAGGATCAGCCTCTCTCCTCCCAGCCTCCTTCCTCCCAGCCTCCCTCAGCATCAGCCTTCCCCTCCCAGTCTCCCCCAGCATCAGCCTCCCCAAGCATCAGCCTCCACCAGCATCAGCCTCTCTCCTTCCAGCCTCCCCCAGCATCAGCCTCCCCAAGCATCAGCCTCCCTCATCCCAGCCTCCCCCAGCATCAGCGTCCCCCAGCATCAGCCTCCCCCTCCCAGCCTCCCCCAGCATCAGCCTCTCTCCTCCCAGCATCAGCCTCTCTCATCCCAGCATCAGCCTCTCTCCTCCCAGCATCAGCCTCTCCTCTCTGTCCCCAGCATCAGCCTCTCTCCTCCCAGCCTTCCCCAGCATCAGCCTCTCTCCTCCCAGCCTCCCCCAGCATCAGCCTCCCCCAGCATCAGCCTCTCTTCTTCCAGCCTCCCCCAGCATCAGCCTCTCTCCTTCCAGCCTCCCCCAGCATCAGCCTCCCTCTCCCAGCCTTCCCCAGGATCAGCCTCTCTCCTCCCAGCCTCCGTCCTCCCAGCCTTCCCCAGCATCAGCTTTCCCCTCCCAGCCTCCCTCAGCATCAGCCTTCCCCAGCATCAGCCTCTCTCCTCCCAGCCTCAGCCTCTCTCCTTCCAGCCTCCCGCAGCATCAGCCTCTCTCCTTCCAGCCTCCCTCAGCATCAGCCTCCCCTTCCCAGCCTTCCCCAGGATCAGCCTCTCTCCTCCCAGCCTCCTTCCTCCCAGCCTCCCCCTCCCAGCCTCCTTCAGCATCAGCCTTCCCCTCCCAGTCTCCCCCAGCATCAGCCTCCCCCTCCCAGCCTTCCCCAAGATCAGCCTCTCTGCTCCCAGCCTCCTCCAGCACGCCGTGCTCCTCTGCCGACACTCACACACCCGATCGCATACACTCACACACACCCGATCGCATACACTCACACACACCCGATCGCATACACTCACACACAACCAATCGCATACACTCACACACACAGACACTGACGATATCGCACATACGCGCTGACATTCACAACATCCGGAGATACCACATGCTTCTGGCCATGTGATCCTCCGTCAGGTCCTGGAAGGTCACAACAGCACAGAATCGAGGCCGAGAAGCAACGGATATCGCCGGATGCTGTGAGTGTGTGGATGTGATGTGATGTGTATGTGAGGTGTGTGTGAGGTGTGTGTGAGAGTGAGTGTGATGTGATGTGTGTGTATGTGTGTGTGTGTGCGTGTGGATCTTCCGCCGCTGCAGGACCTTGATGCGCTTGTAACCATGCTAGCATGGTTACTAACGTATCCACACCACTCCCGTGCGAGCGAGGGACGGGGGGGGGGGTGTTGTACAGTACTCACCTCCGTGACAGCCGTGTCAGTTCGGGGAATGCGCGGGGGGAGGGGGGCGGGGCCAGAGCTAGCGTGCATTGCGTGAGGGGGGCGGGGCGTGGCGTGGCCGAATTGCCAATGCCTGCAGGGTGCCGGGGCGAGAGGCCAATCTGTGGGGGGGCGGAACCTGGACGAGCGGCTGGCCAATCCGTGTGGGGGCGCAGCCTGGGCGAGCGGCCAATCTGTGTGGGGGGGCGGGGCCATGGCGAGCCCAGCGGCCAATCAGCTTTGTGTCACCGTAAGGACATAATTTTGGAGCATGACAGACAGACAGACAGACAGACAGACAGAATAAGGCAATTATATATATAGATATGGGCTGAAATTGCACACTCCCAGCTGCAATATGAGAGTTTTCACATCCAAATCGGAGAAAGGGTTTAGGAATCATAGCTCTGTAATGCATAGCCTCCTCTTTTTCAAGGGACCAAAAGTAATTGGACAAGGGACTCTAAGGGCTGCAATTAACTCTGAAGGCGTCTCCCTCGTTAACCTGTAATCAATGAAGTAGTTAAAAGGTCTGGGGTTGATTACAGGTGTGTGGTTTTGCATTTGGAAGCTGTTGCTGTGACCAGACAACATGCGGTCTAAGGAACTCTCAATTGAGGTGAAGCAGAACATCCTGAGGCTGAAAAAAAAGAAAAAATCCATCAGAGAGATAGCAGACATGCTTGGAGTAGCAAAATCAACAGTCGGGTACATTCTGAGAAAAAAGGAATTGACTGGTAAGCTTGGGAACTCAAAAAGGCCTGGGCGTCCACGGATGACAACAGTGGTGGATGATCGCCGCATACTTTCTTTGGTGAAGAAGAACCCGTTCACAACATCAACTGAAGTCCAGAACACTCTCAGTGAAGTAGGTGTATCTGTCTCTAAGTCAACAGTAAAGAGAAGACTCCATGAAAGTAAATACAAAGGGTTCACATCTAGATGCAAACCATTCATCAATTCCAAAAATAGACAGGCCAGAGTTAAATTTGCTGAAAAACACCTCATGAAGCCAGCTCAGTTCTGGAAAAGTATTCTATGGACAGATGAGACAAAGATCAACCTGTACCAGAATGATGGGAAGAAAAAAGTTTGGAGAAGAAAGGGAACGGCACATGATCCAAGGCACACCACATCCTCTTTAAAACATGGTGGAGGCAACGTGATGGCATGGGCATGCATGGCTTTCAATGGCACTGGGTCACTTGTGTTTATTGATGACATAACAGCAGACAAGAGTAGCCGGATGAATTCTGAAGTGTACCGGGATATACTTTCAGCCCAGATTCAGCCAAATGCCGCAAAGTTGATCGGACGGCGCTTCATAGTACAGATGGACAATGACCCCAAGCATACAGCCAAAGCTACCCAGGAGTTCATGAGTGCAAAAAAGTGGAACATTCTGCAATGGCCAAGTCAATCACCAGATCTTAACCCAATTGAGCATGCATTTCACTTGCTCAAATCCAGACTAAGGCTATGTGCGCACTTACCGGATTTTGCCGCGGATTTTCCGCGGATTTGCTGCATGTTTCGCTGCAGAAAATGTTCATAACATCTCTGCAGTGAATCACCAGCAAATCCTATGGAGAAAAAAAATCCTGTGCGCACTAGGCAGAATTTGACAGCTGCATGTTTTGCTGCGGAAATTCCGCAGCAAAAACAAGTGCATGTCACTTCTTTTCCGCAGGTAGCTGCGGGTTTTCCCTAATCTAATGTAAAAATCACGCAGGGAACAGCTTGCGGAAAAACCGCACCAATTCCGCACCAAATCCGCAACAAAATGCGACAATCCGCATGCGGATTTGGGTGCGGATTTTT
Organism: Anomaloglossus baeobatrachus; assembly: GCF_048569485.1. Lineage (NCBI taxonomy): Eukaryota > Metazoa > Chordata > Amphibia > Anura > Aromobatidae > Anomaloglossus > Anomaloglossus baeobatrachus. The sequence continues at coordinate 359,200,791 of NC_134355.1, forward strand.
TCCGCAGGTGATAAGATCTTTGAGAGCCTGCGAAATTTACGCAAGGAAATTTCATTTCCCAGTGCGCACATAGCCTTAAGACGGAAAGACCCACAAACAAGCAAGACCTGAAGGCTGCGGCTGTAAAGGCCTGGCAAAGCATTAAGAAGGAGGAAACCCAGCGTTTGGTGATGTCCATGGGTTCCAGACTTAAGGCAGTGATTGCCTCCAAAGGATTCGCAACAAAATATTGAAAATAAAAATATTTTGTTTGGGTTTGGTTTATTTGTCCAATTACTTTTGACCTCCTAAAATGTGGAGTGTTTGTAAAGAAATGTGTACAATTCCTACAATTTCTATCAGATATTTTTGTTCAAACCTTCAAATTAAACGTTACAATCTGCACTTGAATTCTGTTGTAGAGGTTTCATTTCAAATCCAATGTGGTGGCATGCAGAGCCCAACTCGCGAAAATTGTGTCACTGTCCAAATATTTCTGGACCTAACTGTATATATACACAGGAGATCAAAAGAACAACACACAATTTTCTAAATGTTAAGGTCATTGGGCAGTCCTATGTGATTATATCCTAACATGAGTAAGCTAGCAGTATTTTAAGATTATTTCAGAAATTTAATTTATTCCAAAGCACATAATATAAATGCAAATGAGATAAATGTAAAATAACACTGATCAAAATTAGAGAACACTTTCCGATACCTGCAAGTTATTGGTGTTAATCTGGCACCTGGTGCTGATTTCCCTAATTATCTGTCAAACTCTATTTAACTGGCAGCCTAACTTTCCAGTTTGTACTGACTTTGCAAAAATGGTGTGTCGTTCCAAAATGACTAAAACAGGTTGTCCAAATGAAGGCCAAAGGGGTGACCCTATCAGCCCATTGTAAAGCCTGCTTTACACGTTGCAATTAGTTGTACAATCGCATTTGCGATGTGACACGCCCAGGTTGCATACGGGATCTTATGAGATTGCAAGTAGGTCGTTGATTTGCTGTCACACGTGCGTTAGTAGTCTATGTTAAATTGATCAATTTTATGTGCGATCCTTTAGATCATGTGTTCTGTGACGTATGCATTGGGCACCCTTTTTTTTTTTTTATTTATTGACTTGACAAGCGTGTGTAATGTGTAGGGATGCGTTTTTACTATGTCATCTGCCATTCAGCTCTGCTACATGGCCGCTGACAGCAGACACAGACAGCCATGTAGCATAGCTGAATGGCAGATGACAGCAGACACAGAAAGAGCCGCACTGTCAGAATGAACTCGGGTGAACTTCACCCGACTTCATTGTCATGCTGCGGCTCTGTCTGTGTCGCGTCCTGATTAGCGGTCACCTGTGAAGGACTCACCGGTGACCGCTAAACTCCTGAGTAACTGAATTGAGCAGCCCTCTCTCATATACTCACCAATCCCCGATGTCCGGCGCTGCACGGCGTTCACACTGCTCCGGCGGCTTTTACTATTTTGAAAAAGCCGGCCGCCCATTAAACAATCTCGTATTCCCTGCTTTCCCTGCCCACAGACGCCTATGATTGGTTACAGTGAGACACGCCCCCCACGCTGAGTGACAGGTGTCACACTGCACCAAATCACAGCAGCCGGTGGGCGTGTCTATACTGTGTAGTGAAATAAATAATTAAATAATTAAAAAAAACGGCGTGCGGTCCCCCCCAATTTTAAAACCAGCCAGATAAAACCATACGGCTGAAGGCTGGTATTCTGAGGATGGGGAGCTCCACGTTATGGGGAGCCCCCCAGCCTAACAATATCAGCCAACAGCCGCCCAGAATTGCCGCATACATTAGATGCGACAGTTCTGGGACTGTACCCAGCTCTTCCCGATTTGCCCTGGTGCGTTGGCAAATCGGGGTAATAAGGAGTTAATGGCAGCCCATAGCTGCCAATAAGTCCTAGATTAATCATGTCAGGCGTCTATGAGACACCCTCCATGATTAATCTGTAAATTACAGTAAATAAACACACACACACACGAAAAAATCCTTTATTAGAAATAAAAAACACAAACATATACCCTGGTTAACCACTTTAATCAGCCCCAAAAAGCCCTCCATATCCGCCGGAATCCAGGATGCTCCAGCGTTGCTTCCAGCGCTGCTGCATGGAGGTGACCGGAGCTGCAGAAGACACCGCCGCTGCTCCGGTCAGCTTCACATAGCAACTGAAGACAGCTGTGCGATCAGCTGAGCTGTCACTGAGGTTACCCGCTGTCACTGGATACAGCGGTGGCCGCGGGTAACCTCAGTGACAGCTCAGCTGATCGCGCTACTCACCGCCGCTCCGGTCACCTCCACGCAGCAACTGAGGTGAGTAGCGCGATCAGCTGAGCTGTCATTTGCAGAGAGGAGAAGTGGTCCACAGTTCATTTTAGTGATGAAAGCAAGTTTAATTTATTTGGGTATGATGGGAAACATTATGTTCATCGACAAACTGGGGGAAGACTGAACCAAAAGTGTGTTAAGAAGTCAGTGAAAGATGGTGGAAGAAGTATGGTTTGGGGAATATTTTCTGCAGCAGGAGTTGGACTTCTCATAGAGCTATATGGCAGAGTGAATGTAAGTGTGTATCAGAACCTTCTTCAACAACACGTGGTTCATTACTTGCGTTCATCACTCAATCATCCGCAATTTTCATGCAGGACAATGTCCCCTGTCCCACAGCAAAATGGAAAATCAGTTCTTTGAAACAGAAAACATTGAAACAATGAAATCGAGAGCCCAGAGTCCTGATCTAAACCCAATAGAATACCTCTGGAAAATCCTTCGTGACAAATTTATGGCCAAGAAACCCACAACCAACCGTCAAAGAACTGTGGAAGAGGCTGGAAGAAGAGTGGACCAAAATCACACCAGTGCAGTGTGAGAGACTAGTGATGTCCTGTGGCCACAGATGTGCTGAAGTCATTCAAAGCAAAGGCCTGTACACTTCCTACTGATTGGTGACTGGTGTTACCTTCAGAAAATGTAGTTATATTTTTTCTCTGTGCTATAGTCATTGTTGTTCTTTAATCATGATCATCATAGACTTTGGATCTTTTGTAAAACACTGTTCTAGTGGCACGATGTACCCCTTACAGAAAAAAAGCTTCAACTGTTTCACAATGTAGATTACATTATTTCTGAAAAAGCAAGTGATCATATATTGTTCTCTAATTTTGACCTCCAGTGTATGTCTTTGGTCGTGAAGGAGTTAAAGAAGACTGTAATGCGCTGGCCAATTAGCTTCTGATAAAAGCAATTTTGTAGAACTGCTGTCACTTTGTTTAGAAGTTGGTGGATGCTTTACCCTAGCTGATTAGACACTTTTGGCATAGTTTAGTAATACAGGTGCACTGTTTGCTTATCTTTTCAATTGGCTCAGCATATGTCAAGATACACAACATTCTCCTAGAGATTTCCTTATTAGGCCCTGTGCGCACACTGCATTTTTACCCGCGGTTTTGCTGCGGAAATTTCTTGAGAAATGTTTGAAATTTTTCTGCAGACATTTCCCAGCAAAACCTATGGGGAAAAAAAATAGCTGTGCGCACACTGCATTTTTTTCTCAAGAAAATTCTTTGAGCAGAATTTCTTGAGAAAATTTCTTGAAAAAATGTGCATGTCACTTCTTTTCCGTAGGTACCTGCGGTATACCCCCGGTATTTCACTCCATTCACTGTAATGTAATCGTGAAATACCGGGGGTATACCGCAGCTAGCAAATGATGTGCGGTATACCCTCGGTATAGCCATGATTTACCTGCAGTAATGTTCATCGCTGCCTGCGGTTTTGCAGGGAGTGATGTCATTATGACAGAAGAGGAACCGGAGCAGAGTAAACACACACGTCCCACTCCCTGGACGCCGCATGGAAGCACTTCCGTGTGACCTCCAGGTGCCCGTGCAGTCTGTGTCCCGCTCCAGCCCCGCGGCTGCCCGCACATCAGTGTCAGTGTCTGCCCGCAGTATCAGCAGCTTGTCACCCTGCACGGCTGGCAGCCGCGGGGATGCCGAGCGCTGCTGTCAGGAGGTTAGATGAGATCATTACCTGCTGTGACGATCTCCTGCCTCCTGACGTCAGCACTATGACTGCCGTCTATGCCCGTCTCGCGGGCGGCCCGAGACTGTCACTAGTGGTGATGTCACGGGCTCTCGCGATACTGCTGAGAACGCAGTGGGCATAGAAGGCAGGGAGAGCGCTGACGTCAGCAGTGCAGGAGATCGTCACAGCAGGTAATGATCTCATCTAACCTCCTGACAGCAGCGCTAGTCATCCCCTGCAGTGACCTGGGCTGACCTATTGATGTTAGCTCAGGTCACTGCATTGCTCTCCCAGCCAATGGGGAACATTCTGTTCTTCATTGACTGGGACAGTGACTATGGTATGGATCACCGTGGGACCCCCTTATTGGATTATGCCAGACCCGGATTTGATTGTTCTTTTCAATAAATTGGTGAAAGAGGGAATATTTTGGGGAGTGTTTTTTCAAATAAAACTTTTTTTGTTGTCTATTTTTTATTTCTTACTGACTGGGTTGGTGATGTCGGGTATCAGATAGATGCGTAACATCACGAACCCCAGGGCTTGATGCCAGGTGACATTACACATCTAGCATCAACCCCATATATTACCCCGTTTGCCACCGCACCAGGGCAATGGGATGAGTTGGGGCGAAGCGCCAGGATTGGCACGTCTAATGGATGCGCCACTTCTGGGGAGGCTGCGGCCTGCTATTTTTAGGCTGGGGAGTGTCCAATAACAGTGGACTCCCTGGTCTGAGAATACCAGACCACAGCTGTCCGCTTTACCTTGGCTGGTGATCCAATTTGGGGGGGACCCCACGTTTTTTGTTTTAAATTATTTATTTAATGTAAAATAACAGCTTGGGGTGCCCTCTGTTTTGGATTACCAGCCAAGGTGAAGCTGCCAGCTGTGGTCTGCAGTCTGCAGCCGTCTGCTTTACCCTAGCTGACTACAAAAGATGGGGGGACCCCACGTCATTTTTTTTTTAATTATTTATTTATTTTTTGGCTAAATACAAGGCTAGGCACCCTTTAGTGCCACATGACAGTCATTAAAGGGTGCCAGCTTAGAATATGCAGGGAGGTGGGACATTATATAGGTATTTCTCATCTATCTCTCTAACTATCCATCTATCCCCTCTATCTATTATTTGTCTGTCTATCGATTATCTGTCTATTATCTATATTATTTATTGCAGTTCCGCAGGGACCAACCTGCGGAAAAAACGCGGCAAAACCGCGGCAAAAACGCATGCGTTTTTCCAGCAATTTTGATGCGTTTTTTTACCGCAGGTGCGGTAATCTTCAACTCCCAGAAGTTTCTCAAGAAATTTTCTTGAGAAAAATCACTTTTCTAGTGCGCACATAACCTTAAAGAGGTTTTTGGAAGAACAAAGTACATTTTAATCAATAAATCTTGGAATAATAATTTCCACAATTGGATGTGTTAGCACAAAATGTTCCTGTGCTGAGATAATCTTATATATGTGCCCCTGCTATGTACTGTGTAATGGCCGTGTCTGACCGTACAGGGACATGGTCTGATCATACCACAGTTTCTGTGCACAGAAGGACGCAAAAGGGAGTACATGGACATTACAGCTTGGGATTTCAGCTGTTAGTTTCTATGAGATAAAACATGTTTGAAAACAGACAGGGAAATATTTTACCTCACAGAAATAATCAGCTGTGAACCTGTGGTGTAATGTCTGTATACTCTTTTGTATCCTCCCCGGCCCAGGAGATGAGGTATGATTAGACCATGTTCCTATACAGTCAGACACAGCCATTACACAGTACATAGCAAGGACACATACAGTATATAAGATGATCGCAACACACAAAAAAAATTAAACACATTCAATTGTGGAATGTTTTTGCTGATAAAAATGAACTTTGTTCCTGGGACAACTCCTTTAAATTAAATCAGTCGGCTAGATCCTCTAAGCGGAATGATCTGCCTTTTATATCCACTTGTTTGATGTTGGTCGTATTTCAGATTTCCAGTCACTGAATATAAGGAAATGTCTGAACAGGAGGAGTTTGGGTTTAGAGATGTTCTGCAATTCCTGGTTTGACCCTGCCTTATGACTACTCTCTTGGACTGCTGCCTTCCACAGGTAGTGAACTCCAGGGCCCTGTGTAATTTCAAATCCCTGTATAGGGATTAAAGGGTTTCAGGGTTCTGGGGGTCCTGCTTGGTTAGTGGCTTCCCTCGATCCTGTCCATTACAGCCCGTCTGAGTCTGTGGATGCAGGCAGGCGTTACAGTATGATGTTAGAACACTAGATGTCACTAGCTATACTAGTGGAAGAGTAGAAAACAAGTCAAAGGTCAGGAGCTGGGAATTTGTGTCAGTTACAAGGGAGAGAGCAGAGCCGAGGTCAGGATACAAGCCGGGGTCTGGAAGCTAGGAAGACACATCACGTACAAAGGGAGGGAGCAGAGCCGAAGTCAGAATACAAGTTGGGGTCTGGAAGCCAGGAAGACACATCAGGTACAAAGGGAGAGAGCGGAGCCGAGGTCAGGATACAAGCCAAGGGTCTGGGAGTAAGGGAGTCAAGTCAGGGTCAGGGAAGAGGCGGAGGAGGGTACTAGGAACGATGTAGTGGAACAAGATCAAGATGGGCACTTATCGGATCCAGCAACAACTGCTGCAACACAGGAATTATCACTGGCGGCATTCCGGGTGAAGTAGCTCTAAAATAAAGCAGACCAATCACCCAGAACGAGGCTTCCATGAACAGGCCCCTCCCAAAGGGTCAGAGACCAGGAACAACCAGTCGACCAGAGAATAATACAAAATTAAGCATCAGCTCTGCACGAGAGCAGGGCACTACCATTGAGAATTATGAGATAAGAGACACATTTCTGGGGTCACATTGAGGAAAGTATTTTTGATCAGCCCTGCATTCCAGATTGTATCAAACTATTATTTTGTTATCATGCAGCATTATTACCAAATATAGGTGTATGGACTAAACTCTTGCCCACATTTGCAGCAATTAAGTTCATACAAAGCTATATTTGTGGGGATTTCTTTATGGAAAAATTTCACTTATTGAGAACTTTCTAACTATTTTCTTAGATCCTGATACAGTAGGAGGAATTAGAAATCCTGCCACTCCTGGTTGTTATGGCTCTCCGCAGGAGGACATGCGGACGCAGCTGCGGGTGTTTCACACTACATGCCTCACATAGCCTTTTAGGTTACAATCACACTGCCAGTTTTTGATATGGTTTTTGGATAGAGATGAAAAGTATTAGTCTTTTCTTTATATCTTTTCCTGTATCGATCCAATTCTGTGCTTGGCTGAAAACCTACCACAAAAACTGCATGGGTGATTGTAGCCTTACGGCCAACATGGATGAAGATGCTGTTAAATCATCACTTCCAGTCTCAGAGTCTGGACACAAAACAACAGAGCTTCGAAATAAAGCCTTCACACAGGGAAAGTGAAATTCAGGCAAGATTGCATTCTTGACTGGAGGAATGCTTTCATACAAGTATTACCTTGCAAAGACGGCTACAAAGACACAGCTAATCATTATGTGTCTGGTTGCTATATTTTGAGAAATGTATCTTGAAATGGAATTGAGAAAGATATATCTCATTTTTAACATAATATTTCATTTTTGTTCAAAGAACAAAACAAAAAGTCATTTTACAAAAATATATATATATATGAAAAAACATACAGAAAATAAGAAAAAAATATTTTTTTCTTCATATTGTTCTTTTGCCATGTACTTGTCCTCCATCTTTTCTAAAAGTTATCAGGAATATATTTGCCCAAGGCAATGTTTTCAACGCTGTTGATTGAATGCAGAGTATTCTTTAATGCTGTCACAGGTCAGTCCAGTTCAGCGGGGATAGAGATAATAGGGCACAATTATACTGTAGAAGCCGTTGGTATGGCGTTGCTGAAATGAATTTTTATAAGAAATCTTTAACATTAGCACTTGTTCCACTTTCTTTAGATGTATAGATTGGACGTCTGCAATTCTAGACTTCTGCATACATCAACCATTGACGCATACTTAAAAGAATGTGCATTGCATGGTATATATATATTAACGCATCCCCGTAATTGGAGAGATAGTTGTGTCAGCAGATCCCCATTGAGTGGATTTCCCCTTTAAGCACAAGTTGATGAAATGTCACTTAAAAAGAAGGCGAAGTGCAGAATTGTAGAGAGTGTGCAGGCTCCCATGTCAAGTGCATCATAGAGATAGGACAAGACATTGTGAGTATTTAACAAATTATACTACTTAATTAGAATGACGTTTGCAGCTTGGAGTAGCGATAAATCCATATGTTTTCAGTGGTGAAGAATTGTGCCAAGCCACAGATGCTGTTTGGCCTCAAATAAGCAATTAGTGGAACATTTTACAAGTTCTGTTGAATTCTGTTCAGCTTTTATGTTGAAATAGATATTCCATTTAATAAGTTAGCAATCACAATGTAAACGACAGCCAGAAAGCACACCCACATTATTTATCCGTCTTTTAAACAATTTCCAATACTTGCTCTAAGCTTCTTTTATTTGTTTTGCTATGTTGTTTTAAGTGATTTAATCAAGAAAAGTGTGGAAGATTATATATACACAGAATATATACTAACAGGTAAAGTTTATAACTTCACAGATGACAGCCAAGTACTTTATAGAAAAGAAATTAAAAAGTTTCTCAAACACTTTGGTAGACAGAAATTATGAAGTAAGAGAACATGTTTGTAATACTAAAATCCTGGGTTGTTAGATGAATTTAAAAGCAATATTTGGGTCGCACATATGGTAATTGCATAATGGGAACCTGAAAGCAGATACATGTCGCCGACCTGTCAATCCAGGTTAGCGGGAAGAGAGAAACCACTTGGGATCCACTGGGAACAAAGCTCCATAAAAGACTACTCAGACAGGCGGGTCCCTGGTATCTTTTCCAAACCCGCTCCATTTGAGTAATTTGTCTCTCCCTGTACATGCATGCAGGGAGATTTGATGTTTCTCTTTGTGCTTGACGGTCCTGAGGAAGGGAGCCGAGCTCCTGAAACGCGTAGACCTATGCAAATAATAAAGATACATTAATCTGACATCTGAACAGTGATCATTGGCGCGGCATTGAATCACCCCTCTCTACTCTTCTCTGTTATCTGTACATACATGCAGGGAGAGATACAAGTAGGCCAACATTTCTCAGTCTAAAATTATTTTTTTCAGTTGGTCTTATATAATATTCTAATTTTCTGAGATAATGACTTTTGGGTTTTCATTGGGTGTAAGCCATAATCATCAACATTAACAGAAATAAACACTTGAAATAGATCACTCTGTTTGTAATGACTCTATATAATATATGCATTTCCCTTTTTATATTGAATTACTGAAATAAATTAACTTTTTAAGGATATTCTAATTTATTGAGATGCACTTGTATGTTACTCCAGGGCAGCAGGCAGAGGGAAGTCACCAGGGACCCACCCGTTCAAAAAATATACTTGGAAAGCTGCCGCTGACTGAGACTGGGCTGTAGACTAGTCAGACACATGGATTCCCAGCAGCTTCTGTCTTCCCGCTAGTCTGGATTGACAGGTCTAGGCCTATAGATGCACATGTATCAGCTGACAGGTTCACTTCAAGCCCAAGTAAGTAATATTAGAAGTTTTCACTGGGGGCGTGTACTTCTTACCCCTGTATGATGTTGCTTAATTCTAAGCAGGCACAATACTCAAAGAAAAGAAGAGTATTGCCCTACGATAGCTTGGAGCAGGTTTCTCAGTGTGCGAAATGTAATGATGCAGCCCTGCTGTCGTAATCTAACCTACTGCAATAGTCAGTGTTGGTTGAAAAGCAGTGCAGCTGAATTTAGCTGTGTCACACTACAAACCCTGCTATCGGCTCCCCTCCTTTCAAACCATGGTCACCACTGCTGTACTGCCAGTCACCCACGCTGCCTGTTGAGAAATGTGTCAGTATCACTCTTCCATTTTCTAGGCTCAGGCAACGTGTACTAGCTCTGCAGTGAGAGATGTCATTATGTGTCACACATTCTATGTGACATGTAATGACACCCTGTTCTGATCTCCCTGCAGTGTGATTACAGTGACGTGTGATACTGACAAGTTTGAACTATCAGCTCTGCAGCCACTATTATATACTGTGTGCAATTCAACATGAAAAATTTGGTGAATTGCCCACTTTAATGCTGATAAATAGAACATAATCAGCTTGGATGACATCAATTGCGTTTTTACATTTCTAATAATTAGAATTAAATAGGGTAAAACAGAAATTGAGAAGGAAATGGGTATTCTATTTAAAAGTTAGACAAGGAGCTGTTGTCAATGTCAAGCATCAGCTATTAAAAAGATTTTCAGGGATGTAAAAGGAGAAACAATTACCTGTAACCCCAATTTAATATTGCTGCTCTGTGCCACTGTGCAATAAAGAGTTGTCACAATAGGATGTATTTTTTAAAAAGGTTGCTGTGAAGAGGTAAACTGATAGTGCTGCCTCTGCTGTGTCCTTCATAAGGCTTCTGACCGACAATGCGGAAGTGCTTTAGACGACACATGCTGTTTGAATTGATCCGAAAGGAGAAGGGAGAATAAGTCAAAATTTATAACTGATGTCACTGGCAGAGACTATTTCTATGTTTAAGGGTATATCCGCACGCTGTGTTGATTTCACAAAAAAATGCACCCTCTGGCAGACTTGACAACATTTGCATTTGACCAAAAAAGTCAGTGTGTTTTTTAAAGGAGAATTAAAATATGATAGGATAGGATAATTGATAGATAGATAGATCGATAGATAGATAGACATAAAGAAGAGATAGAAAAAACATATAGAATAGATAATAAGAAAGAACATATAAAATAGATAGAAAGAAATAACAGAATAGCTAGATAGAGCGATAGTTAGCTTGGACAGCTGTTTGTGGGTTTTTTTCATTTTTTGGCTAAAAAAATGACGTGGGGCCCCCCATTTTTCATATCCAGCACAGGACTAGCAGCTGCAGGCTGCAACCCTCTGCTGTCTGCTGTACCTTGGCTGGTTATAAAAAATAGAGGGGATCCCACACTTTGTTTTTATTTGATGTAAAAAAAAATGACATGGGGTGCCCTCATTTTTCTAAAGCCAGCCAAGGTGCAGCAGACAACTGGGGGCTAACATTATTTGGGTGGGAAGGCCCATAGTTATTTGGCTTTTTCCAGCCTAACAATAGCAGCCCACAGCCACCCAAGAAGTGGCACATGCATAAGATGTGCCAATTCTGGCGCTGGACCCGGCTCTTCCCGTTGCCCTGGTGTGGTGGCAATCAGGGTAATAAGGAGTTAATGGCAGCCACAACAGCCACTAAGTCCTAGATTAGGGATGCCCCCATCACTAATCTGTACATGAAAGTAAATAAACACATACACCCCCAAAATCCTTTATTTGGAATAAAATACAAAAACGCCCCCTTTAATCACTTTATAAACCCCTAAACACCACTGCAGGACCGAAGTAATCCACACAAGGTCCCACGGTGATTCAGCTATGCTACATCCCTGTCCTGTCACAGCAGCACCGTAGAGCATGACTACCCACTGACTGCAGATAGAGACAGAGCCGCGCGATGAGAATGAACTTGGGTGAACCTCTGACGTCAGTGCTACGACATAGGCAGTAGTTCGGGGCCTGCAGCTGTGACATCAGAGGTTCACCCAAGTTCATTCTCCTCGCACGACTCTGTATCTGTCTCGCAGTCTGATTTGGTGAAGGACTCCAGCTGTGAATGGAAATCACCTGAGTGACAGCACTGCTGATCGTGCTGCTCACTTCAGTCACTCGGGTGATTTGTTGTCACAGGTGGAGGGACTCCAGCTGTGGCCGCAGCTGAGCGAGTTTACCGCTGATAGCGCAACTCACTTCAGTTGCTGCGTGGAGCTCACAGCGAGCAGTCATACTGAATGGCTGCTCGCTGTGCGCATCAGATGTAGCAGTGCTGAAAGCGTCGTGGGACCTCATGTGGATTACGTCGGACCTGGAGGGGTGTTTGGGAGTTAATAAAGTGGTAAAAGAGGGTGCTTTTTGTCTTTTATTTGAAATGAAGGATTTTTTGATGTTCCTGTTTATTTACTTTCACTTATAGCTTAGTGATGAGGGGGAGTCTCACAGACGCATGCCATCACTAAGCTAGGACTTAGTAGCTGCTGTGGGCTGCCATTAACTCCTTATTTCCTGGATTGCCACCACACCAGGGCAATCGGGATGAGCTGGGTAAAGTCCCGGGACTATCGCATCTAATGGATGTGGCAATTCCAGGTGGCTGCTGGCTGATATTTTTAGGCTGGGGGGCTCCCAATAACGTTGGTCTCTCCAGTCTGAGAATACCAGCACCCAGCTGTGAGGCTTTATCTTGGCTGGGTATCGTAATTGGTGGGACCGTATGCTGTTTTTTAAAATTATTTATTTATGTATTGTACAGTATGATATAGACCCACCTACCAGCGGCTGTGATTGGTTGCAGTCTATCAGCTGTCACTCAGCGTGGGGGCATGTCTGAGTGCAACCAAGCATAAGTGCCGGTGGGCGGGGGGAAGCAGTGAATATGAGATGAGCGTAATGAGCAGGTAAGTGAATATGAGATGAGCCTAATGAGCAGCCGCCACTTTCAGAAGCAGGAGAGGCTGCGGGAACAGCGTGATCGCCGCATCGGTGATTGGTGAGTATGAAGTGGAGAGAGACAGAGAGCAAGGGAGAGAGAGAGAGAGAGAAAATGGAGAAAAGTTAGTAACCTGCATTTTTGTTGACTAAAATGCATCCAAAAAGCAACCAAAAGCCAGTGCAAACGCACAGCGAAACATTTTGGTTGCATTTTGACACACCTCATTAATTTCAATGAGTGGAAAATGTTCACAAAACGCAATGAAAAAGTAACATGCTGCTTTTTTTAGGCAACGATTTAGACAAATATTTGTCAAACAAAATACTGCCGAAAAAAAGGCAATGTGCGCATGGAATATCTGATTCATCATAGACTTTGCTGGGGAAGGAAAACGCATGCATTTGGTCTCAGTGCTGTTTAAAATGCAACCAAAATGCAAGAAAAAACGCAGCGTGCGCAAAGACTACTACATGGCCTAAGACTTATTTCTTTTTCCCTGTTCCCTTAATCCATGTAGCGATGGTATCTTCTATAGCCTTGCTCTGACGCTCCATAGACTTACATTGTAAAAGTGACATCCAGCTCACACACAATTATACTCTACAGTAGTGTGATCTGGAGAGTCAGAACTTCAGTCACGTGACTTAGCAGATAATCGAAAAAGCTCTGAAAATCGGGGAAAACGGTGATTCCTAAGTATTAACACTCACACTGTATTATATATGCATTCACACAGGTTTAACCCCTTAACGACCGCGAGCAGTAAAATTACGTCCTAAATGACATAATGTTACTGCCCGCGGTCTGCCGGCGGCAGCATGCCGCGATCGGCGCACATCTCAGCTGATATGTGTGCCTGCTAGGCACGAGCAGAATCGTTATCTGCTCGTGCCGATTAACCCCTTAAATGGCGCTGTCAATACGTGACAGCGCCATTATAAGCGCGATCGTGGTAAAGTTTTACTTACCGGCCGATACCGGAAGTCACGTGACGTGATCACGTGACTTCCGATAGTTGTCATGGTAGCACAGGGTCATGTGATGACTCCTGTACTACACCTGACTTGCTTTCACTTTCGCTGTGCCAGCGGCACAGCTAAAGAGAAAGAGCGTATCTGCTGTTTACAGCCTTGTAGCTGTGATCAGCAGATACTGTAGAGCGATCGGAATGCTGATCGCAATAGCCCCCTAGGGGGACAAGTAAATAAAAAAAAAAAAGTTTTAAAAAATTAAAAAAAACAAAAACAAAAAACCTAAAAGTTCAAATCACCCCCCATTCGCTCCATTGAAAATTAAAGGGTTAAAAAAATAAAAAATATACACACTTTTGGTATCGCCGCGTTCAGAAACGCCCGATCTATCAAAATTTAAAATCAATTAATCTGGTCAATATACGGCGTAGCGGCAAAAAAATTCCAAACGCCAAAACGACGTTTTTTTGTCGCCACAACTTTTGCGTAAAATGCAATAAGAGGCGATCAAAACATAGCATCTGCGCAAAAATGGTACCGTTAAAAACGTCAGCTCGAGACGCAAAAAATAAGCCATCACTGAGCCATAGATCCCGAAAAATGAGAACGCTACGGGTCACGGAATATGGCGTAAAACGTGCGCCACTTTTTTCGGACAAACTTCCGATTTTTTTTAACCCCTTATATAAAAGTAAACCTATACATGTTTGGTGTCTACGAACTCGCACTGACCTGAGGCATCACACCCACACACAGTTTTACCATATAGTGAACACAGTGAATAAAATATCTCAAAAACCATAGTGCTATCGCACTTTTTTTGCAATTTTTCTGCATTTGGATTTTTTTTGCCGTTTTCCAGTACACTATATGGTAAAACTGATGGTTTCATTTAAACGTACAGCTCGGTCCGCAAAAAATGAGCCCTCACATGACCATATTGACTGAAAAATAAAAAAGTTACGTCTCTCAGAAAAAGAATGGCGAAAAAATAAAACGGAAAGCGAAAAATCGGCCGGTCGTGAAGGGGTTGAGAGGGAAACATTTTAATGGGAGTATTTCTTTAATTAAAATGAAGCAAATGATTACACTTTATGGAAGTATTCTTACTGACCAAACCTACATTAGAGTATTGTGATTATGCTTATAGAGACATGTCACAACAAATCCCTTTTCCTGAATTAAAATTGATATTTATGTATCCATTATTGTTTTTGCTAATTTAACATTCACTTTTCGGAATCTGTTCTGAGAAGAATGCCCTTGTCAGAGCCCTGCTATCCTGCTTATCAGATTACTCAGCATCATCTAGATACTTTAAGAAGTCTGCATAACAGTCAGTGCCTGTCTGTTTTGGAAACATGGGTATACGGTATTCCCCAGTGCCGGCTCTATAATTCATGTAACATCTTGTGCTGAGCAGCAACCATTCATCAATAAGCCATGAGTAACTACCAATTAGGTTTTCAGTGTTTTAGCCAGCCACTCTCACTGTTTGAATTCACTTGCCTCGGGAATCTATCAAAGACGCACATTTCTGTTTGAAAGTGTAGCCAGAAATGAGATTGCACTGCATTTTAAATAATGTTCATCCTTCCAGGGACCATCAGCATCTGGTCCCACCACAGAAGATTAAGATATCATATCCACAATGACAAGGAAAAAACTATTTCAAAAGTCAATAGAGACTATAGTTAATGTAGTTTGAATTACTCTACTTTCCTGAACAGTACAGTGTGCTAACGAGTGCACCAGACTCAGCAATGAATCCTTTAATATTGCAGGCTATTTTATAATTGTCTTGCTAAATTCTACTAAAAAGGGGGCTGAAAGCCCGTACTTACGAAGCGCTCACTGATATCCTAATCAGGCACGAATACTAATATTCTTTATAGCAAGATACTATTTATTTTAATAGCACATGAATATATATAGTCAATGGTACATAGGCATAAGAACTATAGTCATAGAAACTTATACAATAACAGAAATATGCATCAACATTACCGTTATGTTGTAGCAATCCTTTCACATCGGAGGGAACTCGAGTTAATGATAAGGAATCAACATGGCATCTTGGCATGGCATCACAGGAACAGTGCGTACGTACACTTCAATGTCCTGGAAGGCTTCCCCTACCATTAAGCGAGTCTGGTGTATTTTTTTATAGGAAAACTTTGTAGGTTGGGTTTAAATGGTCACCAGCATGTGACAGCTGAGTCATGTTCATGTAACTTGACCACAAGCTGCTGTGGGCACTGGCAGCTTCCTGCACATTTCCTGCACATCCTGCCAGTTGACAACTGTCCGACCACAGTTTAACCATAGGGTTAGTGAAATATTGCAATGAGCCGTAAATTTCATATGCAAGCTTCCTTAAACCTGTCTTTAAGCCAACCACAAGTTTCCGGTAAGTGGAACTGTAAATGTTACTTCCTCATTATCTTATTCCTTGGTCATCATAGTGAAATTGGTTATCCAAAGGACATCTCTTTGATACTGAATTATTGATAGGTCAAATAATATCTGAGATCACTCCTATCTTATGATTATGATTCCTATCTAATCACACATACTTCAGTCATATCACATTGGTATCACAATAATGTCCGAATATTTTTCAGCCATGTAGTACTATGGAGATTTGGCTATGTCCCCAAAATCAGAAGACTTACTGACATGCATTGATTAGTTTGCCCCCAGCACTTTGCCTGCAAAAGAAGAACATTAGTGATGGGCGGACTCGGACTGCAAATGTCCGGATCCGCATGGGTTCAAAAGTACCCGAGCATTGACCCTGGGCCAGGAGTTCTCAGGGAACTCTAGGTAATGATCCGAGTTTGGCAACTCGGGTAATTGAAAAAAAAGAAGGAAAAAAAAAGGAAAAAAAAAAAAGGGGAAAATGGAACATTATGTTTGTTATTATACTACATAAGTCTGTTGCTGTACACTGCTTCCATGGCTGCTCATACTACATTGTGTGCAGAATTATTAGGCAAGTTGTATTTTAGAGGATTTTTTTTATTATTGATCAACAACTATGTTCTCAATCAACCCAAAAGACTCAAAATATCAAAGCTTAATATTTTTGGAAGTTGGAGTGGGTTTTTTTAGATTTGGCTATCTTAAGAGGATATCTGTTTTTGCAGGTAACTATTACTGTGCAAAATTATTAGGCAACATAATAAAAAAACAAATATATTCCCATCTCATTTGTTTATTTTCACCAGGTAAACCATTATAACTGCACAAAATTTAGAAATAAACATTTCTGACATGCAAAAACAAAACCCCAAAAAATTAGTGTCCAATATAGCCACCTTTCTTTATGATGACACTCAACAGCCTACCATCCATAGATTCTGTCAGTTGCTTGATCTGTTTACGATCAACATTGCGTGCAGCAGCCACCACAGCCTCCCAGACACTGTTCCAAGAGGTGTACTGTTTTAACTCTCTGTAGATCTTACATTTTATGGAGGGACCAAATGTTCTCTATGGGGTTCAGATCAGGTGAACAAGGGGGCTATGTCATTATTTTTTCATCTTTTAGACCTTTACTGGCCAGCCACACTGTGGAGTAGTTGGATGCATGTGATGGAGCAATGTCCTGCATGAAAATCATGTTTTTCTTGAACAATACCGACTTTTTCCTGTACCACTGCTTGAAGAAGTTGTCTTCCAGAAACTGGCAGTAGGTCTGGGAGTTGAGCTTCACTCCATCCTCAACCTGAAAAGGTCCCACAAGTTCATCTTTGATGATACCAGCCCATACCAGTACCCCACCTCCACCTTGCTGGCGTCTGAGTCGGAGTGGAGCTCTCTGACCTTTACTGAACTGCCTCTGGCTCATCCATCTGGCCCATCAAGAGTCACTCTCATTTCATCAGTCCATAAAACCTTTGAAAAATCAGTCTTAAGATATTTCTTGGCCCAGTTTTGACGTTTTATCTTATGTTTCTTGTTCAAAGGTGGTCGTTTTTCAGCCTCTTACCTTGGCCATGTCCCTGAGTATGACACACCTTGCGCTTTTTGATACTCCAGTAACGTTGCAGCTCTGAAATATGGCCAAACTGATGGCAAATGGCATCTTGGCCGCTTCACGCTTGATTTTCCTCAATTCATGGGCAGTTATTTTGCGCCTTTTTTGCCCAACACGCTTCTTGCGACCCTGTTGGCTATTTGCCATGAAACGCTTGATTGTTCGGTGATCACACTTCAAAAGTTTGGCAATTTCAAAACTGCTGCATCCCTCTGCAAGACATCTCACAATTTTGGACTTTTCAGAGCCCGTCAAATCTCTCTTCTGGCCCATTTTGTCAAAGGAAAGGAAGTTGCCTAATAATTAAGCACACCTTATATAGGGTGTTGATGTCATTACACCACACACCTCCTCATTACAGAGATGCACATCACCTGATTTACTTAATTGGTAGTTGGCTCTAAAGCCTATACAGCATGGAGTAGGATAACATGTATAAAAAGTATCATGTGATCAAAATACTCATTTGCCTAATAATTCTGCACACGGTGTACTTCTGGAGCCGCTAATTAACTTCATATATATATGCACTGCTTTTTCTGGACCCACAGGCAGTCCTGGCATTTCTGAATAGTTGAAGTCAAACATGCCCCCCGCCCCCTTCCCCGTGTGACAACATGTCTGATTGCTTTTAATCAGAGACGCTGTGTGTGTGTGTCTATATTAGTGTAAAAATAAATAAACATATTGGCGTAGGGTCCCCCATATGAAGATACTCAGCACAGATAAAGCATATGGCTACAGGCTGCAGCACTCAGCTGGGCACTTAACTTGGCTTTGTATCAAAATAAGATGGACCGCATTCGGCTTTAAATAAATAATTAAAAACTCCATGCAAACCCCCCAATGCTGATATCCAGCCACAATGAAGCTAACAGATGGGGGATGGTATTCTCAAGCATGGGAGACCCATGCTTTTTGGTCCCTCACAGCCTAAAAATAGCAGCCTGCAGCTGCCCAGATTTTTTGCATCCATTAGATACTACAATCCCAGAACTTTACCCAGCTCATCTCAATTGCCCTGGTAAGATAGCAATTGGGATAATAAGGGGATAATTACAGCTCACACTTGCTTCTAAGCCCTAGAATAGTAAAGGGAGGCTTCTATGAACCCCCCCCCCATTACTAATCTGTAAGTGAAAAGAAATAAACACAAACACCAAAAAAATCTTGTTTGAAATAAAATAGATATGCCCTCTGTCACCTCTTTATTAACCCCCAAAACACCCAGGTCTGATGTAATCCACGCAACGTCCTACATGATTCCAGCTCTGCTACATCTGAAGTGACAGCGCGTAGGCACAGAATGTGACAGCGCACTGTTAGCTTCAGGCGGAGAATGACTGGCTGAGCTGCGTGATGGGCGGTGATGTCACTCAGGTTATTTGTGGTCACAGCTGTAGATTTCGATGGTCCTCCACGTGTGATTGCAGGTAATCTGACTTCAGGTGACCTTATTGTACTGAGTGACCTCACCTCAGGAATATAGTGTAGAAATTTCAGCACGTTTATTTAGGATTTTCCAGTGCCAATGGTGAGACAAGGCAGTCATGGGGCTGCAAGTGTGTGATATTTATACTTCCAACCACATTCTGACTAGACGTACATGACTTCGCTCTATTCACTAGTATTGATCAATACTGCACACATCTAGTCTGAATGTGGCCGGGAGAATGTACTGTATATTGTCTTTTCCCAGTTCCAGAAAATCCTGACAGCTGTGAGGTTTCCTAAGTCTGCAGTTATATTGAGTGACTACAGACTTTCATACCAAACCGAAAAACCTACTTTAAGTCTAAATAAGTCAGAGTACAGTATATAGCAATGGTAAACAAAATAAAATGGTCCAGATATACTTTAACAGTTGGTTTTATTAATTTCTACTTAAGCCCTTAAGGACGAAGCCAATTTTGTACTTAATGACTAGGCCATATTTTGTAATTCTGACCAGCGTCACTTTATGAGAATATAACTCTGGAACACTTCAGCGGATTGTTTTTTCATGACATATTGTACTTCATGATAGTTATAATTTTAGGACGATATTTTTTGCTTTTATTTGTGTAAAAATGGGAAATTTAATAAAAATTGAGAACATTTTGCAATTTTCGAACTTTTAATTTTTGTGCCCTTAAACCAGAGAGTTATGTCACACAAAATAGTTAATAGCTTACATTTCCCACACGTCTACTTTACATCAGCACAATTTTTGAAACAAATTTTTTTGGGGTTAGGAAGTTAGAACTGTTCAAAGTTAATCAGCAATTTCCCATTTTTTCAACAAAATTTACAAAACCATTTTTGTAGGGACCCCATCACATTTGAAGTGATTTTGAGGGGCCTAGGTGACAGAAAATACCCAAAAGTGACAACATTATAAAAATGTCACTCCTCAAAGTAGTCAAAACCACATCCAAGAAGTTTATTAACCCTTCAGGTGCTTCGCAGGAACTAAAGCGATGTGGAATGAAAAAAATAAACATTATCATTTTACCTAAAAATGTTGCTCTAAGACAAATTTATTCACTTTTAGAATTAATAACACAACAAAATGGACCCTAAAATGTGTTACCCAGTTTCTTCCAAGCGTGATGATACCCCAAATGTGTTCAGAAATCTGTTTGGACAAATGGGAGGACCGTAACAGAAGGAGCAATATTTGAATCATGTATTTTGAATCTACAGGTATTTCTCACAGTGCTGGGCAAAAGTATTGGCACCCCTGCAATTCTGTCAGATAATACTTAGTTTCTTCTTGAAAATGATTGCAATCACAAATTATTTGGTATTATTATCTTGCAATGAAAAAAACACAAAAGAGAATGAAACAAAAATCAAATAATTGATCATTTCACACAAAACTCCAAAAATGGGCCAGACAAAAAGTATTGGCACCCTTAGCCTAATACTTGGTTGCACACCCTTTAGCCAAAATAACTGCGAACAACTGCGAACAACCGCTTCCGGTAACCATCAATGAGTTTCTTACAATGCTCTGCTGGAATTTTAGACCATTCTTCTTTGGCAAACTGCTCCAGATCCCTGAGATTTGAAGGGTGCCTTCTCCAAACTGCCATTTTGAGATCTCTACACATGTGTTTTATTGGATTCAGGTCTGGACTCATTGCTGGCTACTTTAGTAGTCTCCAGTGCTTTCTCTCAAACCATTTTGTAGTGCTTTTTGAAGTGTGTTTTGGGTCATTGTCCTGCTGGAAGACCCATGACCTCTGAAGAAGACCCAGCTTGCTCACACTGGGCCCTACATTATGCTGCAAAATTTGTTGGTAGTCTTCAGACTTCATAATGCCATGCACACGATCAAGCAACCCCAAAACATCAGGGAACCTCTGCCATGTTTGACTGTAGGGACCGTGCTCTTTTCTTTGAATGCCTCTTTTTTTCCTGTAAACTCTATGTTGATGGCTTTTCCCAAAAAGCTATACTTTTGTCTCATCTGACCAGAGAACATTCTTCCAAAATGTTTTAGGCTTTCTCAGGTAGGTTTTGGCAAACTCCAGCCTGGCTTTTTTATATCTCGGGGTAAGAAGTGGGATCTTCCTGGGTATCCTACCATACAGTCCCTTTTCATTCAGACGCCGGACGGATAGTACGGGTTGACACTATTGTACCCTTGGATTGCAGGGCAGCTTGAACTTGTTTGGATATTAGTCAAGGTTCTTTATCCACCATCCGCACAATCTTGCTTTGAAATCTCTCATCAATTTTTCTTTTCCTTCCACATCTAGCAAGGTTAGCCACAGTGCCATGGGCTTTAAACTTCTTGATGACACTGCGCACCGTAGACACAGGAACGTTCAGGTCTTTGGAGATGGACTTGTAGCCTTGAGATTGCTCATGCTTCCTCACAATTTGAATTCTCAAGTCCTCAGACAGTTCTTTGGTCTTTTTTCTTTTCTCCATGCTCAATGTGGTACACACAAGGACACAGGACAGAGGTTGAGTCAACTTTAATCCATGTCAACTGGCTGCAAGTGGGATTTAGTTATTGCCAACATCTGTTAGGTGCCACAGGTAAGTTACAGGTGCTAATAAAAACCGGAGAAACACGAGTATATTGCTTGCAAAAATGATTTTATTGATAACAATGGCAATTAAAAAACCCCCAAGGGGTTAAGGAGAAGTGAAGAAAGAAAGTGAAAAAAGGAACCAGGAAAAATGGTTGTAAGCCAATCAGGGGTATAAATATGTCCGGCCAATACAGGGACAGTAAATACAATAAATTGAACAAAGCCCAGGTAAAAAGTTAAAAGAACGGACACAAGTTAGATAAATAACATTTATAAAGTGCCTTTGTATTAAAGGGATGTAAACAGAGACTGTATGTGCATGCCAGAGCTAAAGTGCTAATAGTATAACCGGCGCCTCCAAATAAAGGTGCACAATTCAGTAATAATAGAAGTCTCAAAAGACACAGGCAAACATCAGAGTATATCAGCAAACCATAGATCCTGGGACCAAGGGAAAACACCTACGTACGTTTCACAAGAGTGAGGTAACCACCAGCTTCATCAGGGAAAGAAAGAATAGTAATAATTTCCACTATTCTTTCTTTCCCTGATGAAGCTGGTGGTTACCTCACTCTTGTGAAACGTACGTAGGTGTTTTCCCTTGGTCCCAGGATCTATGGTTTGCTGATATACTCTGATGTTTGCCTGTGTCTTTTGAGACTTCTATTATTACTGAATTGTGCACCTTTATTTGGAGGCGCCGGTTATACTATTAGCACTTTAGCTCTGGCATGCACATACAGTCTCTGTTTACATCCCTTTAATACACAGGCACTTTATATATGTTATTTATCTAACTTGTGTCCGCCTTTTAACTTTTTACCTGGGCTTTGTGCAATTTATTGTATTTACTGTCCCTGTATTGGCCGGACATATTTATACCCCTGATTGGCTTACAACCATTTTTCCTGGTCCCTTTTTTCACTTTCTTTCTTCACTTCTCCTTAACCCCTTGGGGGTTTTTAAATTGCCATTGTTATCAATAAAATCATTTTTGCAAGCAATATACTCATGTTTCTCCGGTTTTTATTGACTTTGAGTATGCTTTATGCCCCTTTAATTAAAGGGGCACACTATATGTAATCCCTATGGAAATTGTTATTTAAGTTACAGGTGCTGTTAATTACACAAATTAGAGAAGCATCACATGATTTTTCAAACAGTGCCAATACTTTTGTCCACCCTCTTTTTATGTTTGGTGTGGAATTATATCCAATTTGGCCTTATGACAAATGTTTGTTTTTTTTTCATTGAAGACAAATTAAATGAAGATAATAATACCAAAAAATGTGTGATTGCAATCATTTGCAAGAAGAAACTGAGTATTATCTGACAGATTTGCAGGGGTGCCAATACTTTTGGCCAGCACTGTATGTGCCCACGATCCCTCGACACTGCGTCTAGTACAGAGTGCCAGCCCTCCTGCAGAGATGAGAGTGTTGTCCACAGGAGAGAGCAGCTGCTCATACCCATGATCCGGGTTGAGGCTGCTGTGAACTTTAGCTCTATTCTCCCCGCAGAGAACACTCTCGTCTCCACAGCATAAATTGACATGCTGAGACTCAGGAAGTTGCATCACAGGTCAGTTTGTCCTGCGGCAAAAATAAGCACAGTGGGCATGAGATTTCTGAAAATCCTTCCAAAGCGCTTGTACTGCTCAATGCAGCACTATATACGCAGCGAAAACACTCTGCGTCCAAAATGCTGCAAACCCTGATCGTGGGCATACAGCCTAAAAAGCTAGGATGCATGAATGTCAGACACATATATAATGTCACACACCCCTGCATATTCTAAGCTGGCACCCTTTAGTGACTTTCATATAGCACTAAAGGGTGCTTAGCCTTGTATTTAGCCAAAAGAAAAATAAATAATAAAAAAATGACAAGGGGCCCCCCCGTTTTTGGTAGCAAGCTAGGGTAAAGCAGATGGCTGCAGCCTGCAGACCACAACTGGCAGCTTCACCTTGGCTGGTGATCCAAAATAGAGGGCACCCCACTATTTAAAAAAATCGTGGCGTGCCCACCAAATTGGATCGTCAGCCAAGATGAAGCAGACAGCTGGGGTCTGGAATTCTCAGGGTGGAAATAGCCATGGTTATTTGGCCCTTCCCATCTTAATAGAAGGCCACAGCCACCCTTGAGGTGGCGTATCCATTAGATGCACTAATCCTGGTGCTTCGTCCCTGCTCATCCTGCTGCCCTGGTGCGGTGGCAAACAGGGTAAAAAATGGGGTTGATACCAGCTGTAATATCACCTGGCATCAAGTCCAGCGGTAGTGATGTCACAGCGTCTATAAGATACCCGACATTCAAACTGTCAGTAATAAAAAAAAATATACGACAAAAAAAAATTACTTGAAAAAATGCTCATAAACACATTCCGCTTTCACCAATTTATTGAAAAGGAAAAACAACAATCTGGTCCGCCGTAATACATTTTGAGGGTCCCACGATGATTCTGGATCTTACAGAATATGTGGGACACGCTCAGTGAACGTATCACCTATTTTCTGGAAGAACAGACCATCCATGTGAGGAGTGTGGCTGCAGTGAGCTGAGAATACTGCACTCACACTGCCCTGGTCCAACCGAGGGCAAAGTGACCTGCAGTAACCTCATTGCAGAATATGGGGGGCATGCTCAGGAAATGTTTCCCCCATTTTCTAAAGGTTCAAACCCTCCATGTGAGGAGTGTGGGTACTGCACCCACTCTTCCCGGGTCCACCGCTAGGCAGTATGAGTGGCAGTGAGCTCAACGTCACTGAATGCAGGAAGCAGGGCGACAGCCGCTCTGAGCATGCGGCCAGCATCTTTTGAGAAGGAGGAGAAGGGCTTGCGGGCTATTGCAGCTAGACAAGGTATCGGGGACACCGGGGAGGTTTTAGGGGGTGACCTAGCTGGACCTGGGGAGGAGTTTTTTGTTGAATCTGTCATGGCACATGTGACAGAAATCAGAGGAGGAGGATAAATGCTGCAGGCGTGCTGGCCATGCGCGCTACCATCTTGGATTATCGAGAGGGGGTTGGTGATCGGGGGGTACTTTGGCAACACCGAGAAACTGTAGGGGACTGGAGGAGGAGATATATCTCCCATCTGACATGTTTGATCATGCCAAGTGGTAGATAAATCATTTTTTACCGGCGCCGCCATTTACTGTCACGTTATCACGGTTACACGGTGTATACTGGTGATTACGTGACCGGGGAACAAAAAAAATGGCTGGAATCGTGATCTCTAGGGTCTCAGCTACCCCGAGTAGCTGGACCCTGGAAATTTTCCAACACTGGGGGTGGCTATTTACTTTTTTCTGACCATTTTAAAATGGCATATCGGAATAAGTACTCTTTTCTACCACCGTTTTAATCCATACGGCCGTCATAAAGGGGTTAATGCATGACAGCAAGACTTCATACAACAAAAAAAATGACAGCATACCCATATTACGTGTTTCAAGCTACAACATATAGCTCTTAATCATAGATAGCAATGTTCCTTTATATTAGCTAGTTAGCGGACCGGGCCGTAGCCCTGTTCTCTCTAAGCACGGTGATCCAATACATCATCAAATAATAAGCTATAAAGCAGTCAGATGTACAATACTCTTCCGTGGACAGGTAAACAATTTAATATAATGGGTAAATAACAGCATTTATGCCAACAACCCTAGTGATCTATGATAGTGAAGGGGTCAATAATAAGATCAGTGATGGTCTAGGGCAGGGAACAGGTTAATGTAAGATTATATTGTGATCTAAGGCAAAAAAGGAGTAACATCTGAATCTATGGTGGTTTGAGGAAATGGAGTTTAATTCAGTGTTTGTCATGATCTACTGCATAGTTTGAGTTGTCAGCATCTGTAGTTTCAAAGTTAATTGACCTTGAGAACCGCTAATGGAGTTCCTCTCATTGTCTGGGCAATATCAATTACAAGGTAGTAACAGTCCACGTACACTGCATGATTCTTGTGAACGAGCGTTCATAGGAAGGAACCCTCACTCGTTCATAATAATATTATAGTCTAAACCCGATGAGCACACAAAACGCTTGTGCATTGAGTTAATGGATCTTTTTGGACATCGTTCTCAGCGTTGCTTCATCCTGTGTAAACATGAATTGTGCTGCTGAAAACAATGGCAGCCTTTGTGCTCTGAACAATCTCTTACAGATGATTCAGTACACATTTGAAGTGTGGTCTACCTGCATAAACAAGCAGTTAAATAACCCCCAATCATCAAACAAGTAAATGATAGACCGTCATTTAGTACTTCCCTGGTGGCATTGCATTATGGGTAAGTGTCTGCCTGTATTTCTCAGCATTGAGGACACCAAGAAATAGGCAATGATAAGGACTATCTATATCAGAGGTCTGAAACTCATCTGGTTATATGGGCAGCACACAAAATAAAATTGGATTTTTAGGGCCATATTCTTAAATCCCATTCATTGTATGGGTTACAGTACAGTTTTACTGATTGGGTCATTGTGGATGTGGCTATAACAAACATGCACTTTTTTTCTTTACTTCAGTTTATATACAAAACTGCAATTTTATTGGCCAGATATCTTTTCATGCCTTATTTTGAATATTTTATTATATTTTTACAATAACCACCCCACCTCAATTGGTCCTATACAGTAATAGTGTCTTACAAACTCTACTACTCATATTGTGGAATGTACCCATCCTGTAGTAATATTCCCTATTGTGAGATATTAGCTTCTACTGCGCTAAATTTGGAATTTGCAGTACTATAAGAGAAAAAACCTAGGAATAGTAATATTACTACTTTGTATTAATTCTGAATGGCACTTGCTTGAGGATGATAGGGTACAATTACTTAAGGGTTGCCTTTATCATAATTTTCAGTTAGATGTAGATGGACCCCAGTAAGATGCCCCGGGTCTCCTAGGTTGTGAGAGAATTTTGTAAATATACCAGATCTGCTGAAAGAGTAGCCAACTAGAGCCAATGTATGAACATATAAAATACCTCGAATAGTGAAAAACATCCTAACTTGCCTGTTGGATAAGGTGGTAGAGATACACACAAAGCCTAGAAGTCTCCTTTCACTAGTTTTCTTTAAAGGCCCCTTTACACACTGAGACTTTTGAGCAATCCCAGCAGCGATCTCGACCTGGCCTGGATCGCTGGAAAGTCTCTAACAGTCGCTGGTGAGCTGTCAAACAGGCAGATCTGGCCAACGACTCAGCAGCGATACGGACCTGCAGAACGACCTCGCTGGAAAGGGAACGCTAGCACGCCTATGGGCTGGGTCGCTAACAATGTCGTTGTAACGGTGTCAAACACACCGATACATGCTGCTCAGCGGAAAACAAAGAATATTCCTTAACCACTTGTAGCAATCAGTGACCTCACAGCGGGGGCCAGGTCGCTGATGCGCGTCACACACTGCAATGTCGCTGGGGAGGTCGCTATTACGTCACAAAACCGGTGATGTTACAGCGATATCGCTAGCGATGTTGCAGTGTGTAAAGGGGCCTTAAGTGAGGAACTCAATCATTACTGATTAATGAGGGAAACGATGCATACAAGGAATTCACTAACTGCACAGGTTGTAAATATGTATAATATACAGCCTACTGTATGTCGTGCTCGCAAACATATTAAAATCCCCATGTGGTCACTTACCTTATGCTGGATAGTAGTTCTAAAACTTTTAGTGTTTCCACCATGTGCTGGGAGTGGAAGCTTCTCTGTTGTGGGGTGGAGTGCAGACACACATGCACTGCAGCAATATGCACTGGTAGCTAGGGGCCTCAACCGAAGGCGTGCCTAGAAACCAAGCGGGTGTAGCAGAGAGAGCGGGTGACATCACATGGCTCAGGCTACTGGAGCCCTTGCGGGAAAAAAGGACAGGGGGCATTTTCCAATGCGTTTCAAAAGCATACACGCTTTCTTCATCCTACATCATTTTCAGACAAGTTCCACTCAGAATTAGTACGATGTAGCAACACTGCTATTTCTAAAAATTTTTCTCTAATAAAACTGTAATTTCCAAATTTAGTGCGGTAGAACTTAGTATCACTTTATCTTTTCTCTTAACAGGTCCTGACATGGACCCTGCCCTCTACCAGCAGTTTTCCATATAATTTTCCTCAATAAACTATTGAGTTTATTCTGGTCCCGGAGCACTGGTGGTTATTTTTATTTAGCAATCGCCTACTGTGCCCTTCTTCACATATACCTAAAAAAGGAAAGATTCTTCTTACCTGTCCTCCATTCCATAGTATCCCCTTTTCTTCACATGCCATCCGCAGGCACTGTAGACCTCTTGACTGTGGACCAATACAGGAAGCCGCTGATGTCAGTGCATGATTTCAGTTCAAGGTGCCTCCTTGGACACACATTCAATTTAAATGTATTGCTAAGTAGAGACAAGCTCTCTGCATCACAATACCAATGTCAGACGCACGCCAACAGCTGATGGTGTGGCAGTGTGGCTGCTAATGGCAGTGATGTCATACGCCACTGCGCTGAAGTTCGCCACTGATCTCTGATTGGACAGTGGCTGGCATTGGTATTGCGGTGCAGAGAGCTCGTCCAAGGATGCACATTCAACCTAAATGAACCACTGACATCGTCATTGGCCTCCTGGCCCAGACAGTGATCGAAGCCCTCTATGGTGGGTCTATGGTGCCTGCCAGCTGGATGAAGAGGCCTTAGGGCCACAAGAGTCCCATATGTTTGAGATCCCTGGTCTACATAGTGGTCAGCCAAGAAAACTTAGTGCAGCAGATGAAAGACACATCATAATTACCTGCCTTTAAGATCAGAAGATGCCCAATTGCGCCATCAATTAAGAACACTTGATTTTTTACATGTTTTTAAGTCAATCTAACGCCTTCATCAGGTACAAATAACAAGAAGTAATCTTTGTTCTTTTGTACCAAATAGTGAGGACAGGGTGACATCACCTGATCAGACACATGTTGATGGAATTACTTCCGAAACACAACTGAAAGGTTCATTCAACAAGTAATCAATAATACAAGGAGACTACTAGAGATTAAAACCCAATATATTCCAACTACTGTTTGAAACAATAAAATAACTACTAAGAGCAATAAATGGCAATTGTAAAAAAAACCCTAAATAACATGTAGCCAAATGTGTGTACAGTATATATATATGTGTATATATATATATATATGTGTGTATATATATATATATATATATATATACACATATACATATGTATATATATATATATATATATATATATATATATATATATACATATATATAATATACAGTAGATATCTTTATCTCTATCTCTGTGTCTCTCTCTCTCTATCTCTGTCTGTCTCTCTCTATCTCTGTGTCTGTCTGTGTCTGTCTCTATCTGTCTGTCAGTCTCTTTCCCCGTCTGTCTCATTCCAGGTCTGTCTCGTTTCAGGTCTGTCTCTTTCCCCATCTGTCTCTTTCCCCGTCTGTCTCTGTCTCTTTCCCTGTTTCTTTACTTGTCTCTGTCTTTTTCCTTGTCTCTATACTTGTCTCTGTCTCTTTCCCTGTCTCTTTACTTGTCTGTCTCTTTACTTATCTCTGTCTCTTTCCCCATCTAGTTACTTGTCTCTGTCTCTTTCCCCGTCTATCTCTTTCCCAGTCTGTCTCGGTCTCTTTTCCTGTCTCTTTACTTGTCTCTGTCTCTTTCCCTGTCTGTCTCTGTCTGTCTCTCTGTCTGTCTCTTTCCCTGTCTGCCTCTGTCTGTCTCTATCCGTCTCTCGACCGACATCTTATTACCTCACACATAAGCTTCTGATACTAACAATTTATTTTGTTCCTATAGCAAAAAATCACAGCTCCTATTAATAACCTAATAGCTCGCAGCTCCATTGACTTTAATGGAGGCAGGTTTTTTGAGAGTAACTGTAAAGCGCGGGGTTAAATTTTCCCACAAAACATAGTCTATGATGTTCCCTGAGTCACATGGGGTGTCTGTGTAAAATTTCGTGATTGTAAATGCGACGGTGCGGATTCCTTTAGCGGAAATACACACACACACATACACACACTCAGCATTATATATTAGATTATATTTACTAACACAAGCATAATATTGACAATTAAATTGCTAAGAATGAAAAGTGGAATCTGATTGTTTGCTAAGGGCAACTGAGTCAGTTTCACTTTAAACCATGTTTGATAAATCTCCCCCTTCATAACCCTATTACACATATTGTCCACCTACTTTTGGACCACCCTGTATATACAGAGAGAAAGAGAAAGCGAGAGAAGGAAAGGTTGAGGTTAAGCATATACACAGATATTTAATGTAATGTGTATTTTCTATAGTTTCATTAATCCATCCACAACTATCGTACAGAGATTGAAATTCCAGAATGATTCTCGACTGATCAAACTCGGGAATCAATTGACGACCTTTACAGGGATTTGAATATGATATTAGATTTATCAGTTGGAAACACTTGATTTAATAAGATTTTTAAGATTCATGTTACATCTTAATTAGGGATGAGCGGACCCGTGGAAGTTCGGGTTTGATGAGTTTTGACAGACTTTAGTTAACAGTTCGGTTTGGGACCCCCAAAGTCCATATAAGTCAATTGGGACAAGAACTTTGGTGATGTAAAATGGCTATATAAAGGTCGTAGTGAGGGTTGCAAAAGAAAGCTGTCACAAAACACTGCAAAATTTGTTCCAATGACTGTTTAGTTCTTTCGGTCTGCTTGTTGTTTCCGGATAATAACCCAATGAAAACGACAAATTAATGGCCAGTCTTTTACAATAAACCCTCCAAAATTTAGAAATAAACCCCCCTATTGGACACAATATTCAGGGGAATACCATGCAATCTCAACACATGACGGATGAATAACCTGGAAAGTGTCTCAGCATTGGGTAACCCCGATAAAGGCACAAAGTGTTATTGCTTACTAAATTGGTCAACTACTACCCAAATCACTGTCTTTCCACCAGGCATAGGTAAGTCAGTAATGAAATTCATGAACAGATGGGTCCACGGTGTTTCAGGAATTGGTAATGGAGCCAATTCCCTGGCCAGACGCTTCGGACTTACTTTAACGCATGCGCAAGTTTCACAAGCAATAAAAAATTCTTCACATCATTATGCATAAAAGACCACCAGAAGAGCCTGGAAATAGCCCTCAGGGTGGCCGTGACTCCAGATTGACCACTTAACACAGAGTCAGGAAATTCCTGCAACAAACATAACCTCAGGTATACAGGAACAAATATCTTAAGCCCACTTTACACGTTGCAATTAGTTGTACAATCGCATTTGCGATGTGACACGCCCAGGTCGCATACGGGATCTTATGAGATTGCACGTTGGTCGTTCATTTGCTGTCACACGTGCGTTAGTAGTCTATGTTAAATTGGTCAATTTTGTGTGCGATCCTTTAGATCATGTGTTCTGTGACGTATGCATTGGGCACCTTTTTTTTTTTTTTTTTTTATTTATTGACTTGCCAAGCGTGTGTAATGTGTAGGGATGCATTTTTACTATGTCATCTGCCGTTCAGCTCTGCTACATGGCCGCTAACAGCAGACACAGACAGCCATGTAGCAGCGGTGAATGGCAGATGACAGCAGACAAAGACAGAGCCGCACTGTCAGAATGAACTCGGGTGAACTTCACCCGACTTCACGGTCATGCTGCGGCTCTGTCTGTGTCGCGCCCTGATTAGCGGTCACCAGTGAAGGACTCACCGGTGACCGCTAATCTCCTAAGTTACTGAAGTTAGCAGCCCTCTCTCATACTCACCAATCCCCGATCCCCGGCGCTGCACGGCGTTCACACTGCTCCGGCGGCTTTTACTGTTTTGAAAAAGTCGGCCGCCCATTAAACAATTTCGTATTCCCTGCTTTCCCCGCCCACCGGCGCCTATGATTGGTTACAGTGAGACACGCCCCCACTCTGAGTAACAGGTGTCACACTGCACCCAATCACAGCAGCCGGTGGGCGTGTCTATACTGTGTAGTGAAATAAATAATTAAAAAATTTAAAAAAACGGCATGCGGTTCCCCCCAATTTTAAAACCAGCCAGATAAAGCCATACGGCTGAAGGCTGGTATTCTCAGGATGGGGAACTCCACGTTATGGGGAGCCCCCCAGCCTAACAATATCAGCCAACAGCCGCCCAGAATTGCCGCATACATTATATGCGACAGTTCTGGGACTGTACCCGGCTCTTCCCGATTTGCCCTGGTGCGTTGGCAAATCGGGGTAATAAGGAGTTATTGGCAGCCCATAGCTGCCAATAAGTCCTAGATTAATCATGTCAGGCGTCTATGAGACACCCTCCATGATTAATCTGTAAATTACAGTAAATAAACACACACACCCGAAAAAATCCTTTATTAGAAATAAAAAACACAAACATATACCCTGGTTCACCACTTTAATCAGCCCCAAAAAGCCCTCCATGTCCGGCGTAATCCAGGATGCTCCAGCGTCGCTTCCAGCGCTGCTGCATGGAGGTGACCGGAGCTGCAGCAGACACAGCTGCTCCGGTCACCTCCACACAGCTAATGAAGACAGCCGCGCGATCAGCTGCTGTCACTGAGGTTACCCGCTGTCACTGGATCCAGCGGTGGCCGCGGGAAACCTCAGTGACAGCTCAGCTGATCGCGCGGCTGTCTTCATTAGCTGCGTGGAGGTGACCGGAGCGGCGGTGTATTCTGCAGCTCCGGTCACCTCCATGCAGCAGCGCTGGAAGCGACGCTGGAGCATCCTGGATTACGCCGGACATGGAGGGCTTTTTGGGGCTGATTAAAGTGGTGAACCAGGGTATATGTTTGTGTTTTTTATTTCTAATAAAGGATTTTTTCGGGTGTGTGTGTTTATTTACTGTAATTTACAGATTAATCATGGAGGGTGTCTCATAGACACCTGACATGATTAATCTAGGACTTATTGGCAGCTATGGGCTGCCAATAACTCCTTATTACCCCGATTTGCCAACGCACCAGGGCAAATCGGGAAGAGCCGGGTACAGTCCCAGAACTGTCGCATATAATGTATGCGGCAATTCTGGGCGGCTGTTGGCTGATATTGTTAGGCTGGGGGGCTCCCCATAACGTGGAGCTCCCCATCCTGAGAATACCAGCCTTCAGCCGTATGGCTTTATCTGGCTGGTTTTAAAATTGGGGGGAACCGCACGCCGTTTTTTTTAATTTTTTAATTATTTATTTCACTACACAGTATAGACACGCCCACCGGCTGCTGTGATTGGGTGCAGTGTGACACCTGTCACTCAGCGTGGGGGCGTGTCTCACTGTAACCAATCATAGGCGCCGGTGGGTGGGGAAAGCAGGGAATACGAGATTGTTTAATGGGCGGCCGGCTTTTTCAAAACAGTAAAAGCCGCCGGAGCAGTGTGAACGCCGTGCAGCGCCGGGGATCGGGGATCGGTGAGTATATGAGAGAGGGGGATAGACTGACATGGACAGAGAGTGAGGGACAGAGATAGTGACCGACTGACAGAGATTAGTGAATGACAGACTTTGTGAGGCGCTTCAGAACGCAGCTTTTCAGCTGCGCTCTGAAGCGGACCTTTTTTCAGCTGCGGTGCTGAGAGCACACCTGCGCACATAGCATCAGACATCAAAATCGTATGAGGGATGTCACACGTTACAATTGACTAGGTTCGTGCAACAAAACGCTCAATTCTAGAAAATGATACGATGTGTTTGCGATCAACAGTTTTGCGTTCAATCCTGATCGCACGTAGCTGTCACACGCAGATACCTCACAAACGATGCCGGATGTGCGTCACTTACAACTTGACCCCAACGACGGATTGTGAGATATATTGAAGCGTGTGTAGCGGGCTTTAGACTCAGGATTAGGGTACGCTCACACGAGCGGCAAATACGGATGAGAGCAATGCAAGAAATTGTCGCATTACACTCGAACCAATGTTATTCTATGAGTGCGAGCTGTTGGTCAGCTTTTCTCGCATCCAGATTCTGGATGCGAGAAAAGCGGCAGCATGCTGCATTTTGCTGCTACCGCCGTATCTCTCGCACCCATTCAAGTGAATGGATGCGAGAGATACATCGGACTGCACTCAGATGTTATCCCAGTGCAGTGCGATATACGCACAGGCTGACAGTGGAGGAGATGGGAAGATTAACCCCTCCCTCTCCTCCGCAGCGCCCGCACTCAGCTTCACAGCTGTGACCCGATCGCAAGATCGGGTTACAGTCGCATGACACTCAGCTCACGCTCGCAGCAGAGCCTGAGCCGGGGGACATTAGCATATCGCATCCGATGCTCTCGCATCGGATGCCATACGCTCGTGTGAGTCTAGCCAGAGTGGAAGAAGCCGACGACTGAGCATCACGGATCTCTGCCTCCAACTCAGAGGACAACATGGCAATTACAATTCCCTGGGGAAGAATGGAGGATGGAAGTTCTGGAGGAGATACAGAATCCAGACTGCATTTTAGAGCATCAACTTTCATGTTCTTAGACCCTGACCTGAACGTGATGGAAAAATTAAATCTTGATAAAAATAATGACCACCTGGCCTGTCTAGGGGTCAACCGTTTAGATGATTCAATATACGCCAAATTTTTATGACCAGTAATAACCCTGATTTGATGGACAGCATCCTCCAAAAAATGCCTCCATTCCTAAAACACAAGTTTAACAGCAAGCAGCTCACGATTCCCGACATCATAATTTCTCTCTGCAGGCGAGAATTTCTTTGAGAAAAACTGGCCACAAGTTAGTTAATGTTTTAGGACCTTGAGACAACATCACTCCCACTCCTACCTCAGAGGCGTCCACCTCCACAATAAACGGCCTTGTGAGGTCTGGCTGAATGAGAACCAGTGTGGACATAAAATATCTTTTCAAATACAGAAAGGCCCCAACAGCCTCTGGAAAGCAAACCCTCAGATACGCCCCCTTACGTGTGAGATCCATCAAAGGTTTAACAATCTGAGAAAACCCCTTGATAAACTTCCTGTAGTAATTGGCAAACCCCAGGAAACGTTGCAATGCTTTAAGGTCACTGGGTTGGACCCAATCAATAGATTATATATAATTATTATTATATTATATATAATATTATAGCTTGCACCTTCCCAGGGTCCATCTTAAACTCAATCGCTGACACAATGAACCCAAGGAATGAGATATCCTGAACAGCAAATGTACATTTTTCCAACTTAGCAAAAAGTCTTCGTAACACAGAGTGGATATGTTCATAATTAGAATCCAGATTAGGCGGGAAAATTAAAATATCATCCAGATAAACCACAATAAATCTTCCAATGTAATCTGAAAAGATATCATTCATAAAGTTTTGGAAAACAGCAGGTGCATTAGTCAGTCCAAAAGCCTTCACAAGATTCTCAAACAGACCCTCGGACGTTAAAAATAACGTCTTCCACTCATGACCCTCCCGGATGTGTATTAAATTATAAGCACCTCCAAAATCTAGGTTAGAAAACCATTTGGCCCCAGTAAGCTGATTATATAGGTCAGGCATAAGTTGAAGCAGATTGGTATTTTTAATTGTTATTTTATTCAGTTCCCAGAAATCGAGGCAGGGACGGAGTCCCCCATCCTTCTTTTTAACAAAGAAAAATCCAGCAGTGACAGGAGAGGGGGGGGGGGGGGGGGAGGACGGATATGGCCTTCCATAAACTTTCGCTTATATATGCCTTCATGGCAGTCTATTCAGGGCCAGAAAAATTATAGAGGCGAGCTATGCGCAATTTGTCATTAGGAGCAAGGTTGATGGCAAAATCATAAGGGTGATGGGGCGGTAGGATCTCTGTCTCTTTTTCTGAAAAAACATCTCTGAAATCCTTTAGGTACTCCGGAAGTCCCTTCGGACTAGCAGAGAAAACCTGAACAGAATTGAGACATTTCATTTGACAATAAGAACCCCATTGAACAATATCACTCAGACACCAATCAATGGCAAGATTATGCATATGTAAGCAAGAGGACAGAGAGTTTTTATAGTGCAAAAGGTACAAAAGTTTTATAAGAAGCAGCAGGTGGACATCCATTAAAAACAAGTAAAATAGCAGGACCAAGCTCCAATGTGTACATCACTTCAGGGTTAACAACGCATGAATTATTATGACAATGCAGAAAGACGAGTGCACATATTGCATATATCCTGTCTTGGGCTATGCCCATAGAAAGTTTAACCATACTGGATCACATTTGCATCACAGATTGTATTAGTATAGGTAAGAGCATATCTACCAGTGGTGGCAACGTGGCACAATGACGAATACCTCTGCTCTGATGAAGAATGAACACCTAAGAAATTCGAAACGTACGTTCGCTTCATGAGGTTCTGCTGCCTTGACCAAGCTGTCATTGTGCCTCCGTGGAGGCAGGTAAGGAGATGTTTGTCATTCCTGCGGTGTCACACACAGCGATGTGTGGTGCTGCAGGAACGACAAACAACAAACAACATCGTACCGGCAGCATCAGCGATATTATGAAAAGGAGCGACGTGTCACCGATCAACGATTTTTGACGTTTTTTGCAATCGGTGATCGTCGCTCCTAGGGTTTACATGCTGCGATGTCGGTAACGGCGTCAGATGTGCGTCACTAACGACGTGACCCCGACGATATATCATTACCAATGTCGCAATGTGTAAAGCCCACCTAAGTGTGAATTCAGCCGTTACAAACTGGATCAGGTTCTGGAGTAACAGAGTCTTGTAAATAGCAACAATCTGAATGTTTTTTCCAATCTAAGGGGCACTTTGCACACTACGACATCGCAAGCCGATGCTTGCGATGCCGAGCACGATAGTCCCCTCCCCCGTCGCAGCTGCGATATCTTGTGATAGCTGCCGTAGCGAACATTATCGTTACAGCCGCTTCACATGCACTCACCTGCCCTGCAACGTCGTTCTGGCCGGCGACCCGCTTCCTTATTAAGGGGGTGGGTCGTGCGGCGTCATAGCGACGTCACATGGCATGTGGCCAATAGAAGCGGAGGGGCAGAGATGAGTGGGACGTAAACATCCCGCCCACCTCTGTCCTTCCGCATAGCCGGCGTGAGCCGCAGGTAGGAGATGTTCCTCGCTCCTGCGGCTTCACACACAGCGATGTGTGCTGCCGCAGGAACGAGGAACAACATCGTACCATTGCAGCAGCGTAATTATGGAATTCCCCGACACTACACCGATGATACGATTACGACGATTTTGCACTCGTTAATCATATCATCTAGGATTTACACACTACGATGTCGAGAGTGACGCCGGAAGTGCGTCACGTTCGACATGACCCCACCGACATCGCACCTGCGATGCTGTAGTGTGCAAAGTGCCCCTAACTATCCCTAAACCTAGTTTCATAACCAGTCCAGCATCAATTAAGAAAGCTGCAGGTCCACAGTCAATAAAAGTGAATGCTGACAAAACTGGTTTTTGAAAAGTAGTTCCACATTCATTAGCACTTTACTGGTGGAGTTAAACAGATACCTGAAAGTCTAGGTGACCCCCTTAATAATCACCCAGACTTAGGCGTTTATCGATGGTTTGTCTGCTGGGGGGCGTATTAGGCAGTCCTTCCAAAAATGTCCAGTGTGACCACAGTAGAAACAGGTACCAGATTGCGACGTTATCTCCTCTCCTTTTCTCCAGGGCTGGCTGCACCGACTTCCATGGCCTCTGTGTCAGGTGAATGACTGAGACTGGGAGGGCTGAACGGAGCCTCCCGTTGGGCCACATGTCTTTCCTGTATCCTGTTATCTATTTAGATAGCCTGAGTCATGGCCCAGAGAACAAGGAGGAGAGGGGAGGGCCAGAGCGTCCTTTAAGGTATCAGAAAGGCCTCTGTGAAGCTGACACCTGAAAACTGCGTCATTCCACAGAACTTTAGATGACCAATGTCTGAAGTATAATGCTCAGTAGAGCAGCTTCACTGTGTCAGGTTGATGATCTTAGCCTCAGCCACCTGGACTCTGTCAGGTTCGTCATATATCAACCTCTAAGCATCAAAAAAAAGAGTCTACAGAAGACTGTACTGGGTTTAATGGGGACAAAGAAAAAGGCCACGTTTGAGGACCCCCTTAGCAGGTACATAATAATTCCCACCTGCTGGGACTCATTCCCGGACGATCGGGGTCATAAAGTAAATAATCATTTACAACTCTCCCTGAAAATTCTAAACTGATCTTTCTCCCCCGAAAACTTATTAGGGAGCGCTACTATGGATTCAAGGAAGCTCAATTGAACATCATTCAGTTCAGAAGACATACCTGCAGTCTGTAATAAGGGGTCCTGGGAGGTTCCTAACATGCTAGAAATCTGCCTCTGCAACTGTGTTTGAGAAGATTCTAACTTCTGATGCTCCATAGCCAAATCCTGAACCAAGTGAGTCAGGTTCACCACCTGATCACAGAGCATGCGCACTAGATCCATAGGTGGAGAAAAAAAAAGTCAGGCCAGTCGTAATGTGATGCTATTCACTACTTGCAGATAATATAGACAGAAGGGTAGTCAGATAAGCCAGGGTCAAGAAACTGGAGGACACAACAGAATACAGGGAGTAAGCAGAAATGCAGTCAATTCACAGGCCAATGGTCATAACTCCAGGAGAGTACGTATTAGATTCAGGGAGCAGATAGAGACTTGGTCAAGTAACGGTCCAAGGTCAGAAGCCAGGAGGTAATGACAAGAACACGGAGCGGGCAGAGAGGAATCAAATAATGGTCAAGGGTCAGAAAACTTAAGGGTACTTTACACACTGCAATATCAGTACCAATGTCGCTAGCGAGCGTACCCGCCCCCGTCGGTTGTGCATCACGGGAAAAATCGCTGCCCGTGGCGCACAACATTGCTAACACCCGTCAAACGGACTTACATTCCCGGCGACGTCGCTCTGGCTGGCGATCCGCCTTTCTAAGGGGGCAGTTCGTGCGGCGTCACAGCGACGTCACACGGCAGCCGTCCAATAGCAGAGGAGGGGCGGAGATGAGCGGCCGGAACATGCCGCCCACCTCCTTCCTTCCTCATTGCCGGTGGACGCAGGTAAGGAGAAGTTCGTCATTCCTGCGGTGTCACACATAGCGATGTGTGCTGCCACAGGAACGATGAACGACATCGTACCTGCAGCAGCAACGATATTGAGGAAATGAACGACGTGTGAACGAGCAATGATTTTTCACGTTTTTGTGCTCGTTGATCGTCGCTCATTGGTGTCACACGCTGCGATGCCGCTAACGGCACCGGATGTGCGTCACTAACGACATGACCCCGACGATATATCGTTAGCAATGTCGCAGCGTGTAAAGCACCCTTTAGATCAGAACACAAGCACAAATACAATCCAAGAGCACAACTGCAGAACCAGAGAGTATGACTGGCGAGGTTCTGGGAGAGCATGCTCAGTAATGAAACAGAGCAATTACCAGGAAGGTGGAACACCTGAGTAAAAGTACCTCCCAGAACCAGCACGTAGTTCTGTGGTGTCAAACAAGCTGTAAGCTAGTGCTCAAAGAAACACAGTCGAGCATTTCCAAATGCAAGATGCTGTGCACAAACGAAACATGTAACTGCCAACTCTGTAGTTTAGGAAGGCACAGCAAAACATCACCTGAGTGCAAGATGCCCTGCACAGAGGGATCGTGATATATATACAGTTATTTCAAAACTGAGAAGATACCTAACTAGATAACCAAAGACTTGTAATGTAATCAGCCTTCTGATTCCTCCACGTTCGTCAGATTTAATTTTGGGGGAAATAGAAGAGAAAAAGAGCATGGGCTAAAGGCGGGAATTAGGACAGCATAAAAAAGGCACAAGCAGGGGAAAAAGGACCAGGGAATACAAAAGGGAGAGAAAAGAAAAGAAAAAACGTAAGGGAAACTTAAAACAACGACAGGCATAAATCAGGAATCATTCTGAAACATGTTAACAAGGAAAACTACCATTTAGTCTGATACTATCACTTTACCATAATCATTGGAATATTTGAAATCAAACAAATAATACCAAGTTTTATAGAAGGCATCATATTTGTCATGTAGAGAAGCAGTCAGATCTTCCATGTACAGTCATTCACTCTGTCCGCCCACGTAGACAAACTCGGAGGAACAAAGGACTTCCAGCCCAAGGGGGCTCTGGCTGCCATCACCAAGAATTTCTACAGAAATTTTTTATAACAATAGGAAAAGGACTCAGAGAGTTGAAGTAAGAACAGTTCATGGCCCAAGATCTGTGTTGCACCTGTCACCAATCTGATAACAGCCGTCACTCACTCCCAGAACTGTTGCAGAACTGGACATGACCAAAAAATGTGTAGGAAGTCCATCTCCCCCACTCCTCACGTCCAGCATTTAGAATC
Organism: Anomaloglossus baeobatrachus; assembly: GCF_048569485.1. Taxonomy (NCBI): domain Eukaryota; kingdom Metazoa; phylum Chordata; class Amphibia; order Anura; family Aromobatidae; genus Anomaloglossus; species Anomaloglossus baeobatrachus. The sequence goes on from NC_134355.1 coordinate 359,240,850, forward strand.
GACAGTAGGGTACACCTTGTGAAGTTTAGTCGGAACCCTATTCCATCAGGATAGACATTTATCCCTCTGATCAGGTGTAAGAGAGATGGGGAAGGTCACTAGAGTTGACTACAATGAAATGTGTTGCAGCTAAAGAGTGTCCCCTCTTCTAAGCATAACTTTTAAATCTGGTGAGCAGTCTGGAGAATTGCATGTAGTCAGGGAGAGTAAGCAGGAAGTGTCGTAGTTGGAGAGATCGCCAAGTGCCCAAAGGGCTAGTAGGAACCAAACAATTCTGGAGATCTTACAACACTTGCCAGTCATCTCTAATGCCAGCCTAGTAAGCTCGGAATCTACCTCTGGAAATTCACAGTTGGATCACGGGGTCCAACATACCAGGATTGAAATCTGGAGAGCCGATAATAGGGGAGAGGGGAGAAGGAGTTTGGATAAGGGACCTGCATATCTATGGACTGGAGTAGTAGGACAGATTAGCACTGATTGTGGAATGATGGTTCAGGGCCAGAATGGAAAGGAAGGGTATCCATGGAAGTGTGGCTAGTGGGATTTCAGAAAAGCTTTGTTCAACTGAAACCCAAGGTTTAGTGGAAGAATGTCTAGACCAATCTTTCACTCTAGCCAAATGGGCAGCAAGGTAATAATTTTTTAAGTCTGGGAGGCCTAGACCTCCTCAGGCTTTGGGCCTGCATCATAATTAGAAGGCCAATCTTGCTGTTTATTTGCCCACACAATCCCTATCTGCAAAGGAGATACCTCTTTGAAGAAAAGTTTGGGGATTTTAATGGGAATTTGTCTGAAGTAGGTATAACGTCAGAGAGATGATGTTCATTTTCAGAATTTTACCTCTCCCGAACCAGGTGAACGAGTTTTTTGTCAATTTTTTGAGTCCTCATTAAGGTTTTGGACAAGGGGGATGTAATTTAATTTAAATAGAGAGTTGGTGTCCGCTGACATTTTGAGACCAAGATATTTCAAAGACTGTGCTGCTCAGTAAAATTCAAACAAACTCCTGAGGTGTGAGACTAAATCCTGGGGCGGGGGGGGGGGTTGATATTCAGAGACTTCGAGTTAGCTAGATTAATCTTAAAATTTGCCAGGGAAGAATATCTCCCAAATTCCGACATTAGACATGGGAGTGAAACGCCTGGGTCGGTAATTAAGAATAGTAAGTTGTCTGCATAAGTCGCTATTTTGTGGGCTATGTTGCTAAACTTAGGGTTCTTAATGTCGTCATGATTACTTTCAATGTGGCGTAGCAGGGGCTCAAGCGTAAGACTAAATATTAAGGGAGAGAGTGGGCAGCCCTGCCGCATTCCGTTCAAAGCGGAAAATCTTTCCGATAGCACTCCACTCATATGAACACATGTAATGGGAACTAATCCATTTCAGCATGTTATGCCCCAGACCCAGAGAGACCATAACCTCCTCCATATACAGCCAACTGACCCTGTCAAAAGCCTTTTCAGCATCCATGGTCAATAGTATCAAAGCTGTGTGGTCCATTTTGGCCTTATGGATGAGGTTTAAGACTCTGATGGTGTTATCTCTCGCCTCCCCTCCCATCATGAAAACTGCCTGATCAGGATGTACAATCCCTCCTAGCAATGAAGAGAGTCAATCTGCCAAAATCTTGGAGAACAATTTTAGATCCACATTAAGCAGGCAGATCAGGCGGCAACTGGCGCAGCAAGCGGGGTCCTTACCCTCTTTATGCATAACCGTAATGTTGGCCATTAATGAGTCTCTGGGTAATGGATAGGACTCGCTGGAGGATACATTGTTAAAGGTCATACAAAAATGTGGGAACAGTTAGGGCCCAAGTTTCTTGTAATAGCACAACAGGAGGCTATCGGGACTAGGTGCTTTATTTGTGGAGGAGTTCTGAATTGCAGTAGAGAGCTCCAGTTCAGGCCTCTTTCACATGTCCGTGAAAATCACGCACATTTTTCATGGACGTGTCAAAGGTGCCTATTGCCCTCTGTGTGCCGTGTTTATGGCACACGTGTGTTCTCCGTGTGCTATCCGTGGAGAACAGACATGGAGAACAGGAACTTTCTGCTCACTTGTCCCTGGCGTTGCTGTCCGTGGTTCTGATCTACGGTCTCTGGTCCTGCTGACTCCCCACTGCTGCTGCTTCCGGCCCACAGTGGAGTGAATATGCGATGAACATAAAGAGAGGGGACTATAGAAATTCCTTTTAATTCACAGACACATGTGTTTTCTCCAGTGCGTGTCACACGGATCACATCGTGGTCCCCGTGCGGTCCGTGTGATGCCGGAGAAAAACGGACTTGTCTATGTGTGGAGCATATGGGCACACGTATGCTCCACACGGACACACGGTCCATGGCAAAACACGCACGTGAGCGCAGACCCATTGATTTTAATGGGTCTATGTGTACCCGTGTCTCCAGCACGTGAGGAAATGGACCACACACGCACCAGAGACATGGACGTGTGAAGGAGGCCTCAGAGATAGGCTTTTTAAGTGCCCTTATGTCCTCAGGCCTAAGCTGTGGTAAACTCAAAGTCATAATATAGTACTGTGTTCTTTTCTGGAGAACCCTCCTAGCATCTACAGTCAAAGCCCCATCAATGGAATACAGGGAGGAATAAAAATCCCAAAAGGCAGAGGCAATATTCCCTGGGAGGGAAACTCTCTCACGGGTTTTTGAATATGTGGGATGCACCCCCTTGAGCGTTGAGCCCAAAGGGCTCTAACCAGAGTCCTACTATCTTTATTACCAAATTCATAAAAGAGCCATCGGCACTTGGCCAATGAGGCCTTTGTTTTACAAATCAAAAAGGGACTTCAGCTGTTTGTTGAAACTATTAATCATGACAATGAAAGTCTGAGGATAAAGAAAATATATACAAAACACTAAAAGAATTGGGGGAGGTGGTGTAACGATGTGGGGCCCCGAGTGTATGGGGGCCACACGTCAGGTATCGGGATTAACGCACACCGGAACAATTTGTCTCTTTAACAGACCATATGGTTTATTAACAGCTCAAATAAGCCATGCTAGGTCCCATAACAGAAAGATGCCATGCCTTGGCTTTATCCTCAAAGTCCAACACATAACGTAAAGTCCACACACTCTTGGACTTCCTAACACGTGTCACTGACCCTTGTCAGTACTTGGCTTTATCCTTAAAGTCCAATCCGGGTTACCTTCCTCTGAAGGCGGCTAGTATCCTTACCAGGTTCCCCCTGGCTCCAGCCAGGCTTTGCACATGGACCTAAAAGCCCCTTCCTTCAGGAGAAGGTCTCCTGAGCAGAGCAAAGCACCCTGCTTCTGCTCTCCCCGTCTCCAGCACACACACTGTAAGTCTAGAGTCAGTCTCTATCTAGACTGCCCTAGACACACTCCACCTAGGTTCAGAGACAGGATTGCTTTAACCTCTGGAGCCACACCCACAGGTGGTAAGGTGTGTGTAATCAGCATCACACACCCTTCCATGGCTCTGCATGTAATGCAATCCTGTGGAACCACAGGTCCCAGCCAACTTCACATTGCAGAGCACCCATTCCTCTGCAAAACACACCGGCCCTTTGTAATACAGCCGGTTGATACGTCACAGTGGGCAGAAGTGACCTGCCACAGACAAAAAAAAGATTATTTCTATATTAGTGTGCAATTACCAAGCATTATATACATTGTCAAAAGATGGCATTATATAGCACAAAAAAATACTTAAGTGTATATGCACAGAAATACCCCCCCAAAAAAATAAAAATGTATGTAGGTATAAGTGCATAGATACATCTATCTATATATATAATTGCCTTATTCTGTCTGTCTGTCTGTCTGTCTGTCTTGCTCCAAAATTGTGTCCTTACGGTGACACAAAGCTGATTGGCCGCTGGGCTCGCCATGGCCCCGCCCCCCCGCACGGATTGGCTGCTCGCCCAGGCTGCGCCCCCACACGTATTGGCCGGCCGCTCGCCCAGGCTCCGCCCTCCCCCACAGATTGGCCTCTCGCCCCGGCACCCTGAAGGCATTGGCAACTCGGCCACGCCCCGCCCCCCTCACGCAATGCGCGCTAGCTCTGGCCCCGCCCCCCCACGCATTCCCCGAACGGACACGGTCAGTGGTCACGGAGCCACGACTCCCAGGTGAGTACTGTACCCCCGGGAGCCCACATCAGCGTACGCCGCAAACTCAGCCAACACATACCCTCGCATTTCTGGGGCTGGCCGGCGTATGCTGGTGTGGGCTCCCGTGCGAGCGGGGGACGAGATACGCTGGTAACCATGCTAGCATAGTTACCAGCGCATCAAGGTCCTGCAGCGGCGGACATACACACACGCACATAACAGCACACACATAACAGCACACACACATCAGATCACACACACATCACATCGCATCCACACACACATCACATCGCATCCACACACACATCACATCGCATCCACATACTCACAACATCCTGGGATATCGCTTGCTTCTCGGCGGCGATACTGTGGTGTGAGCTTCCAGGACCTGCCGGAGGATCACATGGCCAGAAGCATGTGGTATCTCCGGATGTTGTGAGTGTGAGCGCGTATGTGCAATATCGTCAATGTGTGTGTGCGTGAGTGTATGCGATCGGGTGTGTGTGAGTGTATGCGATCGGGTGTGTGTGAGTGTATGCGATCGGGTGTGTGTGAGTGTGTTTGTGTGTGAGTGTATGCGATCGGATCTGTGAGTGTCGGCAGAGGAGCACGGAGTGCTGGAGGAGGCTGGGAGGAGAGAGGCTGATCCTGGGGAAGGCTGGGATGGGGAGGCTGAGAGAAGAGAGGCTGATGCTGGCAAAGGCTGAGGCTGGGGTAGGCTGGGAGGAGAGAGGCTGATGCTGGGGACCGAAAAGGCTGATGCTGGGAGGAGAGAGGCTGATGCTGGGGGAGGCTGAGGCTGGGGTAGGCTGGGAGGAGAGAGGCTGATGCTGGGAGGAGAGAGGCTGATGCTGGGTGAGGCTGAGGCTGGGGTAGGCTGGGAGGAGAGAGGCTGATGTTGGGAAGAGAGAGGCTGATGCTGGGAGGAGAGAGGCTGATGCTGGGGGAGGCTGAGGCTGGGGGAGGCTGAGGCTGGGGTAGGCTGGGAGGAGAGAGGCTGATGCTTGGAGGAGAGAGGCTGATGCTGGGGTAGGCTGGGAGGAGAGAGGCTGATGCTGGGGACAGAAAAGGCTGATGCTGGGAGGAGAGAGGCTGATGCTGGGAGGAGAGAGGCTGATGCTGGGGGAGGTTGAGGCTGGGGTAGGCTGGGAGGAGAGAGGCTGATGCTGGGAGGAGAGAGGCTGATGCTAGGGACAGAAAAGGCTGATGCTGGGAGGAGAGAGGCTGATGCTGGGATGAGAGAGGTTGATGCTGGGTACAGAAAAGGCTGATGCTGGGAGGAGAGAGGCTGATGCTGGGATGAGAGAGGCTGATGCTGGGGACAGAGAGACTGATGCTGGGGACAGAGAGGCTGATGCTGGGAGGAGAGAGGCTGATGCTGGGAGGAGAGAGGCTGATGCTGCGGGCAGAGAGGCTGATGCTGCGGGTAGAGAGGCTGATGCTGGTGCAGCATGGGGGATGGAGCACGATGGGGGGTGCGCAGCATGGGGGATGGAGCACGTTTGGGAGTGCGCAGCATGGCGGATGGAGCACGTTTGGGAGTGCGCAGCATGGCGGATGGAGCACGGACCACGTTTGGGAGTGCACAGCATGGCGGATGGAGCCCGTTTGGGAGTGCGCAGCATGGCGGATGGAGCACGTTTGGGAGTGCGCAGCATGGGGGATGGAGCATGTTTGGGAGTGCGCAGCATGGGAGATGGAGCACGATGGGGGGTGCGCAGCATAGGGGATGGAGCACGATGGGGAGTGCGCTGCATGGGGGATGGAGCACGATGGGGAGTGCGGAGTATGGCGGATGGAGCACGTTTGGGAGTGCGCAGCATGGCGAATGGAGCACGTTTGGGAGTGCGCAGCATGGTGGATGGAGCACGTTTGGGAGTGCGCAGCATGGCGGATGGAGCACGTTTGGGAGTGCGCAGCATGGGAGATGGAGCACGATGGGGGGTGCGCAGCATAGGGGATGGAGCACGATGGGGGATGGAGCACGATGGGGAGTGCGCTGCATGGGGCACGATTGGAAGTGCACACTTCCCCCCAACACACACACACACACACGCGCGCGCACTGCACAACACATACACACACACTGGGAACCACAAACAACTGCCCTACACAGACACCCACACACACAGACAACGCTGCACACACACAACACCCAACACACAAACACCGCGGCACACACAAATATTCGCACATACCGCACAACACACACATTGCACAAAACATACCTCCCCCCTAAACACACACACACACCCCCACCCACACAAACCGCGCAACACACACACACACAATGCTACAGACACACAGCGCTCCACAAACAACGCAACACACAAACAACACCGCTCTCACCCCCCGTCACACCCAGACAACACCCAGAACATGTAAAGCCCCTACACAAACACTTGGTAACTACATACAACAACACCTATATATATATAACAAATATCATACATGAACTACACAATACGTAAATTCTAGAATACCCGATGCGTAGAATCGGGCCACCTTCTAGTATATATATAATTGCCTTATTCTGTCTGTCTGTCTGTCTTGCTCCAAAATGATGTCATTACAGTGACAACCGTCGCATTGGCCGCTCGGCTCGGCCCGGCCACGCCCCCCGAACACTGTGCCCGCTCGGCCATGCCCCCCGCACACTGTGCCCGCTCGGCCACGCCCCCACACGCTGTGCCTGCTCGACCACGCCCCCCGCACACTGTACCTGCTCGCCAACGCCCCCCACAAACTGTGCCCGCTTGGCCACGCCCCCCGCACACTATGCCTGCTCAGCTACGCCCCCGCACACTCTGCCCGCTTGGCCACGCCCCCCACACACTTTGTACGCTCGGCCACGCCCCCTGCACACTTTGTCTGCTTGGCCACGCTCCCCACACACTTTGCCCACTTGGCCACGCCCCCCGCACACTTTGCCTGCTCGGCCACGCCCCCCGCACACATTGGGCACCTATACACCTCCCCCCAGGACTACTTCACCTATTCGACACCTCCCCCAAGGACTACTCCACCTATTAGACACCTCCCCGCAGGACTACTCCACCTATTAGACACCTCCCCTCAGGACTACTCATCCTATTAGACTCCTCCCCCAGGACTACTCCTCCTATTAGACTCCTCTCCCAGCAGGACTACTCCTCCTATTAGACTCCTCTCCCCCCAGGACTACTCCTCCTATTAGACTCCTCCCCCCAGGACTACTCTTCTTATTAGACTCCTCTCCCAGCAGGACTACTCCTCCTATTATCTTCCTCTCCCCCAGGACTACTTTTCCTATTATACTCCTCTCCCCCCAGGACTACTCCTCCTATTATCCTCCGCTCCCCCAGGACTACTCCTCCTATTATACTCCTCACCTCCAGGACTACTCCTCCTATTATATTCCTCTCCCCCCAGGACTACTCCTCCTATTATCCTCCTCTCTCCCCAGGACTACTCCTCCTATTATACTCCTCACCTCCAGGACTACTCCTCCTATTATACTCCTCTCCCCCAAGGACTAATCCTCCTATCATCCTCTCCCCCAGGACTACTCCCCCTATTATATTCCTCTCTCCCCAGGACTACTCCTCCTATTATCCTCCTCTCTCCCCAGGACTACTCCTCCTATTATACTCCTCTCCCCCCAGAACTACTCCTCCTATTATCCTCCTCTCCCCCAAGACTACTCCTCCTATTATTCTCCTCTCCCCCCAGGACTACTCCTCCTATTATCCTGCTCTCACCCCAGGACTACTCCTCCTATTATACTCCTCACCTCCAGGACTACTCCTCCTATTATCCTCCTCTCTCCCCAGGACTACTCCTCCTATTATCTTCCTCACCCCCCAGAACTACTCCTCCTATTATCCTCCTCTCCCCAGGACTACTCCTCCTATTATCCTCCTCTCCCCCAGGACTACTCCTCCTATAATCCTGCTCTCCCCCCAGGACTACTCCTTCTATTATACTCCTCACCTCTAGGATTACTCCTCCTATTATACTCCTCTCTCCCCAGTACTACTCCTCCTATTATCCTCTTCTCCCCCCAAGACTACTCCTCCTATTATACTCCTCACCTGCAGGACTACTCCTCCTATTATACTCCTCTCCCCCCAGGACTACTCCTCCTATTATACTCCTCTCTCCCCAGGACTACTCCTCCTATTATACTCCTCTCTCCCCAGGACTACTCCTCCATTACACACACTCTGCAGAAAACATACCTCCCCCCAAAACACACACACGCACCCACACAAACCACGCAACACACACAGCACCACACCCACACAACGCTGAAGACACACAGCGCTCCACAAACAACACAACGCAACACACACAACGCAACACACAAACAACACCGCTCTCACACACCCACACACCCAGACAACACCCAGAACATTTACAGAGCCCTACACAAACACTTGGTAACAACACACAACAACATCTATATATACAACAAAAATCATACATTACCTACACAATAAATTCTAGAATACCCGATGCGTTAGAATCGGGCCACCATCTAGTACTTAATCAATAAATTATAATATATAAATTTATAAATATCCATAAACAAATAAACCTACCAATATACAAATAGATGTAACTGTCATGATCCAGGACCGGTATTCTCCACTCCAGAGTTTCACAGACCCGGCCTGGTTATGTCAGGGGTTAACTCCCATCAGCCTCATTCTCGTTTCAAGAGACACTATATATGGTCTCTGAACCTGCATTCCTGTGCTGGTTATAGTATTGCTCTGCAGCCTGTGACTTGCTCTGGTGAGATTTCCTGGTTTATCTGACTCCTTGTTGTCGTGCCCTGACTTGTACTCTCCCCTGTTCGTCCGTCTGTCCCACTCCTTGACTTCCTGGTCCTTTTTGTTGTTTGTGTTTCCCTCTGCATTCCTGATCTCTCGCCTTCTGACTTGGTTGTGTTTTCTGACTTGATTACCCTTTGCTGTGACTTGACCCTCTTGGAGACCCTGACTATTTGACTACTCTATTGCCCCCTGGTAGTTCGCCTGTTAGCTGCCTGCTGCAGTTACTCTGCTGTACTTCAGCTACCTTTCTGTTACAGTGTAACTTTGACTCTCCTTCACTAGTCTGCTGCCACCTAGTGGAAAATACGCTGTACTACGTCTTACTAGCCTTTGTACAGCGTGACATTAGCATCATGAATTAATAAATAATTCTGAGAAAATAAAAATTAAAATAAATAACAGAGCAAATTAATTAGGAAAATAAATTGTATCAGCTCACCACTTCAGAAGTCCTTGTAGAAACAGCTTGGCGGATTTCATTAGTTTGGTGCACAGAAGCTCGTGGCTGATATCCACATGAAGTACAGGAGCGGAAAGGAAGTGAAGATCCAGCACCATATAAAAATCAAAATTCCTTCTTTATTTCTTCATGATTAAAAAAGGGTAGGACGGGGAGGCTACACCATCTCCATTTTAAAAAAACGTAACACACAAGACATGTTTGGAACACCCAAGTTTTCTTGATCACATGTAACACTTGGGTGTTCAAAACACATCTTGTGTGTTACATCTTTTAATATGGAGATGGTGTAACCTTCCCTCCTCCCCTTTTTAATCATGAAGAAATAAAGAAGGAATTTTTGTTTTTATATGGTGCTTAAGGAAATAAATACAGATACTTTAAACCTGTTCTAAAGTTTAAGCCATTTGGAAACCTAGTATCTACGAGTAGCTGCAAGATCCAATTAGCCTCATGTTTGAGTAAAATTCTAGACCAATCTCTCCCTCTTGGTGGATGGGTAACTTTTTCTATGCCAATGACTTTCAATGCTTGTGAGAGATTCAGTACCTGCCGCTGACTGTGAGTGACCAATGGAGCCTCGTTCTGAGGCATTTTGGGATAGATATGATGTTTTCATCACTTGTTACAGTATTTTTGTGATATTGCAGGGTCCCCCCAAAAAATTAATTTTGGGGTTCATTTTTTTCCGTTTACGGTGTTTACCAATTGGATTATTTATGTATTTGGATAGATTGAACTTTTGTGAATACGGTGATACCACATATGTTTTTTTTCTAATTATTTATCCTTATACACTCTTTTAATGAAAGAACAACTCACAATGGTCACAGAAATAACTTGAATATGACAAAAGTAATAATAAATAAAAAAAATCTATGAAAATGTACTAATGAAAGTCAGACATTGCTTTTCAACCATGCTTCCACAGAATTAAAAAAATAAATAAATAAATAAAACTCATGAAAAACGCCTGGACACAAATGATGGTACACCTGAAAATTGACAAAGGGGACATGTCAAATCAAGGTGTGCCCACTAATTAGCATCACAGGATGTACAATCGTGTAATCAGTCAGTGGGCCTGTACATAGGGCTACAGATACTCACTGTGCTGTTTGGTGCCATGGTGTTTACCACACCCAACATGGACTAATGGAAGAAAAGGAAAGAGTTGTCTGAGGAGATTAGAAAGAAAATGATAGACAAGCATGTTAACGGTAAAGGTTATAAGATCATCTCCATGCAGCTTGATTTTCCTGTGACTACCGTTGCACATATTATTCAGAAATTTAAAATCCATGGGTCTGTAGCCAACCTCTCTGGATGTGGCCGCAGGAGGAAAATTGATGACAAATCAAAGAGATGTATAATGTGAATGGTAACAAAAGAGCCCAGAAAAACTTCTAAAAAGATTAAAGGTGAACTTCAAGCTCAAGGAACATCAGTGTCAGGTCACACCATCCATCGTTGTTTGAGCCAAAGTAGACTTCATTGGAGATGACCAAGGAGGACACCATTGTTGAAAAAAAAAAATCATAAAAATGTCAGACTGGAATTTGCCAAACTACATGTTGAGAAGCCACAAAACTTCTGGGAGAATGTCCGATGGACAGATGAGAGAAAAATGGAACTTTTTGGCAAGGCACATCAGCTTTATGTTCACAGACAGAAAAATGAAGCATATCAAAAAAAGAACACTGTCCCTACTGTGAAACATGGAGTAGGTGCTGTTATGTTCTGGGGCTGCTTTGCTGCATCTGGCACAGGGTGTCTTGAATCTGTGCAGGGTACAATGAAATCTCAAGACTATCAAGGAATTCTATAAAGAAATGTGCTGCCCAGTGTCAGAAAGCTTGGTCTCATGCGGGCGTCAAACGAGACGATCTATCGTGCAATCGCACGAGCGATCGCACCTGCCCCCGTCGTTTGTGCGTCACGGGCAATTAGTTACCCATGGCGCACAAAGTCGTTAAACCCCCATCACACGCACTTACCTGCTGAGCGACGTCGCTGTGGGTGGCGAACATCCACTTCCTGAAGGGGTTGGGACGTTTGGCGTCACAGCGACGTCACACAGCGGCCGGCCAATAGAAGCGGAGGGGCGGAGATGAGCGGGACGTAAACATCCCGCCCACCTCCTTCCTTCCACATAGCCGGCAGGACGCAGGTAAGCTGTGTTCATCGTTCCTGGGGTGTCACACGGAGCAATGTGTGCTACCCCGGGTATGATGAACAACCGGCGCAGAGAAGAAGAAACGACTTTTTGAAAATGAGCGACGTGTCAACGAGCAACGATATGGTGAGTATTTTTGCTCGTTCACCATCGCTCGTAGCTGTCACACGCTACGATATATCAAACGATGCCGGATGTGCGTCACTTATGACGTGACCCCGCCGACATATCGGCCGATATATCGTCTCGTGTGACGCCCGCATCAGTCGCAGATCATGGTTCTTGCAACAGGATAATGACCCAAAACACACAGCTAAAAACACTCAAGAATGCTAAGAGGAAAACATTGGACTATTCTGAAGTGGCCTTCTATGAGCCCTGCCCTAAATCCTATTGAGCATCTTTGGAAAGAGCTGAAACATGCCATCTGGAAAAGGCAACCTTCAAACACGAAACAACTGGAGCAGTTTGCTCTTGAGGAGTGAGACAAAATACCTGTCGAGAGCTGCAGAAGTCACATCAGTTACAGGAATCGTGTGATTGCAGTGATTGCCTCAAAAGGTTGTGCAACAAAATATTAAGTTAAAGGTACTATCATTTCTGTCCAGGCCTATTTCATGAGTTTTATTTTCTAAAAAATTCTGTGGAAGCATGGTTGAAAAGCAATGTCTGACATTCATTTGTTCATTTTCATAGATTTTTTTAGTTGTTATTACTTTTGTCTGATTCAAATTATATCTCTGACCATTATGGAGTTTTCTTTCATTAAACGAGTGGTACCAACAATTTTGACCACGTGTTTATTTAATAGGGTAAAATTGGGTCGATTTTAGCTTAGTTTTGTTTTTCATATTTTTGTAAACATTTTTTTTACTTGTAACTTTACATGTTAGTCCCCTTAGGGGACTATACGAGTAACCTGAGATCATCCTATCACTTGTGCTATATACAGCAATGCTACAGTATTGATGCACATAGTGAAAATCACGGTCTCCTTTGAAGCCCGGACACAGTCATTGTTTAGAGAGAGTTTTCAAATGCCAAGCATGAGGCTCTCATAGAGATGTACTGAGTTGTGACCTCTGCTGTGCTCCATTAAACACTGGAGCTCCCGGCAGGTCACAAACTGCCTGACACCGACCGGAGCTGCACCACTCCAGCAGTAACATAATCATTAAAAACCTTGCTGGATTGGTGCTTTAATTAATATTTATATTTATGAAAGAAAACTTACTTTGCAGCATTTCTTTTCCACATTTGCCAAAGACCTTTGCACAGTCCTGTACAGAATAAATATGCACAATATATGCTTATATATAAATTTAGATAACCAATGGCTCCAATTGTCTTCAAGCTTTTTTATATATATACATATAAATATATATATATATATATATATATATATATATAAAACCTTTCGATATTAAACCTTGTGAATTTCCTACTATTTATCCTATTACCCTAATATATGGCCTTTTCACAACGCTCAGATTAAGGCACTGAACTGTATCTGCAGTTGATCCTGTTATTCTGCAAGCTCTTTCAATCCCATTTAATTTTCCTTGTGAATGGTACATATTCTTTGTTAAGCATAAGTATGATAATGTTATCCTTCTGCCACTACTTAGCAGCTTAAGTATCACTGAGCAGAAGCATCCAAGCATGTACCCTTCCTGAAATTCAACAGGAAACTATGTGCAGATTGAGCACAGTTCAATAAATGCAAACCACTGCACATTCTTCAGGAAATGATGATTTAAACATAGCAATGCTTCCATGTATGAAAATACAATTTGATGGTTTTTTAGTACCTTTCTTAATTAATCATTAGGAAATTACTAGCCATCAGAATAGATGCAGGAGGAGATTTACTTTGTCATTCATGTGTAGAGAGGTTATTGTATTTGGTGAGAATCCTAACATTCTTAAAGGGGATATCCAAACTATCAAAACTAATGACTTCTTCACAATTTAAAAAAAAACTATTTTAATGGTGGTGGTCCAATTATTGGTACCCACTCCAATCACCCATTTATTGCACTTTGCAGGTTGGTTCATATATGCCTCTACCATATTTTCAGAGGCAAATCAAGATATTTTGTGCGGTTCTACTGCTAAATCAAAGAAAACACTGACATATATTGAAAAGCTGCTAAAGAAAATACGGCAAAGGCAAGTGCAAACCTACCTGCAGGTTTATGTAAAGCCTTTTCCTAACAGGTGCTAATAGTTGGATCACTCAAATCATGGTTTATCTTAAGGATGAGCCATCAATGTTAAAAGGATGGATAGCTCTTTTAGGGCTAGTGCTACACAATGAACTTTGTAACTATAATGCCCTTATCTGCATCCCCGCGCTGTCCTGTCCCCCTCCCCCAGCCAGTGAGGATGCCGGCTCTCTCACCTTCTCAGCTGCCCAGCTGTGGCTGCTTCATCCCCAGTCCATGCTGCAGTCTCCAGGACCTGTGCACACCACACAGGCCTCCTGGGAATGTTCACAGAGTGCACGTGGGACAAGCCCCTTTTCTTAAAGGGCCAGTATGCCCTAACCCAGAAGCTTCCAGTATTTAAGGCACCTTCCCCTTAAGGGAGGTGTCTGGGCAACAAGTTCTATACATGGCTAATTCTCAGGTCCTTTGTGCTGCTGCTGTCATTGTGCTGTATGCTGTTACTGATTAGTATCTGTGTTTCAGTGCATTACAAGTCTGCTGGTGTATCTATCCACACTGGCCATCTACAACAATATCCACTGCTGCAAATATCCACACCGGCCACCTACCACAATATCTGCTGTGGGGGAGAAAGTATCCACATCAGCTGCTGCATCCATCCATCCTGGCTGAATAAACGACACAGACTCCTGTTCCTACAACCAGATTTTGTATTGTATCCATGGTGCCAGCTGCCAAGGTACCAGTAATCTTCTGAAACTGCCCTCTTTTAACTGCCTACCAGTGTGTGTGCCTATCGCTACCGCTGGTGTCACCAATCCTGCTCAATTCACCGGTCTGCAGCAAGAGGTATTGCGGCAACGTGAACAACAGGATTGGATGCTGATTCATCTTCAGTCACTGGACACCCACTTTCAAGCCATGTCTCTGTCAAACGTGGTACCAGCTGCAGTTTCTACTCTAGCAGCAAATCTGACCCAAGACCTGGCCTCTGTCTGATGTCCCCTCCACAGCATGACGGTGATCCCTAGTTATGCAGGAGCTTCTTTAACCAGTGCTCCCTGCACTTTGAGCTGCTGTCGCATCTGTTCTCCTCAGACCAGACTAAAGTGGCCTTAAAGATGTTGCATCTGACTGGCAAAGTTCTGGCTTGGATTAACACTGTGGGAGAGAAGTGATCCAATTAATCTGCTGGTCCTCTTAGAGACATTCCATAAGGTGTTCAATGAGCTGGGTCTAGTCTCTTTGGCCGCATCCTCGCTGCTCAGACTCTGCCAAGGGAGTCTTACTGTAGACAAATATGCCGTCAAGTTCCGCACCCTGTAATCTGAACTGGGCTGGAATAAAAAAGCACAGGTGGCTATCTTCTAGGAAGGTTTGTCTAGAAGAATAAAAGATGAGCTGGTGGGTCGAGATGTGCCAACTTCTCTGGCTGACCTAATATCACTGGCTATTCGCATGACCTACGGTTCCAAGATTGATCCAGAGAGACAAATCGGTGAAAGAGGTTGTTGCGCTTGGTGCCTTCATTCCAGAGGTCTATTATGCCATTACCTGTAGCCTCTGCTGCTCCCTCCAAGTCCACGGAGGTAGATCAAGTGCAAACGGCCAGTCATTGCCATGAGATCCATCGCACCAGTGAGGGGTGCTTCTTCTGTGGTAGTTCCACGCACCTAATTCACTTTTGTTCTAAAAGGCTGAGAAACTTCCCAGCCTATGGTCAATAGGAGAGGCTACCAAGTGTGAGAGCAAGTCCTCTTCATCTCTATATATGACTACATTCGTAACCAGTAGCAATTCATAGTTTTCCAAGACGTCCTTGCTGGACTTTGGTGCCAATGGACATTTCATACAGCAGGCCATAGTGTATTGGTATCGGATTCCCATTCGTCAGCTTCAAGCTCCCATTAATGTTCTGTTGGTGGACATAAAGCCTTTGCCTGAGCCCATCCAGTTAATCACCGAGGAAGTTGACCTTCATGAGGGAGTACTGCATATGGAGAAAATCGTTTTTCACGTGTTACCGGGAATATTGCATCCGCAATTGGTGGGTCTTCCGTGGATTCAGAAACATGAATTGGTTCTGGACTGAGTGGCCCAAAAAGACGTGTATCCTCGAGTTCAATATTGTCAAAAGAGGTGGCCCGAATTTACAAAAAGTAGTATAAGTGGACAGTAGAAGATTGACAACGGGTGATGTGGAGTGATGAGACTAAAGTCAATAGACTAGGCAAATGGTGCAAATGAGTCTGGTAGAAACAAGGAGAAATAGTTTAACAGATAGAGAAATTGAAGGAACTGTCAAGTTTGTTGGAGGAAGATTGATAATATATGGTTTGCTCACAGCCAAAGGCATTGGATACTTAACCAGGATTGATGGTGGTATCAATGCTGAGCTATATCTGAGTATCCTACAAGACGAGGGATCACTTTCACTTGTTTTCTTTCTTTTGCTTTATATCATGAAACACTGCTCGTTACCACAAACTGGACCTGGAGCTGACATTGTATATATGTTAATTAAGAGTTTGATGGACTTGCTTACATCTGGTCATGTTACAGTTTGCAAACAACTTTCAGGTTGATGAAGAGAGATCTGTGCTATGTTCGCTGACGGTTATGCACAGATAAGCAAAACTAATTGCATTTCTACTGGCTGAGTTGTAATGTGATGTATGGAAAATTGAGCAATTATTACAAGAAATGCATTGTGTAGCTGTACATTCTGCCCAGGTCATTGCATACTTTGTACTGAAACTAAAACTCTTAAAATATGCCATACTGTAAAAGTTGTAGTTTCACCACGATTGCAGACCACTGCTTTTCAGTGAATGAGTTAACAGTAAAGGGTACTTTACACGCTGTGATATCGGTACCGATATCGCTAGCGAGGGTACCCGCCCCCGTCGGTTGTGCGTCACGGGCAAATCACTGCCCGTGGCGCACAACATCGCTAACACCCATCACACGGACCTGCAACGTTGCTCTGGCTAGCGATCCACCTTCTTTCTAAGGGGGCGGTTCGTGCGGTGTTACAGCGATGTCACACGGCAGCCGTCCAATAGCAGAGGAGGGGCGGAGATGAGCGGCCGGAACAAGCCGCCCACCTTCTTCCTTCCTCATTGCCGGTGGACCCAGGTAAGGAGATGTTCGTCGTTCCTGCGGTGTCCCACACAGCGACGAACAACATCGTATCTGCAGCAGAAATGATATTTGGAAAAGGAGCGACATGTCAATGAGCAACGATTTTTCACGTTTTTGCGCTTGTTGATCATCGCTCCTTCGTGTCACACTCTGCGATGTCGCTAACGGTACCGGATGTGTGTCACTAACGATGTGACCTCGATAATATATCGTTAGCGATGTCGCTGCATGTAAAGCACCCTAAAGTGTTGAGATCGAAGACTGCCTTTCTCAGGCTCTATTTGTGATATCATAGAGGGTAAAGTTATAGTATCAGGCAGAGCCAACAAGTAGAAGCTCAATTTGTTCACAGAACAGTGGAAGAGCTCATTCAGCTCATCCATCATGACTGTCAGACTGTATTTCTGCTACTTTGGGTTGTGCTTGTAGCACTACTAATTAAAGGGAACTAATCACCAGGATTTTCATATATAACCTAAAGCCAGTGCTATACTAGCAATATCAGTCTGTTTCTCTGTATACCTGTAGTGGTCAGCACAGATGTTTAGGTTTTGAAACCCAAGAAAGTAAAGTTTATAAAATCGTCAGCTTCTTGAGTGACAGCAGCTGAGGATCAAATAATATATGGGTGTATTTAGAGTTATCCCCTCCTCCTGTTAGAATTAGCATAAGTATTATACAATCGATTTAACCGTTCACTACCAAGACCTGTGTGAGGTCATACCCATGTGATCAGAAGGGACGGGGCCTCAGCCAACAGAAAAATGTTGCTTCGTGGTATCAGCTTTGTTGGCTGAAGCCCTGATCTTACTGGTCAGATGGGTATGCCCTCACACAGGTCCTGCATGTGAAAACATGAATCATTCTCAGAATGATGGCAAGAAGGAAGTGTGGAGAAGGCTTGGAATGGTTGATGGTTCAAAGCACACCACATCCTCTCTAAAACATGTTGGAGGCAATGTGATGGCATGGGCATGTATTCCTTCCAATGGCATTAGGTCACTAGTGTTTATTGATGATGTGAGACGTAGCCGGATGAATTCTGCAGTGTACAAAGGAATACTTTCTGCTTACATTCAAGCAAATGCAGAAAAGTGTATTGGACAGCGCAAAGGCCTGGTAAAGCATCACAAAGGAGGAAACCCAGCGTTTGGTGATGTCCTTGGATCCAGACTTAGGCGGGCTTTGCACACTACGACATCGCAGGCCGATGCTGCGATGCCGAGTGCGATAGTGCCCGCCCCCGTCGCAGCAGCGATATGTGGTGATAGCTGGCGTAGCGAAAGTTATCGCTACGCCAGCTTCACACACACACTCACCTGCCGTGCGACGTCCCTGTGGCCGGCGACCCGCCTCCTTGTTAAGGGGGCGGGTCGTGCGGCGTCACTGCGACGTCACACGGCAGGCGGCCAATCAGAGCGGAGGGGCGGAGATGAGCAGGATGTAAGCATCCTGCCCACCTCCTTCCTTCCGCATATCCTACGGAAGCCGCAGTGAGGCCGGTAGGAGACGTTCCTCGCTCCTGCGACTTCACACACAGCGATGTGTGCTGCCGCAGGAGCGAGGAACAACATCGGACCATTGCGTCAGCGTAATTATGGATTACGCCAACGCTGTACCGATGATACGATTACGATGCTTTTGCGCTCGTTAATCGTATCATCCAGCCTTTACACACTACGATGTCGCATGCGATGCCGGAAGTGCGTCATTTTCAATTTGACCCCACCGACATCGCACCTGCGATGTCGCAGTGTGCAAAGTGCCCCTTAGGCAATCGTTACCTGCAAATGATTTTCTACAAAATATTGCAACTGAACATTTTATTAATGATAAAGTAAATTTTTCAATTCTTTATGAACCTCAGAACTGATGAGGCATTGAAGAAAAATTAATGCAATGGTTGTAAAAATGTTTCATAAGATATTTTAGTTCAATCCTGTTAATTAAACCTGAAAGACTACAATTGCATCCAAGTTGTTTATTTTAGATAAAAAATAGCAGCATGCAAAGCTCAATTCACGAAGGTTTGGTCACCATCCAAATATTTCTGGATGGAAAAAGAAAAAAAAATAAGTCATACTGGGTACATCTTGTCATGTTGAGATCAAACACTATTAAATAAGTAGCCTATGTTATTTACATGTATTACTACTATTTACTTGTTTATTTACTATAGGGTATATGCTGAGATTATGTTTTTCTTGGGGCTTTTATGGATGGAAAAATTATTTTAAATTTAAAAAAAAAAAAATTATACTAATTTTCCGCTTACCCCTCCAGCCCCCTCATTACTCTCCACCACCCCACCAGTCCTTGCCATATCTTCTGATTCCCCCGATGCTTACATTGGAATTTTCAGTCCTCGCCTCTAGACTTCTGGATGTTATGGCACCCAGGAGGATTCTGTGCAGGAGCGTGGAAGGTCAACGGTGTCATGATTTTACGAAATGAGCCATGACCTCTGTCCACCTGAGCAGAACCATTCCTTGTGCAATTGACACGCCCGCCCCAGGGCCGGGGGCACTCGGAACCGGGCCGGACTAGTCCGGGGATGTCAGCAGTGGCGGGGGTCCGCCTCCGTGACCCTGGCGGTGTCTTTTAATAATAAAGGGGAGATGATGGGAGTTGTAGTTAATGTTTAGTAAAATTCGTGACACCACCTGTGGATTGCGGCTTTGGAACCGCAACTGCTGGACAGGACATCGGGGGCTGCTGTTGTGGCAGCTGAGGTATTTCTTGCTCTCCACAGGTGGAGCGGGTACCCCGGGGCAACCGTTAGGGTAAAGTCTGTGGTGGATGTTGATGAGGTGCAGGACAAAGCAGACGACATGGGTCTTGCAGTTAAGATGTTTTTACTCATTGTTCATTCAATGCTGCAGCTGACCCGTGGTATGCCTGGATCCACTGTCGTGGGCCTCCGCCGATCCCGGATAGTTCAAGGGTCAGTACCGGTGCACCCCTAAATGTGTCCTTCCCTGGCCGTCTCACTTGCGCCGACCTTCACTAGACTGTCCTGCGCCTCCGCCACCGAGCCTGTCCAAAGGGTGGCTGACCTCAGTCCTTTTATTGCTCCCCCTTGCAGGTGATGGGTGGCAGGTTGTGGTCTCGGGCACCTGAAGCAACCTCCCGGGCCGTCTGATTGCTAAAGGAATTGTTTTTCTTCTTTAGCCTGAGGTCCGTCCCCGTTATTTCGACCAGATCCCTCCACCCCGGTGTTCTTGGTGGAACAAGTCCACAGAGGCCTCCCACACATCCGTGGCACTCTGGAATCCTTTCAATCGGTGTCACTTGGACCTAGCAAGACCCCAGGATCTTCACCTAAAACCTCCTTTTGGCTACACTCCTCTCTGACTAGATCTTCCTGTCAACTGTCACTTCTCTGACAGACTTCCTCCACAGACTGACTAGTTCAAACTTGAACAAACAGGTTTTTCAAACAGACTCCCTGACTCCACCTACACACCACCTGCCAGGCTCCACCCCTTCAGGCCAGTGAATGGAACTTAAGGCTCCATAACCAGGTATACTGGTCGCTGCTTCTCAGCATTAATGGAGTACCTGCCTTAAACCCTGACCCAGTGTGTGACCTAACAATTGGTGTGTGCAGGTTTTGTCTGTGAACCGGTAGATGACCCCCTTCTTACCCAGGATGAGATGCCACCCCTCTGACTGAGGTGCAGTACCTCTGTGGTGACGAAAGCCTCAGGAGCGCCACACAATGACACTCAAACGTCCAGCACAGTGCTGAAAGGCCTGAAGATTCCATTGTGAGCGGCTCAGATGAGCCAAAAACTGTAAGGGATGCAGTGAGTAGGAGAGAAGCTGAAGAGGTGAGTGGTTGGGTGAGTATAACAATTTCTTTCTTTTTTTTTATGTTGATGGCATATTATGGTTCAGAAAAATGATAGAAAGCCAATGTATATTGTGTGCACATACTGCACAATTATTTGGAAAGTTAGTTTTTTGGCCTTAAATCCTTAATAGTCACTGACTTAAAAATTACCTAGTATCCCCGGACAGGTGAAAATGCAGCAGCTGTAAACTATAGCTGACACCCTGCTGTATTAGTAACGATCAGTGTTGGCAGTGACCATGGCCGTTTAACTCCTTAGATGTTGCTGTCAACATTATGTACAAGATTTAGATGGTTAACAGAGTTTGGGAGCTCCTTCTTTAACTCCATGTGCACCCTGAGATCATGATTGTGTGGTCCTGATAGTTGCCATTGTAATTCACAGCCAAATAACGGTCTTGGAGTCTGCCGGCTATGCTGGACTAATCATAAGTTAGGAACAATTAGGTGGTAAAAATAGCATTTTTCTTTCCTGTTATGACACTTTGAATTAATTCCTGAAAAGAAGTTGAAGGGTTAATAAGCTACCTTACAGCAGTTCTGAATATGTTTGTTGAGGGATGCTGTTTTAAAATGGTATTACTTGAGGCTTTCCAATATATAGGTCCCCTAAAGTCACTTCAAAATGGAATACGTCCCTAAAAAATAAATTTAGTAATTTTTTTTGAAAAAATGAAATGTTACTGCTATAATTATTAAGCTTCTAACATCCTAACAAAATAAGAACATTTTACAGGTGGTGCTCATGGGAAGCAGACGTGAGGTAAATAGTGTTTATTAATTGTTCTGTGTTCTTGTGACTATCTGAATTAATGAGATAATCAAAGTTTGAAAATACCAATTTTTAGAAATGTTTTGAAAATTTCTGATATTTTTAATAATAAACGCAAAACAAATCAACCTAAATTTACCATTATCCCAAAATATAATGTGTCACGAAAAAAAAAAATCTCAAAATCACTGGGATATATTGAAACATTGCACAGTTATTACCAAATAAAATGACATGTCAGATTTGAAAAATTTGGTCTGGTCACTAAGGGGTTAGCATCTTTTTTATAGATACAGTATTTTGCAAGTCCAAGCTGTATAAACTTAAATACTTATTGGATGAAAAATATCAGGTAACGTGTATATGTATAATGAGGGATAATGTGGTCTAAAGGTCGCTTTACACGCTGCGATATCGTGACCAATATCGCTAGCGTGGGTACCCGCCCCCATCGATTGTGCAACACGGGCAAATCGCTGCCCGTGGCGCACAACATCGCGCGGACCCGTCACACTACTTACCTGCCCTGCGACGTCTCTGTGACCGGCGTACCGCCTCCTTTCTAAGTGGGCGGTTCGTTCAGCGTCACAGCGACGTCACAGCAGCGTCACTGAACCGCCGCCCAATAGAAATGGAGGGGCAGAGATGAGCGGGACGAACATCCCGCCCACCTCCTTCCTTCCGCATTGTGGGCAGGAGGCAGGTAAGGAGAGGTTCCTCGTTCCTGCGGTGTCACACGGAGCGATGTGTGCTGCCGCAGGAACGACGAACTATATCGTTACTGCAGCAGCAACGATATTCGAGAATGGACCCCCATGTCACCGATGAGCGATTTTGCACATTTTTGCGACGATGCAAAATCATTCATAGGTATCACACGCAACGGCATCGCTAAAGCGACCGGATGTGCGTCACAAATTCCGTGACCCCAACAAGATCTCTTGAGCGATGTTGCAGCATGTAAAGTAGCCTTAAGGATATCAACACCTTTATCAATATGAATAGAAATATTAGGGAGCTTGTTTTCCTCAAGAAAAGTGGATTTAGCTAACTTTGAAATATCAAAAATTATTAAAAGCCTTATAGATGAATGCAGAACTCTTCTCATTGCTAAGATATTGCTGCGTGATAGTCAATATGGTCACAAAAACATGTTAAACAAAATGGTATATATTAACTGCCAAAGGTTTGAGAAGACTAAAACGTGAAGCTGCCAGGAAACCTTTATCCTCCAGTGGTGTCATATTCCAGAACTACAACTTCCTGGAATGCCCAGAAGAACAAGGTGTTCAGCACCCAGAGATAAGGCCAAGGTGAGGAAGGCTGAAACCTGACCACCATTGAACAAGACACAGAAGTCAAAATCTCAAGATTGGGCCAAGAAATATCTGAAGACAGATTTTTCAAAGGTTTTATGGATCAATGAGATGAGAGTGAGTCTTGCTGCACCAGATGCAAGGGCCCATAGCTGGATCAGTATTGGGCACAAACCTCCACTTTGACTCTGACACCGGCAAGGTGGAGGTGGGTTGCTGCTATGGGATGGTATCATTAAAGGTGAGTTGGACCCATTCCAGGTTGAAGATAGACTTAAAATCAACTGTTAAACTTACTGTCAGTTTTAAGAAGTAGAGGTAATCAAGGGTACAGAAATTAGAGTCTGCATCTTTCAAGAAAACCATAATATTTATACAGGAGGCATGCATCGCCGGCTCCACTACTCGGCTAGCCACTAAAGGCCTTGAAGATGAAAGAATAATTACAAGACCCCCTTCCTCACCAGATTTAAGCATAGTTGAGAACTTGTGGACCCTTCTTTTATAAAGCTATTACTTCCCTTTTACTTTGGTATATTAAAATGAATGGTATTGACACCTTCAGTTTTTTACACTGCCAGGGAAGTTTTAGTTAGTAGGAAATGTTTTTCCTATTTTCTGTTGTCTAAAATTGGGCTGAATTTTATAGTCAGGTGCGTCCTATAGACTAAAAAATACAGTAAATCACCAGTTTGTCCAACTCCGAATGTTCTCCACCAGCTTTAGGTTTTGTGGCAGTAGTGATACTAATAGTAGGTATGCTAGGTTGTTACCACAATAATGTAAATGAAGAATTGACATTGGGGCAGTAGGGGTGACAAACATTGCTTTCTTGACATATTCTAACCTAATTATTTTTTTTCTTCTTCCTCAGGACAACCTTTTTAGTTTTTGAGTCTGTGCCATTCAAGGCTGTTTGTGGGGTATCATATCATAGTATCATATCATAGTTTTTAAGGTTGAAGGGAGACTCTAAAGCGGGCTTTACACGCTACGACATCGCTAATGCGGAGTCGTTGGGGTCACGGAATTCGTGACGCACATCCGGCCGCATTAGCGATGCCGTTGCGTGTGACATCGATAAGCGATTTTGCATCGTTGCAAAAACTTGCAAAATCGCTAATCGGCGACACGGGGGTCCATTCTCAAATCTCGTTACTGCAGCAGTAACGAGATTGTTCCTCGTTCCTGCGGCAGCACACATCGCTGCGTGTGACGCCGCAGGAGCGAGGAAGCTCTCCCTACCTGCCTCCCGGCCGCTATGCGGAAGGAAGGAGGTGGGCGGGATGTTACGTCCCGCTCATCTCCGCCCCTCCGCTGCTATTGGGCGGCGTTTCAGTGACGCTTCAGTGACGTCGCTGTGACGCCGCACGGACCGCCCCCTTAGAAAGGAGGCGGTTCGCCGGTCACAGCGACGTCGCCGGACAGGTAAGTATGTGTGACGGCTGTGGGCGATGTTGTGCGGCACGGGCAGCGATATGCCCGTGTCGCGCAACAGATGGGGGCGGGTACCCACACTAGCGATATCGGGACCGATATCGCAGTGTGTAAAGTAGCCTTAAGTCCATCTAGTTCAACCCGTAGCTTAACATGTTGATCCAGAACAAGGCAAAAAAACCCCAATGTGGCAAACGAGTTCCAATGGGGAAAAAATTTCCTTCCTGACTCCACATCCGGCAATCAGACTAGTTCCCTGGATCAATACCCTGTCATAAAATCTAATATACATAACTGGTAATATTAAATTTTTCAAGAAAGGCGTCCAGGCTCTGCTTAAATGTTAGTAGGGAATCACTCATTACAACATCATGTGGCAGAGAGTTCCATAGTTTCACTGCTCGTACAGTAAAGAATCCTCGTCTGTGATTATGATTAAACCTTCTTTCCTCAAGACGTAGCGGATGCCCCCGTGTTCCAGTCGCAGGCCTAGGTGTAAAAAGATCTTTGGAAAGGTCTCTGTACTGTCCCCTCATATATTTATACATTGTGATTACATCCCCCCTAAGCCTTCGTTTTTCCAAACTAAATAACCCCAAGTTTAATAACCTGTCTTGGTATTGCAGCCCACCCATTCCTCTAATAATCTTGGTCGCTCTTCTCTGCACCCTCTCCAGTTCAGCTATGTCCTTCTTATATATCGGTGACCAGAATTGTACACAGTATTCTAAGTGCGGTCGCACTAGTGACTTGTACAGAGGTAGAACTATATTTTTTTCATGAACACTTATACCTCTTTTAATACATCCCATTATTTTATTAGCCCTGGCAGCAGTTGCCTGACACTGTCCACTAAAGTGAAGTTTACCATCCACCCATACACCCAAGTCTTTTTCTGTGTCTGTTTTACCCAGTGTTCTACAATTAAGTACATAATCATAAATGTTATTTCCTCTACCCAAGTGCATGACCTTACATTTATCTACATTAAACTTCAATTGCCACTTCTCAGCCCAATCCTCCAATTTACATAAATCTCCCTGTAATATAAAATTATCCTCCTCTGTATTGATTACCCTGCAGAGTTTAGTATCATCTGCAAATATTGAAATTCTACTCCGCATGCCCCCAACAAGGTCATTTATAAATATGGTGAAAAGAAGCGGGCCCAATACTGACCCCTGTGGTACCCCACTATGAACTGAGACCCAGTCCGAGTACGTACCATTAATAACCACCCTTTGTTTCCTATCACTGAGCCAGTTTTTAACCCAGTTACACATATTTTCCCCTATCCCCATTATTCTCATTTTATGTACCAACCTTTTGTGTGGCACCGTATCAAAAGCTTTTGAAAAGTCCATATACACAACATCCACTGCATTTCCCTGGTCCAGGCTTGAACTTACCTCTTAATAGAAGCTGATCAAATTAGTTTGACAGGATCGATCCCTCATAAACCCATGTTGATACTCTGTCATAAGGTTATTTTTCTTGAGATACTCCAGTATAGCATCTCTCAAGAAACCCTCAAGGATTTTACCAACCGTAGAGGTTAAACTTACCGGCCTATAATTTCCCGGCTCAGTTTTTGTCCCCTTTTTGAATATTGGCACCACATTTGCTATGCGCCAGTCCTGCGGTACGGACCCTGTTATTAAGGAATCTGAGAAGATTAAAAATAATGGTCTATCTATCACAGAACTCAATTCCTGTAGTACTCTGGGGTGTATGCCATCCGGGCCTGGAGATTTGTCAACCTTAGTGATTTCGAGGCGGCGGCGTACTTCCTGCTGGGTTAAGCAGGTAATATTCAAGGGTGAATTTATGGTATCACTGGTCATGTCATCTGCCATGGCATTTTCTTGTATAAAAACCGTAGAAAAAAAGTCATTCAGCAGGTTGGCTTTACCCTCATCCCCTTCCACCATTTCACCAAGACTATTTTTAAGGGGGCCAACACTATCGCTTTTCAGTTTTTTACTGTTTATGTAGTTAAAGAATATTTTAGGATTATTTTTACTTTCTCTCGCAATGAGTCTCTCTGTCTCAAACTTAGCTAACTTAATTTGCTTTTTACATATTTTATTTAATTTTCTATAATTATATAATGCCTCATCACTACCTACCCTCTTTAATTCTTTTAAGGCTTTCTGTTTTTCTTTTATTGCTTCCCTTACAGCTCTATTTAGCCATAGGGGTTTCCTCCTATTTCTAGCATGTTTGTTCCCATAGGGTATATTTTCTGCACAAGCCCTATTCAGGATGCTCATAAAAGTCTCCCATTTGCTTTGTGTACTTTTATTACTTAGTACATCATCCCAGTTTATTGCACTAAGATCATCTCTCAACCGTTTTTAAAATTTGCTTTCCTGAAGTTTAGTGTCCTTGTAGCCCCTCTACTAGACATCTTACTAAAGAATACATGAAAACTTATTATTTTGTGATCACTATTCCCCAAGTAACCCCCAACTTGTATATTTGATATGCGGTCTGGCCTATTGGTTAGTACAAGGTCTAGTAGTGCTCCCCCTCTTGTGGGGTCCTGTACCATTTGTGAAAGGTAATTATCTTTCATTGTTATCAAAAATCTATTTCCTTTGCTGGAACTGCAAGTTTCTGTTCCCCAATTTATATCAGGATAGTTAAAGTCCCCCATAATAATATCCTCTCCGAGACCCGCTGCTTTATCAATTTGCTTTATGAGGAGATTCTCTACCTCTTCCATAATATTCGGCGTCTTATAACACACCCCTATCAGTATTTTATTATTCATTCTCCCCCCCCTTATCTCCACCCATAGGGACTCAACATTCTCAGTACCCTCACATATGTTGTCACGCAGGATGGGTTTTAAGGATGATTTTACATATAGACACACACCTCCCCCTCGCTTATTTGTACGGTCATTCCTGAATAGGCTATAACCCTGTAAATTAACAGCCCAGTCATAGCTCTCATCCAGCCATGTCTCTGATATCCCCACTATATCATAATTTTCTTCCAACAATATTAATTCTAATTCCTCCACCTTATTTGTGAGGCTTCGGGCATTAGTGTACATGCACGTTACGTATGACTCTGTACCTGTATTCCTGCTTACTGTATTAACTGTCCTAACCCTTCCCCTCGTACCACCCCCAATTTCATTACTTGTGCCCTGGTCACTATCTGTACTACATTCCCCTTCTATAAAGTGAATACCCTTACCCCCCATTCCTAGTTTAAACACTCCTCCAACCTTCTAGCCATTTTCTGCCCCAGCAGAACTGCACCCTCCCCATTAAGATGCAGCCCATCCCTAGCATAGAATCTGTAGCCAACTGAAAAGTCGGCCCAATTCTCCAGGAACCCAAAACCCTCTTTCCTACACCAATTCCTGAGCCACCTGTTAACCTCCCTGATCTCCCTTTGCCTCTCTGGTGTGGCTCGTGGCACAGGTAGTATTTCCGAAAATACCACCTTTGAGGTCCATGCTTTAAGCTTACAACCTAATTCCCTGAAATCATCTTTAAGGACCTTCCACCTACCTCTAAGTTTGTCATTTGTGCCAATGTGTACAATGACCGCTGGGTCCTCCCCAGCCCCTCCCAGTAATCTGTCAACCCGATCAGCGATGTGCCGAACTCGAGCGCCAGGAAGACAACACACTGTTCGGCGATCCCTGTCTTTGTGACAGATTGCCCTATCTGTCCCCCTAATAATTGCGTCCCCCACTACCAGTACCTGTCTTGCCTGCCCTGCACTCCTATTCCCCCCCTTACTGGAGCAGACACTCCTCTGGCGTCCAGAGGTCATGCCTTGCTGCAGCAATGCTACCCCTGTAATGACATCCCCCTCATCTGCCAAGTTTGCAAACCTATTGGGGTGTGTCAGTTCAGGACTAGACTTCCTAGCACTTTTCCCTTTACCCCCCTTTCTAACTGTCACCCAGCTACCTACCTCACCGTCCTGCCGCTCCCTACTACGATCCTCCCCCACATCTGACCCAGCAAGCTGCTGCTCAGTGAGCAGCAAACTCCTTTCCATATTGCTAATGCATCTCAGAGTTGCCAGCTGCTCATTTAGATCCAGTATCTGGGCTTCCAAATGTGCAACTTGCACACATCTCGAACAACAGTCTGCACCCTCGAACGGCTTTTCAAGGACTGCATACATGAGACAAGATGTACACTGGATCGCATTAGCAATAGTGGAGCACATTTTCTAATGGGGATAGCACTAAACAAATGTTAAGTAATTAAACAACTAAATACAAGCAATTCTACTCACACTAAAGCTGGTGTCACACACAGCGACAACGACAACGACGTCGCTGCTACGTCACCATTTTCTGTGACGTTGCAGCGACGTCCCGTCGCTGTCACTGTGTGTGACATCCAGCAACGACCTGGCCCCTGCTGTGAGGTCGCCGGTCGTTGCTGAATGTCCAGCTTCATTTTTTGGTCGTCACTCTCCCGCTGTGACACACACATCGCTGTGTGTGACAGCGAGAGAGCGACGAAATGAAGCGAGCAGAGGGAGCAGGAGCCGGCGTCTGGCAGCTGCAGTAAGCTGTAACCAGCGTAAACATCAGGTAACCAAGGGAAGACCTTTCCCTGGTTACCCGATATTTACCTTCGTTACCAGCCTCCGCCGCTCTTGCTGCCAGTGCCGGCTCCTGCTCTGTGCACATGTGGCTGCAGTACACATCGGGTAATTAACCCGATGTATACTGTAGCAAGGAGAGCAAGGAGCCAGCGCTAAGCAGTGTGCGCGGCTCCCTGCTCTCTGCACTGTGACATGTAGCTGCAGTACACATCGGGTTAATTAACCCGATGTGTACTGTACCTAGGAGAGCAAGGAGCCAGCGCTAAGCGCGGCTCCCTGCTCTCTGCACATGTAGCACAGCGACGTTATGATCGCTGCTTCTGCTGTGTTTGACAGCTAAGCAGCGATCATAACAGCGACTTACAAGGTCGCTGTTACGTCACCGAAAATGGTGACGTAACAGCAACGTCGTTGTCGCTGTCGCTTAGTGTGAACCCAGCTTTACTTTTGCTCACACTTTGCTCACTCACGCTCACAATGAAGAAGAAGGCTAAAATTCAAGACTTCCCTGGCTTTCAGAAGTCTTCCTTCCGGCTGTAACGGCCAAAACCCGGTTCTCCTTGAGCTCGCGGTGACTCTTCACTTATCCCAGAAGGCACTGGGAATATGCAAATTATCCTCGCAAGACTCCTTCCCTGGCTTTTGTCAAGTCTTTTATTCAGGGGCAGGGTCAATGTCATGAAAAATTTGAGGCAGTCCATGAAGTTTAGTTTCTCTGGGTGTGTGATGTTATTTGCTATTGATTATTCTGACCCCGACCACATATCCTCAGAAGTAAAAGGAACCCCAGATGTAATACAACCTCAAGGAAGGATTCAATCTAGTTTACAAAAATAAAGTGAACTGTCCAGTTGAAACTGATGGAACATATGTATGGCACATAGCAGGTACAAAGCTTGGTTTTCACATCTTCTGGTTTGCATAGAGGCAAAGACATATTGGTCAAATGTGGTGGCACATCACTTACAAAGAATAAATCCACAGTGTAACATGAACAACAGTACAACATGAATATCTTGGATCCTGCATTTCCAGCTTGCTTTTATGTATAACGATAGGCCACTTTCATGCTGTACCTGTGACCCAGCCTCACAAGTCTAGTTTTCTTTCACTAACACTTTCAGGTATGGCTTACATGATCCCTCTTCAACCCCACTCTTCTAGCTGTCAATGTTCCCCACAAATCCATAACTCCTGGGCTCCCCATCCACAGCTAGGCTCTCTTTCTGGCTGCACCTCTCAGTACTCAGGTACAGCCAGAAATAGAGCCAAGGTGTAGTTGGTAACCAAGGAGGTAGATTAAATATGAAGCTGGTAGCGCTCCATAGGTTAAATCAAAATGGATTATTGCCCTGGAAAACACCTTTAACCACGTATCCAACATTTAGATTGTACTTTATTGATACCCCAGGAATTGCTGCCTTATCTAATCTTTATCAATTCTTCAGTTTGTGCCGAACACAAATGATAGATGAGTCTGAGGCCTCCTTCACACATCCATGTCTCCGGTATGTGTGGTATCCATTTTGACACGAACTGGAGACACAGATGCACGTAGACCCATTGAAAACGATGGGCTTGCACCCATGTTCGCGCTTTGCAATGGACCGTGTGAAGCACACGAGTATCTATGTGCTTCACATGGTGATATGTCCATTTTCTGCCAGCAGCACGGGTGTCACACGGACCGCACACTAATGTGATCCGTGTGACATCAGTGTGACATGTACCAGAGCAAACAC
Organism: Anomaloglossus baeobatrachus; assembly: GCF_048569485.1. Classification (NCBI taxonomy): domain Eukaryota; kingdom Metazoa; phylum Chordata; class Amphibia; order Anura; family Aromobatidae; genus Anomaloglossus; species Anomaloglossus baeobatrachus. The sequence continues at coordinate 359,271,436 of NC_134355.1, forward strand.
CTGTCCCTTAAAAAAAAAAAAAAAAAAAATTATACCTGTCTCAGGTGCTTCTATCTCCGGCGCTGCTGTTGTTTCCGGGTCCCACTAATTATCCTCATGAATATGCACTGCACTAACTGCAGACCCAGAAGTAACAGCAGTGCCGGAGACAGCGGCGCCTGAGACAGGTAAGTATACAAGCTCATGCTGTCCGTGTGCTATCAAGATGTCACACAGATAGCACACAAACAGCATACGGAGAACACACACAGGCACACACATACGCACCTTTACCACGGACCGTCAAACATGTTTTTTAAATGCATGGATGTGTACAAGATGCCTAAAGCAGTGTTCTCCAACTCCAGTGTTCAAGACCAACCAACAGGTGGCACAGATGATAATTTCAGGCTTTTCAGGACTTGAGCTGGGAACACTGGTGTAAGAACTCAATTAAATGTTTAGTTTAAAGTACAAGTACTACCCATGTAACTATGATAGTCTATGGGGCTGTGCCCAATCCATGGGCAGCATGTATCAGATACTGGCTGTATGATCTCAGCCAGTTATATTGGACTAGAAGGTGGCCCGATTCTACGCATCGGGTATTCTAGAATTTACGTATTGTGTAGTTCATGTATGATTTTTGTTATATATATATATATATATATATATATATATATATATAGATGTTGTTGTGTGTAGTTTCCAAGTGTTTGTGTAGGGCGCTGTACATGTTCTCGGTGTTGTCTGGGTGTGACGGAGGGTGAGAGCAGTGTTGTTTGTGTGTTGCGTGTGTTGCGTTGTTTGTGGAGCACTGTGTGTCTGTAGCGTTGTGTGTGTGTGTGTTGCGCGGTTTGTGTGTGTGTGGTGTGTTTTGGGGGGAGGTATGTTTTGTGCAATGTGTGTGTTGTGCGGTATGTGCGTATATTTGTGTGTGCCGCGGTGTTTGTGTGTTGGGTGTTGTGTGTGTGCAGCGTTGTCTGTGTGTGTGGGTGTCTGTGTAGGGCAGTTGTTTGTGGTTCCCAGTGTGTGTGTGTGGTGTGTTGTGCAGTGCGCGCGCGTGTGTGTGTGTGTGTTGGGGGGAGGTATGCACTTCCCATCGTGCTCCATCCCCCATGCAGCACACTCCCCATCGTGCTCCATCCCCCATGCAGCGCACTCCCCATCGTGCTCCATCCCCTATGCTGCGCACCCCCCATCGTGCTCCATCTCCCATGCTGCGCACTCCCAAACGTGCTCCATCCGCCATGCTGCGCACTCCCAAACGTGCTCCATCCACCATGCTGCGCACTCCCAAACGTGCTCCATCCGCCATGCTGCGCACTCCCAAACGTCCTCCATCCGCCATACTCCGCACTCCCCATCGTGCTCCATCCCCCATGCAGCGCACTCCCCATCGTGCTCCATCCGCCATTCTGCGCACTCCCAAACGTGCTCCATCTGCCATGCTGCGCACTCCCAAACGTGCTCCATCCGCCATGCTGCGCACTCCCAAACGTGCTCCATCCGCCATGCTGCGCACTCCCAAACGTGGTCCATCCGCCATGCTGCGCACTCCCAAACGTGCTCCATCCGCCATACTCCGCACTCCCAAACATGCTCCATCCGCCATGCTGCGCACTCCCAAACGTGCTCCATCCACCATGCTGCGCACTCCCAAACGTGCTCCATCCGCCATGCTGCGCACTCCCAAACGTGCTCCATCCGCCATGCTGCGCACTCCCAAACGTGCTCCATCCGCCATGCTGCGCACTCCCAAACGTGCTCCATCCGCCATGCTGTGCACTCCCAAACGTGCTCCATCCCCCATGCTGCGCACCTACCATCGTGCTCCATCCCCCATGCTGCACCAGCATCAGCCTCTCTACCCGCAGCATCAGCCTCTCTCCTCCCAGCATCAGCCTCTCTCCTCCCAGCATCAGCCTCTCTACCCGCAGCATCAGCCTCTCTCCTCCCAGCATCAGCCTCTCTGTCCCCAGCATCAGCCTCTCTGTCCCCAGCATCAGCCTCTCTCACCCCAGCATCAGCCTCTCTCCTCCCAGCATCAGCCTTTTCTGTCCCCAGCATCAGCCTCTCTCCTCCCAGCATCAGCCTTTTCTGTCCCTAGCATCAGCCTCTCTCCTCCCAGCATCAGCCTCTCTCCTCCCAGCATCAGCCTCTCTCCTCCCAGCCTACCCCAGCCTCAGCCTCCCCCAGCATCAGCCTCTCTCCTCCCAGCATCAGCCTCTCTCCTCCCAGCATCAGCCTCTCTCCTCCCAGCATCAGCCTTTTCTGTCCCCAGCATCAGCCTCTCTCCTCCCAGCCTCCCCCAGCATCAGCCTCTCTCCTCCCAGCATCAGCCTCTCTCTTCCCAGCATCAGCCTCTCTCCTCCCAGCCTACCCCAGCCTCAGCCTCTCCCAGCATCAGCCTCTCTCCTCCCAGCATCAGCCTCTCTCCTCCCAGCATCAGCCTCTCTCCTCCCAGCCTACCCCAGCCTCAGCCTCCCCCAGCATCAGCCTCTCTCCTCCCAGCATCAGCCTTTTCGGTCCCCAGCATCAGCCTCTCTCCTCCCAGCCTACCCCAGCCTCAGCCAGCATCAGCCTCTCTTCTCTCAGCCTCCCCATCCCAGCCTTCCCCAGGATCAGCCTCTCTCCTCCCAGCCTCCTCCAGCACGCCGTGCTCCTCTGCCGACACTCACAGATCCGATCGCATACACTCACACACACACACACACCCCCGATCGCATACACTCACACACACCCGATTGCATACACTCACGCACACACACATTGACGATATTGCACATACGTGCTCACACTCACAACATCCGGAGATACCACATGCTTCTAGCCATGTGATCCTCCGGCAGGTCCTGGAAGCTCACAGCACAGTATCGCCGTCGAGAAGCAAGCGATATCCCAGGATGTTGTGAGTGTGTGGATGCGATGTGTGTGTGTATGTGTGTGTGTGTGCTGTTATGTGTGTGCGTGTGTGTATGTTCCGCCGCTGCAGGACCTTGATGCGCTGGTAACTATGCTACCATGGTTACCAGCGTATCTCGTCCCCCGCTCGCACGGGAGCCCACACCAGCATACGCCGGCCAGCCCCAGCAATGCAAGGGTATGTGTCGGCTGGGTTGGCAGCGTACGCTGATGTGGGCTCCCGGGGGTACAGTACTCACCTGGGAGTCGTGGCTCCGTGACCGTGTCGGTTCGGGGAATGTGTGGGGGGGCGGGGCCAGAGCTAGCGTGCATTGCGTGAGGGGGGCGGGGCGTGGCCGAGTTGCCAATGCCTGCAGGGTGCCGGGGCGAGAGGCCAATCTGTGGGGGGGCGGAGCCTGGGCGAGCGGCCAGCCAATCCGTGTGGGGGCGCAGCCTGGGCGAGCGGCCAATCCGTGCGGGGGGGCAGGGCCATGGCGAGCCCAGCGGCCAATCAGCTTTGTGTCACCGTAAGGACACAATTTTGGAGCAAGACAGACAGACAGACAGAATAAGGCAATTATATATATAGATACTGAAATGCTGCTGTGTTTCAGAGTCAAACATGCCTGGCTGGGATAAAACAGCCAGTGTCTGATGCATAAGTTGACAGGTTCCCTTTAAAGATTATAAAATGATAAGTTCCCTTTAAACCTTATGAAATATATAAGTAAGAGGGGGGGTTTCTGTGGATAACAATAGTTATTTTCTTTGCAATAAATTCGGCTGTGTATTGAAGGAGGGAACAAACAGACCAGGATTTTGCTATGATTTAAACAAATTGCAAAGAACAATGGCTCTGAATGGTTACCAATTTATTGCCATGCAATCCTTCCACTGAAGCAAATTTCTTGAGCTTAAGCACAAGGTTATTGGAAAATGTCCTAAAAGCCAATATAATACCTAGCTTCAAGCACGCGTACGGTTATGAAAATTCCCTTGAATATCATAAGAAATTGACTACTAAAATGTCAACTATCCGTAGTTATAATGGCTGCGGATGATGAATGTAAACTCTGATGAATAGTGCAATTATATGAAATCATCTGTTGTGACATCGTCAATGTATTGATTGTGAATTCGGGTTAATTCACTCTAATCATGTCGTGTTTTCCCATAAATGCAGTAACTTATCTAAATGCTACATTTTGCTTGTTTTTTCATTCTTTATCATGTGCCTGTGTGGATTTACGCCTTAAGCATTGTGACTTTAAGTACAGAGTTTCTATCTTGTATTTTTTTGTGTCCTCCAAGATCGTGAAGAATGCTAAGTGGTAGGAAAAAATTCTTAAAAAAAAAAAAATAGCAACGTACATAATATGTCTTGAAGTGCCAAAGGAAAACCCAGAATGCTTATTCATTATTGAGCGCAGGCATGCTGTTGGCATTTATTTTCCTAGTTGTCATGGAGACACCAATTCATAATAATGACTTTTATCAAATATCCATTATGGTTTCTTTTAGTGTCTACAAAGTACATTTTCTCCTAATTTAGCATGAGAGGGAATAGCACATTTTCTTTTAGTGTAGAAATTGTAAATGATGAATTGGCTTCTTAAATGTGTTGTTTCCCAAATGACAGTACAATATTTCACTCTGTTCTCAGCTGACCTTCATTAGTTGAGATGCAGCATTACAATATTCTTTGAGTGTGTTATTATTGTATAAATCAATATGTGAGAATAACTCTGATTTATAAATGTGCGCAATCTCACCTCTCCTCCTCGTCCCACACTAGAGTAAGAATAAAGAGGTATTATAATTAACCATGGCAGAACAGAAGACGTAGAGGCTGGCATCTTTATTACAAACAATTAACAAGCACGTTGTACAAACCTTACCCACTTCTGCCCACTCCCTAATATGAATGAATGGCCACCATACAGTAAGTGTTATAAATGGAAGGATGGGTGATTAAGATTTTTTTTTGTAAAATAACTCCAAATAACATTATCATTAGTTCTGGCTAATTATGATAGAATAGCTAACGACTTTGAAGGACAATTGGAACTGGCTCTTATTCAGAATTTGTTCATATACAGTATTAAACAGGACCTTTCCCCAAAGTCTTCATGTTCAACTGAAGTCACAATGTAATGGTGGAATAAACATTTAGTTGTTTTTTTGCTTTTTTAATTTTGCCTCTCTGTTGTAGAGATATTAGCAATGAAGGTATTTGTCACCTTATCAGTTAACTTTTTATTAAGTCCAAGTGGGTGTTATCAGAGTGTTCACTGGGGCTACATGACCAATCAAAGAGGGAATCGGTCAGCAGGTTTTTGCTATATAAGCTGAAGCCAGCATGCTGTCAGGGTTAACACAGAAAGTTCAGCCATGCCTGTGTTGTCACAGTCCGACCTTTTGTTGATTTTGCTATGTTTGATTTAACAGCAGGACCTTTATCATTGGTGTGACTAGGGGGTACTTCACACACAGCGAGATCGCTACTGAGATTGCTGCTGAGTCATGTTTTTTGTGACCTCATTAGCGATCTCGCTGCGTGTGACACTGAGCAGCGATCTGGCCCCTGCTGTGAGATCGCTGCTCGTTACACACAGTGCTGGTTCGTTTTTTTATTGTTGCTCTTCCGCTGATGAGCACACATCGCTGTGTGTGACAGCGAGAGAGCAACAATCCTGAATGTGAAGGGAGCAGGAGCCGGCGTCTGACAGCCTGCGGTAAGCTGTAACCAAGGTAAATATCGGGTAACCAAGGTGGTTACCCGATATTTACCTTCGTTACCAGCCTCCGCAGCTCTCACGCTGCCAGTGCCGGCTCCTGCTCCCTGCACACGCTAAGTTAAGCGGTGTGAGCTGGTAACTAAGGTAAACATCGGGTAACCATACCCGATGTTTACCTTAGTTACCAGTGTCCACAGCTTCCAGACGCCGGCTCCGTGCAAGCGCAGCGTCGCTTGCACGTCGCTGCTGGCTGGGGGCTGGTCACTGGTCGCTGGTGAGATCTGCCTGTTTGAAAGCTCACCAGCAACCATGTAGCGATGCAGCAGCGATCCTGACCAGGTCAGATCGCTGGTTGGATCGCTGCTGCATCGCTAAAGTGTGAAGGTACCCTAAGGGGTACTTCACACACAGCGAGATCGCTACTGAGATCGCTGCTGAGTCACGTTTTTTGTGACCTCATTAGCGATCTCGCTGTGTGTGACACTGAGCAGCGATCTGGCCCCTGCTGTGAGATCGCTGCTCGTTACACACAGTGCTGGTTCGTTTTTTTATTGTTGCTCTCCCGCTGATAAGCACACATCGCTGTGTGTGACAGCGAGAGAGCAACAATCCTGAATGTGAAGGGAGCAGGAGCCGGCGTCTGACAGCCTGCGGTAAGCTGTAACCAAGGTAAACATCGGGTAACCAAGGTGGTTACCCGATATTTACCTTCGTTACCAGCCTCCGCAGCTCTCACGCTGCCAGTGCCGGCTCCTGCTCCCTGCACATGCTAAGTTAAGCGGTGTGAGCTGGTAACTAAGGTAAACATCGGGTAACCATACCCGATGATTACCTTAGTTACCAGTATCCGCAGCTTCCAGACGCCGGCTCCGTGCAAGCGCAGCGTCGCTTGCACGTCGCTGCTGGCTGGGGGCTGGTCACTGGTCGCTGGTGAGATCTGCCTGTTTGACAGCTCACCAGCGACCATGTAGCGATGCAGCAGCGATCCTGACCAGGTCAGATCGCTGGTCGGATCGCTGCTGCATCGCTAAAGTGTGAAGGTACCCAGATGTCTTCTGCACAGCAGTACGGCATGCACCCTGCTGTGATTGTACCTTGACTGTGAGGTGTCTCTGTAGAGAGCCTAGTGAGGGCAACAAAATCCCTCTGGACTCTGCTACATGAGCACACCTAAAACTGCACATTGTGTCAGAATGGCTGCACCCAATAATTTAAGTGATAGATCATCAGATTCAGAATCTCCTTACCTACATCATGCTGCTCTCAGATGGGGTAGCAAACCCAGATGACAGATTCCCTTTAAAGGTGAGAAGAACATGCCCCCCAACATAACTGAGCAGATTTCTCATTTTGCTATATGTATGTCAGTCAGTCCTGATCTCCCGGTCAGCATTGTGAGAGGGACAATACAGCTGAGTTTAGCAGTGTCACATTACAAATCCTTCTATCACCATAGCTTAGAGCAGATTTCTCAGTCTGTGATATGTATGACAGTCAACCCTGATCTCCTGGTAAGCATGGGGGGAAAGACAATGCAACCAAGTTTAGCTATGTCACATTACAAACTCTTCTATACCCATAGCTTAGACCAGATTTCTCAGTCTGTGATATGTATAAGTCAGCCCTGATCTCCTGGTCAGCATAGGGGCAGTGTAGCTGAGTTTAGCTGTATCATATTAAATTTCCTTCTGTCAGCTCTCCTGATTACTGATTTACTGACCAGGTCAGGGTGGCGGAGGACACGATCATGGGTCTCTGCTAGGGTAAACGCACTGCGGAATGGCATTGTTCGGAGTTCAGACAGTGGTCCACCGAGGTGTCCTGGAATGACTCTGCTTTGAGATGCCAGTTTAGGTGAGGACTTTAGGATCATCTCAAAGACGCTCTGGCCCTCCATCCGCCACCCAGTTCTTTAACAGAAGCCATGACCCACGCCATACGTATTGATCGGAGGTTGCGGGAGCAAGAAGTGATCCAGCGAGAGGCTCCGTTATACCCCGTAAAGCCCGAGGTTATGCCAGATACGAAACCCATGGAGGTTGGTGCTACTGCCTTCAAGGAGAGAGAGAAGCGTCGACGGGAAGGGAGGTTATGCTTCTATTGTGGAAATCCGGGACACTGGAAGGACTGTCCCTCTTTCCGGCCTACCAACAAGCTGTCAGGAAACACCTAAGTCTAGGTGATGGTCGAGGAGGTCACCCAGACTCTCAGTACCCTCATCCTCATTTCAAAAGATTCTGCTAGAGGTGGAACTTTGTATTGAAGATGGTTACGTTCCCACTTCTGCCTTTGTGAACTGTGGATTTTTCATAAACTTTATTGACTCTAGCCTGGTATGAAAAGATAAGATAGGGTCAGTTAGGCTAGAGACTTCCATTCATACAATTTCTATTAATAAAACACCGTTGGCTCAAAATGTGGTTAAGTTTCTGAAAGGGGGCAACCCCGTAATGGTTGAGTCTAAATGGAAGTGGGCTATAGTACCAGGTCCCTCTGACCACTAGAGTTTAGCTTTCTTATGCAGAGCAGGCTATATCTAACTGGGCGGTGGGACCTGGTTCTTTTAGCCCACATGGAGCTAGACTAGGGCTTTAGTTCTTAAAGGGGTATTCCCATCTCCAAGATCCTATCCCAATATGTAGTAGGTGTAGTAATAATAATATTAGCAAATACCAGCAATTAGAAATGTAGTACAGTTCTCTTGATTAGCTAAGTAGCTTACCAGATATGCACAGCACTGCAGCAGCTTAGGTATCCATTATTATGACCATGAGCAATTGTCATTATATGGGAGGTCATAACCATGGATACCTAAGCTGCAATGCCCTGCTCATGAGGTAAGCAACATAGATAATCAGAATTATACTATATTTATAATTGGAGGTATTTGCTATTATTATTATTATATTATTATTATGTTTAATCTCTTTTTTATTAAAACTTTCAAAAAAATACAAACCAAAAACAAAGTTAATGAGACCACGTATAGAGAATGATTCCCTGCAAAAGGTAATAGGTCTCTACAGGAACAAGATAAATCAACTGTGTCTTTGTTGTATCAGGTGGTCTAAAAGAAACCAGAAGAAGAGATAGGGCAAGGAGCCTAGAGAGAGGGAAAGAGAAGTGGCTATTTAAAAAGGATAATAATATTATTATTATTATACCTATATTACTACATATTAGCATATGATCTTGGACTTGGGAATAACCCTTTACGCCACATTTGCATCAGTTTTTTATTTTTCAGAAAAGTAAAGAAAATGGACAGATTTTCATCAGTGTGACACTTTTTACCATCAGTGTTTCATTAATGATTTTCTCATTTGAAAACGATAAATAAATTGCAAGGCTTCTCCTGCCCACAAAAATGTTAAAAACAGTACACAGATTCGCCAAGCATGGTATATATGTGCTGTTTGTGATTCTCACGGATGCAATGATGTGTATGATGACTTGGATCAAAAACAGACATGACTCCATTTTTTTTAAAAGACAAGTTGATCCACAAGAAATATGGTCTGTAAACAGCCGCAGACTATAAGGGGCACGTTTTGTGTTGAAAAACACAGAACATGAATGTAAAAAATGGATGTTTGAAAAAGACCTAATTCAGACATTCTTTGTTCATGTGCATGTTTTATCCATTTTTTCCAAAGACAGAAGAACATACACCCACCATAGTCTATATGGTTCTTCGCACATCCATTTTATTTAGATCAAAGTGGTCCACGCAAAAACAAAAACACAGACATGTCCATATTTCATGTAAGTCATGGATCAAGATTACCCATAAAAATGTATTGGTCTATGAAAGTCACAAACAGCACAAGGGTGTCACCAATTTCCAATCCATGTGTTACATGTGTACACTGTACATGAGCAGAAACCTGTCAATCAGTGGTGTGGGCGGGGTTATATAGCTCAGCATTCACATAATTGCTAGATTTGCAGCAGAGGAAACCCCCAAAATATAGCTGCTTGTGTGTAATGTGTGCAGAATATCTCTGTGAATGTTTCACTTCCGAGAAAGTACAATTTATTGTGGACATTCATAATGAACAGCTTTATACAGGTAAATTTATTGGAAGACAAATGATGACTTATGATGATTCTAATCATACATTATTATTGTTAGTAATTAAATATGAGCAAATCTGGAATACGTGTGCAAATCTTTTTAAATTGTTGTGTTGAGGGTGTTGGAAGAACCCATTCATGCACATTATTATTTCTTAGGTATATTCTTTTTTCCCTCACCCTATGACGGCACCACGAGAGAGAGGATCCGCCCATCCAGGACAGGAAACCTTCAGGTTAAAAAGGGGCGGTCCTCTCGCCGCTTCAGTTTGGTTTCCTGTCCTGGACGGATACCTCAGGGTGCGGCCCTGGAGGGCCGTGGATCTTCTGGATAATCTTACCCGGTCCCCACGGGCGGCTCTGGCGGTGGCACGGGTCCTGCCTCGCTCCGTTCGGGTACCTGGAAGCGCCATGGTGGGCCCCCGGGGGTTGCGTCCATGAGCGGGAGCGCTGCGTCAGGTGAGTTCAGCAGCCGGCCGGTCGTTACTGGAACGGCGGAGCTGCTTGCGGCCGCGTGTGCTGCACGCCGCCGCCATCTTGAAGGCACGGTCTCTGGCGCTGTGGTTGTCCGACTTAGAGGAGAAGCTGAAGGCTAAAGTTCCTCGGGACGAGATTCTGTCTTCTCTACCCAGACTGCAGGGAGCAGCGGCTTTCCTCTCAGATGCATCGGCGGATTCCACTCGGCTGGCTGCTAAGACCGCGGCCCTCTCTAATGCGGCTCATCGGGCCTTATGGTTAAAATGTTGCCCGGGGGATCTGCAGGTTAAGTCTAGGCTGTGTTCCATTCCCTGTCAGGGCGAGTTTCTTTTTGGATCTGTTCTGGATGATGTCCTTGAGAAGGCTGGGGACAGAAAGAAGAACTTTCCGGCCTCGTCCTTCCCCTCCTTCAAGCGGTCCTTTCGTAAGAAACAGTTCACCCGCAAGTTCACCCCCAGGAATAGAAGAACCTGGTCGGACGTAAGAAGGATGATAAGGGATTCTTGTTCAAGGGCCCTTCCCAATCCAAGAAGTCTTCCCAATGACTCCCTTCCCCAGGTGGGGGGGAGATTGACCTACTTTCTTCCGGCCTGGGAACGTATTTCTTCGAGCCCGTGGATTCTCAATATCATCCGCACAGGTCTGACGTTTCCATTCCGCAGTGTTCCTCCCAGGCGCTTTCTCCTGACATCCCCGAGGACGTCCCCAAGCGAACAGCAGGCCTTGGAGGGGGAAGTGACGTCCCTATTGTGCCGGGCGGACCTGACGGACGTCCCATTGGCAGAAAGGGGAGAGGGGTTTTACTCCCCTCTCTTTTTGGTCGGGAAACCGGACGGCTCCTTTCGGGTCATCATCAACCTCAAAGGCCTGAACAGCCACCTGCAGATCTTGTCCTTCAAGATGGAATCAATGAAGTCCACAATCAAGTCTGTCTACCCGAATTGTCATATGGCTGTCCTGGATCTGAAGGACGCGTATTATCATGTTCCCATCGCTCCTCCCTTTCAGAAATATCTCAGGGTGGCGGTGATGCTCGAGGGGTCTGTGCGTCATCTGCAGTTCAGGGCTTTACCATTCGGCCTGGCAATTGCGCCCCGTATCTTCACGAAGCTCGTCCTGGAAATCACTGCCCACCTGCGGGAAGACAGGATTCTCATTATCCCGTATCTCGACGACTTTCTTGTGGTAGGAGATTCAGCGAGCCATTGTACTACCGTGCTTCAGACTGTCTGCTCAAAGCTGGAAAGCCTCGGCTGGATTTTGAACAGGGAGAAGTCCCGGTTGCTTCCGGCCACAGTGCAAGTCTTCTTGGGGCTTACTTTGGACTCTCTCCTCCAAGAATGTCGTCTACCGCCTTCCAAAGTGAAGAAGATTCGCTCTCTAGTGCAGCGGGCGGTGGCGGTTCCGCACAAGTCCCTGCGGCGGGCTATGTCTCTTCTGGGCTCCCTGACCTCTACTCTCCCTGCGGTGTTGTGGGCTCAAGGCCATACCAGAGCCCTCCAGTGGGACGTTTTGGGACATCAGTCGTTTCTGGGGGACAGGTTGAACACTCGGATTACTCTGAGCTCCAGCTCCATCACCTCCCTTCAATGGTGGCTGGTTCCTGCGCACCTCACACGGGGAGTCCCATGGTCTGTCCCGGTGTCCCGAATTGTGACCACGGATGCCAGTGTGTCCGGATGGGGAGCTCATCTGCTGGACCGTCCGATTCAGGGTCTCTGGTTGCCCAGGGAGGCGGCTTCCTCCTCCAATATCAGAGAACTGCTGGCTGTGGAACGGGCCCTGACTGGACTTCTCCCTTCACTGACTGGTCACCATACCCGGGTGTTGTCAGACAATCGGGTGACGGTGGCTTATCTGAACCATCAGGGGGGCACGAGATCCAGGTCTCTTATGTTGATAGCCGACAGGATTCTGCCCCTGGCAGAAACTCACCTTCTGTCCCTCACTGCTGTTCACATCAGGGGGAAAGACAACCTAGCAGCGGATTTTCTCAGTCGCACTCGCCTGCGTGAGGGGGAGTGGGAGCTCAACCCGTCTGTCTTCAACCTCGTCACGACTAGGTGGGGGGTTCCGGTTATCGACCTTTTTTCCACCAAGCGGAACAGGAAGGTTCCTCAGTTCTGCTCTCTCAATCCCAAGGACCTTCCGTATGCTGTGGACGCTCTATGAATCCCATGGGACTTTCCCCTAGCCTATGCATTTCCCCCGCTGGTCCTTCTCCCCGCAGTCCTGAAAAAAATCAGGGACGACAGGGCCAGGGTCCTTCTGATTGCTCCCTTCTGGCCAAAGCGACCATGGTTTTTTTGGCTGGTTCGGATGTCTCTGACCGACCCGTGGGTTCTCCCGGAACTTCTGAATCTCCTGTCCCAGGGTCCTGTGTGCCATCCTCCGACTGTCAAGTTGCACCTGACGGCATGGAATTTGAGAGGGCGTTACTGATCAGTAAGGGGTTTTCCCCCAATTTAGTTTCCACACTGTTAGGTTGTAGGAAGCCTGTGACGACCAAGATCTGCTGTAGGACTTGGAAAAAGTTCTTATCTTCCTCAGGGGCTAGTGTAACTAGGGAGGTTCCCATCGGTCCCATCCTGGAGTTCCTACAGTGCGGGTTGGACAAGGGGTTGGCGGTTAGCACACTCAAGGTCCAGATCTCTGCGTTGGCGGCACTCTACAATTATGATGTCGCAGGGAACCCTTGGGTGGCTCGGTTTATCAGGGCTTCTTCGCGCCAGCGTCCTAGACGGGTAGTCTCCCTCCCCCCTTGGGACCTTAACCTGGTTTTGGGGGCCCTAACGGAGCCTCCGTTCGAGCCCCTTGACTCCATATCTGTTAAATGTCTTTCCCTTAAGACGGTCTTCCTGGTAGCCCTGACCTCGGCCTGTAGGATTAGCGACATTCAGGCCCTTTCTATTGACCCGCCTTACACTCAAATACTGGACGATAGGGTAGTTTTGCGCCCTGACCCTGCGTACCTCCCCAAGGTTGTTTCTCGGTTTCATATGTCCCAGGAGATTGTATTGCCATCATTTTGCACTAACCCAACGCGTGCGGAGGAACAGCGTTGGCATTGTCTGGATGTACGTCGTTGTCTCCTCCAGTATCTTCTGGTCACCAGTTCCTGGAGGAGAGACAAGTCTCTGTTTATCTCTTTCCAGGGGCCTCAAAAGGGGGTTAAGTGTTCCAAATCCACGCTGGCCAGGTGGATTAGGGACGCCATTGCGTTGGCTTACACAGCTAGGGGTGCTGCTGTTCCGGTGGGTCTGAAGGCACATTCCACGCGGGCTGTAGCATCATCTTGGGCAGAACGGGCGGATGTTTCCATTGCTCACATTTGTAAAGCTGCCACATGGTCTTCACCCTCGACCTTTTTTAAGCATTATAGGTTGGATCTTTCCTTCTCCGACCTCACCTTTGGGAGGCGTGTTCTACAGGCTGTGGTCCCTCCCTAATTTTTCTTCGCTGTAATTCTCTCGTGGTGCCGTCATAGGGTGAGGGAAAAATACGTAATTACTTACCGGTAATGTGTTTTTTCCGAACCCATGACGGCACCCTTATATTCCCACCCTGCACTGGGGATTGTTGGTTGGTTCACCTTCCTTTTTTCCTTCTTCCACAATTTTTCTGGTGGTGGCCTTCTACTAACCTGTTGTTTTTTTTTGGAGGTCCTCTCATGCTCTGTAATCAAACTGAAGCGGCGAGAGGACCGCCCCTTTTTAACCTGAAGGTTTCCTGTCCTGGATGGGCGGATCCTCTCTCTCGTGGTGCCGTCATGGGTTCGGAAAAAACACATTACCGGTAAGTAATTACGTATTTCCTACTAAAATTTATGGATATTTGAAAAGAGAAAGTGCATGTCACTTCATTGGATCCTGATGAAATGACCTACAAACTAGGCACTATCCATTAAAAAAGCTGCAAAACCCCCCCCACTAAGAATCACTCTTCAAAAATCTCCCACAATTGCCTTTGGAAACGAAAAACCTCCTTCAAAATCTCCCCAAGGAGTGTTTTCTGGAAGAGGTTTCCACAAGAAAAGCTGTAATTTTTGAATGCCTCAAAAAAACTGTATGGACACATAACCAAAGTCTCAGTGGGCTAATGGAACGGTTCCTCTGGTCATATCCCATGGAGTAGAAGGCCATGGTCTTTTAGCCAACAAGGATTTGGCCACATAATTATATAATTATTTAGCGTATATTAAATCCAAGTGGCAACAAGGACCTGTCATTTAGTACACCAGGACTTAGCATTAAACCCTAGTGGGATCATGTCCCTCTTCCCACTAGGACATCTGCTGTACATAACAGTGCTTAATCAAAGTGAGCTAAAGGATCTGAGACATCTGTCCACCAGGCCTTCTTCTTCCCTATATAAAAATTGTAAATCATAGTTGGCCAAAGAACCTTGGCTATGTGCACACCAGAATCTAGTCTGCTCCGCACAAGATTGCTGGATACCTAGTGGGCTAGAAGTCCTGGTTCCTCTGCCAACTGGAATACAGCTTGTTTTGGTACATTATACAGTGTGTCCACCCATATCCTGTCCACCGCCATTAACTTGAGAATGGCGACAGCTATAGGAATAGAAGTGGTGTCTAGGTATAGTAAAGTAGCCATGCGCTATGCAATGAAACCACCTATAGCGCCACCTGGTGCAAAACAACAGAGTTAGCATTTTAATCTCGAAAACAGATTGAGATAGAGAAAAAGAGTGAATTAAAAAAATGTAGGGCATCATCAATTCAATACAAATCGACACCTTGCATACTGAAATGCTATGATATGAAACCCATGACCCATCAAAACAATGAATACTGGTCACGCATATGGCACTCATTTAACTTTGATGCTCAAAGTGGCCACCGTCAGCTGCAATGCACATCTGGACTCTGGACAGCATACTGTATCTTGCTGCACGTTGTGCAATACGGTAGGTGACACGTTTGCACAAGCATCTGTGATACGTCATCGTAGGTCCTACAATGTTGGTGGAGGGTTCGCATACACCCGCTATTTGATGTGACCTCACAGAAAGAAGTCCAATGGGGTCAGGTCAGGTGAGCGTGGAGGCCACTCCACGTAGCCACCATACCCAATGACTTGTAGGAAGGTCTCCACGAGGTATCGCTTCACGTCCGCAGCCTTGTGAGTTTTACACATTCTATTCATAGCATTTCTGTATGCAAGGTGTCAATTCGTATTGAATTGATGATGCCCTACAACTTTGTAATTCACTTTTTTTCTCTATCTCGTTCTGTTTTCGAGATAAAAATGCTAACTCAAGTGTTTTCCACCTGGTGGCGCTATAGGTGGTTTCATTGCGTAGCGCATAGATACTTTACTATACCTAGACACCACTTCTATGCCTATAGCTACCGCCGTTCTCAAGTTAATGGCGGTGGACAGGATATGGGTGGACACAGTGTATAGTAAAATGAATGGTGACTTTCAAAACTAGAACTTGTGGAACGCAAAAATAAAGCCCTTGCACCACTATGTCGAAGGAAAAAATAATGAAAGTGCAAAAATGTCAAGGTCCTTAAAGTGTTGAATACTTTGGAAAAACATTTTTTGTGACAGAAGAAAGAGGAATAAAACATAATCTAGGGGGTTTGCAGATTTTGAATCAGTTTGTTATGGTACTGGGGAGAGAAGTATGTCCATGCAAGAAGTCAGACATCCCAAGGAGAGTAAATAAATATTTATTGTTAATATACAAAGAAAACCCAACAAAATTATTTTCTTGTACTTCTGTGACTTCTTTTCCGCAGTATCTGCCCCTCGGTGCATCCAGCTACACAAGGCAATATGGGCCGGCCTGTAATCAGCTAAAAATTAGTTTACCTTTACCATATCCAGTCCCTTGGGAGAAGTTTTATTTTCTACAGACAACCTTTAATGCTCAGCATAGAAGCCAGACCAGAGGTCCTAATATTCCAGGTTTGGGACAAACAGCTGCAGTCACTCTACTATGACTGCAGTATTGAATCGTTGCAGTATGTAACACACACACACACACACACACACACAGGGCCGTATTTGCCATTAGGCAATGGAGGGCACATGCCTGGGGCGGCGCCTTCCAGGGGGCGGCGCCAAGATCAAAACTAAAAAAAAAAAAAAAAAAAAATTTTTTTTTGTTTTATTTTTTTTAAAAATCCGGCGTTTTTTTGGAGGAGGGAGGGGGCGCCTCTGTCATTTATATTCTCGTCTATAAAACACGTGAATATAAATGAAGCTGTGAGCAGCACGCGCCGGCATTTCCGGGGTCAGAGGAGCTGCAATCAGCTCCCCGCCCCGACGTGCTGCCGTGCACTCACTGTGCAGAGGTCACAGCAGCGTGAGGCAGTGCCGCGCAGAGGAGGACGGGAAGTAATGGAGCCGCCGCAGAGGATGGGAGTTCCCGCCGCCGCCGAAAACGGGAGATGCCGCCGCAGAGGAGGATGTAAGGTCACGCCACCGCCGCCCAGAACACGAGATGCAGCCTGGAGTAGGTAAGCGCTTTACAGCCAAAGACCGCACCGAACAAGCAACGGGGGGTGGGATGGAGCACGATAGGGAGGGGATGGATGGAGCACGATGGGGGGTGGCTGGATGAAGCATGGGGGGTGGAGTACGATGGGGAGGGGATGGATGGAGCATAGGGGATGGAGCACGATGGGGAGGGGATGGATGGAGCACGAAGGAGGGCGGCTGCATGAAGCATGGGGGATGAAGCACGATGGGAAGGGGATGGATGGAGCACGATGGGGGGTGGCTGGATGAAGCATGGGGGATGGAGCACGATGGGGAGGGGATGGATGGGGCAGCTGGATGAAGCATGGGGGGTGGAGCACAGCACGATGGGGAGGGGATGGATGGAGCATGGGGGATGGAGCACGATGGGGAAGGGATGGATGGAGCACGATGGGGGGTGGCTGGATGAAGCATGGGGGATGGAGCACGATGGGGAGGGGATGGATGGGGCAGCTGGATGAAGCATGGGGGGTGGAGCACAGCACGATGGGGAGGGGATGGATGAAGCATGGGGGATGGAGCACGATGGGGAGGGGATGGATGGAGCATGATGGGGCGGATGGATGAAGCATGGGGGGTGGAGCACAATGGGGAGGGGATGGATGGAGTATGGGGGATGGAGCACGATGGGGAGGGGATGGATGGAGCATGATGGGGGGTGGATGGATAAAGCATGGGGGGTGGAGCACGATGGGGAGGGGATGGATGGAGCATGGGGGATGGAGCACGAAGGGGAGGAGATGGATGGAGCATGGGGAATGGAGCACGATGGGGAGGGGATGGATGGAGCACGATGGGGGCGGCTGCATGAAGCATGGGGGATGAAGCACGATGGGGAGGGGATGGATGGAGCACGATGGGGGGTGGCTGGATGAATCATGGGGGGTGGAGCACGATAGGGAGGGGATGGATGGAGCATGGGGGATGGAGCACGATGGGGAGGGGATGGATGGAGCACGATGGGGGGCGGATGGATGAAGCATGGGGGGGTGGAGCACGATGGGGAGGGGATGGATGGAGCATGGGGGATGGAGCACGATGGGGAGGGGATGGATGGAGCATGGGGGATGGAGCACGATGGGGAGGGGATGGATGGAGCATGGGGGATGGAGCACGATGGGGAGGGGATGGATGGAGCACGATGGGGGGCGGCTGCATGAAGCATGGGGGATGAAGCACGATGGAGAGGGGATGGATGGAGCATGATGGGGGGCGGCTGGATGAAGCATGGGGGGTGGAGCACGATGGGGAGGGGATGGATGGAGAATGGTGGATGGAGCACGATGGGGAGGGGATGGATGGAGCACGATGGGGGGCGGCTGGATGAAGCATGGGGGATGGAGCATGATGGGGAGGGGATGGATGGAGCACGATGGGGGGTGGCTGGATGAAGCATGGGGGGTGGAGCACGATGGGGAGGGGATGGATGGAGCATAGGGGATGGAGCACGATGGGGAGGGGATGGATGGAGCACGATGGAGGGCGGCTGCATGAAGCATGGGGGATGAAGCATGATGGGAAGGGGATGGATGGAGCACGATGGGGGGTGGCTGGATGAAGCATGGGGGATGGAGCACGATGGGGAGGGGATGGATGGGGCAGCTGGATGAAGCATGGGGGGTGGAGCACAGCACGATGGGGAGGGGATGGATGGAGCATGGGGGATGGAGCACGATGAGGAAGGGATGGATGGAGCACGATGGGGGGTGGCTGGATGAAGCATGGGGGATGGAGCACGATGGGGAGGGGATGGATGGGGCAGCTGGATGAAGCATGGGGGGTGGAGCACAGCACGATGGGGAGGGGATGGATGGAGCATGGGGGATGGAGCACGATGGGGAGGGGATGGATGGAGCATGATGGGGCGGATGAAGCATGGGGGGTGGAGCACAATGGGGAGGGGATGGATGGAGTATGGGGGATGGAGCACAATGGGGAGGGGATGGATGGAGCATGATGGGGGGTGGATGGATAAAGCATGGGGGGTGGAGCACGATGGGGAGGGGAGGGATGGAGCATGGGGGATGGAGCACGAAGGGGAGGAGATGGATGGAGCATGGGGAATGGAGCACGATGGGGAGGGGATGGATGGAGCACGATGGGGGCGGCTGCATGAAGCATGGGGGATGAAGCACGATGGGGAGGGGATGGATGGAGCACGATGGGGGGTGGCTGGATGAATCATGGGGGGTGGAGCACGATAGGGAGAGGATGGATGGAGCATGGGGGATGGAGCACGA
This sequence comes from Anomaloglossus baeobatrachus, assembly GCF_048569485.1. Lineage (NCBI taxonomy): Eukaryota > Metazoa > Chordata > Amphibia > Anura > Aromobatidae > Anomaloglossus > Anomaloglossus baeobatrachus. The sequence goes on from NC_134355.1 coordinate 359,290,366, forward strand.
TGGGGAGGGGATGGATGGAGCACGATGGGGGGCGGATGGATGAAGCATGGGGGGGTGGAGCACGATGGGGAGGGGATGGATGGAGCATGGGGGATGGAGCACGATGGGGAGGGGATGGATGGAGCACGATGGGGGGCGGCTGCATGAAGCATGGGGGATGAAGCACGATGGAGAGGGGATGGATGGAGCATGATGGGGGGCGGCTGGATGAAGCATGGGGGGTGGAGCACGATGGGGAGGGGATGGATGGAGAATGGGTGATGGAGCACGATGGGGAGGGGATGGATGGAGCACGATGGGGGGCGGCTGGATGAAGCATGGGGGATGGAGCATGATGGGGAAGGGATGGATGGAGCACGATGGGGGACGTCTGGATGAAGCATGGGGGGTGGAGCACAATGGGGAGGGGATGGATGGAGCATGGGGGATGGAGCACGACGGGGAGGGGATGCATGGAGCATGGGGGATGGAGCACGATGGGGAGGGGATGGATGGAGCACGATGGGGATGGATGGAGCCTGGGGGGGGAGGGAAAATGAGGGTGGTAATAGGTATAGCGAATGGGGGTTGCAGCATGGAGAATGGGAGGCCTGGTATGGAGAATAGGGTAACATGGGGGGACTCTATGGACATGGGGTAGCCTGAGGGGGAACGTTATTGAAAAGGAATAACGTGGGAAGGGCACGGTATGGAGAAGAGGCAGCATGGGGAGCGCTCAGTTAGGAGCCTGGGAGGGCTCGGCATACAGAATGTGAAGTATAAGGCTCATTATAGAGCGGGGACAGCATGAGGGGGGCAGTGAAGTGGGGGCTGCATGGAGAGGTGGGGACAGTGGAGGTCATAGTTCATGAGTGAGGAAGGTCTGTAGGGTGTAATTCATAGTGGGGAGGACAGTGGGGGGTTTCATTTGAGGGGACAGTGTAGTGGGAATATGTTATAGTATACGGCCTCCACATTATTCTCTCCTATAAGAGAGACTGTGGGGGATCATTGTTTGTGCTGTGAGCTCAGTGATGGGCAATTATTTATTCTTGGGCACAGCCTTGGGCTTAGTTATGGTGGTTACTCTTTAGTGAGGAGCATTACATTGACACGGTTTGTCTTAAAGAGAATCTATCACAAGGTTTTTGCCACCTAATCAAGAGCAGCATAATGTAGGGGCAGAGATCCTGATTCTAGTGATGTGTCACTTACTGGGCTGCGTAGTGTAGTTTTGATAAAATCACTGTTTAATCAGCAGTAGCTTATTACAGGACTACATGGCGTGCTGCTGGTAGTCCAGCATATTCATGAGCTCTGTATAACTGCTAGATCTGCAGCAGAGGAGACAGTAGACAGCTCAGTAAGTGACACATTGCTGGAATCAGGGTCTCTGTCTCTACATTATGCTGCTCTCAGATGGGGAAGAAAAACCTGTTAACAGATTCCCTGTACGGGCACTGATTCAGTTTGTGCAGCAGAAGACCAGACGAGAGGGAAGTCTTGGGAGACGCAGGACAATGTCTTGCTAAGAATGATGACATTGGGTCATTCCATGTCAAGTGGACCAGTGGTCCCCACTCGACCTTCTCCGATTTTGCTGAAAATTTATAAGGATGTACATGTATGTTTGAAAAGAGGTTCTGTAAATTTTTAGGGCCAGATCTCAAATACATTGGGCAACTGTTGACCTTTCACTAGAGGGTCCACCAAACCTGCGGCTTCAGCTAAGGCCTAAAACACACTTCCACAAAAAAAACGTCCGTGTGACATGGTCCGTTTTTCGGGTCCGTGTTCCGTTTTTTTGGGGCGTTTCTCCGGTACGTATGGCATCCGTGTGATGGCGTATGCGAGCCGTGTGTACGTGTAAAATGTCTGTGTTTGTGTGTAAAATGCCCGTGTATGTGTACGTGGAATGTCCGTGTGGAATGTCTGTTTGTGTGTTGCACAATGTCGTTGATACATGTCGGCTGACAGCAGACAGAGTTGCGCAATGAGAATGAACTCGGGTGAACTTCACCTGACTTCATTGTCATGCCGCGGCTCTGTCTGTGTGCCGCGTACTGATTAGCGGTCACCTGTGAAGGATTCACCAGTGACCGCTAATCCCCCGAGTGACTGAAGTTAGCAGCCCTCTCTCATACTTACCGCTCCCCGATCACCAGCGCGGCGAGGAAGAGCTGTGCAGAGAATATGCGGCAACAATTACTTTGAATATGCCGGCCGCTCATTAATCAATCTCGTATTCCCTGCTTTCCCCGCCCACCGGCGCCTATGATTGGTTGCAGTGAGACATGCCCCCACGCTGAGTGACAGTTGTCTCACTGCACCCAATCACAGCAGCCGGTGGGCGTGTCTATACTGTGCAGTAAAATAAATAAATAAATAATTTAAAAAAACGGCGTGCGGTCCCCCCCAATTTTAATACCAGCCAGATAAAGCCATATGGCTGAAGGCTGGTATTCTCAGGATGGGGAGCCCCACGTTATGGGGAGCCCCCCAGCCTAACAATATCAGTCAGCAGCCGCTCAGAATTGCCGCATACATTATATGCGACAGTTCTGGGACTGTACCCGGCTCTTCCCGATTTGCCCTGGTGCTTTGGCAAATCGGGGTAATAAGGAGTTATTGGCAGCCCATAGCTGCTAATAAGTCCTAGATTAATCATGTCAGGCGTCTCCCCGAGATACCTTTCATAATTAATCTGTAAATTACAGTAAATAAACACACACACACCAGAAAAAATCCTTTATTAGAAATAAAAAACACACACATATACCCTGGTTCAACAATTTAATCAGCCCGAAAAAGCCCTCCATGTCCGGCGGAATCCAGGATGGTCCAGCGTCGCATCCAGCTCTGCTGCATGGAGGTGACAGGAGCTGCAGAAGACACCGCCGCTCCCGACAGCTCCACGCGGCAAATGAAGACAGCCGCGCGATCAGCTGAGCTGTCACTGAGGTTACCCGCTGTTACTGGATCCAGTGACAGCGGGTAACCTCAGTGACAGCTCAGCTGATCGCACTTCTCACCTCAGTTGCTGCGTGGAGGTGACAGGAGCAGCGGTGTATTCTGCAGCTCCGGTCACCTCCATGCAGCAGAGCTGGATGCGACGCTGGACCATCCTGGATTCCGCCGGACATGGAGGGCTTTTTCGGGCTGATTAAATTGTTGAACCAGGGTATATGTGTGTGTTTTTTATTTCTAATAAAGGATTTTTTCTGGTGTGTGTGTGTTTATTTACTGTAATTTACAGATTAATCATGAAAGGAATCTCGGGGAGACTCCCTTGTGCGAGTGAGTTGTTCTGTGACTGTATAGATTTTGCATACAGTATGAGTATGAGAGAGGGGGGGAAACTTCAGTCACTCGGGGGATTAGCGGTCACTGGTGAATCCTTCACAGGTGACCGCTAATCAGTACTCGACACAGACAGAGCCGCGGTATGAGGATGAAGTCGGGTGAAGTTCACCCGAGTTCATTCTCATCGCGCAACTCTGTCTGCTGTCAGCCAACATTTATAAACGACATTGTGCATCACACACACGGACATTCCACACGGACATTCCACGTACACATACACGTTAATTCCACACGCACACACAGACGTTCTACACACAAACACGGCTAGCATACGCAATTCACACAGGTGCCACACGAAGCATAAAAAAAAAACACAAAAACGGGACACGGACCCGAAAAACGGCCCGTAACACACGTGCGTGTTTTTCACGGACGTGTGAAGGGGGCCTTATGCAGACTCCTTTTACCACACTTCACAGACCTCCATCCATAATCACCTCCACTTTATGCACAGCACAGCCCCCCTACAATCACACCACTTTACACACTCCACAGACCATCCCACTATAATCACCCCACTTTATACACAGAAGTTCCCCACTACAATCACCCCACTTTACACTCCATAGCCCCCCACTACAATCATCACACTTTATACACAGCAGTGCCACCACTACGATCACTCTACTTTGCAAACTCCATAAATAAACACTAGACACCTTACTTTATACAAAGCAAAAGCCCACCTACAATCACCCCACTTGATACAGAGACGGCTCCCACTACAATCACCCCACTTTATACAGAGCAGGTTCCCACTACAATCACCCCACTTTATACACCACAGACCACCCCTACAATCATTCAATTTTACACACTCCATAAACCACCACTAGTCTCCCCACTTTACACTGATCCCCCTACAATCCTCCCACTTTATACAGAGCAGGCTCCCACTACAATCCCTACAGTCACCCCACTTTATACACCACAGACCACCGCTACAATCATCCAATTTTACACACTCCATAGACCACCACTAGTCTCCCCACTTTACACTGATCCCCCTACAATCTCCCCACTTTATACAGAGCAGGCTCCCACTACAATCCCTACAGTCACCCCACTTTATACACCACAGACCACCGCTACAATCATCCAATTTTACACACTCCATAGACCACCACTAGTCTCCCCACTTTACACTGATCCCCCTACAATCTCCCCACTTTATACAGAGCAGGCTCCCACTACAATCCCTACAGTCACCTCACTTTATACACTGCAGTCACCCACAACAATGACTCCACATTACACACTCCATAGACCCCTACTAGTCTCCCCACTTTGCACACTCCACAGAACCCCCTACAATCACCCCACGTTATACACAGCAGAGACGCCCTACCATCAACCCACTTTATAAATAGCAGAGTCCCTACCATCACTCCACAGACTCCCACTACAATAATCCCACTTTATATACCCCACAGACCTCCCACTACAATCACCCCATTTTACACACCCCGCCGACCCCCATTACAATCACCCCACTTCATACAGAGCAGAGCCACTACTACAATCACTCCCACTTTGTATAGCCCACAGACCTACACTCAGGGCGTGGAGTCAAAGTTGTGAAGTTGGTGTCCATTTTGGTGGATTAGATATAAAATGGACTGACTCCAACTCGTAAAATATATAATACATTGGGTCAATTAGTTCAATGCAGTATACAGGTTCTTGCTGTTGTAACTGACAATGCTTCAAACATGAGAAATACAATTAAACTGATGAATGAGAATAATGAAGGTGAACAGCAGCTAGAAGAAAACTTCAGATTCAGTATGTTTGAAATGGAAGTCCACAGTGCTGTTCCTGTAACCAAGCAACAAACAGATATTAGTACAGAAGAACAGCAAAATGATACTTTACAATTAGATGATCTTGTTGAAGCGGCTTCACATCTCTCTTCTATTTATCACATGCGCTGTGTTGTGCACACGCTGCAGCTGGCAATACAAGATAGTCTGGAAGAGGGACATGCTGGAACTCTAGCAAAGTGAGGAAATTGGTTATTGCTACCAGAACCCCTAAAATTGATTCCATCTTGAAGAAACGTGCTGGAAAAGGGGCAAATGTTGAGTAAGTCAATTGGTGGGGCAGCACTTATTTAAAGGAAAGGTGCTATCAATTTTTTTTTTTTAACTGAAAAAAAATAAAAAAATATTAATGTTTTAATGTCTTGTTTCAATATTAATTCTTTTTAATGGGGCAAAATATGAAAAAAATAATTGAAAACGTTTGATATATTCCCTTTTTAAACACTAAGGGGAGGGAGCTGCTCAAAACCAAGTGTACAACTAGCCTGGATTACAACTGCAGTAAAGTGGGTGGAATCTGCTCTCATGTGTGTGATGTCACAACCCTCCTCCCCTTCTGGGTATTTCCAAAAGGATAAGGGAGGATGAAACTTAGGATCACAGTGCGGAGCCATTTTTTTGGGTACTGCAAAGTGATCCTAATATGTCTAAAGTGTCAGCAAGGACAGCTGACACAGTGCTCTATAATACCGTGCTCCACAATACTGTGCCTCATAATATACCATGCTCCACCATACTGTGCCCGATAATATACTGTGCTCCACAATAACTGTGCTCCATAATATACAGTGCCCCACAATAGTGTGCCCCATAATATACCGTGCCCATAATATACCATGCTCCACCATACTGTGCCCGATAATATACTGTGCTCCATAATAACTGTGCCCCATAATATAAAGTGCTCCACAATAGTAAGCCCCATAATATACAGTGCCCATAATATACCGTGCGCCACAATACTGTGCCCCATAATATAGTGCCTCATAATATACCGTGCTCCACAATAACTGTGCCTCATAATATACCAGGCTCCATAATAACTGTGCCCCATAATATACCGTGCTCCACAATAACTGTGCCCCATAATATACCGTGCTCCATAATAACTGTGCCCCATAATATACCGTTCTCCACAATAACTGTGCCCCATAATATACCGTGCTCCACAATACTGTGCTCCATAATATAGTGCCTCATAATATACCGTGCTCCACAATACTGTGCCCCATAATATACCGTGCTCCACAATACTGTCCCCATAGTATACCGTGCACCACAATACTGTGCCCCATAATATACCATGCTCCATAACACGGTGCCCCATAATATACTGTGTTCCTCAATACTGTGCCCCATAATATACCATGCTCCACAATACTGTGCCCCATAATATACCATGCTCCACAATAACTGTGCTCCATAATATCCCGTGCTCCACAATACTGTGCCCCATAATATACCATGCTCCACAATACTGTGCCCCATAATATACCATGCTCCACAATACTGTGCCCCATAATATACCATGCTCCACAATACTGTGCCCCATAATATACCATGCTCCACAATACTGTGCTCCATAATATCTCGTGCTCCACAATACTGTGCCCCATAATATACCATGCTCCACAATACTGTGCTCCATAATATCCCGTGCTCCACAATACTGTGCCCCATAGTATACCGTGCTCCACAATACTGTGACCCATAATATACCGTGCTCCACAATACTGTGCTCCATAATATACCATGCTCCACAATACTGTGCTCCATAATATCCCGTGCTCCACAATACTGTGCCCCATAATACACCATGCTCCACAATATTGTGCCCCATAATATACCGTGCTCCACAATACTGTGCTCCATAATATACCGTGCTCCACAATACTGTGCCCCATAATATACCGTGCTCCACAATACTGTGCCCCATAATATACCGTGCTCCACAATACTGTGCCCCATAGTATACCGTGCTCCACAATACTGTGCTCCATAATATACCGTGCTCCACAATACTGTGCCCCATAATATACCGTGCTCCACAATACTGTGACCCATAATATACCGCTCCACAATACTGTGACCCATAATATACCGTGCTCCACAATACTGTGCTCCATAATATACCGTGCTCCACAATACTGTGCTCCATAATATACCGTGCTCCACAATACTGTGCCCCATAATATCCCATGCTCCACAATACTGTGCCCCATAATATACCGTGCTCCACAATACTGTGCTCCATAATATACCGTGCTCCACAATACTGTGCCCCATAATATACCGTGCTCCACAATACTGTGCCCCATAATATACCGTGCTCCAAAATACTGTGACCCATAATATACCATGCTCCACAATACTGTGACCCATAATATACCGTGCTCCAAAATACTGTGACCCATAATATACCATGCTCCACAATACTGTGACCCATAATATACCATGCTCCACAATACTGTGCCCCATAATATACGGTGGTCCTCAATATTGTGCTCCATAATATCCAGTGCTCCACAATACTGTGCCCCATAATATCCCGTGCTCCACAATACTGTGCCCCATAGTATACCATGCTCCACAATACTGTGCTCCATAATATCCCGTGCTCCACAATACTGTGCCCCATAGTATACCATGCCCATAATATACCATGCTCCATAATACGGTGCCCCATAATATACTGTGCTCCTCAATACTGTGCCCCATAATATCCAGTGCTCCACAATACTGTGCCCCATAATATCCCGTGCTCCACAATACTGTGCCCCATAGTATACCATGCTCCACAATACTGTGCTCCATAATATCCCGTGCTCCACAATACTGTGCCCCATAGTATACCATGCTCCATAATACGGTGCCCCATAATATACTGTGCTCCTCAATACTGTGCTCCATAATATACCGTGCTCCACAATCAGGGCCGTATTTACCATTAGGCACCCGTGGTCCGGTGCCTAGGGCGGCAGATTGTGAGGGGCGGCACCTTCTGGCAGCAAAAAAAAAAAAAAAAATATTTTTTTTTTTTTTTTTTACATTTTTTTTTTTGTGGCCGCCGAGCACAGGGAGCTGATTGACCCCGGAACTGCCGGCGCCTGCACTTCCGGGGTCACGGGCGCGCGCCAATCAGCTCCTTCCTCTGTGCTGTGTCCAGTGCTGTGTGGACGTCACATGCAGAGCTCACAGCAGGACGCCGCGGAGGACGCCGTGATGGAAGCCGGTGTCAGAAGAGGATACTCACGTGAGCCAGGAAGATGGCGGCGGGCACTGGAGCAGGTAAGTGGATTCATAAGGAGCGTGGGAGTGTCTCTAATGCAGACCAGAGATCTGCGCATGCGGGGGGGAGGCGGCAAAGGCTGATACTGGAGGGAGGCAGAGGCTGAGACTGGGGGGAGGCTGGAGGGAGGCAGAGGCTGAGACTGGGGGGAGGCTGGAGGGAGGCAGAGGCTGAGACTGGGGGGAGGCTGGAGGGAGGCAGAGGCAGAGACTGGGGGGAGGCTGGAGGGAGGCAGAGGCTGAGACTGGAGGGAGGCAGAGGCTGAGACTGGGGGGAGGCTGGAGGGAGGCAGAGGCTGAGACTGGAGAGAGGCAAAGGCTAAGACTGGGGGGAGGCTGGAGGGAGGCAGAGGCTGAGACTGGAGGGAGGCAGAGGCTGAGACTGGGGGGAGGCTGGAGGGAGGCAGAGGCAGAGACTGGGGGGAGGCTGGAGGGAGGCAGAGGCTGAGACTGGGGGGAGGCTGGAGGGAGGCAGAGGCTGAGACTGGGGGAAGGCTGGAGGGAGGCAGAGGCAGAGACTGGGGGGGAGGCTGGAGGGAGGCAGAGGCTGAGACTGGGGGGAGGCTGGAGGGAGGCAGAGGCAGAGACTGGGGGGAGGCTGGAGGGAGGCAGAGGCAGAGACTGGGGGGAGGCTGGAGGGAGGCAGAGGCAGAGACTGGGGGGAGGCTGGAGGGAGGCAGAGGCAGAGACTGGGGGGAGGCTGGAGGGAGGCAGAGGCTGAGACTGGGGGGAGGCTGGAGGGAGGCAGAGGCTGAGACTGGGGGGAGGCTGGAGGGAGGCAGAGGCAGAGACTGGGGGGAGGCTGGAGGGAGGCAGAGGCAGAGACTGGGGGGAGGCTGGAGGGAGGCAGAGGCAGAGACTGGGGGGAGGCTGGAGGGAGGCAGAGGCAGAGACTGGGGGGAGGCTGGAGGGAGGCAAAGACTGGGGGGAGGCTGGAGGGAGGCAGAGGCTGAGACTGGGGGGAGGCTGGAGAGAGGCAGAGGCAGAGACTGTGGGGAGGCTGGAGGGAGGCAGAGGCTGAGACTGGGGGGAGGCTCGAGGGAGGCAGAGGCAGAGACTAGGGGGAGGCTGGAGGGAAGCAGAGGCTGAGACTGGGGGGAGGCTGGAGGTAGGCAGAGGCTGAGACTGGGGGGAGGCTGGAGGGAGGCAGAGGCAGAGACTGGGGGGAGGCTGGAGGGAGGCCGAGGCAGAGACTGGGGGGAGGCTGGAGGGAGGCAGAGGCAGAGACTGGGGGAGTCTGGAGGGAGGCAGAGGCAGAGACTGGGGGGAGTCTGGAGGGAGGCAGAGGCTGAGACTGGGGGGAGTCTGGAGGGAGGCAGAGGCTGAGACTGGGGGGAGGCTGGAGGGAGGCAGAGGCAGAGACTGGGGGGAGGCTGGAGGGAGGCAGAGGCTGAGACTGGGGGGAGGCTGGAGGGAGGCAGAGGCTGAGACTGGGGGGAGGCTGGAGGGAGGCAGAGGCTGAGACTGGGGGGAGGCTGGAGGGAGGCAGAGGCAGAGACTGGGGGGAGGCTGGAGGGAGGCAGAGGCAGAGACTGGGGGGAGGCTGGAGGGAGGCAGAGGCAGAGACTGGGGGGAGTCTGGAGGGAGGCAGAGGCTGAGACTTGGGGGAGGCTGGAGGGAGGCAGAGGCTGGGACTGGGGGGAGGCTGGAGGGAGGCTGAGGCTGAGACTGGGGTGAGGCTGGAGGGAGGCTGAGACTGGGGTGAGGCTGGAGGGAGGCTGAGACTGGAGGGAGGCTGGAGGGAGGCTGAGACTGGAGGGAGGCTGGAGGGAGGCTGAGACTGGGGGGAGGCTGGAGGGAGGCTGAGACTGGGGGGAGGCTGGAGGGAGACTGAGGCTGAGACTGGGGGGAGGCTGGAGGGAGGCAGAGGCAGAGACTGGGGGGAGGCTGGAGGGAAGCAGAGGCTGAGACTGGGGGGAGGCTGGAGGTAGGCAGAGGCTGAGACTGGGGGGAGGCTGGAGGGAGGCAGAGGCAGAGACTGGGGGGAGGCTGGAGGGAGGCAGAGGCAGAGACTGGGGGAGTCTGGAGGGAGGCAGAGGCAGAGACTGGGGGGAGTCTGGAGGGAGGCAGAGGCTGAGACTGGGGGGAGGCTGGAGGGAGGCAGAGGCAGAGACTGGGGGGAGGCTGGAGGGAGGCAGAGACTGGGGGGAGGCTGGAGGGAGGCAGAGGCAGAGACTGGGGGGAGTCTGGAGGGAGGCAGAGGCAGAGACTGGGGGGAGTCTGGAGGGAGGCAGAGGCTGAGACTTGGGGGAGGCTGGAGGGAGGCAGAGGCTGGGACTGGGGGGAGGCTGGAGGGAGGCTGAGGCTGAGACTGGGGTGAGGCTGGAGGGAGGCTGAGACTGGGGTGAGGCTGGAGGGAGGCTGAGACTGGAGGGAGGCTGGAGGGAGGCTGAGACTGGAGGGAGGCTGGAGGGAGGCTGAGACTGGGAGGAGGCTGGAGGGAGGCTGAGACTGGGGGGAGGATGGAGGGAGACTGAGGCTGAGACTGGGGGGAGGCTGGAGGGAGGCTGAGGCTGAGACTGGAGGGAGGCTGAGACTTGAGGGAGGCTGAGGCTGAGACTGGAGGGAGGCTGGAGGGAGGCTGAGGCGGAGACTGGGGCAGGCTGAGGCTGGGGAGAGGCAAAGGCTGAGACTGGGGGAGAGAGGCTGATGCTGAGGGAAGATAGAGGCTGATGCTGGGGGAGAGAGGTTGATGCTGGGGGAGTGGGAGAGAGGGGCTAATGCTAGAGACAGAGGACAAGGGATGAGGGATAGTGCAATGACAAAATCGATTGAGTGGGGGGAGTGTAAGGACTCAGAATAAGAGGGGGCAGCATTGGGAGCTCATTGTGAAGAAGGGGCAGCATGTGTGGGATCAGTATGGAGTGGAGAAATGTAGGGGAGTCAATATCAAGAGTGGGGTAGTGTGTGTGTGGGGGGGGGGTCTCAGCATAAGCGTTAGTGTGGTGGTCTTAGCATGAGTGGGGCAACATGAAGGTCTCATTATGGAAAAGAGGAAGGCAGCATTAGGAGCTCATGGAGAGGGACAGCATGCATGGGACATTGTGAGGAGGGAGCAGCATGCATGGGACATTGTGAGCAGGGAGCAGCATGCATGGGACATTGTGAAGAGGGGGCAGCATGCATGGGACATTGTGAGGAGAGAGCAGCATGCATGGGACATTGTGAGGAGGGGGCAGCATGCATGGGACATTGTGAGTAGGGGGCAGCATGCATGGGACATTGTGAGGAGGGAGCAGCATGCATGGGACATTGTGAAGAGGGGGCAGCATGCATGGGACATTGTGAGGAGAGAGCAGCATGCATGGGACATTGTGAGGAGGGGGCAGCATGCAAGGGACATTGTGAGGCGGGAGCAGCATGCATGAGACATTGTGAGGAGGGGGCAGCATGCATGGGACATTGTGAGGAGGGGGCAGCATGCATGGGACATTGTGAGTAGGGGGCAGCATGCATGGGACATTGTGAGGAGGGAGCAGCATGCATGGGACATTGTGAAGAGGGGGCAGCATGCATGGGACATTGTGAGGAGAGAGCAGCATGCATGGGACATTGTGAGGAGGGGGCAGCATGCAAGGGACATTGTGAGGCGGGAGCAGCATGCATGAGACATTGTGAGGAGGGGGCAGCATGCATGGGACATTGTGAGGAGGGGGCAGCATGCATGGGACATTGTGAGGAGGGAGCAGCATGCATGGGACATTGTGAAAAGGGGGCAGCATGCATGGGACACTGTGAGGAGGGGGCAGTATGCATGGGACATTGTGAAGAGGGGGCAGCATGCATGGGACATTGTGAGGAGGGGGCAGCATGCATGGGACACTGTGAAGAGGGGGCAGCATGCATAGGACATTGTGAGGAGGGAGCAGCATGCATGGGACATTGTGAGGAGGGGGCAGCATGCATGGGACATTGTGAGGAGGGGGCAGCATGCATGGGACATTGTGAGGAGGGGGCAGCATGCATGGGACATTGTGAGGAGGGGGCAGCATGCATGGGACATTGTGAGGAGGGAGCAGCATGCATGGGACATTGTGAGGAGGGGGCAGCATGCATGGGACATTGTGAGGAGGGAGCAGCATGCATGGGACATTGTGAGGAGGGAGCAGCATGCATGGGACATTGTGAGGAGAGGGCAGCATGCATGGGACATTGTGAGGAGGGGGCAGCATGCATGGGACATTGTGAGGAGGGGGCAGCATGCATGGGACATTGTGAGGAGGGGGCAGCATGCATGGGACATTGTCCTCACATCATGCTGCTCTCTCCTCACAATGTACAGATCATATTTCATAATCGAGGAAGGTGTGGTGGATATACAGTAGTTTATAAGGGAGGGCAGAGTGGTGTTTTAGTTTATTAGGGGCAGTGTGACAGTCACAGTATATAAGTGGGGACGGTGTGGTGGGAATATTTTATACTCATGCTATGTTTTGATGTGCCTGTGGTGATTCCCATTGGGGGGGGGGTTAGTTTCTTATTGATACTTTTTAAAGTGTGCTACAGAGTAGATCTGCCTTAAACAGATGTCGTGTGCGAAAACTCAGTTTTACGTTGTCACTAAGGGGCGCGACCACTTAAAGTGCCTAGGGCAGCATGAAGGCAAAATACAGCCCTGTCCACAATACTGTGCTCCATAATATACCGTGCTCCACAATACTGTGCTCCATAATATACCGTGCTCCACAATACTGTGCTCCATAATATACCGTGCTCCACAATACTGTGCCCCATAATATACCGTATTTTACGGACCATAAGACGCACTTTTTTCCCCCAAATGTTGGGGGAAAGTGGGGTGTGCGTCTTATGGTCTGAATGTGGCTGCGGTGGAGCGGGTCATCGGGGGCACGAGCAGGCTGTAGCAGCCTGCCGTGACCACGTGGACCCGCTCATTTAATATGCACGCCCATCCCCCGCCCATCATCCCTCAGCGCTGAAGCCGGCGCTGACAGGTGGGCGGGATGATGGGCGGGGGATAAACAGCCGGCTCGCATGATCACCCCTGGCAACTACGGCCTGGAGTGATCATGTGCGGCTGTATTCACTGCACCCCGTGCATCATCATCAGCGCGGGGAGCAGTGAATCAGTGTACAGTACTCACCGTTCCCCTGCAGCATCGCTCGTCCTCCCGTCTGTGTCAGCGGCAGCGCCGCTGATTGGAGCCGTCCCCATTGCCCTGCTGGATGATGATCATCTCCTGTGTTTGTGCCGGCGGCTGAGTGGAGCTAGCGGCGCGCACAGCGATGACGTCAACGCTGTGCGCACGTGTCCACACGCAGCCTCCGGGACACTGGCACAGACACAGGAGATGATCGCGATGCAGCAGGGTAATGGGGACGGCTCCAATCAGCGCTGCCGCTGACACAGACGGGAGGACGAGCGATGCTGCAGGGAGTGAGGTAAAGTGAGGTGAGTATGAACGTTTATTTTTTTTTATGTGCCACAGGATGCGGCCATACACCAGGATGGGGGCATATTATGAGCCGGATGGGGGCATATTATGAGCCGGATGGGGGCATATTATGAGCCAGATGGGGGCATATTATGAGCCAGATGGGGGCATATTATGAGCCGGATGGGGGCATATTATGAGCCGGATGGGGGCATATTATGAGCCGGATGGGGGCATATTATGAGCCGGATGGGGGCATATTATGAGCCGGATGGGGGCATATTATGAGCCAGATGGGGGCATATTATGAGCCGGATGGGGGCATATTATGAGCCGGATGGGGGCATATTATGAGCCGGATGGGGGCATATTATGAGCCGGATGGGGGCATATTATGAGCCAGATGGGGGCATATTATAAGCCAGATGGGGGCATATTATGAGCCAGATGGGGGCATATTATGAGCCAGATGGGGGCATATTATGAGCCAGATGGGGGCATATTATGAGCCAGATGGGGGCATATTATGAGCCGGATGGGGGCATATTATGAGCCGGATGGGGGCATATTATGAGCCAGATGGGGGTATATTATGAACCAGATGGGGGTATATTATGAGCCAGATGGGGCCATATGCCATGATGGGTTATATAGCAGGATGCGGCCACATGCCAGTATATAGCAGGATGCGGCCATATGGCAGGATTACGGTATATAGCAGGATGAGGGACATATACTGTTTATACCAGGCAGGGAGGATCATTACCAGGATGCGGCACCTTAGTAGAGAATTTGGGGACATTACCCCCATAAAAGTGTCAGCAGCAGATCCTCGCTCCATAAAAGTGTGTCATGACCACATTTTTTGCTTAAAATTTTATTTTCCTATTTTCCTCCTCTAAAACCAGGGTGCGTCTTATAGTCCGGTGCGTCTTATAGTCCGAAAAATACGGTACCGTGCTCCACAATACTGTGCTCCATAATATACCGTGCTCCACAATACTGTGCCCCATAATATACCGTGCTCCACAATACTGTGCTCCATAATATCTCGTGCTCCACAATACTGTGCCCCATAATATACTGTGCTCCACAATACTGTGCCTCATAATATACCATGCTCCACAATACTGTGCTCCATAATATACCGTGCTCCACAATACTGTGCCCCATAATATACCGTGCTCCACAATACTGTGCCCCATAATATACCGTGCTCCACAATACTGTGCCCCATAATATACCGTACTCCACAATACTGTGCCCCATAATATACCGTGCTCCACAATACTGTGCCCCATAATATACCGTGCTCCACAATACTGTGCCCCATAATATACCGTACTCCACAATACTGTGCCCCATAATATACCGTGCTCCACAATACTGTGCCCCATAATATACCGTGCTCCACAATACTGTGACCCATAATATACCGTGCTCCACAATACTGTGACCCATAATATACCGTGCTCCACAATACTGTGCCCCATAATATACGGTGGTCCTCAATATTGTGCTCCATAATATCCAGTGCTCCACAATACTGTGCCCCATAGTATACCAAGCCCATAATATACCATGCTCCATAATACGGTGCCCCATAATATACTGTGCTCCTCAATACTGTGCCCCATAATATCCAGTGCTCCACAATACTGTTCCCCATAATATACTGTGCTCCATAATATACCGTGCTCCACAATACTGTGCTCCATAATATACCGTGCTCCACAATACTGTGCCCCATAATATACCGTGCTCCACAATACTGTGCTCCATAATATACTGTGCTCCACAATACTGTGCCCCATAATATACCATGCTCCACAATACTGTGCTCCATAATATACTGTGCTCCACAATACTGTGCCCCATAATATACCGTGCTCCACAATACTGTGCTCCATAATATACCGTGCTCCACAATACTGTGCCCCATAATATCCCATGATCCACAATACTGTGCCCCATAGTATACCGTGCTCCACAATACTGTGCTCCATAATATCTCGTGCTCCACAATACTGTGCCCCATAATATACTGTGCTCCACAATACTGTGCCTCATAATATACCATGCTCCACAAAACTGTGCCCCATAATATACCGTGCTCCACAATACTGTGCCCCATAATATACCGTGCTCCACAATACTGTGCTCCATAATATCTCGTGCTCCACAATACTCTGCCCCATAATATACCGTGCTCCACAATACTGTGCCCCATAATATCTCGTGCTCCACAATACTGTGCCCCATAGTATACCATGCTCCACAATACTGTGCTCCATAATATCCCGTGCTCCACAATACTGTGCCCCATAGTATACCATGCCCATAATATACCATGCTCCATAATACGGTGCCCCATAATATCCAGTGCTCCACAATACTGTTCCCCATAATATACTGTGCTCCACAATACTGTGCCCCATAATATCCAGTGCTCCACAATACTGTGCTCCATAATATACCGTGCTCCACAATACTGTTCCCCATAATATACTGTGCTCCACAATACTGTGCCCCATAATATCCAGTGCTCCACAATACTGTGCTCCATAATATACCGTGCTCCACAATACTGTTCCCCATAATATACTGTGCTCCACAATACTGTTCCCCATAATATACCGTGCTCCACAATACTGTGCCCCATAATATACCGTGCTCCACAATACTGTGCTCCATAATATACCGTGCTCCACAATACTGTGCTCCATAATATACCGTGCTCCACAATACTGTGCTCCATAATATACCGTGCTCCACAATACTGTGCCCCATAATATACCGTGCTCCACAATACTGTGCTCCATAATATACCGTGCTCCACAATACTGTGCTCCATAATATACCGTGCTCCACAATACTGTGCTCCATAATATACCGTGCTCCACAATACTGTGCCCCATAATATCCTATGCTCCACAATACTGTGCTCCATAGTATACCGTGCTCCACAATACTGTGCTCCATAACATCCCGTGCTCCACAATACTGTGCCCCATAATATACCGTGCTCCACAATACTGTGCTCCATAATATCTCGTGCTCCACAATACTGTGCCCCATAATATACTGTGCTCCACAATACTGTGCCTCATAATACACCATGCTCCACAATACTGTGCTCCATAATATACCGTGCTCCACAATACTGTGCCCCATAATATACCGTGCTCCACAATACTGTGCTCCATAATATACCGTGCTCCACAATACTGTGCCCCATAGTATACCATGCTCCACAATACTGTGCTCCATAGTATACCGTGCTCCACAATACTGTGCTCCATAATATACCGTGCTCCACAATACTGTCCCCATAGTATACCATGCTCCACAATACTGTGCTCCATAGTATACCATGCTCCACAAAACTGTGCCCCATAATATCTCGTGCTCCATAATACTGTGCCCCATAGTATACCATGCTCCACAATACTGTGCTCCATAATATCCCGTGCTCCACAATACTGTGCCCCATAGTATACCATGCTCCATAATACGGTGCCCCATAATATACTGTGCTCCTCAATACTGTGCCCCATAATATCCAGTGCTCCACAATACTGTTCCCCATAATATACTGTGCTCCACAATACTGTGCTCCATAATATACCGTGCTCCACAATACTGTGCTCCATAATATACCGTGCTCCACAATACTGTGCCCCATAATATACCGTGCTCCACAATACTGTGCTCCATAATATACCGTGCTCCACAATACTGTGCCCCATAATATACCATGCTCCATAATACGGTGCCCCATAATATACTGTGCTCCTCAATACTGTGCCCCATAATATCCAGTGCTCCACAATACTGTTCCCCATAATATACTGTGCTCCATAATATACCGTGCTCCACAATACTGTGCTCCATAATATACCGTGCTCCACAATACTGTGCCCCATAATATACCGTGCTCCACAATAATGTGCTCCATAATATACTGTGCTCCACAATACTGTGCCCCATAATATACCATGCTCCACAATACTGTGCTCCATAATATACTGTGCTCCACAATACTGTGCCCCATAATATACCGTGCTCCACAATACTGTGCTCCATAATATACCGTGCTCCACAATACTGTGCCCCATAATATCCCATGCTCCACAATACTGTGCCCCATAGTATACCGTGCTCCACAATACTGTGCTCCATAATATCTCGTGCTCCACAATACTGTGCCCCATAATATACTGTGCTCCACAATACTGTGCCTCATAATATACCATGCTCCACAAAACTGTGCCCCATAATATACCGTGCTCCACAATACTGTGCCCCATAATATACCGTGCTCCACAATACTGTGCTCCATAATATCTCGTGCTCCACAATACTCTGCCCCATAATATACCGTGCTCCACAATACTGTGCCCCATAATATCTCGTGCTCCACAATACTGTGCCCCATAGTATACCATGCTCCACAATACTGTGCTCCATAATATCCCGTGCTCCACAATACTGTGCCCCATAGTATACCATGCCCATAATATACCATGCTCCATAATACGGTGCCCCATAATATCCAGTGCTCCACAATACTGTTCCCCATAATATACTGTGCTCCACAATACTGTGCCCCATAATATCCAGTGCTCCACAATACTGTGCTCCATAATATACCGTGCTCCACAATACTGTTCCCCATAATATACTGTGCTCCACAATACTGTTCCCCATAATATACCGTGCTCCACAATACTGTGCCCCATAATATACCGTGCTCCACAATACTGTGCTCCATAATATACCGTGCTCCACAATACTGTGCTCCATAATATACCGTGCTCCACAATACTGTGCTCCATAATATACCGTGCTCCACAATACTGTGCCCCATAATATACCGTGCTCCACAATACTGTGCTCCATAATATACCGTGCTCCACAATACTGTGCTCCATAATATACCGTGCTCCACAATACTGTGCTCCATAATATACCGTGCTCCACAATACTGTGCCCCATAATATCCCATGCTCCACAATACTGTGCCCCATAGTATACCGTGCTCCACAATACTGTGCTCCATAACATCCCGTGCGCCACAATACTGTGCCCCATAATATACCGTGCTCCACAATACTGTGCTCCATAATATCTCGTGCTCCACAATACTGTGCCCCATAATATACTGTGCTCCACAATACTGTGCCTCATAATACACCATGCTCCACAATACTGTGCTCCATAATATACCGTGCTCCACAATACTGTGCCCCATAATATACCGTGCTCCACAATACTGTGCTCCATAATATACCGTGCTCCACAATACTGTGCCCCATAGTATACCATGCTCCACAATACTGTGCTCCATAGTATACCGTGCTCCACAATACTGTGCTCCATAATATACCGTGCTCCACAATACTGTCCCCATAGTATACCATGCTCCACAATACTGTGCTCCATAGTATACCATGCTCCACAAAACTGTGCCCCATAATATCTCGTGCTCCATAATACTGTGCCCCATAGTATACCATGCTCCACAATACTGTGCTCCATAATATCCCGTGCTCCACAATACTGTGCCCCATAGTATACCATGCTCCATAATACGGTGCCCCATAATATACTGTGCTCCTCAATACTGTGCCCCATAATATCCAGTGCTCCACAATACTGTTCCCCATAATATACTGTGCTCCACAATACTGTGCTCCATAATATACCGTGCTCCACAATACTGTGCTCCATAATATACCGTGCTCCACAATACTGTGCCCCATAATATACCGTGCTCCACAATACTGTGCTCCATAATATACCGTGCTCCACAATACTGTGCCCCATAATATACCATGCTCCACAATACTGTGCCCCATAATATACCGTGCTCCACAATACTGTGCCCCATAGTATACCGTGCTCCACAATACTGTGCCCCATAATATACCGTGCTCCACAATACTGTGCTCCATAATATACCGTGCTCCACAATACTGTGCCCCATAATATACCGTGCTCCACAATACTGTGCTCCATAATATACCGTGCTCCACAATACTGTGCTCCATAATATACCGTGCTCCACAATACTGTGCCCCATAATATCCCGTGCTCCACAATACTGTGCTCCATAATATACCGTGCTCCACAATACTGTGCTCCATAATATACCGTGCTCCACAATACTGTGCTCCATAATATACCATGCTCCACAATACTGTGCCCCATAATATACCATGCTCCACAATACTGTGACCCATAATATACCGTGCTCCACAATACTGTGCCCCATAACATACCGTGCTCCACAATACTGTGCCCCATAATATACCGTGCTCCACAATACTGTGCCCCATAATATACCGTGCTCCACAATACTGTGCCCCATAATATACCGTGCTCCACAATACTGTGCTCCATAATATACCGTGCTCCACAATACTGTGCCCCATAATATCCCATGCTCCACAATACTGTGCCCCATAATATACCGTGCTCCACAATACTGTGCTCCATAATATACCGTGCTCCACAATACTGTGCTCCATAATATACCGTGCTCCACAATACTGTGCCCCATAGTATACCGTGCTCCACAATACTGTGCTCCATAATATCCCGTGCTCCACAATACTGTGCCCCATAATATACCATGCTCCACAATACTGTGCTGCATAATATACCATGCTCCACAATATTGTGCCCCATAATATACCATGCTCCACAATACTGTGCCCCATAGTATACCATGCTCCACAATACTGTGCCCCATAGTATACCGTGCTCCACAATACTGTGCCCCATAATATACCGTGCTCCACAATACTGTGCTCCATAATATACCGTGCTCCACAATACTGTGCCCCATAATATCCCATGCTCCACAATACTGTGCCCCATAATATACCGTGCTCCACAATACTGTGCTCCATAATATACCGTGCTCCACAATACTGTGCTCCATAATATACCGTGCTCCACAATACTGTGCCCCATAGTATACCGTGCTCCACAATACTGTGCTCCATAATATCCCGTGCTCCACAATACTGTGCCCCATAATATACCATGCTCCACAATACTGTGCTGCATAATATACCATGCTCCACAATATTGTGCCCCATAATATACCATGCTCCACAATACTGTGCCCCATAGTATACCATGCTCCACAATACTGTGCCCCATAGTATACCGTGCTCCACAATACTGTGCCCCATAATATACCATGCTCCACAATACTGTGCCCCATAATATACCATGCTCCACAATACTGTGCTCCATAATATACCATGCTCCACAATACTGTGCCTCATAATATATCATGCTCCACAAAACTGTGCCCCATAATATACCGTGCTCCACAATACTGTGCCCCATAATATACCGTGCTCCACAATACTGTGCTCCATAATATCTCGTGCTCCACAATACTGTGCCCCATAATATACTGTGCTCCACAATACTGTGCCTCATAATATACCATGCTCCACAATACTGTGCTCCATAATATACCGTGCTCCACAATACTGTGCCCCATAATATACCGTGCTCCACAATACTGTGCTCCATAATATCCCATGCTCCACAATACTGTGCTCCATAATATCCCATGCTCCACAATACTGTGCTCCATAATATCCCGTGCTCCACAATACTGTGCCCCATAATATACCGTGCTCCACAATACTGTGCTCCATAATATCCCATGCTCCACAATACTGTGCTCCATAATATCCCATGCTCCACAATACTGTGCTCCATAATATCCCATGCTCCACAATACTGTGCCCCATAATATACCGTGCTCCACAATACTGTGCTCCATAATATACCGTGCTCCACAATACTGTGCCCCATAATATACCGTGCTCCACAATACTGTGCCCCATAATATCCCGTGCTCCACAATACTGTGCCCCATAATATACCGTGCTCCACAATACTGTGCTCCATAATATACCGTGCTCCACAATACTGTGCCCCATAATATACCATGCTCCACAATACTGTGCTCCATAATATACCGTGCTCCACAATACTGTGCCCCATAATATACCATGCTCCACAATACTGTGCTCCATAATATACCGTGCTCAACAATACTGTGCTCCATAATATACCGTGCTCCACCATACTGTGCCCCATAATATACTGTGCTCCACAATACTGTGCCTCATAATATACCATGCTCCACAATACTGTGCCCCATAATATACCGTGCTCAACAATACTGTGCTCCATAATATACCGTGCTCCACAATACTGTGCCCCATAATATCCCGTGCTCCACAATACTGTGCCCCATAATATACCGTGCTCCACAATACTGTGCTCCATAATATACCGTGCTCCACAATACTGTGCTCCATAATATACCGTGCTCCACAATACTGTCCCCATAGTATACCATGCTCCACAATACTGTGCCCCATAGTATACCGTGCTCCACAATACTGTGCTCCATAATATACCGTGCTCCACAATACTGTCCCCATAGTATACCATGCTCCACAATACTGTGCCCCATAGTCTACCGTGCTCCACAATACTGTGCCCCATAATATACCGTGCTCCACAATACTGTGCTCCATAATATCTCGTGCTCCACAATACTGTGCCCCATAATATACCGTGCTCCACAATACTGTGCTCCATAATATCTCGTGCTCCACAATACTGTGCCCCATAATATACCATGCTCCACAATACTGTGCTCCATAATATACCGTGCTCCACAATACTGTGCCCCATAATATACCGTGCTCCACAATACTGTGCCCCATAATATACCGTGCTCCACAATACTGTGCCTCATAATATACCATGCTCCACAATACTGTGCTCCATAATATACCGTGCTCCACAATACTGTGCCCCATAATATACCGTGCTCCACAATACTGTGCTCCATAATATACCGTGCTCCACAATACTGTGCCCCATAGTATACCATGCTCCACAATTCTGTGCTCCATAATATCCCATGCTCCACAATACTGTGCTCCATAATATACCGTGCTCCACAATACTGTGCTCCATAATATCTCGTGCTCCACAATACTGTGCCCCATAATATACCGTGCTCCACAATACTGTGCTCCATAATATCCCATGCTCCACAATACTGTGCCCCATAATATACCGTGCTCCACAATACTGTGCTCCATAATATCTCGTGCTCCACAATACTGTGCCCCATAATATACCGTGCTCCACAATACTGTGCTCCATAATATCTCGTGCTCCACAATACTGTGCCCCATAATATACCATGCTCCACAATACTGTGCTCCATAATATACCGTGCTCCACAATACTGTGCCCCATAATATACCGTGCTCCACAATACTGTGCCCCATAAGATACCGTGCTCCACAATACTGTGCCTCATAATATACCATGCTCCACAATACTGTGCTCCATAATATACCGTGCTCCACAATACTGTGCCCCATAATATACCGTGCTCCACAATACTGTGCTCCATAATATACCGTGCTCCACAATACTGTGCCCCATAGTATACCATGCTCCACAATTCTGTGCTCCATAATATCCCATGCTCCACAATACTGTGCTCCATAATATCCCATGCTCCACAATACTGTGCTCCATAATATCCCATGCTCCACAATACTGTGCCCCATAGTATACCGTGCTCCACAATACTGTGCTCCATAATATCCCATGCTCCACAATACTGTGCTCCATAGTATACCGTGCTCCACAATACTGTGCTCCATAATATCTCGTGCTCCACAATACTGTGCTCCATAATATCTCGTGCTCCACAATACTGTGCCCCATAATATACTGTGCTTCACAATACTGTGCCTCATAATATACCATGCTCCACAATACTGTGCTCCATAATATACCATGCTCCACAATACTGTGCCCCATAATATACCATGCTCCACAATACTGTGCCCCATAATATACCTTGCTCCACAATACTGTGCTCCATAATATAACCATGCTCCACAATACTGTGCCCCATAATATACCATGCTCCACAATACTGTGCTCCATAATATACCATGCTCCACAATACTGTGCCCCATAATATACCATGCTCCACAATACTGTGCTCCATAATATACCATGCTCCATAATACTGTGCTCCATAATATACCGTGCTCCACAATACTGTCCCCATAGTATACCATGCTCACCAATACTGTGCTCCATAGTATACCATGCTCCACAATACTGTGCTCCATAATATCCCGTGCTCCACAATACTGTGCCCCATAATATACCGTGCTCCACAATACTGTCCCCATAGTATCCCGTGCTCCACAATACTGTGCCCATAGTATACCATGCTCCACAATACTGTGCCCCATAGTATCCCTGCTCACAATACTGTGCCCCATAGTATACCATGCTCCACAATACTGTGCCCCCATAATATCTCATGCTCCACAATACTGTGCTCCATAGTATACCATGCTCCACAATACTGTGCCCCATAATATCCCGTGCTCCACAATACTGTCCCCATAATATACCGTGCTCCACATACTGTGCCCCATAATATACCGTGCTCCACAATACTGTCCCCATAGTATACCATGCTCCACAATACTGTGCCCATAGTATACCGTGCTCCACAATACTGTGCCCCATAGTATACCATGCTCCACAATACTGTGCCCGATAATATACCGTGCTCCACAATACTTTGCTCCATAATATCTCATGCTCCACAATACTGTGCCCCATAATATACCATGCTCCACAATACTGTGCCCCATAATATACCGTGCTCCACAATACTGTGCCCCATAATATACCGTGCTCCACAATACTGTGCCCCATAATATACCATGCTCCACAATACTGTGCCCCATAATATACCGTGCTCCACAATACTGTGCCCCATAGTATACCATGCTCCACAATACTGTGCTCCATAATATACCGTGCTCCACAATACTGTGCCGCATAGTATACCATGCTCCACAATACTGTGCCCCATAATATACCGTGCTCCACAATACTGTGCCCCATAGTATACCATGCTCCACAATACTGTGCCCCATAATATACCGTGCTCCACAATACTGTGCCCATAGTATACCATGCTCCACAATACTGTGCCCCATAATATACCGTGCTCCACAATACTGTGCCCCATAGTATACCATGCTCCACAATACTGTGCTCCATAATATCTCGTGCTCCACGAATACTTTGCCCCATAATATACCGTGCTCCACAATACTGTGCCCCATAATATACCGTGCTCCACAATACTGTGCCCCATAATATACCATGCTCCACAATACTGTGCCCCATAATATACCATGCTCCACAATACTGTGCCCCATAATATACCGTGCTCCACAATACTGTGCTCCATAATATACCATGCTCCACAATACTTGTGCCCCATAATATACCATGCTCCACAATACTGTGCCCCATAATATACCGTGCTCCACAATACTGTGCCCCATAATATACTGTGCTCCCACAATACTGTGCCCCATAATATACCGTGCTCCACAATACTGTGCCCCATAATATACCGTGCTCCACAATACTGTGCCCCATAATATACCATGCTCCACAATACTGTGCCCCATAATATACCATGCTCCACAATACTGTGCCCCATAATATACCATGCTCCACAATACTGTGCTCCATAATATCTCATGCTCCACAATACTGTGCCCCATAATATACCGTGCTCCACAATACTGTGCCCCATAATATACCGTGCTCCACAATACTGTGCCCCATAATATACCGTGCTCCACAATACTGTGACCCATAATATACCGTGCTCCACAATACTGTGCCCCATAATATACCATGCTCCACAATACTGTGCCCCATAATATACCGTGCTCCACAATACTGTGCTCCATAATATACCATGCTCCACAATACTGTGCCCCATAACATACCATGCTCCACAATACTGTGCCCCATAATATACCGTGCTCCACAATACTGTGCCCCATAATATACCGTGCTCCACAATACTGTGCCCCATAATATACCGTGCTCCACAATACTGTGCCCCATAATATACCATGCTCCACAATACTGTGCCCCATAATATACCATGCTCCACAATACTGTGCCCCATAATATACCATGCTCCACAATACTGTGCCCCATAATATACCATGCTCCACAATACTGTGCTCCATAATATCTCATGCTCCACAATACTGTGCCCCATAATATACCGTGCTCCACAATAC
The DNA here is from genome assembly GCF_048569485.1 of Anomaloglossus baeobatrachus. Taxonomy (NCBI): domain Eukaryota; kingdom Metazoa; phylum Chordata; class Amphibia; order Anura; family Aromobatidae; genus Anomaloglossus; species Anomaloglossus baeobatrachus. The sequence continues at coordinate 359,316,427 of NC_134355.1, forward strand.
TGTGCCCCATAATATACCATGCTCCACAATACTGTGCCCCATAATATACCATGCTCCACAATACTGTGCCCCATAGTATACCGTGCTCCACAATACTGTGCTCCATAACATCCCGTGCTCCACAATACTGTGCCCCATAGTATACAGTGCATAAGAAAAAAGTGAAGAAAATCCCGCATCCAACAATGTAAAAATTCATACAAATTTTATTCCAATAAACACAATGCGAAATGGTCCATAACAATGAGATAATACACCAGGGTACCACTAAATAGTGGCCCCTAGGTGGGTATGTTCTTCAAAGAACATGATACAAACAGGAGAAAAGGAAGAACGAAATCAAAAAGTTAAAAAAGAAATCAAATAATTAAAAATAATTTTTCAACTTTTTGGTTTCGTTCTTCCTTTTCTCCTGTTTGTATCAAATTTTATTCCAAATAAATTAATTAAAACCATAGGAAAATGACATGGTAAAAATTGTGCAGAAATATCTCAAAGGAAGGCAAACATGTTTCGGACGTTGGTGTCCTTAAGTTTTTTTTATTTTTTAAAAACTTTTTTTCAACTTTTTTTTATTTTACTAGCCCCCTTAGGGGACTATAACAATCAGCAGTCTGATCGCTCTTCCATTTCTCCAGATCACAGCTACATAGCAGAGATCTGGAGAAAAGCTGCTCTCCTCTCTCACACTGCCCCTCTGCCGGCAGTACGAGAAAGTGACTCATGATAGCTACAGGAGTCATCACATGACCCTGTGCTACCATGGCAACCACCGTCACATGACGTCCGATGGGGGTGGGTAAGTTATCCTTATGGTGGCGCACTGATACAGCTCTCTGTCAGAATTTGGCAGCGAGATGTAAGGGGTTAATAGGCGGAGGTGGAACGCGATTCATTCCCGCCTAGCAGGCACACATATCAGCTGTTGAAATCAGCTGACATGTCTGCAGATCGCTGAAGACTGCCCACAGCAGCCTGGGGGATTAACCTAACACAAACAAATTGACCACATTTCAGCAAAATGTTTCACTTGTTCTCAAGTAAAAGAGCTCAACCGTTCATCAAAACTGACTGTGCATGAGGCAATTCCTTTATACTCTGAAGTTGTTAGACATGTTGCCCATGTGGTCATTGCTTTGCCACCAACCCAAGTTACTGTAGTTGATCTCTAGCCTTAAAGTCAGATTTCATGTCCTCTATGAAGGAGGATCTGATGAAGGCGATACTATGTCTCAGAACAAATTCATAGACGTTTTTTTCCCCCACAAACTGCATAGTGTATTGCATAATTGCAATTTATTTGTGTTCTAAATTTGTATTCCAGTAAATATATGTGTACTACCGTACTACTACTGTAAATTTATCACAAACACATACCTCCCAACCGTCCCGGATACAGCGGGACAGTCCCTCTTCTGAGCCTTTGATCCCGGGTCCCGCCCGTGAGGCTGTTTATCCCGGGCTCCACCCACCCACTGTAGCCCCGCCTCGCTGTTTCTCCCTTCTATTCATTACAGAGCCGACCGCGCACCTACTCCTGTGACTGCTGCTGAGGTATGAATCACCCCCTGCAGCAGAGCGATCCCCCTGCAGCAGAGCGACCCCCCCTCCCCCAGAGCCGACCCCCCCAGTCCTGGAGCCTGCGTTTCTCTGCAGCTGTTCTCTGACTCCCCCTGTGCGGCTTCTCACTGCTGCAGATACACGGGGAGTCAGGACGCTGAGGAGACCGTGCAATCAGCACTTCTCTCTCCTGCAGATAGCACTGGCCAGTAATAACCTATGCAGAGTGACATCTGCAGGCTTCTATTACCGATCAGTGGTCTCCTGCCTGTAGAGCTGCTGGGTCCTAGCTTCCCAACAACTTCAGCTCTGCTTTATCCTGGCTCCCCTACCAGTTAAAGGGAACATGTCAGCAGAAATTTCACAATAAAAGTAATAGATTCCCCTCTGCAGCTCCTGGGCTGCTTCTAGAAAGGTTCCTGTTGCTATTGTGCCCCCTTTGAGACCTACAAAAATACTTTATGAAGTCTTACCTTTTTGTATGCAAATGTGTTTTTATGGTCACGGGGGCGGGCTGTCTGGCGTCCGTTATTCCCCCTCCTGCCGCTTTACGCAGTCCCCCATTGCTCATTTACATACACAAGAACGCCTTCCTCATGTAACTGTCCTCCCGAAGATTTGCGCATGTGAACGCTTTTTCAGGTGATTGCGCAGGCACGAGATTATGGGCGGCGCTGTGATTGTCATCAACAGCGTTAACCAAGTACCCGCCCATAATCTCGTGCCCGCACTTTTCCCTCTGACTCCACCGTTATGCGCAAGTGCTGGCCATATGAACCATGTTACCTATTACCGCTTGCACGAGATTATGGGCGGGTACTTGGATGACTTTGCTGATGACAATCACAGCGCCGCCCATAATCTCGCGCCCACGGTAATAGGTAACATGGTTCATATGGACAGTGCTTGCGCATAACGGTGGAGGCAGAGTGAGAAGCGCGGGCACGAGATTATGGGTGGGTACTTGGATGACGCTGCTGATGACAATCACAGCGCCGCCCATAATCTCGCGCCCATGGTAATAGGTAACGTGGTTCATATGGACAGTGCTTGCGCATAACAGTGGAGGCAGAGTGAGAAGCGCGGGCACAAGATTATGGGCAGGTACTTGGATGACGCTGCTGATGACAATCACAGCGCCGCCCATAATCTCGCGCCTGCGCAATCACCTCAAAAGCGTTCACACTTTGCACAGTGCTCAGTCCCGCGAGAGTGGCACTGGGCATGCACAAAACTTCAGGAGGACAGTTACATGAGGAAGGCGTCCTCATGTATGGAAATGAGCAATGGGGGACGGCGTACAGCGGCAGGAGGGGGAATAACGGACGCCAGGCAGCCCGCCCCCGTGACCATAAAAACAGATTTGCATACAAAAAGGTAAGACTTCATAAAGTATTATTTTAGGTCTCAAAGGGGGCACAATAACAACAGGAACCTTTCCAGAATTCATCCCAGGAGCTGCAGAGGGGAATCTTTTATTTTTTTTGCTAAATTTCTGGTGACAGTTTCCCTTTAAAGGGAACCTATCAGGTGCAATCTGCACTCAGAGCCAGGAGCAGTTCTGGGTGTATATTGCTAATCCCTCCCTAACTGTCCATGTATACACTAGCATAGATAAAGGCATCTATAGAAAAAGTATTTTTAAAGAGCTTATATCTTATGCTAATTAGCGCGGGGACTAGTCCCAAGGGCGTTACTTCACTTGGCTAGTCGGCTCACATAGCGTATTAGTACTCACACAGGGGCGTAATAACATGCTAACATGCTATGCGAGCCGACTAGCCAAGTGAAGTAACGCCCTTCGGACTAGTCCCCGCGCTCATTAGCATAAGATATAAGATCTTTAAAAATATTTGTTCTTGATCTCTTTATCTATGCTAGTGTATACAGGGACGGTTAGGCAGGGATTAGCAATATGTGCCCAGAACTGCTCCTGGCTCTGAGTGCATATTGCACCTGACAGGTTCACTTTAAAGGGAACCTGTCACCAGATTTGGGGCCTATAAGCTGCGGCCACCACCAGCGGGATCTTATGTACACATTCTAACATGCTGCATACCTCCCAACCGTCCCGGATACAGCGGGACTTTCACGCTTTACGTTGTTTGTCCCGTTGCCACGGGCGGGACGGCCGGCTCCCGGGCTCCGCCCACCCACTCTCTCTCCGCCTCCCTGCTTTTCCCTCCTACCATCCTAGTAGACGTGGCATAGAGAGGAGCGCTGCCTGTGCTGCTGCTGGTACAGTAAACTAATCTCCCCAGCGCTGATTTCCCTCCCTCCCCCCTCACCCCCGGCCGGAGCCTGTCTGTGCGGTCGGCCGGCCGCCTGTCTGTGCGGTCGGCCGGCCGCCTGTCTGTGCGGTTGGCCCGCCACCTGTCTGTGCGGGCGCCCCCCTGCCGCCTGTCTGTGCGGGCGCCACCCGCCGCCTGTCTGTGCGGGCGCCCCCCGCCGCCTGTCTGTGCGGGCGCCCCCCTGCCGCCTGTCTGTGCGGGCGCCCCCCTGCCGCCTGTCTGTGCGGGCGCCCCCCTGCCGCCTGTCTGTGCGGGCGCCCCCCGCCGCCTGTCTGTGCGGGCGCCCCCCGCCGCCTGTCTGTGCGGGCGCCCCCCTGCCGCCTGTCTGTGCGGGCGCCCCCCTGCCGCCTGTCTGTGCGGGCGCCCCCCTGCCGCCTGTCTGTGCGGGCGCCCCCCGCCGCCTGTCTGTGCGGGCGGCCCGCCGCCTCATTGTGCGGGCAGCCGGCCGCCTCTCTGTGCGGGCGGCTGGCCGCCTCTCTGTGCGGGCGGCCCGCCGCCTGTCTGTGAAGGCGGCCGGCTGCCTGTCTGTGAAGGCGACCGGCCGCCTCACTGTGCGGGCGACCGGCCGCCTCACTGTGGCTGCCTGCGTGTCCGTGCTGGAGGCCCGCCGGCTGCCTGCGTGTCCGTGCTGGAGGCCCGCCGGCTGCCTGCGTGTCCGTGCTGGAGGCCCGCCGGCTGCCTGCGTGTCCGTGCTGGAGGCCCGCCGGCTGCCTGCGTGTCCGTGCTGGAGGCCCGCCGGCTGCCTGCGTGTCCGTGCTGGAGGCCCGCCGGCTGCCTGCGTGTCCGTGCTGGAGGCCCGCCGGCTGCCTGCGTGTCCGTGCTGGAGGCCCGCCGGCTGCCTGCGTGTCCGTGCTGGAGGCCCGCCGGCTGCCTGCGTGTCCGTGCTGGAGGCCCGCCGGCTGCCTGCGTGTTTGTGCTGAATGGGTGTGGATGGGGAGTGGATATGGGCGTGACTGTGAAATGGGTGTGGTTAGGGGGCGTGGCCTAAAAATTTGCCGCGGCGCGCTACGCGCGCCGCAAACTTTGTCCCTCTTTTCCTTCTTTAAAAGTTGGGAGGTATGCAAACATGAGTCATGTATGAGGGAGTCAGGGAAATTGAGGAGCCAGAGGTTTGGCTTACCACCTTCTCAGTCCCCCTCTTACTACAATCCCCTCACTTTATAAACAGCAAATCCCCCACTACAATTAACCAACTTTACACATCCCACACACACTACAATCCCCTCACTTTGCACACCCCACAGACCTCTCCCATTACAATCGCCCCACTTTATACACAGCAGAGCCCCCAAAAATCACTCCACTTTATACACAGCAGAGCCTTCACTACAATCACCCGTTTGCACACCCCGGAGACGTCACTACAATCACACCATTTTATGCACAGCAGATCTCCCACTACAATCAGCCAACGTTGCATACCCCACAGACCTCTATCACTGCAATCACAGCAATTTACACATCCCACACCCCTCCCTTTGCACACCCTACAGACCCCCACTACAATCAACCCACTTTATACACAGCAAATCCCTCACTACAATCACCTCACTTTACACACCCCTCCCACTACAATTAACCCACTTTACACACCCCTCCCACTATAATCACCCCAATTTACACATCCCACAGCCCCCAAGTACAATAACCCAACTGTATAGATAGCAGAGCCCTCAGAACAATCACCCCACTTTATACACAGCAGATTCCCCACTACAATCACCCCACTTTATACACAGTAGATCCCCCACCACAATCACCCCACTTTATACACAGTAGATCTCCCACTACAATCACCCTACTTTATACACAGCAGATTCCCACTACAATCACTCAACTTTGCATACCCCACAGACCCCCACTACAATCACCCCACTTTATACGCAGATCTCCCACTACAATCACCCCACTTTATACACAGCAGATTCCCACTACTTTCACTCCACTTTGCCTATCCCCATTCCCCACAGACCCCTCCTCCTACAAACACCTGACTTTGCAAGATCACGCCCACTTTATACACTGCATAGAGCCAACTGTAGGTATGTCTCTCGGGTGGCGCATGCGCCGCTCATCACCGTCACCAGTGAGCGCGCACGTCGTCATCCTCGCGCTCGACGCTGGAGTCCACTACACAGACTGCCTCCAGCGCGCTCTGGAAGAAACCGGAAGCCGTCCGCAAACGGTCACGTGACCGCCGAGACGTCATACTTACGGCGCCCATGCACTCCAGCATCTACTCTTCTCTTACGGGTGGCCGTTCATTACCGGGGACACACGGGCCTTCCTGCAGACCCTGTGATAGCGCCTCCCACACAGGAGTCTGGTCACATGGGCATGACGTCAGCGGAGGTCCTTCAGCGTACTAGGATTTAGCATGTCTGCCTCTTCCGCTGACATGATCGAAACCCCTCCAGTGCTCAACTTTGAGGAGATCGACTTCAAGGAGATCGAGGTGGAAGAGGTGAGGGCGGGCCCCGGGGACTGTGGGCTCAGTGTGTGTGCAGGGGCGAGCTGTCCGGTGACAGGCGCTGCTGACGGTCACTGCTGGCGGTACAGCTGTGTGGGCTGGTCATTGTGTGGCCCTATGGGCAGGGGCCATAGAGGCACAGTGGAGCAGGCAGCAGCTCTACCCTGGAGGGTGAGGTCTGGTGCCCCCAGTGCTGTGTACACCTGTGTGGAGCTGGGCTGAGTTCACATGTGTGCAGTAATCATCCGTTAGATCGGATCCAGCAGCAATCTGTGCAACACAACTTTTTTGTCCGTTTTGAAATGATTTATGCAGGATCCGTTTTTTCCATGTGAGTCGATGGAAAATGGATCTGTTAACTGATTGCTACTTATCTTCCATTTGAAACTGATCCAGTAAATTAAAAACGGATCCTTTACAAACGCAAGAGAAATGGCTGGCTAAATAGCAATCAGCTAACTGATCCGTTTCCCATAGACTCCCATGTTAACCTCTTCCTGACATTGGACATACCCCCGCATGTCCTGATGGTCAGTGCGTTCCCGTCCAAAGATGTATGGGGTATGTCCTAGGAATCGAGTCTGACTGTGGAAATGCAATCGTCCCAGAGACTCTGTTTACCTGGCAGCTGAGGCCCGGATGTCACAGCCAGGAATGGTCCCCGCTGCGTCCCTAGCTGTTTGACCCCCTAAATGCCGCAATTGATATCGATGGCAGCGTTTAAGGGTCTGTGAGAGGGATCGCGCACCCCTCCCATCGGTGCCCCTACAATGTGATCATGAGGACCCGATCATTGCCATTGTGACCTGCAGGGCTGTGGAGTCGGAGTCGTGGAGTCGGAGTCGGAGCTCATTTTGGTGGAGTCGGTATAAAATGCACCGACTCCTAAAATATATAATAAATTGGGGACAATAGTGCAATGCAGAATGTGCTGAATATTTTACTAAATAATAACATTTAGTATAATGCTTATATTTAAGTGAAAAATTTATTGTAGTACAATGTGAACATCAGACATTTAATTGTTTTTATGATACAATAATCAAGATAATTGGATAGAACATAAAATATTTATTGGATACAACTTTAGAACACAAAAAACTAATAAATTGTAAATATGTAATACACAGTGTATATACACACACAAGATATATATGTAATCTACTGTATATTACATAGTGTATTACATATTTACAATTTATTACAGTTTTTTGTGTTCTAAAGTTGTATTCCAATAAATATATTTTATGTTCTATCCAAATATCTTGATTATTGTATCATAAAAATTATTAAATGTCTGATGTTCACTTACACATATTCATGTACTACAATAAATTTTTCACCTAACTATAAGCAATATATGTAGGAGTCGGAGCCGGAGTCGGAGTCGGTGCAAGAGAATTTGAGGAGTCGGAGTGGAAGGTTTGGCTTACCGACTCCACAGCCCTGGTGACCTGAGGTCGGCATGATGACCACCGGGTCACCAAGCTCTGCAAAGCGCCTGGGATCATGCCAGGAGAATGATCACAGAGGCTTATGTCAGAGTTGCACTGACAGCGGTAGTGTATGGCAATAAATTATACCTGCAGTCAGAGCAATAAAAGGTAATGTCCCAAATAGAAACTAAGTAAACAAAAAAAAATTGTAAAAATAATTTAAAAAGATACAAAAACACTGACACATTTGGTATCGCCGCGTCTGTCCGCAACAACCCAATCTATAAAACTGTCACACTAGCTCCTTCAGTGAACACTGGAAAAAAAAATATCAAAACCTCTCCATCATACAGATACAGCTGACAAAAAGGGGACTAAAACGCGATAAGTCATATAAAAATGGTACCGCTGAAAATGTCATCTTGTTTCTCTTAAAACAAGCCGCCATACAGCTCCAGGAGCGAAAAATTGCTTCTTGATTCTGCCTCACAAAAAGTGGAATCAAAAGCGATCAAAAACTATTATGTGGCCCAAAATGGTACCTATAAAAACTCCAAGTCATTCTGCAAAAAACAGGATCTCGTATGATTGTCGGCAGAAAAATGCAAAAAAACGGTAGCTTTCATAATTCAGTGATGTAAAAAAAACATTTTAAAAAGCATGTTTAGTGTGATAGTCGCCAAACCGAAAAAAAAAAACCGATATAAAACTGGTATCCCTGTAATCTTACACCAGGCACCACGGGAAAATCTCCGAAAAATGTGATTTAGACAAAATTCCCAATGGAAAGTTTGCTGTAATGAGGCAGAGGTGGTCACTTTGACCTCACGTCTGGCCTGTGGTCCGGCGGTGACCATCTATTTAGACGTGCACATAAGTGCGGTCAACAGTTTTGTTCACCTTTTGAAAAGACAGACACCGCTGAACACAGACCAAACAGAGTCCGGAGTAACTATGCTGCCGCATTAGTGAATGGATCTGTCGGGGGTTTCACCTAAATCATGTATTTCCGAGATGTAGATGGAAACCCTTATGTAAGTGCACAGAATAGAGCACACAATAATTGTGAACTGATCCAAATGTTATGTACCCAAATCACCACCGAATAGCATTCAACTCAACCCACAAAAACACAAGTCACCTCGCAGGTCCGTCATCTGTTAACCGAAATATAAGGGGCTTCCACGTTACTGGAAGCACAAAGGCTCTGGAAAAACTCTTGTCTCCCCCTCAAAAAATAAATCCAGCAAAATCTGCACTCCCAATTCCAAATCCCCCCCCCCCCCTCTTTTGAGCCCCCAGTTAAAGGGAACCTGTTATCACTTTTTTGGCCTATAATCTGCGGCCACCACCACCGCGCTCTTATATACAGCATTCTAACATGCTGTATATAAGAGCCCAGGCCGCTGTGACATCATAAAAAACACTTTATAATACATAACTAACGGTCGCGCTATGGGCCTTATGGGCGTCTTTGTTGTCCGGTCCCGGCGCCGCCTCTTTTGGCCATCTTTGTTCTCCTTCTTCTCTAGCCGCTTTGCATGACGGGTCCGACGTCATACACACTTGCTGGCATCCGGTCCTGAGCAGGGCAGATTAAAGTATTGTAGTGCGCCTGCGCAGGACTGGCGAGTGTGTATGACGTAGCCACATCATGCACCCAGGCTTCAGAAAGAGGACGAAGATGGCCGAAAGAGGAGGCGCCGGCACGGAGAACGGAATAGTCCATAAGGCCCACAGTGCGACCGTTAGGTAAGTATTATAAAGTGGTTTTTATGTTATACCCCTGGCCTGGGCTCTTATATACAGCATGTGAGAATGCTATATATATAAGAGCCCGGTGGTGGTGGCTGCAGCTTATAGGCCAGAAAAGTGGTGACAGGTTCCCTTTGACGTTCACATGTTTGGCATTGTATAGAGGAGAGCCCACTTAATTCACGTGTTGCAGTTTTCCAGAAGCACGAACTGGGACACAATGTACGGGCACTACAATGTACTGGGCACTACAAGGACTAAGGCTACATGCACACGCTGCTTTTTTGGCTGCAGTTCTATTGTCAGAACCTTCTGACATCTGACTTCCCAGCAAAGTCTATGAGAAGTCAGATTTGCTGTGCGCACATTGCAGTTTTTGTCAACGTTTTATTTGTCAAAAGTTTGTGACAAAAAAAATGCAGCATGTTCATTCTTCCTGCGTTTTTGTCAACATTTGTGACAAAAACGCAGCAAAAACGCACCTACAATTCCAAGCATTGTTTGTGACATTTCCAGGCTCTCCCTGACAAGGTGCAGTTTTGGCTACAGTTTGTGAACACACAAAGATGCAGCGTGTGCATGTAGCCTTATTTGCAATTTTTGATTGTGCAACATTCACTTTGTTTGAACTGGTCCAGCTAATACTTCAAAGACTTTGCATTATCAACAATTCAATCCAAATTACCTATGAACTCTGATCTGAGTATTTTTGTCTCTTTATGTATTGTATGTGTTTTTATAGCTTTTTTTTTAACTATAACCATTACAAGCTAAGTTTTATATTTATTACCCCTGCTGAGAAATTCACTGCGTTTGACATTATGGACCTTTTCCAAGGCTAAATCGTCACTACACCCGTAGATGAATACCCTGAGGGGTGTAATTTCCAAAATTTGGTCACTTGGAATTACTGTTGTTCTGGCGCTAAGGGGCTCTTTAAATGGAATCTGCAAACTATTGTAGCCAACTAGGTCTTGGCCCTAATATGTATAATGAGCAGTAATCTGTATAGATTCTGGTAATAGTATGGTCAGTAATCTGTACAGGTCCTGGCCCTAGTATGGTCAATGAGCGGTAATCTGTACAGGTCCTGGCCCTGGTATGACCAATGAGCGGTAATCTGTACAGGTCCTGGCCCTGGTATGACCAATGAGCGGTAATCTGTACAGGTCCTGGCCCTGGTATGACCAATGAGCGGTAATCTGTACAGGTCCTGGCCCTGGTATGACCAATGAGCGGTAATCTGTACAGGTCCTGGCCCTGGTATGACCAATGAGCGGTAATCTGTACAGGTTCTGGCCCTGGTATGACCAATGAGCGGTAATCTGTACAGGTTCTGGCCCTGGTATGACCAATGAGCGGTAATCTGTACAGGTTCTGGCCCTGGTATGACCAATGAGCGGTAATCTGTACAGGTTCTGGCCCTGGTATGACCAATGAGCGGTAATCTGTACAGGTTCTGGCCCTGGTATGACCAATGAGCGGTAATCTGTACAGGTTCTGGCCCTGGTATGACCAATGAGCGGTAATCTGTACAGGTTCTGGCCCTGGTATGACCAATGAGCGGTAATCTGTACAGGTTCTGGCCCTGGTATGACCAATGAGCGGTAATCTGTACAGGTTCTGGCCCTGGTATGACCAATGAGCGGTAATCTGTACAGGTTCTGGCCCTGGTATGACCAATGAGCGGTAATCTGTACAGGTTCTGGCCCTGGTATGACCAATGAGCGGTAATCTGTACAGGTTCTGGCCCTGGTATGACCAATGAGCGGTAATCTGTACAGGTTCTGGCCCTGGTATGACCAATGAGCGGTAATCTGTACAGGTTCTGGCCCTGGTATGACCAATGAGCGGTAATCTGTACAGGTTCTGGCCCTGGTATGACCAATGACCGGTAATCTGTACAGGTTCTGGCCCTGGTATGACCAATGAGCGGTAATCTGTACAGGTTCTGGCCCTGGTATGACCAATGAGCGGTAATCTGTACAGGTTCTGGCCCTGGTATGACCAATGAGCGGTAATCTGTACAGGTTCTGGCCCTGGTATGACCAATGAGCGGTAATCTGTACAGGTTCTGGCCCTGGTATGACCAATGAGCGGTAATCTGTACAGGTCCTGGCCCTGGTATGGACATTGAGCGGTAGTCGGTACAGGTCCTGGCCCTGGTATGGACATTGAGCGGTAGTTGGTACAGGTCCTGGCCCTGGTATGGACATTGAGCGGTAGTTGGTACAGGTCCTGGCCACTGCTGGAAGCTGATGGGTTTCGGTGATCTGCTGAAGGCTCATATGGCTGTCATTTTAGTTCTCAGTTGGGTTTTATCTAAGAAAGTCAGGTATATTGACAGTGGTATTGCAGTGTATAGTAAAAGCAAATGATTGCAGGTTAAGTTCCCTATGGGACTAATGATATTGTAAAAAAAAAATATAAAAGGCTAAATTTCCTCAATTTTTCCAGTTAAAAAATATTGGTTAAAAAATAAACATTTAGGTTGGGCGTTTACAGACAATACTATCAAATCTAAAATTATGTAAAACCATACTGTAATCATAGAAAACAAAATTTGGAATTCCATCAGCTCCATTTTTTTGGCCTTAACGCTTACCCCCCAAAACACAGTGCCTTGCAAAACTATTCAACCCCTTTGAATTTTTCACTCTTTTCCCACATTTCAGGCTTCAAACATAAAGATAAAAATTGTAATGTTATGGTGAAGAAACAACAACAGGGACACAATTGTGAAGTTGAACAAAATTATTGCTTATTTTAAACTTTTATAAAAAATAAACTAAAAAATTGGGGCGTTCAATATTATTCGGCCTCTTTTAAGTTAATACTTTGTAGTGCCACCTTTTGCTGTGATTACAGCTGCAAGTCTCTTGGGGTATGTCTCTATCAGTTTTGCACATCGAGAGACTGAAATTCTTGCCCATTCTTCCTTTGCAAACAGCTGGAGCTGAGTGAGGTTGGATGGAGAGCGTTTGTGAACAGCGGTTTTCAGCTCTTTCCACAGATTCTCGATTGTATTCAAGTCTGGACTGTGACTTGGCCATTCTATTTCTAACACCTGGATACATATATTTGTGAACCATTCCATTGTAGATTTTTCTTTATGTTTGGGATCATTGTCTTGTTGAATGACGACAAATTTACATCCCAGTCTCAGGTCTTTTGCAGATTCCAACAGGTTTTCTTCAAGAATGGTCCTGTATTTGGCTCCATCCATCTTCCCATCAATTTTAACCATCTTTCCTGTCCCTGCTGAAGAAAAGCAGGACCAAACCATAATTCTGCCACCACCATGTTTGACAGAGAGGATGGTGTGTTCAGGGTGATGAGCTGTGTTGCTTTTACGCCTAAACATATCATTTGGCATTGTGCCTAAAAAGTTCGATTTTTGGTTTCATCTGACCAGAGCACCTTCTTCCACATGTTTGGTGTGTCTCCCAGGTGGCTTGTGGCAAACTTTAATCGACACTTTTTATGGATATCTTTGAAAAATGGCTTTCTCCTTGCCACTCTTCCATAAAGGCCAGATTTGTGCAGTGTACGACTGATTGTTGTCCTATGGACAGACTCTCCCAACTCAGCTGTAAATCTCTGCAGTTCATCCAGAGTCATCATGGGCCTCTTGGCTGCATCTCTGATCAGTCTTCTCCTTGTTTGAGATGAAAGTTTGGATGGACGGCCGGGTCTTGGTAGATTTGCAGTGGTATGATACTCCTTCCATTTCAATATGATCACTTGCACAGTGCTTCTTGGGATGTTTAAAGTTGGGGAAATCTTTTTGTAACCAAATCCAGCTTTAAACTTCTCCACAACAGTATCACGGACCTGTCTGTTGTGTTCCTTGGTCTTCATGATGCTATCTGCGCTTTAAACAGAACACTGAGACTATCACAGTGCAGGTGCATTTATACGGAGACTTGATTACACACAGGTGGATTATATTTATCATCACCAGTCATTTAGGACATTGGATCATTCAGAGATACTCAATGAACGTCTGGAGTGAGTTTGCTGCACTGAAAGTAAAGGGGATGAATAATATTGCACGCCCCAATTTTCAGTTTATTTTTTACTAAAATTTAAAATCTGCAATAAATTTTGTTCAACTTCACAATTGTGTCCCACTTGTTGATTCTTCACCATAACATTACAATTTTATCTTTGACACCTGAAATGTGGGAAAAGGTTGAAAAATTCAAGGGAGCCGAATACTGTATATATAATCTCTATCATGCTCGAAAGTGTTTGCACTCTTAAAATTGTTCCTCTAAGGGAAGTATTTCTCCTAGGGAATCATTGTAATTACACATGTTTTGTTGTTCACATGTTTTTGTAATTCACATGTTTATTTTTTCTTTGTGTGCATTGGAAGAAAAGACAAATTGGACATAATTTTACACAAACCCCAAAACTGGGCCAGACAAAATTGTTGGCACCCTCATCTTAATATTTGCACATCCGTTGATATGAGTAACTGTAATCAATCTCTTCCTATAACCATCTTAGGCTGCTTTCACACCTCCGGTTTCTGCAATACGGCACAATCCGGCACTTTGCAGGAAAAACGCAACCGTTTTTTTTTTTTTTTGCTGCCAGTTGCGTTTTTCCTGCATACTTTAATTAGTGCCGCATGGCCTTGCGTTCGGTCCGGTTTTTGCCGCATGCGGCAGATTTAGCCGATGCGGCGGCCGGATGGAACGTTGCCTGGCACGTTTTTTTTTTTTTTTTTTTGTGCGGCAAAAAAAAAACGCATCTGGCCGATGCGGCGCTTTTCTCAATGCATCCCTATGGATGCCGGATGCGGCGCGATGCGGCAAAAACCGCATCCGGCCGCCGCATATGGTTTTTGCCACTGCGCATGCTCAGTAGCATGCCGCAAGCGGCAAAACCGGACGGGCCGCATGTAAAAAACTTATGCAAAGGATGCGGTGTTTTTCACCGCATCCGTTGCATAGGTTTCACAGCCGGATTGAGCCGCACAGCTCAAACCGGATGTGTGAAAGCAGCCTAAAGGCTACTTTACACGCTGCATTATCGGTCCCGATATCGCTAGCGTGCGTTCCAGCCCCCATCTGTTGTGCGACACGGGCAAATCGCTGCCCGTGCCGCACAACATCGCGCAGACCCGTCACACATACTTGCCTGCCCGGCGACGTCGCTGTGACCGGCGAACCGCCTCCTTTCTAAGGGGGCGGTCCGTGCGGCGTCACAGCGATGTCACTGAGCGGCCGCCCAATAGAAGCGGAGGGGCGGAGATGAGTGGCCGGAACATCCCGCCCACCTCCTTCCTTCCTCATAGCGGCTGGGAGGCAGGTAAGGTGAGGTTCCTCGTTTCTGCGGTGTCACACGGAGCGATGTGTGCTGCCGCAGGAGTGACGAACTACATCGTTACTGCTGCAGTAACGATAATCGAGAATGGACCCCCATGTCACCGATGAGCGATTTTGCACGTTTTTGCAACGATGCAAAATCGCTCATCGGTGTCACACGCAGCAACATCGCTAATGCGGCCGGATGTGCGTCACAAATTCCGTGACCCCAACGACTCCGCATTAGCGATGTCGCAGCGTGTAAAGCCCCCTTTAGGCCCTGTGTGCACGGTGCAGTCTTCGAAGCATTTCTGGTGCAGTCTGTTGCCCAAATCTGCATGTATACCCTTATCCCAGCAAAGTCTATGATGAATCAGAAATACTCTGCACAAGCTGCTTCTTTTTTTTTTTCTTGCAGTTTTGGTACAGAAAAAAGAAGCAGCATGTCAATTGTTGTTCCATTTTTTTTTTTTTTTTTTTTTTTTAGCCCTTCCAGCTTTGAATTCACTAAAAACAAACGTGTTTTTGGTGCGTTTTTTTTTTTTTTTTTTTTTTTTTTTTTTGGCCACAAGGTGCATTTTTTTGGTGCAGGAAATTTCTGCAATGTGCACACACATCCACACATCTCAACTGGAATTTTGGGCCACTCATCTTTTCCGAACGGCTCCAGGTCTCTCATCTTTGAAGAGTGCCTTTTCCCAACAGTAGTTTTAGGAACTCTTCACAGTTGTTTAATGGGATTTAGATCCAGACTCATTGCTGGCCACCTCCCAACTCTCCAGCGCTTTGTTTCCATCCATTTGTGAAGGCTTTTTGAAGTGTTTGGGGTCATTGTCCATCTGGAAGACCCTTGACCTAGGACCCAAACCCAGATTTCTGACACTGGGCACCACATTGTGACCCAAAATCCTTTGGTAATCTTCAGATTTCATGATACCTTGCACACAGTCAAGGAACTCTGTGCAAAACATCTTTTGAATTCCACCTTATTAGACTGTAGTACTGTGTTCTTTTCTTTGTAGGCCTCATTACGTTTCTGTAAACAGTAGAATGATGTGCCTTACCAAAAAACTCTATATTGGTCCGTCTGTCCACAAGAAGCTTTCCCAGAACAATTTTGGCTTACTTGCATATATTTTGGCAAACTAAGGTCTTGCTTTTTTATGTCTTGGAGTCAGCAGTGAGGTCCTGCTAGGTCTCCTCCATAGCATTTCATTTCATTCAAATGTCGACGAATAGTTCGTGCTGACACTGATGTACCCTGAGCCTGCAGGACAGCTGGAATTTGTTTGGGGCTGTTTCTCCACCTTTTGCACTATCCTACGTTGCAACATTGCATCAATTGTTCTCTGCTGTCCATGTCCAGGGAGATTAACTACAGTGTTATGGGCTGTAAATTTATTATGTTGCCCACCCTGGACAAAGGAACATAAAGATCTCTGCAGATTATTTTTCAACAATGTTGGTTCTCAAGTCCTCAGACCATTCTCTTCTCCCCTTTCTGTTTTCCATACTTAGGCTATGTGCGCACGTTGCGTACTAGCCCTGCAGAAATTTCTGCAGCGATCTGAAGAGCACACGTGCGCTTCAAATCGCTGCAGAAAATGTCCATAGAGAAAAAAAAAAGCCGATTCCATGCGCTCTGCCTGCAGCTCCTGCCATAGACAGAGCAGGAGCTGCCGGAAAAGCGCACGGAAGAAGTGACATGTCACTTCTTAGAACGCAGCGCTTCGGGCAGCAGCCGAAGCACTGCGCTCTAAGACGCCACGTGCGCACGGCCCCTGCACAATCTCCATAGACTGTGCAGGGGACGCAGGACGCATGCAGTTACGCTGCGCTACAAAGCGCAGCGTAACTGCATGTATTTACGCAACGTGCGCACATAGCCTTAGTGTGGCACACATAAACACACAATACAAAGATTGAGTCAACTTCTCCGCTTTTTATCTGGTTTCAGGTGTGATTTTCATGTTGCTCATACCTGTTACTTGTCACAGGTGAGTTTGAATGAACATCATATGCTTGTAACAAAATTATTTACCCACAATTTTGAAAAGGTGGCAACAATTTTGTCCAGCCCGTTTTTAGAGTTTTGTGTGAAACTATGTTCAATTCCTCTTCATTTTATTTTATTTTTTTCTGTGTTGTTCCAATACACACAAAGGAAGGAAATAATGTGTATAACAAAATGTGTAATTGCAATAATTTTATAGGAGATATATACATTTATTTACACATGTGGTCAAACTTGTTGGTACCCCTTTAACCCTAGAACGCATACCTGGGGCCTCGCAGGCCTGCTAGGTCATTTGTTTTCTATGGTAGATTGAATTGCTTGCGCATTCTAGGGTTAAATGAAAGAAAAACCCACAATGGTCACAGAAATAACTTGAATCTGACAAAAGTAATAATAATAAAAAAAAATCTATGAAAATGACCAAATGAAAGTCAGACATTGCTTTTCAGCCTTGCTTCCAGAAAATTTTTTAAAACCTAAAACTCATGAAATAGGCCTTGACAGAAATGATGGTGTGACGACATGGACACCCAATGCCTAGCATGGGTTAAAGTTTCTTAAAATTTAGCCAGACGTATTGTTCTTCTGTGTCTTAACTCATGTTTGCTAAACTATTGTTTGGGACCAGACCCTTCCAAGCATTCATTATAATGTAGTTGTGTATTGCTAATCTAATGTAAATTACCTTAGTAGCCATTGTCTAGTCTGTGACTTGCAGACTTCATGTAGATATCCTCAGTCTTTCTATCCACATCATTTAAATGAACATTATCCATGCAGCTTGAAATTCATCCAATAAGAGAAGCAACCTTGTACAACCAATCCGCTGAGGGCACAGTATATCTGAAGGGAAGACTATGGCTATAAAAAGGGGACTTCTTTAAGTCACCAGTGGTTGATGGATGCTGATGGATCCAGTCTAAGCTCTTAGGAGCTGGCTAGGGGATCATAACCAGGATACCTTGTGGACTTTGGCTCCGACTAGAGGATCACTTGGCTACATGGCTTCAACCTAGGGATTCCAGTTCCGATTGGAGACCATATCCACAGTCTAGGGATTTCGACTCCGACTGCCAGGATTATAACACCATACCAAATACTACTTAAGGAGGAAACTCAGGTTGGGGCAATCCAGTCACCTGGTTACAGACTTAGAAGATAAGATAACTGTGGAAGAAAGCACAAAAAATAGGGTCTTACCCCAATAGGTATAGGGTCAAATACGAGTAGAACTACTCACCAAAGGGTAGATTTGATGTTCCTTGTGCCTGTTTTGTCCTGAGGAAAGGAGCAGAGACTCCTGAAATGTGTAGACCTGGAATAAAGTGATAAATGGTAGAAATTTCAGCTCACCCATATGCAGTCTTCAAGGCGAAGGTGGATGCCCGCAGTCCCCGGACAGGCCGGTCCGTAATTCAGAATAGATGTAGAAAAAAAGCGTATGGGACTCAGCACCAATGCGGTAATAATAAAACTTGGAACTTTATTTTTTAAAAGAAAAGTACACAGGTCATCCAAAAAATCGCCATGCGATTTGCCAAGCGGCTTTACGCGTTTCGGACAAACAAGGGGAAATTAAAACCAGTCCTTAGTCATAAGCCATGGTATGTGAGAGGCAAAAGGTGTATATATAGCACTACAAGTATGGAAAAGAGGAGAGGCAAGCCAGGAAAACAGGAAGGGAGTTCACCTGAGAAAATGCAAATGAAAGAAGGAAGAAAATGGTATAGGAGACAGAATAAGTTAACCCTTTAGGCACCGTATATAGCAAAATATGTGATAATAAATGATACGTGAATATAACCACGAAAGGGGTGTGTGTGTGTGTGTGTGTGTGTGTGTGTATATATATATATGTACACACACACACATGCATATATATCACAAGTATATTTATATTATTATATTTTAGAAATTGTATATTCTACATTTAAGTGATACAGAAACAATGTGAGTAAATGTGAAAATATTGGGTTGAAAACAGACACATCAGTTTGTTTATAATGCTTGTGATTCAGTTATATTTCAGAATAAATGTACCGTATTTTTCGGACTATAAGACGCACCGGACTATAAGACGCACCCTTGTTTTAGAGGAGGAAAAAATAGAAAAAAATAAAATTAAAGTAAAAGAATGTGGTCATGACACACTGTTATTTTACTGCTGATAGTGTTACTGAGGTAATAATATCCCCAAATTCTGTCCTCATATCCTCCTTTCTGGGTACCTTCCAGGTATATATGGCCCCCATCGTGGAATATGTATGTTCCCCATCATTATGTGTGTGATCCTCCAATCTGGATTGTGTGTGTGTATATAGTTATAGTGTGTGTGTAAAGATAGAGAGATAGATATATATATATATATATATATATATATATATATATATATATATATATATATATATATATATATATATATATATATATATATATATATATATATATATATATATAATCCAACCCCATCCAGGTGTACAGTAATGCCTTTATATACTATATTATTTATTGCCTTACTTTTACTGATGTGCTGCTCATCAATGCATCAGTTTGGTCCTGGCATTACAAACAGTCTCACATATCTCAAGGACCTGCAGTGATGTAATGGAGAGGCGGGCACTGTGCTGTTCTGTGCCGCTCTGGTCCACCCCTCTGCATTATGATTACATCACTGTAGGTCCTTGTCAGCTACGGGAGACTGTTTCTAGTGTAAAGGCAGCAGGAGCAAAGTGAAAGTAATTTGAGCCCTCAGCACAGAGACTGCGGCTGTGCTGTGAAGGTATGCCGTGCTCTGGCCCGGACAATGCAGTGATCTGCACTTCCCCCCGGGCCATACATGACTGCAGGGTCCCCCTTCTCCTGCCTCCTACACAGCGGACACAGTCTCCCCAGCCGCTGCAGGAAGCCGGGGGCTGGAGAACCCACGTGTGACCGCTGTTTACATTAAACAAGTATTCATTAGCTGCTCCTCACACCCACTGACTGCAGAGAGAGGTGGGCGGGGAGCAGCTAATGAATATTCACTGACTTTAAGCAGCGGGCACACGTGGTTTCTCCAGCAGCCGGCATCCTGCAGCAGCGACCCTCCCTGCCTCCTGTGGTCCCACTGCATAGCGCTGACTCCCCCACAGCTCCCTACCCCGCAGCTTCAGACCATAAGACGCACCCCACACTTTCCTCCCAAATTTGGAGGAAAAAAAGTGCGTCTTATGGTCCGAAAAATATGGTATATATGTTTAACACCCAATGCCATCAAGTTTAGCTGCATATAGGAAAAAAATGTGGGTGAATGTGACAATGTTGGGTTAAAAACATAGGTACATCAGTTTGATACTTATGATTCAATTATATTTCAGAATAAATGTATACATGTTTAACACCCAATGCCATCAAGTTTAGCAGCATATAGAAAAAAAAAAAATAACCCCATGTAAAACACATGAAAGTCATACAATGTATCGTAAATCAGACCGATAATTGAGTCCTTTAGGGTGTCTGGTGTCCAAACGCAAAATCCACTTTGCCTCAGTGTACAAGAGTTCTTGGAACCAGTCCCCTCCCCTAGGTGGCCTGTTCACTCGCTCAATACCAACAACGTTTATCATGGTGAAGTCTCCATTATGGAAATCCAGAAAATGTCTGGTAAGACCAGATATAGATCTCTTATATCTTGGAGGATCTGAGGGGGATGAAACAGATGGAATATTAGTGTGTTCAGATATTCTTCTTTTTAAGGGCCTGGAAGTACATCCGACATAATTCTTGGAACATGCTCCACAGGACGCTTGGTAGATGACGTGTGTGGTGGAACAATTTATGAAAAGAACCGTCTCCAACAGAAATGGAAAGTGTTTTTTTCATAAATTTACAGAGGCCACATCGAGGCAGAGCACATTTATGAGAACCTTTTGTGCTTAACCAAGTTTCATTTTTGGTCTTTGATATAAACAAACTGGGGGATACGATGTTACCTATGGTCCTTGCCTTTCTGGCTACCACATTAATACCACCAGATAATATTTGAGCGAGCTCAGGATCCTGACGCAAGAGGTGGATGTAATGCAAAAAAACCTTTTATTTTTGGAAAGTCCACACTATAAGGAGTGGAAAAGGTGATAGAACGGACTTGTTTAATAGATGTGCTTCTATTGAGAGGGAGATCACCACGTGTCTTTTTGCCAGCAATATTCAAAGCATGATTAAGGACCTTGTCACTATAGCCTCTGCGCCGCAGACGTGTTCGCATAGTCTCAGTCTCAGCAAGGTAAGCAACGTCCGTGGAGCAGAGGCGACGGGCTCTGAGAAATTCGCCCAAAGGTAAATTATTGATGGTGTGTTTGATATGATTACTGTTTGCATGTAAGATAGTGTTCCCACCAAGCGGTTTTCTATACAGAGAGGTGTTGATAAGACCTGTTTTAGGGTCACCAGTGAGGTACACATCAAGAAAAGGGGTGGAGTCTTCAGAAAAGATAACTGTGAAACTTAAATTCATATTGTTGGAGTTCAAACATGAGAGAAAATTATAAGGTAAATCCTTGGGCGAGTTTTCCTTGCGTTTCCAGATCATTATCAAATCATCTATATATCTAGCGTACCAAAATATTTGGCCCAAGAATGGATTGTTGGACGTATGTATGTAGACGCCCTCCCATGAGACCATATATAAATTGGCTAAAACGCAAGAAAAACTCACACCCATTGGACAGCCATTCACCTGCAAATAAAATCGTTCATTGAAACTAAAAAAATTATGTTTCAAAAGAAATTCACATATCAAAATGACATATTCCTTGAATATGTCACTAAGGTTAGTTAGCTGGGATAAATGATAAGAAAGAGATTTAAGAGCTAAATCATGGGGAATGTAAGAGTATAAAGATGTGACATCACTTGTGACCCAAAACATGTCATTAGTCCAGGTGAGATCAGGAAGGGCTTGCAGTAAATGTTTGGTATCTTTAATATAACCAGCGGATCTTTTGACAAGGGGCTGCAAGATGTTATCCAGCCAGTCCGAGACCCGACTGGTAAAAGAATCTGTGCTGGCCACAATTGGGCGCAGCGGTGGAGGAAAGAGGCCCTTGTGTATTTTTGGAAGTCCCTGGAAAATGGGACACACGGGAACTTCATTTGTTAAATAATCATATGTTCGTTGGTCAAAAATACCTAAAACTAACCCCCGATCTAAGATGTCATTTAATTTTTCAGAAAAGACTTTGGTGGGATCACAAGTAAGTGGTTTGTAGGTGTTGGTATCTTCCAACATGTGCAGGATCTCCTTCTCATATAGAGAGCTATCAAGAATGACCACTGAGCCACCCTTATCGGCGGCTCTGATAGTAATATAGGGATTATCGCTCAGATCTATGAGGGCTTTGCGTTCATGAAAGAATATTTTTAATCTCTGCCTCCATTAAGTCTTGATATGTGTCCATGATTGGGACACGTGAGGCTATAGGGTAGAAACCACTATTGGTAGTCTTGAAAGAAGGGATACAGAGTTCAGGAGTATTGGTATCATCTAATTCTGACAGGGTTTTAATGGAAACATGTTCCTGAAGACCCATATGTAATGGAAAATTGGGTTCATCCAGGGTAGCATTAGGTGTCACAGCAATATCCGTAGAGCTTTGTTCAGAAGAAAAAAAATGTTTTTTAACTGTCAAATTTCGAATAAATTTATTAACATCCTTTATGGTTTGGAACAAGTCAGCTCGAGACGTTGGAGCAAAATTTAAACCTTTTTTGAGGACTTGTAGTTGATGGAAATTGATGGAACATGCTGATTAAATTTATAACGGAAAATTCAGTTCTATCAGATGCATTTAATATCTCCAGTATTTATTCCTGCTGGTACGACGAGGAAGGGATCTTGCTGCGTCTATGGTGCTTTCTTCCTCCTCTATGACCACTATGTTTTTGACTTTTTTGGTCTTTTGGGAATGGCACCTTCTTCTGCAATAAAGTGACATTAATCTCACAACGTTCTTCAGTGGTCATTGGCGCGGTATGAAAAGCCCGTCTCTATTGTTCTGTTATCTTTCTACAGAATTTGCAGACCTCAGCCAGCTTCCTAAATCTGGCGTTATTCCAGTCTCGGTGGGTGCCCGCCAAAAGCGGGGTGCTGCTGGATTGGAGTAAGTAGCCCTGGAAGCTCTGAAGCACGGACATTCTAAATCCCTGGTGAGCCAGCGGAAGGGTGAGACTCTGTTGCCTGTTACATTTGTGTGTTTTGCTGGTTATGTGTTATGTGCCGTTAATATTTTGGGGATCCAATAAAGTCTTAATATTGTGATTCCCTCACCCTGTGTTGTCTGAGTAGTGTTCCGCCCACAGCAGTTAAGGAGGTTGTGCGTTCAGTTGGGATGAGCCCTGAGCCACGCTGTCTTTCTAAAGGCGGCCGGGCCAGCGGACGAGAGCACCCACTGAGCCCCGTGTCTCCACAGATGGTACCCCTGAAAATAATCTGACAAAAGGGGCTTGTTAAATCAAGGTATGTCCATTAATTAGCATCACAGATATGTACAATCTTGTAATCAGTCAGTGGGCCTGTATATAGGGCTACAGATACTCACTGTGCTGTTTGGTGACATGGTGTGTACCACACTCAACATGGACCAGAGGAAGCAAAGGAAAGAGTTGTCTCAGGATATTAGAAAGAAAGTTATAGACAAGCATGTTAAAAGGTAAAGGTTATAAGACAATCTCCAAACAGCTTGATGTTCCTGTGACTACAGTTGCACATACATATTGTATTATTCAGAAATTTAAGATCCATGGGACTGCAGCCAACCTCCATGAACGTGGCCACGGGATGAAAATTGATGACAAATCAAAGCGACTGATAATACGAATGGTAATAAAAGAGCCCAAAAAACTCCTAAAGAGATTAAAGGTGATCTTCAAGCTCAAGGAACATCAGTTTCAGATCGCACCATCCATCATTGTTTGAGCCAAAGTGGCCTTCATGGGACGACCAAGCAGGACACCATTGTTGAAAAAAAATCATAAAAAAGCCAGACTGGAATTTGCCAAACATGTTGACAAGCCACAAAGTTACTGGGAGAATGTCCTGTGGACAGATGAGACACCGATGGAACATTTTGGCAAGGCACATCAGCTCTATGCTCACAGACAGAAAAATGAAGCATATCAAGAAAAAAACCACTGTCCCTACTGTGAAACATGGAGGAGGCTGTTATGTTCTGGGGCTGCTTTGTTGCATCTGGCAGAGGGTGTCTTGAATCTGTGCAGGGTACAATTAAATCCCAAAACTATCAAGGGATTCTAGAGAAAAATGTGCTGCCCTTGTGTCAGAAAGCTTGGTCTCAGTTGCAAGTCATCGGTCTTGCAACAGGATAATGACCCAAAAGACACAGCTAAAAACACCCAAGAATGGCTAATGCCTGCTTTACACGCTTCAATAAATCTTTCAATCCGTCGTCGGGGTCAAGTTGTAAGTGACGCACATCCTGCATCGTTCGTGACGTATTTGCGTGTGACACCTACGTGCAATCAAGATTGAACGAAAATACGGTGATCGCATACACGTCGTTTATTCCTCATACATTGGACGTTTTGTTATATGAACCTAGTCAATTGTAATGTGTGACATCCCTCATACGATAGTGATGTCTGAGGCTATGTGCGCAGGTGTGCGCTCTGCACCGCAGCTTAAAAAAGGTCCGCTTCAGAGTGCAGCTGAAAAGCTGCGTTCTGAAGCGCCTCACAATGTCTGTCATTCACTAATCTCTGTCAGTCGGTCACTATCTCTGTCCCTCTCTCTCTGTCCATGTCAGTCTATCCCTCTTACCCCCTCTCTCATACTCACCGATCTCTGATCCCCGACCCGGCTCTGCACGGCGTTCACACTGCTCCGGCGGCTTTTACTGTTTTGAAAAAGCCGGCCGCCCATTAAACAATCTCGTATTCCCTGCTTTCCCCGCCCACCGGCGCCTATGATTGGTTACAGTGAGACACGCCCCCACGCTGAGTGACAGGTGTCACACTGCACCCAATCACAGCAGCCGGTGGGCGTGTCTATACTGTGCAGTGAAATAAGTAATTAAATAATTAAAAAAACCTCACTGAGGTTACCCGCTGTCACTGGATCCAGCGGTGGATGCAGCGGTGGCCGCGGGTAACCTCAGTGACAGCTCAGCTGATCGCGCTACTCACCTCAGTTGCTGCGTGGAGGTGAGAGGAGCAGCGGTGAGTAGCGCGATCGGCTGAGCTGTCACTGAGGTTACCCGCGGCCACCGCTGCATCCACCGCTGGATCCAGTGACAGCGGGTAACCTCAGTGACAGCTCAGCTGATCGCGCGGCTGTCTTCAGTTGCTGTGTGGAGGTGACCGGAGCGGCTGTGTCTGCTGCAGCTCCGGTCACCTCCATGCAGCAGAGCTGGATGCGACGCTGGACCATCCTGGATTACGCCGGACAAGGAGGGCTTTTTGGGGTTGATTAAAGTGGTGAACCAGGGTATATGTTTGTGTTTTTTATTTATAATAAAGGATTTTTTCGGGTGTGTGTGTATTTACTGTAATTTACAGATTAATCATGGAGGGTGTCTCATAGATGCCTGACATGATTAATCTAGGACTTATTGGCAGCTATGGGCTGCCAATAACTCCTTATTACCCCGATTTGCCAACGCACCAGGGCAAATCGGGAAGAGCCGGGTACAGTCCCAGAACTGTCGCATCTAATGTATGCGGCAATTCTGGGCGGCTGCTGACTGATTGTTAGGCTGGGGGGCTCCCCATAACGTGGAGCTCCCCATCCTGAGAATACCAGCCTTCAGCCGTATGGCTTTATCTGGCTGGTTTTAAAATTGGGGGGGACCGCACGCCGTTTTTTTAATTATTTAATTATTTATTTCACTGCACAGTATAGACACGCCCACCGGCTGCTGTGATTGGGTGCAGTGTGACACCTGTCACTCAGCGTGGGGGCGTGTCTCACTGTAACCAATCATAGGCGCCGGTGGGCGGGGAAAGCAGGGAATACGAGATTGTTTAATGGGCGGCCGGCTTTTTCAAAACAGTAAAAGCCGCCGGAGCAGTGTGAATGCCGTGCAGCGTCGGGGATCGGTGAGTATATGAGAGGGCTGCTCAATTCAGTCACTCAGGAGTTTAGTGGTCACAGGTGAATCCTTCACAGGTGACCGCTAATCAGGGCGCGACACAGACAGAGCCGCAGCATGACCATGAAGTCGGGTGAAGTTCACCCGAGTTTATTCTGACAGTGCGGCTCTGTCTGTGTCTGCTGTGAACTACCATTCAGCTCTGCTACATGGCTGTCTGTGTCTCCTGTTAGCGGCCATGAAGCAGAGCTGAATGGCAGATGACATAGTAAAAACGCATCCCTACACATTACACACGCTTGGCAAGTCAATAAATAAAAAAAAAAAAAAAAAAGGGTGCCCAATGCATACGTCACAGAACACATGATCTAAAGGATCGCACACAAAGTTGACCAATTTAACATAGACTACTAACGCACGTGTGACAGCAAATGAACGACCTACGTGCAATCTCATTCAATCGCATATGCGACCTGGGCGTGTCACATCGCATACGAGATCGCACACCTAATTGTAAGGTGTAAAGCTGGCTTAAGACGAAAACATTGGACAATTCTGAAGTGGCTTTCTATGAGCCCTGACCTAAATCTTACTGAGCATCTTTGGAAAGAGCTGAAGCATGCCATCTGGAAAAGGCAACCTTCAAACATGAGAAAACTGGAGCAGTTTGCTCTTGAGGAGTGGCCAAAATACCTGTCGAGAGGTACAGAAGTCTCATTAGTTACAGAAATCGTTTGCTTGCAGTGATTGCCTCAAAAGGGATGCAATAGAATATTAAGTTAAGTGACCATCATTTCTGTCCAGGCCTAATCATGTCTTATTTTTTTAATGTGCTGTAATGTCTGTATACTTTCTTACTTCATCCCCTGACCAGGAGATGTGGTATGATCAGACCATGCCTCTGTATGGTCAGACACAGACATTACACAGTACATAGCTGGGAGACATTTATAAAATTACTAGAAGGTGGCCCGATTCTACGCATCGGCTATTCTAGAATTTACGTGTTGTGTAGTTAATGTATGATTTTTGTTATATATAGATATAGATATAGAGAGAGAGATTAAAATCTTTATGTTGTTGTCTGTGGTTAGCAAGTGTTTGTGTAGGGGCTGTACATGTTCTGGGTGTTGTCTGGGTGTGGCGGGGGGTGAGAGCGGTGTTGTTTGTGTGTTGCGTTGTGTGTCGTTATTTGTGGAGCGCTGTGTGTCTGTATCGTTGTGTATGTATTGTGCGGTTTGTGTGGGTGTGGGGGGGTGTGTGTGTGTTTTGGGGGGAGGTATGTTTTGTGCAATGTGTGTGTGTTGTGCGGTATGTGCGTATATTTGTGTGTGCCGCGGTGTTTGTGTGTTGGGTGTTGTGTGTGTGTGTGTGGGTGTCTGTGTAGGGCAGTGTTTGTGGTTCCCTGTGTGTGTGTGTGTGTGTGTGTGTGTGTGTGTGTGTGTTTTGGGGGGAGGTGTGCATCCCCCATGCTGCGCATTCCCCATCGTGCTCCATCCCCCATCGTGCTCCATCCCCCATGCTGCGCATTCCCCATCGTGCTCCATCCCCCATCGTGCTCCATCCCCCATCGTGCTCCATCCCCCATGCTGCGCACTCCCCATCGTGCTCCATCCCCCATGCTGCGCACTCCCCATCGTGCTCCATCCCCCATGCTGCGCACTCCCCATCGTGCTCCACAGTCACACATCAGACAGTAAACACGCACACATCTGATCGCATACACTCACACACACACTGACTATATCGCACATACGCGCTGACACAATCACAACATCCGGAGATACCACATGCTTCCGGCCATGTGATCCTCCGGCAGGTCCTGGAAGATCACTGCACAGTATCGCCGCCGAGAAGCAAGCGATATCACGGGATGTTGGGAGTATGTGGATGCGATCTGATGTGTGTGTGTGTGTGTGTGTGTGTGTGTGTGTGTGTGTGCGTGTGTTCCGCCGCTGCAGGACGTGGATGCGATCTGGTGTGTGTGTGAGGTGTGTGTGAGAGTGAGTCTGATGTGTGTGTGTGTGTGTGTGTGTCTGTTCTTATGTGTGTGTGTTCCGCCGCTGCAGGACCTTGATGCGCTCACCTCGGGGCGAGAAGCCATTCCGTGTGGGAGGCGGAGCCTGGGCGAGCGGCCAATCCGTGCGGGGGGAGGAGCCGAGGCGAGCGGCCAATCCGTTAGGCCGAGCGGCCAATCCGTGCGGGGAGGCGGGGCCATGGCGAGCCCAGCGGCCAATCCGCTGTTTGTCACCGTAAGGACATGTCACGGTAAGGACACAATTTTGGAGCAAGACAGACAGACAGAATAAGGCAATTATATACTAGAAGGTTGCCCGATTCTAAAGCATCGGGTATTCTAGAATTTATTGTGTAGTTAATGTATAATTTTTGTTATATATATTAGATGTTGCGTGTAGTTGCTAAGTGTTTGTGTAGGGGCTGTACATGTTCTGGGTGTTGTCTGGGTGTGGCGGGGGGTGAGAGCGGTGTTGTATGTGTGTTGCGTGTGTTGCGTTGTTTGTGGAGCGCTGTGTGTCTGTAGCGTTGTGTGTGTGTGTGTGTGTGTGTGTGTGTGTGTGTGTTTTGGGGGGAGGTATGTTTTGTGCAATGTGTGTGTTGTGCGGTATGTGCGTATATTTATGTATGCCGCGGTGCTTGTGTGTTGAGTGTTGTGTGTGTGTGCGGCGTTGTCTGTGTGGGTGTCTGTGTAGGGCGGTGTTTGTGGTTCTGTGGTTCCCAGTGTGTGTGGTGTGTTGTGCAGTGCGCGTGTGTGTGTGTGTGTGTGTGTGTGTGTGTGTGTGTGTGTGTGTGTGTGTGTGTGTGTGTGTGTGTGTTGGGGGGAGGTGTGCACCTCCCATCGTGCTCCATCCCCCATGCTGCGCACCTCCCATCGTGCTCCATCCCCCATGCTGCACACTCCCCATCGTGCTCCATCCCCTATGCTGCGCATTCCCCATCGTGCTCCATCTCCCATGCTGCGCACCCCCCATCGTGCTCCATCCCCCATGCTGCACACTCCCCATCGTGCTCCATCCCCTATGCTGCGCATTCCCCATCGTGCTCCATCTCCCATGCTGCGCATTCCCCATCGTGCTCCATCCCCTATGCTGCGCATTCCCTATCGTGCTGCATCCCCCCTGCTGCGCACTCCCAAACGTGCTCCATCTGCAATGCTGCGCACTCCCAAACGTGCTCCATCCGCTATGCTGCGCACTCCCAAACATGCTCCATCCGCTATGCTGCGCACTCCCAAACGTGCTCCATCCGCTATGCTGCGCACTCCCAAACGTGCTCCATCCGCCATGCTGCGTACTCCCAAACGTGCTCCATCCGCCATGCTGCGCACTCCCAAACGTTGTCCATAAGCTATGCTGCGCACTCCCAAACGTGCTCCATCCGCCATGCTGCGCACTCCGAAACGTGCTCCATCCGCCATGCTGCGCACTCCGAAACGTGCTCCATCCGCCATGCTGCGCACTCCGAAACGTGCTCCATCCGCCATGCTGCGCACTCCGAAACGTGGTCCATCCGCCATGCTGCGCACTCCCAAACGTGGTTCATCCGCCATGCTGCGCACTCCCAAACGTGGTTCATCCGCCATGCTGCGCACTCCCAAACATGCTCCATCCGCCATGCTGCGCACTCCCAAACGTGCTCCATCCGCCATGCTGCGTACTCCCAAACGTGCTCCATCCGCGATGCTGCGCACTCCCAAACGTGGTCCATCCGCCATGCTGCGCACTCCCAAACGTACTCCATCCGCCATGCTGCGCACTCCCAAACGTGGTTCATCCGCCATGCTGCGCACTCCCAAATGTGCTCCATCCCCCATGCTGCGCACTCCCAAACGTGGTCCATCCGCCATGCTGCGCACTCCCAAATGTGCTCCATGCCCCATGCTGCGCACTCCCAAACTTGCTCCATCCCCCATGCTGCGCACCCCCCATCGTGCTCCATCCCCCATGCTGCGCACCCCCATCGTGCTCCATCTCCCATGCTGCACCAGCATCAGCCTCTCTGCCCACAACATCAGCCTCTCTGCCCGCAGCATCAGCCTCTCTCCTTCCAGCCTACCCGATCCTCAGCCTCCCACAGCCTCTCTTCTCTCAGCCTCCCCCCTCCCCCTCCCAGCCTTCCCCAGGATCAGCCTCTCTCCTCCCAGCATCAGCCTTTTCTGTCCCCAGCATCAGCCTCTCTCCTTCCAGCCTACCCCAGCCTCAGTCTCCCCCAGCCTCTCTTCTCTCAGCCTCCCCCCTCCCCCTCCCAGCCTTTCCCAGGATCAGCCTCTCTCCTCCAGCACGCCGTGCTCCTCTGCCGACACTCACAGATCCGATCGCATACACTCACGCACACACACACACACACTGACACACACCCGATCGCATACTCTCACACACACACTGACGATATTGCACATATGCGCTCACACTCACAACATCCGGAGATACCACATGCTTCTGGCCATGTGATCCTCCGGCAGGTCCTGGAAGCTCACAGCACAGTATCGGCGCAGAGAAGCAAGCGATATCCCAGGATGTTGTGAGTGTGTGGATGCGATGTGATGTGTGTGTGAGGTGTGTGTGTGAGAGTGAGTGTGATCTGATGTGTGTCTGTTGTTATGTGTGTGCGTGTGTGTATGTTACGCCGCTGCAGGACCTTGATGCGCTGGTAACTATGCTAGCATGGTTACCAGCTTATCTCGTCCCCCGCTCGCACGGGAGCCCACACCAGCATACGCCGGCCAGGCCCAGCAATGCGAGGGTATGTGTCGGCTGGTTTGGCGGCGTACGCTGATGTGGGCTCCCGGGGGTACAGTACTCACCTGTGAGTCGTGGCTCCGTGACCGTGTCGGTTCGGGGAATGCGCGGGGGCTAGCGTACATTGCGTGAGGGGGGCGGGGCGTGGCGTGGCCGAGTTGCCAATGGCTGCAGGGTGCCGGGGCGAGAGGCCAATCTGTGGGGGGGGCGGAGCCTGGGCGAGCGGCTGGCCAATCCGTGTGGGGGCGCAGCCTGGGCGAGCGGCCAATCAGTGTGGGGGGGCGGGGCCATGGCGAGCCCAGCGGCCAATCAGCTTTGTGTCACCGTAAGGACACAATTTTGGAGCATGACAGACAGACAGAATAAGGCAATTATATATATATACTAGAAGGTGGCCCGATTCTACGCATCGGGTATTCTAGAATTTACGTATTGTGTAGTTCATGTATGATTTTTGTTATATATATATATATATATATATATATATATATATATATATAGATATATAGATATATATATATATATAGATAGATAGATAGATAGATATAGATATAGATATAGATAGAGATAGATATAGAGATAGATATAGATATAGATATAGATATAGATATAGATATAGATATAGATATAGATATATATATATATATATATATATATATATATATATATATATATATAGATGTTGTTTTGTGTAGTTACCAAGTGTTTGTGTAGGGCGCTGTACATGTTCTGGGTGTGGCGGGGGGTGAGAGCGGTGTTGTATGTGTGTTGCGTGTGTTGCGTTGTTTGTGGAGCGCTGTGTGTCTGTAGCGTTGTGTGTGTGTGTGTGTGTGTGTGTGTGTTGTGCGGTTTGTGTGTGTGTGTGGTGTGTTTTGGGGGGAGGTATGTTTTGAGCAATGTGTGTGTTGTGCGGTATGTGCGTATATTTGTGTGTGCTGCGGTGTTTGTGTGTTGGGTGTTGTGTGTGTGCAGCGTTGTCTGTGTGTGTGGGTGTCTGTGTAGGGCGTTGTTTGTGGTTCCCAGTGTGTGTGTGTTGTGCAGTGCGCGTGTGTGTGTGTGTGTGTTGGGGGGAGGTGTGCACCTTCCATCGTGCTCCATCCCCCATGCTGCGCACCCCCCATCGTGCTCCATCCCCCATGCAGCGCACTCCCCATCGTGCTCCATCCGCCATGCTGCGCACTCCCAAACGTGCTCCATCCGCCATGCTGCGCACTCCCAAACGTGGTCCATCCGCCATGCTGCGCACTTCCAAACGTGCTCCATCCGCCATACTGCGCACTCCCCATCGTGCTGCATCCCCCATGCTGCGCACTCCCCAACGTGCTCTATCCGCCATGCTGCGCACTCCCAAACGTGCTCCATCCCCCATGCTGCGCACCCCCCATCGTGCTCCATCCCCCATGCAGCGCACTCCCCATCGTGCTGCATCCCCCATGCTGTGCATTCCCAAACGTGCTGCATCCGCCATGCTGCGCACTCCCAAACGTGGTCCATCCGCCATGCTGCGCACTCCCAAACGTGCTCCATCCGCCATACTGCGCACTCCCCATCGTGCTGCATCCCCCATGCTGCGCACTCCCAAACGTGCTCCATCCGCCATGCTGCGCACTCCCAAACGTGCTCCATCCGCCATGCTGCGCACCCCCCATCATGCTCCATCCGCCATGCTGCGCACTCCCAAACGTGCTCCACCCGCCATGCTGCGCACTCCCAAACGTGCTCCTTCCGCCATGCTGCGCACTCCCAAACGTGCTCCATCCGCCATGCTGCGCACTCCCAAACGTGGTCCATCCGTTAAGCTGCACACTCCCAAACGTGCTCCATCCGCCATGCTGCGCACTCCCAAACGTGCTCCATCCGCCATACTGCGCACTCCTAAACGTGCTCCATCCGCCATACTGCGCACTCCCCATCGTGCACCATCCGGCATGCTGCGCACTCCCAAACGTGCTCCATCCGTCATGCTGCGCACTCCCAAACGTGCTCCATCCGTCATGCTGCGCACTCCCAAACGTGCTCCATCCGTCATGCTGCGCACTCCCAAACGTGCTCCATCCGTCATGCTGCGCACTCCCAAACGTGCTCCATCCGCCATGCTGCGCACTCCCAAATGTGGTCCATCCGCCATGCTGCGCACTCCCAAACGTGGTCCATCCGCTATGCTGCGCACTCCCAAACGTGGTCCATCCGCTATGCTGCGCACTCCCAAACGTGGTCCATCCGCCATGCTGCGCACTCCCAAACGTGGTCCATCCGCCATGCTGTGCACTCCCAAACGTGGTCCATCCGCCATGCTGCGCACTCCCAAACGTGCTCCATCCGCCATGCTGCGCACTCCCAAACGTGCTCCATCCGCCATGCTGCGCACTCCCAAACGTGCTCCATCCGCCATGCTGCGCACTCCCAAACGTGCTCCATCCGCCATGCTGCGCACTCCCAAACGTGCTCCATCCGCCATGCTGCGCACTCCCAAACGTGCTCCATCCGCCATGCTGCGCACCCCCCATCGTGCTCCATTCCCCATGCTGCACCAGCATCAGCCTCTCTGCCCGCAGCATCAGCCTCTCTGCCCGCAGCATCAGCCTCTCTCCTTCTAGCCTCCCCCAGCATCAGCCTCTCTCCTTCCAGCCTCCTCCAGCATCAGCCTCCCTCTCCCAGCCTTCCCCAGGATCAGCCTCTCTCCTCCCAGCCTCCGTCCTCCCAGCCTTCCCCAGCATCAGCCTCCCCCAGCATCAGCCTCTCTCCTTCCAGCCTCTCCCAGCATCACCCTCTCTCCTTCCAGCCTCCCCCAGCATCAGCCTCCCTCTCCCAGCCTTCCCCAGGATCAGCCTCTCTCCTCCCAGCCTCCGTCCTCCCAGCCTTCCCCAGCATCAGCTTTCCCCTCCCAGCCTCCCTCAGCATCAGCCTTCCCCAGCATCAGCCTCTCTCCTCCCAGCCTCAGCCTCTCTCCTTCCAGCCTTCCCCAGCATCAGCCTCTCTCCTCCCAGCCTCAGCCTCTCTCCTCCCAGCCTCAGCCTCTCTCCTTCCAGCCTCCCTCAGCATCAGCCTCCCCTTCCCAGCCTTCCCCAGGTTCAGCCTCTCTCCTCCCAGCCTTCTTCAGCATTAGCCTTCCCCTCCCAGTCTCCCCCAGCATCAGCCTCCCCCTCCCAGCCTTCCCCAAGATCAGCCTCTCTGCTCCCAGCCTCCTCCAGCACGCCGTGCTCCTCTGCCGACACTCACCCACACCCGATCGCATACACTCACACACACACACACACCCGATCGCATACACTCACACACACACACCCGATCGCATACACTCACCCACACCCGATCGCATACACTCACCCACACCCGATCGCATACACTCACCCACACCCGATCGCATACACTCACACACACAACCGATCGCATACACTCACACACACCCGATCGCATACACTCACACACACCCGATCGCATACACTCACACACACCCGATCGCATACACTCACACACACAGACACTGACGAAATCGCACATACGCGCTGATACTCACAACATCCGGAGATATCACATGCTTCTGGCCATGTGATCCTCCGTCAGGTCCTGGAAGCTCACAGCACAGTATCGCCACCGAGAAGCAAGCGATATCCCAGGATGTTGTGAGTATGTGGATGCGATGTGATGTGTGTGTGTGAGGTGTGTGTGAGGTGTGTGTGAGGGTGAGTGTGATCTGATGTGTGTGTGTGTGCTGTTATGTGTCTGTATTTTCCGCCGCTGCAGGACCTTGATGTGTGGATGCGATGTGATGTGTGTGTGAGGTGTGTGTGAGAGTGAGTGGGAGCCGGTGTACACTGGTAACTATGATACACATCGGGTAACTAAGGGACCTTAGTTACCCGATGTGTATAATGGTTACCAGCTTTCACGGCCTCCGTCAAGATCCCAGCATCGCAAGGTTGTCTGGCGCTGCTGGGATCCTGACGGAGCCGGTGTAGAAGCAAGCGATATCCCAGGATGTTGTGATGTGTGAGGTGTGTGTGAGAGTGAGTGGGATGTGTTTGTGTGTGTGTGTACTCACCTGGGAATCGGAGCTCCGTGTCAGTTGGGCCAGAGCGAGCGTGCATTGCGTGAGGGGGGCGGGGCCTGCAGAGAGCCGGGGCGAGAGGCCAATCCGTGTGGGGGGGCGGGGCCATGGCGAGCCCAGCGGCCAATCAGCTTTGTGTCACCGTAAGGACACAATGTCACCGGAAGGACACAATTTTGAAGCATGACAGACAGACAGACAGACAGAATAAGGCAATTATATATATAGATAGATATAGATCTCAACACAGGAACATTTTTGTTAAATACATCCAATTGTGGAAATTATTATTCCAAGATCAGTTGATTAAAATTAACTTTCTCCGTGGGAAAATCCCCTTTAAATGAATAGTGCCATTCAAAACAACTTGTCCGGCATCAAACAGGTCCTCATACAACGGTTGACATAAAAAAAGTTGTGGCTCTTAGGCGGCAGACGTGGCTCACAGCATTGGGTTTATGCAGGCAGAAGACCTGGTAGAGACAGTAGTATAGGCATTTAGTAGGTAACTTTTGGGATGTATATTTGGTGTGGGGGAGGGGTGGTCATAAACCCTTATGTTTATTGATGACTTATTGTAGTACAGCCATACTAAGCCCATTCTATTACGATTGCCCTAATGTCAAACGTGATTGTGTCTCGTCCTAAGAGGATTGGTGTGTGCTATATGTCGGGGATTACCCAGATTTATTACAGGCTTATACCTAAAGTATTAGTCAAGGGACACTGCACCACGGGTGAAGACTATATTATTTCTTAAGCCTCCTGTTCCAGACATTTCGGGTTATATTGTTTGGGACAAGAGAGGCGCATACTTTAGTCAGAATATTCTAAAGGTTTACCAACGTCAGTAACCAGTGTTTTAATTGACCATATTATAGAATACCTTTAAAGATGATATCTGATCCTGAAATATATGTGCACACAATGTCTTTTTCAGGAGGATTCTGCCGAATGAAAATGCTGCAAAACTGCCAAAATGAGCATAATCTTGACGACATTCCTGTACACGTTCAATCTTTTGTTACGGCTTGTAATTAGTGATGGGCGAACCTGAACTGTAAAGTTTGGGGTATGTACCGGGTACCTAGCGTCTGTGCACTGACCCCAAACAAGGACTTTGCAGGGAAGACTGTTACTATTCAGGTTCGGCCATCCGAATAATGATTAGAAATTAAAAAAAGGAAAAAGAAAATGAGTAAAGTAGAACCATTATACTTCCCGACCTTCCCCACGGCTGTAACACTACTTCTGGGTCCGATCATTACCTCTCATACATATTCACTGCTTCCCCCGCCCACCATCAGTCCCGGCATCTGTGATTGGTTGCAGTCGCACCGTGCCCAAATGCTATGTGACAGAGTCTGTGGTTGGAATCACACACTAACTGCATCCCTTTAGTGATGTAAAAAAAAAAGGTCCCCACATATATTGTGATACCCAGCGAAGATAAAGCAGACGGCTGCAGCCCCCAACACACACACACACACACACACACACACACACACACACACACACACACACACACACACACACACACACACACACACACACACACTAAAAAAACAGCTGCACAGAATTGTTGCATACTTTTGATGTGACAATCCTGGCATTTTACCTGGCTCTGGTGCGGTGGCGGTGAGGGTAAAAAAAAGGGTTAATGATGCCTCACAGCTGAAACTATGCCCTGGATTCGTAAGGGGTAGCAGTTTATGCGACTACCCATTACTAATCCTGTAAGTTAAAAAAAAAAAAAAAAAAAAAAACACACACACCAAAAAAATTATTTCTTTGACATCAGATACAAAAAAATCCCACCCTCTTTCTCCAACACTGCCTTAATGAGGCTCTCATAGAGTTGTACTGAGTTGTGTTGTGCTCCATGAAACACTGGAGCCTGCTGGCTGGTCAGAAATTACAGCAGACCCCCCAGTAGCGACGCTGGAAACAGATGAAGCTGCCGGAGGGGGAATATAAGACTAAGTGCAGACAACTTGGATTAGAAGCACCAATCAAATGGTTAAAAAAAAATAAACAGAATTTTGGCGTGGTGCTTTAAAAGAAATAACGTGTTCATTCGTTAGGCGGCTTCCATTAGAAAGATGTTTGTCACTAAAGTGGAAAGCACCGAGAAAATATACAAGTGACAGAGCCCCAATAAAAGCAATATCACCAGCAAAGAAACCGCCAGTGTTTACCTGAAGTATCTTCACATAGAAAAAGGCTGTGGCACATACCCTTATAGGTTTGGGATAGGCTCCTCTGACCTCCCAGGATGGGAGCCAGTCACGTTCTTGGCACTACCGTATTTTTCGGACCATAAGACGCACTTTTTTTTCCCCCAAATGTTGGGGGAAAGTGGGGGGGTGCGTCTTATGGTCTGAATGTGGCTGCGGAGAATGAGGGTGCTGCAGTGGAGCGGGTCATCGGGGGCATGAGCAGGCTGTAGCGGCCTGCCGTGACCACTTGGGCCCGCTCATTTCATAAGCACGCCCAGCATCTCTCAGCGCTGAAGTCAGCGCCGACAGGTGGGCGGGGGGGTGCGCGCATGTTAAACAGCCTGCCCGCATGATCACCCCTGGCAACTACAGCCTGGAGTGATCATGTGCGGCTGTATTCACTGTCCCCCATCATTATCAGCGCAGGGTGCAGTGAATCGGTGTACTCACCCGTCACCGTGTGTGGAGCCGTCCCCTGCAGCATCGCGATGTCTTCCTGTCTGTCCTGGTCAGCTGATCTGTGTGGACGCGCGTGCAGAGCGAGAATCGCAATAGCCGGCTAAGGAGGAGAGAGAGAGAAATCCCTCCCTCCCCTCCTCAGCACCGGCCCACCCTTCCTGAGAACCGGCCCACCCCTCCTGAGAGTCGGCACGCCCCCCCCCAGCTGAGGTCCGCTCGCACGGTCGGACCACAGTCGCAGGGATACTAGCATGACACTCGGCGCCTGCTGTGCTGCCAGCGCGAGCTGAGTGTCATGCGAGCATCGCAGTAGTGCCCCGTGTGGCCCCAGCTTCAATTGCCATTTCTTAATTACATTTCGAACTGAGGAAATGGCAACTTGAAAATGTTTTGCTAGCTTCCTATAGCCTTCTCCTTCTGTGTGGGCCTCCACTATTTTCAGAGTGCCAGGCAGCTGCTTAGAAAAACTCATAGTTGCTGAATTTTGGCACAAAGTTAGAGTAAGTTCAGTGCGTTTTTCGCGGCGTTTTTGCGCGTTTTTCGGGTGCGTTTTTGCTCAGAAAACTGCATGACTTTGCTTCCCCAGCAAAGTCTGAGTTTTCATTTTTGCTGTCTGCCCACAGCGGTTTTTTTTTTTTAGCTGCGTTTTTGTGGTGCCCACAAAAAACGCAGCATGTCAATTATTTTTGCGTTTTTCACTGCGTTTTCCATCCATTAAGTTCAATGAGATGTTCAAAAACGCAATGAAAACAGCAAATTGCAAATATAGCTGCGTTTAAGTGCGTTTCTATGACTAAAAACGCAGCTATAAACGCAAGGGGTGGGCAGTAAAGTGACATGTACAGGAAGAGGATTCCTTTTGTCAGTAAATACAGAAGCGTGAATCCTCCCGGTACCGTCACCGCTGCGTCCACCTCCAGTCCTGTGCATGTCAGCTGCCGTGCGGCGTCATGTCTGGGCGAGAGGTGGAGACAGCTGCGAAAACAAAAGTGAACAGTAGAAAAAAAAAGTGTCATACTCACGTGCTATGCCCGCTCCCATCTCCTCTCCCGGTACCGCCGCTCTGGCTGTGTGCAGACGGCCGGGACACCTCCGATATCTGCAGGACCTGGTGCTGATCACCTGATGCGGTCACCTGACGCATCAGCTGATCGTAAGTCTCGCGGTGACGCCGGCGCCCGGCCGGCTTAACCTGTCAGCGGATGCCGTCAGGAGACTTCATCCCTGATTACCGGCAGCTCCTGCAGCGATCGAACTGGATCAGACTCCGCTCCAGGAGCTGCCGGTAATCAGCACATAAGTGAGTATATATTTTTTTTTTTGCACTGATGCATCAGCTGATTGTATAAAAGCCGTTTATACAATCAGCTGATGTGTGATGTGATTCACATCCTAGAACCTGACACATCATCTGATCACTTTGCCTTCCAGCAAACTGATCAGATGATATTGGAGGCGCGGGACCCTTGACCCAGGATTACTGCGGAGGGGGGTTCTTTATTTCAGTAAAGATGTAGTCACTAATTGTGTTGTGTTTTTATTTCTAATAAAAATATTTTTTTTTTTTATCTTTACTAGAAATTCATGGTGGCCATGTCTAATATTGGCGTCACACCATGAATTTCTGGCTTAGGGACAGCTGATAATATACAGCTAGCCCTAACCCCATTATTACCCAGCGAGCCACCTGTCACCAGGGCAGCTGGAAGAGTTGGATACAGTGCCAGAAGATGGCGCTTCTATGAAAGCGCCTTTTTCTGGGGTGGCTGCGGACTGCAATTCCCAGCGGGGGTGCCCAGAAAACATGGGCACCCTGCACTGGGGATTCCAATCCCCAGCTGCCTAGTTGTACCTGGCTGGACGTCTTTTTTTTTTTTTTTTTTTTTTTTTATTTCATGAAATTTATGAAATAAAAAAAAGTGCTTCCCTATATTTTTGGTTTCCAGCCGGGTACAAATAGGCAGCTGGGGGTTGGGGGCAGCCGTACCTGCCTGCTGTACCTGGCTAGCATACAAAAATATGGCGAAGCCCACGTCATTTTTTTGGGGGGCAAAAAACTCCTGCATACAGTCCTGGATGGAGGATGCTGAGCCTTGTAGTTCTGCAGCTGCTGTCTGCTCTCCGGCATACACTATTGGATGTATTATGCTGAGCCTTCTAGTTCTGCTCCCCCTGCCTCTCCCTCCTGCATACAGTCCTGGATGGAGGATGCTGAGCCTTGTAGTTCTGCAGCTGCTGTCTGCTCTCCTGCATACACTATTGGATGGAGCATGCTGAGCCTTCTAGTTCTGCAGCTGTCTGCTCTCCTGCATACACTAGTGGAGAATGAAGAACATATTGAAAAGGAAATGACATCGGACCTTTTTTTTTTTTTTTTTTTTCTTTCAACAATCTTTAATGGCATTGTTCACTGATAAAAAAAACGCAGCGTCAAAAAAACGCAGTGTGTGAACCTAGCATTAGAGGAGGCTGGGTTTTTATACAGCTGTAAAATTTGCATCACCTAGCCTTTCCTAACAATGAGGGTGAACAAGCCATAACCCTAATTAAGGTCTGAAACCTTGGTCAAAGTTATCTGCGCACAAATCTCCAAGGGTGTCCAAACATTGCATTAGCCCATATGTAGTTTTTCAAATGTAAATATATATTATTTTTTGCCTAAAATACAAAGGAAATGTGACATCTAACTTTATGCCCTTTTTAGAGATCATTTAATATTCAACTTGCTTAACTGCTCACTGTGGAGACACGGGGCTCAGTGGGTGCTCTCGTCCACTAAAACCCGCCGCCTTTAGAAAGACAGCGTGGCTCAGGGCTCATCCCAACTGAACGCCCGACCTCCTTAACCGTGGGCGGAACACTACTCAGACAACACAGGGTGAGGGAACCACAATAATGTAGACTTTATTGGATCCCCAAACAATTAACGGCACATAACACATAACCAGCAAAACACAAATGTAACAGGCAACAGAGTCTCACCCTTCCGCTGGCTCACCAGGGATTAGAATGTCCATGCCTCAGAGCTTCCAGAGCCACTTACTCCAATTCGGCGGGCACCCACTGAGAAAGAAATAATGCCAGATTTAGGAAGCTGTCTGAGGTCTGCAAAGTCTGTAACAGGTGACTGAACTGTCCCAACCTGAGTG
This sequence comes from Anomaloglossus baeobatrachus, assembly GCF_048569485.1. Taxonomy (NCBI): domain Eukaryota; kingdom Metazoa; phylum Chordata; class Amphibia; order Anura; family Aromobatidae; genus Anomaloglossus; species Anomaloglossus baeobatrachus. The sequence goes on from NC_134355.1 coordinate 359,356,992, forward strand.
TCCTCCTTAGGTAGTCCTGGTATGATGATACAATCCTGGCAGCCGGAGTCGAAATCCCTAGGCTGTGGATATGGTCTCCAACCGGAACCGGAGTCCCTAGATTGAAGCCATAAGATATCCTGATCCTCTAGTCAGCTCCTGAGAGCTTAGACTGGATCCATCAGCATCCAACAACAACCACCTGGTGGCTTAAAGAAGTCCCTTTTATAGCCACAGCCTTCCACTTGGATACACTGCGTCCTCATCGATTGGTTGGACAAGATCGCCTCTCCCATTGGATGAATCTCAAGCTGCATGGACAATGTTCATCCAAATGATGTCTACAGAAAGACTGAGGGTATGCATGTAGTCTGGGAGTCACTGACTAGACAATGGCTACTAAGGTAATTACATTAGCAATATACAACTATAATACAATGATTACTGGAAGAGTCTGGAGAAACAATACGTCTGGCTTTCAGTGGCCAACATAATTACATGAGTCCAAAAGAGGCTTGTAAAAACAATCTATCACCCTGTCTGGCTGAATGTTAAGAAACTTTAACCCATGAGAGTCCATGTCGTCACACTCATAATAACAGTAATTTAGACCAGGGTTGCCCAAACTTTTACATGCCACTGTAGGTGATAAACAGTTTTCTTTATCGTTCCTGTGGGAGACCCAGACCATGGGAGTTTAGCTTCTGCCTCCGGAGGACACACAAAGTAGTACACTTAAAAGTGTAGCTCCTCCCTCTGAGCTTATACACCCCCTGGTAGCCAGTCCTAGCCAGTTTATCGCTTTGTGTCAGGAGGCATACATCCACACATGCATTCTCATCTGATTTGTTTGACTTTTGGAAAGAGTTTGAAGAAAAGCGGGTCCATGTCTGGACTCCCGGCATGTCCCTTCTCACCCCACTGTGTCGGCGGTGTTGTTAAGGTTGATTTACAAGGCTGCAGCCTTACATGCCGCGCTCCTTCACCATCCCTTCTGGGCTCTGGCTTGAAGTGGGAGCCAGCACGGTCTCCATGCCTGGCAGGAGTCCGGTCTCCATCCACAGCCCCTTGAGGATTCTGTTGGACCGGAGCACTCATCCCCAATCCCCAGGGACATGGCCCTGCGTGTCAGCAGCTAAGTACCTGAGACGTTTATGTTGGGGGTCCCGGTTCTTTATTGTAAGGGGAGAGTATGCTGTATGTGATTGTTTTAACTTTTCCGGCGGGTTATCTAGCTTTTGCCTGAGAACCGCGCCGATGGTGCCTGCTTGTCGGCCTCGTCGCTTAAATTTAGGCCCCGGCTTCGCCGGAGGCCTTGTTTCATTTTCCTGCCCTCGCATGTCACTCATGCAGAGGGACAGGTTCGGCTCCTCCCGGCGGCCGTTCTACACAGGGGAGGGACACTCCCCACTGCTGGGGCGTCCCTCCTTCCCTGCAGGTCTCTATAGCCCTCCAGTTCCCGCTCTTTTATAGGAATGCCCTCTTCTCAGGCAGAGTTCACTCTGCTCTGGGACATCCTGCATTCTGCATCTCTGCTGAGGTGCTGCGACTGGGGGACCGGGCTTCGGGATCTGGAGGGCACACAACACCGCGCTCAGCGGTCTGGTAAGCCACAGCCGGTCTCCGGTTGTGGACCTTTGTATATTCTCCCTGGGGTTCATTCTCTGCAAAGCCCCCACTCCAGCAGCATGTCTCACACAAGGAGCAAGGCTCCAAAGCTTTATTCTGCATGCACTGCATGTAAGCTCCTGCTGCCTGAGCCGAGCATCTATCCACATTGTGATGTCTGCTCTAACTTGGCGGTGCCACAGCCTGGAGTCTCACCCCCAGTGGTCTCTCAGGCTGCTGCTGCACCTGTGATTGAACCCCCGGCCTGGGTAGAGTCCTTTTCTAGGTCCATATCCCAGTCATTTGCTGAGTCCATGGGGCTTTTGTCCAGGACTTTGATGAATATGCATCAGCCCCCCTCACAGGGTGCCTCTAATACTCTTGACAGAGGACTCCTATCCTCTGACCTCCATCCATCGGAGCTCACGGAGGATTCATCATCTGATCCCAGACCCCGTCCTTCTAAGAGAAGGCGCAGGGTTTCCTCCTCCTCCCCATCCCACAGCTCTGTCTCAAGAGCTGACTCTCAAGATGAGGAGGATGCCCTCACTGTGGGCTCGGAGGCTATGTATCCCATCGATTTCTCTGAGGGTGACTCAGATCTTAGTGATTTAATTGATTCTATTAATTCTGTGCTGGATCTCAATCCGCCAGTGTCAGAGGAGCAACTCTCTTTGGCAGAAAAACATCAGTTTACCTCGCCTAAGAGAGTGAAGAGTGTGTTCTTTAACCACTCCAGTTTTCAGACCGCTGTGACCAAACCCAGGGCCTGCCCTGACAAACACTTTCCAAAGCGTGGTTCTGATGACCGGTTTCCATTTCCACCCTGAGGTGGTCAAGGAGTGGTCTCACTCCCCAAAGGTGGACCCTCCGGTGTCTAGGCTATCAGCCCGGACCGTTGTGTCGGTGGCTGACGGCACCTCACTTAAGGATTCCACTGACCGTCAGATTGACCTTCTGGCCAAATCTGTGTATGAAGCTGCGGGGACCGCGTTTTCCCCGACTTTTGCAGCAGTGTGGGCTCTCAAAGCCATCTCTGCTTCTCTAGAGGAGATGCATTCCCTCACCAAGGAATCTATGCCTGAGATGGTTACCCTAACTGCTCAGGCTTCAGCTTTTTCATCCTATGCCATGTCTGCCATGCTAGAGGCTGCTCACCGCACTGCGGTGGCTTCAGCTAATTCTCTTGTTATCCGCAGGATTTTGTGGCTTCGAGAGTGGAAGGCAGATGCTTCTTGCTGGGCTCCCTTTTGCTGGTTCACGGCTGTTTTGGTGAACAGCTGGATGAAATCATTAAAGAAGCTACTGGCGGGAAGAGTACTTCCATGCCACAAACCAAGACCAGGAAACCCGCCCAGGGTAGGAATCAATCGAGGTTTCGTTCCTTTCGTTTTTCCAACTGGTCATCCTCTAAGCCTTCCGCCTCGTCCGCTAACTCAGCCAAGGATTACAAATCCAACTGGCGCCCAAAAGCGCGTCCGCAGAAGACCGCAGGAGGTTCTGCCACTAAGGCAGCTTCCTCATGACTCTCGGCCCGCTCCAGCCACGTCCTTAGTCGGTGGCAGGATCTCCCACTTTGGCGACGCTTGGTTAAAGCAAGTCTCCGATCAGTGGGTGAGAGACATCATATCTCACGGCTTCAGGATAGAATTCTTTTCCAGCCCTCCAAACAGATTTTTTTCTCTCAACTCCCCCCTGCTCCAAGGCCGCCGCCTTCTTGCAGGCCGTGGCGTCCTTGCAGGCAAACGGAGTGATTGTCCCAGTTCCCGCTCAGGAACGGTTCAGAGGTTTTTACTCAAATCTCTTCCTAGTTCCAAAAAAGGACGGTACCTTCCGGCCCATCCTGTATCTCGAGCTTCTCAACAAGCATGTCCGGGTGCGGCATTTTCGCATGGAGTCTCTGCGATCAGTCATTGCCTCTATGACCCAAGGGGAGTTCCTGGCGTCCATCGACATCAGAGATGCCTATCTACATGTGCCAATCACAGTGTCACATCAGCGTTGGTTACGTCTTGCGATAGGAGAGGATCATTTCCAATTCGTGGCTCTCCCCTTCGGGTTAGCCACGGCCCCTCGGGTATTCACCAAGGTCATGGCGGCAGTGATTGCGGTCCTGCACCTCCAGGGGTTAGCAGTGCTTCCTTATCTGGACGACCTTCTGGTCAATTGTCCATCCAGCGCAGACTGTCAGCGGAGTGTTTCGCTCACTCTCGCCACCCTAGCCCAATTCGGGTGGCTTGTCAATCTGCCCAAATCCACTCTGACTCCGACCTAGAGTCTCGCGTACCTAGGGATGCAGTTCGAGACTTTGCCGGCACTTGTGAAGTTGCCCTTAGACAAAAAGCTGTCACTCCGGTTGACGGTGCGCTCTCTCCTGAGGCCCCGCCGTTATACCCTCAGGCGTCTGATGCAGGTGCTGGGTCAAATGGTGGCCTCCATGAAGGCGGTTCCCTTTGCCCAGTTCCATCTGCGTCCTCTGCAGCTGGACATTCTCCGCTGTTGGAACAAGCGGCCTTCCTCCTTACAGAGGTTAGTGGCTCTGTTACCACGGACCAGGAGCTCTCTTCAGTGGTGGCTTCGACCCCTCTCCCTGTCCCAAGGGCGTTCCTTCCTGACTCCGTCCTGGGTGATTCTCACCACGGATGCCAGCCTATCCGGCTGGGGAGCGGTACATCTCCACCACAGAGCACAGGGCACTTGGACTCCGTCCGAGTCAGCCCTTTCAATCAATGTGCTGGAAACCAGAGCTGTGCTTCTAGCTCTCCTAGCCTTTCACCACCTGTAGGCGGGCAGGCACATTCGAGTCCAGTCAGACAATGCGACAGCGGTTGCCTACATCAATCACCAAGGCGGGACACTCAGCCGCCTGGCAATGTTGGAGGTCCAACGCATTCTTCAATGGGCGGAGGACTCCAAGTCCACCATATCCGTAGTCCACATCCCTGGCGTAGAAAACTGGGAGGCAGATTATCTCGGCCGTCAATCCGTGGACGGTGGCGAGTGGTCCCTGCACCCGGCAGTGTTTCAGTCAATCTGCCGCAAGTGGGGCACTCCGGACGTGGACCTATTGGCATCCCGTCACAACAACAAGGTTCCGGTTTACGTGGCTCGCTCCCACGATCCTCAGGCCTTCGCCGCGGACGCTCTGGTTCAAGACTGGTCCCAGTTTCGTCTGTCCTACGTGTTTCCCCCTCTAGCTCTCTTGCCCAGAGTCCTGCGCAAGATCAGAATGGAGGGCCGTCGAGTCATCCTCATTGCACCGGACTGGCCCAGGCGAGCTTGCTATCCGGACCTGCTCCAACTGTCCGTGGGGATGCTGTGGCATCTTCCGGACCGTCCAGACCTGCTCTCGCAAGGTCCGTTTTTCCGCCCGAATTCTGCGGCACTCAAATTGACGGCGTGGCTCTTGAGTCCTGGATTTTGACGGCTTCTGGTATTCCTCATGAAGTCATCTCCACTATGACTCGGGCCCGTAAGTCTTCCTCCGTCAAGATCTATCACAGGACTTGGAAAATTTTCCTGTCCTGGTGTCGCTCTTCCGGCCATTCTCCTTGGCCATTCTCGTTGCCGACCCTTCTGTCTTTTTTACAGTCCGGTCTGCAGCTATGACTGTCCCTCAACTCTCTCAAGGCACAAGTGTCAGCTCCTATCAGTGCTGTTCCAGCGGCGTCTCGCCCGGCTGGCTCAGGTCCGCACCTTCATGCAAGGTGCGTCTCGCATCATTCCACCTTATCGGCGGCCCTTGGATCCCTGGGACCTTAACTTGGTCCTCACGGTATTGCAGAAACCCCCTTTCGAGCCCCTTAGGGAGGTTTCTTTGTATCGTCTTTCTCAAAAGGTGGCCTTTCTAGTTGCCATAACTTCCCTCAGGAGAGTCTCTGATTTGGCTGCGCTCTCCTCTGAGTCACTTTTTTTGGTTTTTCACCAAGACAAGGTAGTTCTCCGTCCGACCCCGGACTTTCTTCCTAAGGTGGTCTCTCCCTTCCACCTTAACCAGGATATTTCCTTGCCTTCCTTCTGTCCGGCCCCTGTTCATCGCTTTGAGAAAGCGCTGCATACTCTAGATCTGGTGTGCGCTCTCCGGAGCTATGTGTCTCGCACCGCTGCGCTTAGGCGGTGCACCTCTCTTTTTGTGCTAACCACAGGGCGGCGCAAGGGTCTCTCTGCTTCTAAGCCGACCTTGGCCCGTTGGATTAGATCGACCATTTCGGACGCCTACCAGAGTACTCAGGTGCCTCCCCCGCCGGGGATCAAAGCACACTCGACCAGAGCTGTCGGTGCCTCTTGGGCTTTTAGGCATCAGGCTACGGCTCAACAAGTCTGTCAGGCTGCCACTTGGACTAGCCTGCATACCTTTTCAAACCACTACCAAGTGCATGCTCATGCTTCGGCAGATGCGAGCTTGGGCAGACGCATCCTTCAGGCGGCTGTCGCCCACTTGTGAAGTTAGGCTCCGCCTACTTCTTAGTTTTTTCTGTTTATTCCCACCCAGGGACAGCTTTGGAACGTCCCATGGCCTGGGTCTCCCATTGGAACGATAAAGAAAAAGAGAATTTTGTTACTTACCGTAAATTCTTTTTCTTATAGTTCCGTATTGGGAGACCCAGCACCCTCCCTGTTGCCTGTTGGCAATTTTCTTGTTCCGTGTGTTATCACCGGCTGTTGTCGTGGACAGAGTCTCCGGTTGTTCCGGTTCTTACTCGGTTCTACTTGTGGGTGGCTATTCTCCTTCAGCTTTTGCACTAAACTGGCTAGGACTGGCTACCAGGGGGTGTATAAGCTCAGAGGGAGGAGCTACACTTTTAAGTGTAGTACTTTGTGTGTCCTCCGGAGGCAGAAGCTAAACACCCATGGTCTGGGTCTCCCAATACGGAACTATAAAAAAAAGAATTTATGGTAAGTAACAAGACTGACTTTGGCAGCAAGATTTAAGGGGTTAATGGCCGCGGGTGGAAGCGATTACACCCGCAGCTAGCAGGCACACATGTCAGCTGTTGAAAACAGCTGAAATGTGTGCCGACCGCCGCCGCCTGTCCGCGGCCGGGGGCGGGGCTTAACGGGACACGATCCATGACGGATAGATCCGTCCAAGGTCGTGAAGGGGTTAATGTTACTCTGAGAGCCTTGTTCTGGCTCTCATAGAGTTGTATTGAGCACCTGTGATGTAACTTCTGACTTCCTGCCAGTCAGAAGCTTTGGGCATAAGATGACGCCTTGAGACCGGAGTGATGTCAGTCAGTTATGAAAACGCTAGAAGGTGAGTATAAGACAGGCAGTGGGCTTAGATTTAAAGCACCACTCCAGGGGTGAAAATACACCCCCAAATAACGCTGAAGTGGTACTTTAAGTGCAGCTGATTTTTGTGCATGAAACTCGCAGCATTTATGCTACATGGGAATATGGCCTAAGAGGTTTTAAGCAAGTGTTCAGTGTCTGCCCCTACCCTAATGGCCCGTAATAGGGCTGAGACCTTCACCTGTCTGGTCTGGAGAAGATGTGCAGCACATATATTCCTGTCCTGAGAGGTGGGAGATGACTGTCTTCTGTGTACAGCTACCACCAGTGTGTTAGTAATGGACTAATGGAAGTGCAGCCCAGGGAGGGAATCATTTATTATCTCGTAATCTACATAAACAAGACAACAGTGTCTCCCTGTGGAGTGATCACGTCAGACAAATGTCAGGCGTCTGTGGCAGGGTTACCAGAACAGTTCACTGGGGAGGTGCAATAAATCTGCTAGATTTCCATGTCACAGCAGCAGCGACACACCATGTACCTGGGGACTGCATCCTCCAACAATCTGGGTGATGGCGAATCACCATCGGAGGTGTGGAGCATATCCTGCTTTACAAGCCTGTGTGCAGACATACATGATGTCCAATTCTGGATAATAATCATCTGTCAGTGCCGTTTTATTATATGGGTTATTCTTGGGGTGTCCCATATCCTCCTAATTATGTGCTCAGGCTAGTAGGCGTTTTCTGTGATTTCTCGTATTAACTTGGGTCTACTTTTGTTGCTATAAACAGATAATTGCTGATAAATTACTATCACACTATGCTTATTATGTAGCCAAGACCACTGTATGTGGCAACATGATGGCTCAGTAGCACTTGCCGTACGGTTTTAATTATATCAGCTGCTATGTAGGGTGCAAATCCTTCAAGCACCGGTACGCTCCCAAAGTGCACTGCAGCCATTGCAAAATATCTATATTATTCACTGCTACAAATATTGGTTCCTAAATCAGTCATGTAATCGACTAGAAGAAACCTTCGTACTTTTTATAGTTTTCTCTTTTCAGTGTAATATGCCTCTTAGGCTCCATGAGCACGCTGCATTTTTTTTTTGCCACTGCATGCATTTCCCTGCCCAGCAAAGTCTGAGATCTGTTGTGCTGTGCCCACTTTTTTTTTTTTTTTTTTTATGACCACAAAACTGCAGCATGTTAATTCTTTCTGCGTTTTTGACCAGCGTTTTTAATAGTGATGGGAGGACCCGCAAATACCAGGATCAGCGGGTCTAACAGTTAAGAAAAAAAATAGTTCCAACCTGGAATTTATCCTGCGTATCTGGCCGGAAGCCGGTCCCCATATAAGTTTAGGGTTCCAGAATCTGGACTTAAAAATGGTACTAGAAGGGATAGGGGGATTGGAGCAAGCAATTATACTTATCGAGACTCCGGCGTGGCTATAACTACTCCTGCACCCACCCATTCTACTTTTACGGACGCGCAATAGCTGATGGATATTCACTGCTTCCTCCACCCACCGGCGTCTGTATTTAGTTGCAGTTAGACCGTGCCCCCACCTTGAGTGGCAGCGTGTCTGACTGCTTCCAATCACAGACCCTATCTGCAGGTCTATAGTGGTATAAAAATAAATAAAAATTTTCGCAGGGTCCCCCCATAATAGGATACCCAGCACTGATAAAGCATACCCCTACAGGCTGCACCCCACCAGCCGTGCACTTATTTTTACTGTGTATGAAAATAAGAGGAACCACATGCGGCTTTCTTCTTTTTTATTTAATTAAGAAATAAAACAAAAAAAAAAAACACAGAGTATGGTCCCCCCCCCAATTTTGATACCCAGCTAAGAAAAAGTTTAACAGCTGGTGGCTAGTATTCTCAGGCTGGGGAGACCCATGGTTATTTGACCCACCAGCCTAAAAATCGCAGCCTGCAGCCGCCCAGGATTGCAGCAACCATTAGATCCATTGACAGTCCTGGAACTTTACCCAGCTCTTCCTGATTTTCCCTGGTGTGGTGACAAACAAGGCATTAAGGGATTAATGGCAGCCGCCGCTAAGTTCTAGATTAGTAATGGGAGGTAAAATTACCAAATATATATATATATATATATATATATATATATATATATATATATATATATATATATATATATATATATATATATATATATATATATATATATATATATATATATATATATATATATATATATATATATATTAGTAATGGGAGGTGTCTGAGACCACCCTATTACTAATCTGTAAGTGAAAACAAACACCGCAAGAATCCTCTATTTGCAATAAAATTCCAAAGATCATTTTTTTTATTATGGAGCGGCTTTATGATTAATGGGTTACTTATACTATGAGATGTTGTGCACTTGTCTATTTTTGTTAAAATTCCAAAGAGCACCCTCTTTAACCCTTTAGTAACCCCAAAAATACTCCAAGGTCCGATGTAATCCACTTGAGGTCCCAAGATGATCCTGGCTCTGCTACATTTAAAGTCACAGCAAGTAGTCATAGAACATGACCGCCCACTGTGAGCTTCGAGTATCAGCAATGAGTGGTGTCTCACTCAATCTATTTACGATCACAGGTGGCTGTTCCCATGGTCCTTCACCTGTGATTTCAGGTAACCTCATCGGAGGTCAGTGAGCCTAATGAGGTCCCCTCAGATGACATTACCTGCGATCACAGGTGGAGGAACCTGGGGGCCGCAAATAGCCTGAATGACGTCACCTCTCATCATTGAGGCTCAGTCTCTGCCTGAAGCTCACAGCAGGCAGTCATGTTCAATGGCCGCCCACTGTCACTTCAGATGTAGAAGAGCTGGAGTCATCATGGGACTTTGTGTGGATTATGTCAGACCTGAGTGTTTTAGGGGTTAATAACAGGGGTGAAAGAGGGTGGTTTTTTTTTGTTTTGTTTCAAATAAAGGATTTGTTTGGTGTTTTATTTCTTTTCGCGATATTGTAGACCCTTCCCATTACTAATCTAGGGCTTAGTGGCAGCTGTGGGATGCCAGTAACCTCTTATTACCCCTTATTACCCCTTTTGCCACTGCACCAAGGCAATCAGGAAGAACCAGGTAACGTTTCGGGATGGTCGCATATAATGTATATGACAATCCTGGGTGGCTGCAGGCTTCTATTTTTACTGGGGGGGGCATTACAAAACTTTGATCTGCCCTAGTCAGGGCGGATCTAAGTGCACCTGCGCAGGACCTCAATGGCGGCTAGTGTAGATGACGTAGAACGCGTCATCCATACTAGCTTCAGAAGGAGGACAAAGATGGCCGAAAGAGGAGGTTCGGACCTGGAGAACGGAGACGCCCATCCGACCAGTCTGCTACGCACCGACCGTTAGGTGAGTATTATAAACATCCGGTGACAGGTCCCCTTTAATCTACTATACATGTAAAGAAAAGTCTGTTTATTATAGTTGTCGTGAGATTAGTTTTTACTTTGTTACTAAATATCTCAAGGAGAAGCAAAGAAATTAGGGCAGATCAACCCCGGGATCTATGTTTTCCAACAGCCTAGGTCCCAGTGTCTACCAGTCTCAGATTTACAGATTTACATGGCTTTACCAGTAAATATCTTGTGTTTCTTGTAAGGTTATTTTTAGGATGATTCTTTAAGGCTAAGTTCACACATCCTGTGTTTTCAATCCGTCAGGTCCATCAGCAACGGATCAGTCATTTTCAAGATGTCAACTGATGCAACTGATGTGTTTTTCACAGGATTCCTTTCACAGGAATCCTGTGAAAAAACGGATCAGTTGCGTCCGTTACATCCGCTGTGCGTCCGTTTTTTGACGGATCAGTCATGATCCGTCTGTGTTTGGGACAGCCCAGTGGGCGTGCCAAACATGCTGGGCATGCTCAGTAGAGCATGACGGAATCCTGCGCTGGATTCCTTTGTAAGACGGATTACAACGGAATACTGCACCATAGACATGCATTACAAGCTTGGCGGATCGCGACGGATTCCTGCGCGGTGCGTTGTTTTTGACGGCCCGAAAAACGTTACATTCTGCGTTGCTCCCCGTTCGGCGGTCAGTCAAAAACGACGGACCGCGACGCAGCGGATGCAACGCAGGGTCATCAGTCGCAATTCGTCGCTAATATAAGTCTATGGGGAAACACAGGATTCCTGCAAAATATTTTGCAGGCTACCGTAATTCCCCAAGGCGACGGATTGTGACTGATGCAAAACACAGGATGTGTGAACTTAGCCTTAAAGGGAACCTGCCTTTAGATTCATGCTGCAGATCCATCGGTAGGAATCATACACTGTATTTAGGCTCATTCAATCGTCGGTGCACATTGGACTAATTCCAGACTGCAATGACTGGACAATCGGAACATAACAGCTACATGTACCTTGTTTTTCCAAAAATAAGACCTCCCCCAAAAATAAGCCCTAGCAGGGATTTTCAGTATTTTCAGAGAAAGGCTTAAATATAAGCCCTCCCCCGAAAATAAGCCCTAGTCGCGGATCAATAATGAAGTGTCCGTGTAGCTAAAAAAGTTACAGATACTGCAGGACACTTCATTATAGACAGCGGCACCCGGCAATTACACTCACCCGACACTGAGCGGCAGGACCTTCAGTGATCACACCCCCACACACATCAGCTCTCACACACACATACACACACACACACACACACACACAATCAGATCTCACACACACACTAGATCGCACACACAAACATCGGATCGCACACACATCGGATTGCATACACACTCACCTCATCCAGCGACACCGATCTCTTCTCGCCGGGAGAATCCTAAGAGGCAGTGCAGTGGAGCGCAACGAACAGGACCTGCGGCGGGACACGTGACTTGCTTCATTCCCTGCGGCCGTAAGTGCTGGATGTGATGTGATGTGTGATCTGCTGTGTGTCTGCGATCGGCTGTGTTTTTTCTGCGATCGGCTGTGTGTGTCTGCGATCGGCTGTGTGTGTCTGCGATCGGCTGTGTTTTTTCTGCGATCGGCTGTGTGTGTCTGCGATCGGCTGTGTTTTTTCTGCGATCGGCTGTGTTTTTTCTGCGATCGGCTGTGTGTGTCTGCGTTGGGCTGTGTGTGTCTGCGTTGGGCTGTGTGTGTCTGCGTTGGGCTGTGTGTGTCTGCGTTGGGCTGTGTGTGTCTGCGTTGGGCTGTGTGTGTCTGCGTTGGGCTGTGTGTGTCTGCGTTGGGCTGTGTGTGTCTGCGTTGGGCTGTGTGTGTCTGCGTTGGGCTGTGTGTGTCTGCGTTGGGCTGTGTGTGTCTGCGTTGGGCTGTGTGTGTCTGCGTTGGGCTGTGTGTGTCTGCGTTGGGCTGTGTGTGTCTGCGTTGGGCTGTGTGTGTCTGCGTTGGGCTGTGTGTGTCTGCGTTGGGCTGTGTGTGTCTGCGTTGGGCTGTGTGTGTCTGCGTTGGGCTGTGTGTGTCTGCGTTGGGCTGTGTGTGTCTGCGTTGGGCTGTGTGTGTCTGCGTTGGGCTGTGTGTGTCTGCGTTGGGCTGTGTGTGTCTGCGTTGGGCTGTGTGTGTCTGCGTTCGGCTGTGTGTGATCTGCGATCGGCTGTGTGTGATCTGCGATCGGCTGTGTGTGATCTGCGATCGGCTGTGTGTGATCTGCTGTGTATATCTGCGATGTGGGTGTGTGTGTGTGTGTTTGTATGTGTGCCTGCGATCTGCTGTGTGTGTCAGCTAGCAGCAGGGTAGGACGGCATGCAGCACCGACCGGAGATCACAGGAGGACCTGGGAACCACGCAGACGTCCTGGTCTGGTGAGTATGAGTCTCCTGAAAAGTGGGGAGGTCTGTTTTTTTGGGGGGGTAAACTTACCCCCAACCGTGTTTCTCCAAGAGTAAGACCTCCTCCAAAAATAAGCCCTAGTGCTTTTTTGGGGGGCAAAAAAAATATAAGACAGTGTCTTATTATTGGAAAAACACGGTATATGTATGAGGCTGTGACGCTCTGGAGAGCCGTGGCCAGCTCATACATTGACATCAGACCGTTTTGTACTGACTTTTGCACAAGCCCTTACTGTGAACACTGTCTTTTCAGAATAAAACCTACAGGGCTGTGAATCGTGGAGCCGAGCTTCAGACTACCACTGGCCGTGGGTCTGCACCATGAATCTGATGACCGCTCTCCTTTCCTAAATCTAATTTGGCTCACTTCATTGTATATTGGTGTATGATTTTTTTCTGTTTATATACATTCATTAATTTAGTGTAGACATGATTAATACAAGTTATGACATCAGTTCACATCACTTATTGTGCTGTTATAGAATAAACCATTACTCAAGACTTCCAGTATTTTTATTGGTTGGAGGCTTTGTAGTTTTGCTCCAGAGGATAACATTTGTCCACGTCACACTTTACAGGCCTAGTAGTCACAAGAATTGACTTTGCATGTAAAAAAAATGTATATCAAATGTACTGCACGTCCACCCACTACTGATTCAAGTATGGGCAAATATTCACTGTCCAGCTGCCGCCACTATTCTGTTGAGAGAACTGTACAGCTCTGCAATTCAGTAGTTCTGGACGGCGAAAGCACCACCAGGAACTGCTGATCGATGGGGTGTCGGGCAGGGCCGGCGTCAGCACGCGGCATACCCGGGCAAATGCCGGGGCCCTGGAGAGCTGGGGGGCCCACTCGGCCTCGTCAGTTCTGCTGCCCCCGGGCCGAGTTCCGGGGACCACAGTCCTTGGCACTGGAAACTGTGGCTGCCGGAAGGCCCGAAGACCACAGCGTTCACTGTGTTCTCCTGCATTGAGCATCATCTGTGGGCGGAGCTACCGCCCGGCGTCCTGCTCGGTCGCACAGATGGAGTCACAGTGCCAGCCAGCGACCCCCAGCACATCGCTTCCCTCCAGCGCTGTGTGGGCCCCATCTGCACCGTTACCTGATCAGTATGTGGGACATCACTCCCTCCCCGCCCCTCCCTGTCCCCCCGTGCGTGTGTGGGCCCCGCAGAGCCGCGTGTGTGGCCCCCGGAGCCGCGTGTGTGGCCTCCAGAGCCGCGTGTGTTGTCCATGCAGAGCAAGGTGTGTGTTTGTATGTATGTATATATGCAGCAGAGCAGTATACGTGTCTGTCTATATGTATGTATGTATATATGCAGCAGAGCAGTATACGTGTCTGTCTATATGTATGTATGTATATATGCAGCAGAGCAGTATGCGTGTCTGTATGTATATATGCAGCAGAGCAGTATGCGTGTCTGTATGTATGCATGCATGTATGTATATATGCAGCAGAGAAGTATGCATGTATGTATGCAGCAGAGCAGTATGCGTGTCTGTATGTATGCATGCAGAGCAGTATGCGTCTGTCTGTATGTATACATGTATGTATGCAGGAGAACAGTATGCGTGTCTGTATATATGCAGCAGAGCAGTATGCGTGTCTGTATGTATGCATGTATGTATGCAGCAGAGCAGTATGCGTGTCTGTATGTATGTATGTATGTATGTATGTATGCAGCAGAGCAGTGTGTGTGTGTGTGTGTGTGTGTGTGTGTGTGTGTGTGTCTGTCTATATGTATGTATGCAGCAGAGCAGTGTGTGTGTATGTATGCATGCAGCAGAGCAGTATGTGTGTGTCTGTCTATATGTATGTATGCAGCAGAGCAGTGTGTGTGTATGTATGTATGTATGCAGCAGAGCAGTGTGTGTGTGTGTGTGTGTGTGTATGTATGCAGCAGAGCAGTATGTGTGTGTCTGTCTATATGTATGTATGCGTGCAGAGCAGTATGTGTGTGTCTGTCTATATGTATGTATGCAACATAGCAGTGTGTCTCTCTGTATGTATACATGTATGATGTGTATCTATGTATGTCAGTGTATATGACTGTATAGATTTGTCTGTTTATATGTATTTTTGTGAGTTTGTCTTTAAATATGTATATGTACGTGTATGTATCTGTGTATGTGTGTGTGTGTCTGCATGTTTATGGGGCCCACTGGGATTCTTCCGCCCGGGGCCCACAAAAACCTGGAGCCGGCCCTGGTGTCGGGTGTCACTCCCCCACTGATCAGACATTGATAACCTATCCTCAGGATAGGTTATCAATGGTAAAGTCCCGTACTGCTCCTTTAATTTCCATCAGTTTATTTTAGGTTAGTATACCCCAAAAAGTTAAATATGGAATATCATAGTGAACTACGCAAATCCAAACCCATTGTGTCCTGTAACCGTGCATTTAGCAGAGGCCATAAAAGTAAAGTCTACGCCTAATAGATGCTACGGTACATCATCCATCACAGACCTCTATTATGAGTGCTATTTGTGGGGGATATAGATACAAGCAGCATGCTGTCCCATAGGAAATGCCACCCCACGCTGTGGGGCTCCCGGGAAGCTCCAGCTTTCTGTGCAGCTGTCACTTACCTGTGGTTCTATGGTGGCTGTCATGTTGGGGAATACGGAGCCTTCAGCACTCCATCGCTTCATTACGGCACCATGTTTTCATTTTTGTGGGGATTTTTTTTTTTCTGTAACGTGATTGGGATTTTTTAACCCCCTTTTACTTGTATCGCTCTGTAAATTGCTGCAGATTTGTGCTGCGATATCTGGGTGACAAATCAGCGACATGTGAATTTGAACGAAGCATTCCCTGGTCCACCATTACCCTACAGTTTCTATCTATCTTTGGACTTTGCCCGTTTTTTCTTCCTTTGGGGGTTTGGCTTTCTGGGTAACCATTTCTTAATGTGCACTCTTATTGTAACGTGAATTTGTCTCCTTTTTAACAGGTTGTAGGAAGAGGCACCTTTGGCGTTGTCTGCAAAGCAAAATGGCGGGGAAAAGATGTGGCAATCAAACAAATTGAGAGTGAATCGGAGAGGAAAGCCTTTATCGTAGAGGTACATAATGCCATTACTAATGGTGACTGATCTGATTACTTGTGAAGAGCTCTGTGATAATCTTCCATCCGTGACACAGGCTGAAGAAACCATAGGGGGTGCACTTCAGTCCTATCACAAGTGATTCAGCCCAAAGGGGTGATGGAAGGTGAAAAAACTGCTCTGCTGTGTTTGGTGTGGAAGAACTGGGGCGATCTGTAGAAAGCCCTGACATCAATCTCATAATTCCCTTTTTCTGTTACCTAGGGCTTTATTCTACTTTCGATCAAACCCTACCAAAGCTTTTGCTAATGCGAATTGTGGCCTATTGCATGAGAATTTCTGCAGAATCGAAAATCTTCATAGTTGGGTGGACACTTCTACCGTAGCCTCCGTCACAGTGTTGGATATTAGTTATCCACAGGTGTCCCAGTACTGTGCCATGGACCGTCCATAGCTTCACTAACCGTGCAGAAGAAGGACCACAGAGCCAGGGTTTCCAGACCTTAGGTCTTTCATCAGTATTTGTAGGCCAAAACCAGGAGCGGCTCCAAAACACAGCATGGGTGTGTATTTCTCCATAAGGCTGGGTTCACACTTCCGTATATCAGTCTGTATATGAACCACAATGCTTGACTGACCACTGGTCCCCTGCCCCAAACTTACAGCCTCATAGACTCCTATCCAGAACAAAAGCCTACTGCAGTCTGTATGTGGACCGTGATATATACTTATGTGAACTCGGCCTTATATATTTTCCCTGTAGGTTTCACTCCTGGTTTTGGCCTTCAAATACAGATGTAGCAGCCGTCATCCTGATGACTATTATATGCTACTTGGATAGTATAGCTAAGTGCTCTGTTAGCGGATCCCATTTACATTTATTAATATCGGGACTGTAACACATTATTAAATAGCCTAACAACAATCTTGGTGGTGATTTTATTTGTTTGCTTATATAGCGCCATCATATACTTAGCACAGCGCTTTACAGATGTGATCACTGTCCCCATTGGGGCTCACAATCTAAATTCTAGTAGTATCAATATGTCTTTGGAGTGTGGGAGGAAACCAGAGAACCTGGAGGAAACCCACACAAACAACGGGGAGAACATACAAACTGTTTGCAGACGTTGTCCTTGGCGGGATTTAATCCTGGGGATGCTACTCATTGAGCCAACATGGTGAGATCCATACTGCAAAGTACTAACCAAAATATGCAAGTATGAGTGTGTGATTACATTGGGTCAACCCTGAGTTGCCCAGAATATTTTCTAGGTGTCTTGGCTTCTAGGATTGATTGATTATTTATTTAATTTATTTATTTATTTATTTTATTTTTATAAAGGTTAGTCCCTTACCATTGGTGAAAGATTTGCTTTCAGTCCACCATGATTGGCCTTTTCTTTTAATTTCAGCTTCGCCAGTTATCACGTGTGAATCACCCAAATATTGTAAAGCTATATGGAGCGTGCCTAAATCCGGTAAGTTTAGCCTTGCATATCACATATACTGTATGTCTAAATGAAGAAAGAACTGATGCTTTCTTTCCCCCCTCCCCCCATAAATTAGTTTTATGGGAAGACAGGATTGGCACATTTCATTACTTAGGGATTCTGGTGGCTTTAGCTACTGCTCAGCGCCCACAACAGTCATGGTATTCTCCTGATGAAGCCAGCTTGACTGGCGCAACGCGTCGGGCTGCTACACTTTCACTCCTGGTCTTGCAATTGTGCTCTGGTAGCTATATTGGGGCCCTCACCCTTGGTGCTTATTATTATTTTTGGCTACTTAGCCTTTCTTTATCGTTCCTATGGGAGACCCAGACAATGGGTGTTTAGCTTCTGCCTCCGGAGGACACACAAAGTACTACACTCAAAAGTGTAGCTCCTCCCTCTGAGCTTATACACCACCTGGAGAACCAGATCTAGCCAGTTTATCACTTTGTGTTCAGGAGGCATACATCCACACATGCATTCTCACCTGATTTTTGATTTTTGGAAAGAGTTTGAAGAAAAGCGGGTCCAAATCTGGACCCCCGCCATGTCCTTTCTCACGCCACTGTGTCGGCGGTGCTGTTAAGGTTGATTCCAAGGCTGGAGCCTTACATGCCGTGCTCCTTCACCATCCCTCCTGGGCTCTGGCTTGAAGTGGGAGCCAGCACGGTTCTCCATGCTTGGCAGGAGACCGGTCTCAATCCGCAGCCCTTCAGGATCCTGCTGGACCAGAGCACTCATCCCCAGGGACTTGGAACCCTGCGTCTCAGCAAGCTAAGTACCTGAGACGTTTATATATTGGGGGTCCCTGTACTTTATTATGGTGGGAGAGTGTGCTGAGTGTGTTTTGTGACATTTCCGGCGGGTCCTCTGGCTGTCGCCTGAGAACCGCGCCGATGGTGCCTGCGCGCCGGCCGCACCGCTCAAATTTAGGCCCCGGCTTCGCCGGAGGCCTAGTTTCGGTTTCACTGCCCTCGCATGTCATTCATGCAGAGGGACAGCCTGGCTCCGCCCGGTGGCCGTTCTGCACAGGGGAGGGACACTCCTCACTGAGTACATGTCTCCTCCCCTGTAGGTCTCTATGGCCCTCCAGATCCCGCTCCCAGAGTAAGTCCCGCCCCCTCTCTTCGCTCCGGCGGCCATTTTCTCAGCGTTTTCCCTGCGATCACAGCGCTGGTCTGCAGCGTCCTTGCTGAGGTGCTTGGGGGTCCGGGCTTCGGGATCTGGAGGGCACACAACACCGCTCCAGCGGTCTGGTAAGCCAAAACCTCTGGTTGTGGACCTCTGTATATACTCTCTGGGGGTCATTCTGGCAGAGCCCCCACTCCAGCAGCATGTCTCACACGAGGAGCAAGGCCCCAAAGCTGTATTCAGTATGCACTGCATGTAAGCTCCTACTGCCTGAACCGAGCACCTATCCACATTGTGATGCCTGCTCTAACCTGACGGTGCCTCAGCCTGGCGTCGCACCCCCAGTGGTCTCTCAGCCTGCTCCGGCTCCTGTGGCTGAACCCCCGGCTTGGGTAGAATCCTTTTCTAGGTCTCTCTCCCAGTCTTTTGCCGACTCCATGGGACTTCTGTCCAGGACTTTGCTGAACATGCATCAGCCCCCTTCACAGGGTGCCTCTGCTGCTAGGTCTCTCTCTGGACCGGAGCTCACAGAGGATTCATCATCTGGTCCCAGACCCCGTCCTTCTAAGAAGAGACGCAGGGCTCCCTCTCCTTCCTCGTCCCGCGGCTCTGTTTCAGAAGCTGACTCGCAGGACGAGGAGGATGCCTTTACGGAGGGCTCGGAGGTTAACTCCATGTACCCCATTGATCTGTCCGAAAGTGACTCAGATGTTAGTGATTTGATTGCGTCCATTAATTCTCTACTGGACCTCAATCCGCCAGTATCAGAGTAACAACCCTCTCTGGCAGAAAAGCACCAGTTTACCTCGCCTAAGAGGGCAAAGAGTGTGTTCCTTAACCACTCCAGTTTTCAGGCCGCTGTGACCAAGCCTAGGGCCTGTCCTGACAAACGCTTCCCAAAGCGTAGTTCTGATGACCGTTTTCCCTTTCCACCTGAGGTGGTCAAGGAGAGGGCTCATTCCCCAAAGGTAGACCCCCCGGTGTCTAGACTCTCAGCCCGGACCGTTGTATCGGTGGCTGATGGCACCTCTCTTAAGGATTCCACTGACCGCTAGGTTGACCTTCTGGCCAAATCTGTATATGAGGCGGCAGGGGCCTCGTTCTCCCCGACTTTTGCAGCAGTGTGGACTCTCAAAGCCATCTCAGCTTCTCTAGAGGAGATGCATTCCCTCGCCAGGGAATCTATGCCCGAAATGGTTACCTTAACTTCCCAAGCTTCAGCTTTTTCATCCTATGCCATGTCTGCCATGCTGGAGGCTTCTCACCGCACTGCGGTGGCTTCGGCTAATTCCCTCGCTATCCGCAAGTTCTTGTGGCTTCGAGAGTGGAAGGCAGATGCTTCTTCAAAGAAGTACCTTGCTGGACTCCCTTTTGCTGGGTCCCGGCTGTTCGGTGAACAGCTGGATGAAATTATTAAGGAAGCTACTGGCGGGAAGAGTACTTCCATGCCACAAACCAAAACCAGGAAACCTGTCCAGGGCAGGAATCAGTCGAGGTTTCGTTCCTTTCGTTCCTCCAACTGGTCGTCCTCTAAGCCCTCGGCCTCGTCCACTAACTCAGCCAAGGACCAGAAATCCAACTGGCGCACAAAACCGCGTCCACAAAAGACCGCAGGAGGTGCTGCCGCCAAGGCAGCCTCCTCTTGACTATCTGTCCGCGCCAGCAACGTCCTTAGTCGGTGGCAGGCTCTCCCACTTTGGCGACGCGTGGTTTCAACACGTCTCCGATCAGTAGGTGCGGGATATCATCTCCCATGGCTACAGGATAGAATTCTCTTCCAGCCCGCCAAACAGATTTTTTCTGTCAACTCCCCCCTGCTCCAAGGTCGCCGCCTTCTCTCAGGCCGTGGCATCCTTGCAGGCCAACGGAGTAATTGTACCGGTTCCCGCCCGGGAACGGTTCAGAGGTTTCTACTCAAATCTCTTCCTAGTCCCCAAAAAGGATGGTTCCTTCCGGCCCATCCTGGATCTCAAGCTTCTCAACAAGCATGTTCTGGTGCGACATTTTCGCATGGAGTCTCTGCGGTCAGTCATTGCCTCTATGACCCAAGGGGATTTCCTGGCATCCATCGACATCAGAGATGCCTATCTGCATGTGCCAATTGCAGTTTCACACCAGCGTTGGCTACGTTTTGCAATCGGAGAGGAACATTTCCCATTCGTGGCTCTCCCCTTCGGGTTAGCCACGGCCCCTCGGGTATTCACCAAGGTCATGGCAGCAGTTGTTGCGGTTCTGCACCTCCAGGGGTTGGCAGTGATACCTTACCTGGATGACCTTCTAGTCAAGGCTTCATCCAGCGCAGACTGTCAGCGGAGTGTCTCGCTCACTCTCTCCACTCTAGCCCAATTCGGGTGGCTTGTCAATCTGCCCAAATCCACTCTGACTCCGACCCAGTGTCTCACGTACCTAGGGATGCAGTTCGAGACTCTGCCGGCACTTGTGAAGTTGCCCTTAATCAAACAGCAGTCCCTCCAACTGGCGGTGCGCTCTCTGCTGAGGCCCCGCCGTTATTCCATCAGGCGCCTGATGCAGGTGTTGGGTCAGATGGTGGCGTCAATGGAGGCTGTTCCCTTTGCCCAGTTCCATCTGCGCCCCCTGCAGCTGGACATTCTCCGCTGTTGGGACAAGCGGCCTTCCTCCTTGCACAGGTTAGTGGCTCTGTCGCCACAGACCAGGAGCTCTCTTCAGTGGTGGCTTCGGCCCCTCTCTCTGTCTCAGGGGTGCTCCTTCCTGGCCCCGTCCTGGGTGATACTCACCACGGATGCCAGTCTATCCGGCTGGGGAGCGGTATGTCTCCACCACCGAGCGCAGGGCACTTGGACTCCGTCCGAGTCAGCTCTCTCGATCAATGTGCTGGAAACCAGAGCCGTGCTTCTGCCTCTCCTAGCTTTTCACCACCTATTGGCGGGCAAGCACATCCGAGTCCAGTCAGACAACGCGACAGCGGTTGCCTACATCAATCACCAAGGCGGGACACGCAGCCGCCTGGCAATGTTGGAGGTACAACGCATCCTTCAATGGGCGGAGGACTCCAAGTCCACCATTTCCGCAGTCCACATTCCAGGCGTGGAAAACTGGGAGGCAGATTCTCAGCCGCCAAACCGTGGACAGTGGCGAGTGGTCCCTGCACCCGGCAGTGTTTCAGTCAATCTGCCGCAAGTGGGGCACTCCGGACGTGGACCTTATGGCATCCCGTCACAACAACAAGGTTCCGGTTTACGTGGCTCGCTCCCACAATCCTCAGGCATTCGCCGCGGACGCTCTGGTTCAAGACTGGTCCCAGTTTCGTCTGTCCTACGTGTTTCCCCCTCTAGCTCTCTTGCCCAGAGTTCTGCGCAAGATCAGACTGGAGGGCCGTCGAGTCATCCTCATTGCACCGGACTGGCCCAGGCAAGCTTGGTACCCAGACCTGCTCCATCTGTCCGTAGAGGTGCCGTGGCATCTTCCGGACCATCCAGACCTTCTCTCACAAGGTCCGTTTTTCCGCCAGATATCTGCGGCTCTCAGATTGACGGCGTGGCTCTTGAGTCCTGGATCTTGACGGCTTCTGGTATCCCTCCTGAAGTCATCTCCACTATGACTCGGGCCCGTAAGTCTTCCTCTGCCAAGATCTATCACAGGACTTGGAAAATTTTCCTGTCCTGGTGTCGCTCTTCCGGCCATCCTCCCTGGCCTTTTTTCTTTGCCGACCCTTCTGTCCTTTCTACAGTCCGGTCTGCAGCTGGGACTGTCCCTCAACTCTCTCAAGGGACAAGTCTCGGCTCTGTCAGTGCTGTTCCAGCGGCGTATCGCCCGGCTGGCTCAGGTCCGCACCTTCATGCAGGGCGCATCTCACATCATTCCGCCTTACCGGCGGCCCTTGGATCCCTGGGACCTCAATTTGGTTCTCACGGTTTTGCAGAAACCCCCCTTTGAGCCTCTTAGGGAGGTTTCTTTGTTTCGTCTTTCACAGAAAGTGGTCTTTCCTGAGGGAAGTTATGGCCACTAGAGAGTCTCTGATTTGGCTGCGCTCTCTTCGGAGTCACCTTTTTTGGTTTTTCATCAAGACAAGGTGGTTCTCCGTCCGACTCCGGACTTTCTTCCTAAGGTGGTCTCTCCTTTCCACCTTAACCAGGACATTACCCTACCTTCCTTTTGTCCGGCTCCTGTTCATCGCTTTGAAAAAGCGTTGCATACTCTGGATCTGGTGCGGGCGCTCCGGATCTATGTGTCTCGCACCGCTGCTCTTAGGCGGTGCACCTCTCTTTTTGTGCTAACCACAGGTCGGCGTAAGGGCCTCTCTGCTTCTAAGCCGACCTTAGCCCGTTGGATTAGGTCGACCATTTCGGATGCCTACCAGTGTTCTCAGGTGCCTCCCCCGCCGGGGATCAAGGCACACTCGACCAGAGCCGTCGGTGCCTCTTGGGCTTTCAGGCACCAGGCTACGGCTCAGCAAGTCTGTCAGGCTGCCACTTGGACGAGCCTGCATACCTTTTCAAAGCACTACCAAGTGCATGCTCATGCTTCGGCAGATGCGAGCTTGGGCAGACGCATCCTTCAGGCGGCTGTCGCCCATTTGTGAAGTTAGGCTCCGCCTACTTCTTAGTTTTTCTGTTTATTCCCACCCATGGACTGCTTTGAGACGTCCCATTGTCTGGGTCTCCCATTGGAACGATAAAGAAAAAGAGACTTTTGTTTACTTACCGTAAATTCTTTTTCTTATAGTTCCGTATTGGGAGACCCAGCACCCTCCCTGTTGCCTGTTGGCAATTTTCTTGTTCTGCGTGTTATCACCGGCTGTTGTCGTGGACAGAGTCTCCGGTTGTTCTGGTTCTTGCTCTGTTTTTACTTGTGGGTGGCTATTCTCCTTCAGCTTTTGCACTAAACTGGCTAGATCTGGTTCTCCAGGGGGTGTATAAGCTCAGAGGGAGGAGCTACACTTTTAAGTGTAGTACTTTGTGTGTCCTCCGGAGGCAGAAGCTAAACACCCATTGTCTGGGTCTCCCAATACGGAACTATAAGAAAAAGAATTTACGGGAAGTAAACAAAATTCTCTTTTTTTGCACCATTCCCAATATAAATGCAATTTTTTTTTTTTTGCCACTATAGATAGTCTTTTTGGCTTTCACCAGCAATTACTTTAGAGCTTTGCAAGTACTTTATTAAGCACGCAGGGGATATTGACAAAGGTCTATATGGAGTTCCTTACAAGGGTTCATAGAATATATTGTATGTGCCATTATTTCCGAATGATATCCTATGTGTGTTATTATTGACCTAATCTATGCAGTTGATAGTGTACTATGTTCATGTCTGATTTTAACTATGTGTCTTTTGCCACCATGTTTAAATAAATATTGTACATTTTTGCACTGTTCAAGGTCCGCCCTAGTCATTATCTTCTATTTCAAAGCCTGTGCCTCACATGTACTACTCTTGCTGTTTTTGGTCGTTTGGTACATGGCACATGGCTTTATTTAATTATTCAGGTGGTGTCTAGCCTCCCTCTTTGTTTTAGTCATCTACAGGAACCTAAGGGTACCGTCACACTTTAGCGACGTTCCAGCGATCCCACCAGCGATCTGACCTGGTCAGGATTGCTGGTGCGTCGCTACATGGTCGCTGGTGAGCTTTCAATCAGGCAGATCTCACCAGTGACCAGCCCCCAGCCAGCAGCGACGCGTGGAAGCGATGCTGCGCTTGGTAACGAAGGTAAATATCGGGTAACCAAGCAAAGCACTTCGCTTGGTTACCTGATATTTACCTTGGTTACTAGCGCACACTGCTTAGCGCTGGCTCCCTGCACTCCTAGCCAGAGTACACATCGGGTTAATAAGCAAACCGCTTTGCTTATTTAACCGATGTGTACTCTGGCTACGTGTGCAAGGAGCAGGGAGCCGGAACTGGCAGCCTGAGAGCGGCAGACCCTAGTAACCAAGGTAAATATCGGGTATCCAAGCTAAGGGCTTCGCTTGGTTACCCGATATTTACCTTGGTTACAGCTTACCGCAGGCTGCCAGATGCCGACTCCTGCTCCCTGCACATTCAGGATTGTTGCTCTCTCGCTGTCACACACAGCGATGTGTGCTTATCAGCGGGAGAGCAACAATAAAAAAATGAACCAGCACTGTGTGTAACGACCAGCGATCTCACAGCAGGGGCCAGATCGCTGCTCAGTGTCACACACAGCGAGATCGCTAATGAGGTCACTGCTGCGTCACAAAAACCGTGACTCAGCGGCGATCTCGCTATGTGAGAAGTACCCCTCTGCATACAATACCAAACTGTCTTATTTATACGTTTTTATTATTTGTGCTTTACTTTTAGGTATGTCTAGTTATGGAATATGCGGAAGGAGGCTCCTTGTATAATGGTAATTGCATGAATATTATTTTTCTATCCAGTAGAACATTGGTTGTGTTTTTTTTTCTTTTGTTTAATGATGTTTTAGTTGTTGTTTGTTTTTTATCTTAACCTGTTTGGCTAAGTTCACACGTCCTGTAGTCATCTGTTAGGACGGATCCAGCAAGAAATCCTTTGGCAAAGAAATTGTGCGGACAAAACTTTTTTTTTTTTTTTTTTTTTTTTTTTTTATCCTTTTTTAAAAAACTGATTTCAACTGGAACTAGTTTTGAACATTCAAACACTTGTGAACAAGAAGGGGTATTTATCATGTTTTTTTTTAAGTAAAACTACTGTACCACAGTTGTGAAAAAGTATACAGTTTTTATTATTACAAAAAGTGCAAATATCAAAAATCACATGTGATGACAGTTAGTCGTTAGACATACATAGTTAAAATCCAGTTAGATGAGACAGAGAGAGAAAAAAAGGTCCCAGGGAGGGAGACAGACTACCCCTTAACTAAAACTGGTAAGAAAGTAGTATTACTATATCCCGGGGGGCATATAAGTAACCAAAAGATATATCAATAGTATACCCCCTGGGCTAGTGGAGTGATGGAATGTCCATACATTAAACAGTAACCAACAGGATAAGGTTCAAATCGGGGCCTGAGTACACCAGTATGTAACACCACCAGAATAATCTCAGAGGAGAAAAAAAAAAGTCATATAGTGGTGGGTAAAATGGCACCTGAAACACCTACCTGTGGTATGTGTAGCACGCAGAAAGGGAGTCTGTCAGCCTCACATGTGGACCCGGTCCTGACACGTGTTTCGCATGTGCTTCAACGGGAGACCGTGGCCAGCAGTGTGCCGGCGGTGTATAAATAGAGGCAAGGGGTGGGGCTCACTGTGATCTCCGCTGTGTCTGGACTCAGCTTAGCGAGCGTATCCCTCCGATAGCCGGCACTCGATATGGCTTCCGGGTTCCAGGAAAGCCTCCTGGTGACGTCATACCCAGAAGCCATAGCACCGAGGCCGGATCGAAGTGAGCATGCCCAGGAGTCTGTGACAGCGCTGGACAGCGGTCTCCATCTTAAGTCCTGGCAGCAGTATGGGCAACAAGCACAATTCATGTAATCACAGTAATTTTATATAGAATTGCACATAGTTAGTATCAGTGGTGTCTGGTACTTTGGTAGGCAGGCAAAGATACATAATTAAATATAGAGCTCCTTGTAATTATAGTAAAACAATCCAAAATAGCACAGAGCCACAGCACTCATCTTAAGTCCTGGCGAAAGTAAGGGCAGGGAGCATAGTTCATGTCACCATAGCAATCTTAGTCAGACAGCTACACTAATACCATAAGACATCCACAAGGTGGCACCAGTGGTGTCTGGCCATTGATAACACAGATTAGAAATTGTGCTCATTGCAGACACTAGTAAAGTTCACAGTGAACACAGATTACTACAAATCCTCCAGGACTTCTGGATATCCGGTCCACGTTGTCCATCCCTCATACAGATGGTATATACTCCACCGCAGGCAAAAATGAAAAAAGACTAAAGAAAAAAGATACAAAGATAAGAATCAATATGGATCACTGCTAAAAATAATATATACAATGAAGGCATAGGAAAACCGATGTCAGGACTTGCAGCATAAGATAAATATCAATACAGAGGAACATTAATAGAATGGTCATAATAAAATAAAATAAAAGGAGACAAAAAAGGAATACCTCTATGTACCCAAACAGGTAGAGATAATACTAATATAGGGAAATCCCTTATCTAAACCCGTTGGGAGATGGCCATACCAAGTAAGCCAAAGAGGAGGTCAGAAATAGCCATAGTGCAAATAAAGCAGGGGGATGTAAAAATTAGTACTCATCAAGAACAGAAAAAAAAAAAATAATTATGTGCTATAGGAAGGGTGAGAATGAAAGCCTCTCATTTAACCCGTCGGGGGCAACTGTCCCAAGCCGAAAAATCCACTGGGCTTCTCGTTGTGACAGTCTCTTCATAAGGTCGCCCCCACGTATGCCCATATGTATCTTGTCAATTCCACAAACCACTAGGCTCGATGGATCGCAATTATGCTTGAGCTTGAAGTGGCGTGGTAATGTCTTCAGGGACTCCATGGACTCCACTTCAGCTGCCGCCGCAATATCACGTACATGTTCACGTGTTCTCCTACGGAGTTCACGTGAGGTTAGTCCGATGTATATCAGTCCACACCCACATGTTGCATTATACACGACTCCAGCAGTACTGCACGTAATGTAGTGACGAATCTCATACTGTCTGCTGGAGTTCGCCGCCAAAAAAGTGGAGGTCCGTCTGATATTGCGGCAGGCGAGGCAAGAGCCACAGGGGAAGCAACCCCATTTGGGGCGACCTGTATGAAAGGGCAGACCTGATTTTGAAATATAGTGGCTATGAACCAGTAAATCGTTCAGGCTTCTGCCCCGTCTGGCAGTCATGAGTGGGCGATCAGAGACCACCTTTCTTAGCACAGGATCTGTCTTGAGCGATTTGTAGCGATCAGCAACTTCACAGCAGGGGCTAGGTCGCTGATGTGTTTCACACACTGCAATGTCGCTGGGGAGGTCGCTATTACGTCACAAAACCGGTGACGTTACAGCGATGTCGTTTGCGATGTTGCAGTGTGTAAAGCCACCTTAAGATTGCTATGGTGACATGAACTATGCTCCCTGCCCTTACTTTCGCCAGGACTTAAGATGAGTGCTGTGGCTCTGTGCTATTTTGGATTGTTTTACTATAATTACAAGGAGCTCTATATTTAATTATGTATCTTTGCCTGCCTACCAAAGTACCAGACACCACTGATACTATGTGCAATTCTATATAAAATTACTGTGATTACATGAATTGTGCTTGTTGCCCATACTGCTGCCAGGACTTAAGATGGAGACCGCTGTTCAGCGCTGTCACAGACTCCTGAGCATGCTCACTTCGATCCGGCCTCGGTGCTATGGCTTCTGGGTATGACGTCACCAGGAGGCTTTCCTGGAACCCGGAAGCCATATCGAGTGCCGGCTATCGGAGGGATACGCTCGCTAAGCTGAGTCCAGACACAGCGGTGATTATCACAGTGAGTCCCCACCCCTTGCCTCTATTTATACACCGCCGGCACACTGCTGGCCACGGTCTCCCGTTGAAGCACATGCGAAACACGTGTCGGGACCGGGTCCACATGTGAGGCTGAGAGACTCCCTTTCTGGGTGCTATACATACCACAGGTAGGTGTTTCAGGTGCCATTTTACCCACCACTATATGACTTTTTTTTTTTTCTCCTCTGAGATTATTCTGGTGGTGTTACATACTGGTGCACTCAGGCCCTGATTTGGACCTTATCCTGTTGGTTACTGTTTAATGTATGGACATTCCATCACTCCACTAGCCCAGGGGGTATACTATTGATATCTTTTGGTTACTTATATGCCCCCCCGGGATATAGTAATACTACTTTCTTCCCAGTTTTAGTTAAGGGGTAGTCTGTCTCCCTCCCTGGGACCTTTTTTTCTCTCTCTGTCTCATCTAATTGGATTTTAACTATGTATGTCTAACTACTAACTGTCATCACATGTGATTTTGATATTTGCACTTTTTGTAATAATAAAAACTGTATACTTTTTCACAACTGTGGTACAATAGTTTTACTTAAAAAAACCATGATAAATACCCCTTCTTGTTCACAAGTTTTTGTATGTATTCTATGGGGTCCATGTATATTACAACAAATATGAGGTCCGCTCTACTTGGTCTCTGTTTTTCTAGTTTTGAACATTGCAGTCTATGGGAAATGGTCCTTTAATTAGCCTTCTGTTTTTCTTTCATTTTTAAAGCATCCGCTTTTTGATTACTTGATCAGTTTAAAACAGTGGAAGATAACGGATGGCTATTAAACAGATCCGGTTTCCATAAACTCCATTGTTTCAAAAAACAGATATATCTGAAATCATATTTTTTTTTTTTTTTTTTTTTTTTTTTTTTTTAAACGGACAAAAAAAGTAAATGTATTAAAGGGTTTTCCACTTTTGGGTAAGTGAACCCAAAATGCTGTAAAATTCCTAAAATGCCAATTCGAGCAGGACCTCTTTCCCCGGGTCCAGCCCAGCTCCCTGCCTCTGTTCCTGTCTCAGTATTCCACCAATTATATTTCAGTAATTTTAGACAAATTATCTCCTAAGTGGCCGATAAATCAAGTTTGTTACAAGGTGCTAAGGAGCAAGAGATGGGATTTTGGATTCAAAATATGTAATCTTGCAATTTACCTTGGGAAAAGCTATATCATTGCAATGAGAACTTCACTGATGGCTGAGCGGTCTGTTCCCTCTATCTCTGTCATATCGGTAATGCTGAAATTAGTGAGAATGTAAGTTCCCATTCGGTGCATGTGATAGCAAATCTTCAGACACATTCGCTCATTCCCCTGACTCGGGAGTTAACATATCCCATGAGGACTGAGTATAGGCTTTATGAATATCTGTTCCAAAGGGAGTTATTACCGGACAATTTATGGCTATCCTACCAATCTGCTAAAATTGTCCTAAATCTAAACTCCCCCTTTAAGCTGGAGTCGTAATCTCTATGAGAATGGAGTTACTACTTTTCCTGAGACCACCGATTGGGGACTGAATATTAATGTTACCGTGTCACAATTTGCAGCATATTTAGAAACCTATGATTCCTGTACATACAAATGACATAACATTTGGTTCTGTCTGCCTAGAAATGTTTTATTTCTTCTTTCTCAAACACCATATTGTTTTATCTAGTTTATCAAACTGATCCTGGTAGAGCTATATTATAGCGAAGTTTATCTCTTTCTGCATTAAAATAAAGCCGGGCTGACGTTGCTCTTGATTTTGTATATTTTCGGGACTGTAACCCTGTGTCTCTTGTGTTTTTGCAGTGCTGCACGGTGCCGAGCCCCTGCCTTACTACACAGCTGCTCACGCCATGAGTTGGTGTTTACAATGTGCCCAAGGGGTAGCATATTTGCACAGCATGAAACCAAAGGCTCTTATTCACAGGGACCTTAAACCACCCAAGTAGGTGGATATTCCTGCTGTATTGTATTGCATGCATGCTGGCTAAATACTATATATTTTGGATTATAAGATGCACTTTACCTCCCAAAAATTTGGAAGGAAAGTGAGGGATGCGTCTTATTATCCAAATCTAATGTACCGGGGGTTGGTGGAGAGGGGGATAGTAGGAGGCAGGGGCAATGCTGTGCACGGTCTTCAAATAATGGTTCCCGGAGTCGGCACGTGTGCAGATGGAGCTCTCGGCTTAAGAACTCATCTGCGGACGCACAGCCTCCGGCCTATTGTTCTCCCAGCAGTGGACTTAAGAAAAATGGCCCCTGGAGGTGCCACATGTACAGATGAGATCTCGGCTTGTCATTGAGCCGAGAGCTCAATCTGCGCACGTGTCGACTCCAGGTACTATTATTGGACACCCTCATCGTCCGTAGCCCCAGCACAGCTGCCCCACCACCGTTGATGTTCTGGGATAGCATCTGGGACACTCACCGCACCGCCGGTAGCATCGCCCTGTTCCGCCCCTGCCTCCTGTGACCCCGCTCCACCACCAGTGTTGCTCACTCCAGTAAGACACCACCGGATTATAAGACAGACCTCATTTTTTTTTTTTTTTTCTTTCCCTCTAAATATGGGGTGCATCTTATAATCTGGTGCGTCTTAAACAGAAACATACGGTACTGTTTTGGAAAGCCATATTTAAAGGGGGTTGTCCACCTTTGCGAAACATTTTCTTTTTCAGTTTTTTTGTTTTGTTTTGTACGTAATGAGTTATATTGTACTATTTGTCATAAGTCTGTTCCTCTGTCTTTGGCCAGGGTCACATGAGCGTATGAAGTGAATGAGTGCCGTGTGATTTTTCTTGCATTATACCAGGGGTGGGGAACCTCCGGCCCGCGGGCCGTATACGGCCCGTGACTACTTTTTATGCGGCCCCCGGGCACATTCCCGGGGACCATTGTGCTTTGGTGGCAGCCGCACTTTTCCCGGCTGCCGGCCCTTTAAATCCCACTGCCTGATGCTCTGTGGGTAGATGCTAGAATGTACGGGCTCTCTCAGATCCTGACTTCCAGGACCTGACTGCAGCCCATACATTCTAGGCTTATCCCCGGCCTGTGTGCTCTGGTGGGTGGGTAAGCAGCACGCTGCGATAAAGTCACACAGAAGAGCTGCAGCAGGTTTACCAGCCTCCCGAAACTGTGCTGTGTGTGTGTGACTCTCCCTCCCCCTCACTGCGAGTACTCAACCCATCGCTGCCCCCCCCCCGCTCAGTGCTGTGTACCCCCTCGTACTGTGTGTACCCCCAATGCTGTATGTAACCCCCAATGCTGTATGTACCCCCCAATGCTGTGTACCCCCTCGTGCTGTGTACCCCCTCGTGCTGTATGTATCCCCCAATGCTGTGTGCCCCCTAGTGCAGTGTGTACCCCCTAGTGCAGTGTGTACCCCCTAGTGCAGTGTGTACCCCCTAGTGCAGTGTGTACCCCCTAGTGCAGTGTGTACCCCCTAGTGCAGTGTGTACCTCCTAGTGCAGTGTGTACCTCCTAGTACAGTGTACCCCCCAGTGCAGTGTACCCCCCAGTGCTGTATGTACCCCCCAATGCTGTGTGTACCCCCTCGTGCTGTATGTACCCCCCAATGCTGTGTGTACCCCCTCGTGCTATGTACCCCCTAGTGCAGTGTGTACCCCCTAGTGCAGTGTGTACCCCCTAGTGCAGTGTGTACCCCCTAGTGCAGTGTGTACCCCCTAGTGCAGTGAGTACCCCCTAGTATAGTGAGTACCCCCTAATGCTGTGTGTACCCCCTAATGCTGTGTGTACCCCCTAATGCTGTGTGTACCCCCTAATGCTGTGTACCCCCTCGTGCTGTGTGTACCCCCTCGTGCTGTGTGTACCCCCTCGTGCTGTGTGTACCCCCTCGTGCTGTGTGTACCCCCTCGTGCTGTGTGTACCCCCTCGTGCTGTGTGTACCCCCTCGTGCTGTGTGTACCCCCTCGTGCTGTGTGTACCCCCTCGTGCTGTGTACCTCCTAGTACAGTGTGTACCCCCAGGTGCTGTATGTACCCCCTAGTGCTGTGTGTACCCCCTAATGCTGTGTACACCCCAGTGCTGTGTACCCCCTCAGCGCGGTGTAACCCCTCACTGCTGTCCGTGCCCCCCCTAGTGCTGTCTGTACCCCCTGGATGATGTCTATGCCCCCCCACCAGTGCTGTCCGCACCACCTAATGCTGTCCATGCTGCTACCAGTGCTGTCCATGCCACGGTGAGTGCTGCCTGTGCCCCCCTTATGCTGTCCATGCTCCCCAGTGCTGTGTGCCACCCCTCAGTGCTCTTCACTCGCTACTGCTGTCTGTACCCTCCCACTGCTTTCTATGCTCCCCAGTCCATGCTCTCCTATTGATGTCTATGTTCCCCCAGACCTGTCTGTCTCCCTAATGCTGCCACCCAGTGCAGTCCGTGCTGCCACCCAGTGCAGTCCGTGCTGCCACCCAGTGCAGTCCGTGCTGCCACCCAGTGCAGTGCGTGCTGCCACCCAGTGCAGTGCGTGCTGCCACCCAGTGCAGTGCGTGCTGCCACCCAGTGCAGTGCGTGCTGCCACCCAGTGCAGTGCGTGCTGCCACCCAGTGCAGTGCGTGCTGCCACCCAGTGCAGTGCGTGCTGCCACCCAGTGCAGTGCGTGCTGCCACCCAGTGCAGTGCGTGCTGCCACCCAGTGCAGTGCGTGCTGCCACCCAGTGCAGTGCGTGCTGCCACCCAGTGCAGTGCGTGCTGCCACCCAGTGCAGTGCGTGCTGCCACCCAGTGCAGTGCGTGCTGCCACCCAGTGCAGTGCGTGCTGCCACCCAGTGCAGTGCGTGCTGCCACCCAGTGCTGTGCGTGCTGCCACCCAGTGCAGTGCGTGCTGCCACCCAGTGCTGTGCGTGTCCCCAGTCATGTCTGTGCCACCGCCAGGGCTGTCCATGCCCCCTACTGATGTATATGCCCCAGCCCCTCCTGTGATGTATATGCCCCAGCCCCTCCTGTGATGTATATGCCCCAGCCCCTCCTGTGATGTATATGCCCCAGCCCCTCCTGTGATGTATATGCCCCAGCCCCTTCTGTGATGTATATGCCCCAGCCCCTTCTGTGATGTATATGCCCCAGCCCCTTCTGTGATGTATATGCCCCAGCCCCTTCTGTGATGTATATGCCCCAGCCCCTCCTGTGATGTATATGCCCCAGCCCCTCCTGTGATGTATATGCCCCAGCCCCTCCTGTGATGTATATGCCCCAGCCCCTCCTGTGATGTGTACTCCCAGTGTCTCCTGTAATTTATGCGCCCTGGCCCCTCCTGTGATGTGTATGCCCCCAGCATCTCCAGACAGAGACAAACCTGGAAAAGCAGCTGTGAGAAACAAGATGATCAATATCACCGAACATCACAATCGCACCAAAGAGAAGCAGCTCCGGCCACCACAATAGGGGTGAGTTAATTAATCGTTTGACCAAATATAGCAGGGTTATTTTTCAGGTTGATAATGTTGTGCGGCCCCCAAAGGTTAGTAGGAAATTCCAAATGGCCCCCGGCAGTAAAAAGGTTCCCCACCCCTGCATTATACCAATGTTAATCAATAATGCTGGTCAGATCTGCAAGTTTTTCCTCAGCTGTAATCGGACTGAGAAAACAATCTCTACATGTTGAGAGTCTGCGAGTCTCGGATCATGTGCACCCATACAAGTCTATGCGAACATATCGGAATGCACTTAAGACATCTGAGTGCAGTCTGATATATGCAAAGACAGGCAAAGAATGGAGAAGATGGAGAGATTAAGCTCCCCATCTTCTCACCTGTGCTTCGATTCTCGTATGGAAGAGAATCGGATCCAAGTGAGTGACACTCAGCTCACATTCAGAGTTTCAGCCACATCTCACTAGCATATCCAATTCTGTCGCATCTAATGCTATATGCGAGTGTGACCCCCGGCCTTTGATGCTGTCTCGCATGCTAAGCCCGCATCTTTCCTTTCAGATGATGGCTGTTATACCCACATGTCAAAAAATGCGTAAAAGATTTATTTAGCTGCTAAAAAAAAGTGTTCCAAAGGATCTTGGTGATGGGTCCATTAAAGAAGGTCCAAGAAGAATCCTCTTGCAAACTCCATAGTCTGACATCATGTGCTATGCACAATGTGTTTTCTTTCTCTCGTTTCGGAGGTCTGTATAATAATGTGCCATTCCTTTGCCTTGCAGCCTGCTCCTGGTAGCGGGGGGCACTGTCCTGAAGATATGCGACTTTGGTACGGCCTGTGATATTCAGACTCACATGACGAACAACAAAGGGAGCGCTGCCTGGATGGCTCCTGAAGTTTTTGAGGGTAATATAATTTTAAGGGACAAATTACCACAAACTTTTAAAATGTGAACAGTATCTGCCTTCTCCTGTACAGAAAAAAAAGCAAGTGTTGCAGCCCCCTCTGATAATCGGAGGCTGCAGGGGTCAGACCCACCATTCACACGTTGTTATATCCTTCACATTAAAGGGATTGTCTGGTTACAGCAAGTTATCACCCGTCCAAAGTATTGGTAATAATTTGTGGATAGGTGAAGGTCCAACCACTGGGACGCAGAGTGATCAGCAGAACAGGGAACTTTTAGCCCCCGCTAAAATGGAACAACAGTGTTGTAAGGTCAACCACTGCGCCATTCTCAATATGGAGCTGCACTATGTTTTTCCCAGCAATCCCATAGAGAATGAATGGAGCGATGATCAGGTGTCCAACCTGCCATATCATTTTTGTAACTAGTATTAAAAATCAAGATGGAGCACCCTCCAATCAGAAAGTCATTTTAACCTGGGTCAGTTTTGGTGTGTTTTAGGCGCTCCTTTTGTTTCCCTGCACAAAATTTACAGCAGTTCCAGCAAAGTGGATGGGATTCATAGGAACCTCACCCTCTGTGCTTTTTTGTTACACAACATAAACTGATAGGTGGTGTGTACTGGAAATCCACAACATATCAGTTTCTGTAGCAAGTACACTGATTTTTATGTACAGATTTTCCCCCATAGATTTGTATTAGGGCTCATGCACATGAGCGTAAACACCGGACCAGTGGAATGCAAGAAAAAAATTACATTCCGCTCTGCCCAATGTTATTCTGTGGGGCAGTCCAGATCTGGGTTTTTTTTTCTTTAATACTTCCCCTCAGGTCGAATCGCACTGAGGAAAAAGTCTCAGTATGTTGCGATTGTCCTTGAGTCTTGGCTCATTCACACCCATACAAGTCTATGGATGAGTGTTAAACATCGGACTAACATCCAAGTGCAGGGTGATACGGTACACGCCCGGACAGAAGATGGAGAGATCACTCTCTACCTCTCCTCTGCACCTGTGATCCGCTCACAGGATCACATCACAGCCGCATGACACTCAGCTTACACTCGCAGCAGAACCTGAGCTGAGGGTCATTAGCATATTGCATCTGATGCCATAAACTCGTGTGGCCCCTGCCTAGATGAATAAAATCCATAGGTAAAAAGTTACTTATATGCGTGGAAAAGCACCAAAACAAGCATGTGATCTGCTCCTGACTTTATCAATTTTACTAAACCAAAATCCGAGGAAGTATCAAAAACAAAGCAGCTTTATTAAAAACATGAAACGCCAAGAGACAAAAAACCGAGATAAAAACACATAAAAAAAATGCAGTCAAAAACACAAGTGACCGGATTGATGAGTTTTTAATGTTGCACATTTTCTACTCCAAATACTCATTGTTGAAAACTTAGCATGAAATTTTGGAAAGCATTTTCCATTCATGTTTAATCTTTTATTAAAGTTTTTAGAAGAACCGCAAAAGTGTCCATACAAACATAACACAAAAAGATGCAGTGTGCGTATGTAGCCAAGAGTACCCCAATGGGTAAAGAATAACAGTTATCTAGATCCAAATCGTCTACACATTTTTGAGCAATAAGTCCTTTACCAATGCCTGCAATACTTTTATAGATAAACAGGAGAGGTATAGGAAAGGGAATGAAAGGAAAGAAGAGAAAAGAAGGTAATGGGGTGGAAGGAGGGCAGGAGAAGACAGACAAACAAACAGCCCCCTCACCCCTATTGCACATACATACTACCTTGCCTTCCCTCCTCATCTCAGAACACCCCTGAAGAGAACACAATCAAGGGGAAAGATCCGGGAGGAGAGCACCGATTTGAAGGGAGGAACAGAACCCTCAGGAGTTTGGGAACAAGGATGATATGGCTTTATAGACTTATTATATAGTTTTGATAGATTTTAGCCCCTGTACATTTTAGGTTGGGATTCTACTGTAGAGTAAATGTAATAAGACTTAACCAAAAATATGTATGTTCTTTAGGTTTACAGGATTTGTATAATTGTTTTGCTTTTTGCATTTTCAGGTAGCAACTACAGTGAAAAATGTGATGTGTTTAGCTGGGGCATCATTCTTTGGGAAGTAATTACCAGGCGGAAGCCGTTTGATGAAATTGGAGGTCCTGCTTTTCGCATAATGTGGGCTGTCCATAATGGTGAGAGCTCACTTTTTGACTATGGCTCTGTTTTTTACATTGCATGCCTACAAATTGATGCTTATGGGCTAGTTTTCAAGATAAATTGTAAACAAGAATAGGCCGTCCTGTTCAGATAATGACGATATACAAGCTTTCTGATTGTACCAATACGCAGATGAACCTAAAATACCAAGCTGGGATAGTATACCAGGCAACTAATGCAGCATGTTACAATGGGAGGCGCTGGTGGACGGTGTGTCGTCAGCAGACATGCTACTGGTGAGGGCTATGGGGCTTTCCTTGGGAACAACGTGGGTGATAAACTGCCTGCAATTAAGAGGTTAAAAAGTTCTCCCTAATTAATTTGCATCTTTAAGTCTCTCTTCTTTTTTTTATATTGCATCAGTTGCCAAAAAATCAAGATGGCACACACGTTTTCAGTTTTGCCCGAAGCCAAAAGGTCTCTATTTTTGCCTTTTTAACCTTTTTAGCACAAAGTCACACGTGTTGAAAAAAAAAATAACTCAAATTGCCCCAAACTATCTGGAGTACATAAAATCGTGCTACAGCGTGACTGGAGTACATTTACAACAAACCTAGTGACTTTTCGAAGCGCAGCAAATGATCAATTGGGCGAAAAGATATGAAAAACCTAAATTCCTCTTTGAGACGAATGTAATATATAAAGCTCAGTGTGTGTGTGTGTGTGTGTGTGTGTGTGTGTGTCCGCTAAAGGAATCCGCACCGTCGCATGTACAATCATGAAATTTTGCACAGACACTCCATGTGACTCAGGGAACGTCATAGACTATATTTGGCGGGAAAATGTAACCCCGTGCTTTCCAGTTACTCTACAAAAATCCTGCAGCCATTAAACTGAATGAAGCTGGGAGCTTTAGTAGACTGTCAGTGGTTGCTATAGGAACAAAATAAACTTAGTATAAGATAGAAAAAGACAGACAGACATAGAGAGACAGCCGGAGAAAGAGTTCAGCCCTGTCAAGAGACAGCCCTGTCAAAGAGACAGCCACCCGGGCAAAGAGACAGACAGACAGTTACTATCCCGGGCAACACCCGGGTACTACAGCTAGTACTTTAATAATACAAAAACAAAACTGTGAACATGCTTAAAATAGACTTTGAAAAAATGCAAATGGAAAGATGACCATGGCGTAGGTGTCTCTTTAGCATCACACAGCTTTCCAGCCGCTTTAATTTGTTGGTTTCTGGCATTGTGGAATCTCCCTGAGTGACAGTAGAGGACTGTAAGATGAGTAGACCTATAAAGCTCCGCACAAATTCTGCTGTAACACATTTAGCAATCAGTGGTTTGTTCAGAGTCTACACTGTTTTCATTGTATTTATACATAGAGATAACTAGGCATTTGAACAAGCACATGGCTGGGGACAGTGAGAGCTGTGATTAGAGAAGCGATGTGGGAGAAACTAATTTTGGGGCTGGTAATTTTACAAGATTGTTTAACATGAGCCAAGAGGGAGAGAGGTGACTAAGTAACCTCTCTGGAGAGAGGTGGCTGGGATATTAGACGGTAACCCCTCTCCTGGAATGCAATTATTGTGCACTCTCACCAGGGTCTGGGCAGGCACTGTTGACTAATCTCCATGGAAACCTGCTCTACACTATGAAAGATGAAAGCTCTCCTCTTGACAGGAGAACCACAGCAGCTAGAATAAGCAAATTGTTAATTTAGCTAACGCTAAACTAAATTTTAGAACAGAGAATACCCCTTTAATTTTAGTCAGTTACATTTCTCCCCCATTCTAATGTATACATTAATTAAAATGTCCAACCCTTTTAAACTTATTGCAGTTTGATGGATTAGTTTGATTTCTATCTCTGTTTCTATTTTTCTTTTGTGGTCCTTAATTAAGATATAAAGCTCTAATAATGTCATTAACAAATTAGTACTTATGAAATAATCCGTAAATGTGTTTTTGACGTAAGAACTAATGTCTGTAGCGGTCCCTTCCTTTGTGGAGCTCCCTCTGGTCTTGAACCTGTCCTTTTCATTTTTTTTATTTTTTTTTTCCACTTTTGGTGTAAAAGTTTATACCGTTTGCTTTGCTGAAAATAAAACCATTTTTTCTTAGAGTGGTAAAACCATTGCATTCACCAGTTGTTTAATCCATCCACTTAATTACTTTCTCTTATGAATTCCCAGGTACTCGGCCTCCTCTAATTAAAAATTTACCTAAGCCTATTGAAAGCTTAATGACCCGCTGCTGGTCAAAAGATCCACCTCAACGACCTTCAATGGAAGAGATTGTCAAGATAATGACACATCTTATGCAGGCAAGGTGTTTTTTTTTTGCTTAGTTTTTATTTTGTAAATTGCAGTTTTATTACTAATGTGTTTGTGGTGTCCTATATACTAGTCAATTGGCTAAATCTAGGCTAAACGGGAGCAAAACGTCTTATTCGGGGGCTTTCTCATGCGCTGTCTTATTGCACTATTTATGTGGTCTGTGAAGGTTAAACTAGGAGTGAATTCGTTTTAGCTTCAAAAACGGCGTATGAATGGCTGATATGAAAGCGGCTTGGGTATGTCCACACAAGACATACAAACAAGGTGTCTGATTTTTCTGCATTTTTCACCTTATGCATTATGAAGAGTGATATTTATGGAGAAAATCATACTTTAAATTTCGTTGAAATTATGTATTTGGACTGCTGTTTACCTATGTGCAGACAGAATCACATTAATATGAAGAAAAGACATTGATCAAAACTTTTGGCAAGGTTTTTTATTTTTTTGTTCAAAATCCTTATCTTTATTAAAAAATAAAAACCCTAGAATAAGTAACCTTGTAATTTTCACACTGCCACTGGGATTTTTTTTTCTTTTCTTCTTAGACTCATACTTCCTTTCATTTCAGAAAGTTTTTCCAGCAGTTTTCTTATCATTAGAGGCAGGATTACATTGACTGATAACGTCTTTTTGTACATCTGATAACACGTGAGCCACCAATCATAATAGGCAATGTCATAGCTGACCCTGATCCCCCTTCCCTTCACAATGCTTCAATACATCAGGTTCTGTTCATTGCTGGTAATCATGTTTTTGAAGTTAGCCTAAAAAAGCCTTAGGGGTACTTCTCACATAGCGAGATCACTGCTGAGTCACGGTTTTTGTGACGCAGCAGTGACCTCATTAGCGATCTCGCTGTGTGTGACACTGAGCAGCGATCTGGCCCCTGCTGTGAGATCGCTGCTCGTTACACACAGTGCTGGTTCATTTTTCGGACGTTGCTCTCCCGCTGTGAAGCACACATCGCTGTGTTTGACAGCGAGAGAGCAACGATCTGAATGTGCAGGGAGCCAGCGTCTGGCAGCCTGCGGTAAGCTGTAACCAAGGTAAATATCGGGTAACCAAGCGAAGCCCTTTGCTTGGTTACCCGATATTTACCTTGGTTACTAGCGTCTGCCGCTCTCACGCTGTCAGTGCCGGCTCCCTGCACACGTAGGGGGAGTACACATCGGGTAAATAAGGAAAGCGGTTTGCTTATTAACTCGATGTGTACTCTGGCTAGGAGTGCAGGGAGCCAGCGCTAAGCGGTGTACGCTGGTAACCAAGGTAAATATCGGGTAACCAAGGGCTTAGTTACCCAATATTTACCTTAGTCAACAAGCGCAGCATCGCTTCCACGCGTCGCTGCTGGCTGGTCGCTGGTGAGATCTACCTGATTGACAGCTCACCAGCGACCATGTAGCGACGCACCAGCAATCCTGACCAGGTCAGATCGCTGGTGGGATCGCTGGAGCGTCGCTAAACTGTGACGGTACCCTTAGTGCCCAGTGCAAAAATTACAAATTTATTTATTTTTAAACGTTGAACTGTAATATGCAAAACAAATAAATAAATATTAGAATAACAACACACAATCCTAATTTAAACAATGGGTCGTTTTCTGATGATACATCCCTTTAATCCGTTCATGACCGATCTTGTGTATTTACGTTATCGGCTAGCTCTCTGCCCGCATCTTTCCCAGAGTTTGACAGCTGATTTAAAGAAAACCTGTCACCAGATGTTTATAATACTTACCTAACTGTTGGCACGGAGCAGACTGGTCGCATTGGCGTCTCCGTTGCCTGGGTCCTGGGCCTCCTTTTTTGGCCATCTTTGTCCTCCTTCTGAAGTTAGTGTGGATGATGCGTTCTACGTCATATACACTAGCAGACAGTGAGGTCCTGCGCAGGCGCATTTTGATCTGCCCTGAACAGGCAGATAAAAGTATTGTAGTGCACCAGCGCAGGACCTCACTGTCTGCTAGTCTATATGATGTAGAATGCATCATCCACACTAACTTCAGAAGGAGGACAAAGATGGCCGAAAGAGGAGGTGTGGACCCGGAGAATGGAGCCAGCCATCCGACCAGTCTGCTACGCACCAACCACTAGATAAGTATTATAAACATCCGGTGACAGGTTTCCTTTAATGAGTTATCAAGTTCTTCTAACAGCTGCGGGTGTATCGGCAATCCATTCACGGCGGTTAACCAGTTAAATGCCGCTATCTGTGACAATAGCATTTAACATGCGCAGAGAGGAAACGCATCATTGATTTTTGTACATCACGGGGTGCTGATGAGTTGTCATGACCACCAGAGGTTAGCTGATGACCCCCGTGCCTGTCATCACAATCCCCCTGTGAACATCAGCTGCGAGCCAGCATTCATAGATTGTGATTTTTGCAGGGCTGATGATGCACTGCTCTGTATAGCACAAGATATCTGCCAATTGCAGCTTCAAGTCCCCTAAGGAAGCTATTAAATACAGTGTGTGTGTGTGTGTGTGTGTGTGTGTGTGTGTGTGTGTGTGTGTGTGTGTGTGTGTGTTTTAAAAAGTATTAGAAAAAAACATAAGTTCAAATCACCTCCATTAAAAATAAATCACATATTTGATATTGCTGCTTTCAGAAATGTCTGATCTATCAAAATAAAAAATAAATTACCGTATTTTTCGCTTTATAAGACGCACCTGATTATAAGACGCACTCCCAAATTTGGTGAAGGAAAAGAGAATTTTTTTTTTTTTTAATGTTAAATGGGGTCCATCTTATAATGCCAGTGTCCCTCTAACAAATCATATAGGGTATATGTCCCTCATAGCCCCCCCATCCTAAAATTAGCCCCCTTAATCTGGATATGGCCCCCTTATATTGAATATAGCCCCCTTGTGATGGCACACGTTCCCCTGTGCTGCCTATGGCCCCCTATGGATTGCATACATTCCCCTGTGCTGCCTATGGCCCCCTATGGATTGCATACATTCCCCTGTGCTGCCTATGGTCCCCTATGGATTGCACATGTTCCCCTGTGTTAGATAATGCCCGTATAGTGCTGCCCATGGCCCCTATAGATCGCACAAGTCCCCCTGTTTTAGATATCGCCCCCATAGTGCTGCCCATGGCCCCTATATAGCTCGCACAAGTCCCCCTGTGTTAGATATCGCCCCCATAGTGCTGCCCATAGTAAAATAAAACCCTCTTTCCTTACCTCCTCCAGCGCTGAGCTCCCTCCTGTCTCCCTCCGTGCTTCTGTTCCTCCACTTCCTGGTTCTCAGTGCGGTCATGTGATCGGCACAGCAGCAGAGCAGACTGAGATCTGTGTGCCTGATCACAGTGGAAGCAGGGACACCGGGGAGAAACGCTGGAGGGGGTAAGTAAAGCTTTTTTATTTTAGAATGAGCAGCAGCCTGGGGGCCAAATCTAACACAGGGGGGGCATGTGCCATCACAGGGGGGCGCAGGCTCATATAATGTGCACCACTGCCCCAGCCCATCACTGCGTGCGATTTCAGCACCATTGGAGATGGAAAGCGGCTGTGCATATTATATGAGCGGGAGCAGGAGATCAAAGGCTGCAGCCAGCAGCGTTCCCCTGCGCTCCAGAGCTGCTGCCCCCACCTCCCCTGGACCCTGCAGTGTACATATATATATACCCCCCCCCCTTATATTCGGCTTATAAGACGCACCCCCTACTTTCCCCCAAAATTTGGGGGAACAAAAGTGCGTCTTATTAAGCGAAAAATACGGTAACCTAATCAGTAAATGGTTTAACGAGAGAAAAAACATCAGAACTCCAGAATTACATTTTTTTTATCCCTTTTATTGCAAAATATTGAAATATTGAAAAATCTACCCGAATATGTTCTCAGTAAAAACGTCTGCTCAGGGCGCAAGAAATAAGCTGTCTCACAGCCTCAAACCCCAAAACATGAGAACGCAAAAAACTATAGATACATTTTTTTTTACAAGTTTGCAAAAATAAAACTATACATTTTTGGTATCTTTGTACTTGCGCTGACCTGGAGAATCGCACTGCCAGGTCAGTTTTACCATACAGTGATAAGGATAAATAAAAAAAAGAAACATTGTGGCATTGCACTTTTGTTTTTTTGCAATTTCACTGCACTTTGAATTTTCTAGTACAATTATGTGTTAGGCTTCCTTCACACGTCCATGTCTCTGGTACTTGTTTGGTCCGTTTCCTCAGGTGCTGGAGACACGGGCACACATACACCCATTAAAATCAATGGGTCTGTGCTCACGTGCCTGTTTTGGCATGGTCCGTGTGGAGCAGATGTGTGCCCGTGTGCTCCACACGTAGAAATGTCAGTTTCTTTGTCGCTCCATTGGGAGACCCAGACAATTGGGTGTATAGCTTCTGCCTCTGGAGGCCACACAAAGTATTATACTTTAAAAAGTGTAACCCCTCCCCTCTGCCTATACACCCTCCCGTGGACCACGGGCTCCTCAGTTTTATGCTTTGTGTGGAAGGAGGCACACATCCACTCATGAATTCTCAGACTTATTTATGTCGGTTGGAAGAAAAGAGGACCCCCACGGGGTCCCCGGCATGTTCCCTTCTCACCCCACTATGTCGGCGGTGTTGTTAAGGTTGAGGTACCCATTGCGGGTACAGAGGCTGGAGCCACATGCCGTCTCCTTCACCATCCCTTAGCGGCTCTGGGAGAAGTGGGATCCTGAGCGGTCTTCCATTTGCTGGGACCGTGCTCCATCCGCAGCCCCTGAGGGAACCTGCCGGACCAGAGCCTCTTCAACCCCAGGGACCGGGCCCTGCAACTTAAAGGTACCCTGTATCCCTGTCTGGGATCGTACAGAGAGCGCACCTTTTTCCCGGGAGCCGCGGTAGTTTTAAAACTGAGGAGGCCGGTGGACTTCCGCGCCGACCGTGCCTGCTTGTCGGGCGCGGCCTCAAATTTAGTCCCCGGCTTCACCGCGGCCTAGTCGCAAAAATCCCGCCCCCGGGCCTGCCTGTCAGGGGTAAGGGCGGGTTGTCCGGCATGACGTCGGATGTGAGGGCTGGAGCATCCTGCTTGTCTTCCTCCCCCCTCACTGACCACTGTGGGGACCCCAGATTCCCGCTCTTGGCTGGCGCCGCCCTCGGCTCCTCTCCTCCCCTGAGAGCTCCGGCGGCCATTTTCTGGCATTCTGCCGGTGGATGCTTCTCAGTGAACAGCTCAGCAGCTCCGGGGGATCCAAGGCAGGGAATCTGGAGGACACACTCCGCTCGTTAGCGGTCGGTAAGCCACACCGGTCACCCGGTGCTGGCCCCCCTGGGGTGCCGGTATAGATACATATATATATATATTTATACAATAGATATATATATATATATATCTGTTCGGTCAGTCCGTATACCTTGGTCACTCTCCTAGGAGACAACAGCATGTCGTCCACAAGGAGCAAAACTGCTAAGGCACAGGTTTTTTTTCGCGACCTGTACCTCTTGTGGGGCTATGTTGCCTGCGGGATCCAATGTACCCTCACTGTGAGCAGTGTTCGACTCCTGCCACGCTTGCTCAGCCGGAGCCTCGGGCACTGGTGGGCCCCTCGGCTCAGGTAGACCCCCCTGCTCCCCCTGAACATGCAGGGACAGAGTCACAGGGGTTGGCCTCTTTTGCTGAGAAACTCTCTCAGTCCCTTTCTCAATCCATGGCACAGTCTTTGGACAAATGGTCTTCTAGGCTCCTGGAGGCATTGCAATCCAGACCGGACCCTTCACAGGCCCCGGTTCCTGTTAGCTTGTCTCCTCCAGGCCCCTCTTGGTCCGCGCCGCAGCGCACTCCCAGGTTGGCCCCTAGGTCTCAGGCGGAGGACTCCTGCCCGGACCGCAGTCCCAGACCGGCAAAGCGGTCTCGCTGGGACTCTTCCCCGTCTTCCTCACGCTGCTCGGAGGACTCTCAGGAAGACGAGGCGGATGTGGGAGCTCAGGGCTCTGACCCTGACTTTGCCCTTAACCTTGATACACCTGAGGGGGATGCCTTAGTAAATGATCTTATCTCATCCATCAACCAGGTGTTGGATCTCTCTCCCCCGCCTCCTCCTGTGGAGGAGTCGGCTTCTCAGCAGGAGAAACACCAGTTTCGGTTCCTCAAGCGTACGCGAAATACGTTTTTTGATCACTCTAACTTCAGGGATGCTGTCCAGAAGCCCAGGGCGGTCCCGGACAAGCGCTTTGCTAAATGGCATACTGACACGCGTTATCCCTTTCCATCTGAAGTTGTTAAGGGCTGGTCTCACTCTCCCAAGGTGGATCCGCCAGTCTCCAAATTGGCTGCTAGATCCGTTGTGTCTGTTGCAGGTGGCTCATCCCTGAAGGATGCCACTGACAGACAGAGCTCTTGGTGAAGTCCATCTATGAGGCCACGGGCGCGTCTTTCGCCCCGGCCTTTGCCGCCGTGTGGGCTC
Organism: Anomaloglossus baeobatrachus; assembly: GCF_048569485.1. Taxonomy (NCBI): domain Eukaryota; kingdom Metazoa; phylum Chordata; class Amphibia; order Anura; family Aromobatidae; genus Anomaloglossus; species Anomaloglossus baeobatrachus. The sequence continues at coordinate 359,401,958 of NC_134355.1, forward strand.
TCCAAGCAATCTCGGCTTGTCTGGCTGAGATTAATGCTGTCACACGGAATTCTGCTCCGCATGTTTCGTCTTTGACGTCCCAGGCATCTGCCTTTTCGTCCTACGCCATGAACGCCGTCCTGGACTCCGCTAGCCGGACAGCTGTAGCATCCGCTAACTCCGTGGCAGTCCGCAGGGCCATGTGGCTGCGCGAATGGAAAGCAGACTCGGCTTCCAAAAGGTTCTTAACTGGTCTGCTTTTTTCTGGCGACCGTTTATTTGGCGAACGATTGGATGAGATTATTAAGGAATCCAAGGGAAAGGAATCCTCCTTACCCCAGTCCAGGCCTAAGAAGCCTCCGCAACGAAAAATACAATCAAGGTTTCGGTCCTTTCGTCCCTCCGCCAAGCCACAATCCTCCTCGTCCAACAGGCCGGAGAAAGGCCAGAGGAACTCCTATGCGTGGCGGTCCAAGTCACACCCCCAAAAGGCCGCAGGAGGCACTGCCTCCAAGACGGCCTCCTCATGACTCTCAGCCTCCCCTAGCCGCATCCTCGGTCGGTGGCAGGCTCTCCCGCTTTGGAGACGCCTGGTGGCCACATGTTCAAGACCGATGGGTGAGAGACATTCTGTCTCAGGGTTATAGGATAGAGTTCAGCTCACGTCCTGCGGCTCGTTTCTTCAGAACCTCCCCGCCCCCCGCTCAGGCCGATGCACTTTTTCAGGCAGTGGACGCTCTGAAGTCAGAAGGTGTTGTGATCCCCGTTCCCCCTCAGGAACGTGGTCGCGGCTTTTCCTCCAACTTGTTCGTAGTGCCCAAAAAGGACGGGTCATTCCGTCCCGTTCTGGACCTCCAAGCTACTCAACAGACATGTGAGAACCAGACGGTTTCGGATGGAATCTCTCCGCTCAGTCATCGCCTCGTTGTCACAAGGAGACTTCCTGGCATCGATCGACATCAAGGATGCTTATCTCCATGTGCCGATCGCACCCGAACATCAACGTTTCCTGCGTTTCGCCATCGGGGACGAACACCTCCAGTTCGTCGCATTGCCCTTCGGCCTGGCGACAGCCCCACGGGTTTTCACCAAAGTCATGGCATCCGTCGTGGCGGTCCTACACTCTCTCAGGGCCACTCGGTGATCCCCTACTTGGACGATCTCCTAGTCAGGACCCCTTCTCGGGTGGCTTGTCAACAAAGCCTTACCGTCGCTCTGGCGACTCTCCAGCAGTTCGGGTGGATCATCAACTTCCCGAAATCCAAGTTGACACCAACCCAATCACTGACTTACCTTGGGATGGAGTTTCACACACAGCCAGCGTTAGTCAAGCTATTGCGGGACAAAAAGCTTTCTCTGCAGGCAGGGGTGCAATCACTTCTTCGGAGTCAATCACACCCCTTAAGGCGCTTCATGCACTTCCTGGGGAAGATGGTGGCAGCGATGGAGGCAGTGCCGTTTGCACAATTTCATCTACGGCCACTCCAATGGGATATTCTCCGCAAATGGGACAAGAGTGCGGCTTCCCTCGACAAGAACGTCTCTTTCCCTCGCGACCAAAACATCACTTCAGTGGTGGCTCCTACCCACATCTCTGTCGGGAGGAAGATCATTCCTACCCCCAACCTGGGCTGTGGTCACCACGGACGCGAGCCTGTCAGGTTGGGGAGCGGTTTTTCTCCACCACAGGGCTCAAGGAACCTGGACTCCGATAGAATCGTCCCTTCAGATCAATATTCTGGAGATAAGGGCAGTATATCTAGCCCTATTGGCTTTCAATCGGTGGCTGGAGGGCAGGCAGATCCGAATCCAGTCGGACAACGCCACTGCCGTCGCCTACATCAATCACCAAGGCGGCACTCGCAGTCGTCTGGCCTTCCAGGAAGTCCGGCGGATTCTGCAGTGGGTGGAAGACACAGGCTCCACCATCTCCGCAGTTCACATCCCGGGCGTAGAAAACTGGGAAGCAGATTTTCTCAGTCATCAGTGCATGGACGCGGGGGAATGGTCTCTTCACCCAGACGTGTTTCAGTAGATCTGTCGCCGCTGGGCAACGCCGGACGTCGATCTCATGGCGTCACGGCACAACAACAAGGTCCCGGCCTTCATGGCACGGTCTCAGGATCACAGAGCTCTGGCGGCGGACGCGTTAGTGCAGGATTGGTCGCAATTCCGACTGCCGTATGTGTTTCCCCCTCTGGCAATGCTGCCCAGAGTACTACGCAAGATCAGGTCCGACTGCCGTCGCGCCATTCTCGTCGCTCCAGACTGGCCGAGGCGGTCGTGGTATCCGGATCTGTGGCATCTCACGGTGGGTCAACCGTGGGCACTTCCAGACCGCCCAGACTTGCTGTCACAAGGTCCGTTTTTCCATCTGAATTCTGTGGCCCTCAACCTGACTGTGTGGCCATTGAGTCCTGGCTCCTAGCGTCTTCAGGGTTATCTCAGGATGTCATTGCCACCATGCGACAGGTCAGGAAGCCAACGTCCGCCAAGATCTATTATAGGTCTTGGCAAATCTTCCTGTCCTGGTGCACTGCTAACGGTTTTTCTCCATGGCCGTTTGCCTTACCCACATTCCTTTCAATCCTTCAATCTGGAGTGGACAAGGGTTTGTCCCTCGGCTCTATCAAGGGCCAAGTGTCGGCGCTCTCCGTGTTTTTTCAAAAGCGTCTAGCCAGGCTTCCGCAGGTCCGCACGTTCCTGCAGGGGGTCTGCCACATAGTCCCACCTTACAAACGTCCGTTAGAACCTTGGGACCTTAACAGGGTCCTGACGGCTCATCAAAAGCCGCCTTTTGAGCCACTGCGGGATGTCTCTCTCTCCCGTCTTTCGCAGAAGGTGGCCTTCCTAGTGGCAGTCACGTCTCTTCGGAGAGTGTCTGAGCTTGCAGCGCTGTCATGCAAAGCTCCCTTCCTGGTTTTTCACCAGGATAAGGTGGTTCTCCGTCCGGTCCCGGAATTTCTCCCTAAGGTGGTATCCCCTTTTCATCTAAATCAGGATATCTCCTTGCCTTCCTTTTGCCCTAATCCAATTCACCAGTGTGAAAAGGATTTGCACTCTTTGGATCTACTGAGAGCACTCCGGTTCTACGTGTCTCGCACGGCGCCCCTGCGCCGTTCAGATGCGCTTTTTGTCCTTGTCGCTGGCCAGCGTAAGGGCTCTCAGGCCTCCAAGTCAACCTTGGCTCAGTGGATCAAGGAACCGATTCTCGAGGCCTACCGTTCTTCTGGGCTTCCACTTCCTTCAGGGTTGAAAGCCCATTCTACCAGAGCTGTAGGTGCGTCCTGGGCTTTGCGGCACCGGGCGACGGCTCAGCACGTGGTCTAGTCTGCACACTTTCACAAAGCACTATCAAGTGCATACTTATGCGTCGGCTGACGCCAGTCTAGGTAGGCGAGTCCTTCAGGCGGCAGTTGCCCACCTGTAAGAGGGGGCCGTTTTTCGGCTCTTTCGATTGAGGTATTCTTTTACCCACCCAGGGACTGCTCTTGGACGTCCCAATTGTCTGGGTCTCCCAATGGAGCGACAAAGAAAAAGGGAATTTTGTTTACTTACCGTAAATTCCTTTTCTTCTAGCTCCTATTGGGAGACCCAGCACCCGCCCCTGTGCCCTTTGGGCTAGTTGTTCTTTTGTGTACACTTGTTGTTCATGTTGAATTGTTCTTATGGTTCATGGTCTTCAGTTCTCCGAACATCCTTCGGATTGAATTTACCCTAGACCAATTTATAAGTTTTCTCCCTCCTGCTTTTGCATCGAAACTGAGGAGCCCGTGGTCCACGGGAGGGTGTATAGGCAGAGGGGAGGGGTTACACTTTTTAAAGTGTAATACTTTGTGTGGCCTCCAGAGGCAGAAGCTATACACCCAATTGTCTGGGTCTCCCAATAGTAGCTAGAAGAAAAGGAATTTACGGTAAGTAAACAAAATTCCCTTTTTTTCTCCGGCATCACGGGTGTCACACGGACTGCACGGATGTGATCCGTGTGACACGCGCCAGAGAAAACACACGTGTCTGGCAAATAAAAAGAATTTCTATATTCACCTGTCCCCAGTGCTGCAGTCTCTGCCACTGCTGTCACTTGCTTCCGTCCCCCGCTGATTATGCCGGAAGCAGCAGCAGCGGTGAGTTGGCAGTACCGGAGACCGAAGATCCGCACCACGGACAGCAACGCCAGGGACCGGTGAGCAGAAAGTTCCCGTTCTCCGTGTGTTATCACAGATAACACACGGAGAACACACATGTGCCATAAACACGGCACACGGAGGGCAATACGCACCTTTGACATGTTTGTGAAAAACGTGCGTGATTTTCACGGACGTCTGAAGGAGGCCTTAGAATGCATGGTGGCATTCAAAATTACAGCACATCTCGCAAAAAATAAGGCCTCGTGGCTATATTGACCGAAAAGTATAAAATGAAGGGGACAAAAATGAACAAAAAATGGAAAATCCCCATGTCGTGAAGGGGTCAACAAGTATTTGTGAAACTGAGGTTATCCTTCAACTTGAGCTAAGTTTGTACTCAGACTCCCTTTTCTTGATCTGTCGTCAATGTGTGGAGTGCTATTTCATCATGACATTTTTCTGCAGTATTTTCCTGGAGCGGATGAATCTTTGCAGTATCCGTGTCAGTACTCTGATGGGGGACAAAGCAATTCTGCCACGAGTACAGGTTAGTACGTCGCTTTCTTCAGTTGTAGTAACTCACACTTGGGAGTGATTTTCTAACAAAGCAAAGACAATTCTCTGGATATTGAGTCTTGCTATTGATGGGTGATGTGAAGGCCAATATGCGCTATAGTAAGAGCTGAGAAACAAAGGCTTTTCAGGGGCCAGACATTTTTAAGGAACATGAATAACGAATATCTGCTTCATTTATATTATCCTCATTTTCCCGGATCCTGTTCCGATTCGAGATGCAAACTAAAGGATGAAAAGGTTTGAACCCAGTTCAGTTGCACATGCCAATCTTATTAAAGGGGCATTTTAGAGTACGATATGACAAACCCACTAAGAGGCGCGTGCCACTTAATGAATTTCTTACATCTGATCAGTGCCGTGCACCCCTCTGGAAATGCCACTCTAATCCAGTAACACTTCTGTTGCCACTATTGATAAATTTGATGGGCATCAACTTCCCTACAGCGGCGCCCATTTAAGTGGAGCTGCCTAAAACTGAAGACTCCAAAACTTGCTACATATTTACACATCTCCCTGTTACACACACATTTTGCAACTTTTTAAAACTGTTTATGGCAGTTTTTTGGTGTAAACGCTTTGATGAATTGGGGACTATATCTTGTGTTTTGCTACAAGCATCTACTTTTCCAACCATTCAAGGTCTAAGACTGGGAACGATAGATGACAGAGGAGAAAGTGCCCTCCAAAGAAGACTAAAAAATAGTGTGCCCACGGCTAGGACCCTTGACCACCACCCTAGCAATCAGCCATACTTTGTAAGGGGAACCATAGCCACAATAAGTAAAATAAAGCCTTGCACAATATGAAGTAGCGGACCTGTCCCCTTTAACATGAGACTGTCCCTAACCTATCTAATGTGCACTATGATCAGCTTGTAAGCATTCATGTTGTTTTTTTTTTTTTTTCTTTTGGAAATGTTGGGCAGTACTTTTTTCATAGGTCGCCAGTCTGTAAATTTAAGGGGTTGTCCAGGATGATGATATTATGACCTATTGTTAAGTTATCAGTATGAGATTAGTGATGGTCCCACACCATGCACCTGGGGATGGCAGCTCAGCTGCTGATAAAGTGAATAAGGAGCTCAGCTGCATTTCTTGTCACAGGTCGCTACTCGGCGAACCGTGCCATGTTATGGAGCTGAAAACTGCCGATTTGGATGCCCATATTGATGATTACTATAATGGACTGGTCATCCGTATCTGATCAGTGGGGTCTGACGACTGGCACCCCATAATCAGCTGTTTCCAGCTCCCAGCAGTGAACTGAACAGCACAGCACCATACACTGTATAGCAGCCTGGACCACCTGTTTGAAGGGGCCACAAAGTGATACCCAAAATATCATGGCACTGTTGATTTGCCAGGTCATGGCATAGCCCCATGGATGTCAGCAGCAAGAACTGTGTATTCCCTATAGTCATGTGCTAGAGGTAGAAGTCCATGCAGGTCCACAGCTTATGCTTTTCCAGAATTCTGGCCAACGTTGGGTGCGCGGTGACACTTTCTACCGTGTCTAATTACTAATAGTGCTGACAATTATTCATAATATCTCATGCTGTTCCATGATCAAATTCAACTATTTCAGTCACATATGACATCTGTGTTCTTGTTTTTTTTTTTCTTCTTCTTCCAGGATCTTGCATTGATATCACCTCCACAAACACCAGCAATAAGAGTGATGATATCCATGTTAGTGGAGATGATACCATTAAACGAATAGAGTCCAAATTGGCACATTTGAAAAACCAGTCCAAGCAGGGGGTAAGTACATGTGACACGGTAATGTATTTTGCACCTGGACTCTAAAACGTTTATGTACTTTACATGTAAAGTTCGGAAACTTTCCTAGATTTTTTTGTTTTTTTTGGGGTTTTTTTGTCCGTTCCTTACAATTTGTAAGCTGGATGCTCACTGTCCGCTTAATAGAAAGCGTGTAGTTTACACACAGACACTGCACATTGCTAAAAATCTTCCCATTTACTGACTGGGAGCAGAGACCTAGCACATATTTGGAAATTAAATTAAGGCACAAGATATTTATGCACATGGTGTATTTCCTCCAATAGTAACCTTTTTATAAATTGCAAAAATGGCGGAAAAGCCCCTGGTTTCCCTCTCCCCCCAGATCCTTAATCCTTAGTTGTCTACTTTATCTGCAGGGTGAACCAGGCCGTTTGAGTTTGCCGCCTTCCCGAGGTAGCAGCGTAGAAAGCCTATCAGATACGCGAGGGAAGCCCTCATCCATACTGGGCACGTCTGAGAACAAGCGAATGAGCGCAGATATGTCTGAATTGGAAGCAAGGATTTCTGCAAGTACAGGTAAGAAGTATAGATGGCCCAAATGATATTATCACTGGTCCAAGCAAACCTTTAAATCTAGGTCAGAGTTTGCGTCAGCGTAATAGGCTGACAATGAGGTAGAAGTGGTGGGCAAACCACTGTCATATAGGATCAGTCAGAGGAGCATTTAGATCAGGAATTGAATAGACATTAAAGGGAACCTGTCACCAGATTTTTCCCTATGAAACAAAAAGAATCACCTTCTGCAGCTCCTGGGCTGCATTCTATGAAGGTGCACCTTGGCCCTGACTCCCCTTTTAGACCCCAAAAATAACTTTAGAAAACTTGGCCCTTAGGTATGCTAATTACCTTGGTGGGCCACAGGGGCTGGTTCATTTTCTCCTCCCGTCTCCCCTCCTGCCGCTGATCGCCGGCCTCCTTCCTTGATTGACAGGATGACACCCTCTGTCATCCTCCTTGTCACATTTTCAAATCTCGCGCCATAGGTCTGCTCGCGCAGGCGCGTTTCACACTGCCATATCTCGGGCAGAACGCCGGTGAGCTAAAGGCGCAGGCGCGAGATTATTTGAAAATGTGACAAGGAGGATGACAGAGGGTGTCATCCTGTCAATCAAGGAAGGAGGCCGACGATCAGTGGCAGAAGGGGAGACGGGAGGAGAAAATGAGCCAGCCCCTGTGGCCCACCAAGGTAATTAGCATACCTAAGGGCCAAGTTTTCTAAAGTTATTTTTGGGGTCTAAAAGGGGAGTCAGGGCCAAGGTGCACCTTCATAGAATGAAACCCAGGCACTGCAGAAAATGATTCTTTTAGTTTCATAGGGAAAAATCTGGTGACAGGTTCCCTTTAAGATTTTGAAATAGAATATGTATTAATTCCTTCCCCGAAGTAGCATATAATGTCATCTGCCCACCCCATACCCAGAATCCAGTAGCAGCAGTGATCATTGCTTGCTCTAATCGCTGCTGATTAACCATTTAAATGCAGATAGTTTACTGACACTGGTATTAAAAAGACAAGATTGCCACTGTGCGTGGCTACCGTTGGCCCCACCACAATTAGATTGTGAAAAAACAGAAGGAAGCCAGCTTCCTGTACAGAATAGTCCAGTAGATATGCTGCTATTTCATGAAGAGGCTCTGCATCGGATTGAATAGCAGGAGCTCTTGTAAACACTCAATATGAAGAGGAAAGACAAAATCCAGCGAGCTCCGCAGTAGATGAAATATAAAATATTCTTCTTTATTTCAGAATTTGATAAAAATATCAGCCGCATATGACTAGTTAATTCGGGCAGAGATGGAAAAAATTATTACTGCTGTAAACGCATGACAAGACGCGTTTCGGCTTTGCCTTTATCATTGTCATTGATCTGCCTGGTTGAGGGCAGATCCAAGTACTGCAGTGCACATGGGCACGCGGTCTGTGACCTTTTCTCACACCTTTGCATTACAGTACTTTGATCTCCCCTCAGCCGGGCAGATCAAAGTGCGCAGGAGCGCAATGGAGGCCTCTCTGTGAATGACGCAGGACGCGTCATGCCACGGGGCTGGCAGGAGGACGGGGATCTCATAAGATGGAGGAGGCGCCGGATTGAGAGCTCCCTGGAATGCGGTGTATAACAGCCTACTGGTGGTGACTTCGGCTCCTAAGGGTGGTGACAGGTTCCCTTTTAAAATAAATCAAAGTTAAAAATATAAATCCGTCCCCCCCCTCCCCATTAAAAAAATAAAACAAGTATTATTTGTGTAAGTCATTTTTTTTAATTATCGCTGTAATCGTACTGACCTGGAAAATAATCTTGCCGGGTCACTTTTACTAGTCGATGGACGCTTTAAAAAGTAAAGCAAAAAAGCAATGGCCGAAATGTGTATCTTCACCTTTTTAACCACATTTTCATTTGTCCTCCTTTTTTTCTTTTTTTTTTTTTTTTCCCTGCTCATTGTATGGGAAAATTAATGGTGTCATTCAAATTGCAAAACAACAAGCTCTCATGTGGCTATGTAGACGGAAAAATAAAGGTTATGACAAAAAAAAATGAAATTTAGCTGTGCTGGGAAGGAGTTAATACCTATTATTTTATTATTGGTAGTTAACTTTACCAAGCTATTAATTTTTATCATTCACAATTTGCATTATATCCCCACAACATTGGAGTGTAATCTACCCATTGGCACCGGCAGGAGGGTGGTGCAGCGGAGCACATACACACATCTAATGAAAAAAAACCCACACAGATCCCATAATAGAAGAATAAAAAAAAGCATATCGAAAACACAGAAGAGCTGTTAGGGCAAACAAGTATCACTTAAGTGCCATTAATTTGCCGTAAAAGATAAACCCACAGAGAGAAACACTGAGCGTAATAGCAGCATAATATTATAATATAAATTCTGCAAAGTTCAAGGAAAGGTGAAAATGGCAACAGTGCAATGCTTAAAATAGGAGGCGGCTGACGAGGTTTTCTAGGGTACAATGCCGTAAACCAGGCTCGGAGATCCCACTAGAATGTATTGGATTTAAATAGGCCCCATTCCTTTTATTTTATGAGCATTTTATTCATTTTGATGCTTTTAAAGCATTTTGCAGTCTAGTGCTAAATATACCCTTCCGTTACTTTCACCATTTCTGTACAAATGGCCCATTTCCCAAAGAGTAGGATTATCCATTTACTTTATGTACATGTTAAGTGCATGTTCATAGCCATCAAATCCATAAGCTTGAGTGTTTGTTGACATTCGGCTGCGGTGCTGTTCTGTCTGATGCACATCGGATTTCCGTAGAGAGAAGCTGTCCGCTCTCTTGTCACGTCTGTCTATTTTAGCATGTTCTTATCATGTATTCGCCACCAAATTACCTGGAGCACACTTCCTAGATTCCTGCCTTGTGCTGTTCTTTTGTTACTCCTCATGGAAATGCATGAATAAATTGAAAGCTGGGTATCTCCATTCCTCTTTTATAAAGTCCCCAAACATACACATTGGGCGAAGTTCACACGGGCGCGTAAAAAATGGTCCAAGTTTCCAGATCCAAACAGACTTATTTTCTACCATTTTGTGGTCTGTAGGGATTCAATTTTTTTTTAAATCATCAGTTATGAACATGTACAAGAAGACTGATCCCATAGCCAACTCTCACAACTCCTCCATACACAGATATACTCACAGAGACCAGCTGGTGGAAATCCAAAAGTTCCGGATCCTTTTCTTCTCTGACATAATGCATCGGGGGAGAATCAGGAGGCCCATACACAGTAGACTGCTGAACTGAGATCAGCAAGTTCAGACCACTTTAATCTATCGCTTATTGGAGCCTTAAAGGGAATCTGTGAGTAGGTTTTTGCTATGTAAGCTGAAACCAGCATTCTGCAAGGGTTAACACAGCAAATTCAGGGCTGCCTGTCTTGTCACAGTCTGATCTGTTTATTTGCTGATTGTTTAAAGAGAACCTGTCACCGCTTTTTTGGACTATAAGCTGCGGCCACCACTAACATGCTGTATAGAAGAGCCCAGGCTGCTGTGACAACATAAAAAACACTTTATAATACTTGCCTAACGGTCGCGCTGCGGTGGATGAGGGCCTAATGGGCATCTCCGTTGTACAGTGCCGGAGCCGCCTCTTTCGGCCATCTTTGTTCTCCTTCTCTAGCCGCGGTGCATGACAGGTCCGACGTCATCCACACTCGCCAGCATTCCGGTCCTGGGCAGATCAAAGTATTGTAGTGCGCCTGCGCAGGACCGGCGAGTGTGTATGATGTAGTCGCGTTATGCGCACAGGCTTCAGAAAGAAGCCAAAGACGGCCGAAAGGGGAGGCGCCCGCACCGGACAAAGGAGACGCCCATTAGGCCCTTATCCACCGCAGAGCGACCGTTAGGTAAGTATTATAAAGTGATTTTTACATTCTACACAGCGGGCCTGGGCTCTTATATACAGCATGTTAGAATGCTGTATATAAGAGCCCGGTGGTGGTGATAGCCGCAGCTTATAGTCCAAAAAAGTGGTGACAGGTTCCTTTTTAAGCAGCAGGTCCCTTATTACTCGGACTAGAAAATCACGCTCAGGCCAGTCCAGCACATCCTCTGCTGGGATTCACACCTCACTGTCTAAGTATAATCTGTATTGAGAGCCTGGTGTGGGCTCACTCATGAGTAAAACTAAAAATTCTGACTGTCAGAACGCCTGCATCCAGTAATTTAAGTGATACAGTGTTAGATTCAGGATCTCTTTGCCTACATCGTGCTGCTCTGATAAGGTAGCAAAACCCTGCTGACAGATTCCCTTTAACCATGTGTTTTCTCTAAATACTCCAACTCTATCCTCAATTGTTGGACAGTGGCAGAAACCGCACATTGTCAAGGGGAATGGAGTCATACATTTCCAGGAGGGATAACCGTGAAATAGCACAAAGCACAGTGCAGAGCTCTAAGAAAAGATTCTCCTGAAGTCTTTTAAGGAGGATTTAAGTATTTGCTACAAAAGACTTGTCAAGAACGATCCGGTCTCTTTCATGTGTTCATTCCTCCTTCATAATGTCTCAGTAAGGCACTTCCAGCATTTTTATTTTCCATATTGAAGACTACGGGAAAGTGCTGATAAAAAACATGCACCCCTGTCCATCCTTCAGTGTTTTGGGGTCTTTTTTTTCAAACTTTGTAGTGCATTAAATATTTCCTAATTGAGACATTTGGCCACTGTTTTAGCTGCCATTGACAATTGACTTCTATTTTTAATAGTTTACTTCCACCCAAAAAAAAGGTTTTTTTTAAGACATTGTTTTAGTAATTCTAGCCAATCCAGCTGATACCTACAGAGATCTTTTTTCAGTAAGCTAGTCACCATTTATCCCCTACCACATAGACATTACGTGGTTTCAGATGGTCTTCTTCCCTCCAACTACTTGTCATGTTCTTTTTCTGCATGTTCATTTTTGCTTCCCTTCTCACTTTACATGCATGGTTGTTTTTCCGCATGCACTACCATTGTGTAACATTGTGCTGTACACCTTTCATGCTTTTGTGAATTGTGCCCTATACCACTTGTAGTCGTTTGCATGTGTATTGTGTATGTGTTTTTGCAGCCTATACCAAGCCTAAACGAGGCCACCGTAAAACTGCTTCATTTGGCAATATTCTGGATGTCCCTGAGATCATCATAACAGGTACTACAGGATGATAATAACCTTTATGTAAGCCAACAATTAATGACTGCAAATCAAACAAATGCTTCTTGCTCCAATTCTTTCTGTCTGGGTAGTTTTCAACTATGTAACACTTATAAAGCGCCATTAATTCCACAGCGCTTTACAGACATGATCATCACTGTCTCCAGTGGGGCTCACAATCTAAATTCCCCATCAGTATGTGTTTGGAGTGTGGGAGGAAACCCACGCAATCACTGGGAGATCATACAAACTCCTTGCAGATGTAGTCCTTGGTGGGAATTGGACAAAGGACCCCAGCGCTGCAAAGTAACAAGTGCCAACCACTGAGCCACCGTGCTCAGAGCTTGTAGTGCGCATGTGTTTTTAGATACACAATAACTGTAAAAGTTCTCAATTTCAATTATTTTACTCAGTTTGAAAGAAAAAATGAAAAATCCACTAGGTGTGATGGATGATATGAAAAAAAAAGTCTTAGTTGGGGTAGTAAAGTGAGAAAAATGTAGGCAAAATTAAATTTATGGGACAAAATATATAAAAATTGCTATGTGCATTTGTATTCACCTAACTAGGTGACTGACTAGGGCTTATTTTTGGAGTTTATATCAGGGCTGTGGAGTCGGAGTCGTGGAGTCGGAGTCGGAGCTCATTTTGGTGGAGTCGGAGTCGGAGTCGGTATAAAATGCACCGACTCCGACTCCTAAAATATATAATAAATTGGGGACAGGAGTGCAATGCAGAATGTGCTGAATATTTTACTAAATAATAACATTTAGTATAATGCGTATATTTAAGTGAAAAATTTATTGTAGTACAATGTGAACATCAGACATTTAATTGTTTTTATGATACAATAATCAAGATATTTGGATAGAACATAAAATATTTATTGGAATACAACTTTAGAACACAAAAAACTAATAAATTGTAAATATGTAATAAATATATATATATATATATATATATATATATATACAGTGTATATACACACACACAAGATATATATGTAATCTACTGTATATTACATAGTGTATTACTTATTTACAATTTATTACAGTTTTTTTGTGTTCTAAAGTTGTATTCCAATAAATATATTTTATGTTCTATCCAAATATCTTGATTATTGTATCATAAAAATTATTAAATGTCTGATGTTCACATACACATATTCATGTACTACAATAAATTTTTCACCTAACTATAAGCAATATATGTAGGAGTCGGAGTCGGAGTCGGAGTCGGAGTCGGAGTCGGAGTCGGAGTCGGAGTCGGAGTCGGAGTCGGAGTCGGAGTCGGAGTCGGAGTCGGAGTCGGAGTCGGAGTCGGAGTCGGAGTCGGAGTCGGAGTCGGAGTCGGAGTCGGAGTCGGAGTCGGAGCAAGAGAATTTGAGGAGTCGGAGTCGGAGTCGGAGCAAGAGAATTTGAGGAGTCGGAGTCGGAGTCGGAGCAAGAGAATTTGAGGAGTCGGAGTCGGAGTCGAAGGTTTGGCTTACCGACTCCACAGCCCTGGTTTATATAAAAGCCTACGCCAAAAATCAAGTTAGGGTTTATTTTTGGAAAAACAGGGTATTTGTTTTAAAGTGCTGCATATGGTAACATATACGCAAAAGCTGGATAAACCTTTTTTACACTTTGACAAGCAAGAAAATGAAACTGGTATAGAATTAGTTATCCGAGATAAAAAGATGCACAATCAGTGTGTCTCCTGCCTCCCATATACATCTGATCAGTAACAGCATACGTGCAAACTTCACTCCCCTGGAGTGGAGGATGGAGGAGATCGTAGGCATCTTTGTTGAGGTTCTGTACTATTCTTTCTGAAGTCCAGTGCTTGGTTGCGTTGGGTTTGGACATTCCTGGGTGCACATTATGATGTCGTCGAACAATAGTCTTGCTGCTGTCCTGCGAGGCTCATTCCATTTAGATGACTATATATAATATTTAGTACTTTTACTGTTACTATTCACATTTCAGAGAAGACTAAGTAAAACATATCCCTTATCTACAGCTAACACTAAAGTAGCTATGATGGTGCTACTTCTGTCTGAAGCATAATTGGAGCAAGAAGCATTTGATGTTGAGTCTTTAAGCTTCTTCTATTAGTGGAATTTAGGAGTGTTTAAAATAACACGCATGCCTCTTCTAAAATAACCGTCCTCCACTAACTGCGCTAATTAATTGTCCTCGCCTTTTCTTCCATGGTCCGCACTTCATGTTGTCACTTGTGTTTATTCTTCTCCCTCCCGAACAATTATGACTCGATTTCTCATGCCATTCCAGCATGTGCACAAGTGCTGCTGTATCGGACGAAGAATGCTAAATATTTTGCCGCCACGTTTAATTCTTACTAATTTTAGAACAGTGTTGTTGCTGAATGAGGCCATTTTCTTGATCACTAGTAGCCACGATGATTTAATTGCTATGATTCGCAATGACTAGTTAGAAGGACAACGTCCTTGGATGCAACTGAAAGGTGGAAGTTAAATGAGTCTACCTTAAACTTAATTTTCTCTGGCACTCGACCTTCTAGGAATCCAATAATTGTAAGGCCCAGTTCATGACGTAACAAGACAAAAAATGGAGCCTGCCACAACCATAACAGGATGATAAAAAAAGGGCACTTTGGGTGGAATGTTTTTACCTAAATCTGGGCAGAATGGTAAACTCTAACCATCATTTAGAATTTGAGACGTCAGAGGCAGAAATCTTAACAATGAACTCATTCATAATACATCTTTGTAATTAATCGAGATTGTTCAAATCTTCATATTAATCAGATTGCATGAATGTCATATCTATGATTCCATAAATTTGTGTAATATCATGGGCTTGTCATGTAACCAGAGAATTTCTATATAAGATCATCCTGAGCCTCTATACAAGCGTCAGGAGATGAGTACATTGCTGACTTGACAACTATTGGCCGCATGACTGTTGTCAGCAGATATCATGCACCCATCATATCCTAGTTGATTAGGAAAGGTGCCATGTCAGCAATGCCTATCCGATGCCAAAGTGAGAGCCACTGGATAACCATTTTGTGTTGTCATCAGATTTGAGATACCATGAAGATATATTTCCATGGGGCGAAGACAGTTGATTTTCAGCTGCAGATTTTAACTGTATTACAGAACCAAAGTTCTATATTATGGATCTGAAAATCTCATTCACACACTGTGGTGAAAAATATGCAGCGTGTCAATTTTATATTGCTGCTATCTCAATGGAATTCACTTGGCAAGCCTAAGGGAACAGCGTGTCAATTTCAGATCTTTTCGGCAACAAAATCTGCAGCTATAATCAATAGCTAAACCTTCTACTTAAACATGCCAGACTCTCCGTTCTCTATACCTAACAGAGATGCAGCCCAGTTTGCTCTTCAGCGTGGTGGTGGTGGACACAGTTGGGCTTTGACGTGTTGGTGGTGGTGGACACAGTTGGGCTTTGACGTGTTGGTGGTGGTGGAGACAGTTGGACTTTGACGTGTTGGTGGTGGTATACACTGTTAAGCTTTGTGATGTGATGGTGGTGGACACTGTTGAACTTAGTAACGTGATAGAGGTGGACAAGGTTGGGGTTTCTGACACGGTAGTGACACAGTTAGACTTAATGCTGTAGTTGTGGTGAATATTAAAATGTGTGTTTTTTGCATTTCATTTCTTCTGTAATATATGAAAACACATGGCCCTCTCACATTTTTTTTGAATCTGTCCATAGATCGCTTTCCCATAGCTTGTCAATGCATGATGAAGTGGCTGCCTGACGATTACGGTCTTATAAAATGTCAGGACTATTTTCTAGCCTGTATATAGCCCTTCACATGGAGAACTATATTGAGTTTTGCAGGTATTGTCTGTTGGAATATATGCAAAAAATGTGGCTCTACCCAAACTGCTGATACGATGGGTAGGCACTTTACAGCAACTGTTTCTGTACATCCAGTAATGAATGGTCTCTATAAAATATTATGTCATTCATTATGGCGGACCAAGAATCTCAAGCATTTTCTCAGCTGTTGCTTCAGGCAAACTCCGGGTTTCCTTGTGGTGAGCTGATCTCTTATGTTAATACAATATACAAACATTACGTAGTCCTTAGTCAAGAGATACTTGTAAGTGACCTTGGTAATTGACACGTTTTCAGCGTGTGCATTCTGGCTCTTTGCTCGGGGCAAGGATACAATTAGTGTGAACTCTACTAGCAGGAGAGAATTAGGACAATGATCTCTGATATAAGGTTGGACATGTGGAATGAAGGATGGGAGCAGCAGAGAGCACAGGATTAAAGGGCCCAATTAATTCCTGGGTTTTTATTCTGGAGACCTTGAAGTGTGTCTGTCATGCACCCACTAAGGTGGGCATTGTAAATAAGAACAGTCGCTGAAGTGCCCAGATGGCTTATTAGGTCAGCATTCCTGTTGTAGAAGAGTATCATGTCAGGCCCTGGAAATAGATGCCGTCATCAGCATTGGACAGAGAACACTACAACATGGTGGAGGACAGAACTTCTATTCGTGTGATAGGAGTGGTTGTTGTCTTGGTATATACTTTCTGTTGGCCAGTTCAGATTGCAGCTGTCTCTTATTCCTTGTGTGGATCCCTTCCTTCTCTTCTGCCTATGGACTTGTGCGAATACCAAGCTTACACAGTAGTGTTCCTCTGCTACACATGGGAGCGGAGTTTGGTAATTTCATTCTTGTTTGATACCCAGCAGGGAACGGACAGCCAAGACGCAGATCTGTGCAGGACCTCACTATTGTCGGGACAGAATCCAATCAGGTAAGGAGCCTGCAGTCTAAGCAAGTGCATTTTGGAGTGTACGATATGCTGGAGTGCTTGTATGTCTCCTGGGCATCTACAGTCCTGGCCATAGGTTTTGGTACTGACAAATTTTGTTTTTCAGCTTGCTACTTAATTGTTTTTAGATCTTGTAGTCAGATGTTCCTATGGTTAGTGAAGTACAATTCTCAGCATTTCAGCAGTTTTATTAACAAATATATCAAGTTTATGGAAAGACTTGTATTGGCCCTTATTTTTCGAGACTTCTACAATTTGCCCTGGCATGTCTGATATAAGCTTCTGGGCCAACTGATTACATACCATTCTTATCCAATCAGTGCTTGCAGTTTATCACAATTTCTGACCTCAGGTTCTCAGTGGAATTGAGATCCGAGGAGTTTCCTGGCCATGGACCTAAATTTTGACAGGTTTGTTGGTGAGACTCTTGGTCATTACTTTTGTTTTGTGACATGGTACTCCATTATCATGGAAAAATCATTGTTCATCACCAAATTTCTCTTTGATCATTGATAGAAGTTGCCCTGGGAGGATGTTCCATACAATTTTTTCATTCATGGCAAAACCCTGCATTTATTCCTTGAGTAAAAAGCAAAGTGCCACATGAATGGTTATGGATGTATAACTTACTGTGGGCATGACACAAGACACCCGGTAGCACTCACCTGTTGTTCTTAGGACAGTCATACTGCTAGATGTCCCAAAAAGTCCTAAAGGGTTCCTCTTAAAAAGAAAAAAAAAACAAATTAGTATATAAATGTGTGTGTGCGTGTATGTGTATGTGTGTGTGTATATATATATATATATATATAATATATTATTGTATGTATATGTGTGTATGTATGTATGTGCACGCACACACTGTGTCCACCTATATCCTGTCCACCGCCATTAACTTGAGACCGGCGGCAGCTATAGTCATAGAGGTGGTGTCTAGGTATAGTAAAGTAGCCATGCGCTACGGAATTAAACCACCTATATTGGAAAGCAACGGAATTAGCATTTTTATCTCAGATTGAACGAGAGAGAGAAAAAAAAGTGAATTACAAAGTTGTAGGGCATCATCAATTCAATACGTATCGACACCTTGCATACAGAAATGCTATGATATGAAACCCATGACCCCCCCCCCCCCCCAAAAAAAAAACATTGAATGCTGGTCACGCATATGGCGCTCACTTAACTTTGATGTTCAAAGTGGCCACCATCAGCACGTTGTGCAATATGGTAGGTGACACGTTTGCACAAGCGTCTGTGATACGTCGTCGTAGGTCCTGCAATGTTGGTAGAGGGGTTGCATACACCTGCTGTTTGATGTGACCTCACAGAAAGAATTCCAATGGAGTCAGGTCAGGTGAGCGTGGAGGCCACTCCACGCAGCCACCGTACCCAGTGACTTGTAGGAAGGTCTCCTTGAGGTATCGCTTCACGTCTGCAGCCTTGAGTTTTACACGTTCTAATCATAGCGTTTCTGTATGCAAGGTATTGATTCGTATTGAATTGATGATGCCCTACAACTTTGTAATTCATTTTTTTTCTCTCTCATTCTGTTTTCGAGATAAAAATGCTAAATCCGTTGTTTTACACCAGATGGCGCTATAGGTGGTTTAATTACTTTCCTATACCTAGACACCACTTCTATGCCTATAGCTGCCGCCGTCCTAAAGTAAATGGTGGGATATGGGTGGACATATACACACATATACACACACATATGTATGTATGTATGTATATATATATATATATATATATGTATATATATATATATATATATATATATATATATATATATATATATATATATATATATATATATATATATATATATATATATATATAAATTATAATTTGTCTCTTTACCCCAGTTCTCTGCAGTCCAGTCCCTGTATCTCCTGCAGTTACTTTCTCTGATAGTGATGAACTTTGCTTCTTCCACTATGATGGAGCCTAATGTTCCAAGGCAAAAGTAATAACTAAGTGGCTCTGTGAACAAAACTTTGAACTTTTGCGTTCGCAACCACCAAACTCCCCAGGTATTGCATTCAGAATCTAGAAAAAAGTGGATGGACCGGAAAAAAAAAAGTGATTAACTACTGATTAGACAAGAATGGGCTGCCATTGTTATGATTTGGCCCAAAAGCTGATCTGCATTTTGCCCTGGAAGCTGTAGAGGTCTTGAAAAATAAGGGTCAACATTAAATATTAAGTCTTTGCTTGGTGTATTTGTCAGTAAAAGTGTGAAAACTGATGAAATTCTGATAATTGTACTTCAGTAACCCTATATAGAAACATCTGACTACAAGATCTACAAACACAGAAGCTACAAATTGTGAAAAATGACGTTTGTGTCAGTCCACTAATATAGGCTTGTATTCAGTGGACTCACACTAAAGGAAGTCTCTTCCCAGAGCTTCTTGTAGTGGAAATAAATCTGTTTGATTCTTGCTTTTTTTGTTCAGCTTGTAAAAATCATGGTGTATCCATTAAAAGAATGATTGTGGGTAGTTAGGATGGCTCAAGGGTTAATGTTGCCACATTAGGTAAAATCGCGTCTGTCTCTTCACTTTCTTAGACTTTATAGGAAACCTAAGCCATTAAGTGATGTCTGAAATATTAAGGAGGACATTACAATGAATAGTAAGATGTGAATTTGACATTTCATAGCTACTCTGTAAAACGTTTAGAACCTTCTTTATAATCTCTATACATGCCCTACTAGAGCGTATGGATACCATGGAGGGGAGTTTCCCTGTAACAACCCCTTATCTGTGTGCCAGAATGGAGAAATGCTCTGCAGGCCATGTAGTCATCTGCAGCCGCATCAGTATCATATGACCTCAGATTCCATCAGGGAATTCAGCTGTTTCCTTAGAGTGGATGTAAGGGTAGATCTCTATGGTGTTCTCATAAGGAATAGGTTTGCCTATGGTAAGTAATCCAATAAATCACTACAGTGACCATTTCAAAATATACAGTTAATCTTTATTATCATGATTAAAAAAACATATACACAAAGGACATAAATAAAAACAGATAAGGTGTAAAGCGGAGGGTCTGTCCAGATAACCACTAGTCAGTTTTACAATGTGAAACCATATAGCTCCATGAGGTGTACCATAGATCCTCAATTATACTACACATAAGGTGATTTTAATCAGCTGAGCTTATAAAGGTTAATCTCTGATGGTTCTCATAGATTCTATATAAAAGAGAGACAGAACATCAATCGGATATAACACGCATATTGATGCGCATGGTATTGCACATAAGGTGACCTCAATCAGCTGAACCCATCAGGGGTTAATCTATGGTAGTTTCCATGGAGTTTTCAGAAAAGGACATCAGACCAGTGTAACATATAAGAAAATCACATGGAAAGATACATTTGATTTAAACACTGTTAGATGCAATGCACATATATTCGGTGCATCAATCCATATAATACTGAATGTCAATAGATTATTATGATATAATACCTGGTGAAGACAGACCCCCCACACCACTCCAACGATCGTTTCACGTAGCTTCGTCAGGGAGTGATGTGAGGGGATGTCAGGGCACTTAATATAGCTCCCGCACAGCTGAAATGTCTATTCAATTAAGCACTCTGCTTACCGGGCGCTGCTGATACGCATGCGACGGCATTCCTCCCCCACCACGAGACGCAGGAGCGTCAGGAGAGGCGACCGAGTCGCCTGTGATGACGCGCCGGCAGCCCGAGGCAGGAGGAGGAGAAACCACGCACGCGCACAGCAGCGTCAGCACTCATGACGCTGTGTATAGAGGGAGTACGCGCCATTTTGTTGTATACCTCCAGGGAATCTTCCCAAAAATGGCAACCATTACACATATAGACTTTGATAGATACATATTGTTTATCACAATTGCAATTCATAAAGCCATAATCTACCTGGTTATGTGTAAAGGAAAAGATACGCATTATATTTAGAAAAAAATGTATCCATACGTAAGTGCATTTTACCTTGTATTTCCTGTTCTTTATTCACAAAAGTAGGTGCTCCAAGTCCCCCCCCAATTTAAAAAAAGGAGATAATATAAACAAGCATAGCAATGCAGTCGGAGCATTCAGAAGACAATACAGTACATGCATAGGAATTTGTCCATACAAAAGATCATTATTATTTTCTTACATTCATAAATCAGGGCTAAAGAATCCCTGCAAGAGCATCAATAAGGAAGATCCAGGAGAACATCCAGTCAGCATAATATCCCCGTGGTCCAAAGGATACTTCTATAGCAATGTTACAGAGAGGAACGGCAAAAGGTGCCGTTGCCCTCTGTGCATGGCATAGAAAAACCCAGCCTCAAAGAGCCAGTCAATCCAAAATGGAGAAATTCTATAGTGTCATAATTACAGAGGGAAAGGATACCAGCCCATGCATCCGTCCCCTTGGTCAATTTGACCCTACTATAACAATACTACAGAGAGGGGCGGCACATAGAGGTGTCGCCGCCCGCTGTGTATAGCATAGAATGAAAAAAGTTTAGAAAATCTAGGAGGTAATATGTTATATACATACAAGTCAGGACTTATTATTCACATGAATACGTACGTTTAAGGATCACCATGAGGATGTTGAAAATACACTCCACACAATGTCCACATGGTTCAAAGAACCCTTCTATAGCAAGGTCACAGAGAGGGACGGCACGAAGGTGTCCTCGCCCTCTGTGT
This sequence comes from Anomaloglossus baeobatrachus, assembly GCF_048569485.1. Lineage (NCBI taxonomy): Eukaryota > Metazoa > Chordata > Amphibia > Anura > Aromobatidae > Anomaloglossus > Anomaloglossus baeobatrachus. The sequence goes on from NC_134355.1 coordinate 359,423,586, forward strand.
CTGGCATAGAAAAATACAAATAGTAATCAGGCCATTTCCACCAGTCGCAATCGGAAAAATTCTGCAATACCAACATTTCAGAAGCCAAGAGACGAGAACACAAAGCAGGGATCTCATACATATGGTCTCACGGACCCTACTATAACAATACTACAGAGAGGGGTGGCACCCAAGATGCCATCGCCCTTTGTGTATGGCATAGAAAATACAAAAAATTATTATCATAGGATGATGCACAGTCACACTGTGGGTCCGCTATTCAAGGGGTCAGATGGCACAGTATTTGTAGGGTCACAAAATATAGATAAATAAGCACTTTCAACAAAATGCTCCAGAGAGGATGGCATAAAAGATGTCAACCCTCTATGCGAAGCATGGAAGAAAAGTAAAATATTTATGTGCAAATTGAATACGATCAATAAAAATACCAATCACCTCAAATTTACAAAAAATTGGAAAATCCCCATTGATCATTTAGACCCACTGGTTTCATGCATCTTAACAAGGTAATCCATTTACATTCCATCTGTCCCAACTTCTTGGTTACATCACCTCTCCTATTACCCAAATGTAGTTTATCAATGCCCCGAAATTGGAGACGATGACCCTGACCCAGGTGACATTCCCGAAAATGTTTGGCAATGGGTTTCAATTTGGCAATCTTTTCTACTTGGTCTGCAGTAACTGATTCTGCGGTTCTTATGTCCCTAATATGCTCAAGAATTCGAACACGAAGTTCGCGTGTGGTCATTCCCACATATAATTTCTCGCATGGACATTGTGCCAAATAAATTACATGTGTGGTTTTGCAATTTATATGTTGTAATATTTTGAATGTTCTGTTACCAGAAGCATCCGAGAAATTTTGGGTCATTACGACATATTTGCAAGCAGAACAGTTACCGCATTTCCAAGACCCCCATTTCGGTCCTCTAGAATCGAAAATAAATTGGGACGGTGTACCGACATGATGGCTATGCACCAAGAACTCCCGTAGTGTCCTACTTTTTCTTGCTACAAAGAAAGGTTCATTAGTCACAATATCGCGCAAATTTGGATCCTGCTTTAGGATTGACCAATGTTTAGAAATTGCATTGGTCAATTCCGGCCATCTGGAGTGATAAGTGGTGATAAAGCGCAGTCTATCTTCAGATTGTCTTTTTGGATGTGGAGTCAAGAGTGCCGATCTTTCCAGACTCTTTGATCGCTGATAAGCTCGATCAATGTGCTCCGCTTTATAACCACGTTGCAGGAATCGCAAACGCAGATTTTCCGCTTGACCTTCAAAGTCTTCTTCCTTGTCGCAGATACGCCGTGCTCGAATAAATTGGCCGGTGGGTATGGCACGGATAACGTGTGACGGATGAGCTGATTTGGCATGCAAAAATGCATTAACACTTGTTTCCTTACGATGTATGTTAGTATGCAGATATCCTCGATCGTCAACAGAGATGTCAAGATCCAAGAAGTTGATGTTCATTTTGCTGATGGAGTATGTCAACTTGATGTTCCATGTGTTGTCATTCAAATGCAATAGAAAATGTTCCAGTAGTGTCCTGGTACCCTGCCAGATAAAGAGAACATCGTCAATGAATCTCAGCCAGAGTACCACTGAACCAGAAAACTTCACCTCACTACTTTGTACAAATTCCCTCTCCCACATTCCCATGAAGAGGTTGGCGTAGGATGGGGCACACGCCACCCCCATCGCCACGCCCCTCTTCTGTAGGAAAAAGCGATCTTTAAAAACAAAATAATTGTGGGAGAGGACATACTCCATGGTAATCAAAAGAAAATCAACAAGATCGGTCTCCATATCACGGTTCATCAGAAAGAACCTTAAAGCCGACAGCCCTAGAGAGTGGGAAATGCTAGTGTAGAGGGACTCTACATCGCATGTGACAAGGAACATGTCCTCATCCATGTGTATGCCATCTAGTCTCTGTAAGACTTCTGTAGAGTCCCTCACAAATGATGGTAATTCCATCACAATCGGTTTTAGAAAATGGTCAAGTAGTTTTGATATTGGTTCCACTAGACTCCCATTCCCCGAAACAATAGGTCTTCCGGGGGGATTTTTTATATCTTTATGAACCTTCGGTAGAAGGTACAGTGTGGGCACACTAGGACATTTCACTTTGAGACCCTCCCATGTTTTCTTTGATAAGATGCCATGCTCCAAAGCTTCATCCAATATCTCATTCAGTTCTAATTGAAAGGCATCTGTAGGGTCTTTAGAAAGCCGTTGATAACAAAGGGGGTCGTGGAGCTGCCTGAAGGCCTCTTTCTCATAGAGGTCCACAGGCCACACTACCACGTTGCCCCCCTTGTCCGCCGGCTTAAAAATGACATTCCTCATGCGCCTAAGTTCTTCCAAGGCCTGCCGTTCTTCTCTACGAAGATTATCATATGGACGGTGCTGAGGAATATTAAATATTGCCTCAACCACCATTCTCACAAAGACTTCTACCGAGGAGCATGATGAAAGAGATGGAAAAAACATGCTTTTCTTCTTAAGGGATTCAGGGAACTTACCAGGTTGTATATCCACTTGTTCCAATAGAAGATCTTCTAAGGCTTGTAGTGCCGCCAATTCTTCCTCTGTTGAAAATAGACCACATGTAGATTTGTTAGAATGATATTTCTTTAATAACACTTTTCTGGCAAACAGAAAAGTATCCTTGATTGCCGTGAAGTGGTCAAAGTTGGCTGTCGGACTAAATCCTAGACCTAGACAGAGAACCGACTCTTGTGCTGTTGTCAGATTAATATCAGATAAATTAATTACCTTTTAATGTGTTGGTTGCTTTAGGATCCGATTCAAAGGTGGTTGGCTTGTATTTCTTTGCTTTATTCCGTGTATAATAACCACTGGAGGTTCCTGATGCCTCACTCCGTGTATCCATGGAGATGTTAGAGCCATCACTCATTGATGATGAGAATGATGTCGTCCTTTTTGAGTTCTGTCGCGATCTCCATTTGTATACTTTATTGGTCTGATAATCACGGGTATCACGTTGAAATTTATCCGTCTTCAAGGTCTGTATCTCTTTCTCCCATTTTAGAAAAGCATTATTGAGCTCCAGATCAAAACTTTGCATTTGCTCAGGAGATAATGCCTGTCTCACCTTGTCTTGTGAGATTTTAATTTTCTTTGTCGCTCTGTTGGGAGACTCAGACAATTGGGTGTATAGCTACTGCCTCCGGAGGCCACACAAAGTATTACACTCAAAAGTGTAAGGCCCCTCCCCTACTGCCTATACACCCCCCGTGGAATCACGGGTTCCTCAGTTTTCATGCTTTGTGCGAAGGAGGTCAGACATTCCACGCATAGCTCCACTGTTTAGTCAGCAGCAGCTGCTGACTATGTCGGATGGAAGAAAAGAGGGCCCATACTAGGGCCCCCAGCATGCTCCCTTCTCACCCCACTTTTTGTCGGCGGTGTTTGTTAAGGTTGAGGTACCCATTGCGGGTACGGAGGCTGGAGCCCACATGCTGCTTTCCTTCCCCATCCCCTTAGGGCTCTGGGTGAAGTGGGATCTTACCGGTCTCCAGGCACTGAGGCCGAGCTCCATCCACAGCCCCTGGGATCTGCTGGACATGGAGCTGAGTATCGTCAGGGACAGGGCCCTGCTGCATTAAGGTACTCTGTGTCCCCGTGCAAATCGCGCACACACACACCAGCATTGCTGGGTGTGTTAGTGCGCCCGGGACAACAGCGCTGCGCGCGTGTGCCACACTATCTTCAGCCAGCTGAAGGAGTTAATGGTTTGGAAACGGTCGCGCCGGCCGCTGCTGTCAGTTTTAACTGCGGCGCGGCTGGGACTTGTGGTTCGCCGGGGACTTCCGCGCTGGCCGTGCATATTTGACGGCCGCGCTTACTACTACAGTCCCCGGCTTTTTGCGGCCTAGTTTCGTTTCGTTCCCGCCCCCAGGCCTGCCAGTCAGGGTGGGGGCGGGACGCTGTGCAGAACGTCAGCGCCGAGGGCTGGAGTCTACTTTACATACTCCAGCCCTCACACTGAGCACAGTGGGACGCTGGTTTCCCGCTCTTCGTCTGAGGCACGCCCACGGTCCGCCCCTCTTCACAGAACGCCGGCAGCCATTCCTGCATGCAGTTTGAGCTGGAGAAGGGGAGACAAGTTATGGGAGACCCAGGCACGGGATTCTAGCGACCACACACCCGCTTTCAGCGGGCGGTAAGCGGCACCTCTGGTGCCTACCCCACTAGTGCCGAAGTGTACAATTGTATTTTTATGCTTGCATGCTATACATTGCACTGTACGGGCGCTGGTAATTCTTCACTATATACCCTCCTGGATTGCTCTGAGACAACAGCATGTCGTCCGCAAAAGCCAAGGGTGCCAAGGCACAGGCTTTCTATGCTGCCTGTACCGCATGTGGGGCTACTCTACCGGCAGGTTCCACTGACCCCCCATTGTGTGCAGTGCTCGGCCCCTGTGGCACTTGTTCGGCCGGGGCCTCTGCTGGAGGTGACCCAGGGAGAACCACCTGTGAATACTGTCCAGGTGACGGGGACAGAGTTTGCAGCTTTTGCTGATAGATTATCTGTGACTATGACTAAAATCCTAGAAACTTTGCAGTCTAGACCAGTAACTCAGACCATGGGCACGGTTGAATCACTGTCCCCTGGTCCCCCTCAGTTGGAACAGCTCCGGGCTCCGGGGGTGTCCCATGCATCCCAGGGTGACGGCTCTGACACGGACGACAGTCCCAGACAGCCTAAGCGAGCTCGCTATGAGCGGCCCTCGACTTCATCACACTGGTCAGGGTCCCAACAGGAGGACTCTCTGTACGACGAGGCAGAGGTAGCTGATCAGGATTCTGATCCTGAGACCGCTCTCAATCTGGATACACCGGATGGTGACGCCATAGTGAATGATCTCATAGCGTCCATCAATAAAATGTTGGATATTTCTCCCCAAGCTCCTCCAGCGGAGGAGTCAGCTTCACAGCAGGAGAAATTCCATTTCAGGTACCCCAAGCGTAAATTGAGTGCTTTTCTGGACCACTCTGACTTCAGAGAAGCAGTTCAGAAACACTACGCTTATCCAGATAAGCGTTTCTCCAAACGGCTTAAGGATACACGCTATCCCTTTCTCCCTGACGTGGTCAAGAGCTGGACCCAGTGTCCAAAGGTGGATCCTCCAATCTCCAGGCTTGCGGCTAGATCCATAGTTGCAGTGGAAGATGGGGCTTCACTTAAAGATGCCACTGATAGACAGATGGAGCTCTGGCTGAAATCCATCTATGAAGCTATCGGCGCGTCGTATGCTCCTGCATTCGCAGCTGTATGGGCACTCCAAGCTATTTCAGCTGGTCTGGCGCAAATTGACACTGTCACGCGTACATCTGTTCCGCAAGTAGCGTCCTTAACCTCTCAAATGACTGCATTTGCGTCTTACGCTATCAATGCTGTCCTGGACTCTACGAGCCGTACGGCAGTGGCGTCCGCCAACTCCGTGGTTTTACGCAGAGCATTGTGGTTAAGGGAATGGAAGGCAGATTCTGCTTCCAAAAAGTGCTTAACCAGTTTGCCATTTGCTGGTGACAGACTGTTTGGTGAGAGATTGGATGAAATCATTAAACAATCCAAGGGTAAGGATTCATCCTTACCTCAGCCTAGACCAAATAAACCCCAACAGAGGAGGGGACAGTCGAGGTTTCGGTCCTTTCGAGGCTCGGGCAGGTCCCAATTCTCCTCGTCCAAAAGGACTCAAAAGGATCAGAGGAGTTCAGATTCTTGGCGGGCTCAGTCACGCCCAAAGAAAGCAGCCGGAGGAACCGCTACCAAGGCGGCTTCCTCATGACTTTCGGCCTCCTCTCTCCGCATCCTCGGTCGGTGGCAGGCTCTCCCGCTTTTGCGACATTTGGCTGCCACGGGTCAAAGACCGTTGGGTAAGAGACATTTTGTCTCACGGGTACAGGATAGAGTTCAGTTCTCGTCCTCCAACTCGATTCTTCAGAACTTCTCCGCCTCCCGATCGAGCCGATGCTCTTCTGCAGGCGGTGTGCTCTCTAAAGGCAGAAGGAGTGGTGATCCCTGTTCCTCTTCAGGAGCAAGGTCACGGTTTTTACTCCAATTTGTTTGTGGTGCCAAAAAAGGACGGGTCTTTCCGTCCTGTTCTGGACCTAAAACTGCTCAACAAGCATGTGAAAACCAGGCGGTTCCGGATGGAATCCCTCCGCTCCGTCATCGCCTCAATGTCTCAAGGAGATTTCCTAGCATCAATAGACATCAAAGATGCTTATCTCCACGTGCCGATTGCTCCAGAGCACCAGCGTTTTCTACGCTTCGTTATAGGAGACGAACACCTTCAGTTCGTAGCCCTGCCTTTCGGTCTGGCGACAGCCCCAAGGGTCTTCACCAAGGTCATGGCAGCGGTAGTAGCTGTCCTGCACTCTCAGGGTCACTCCGTGATCCCTTACTTGGACGATCTACTTGTCAAGGCACCCTCTCAAGAGGCATGCCAACACAGCCTGAACGTTGCGCTGGAGACTCTCCAGAGTTTCGGGTGGATCATCAACTTTTCAAAGTCAAATCTCACCCCGACCCAATCGATAACATACCTTGGCATGGAGTTTCATACTCTCTCAGCGAAAGTGATGCTTCCGCTGGACAAACAGCGTTCACTACAGACAGGGGTGCAATCTCTCCTTCAGGGCCAGTCGCACCCCTTGAGACGCCTCATGCACTTCTTGGGGAAGATGGTAGCAGCAATGGAGGCAGTCCCTTTCGCGCAGTTTCATCTGCGTCCACTACAATGGGACATTCTCCGCCAATGGGACGGGAAGTCGACGTCCCTAGACAGGAACGTCTCCCTTTCTCAGGCGGCCAAGGAATCTCTTCGGTGGTGGCTTCTTCCCACCGCTTTGTCGAAAGGAAAGTCATTTCTACCTCCATCCTGGGAGTCTATCGGGGTGGGGAGCAGTGTTTCTCCACCACAGGGCTCAAGGGACGTGGACTCAGGAAGAGTCCACCCTTCAGATCAATGTTCTGGAAATCAGAGCAGTGTATCTTGCCCTACAAGCCTTCCAGCAGTGGCTGGAAGGCAAGCAGATCCGAATTCAGTCGGACAACTCCACAGCGGTAGCGTACATCAACCACCAAGGTGGAACACGCAGTCGGCAAGCCTTCCAGGAAGTCCGGCGGATTCTGACGTGGGTGGAAGACACCGCATCCACCATATCCGCAGTTCACATCCCAGGCGTGGAAAACTGGGAAGCAGACTTCCTCAGTCGCCAGGGTATGGACCCAGGGGAATGGTCCCTTCACCCGGACGTGTTTCAGAAGATCTGTTGCCGCTGGGGGATGCCGGACGTCGACCTGATGGCGTCACGGCACAACAACAAGGTCCCGGCTTTCATGGCACGGTCTCACGATCACCGAGCTCTGGCGGCAGACGCCTTAGTTCAAGATTGGTCACAGTTCCGGCTACCTTATGTGTTCCCACCTCTGGCATTGTTACCCAGAGTGCTGCGCAAGATCAGGGCCGACTGCCGCCGCGCCATCCTCGTCGCTCCAGACTGGCCGAGGAGATCGTGGTACCCAGATCTGTGGCACCTCACGGTGGGCCAACCATGGGCACTACCAGAACGACCAGACTTGCTGTCGCAAGGGCCGTTTTTCCATCTGAATTCTGCGGCCCTGAACCTGACTGTGTGGCCATTGAGTCCTGGATCCTAGCGTCTTCAGGATTATCTCAAGGGGTCATTGCCACCATGAGACAGGCTAGGAAACTATCCTCTGCCAAGATCTACCACAGGACGTGGAAGATATTCTTATCTTGGTGCTCTGCTCAGGAAGCTTCTCCCTGGCCATTTGCATTGCCTACTTTTCTTTCCTTCCTGCAATCCGGATTGGAAAAAGGTTTGTCGCTCGGCTCCCTCAAGGGACAAGTCTCAGCGCTATCTGTATTTTTTCAGAAGCGCCTAGCACGACTTCCTCAGGTACGCACGTTCCTGCAAGGGGTTTGTCATATCGTCCCTCCTTACAAGCGGCCGTTAGAGCCCTGGGATCTGAACAGGGTTCTAATTGCTCTCCAGAAGCCGCCTTTCGAGCCTATGAGGGATGTTTCCCTTTCTCGCCTTTCACAGAAAGTGGCCTTTCTAGTAGCGGTCACGTCTCTTCGGAGAGTGTCCGAGCTAGCAGCGCTGTCATGCAAATCTCCCTTCCTGGTGTTTCACCAGGACAAGGTAGTTCTGCGCCCGATTCCGGAGTTTCTCCCTAAGGTGGTATCCTCCTTTCATCTCAATCAGGATATCTCCTTACCTTCTTTGTGTCCTCGTCCAGTTCATCAATGTGAAAAGGACTTGCATTTGTTGGATCTGGTGAGAGCACTCAGAATCTACATTTCCCGCACGGCACCTCTGCGCCGCTCGGATGCTCTCTTGTCCTTGTCGCTGGCCAGTGTAAAGGGTCGCAGGCTTCCAAGTCAACCTTGGCTCGGTGGATCAAGGAACCAATTCTTGAAGCCTACCGTTCTGCGGGGCTTCCGGTTCCCTCAGGGCTGAGAGCCCATTCTACCAGAGCCGTGGGTGCGTCCTGGGCATTACGGCACCAGGCTACGGCTCAGCAGGTGTGCCAGGCGGCTACCTGGTCGAGTCTGCACACTTTTACCAAACATTATCAGGTGCATACCTATGCTTCGGCGGACGCCAGCCTAGGTAGACAAGTCCTTCAGGCGGCGATTGCCCACCTGTAGAAAAGGGGCCGTTTTTACGGCCCTATCATGAGGTATTATTTTACCCACCCAGGGATTGCTTTTGGACATCCCAATTGTCTGGGTCTCCCAATAGAGCGACAAAGAAGGGAATTTTGTTTACTTACCGTAAATTCCTTTTCTTCTAGCTCTAATTGGGAGACCCAGCTCCCGCCCCTGTTTTTTGTATACACATGTTGTTCAGGTTGAATGGTTTCAGTTCTCCGATATTCCTTCGGATTGAATTTGCTTAAACCAGTTTATGGGCCTTCCTCCTTCTTGCTTTTGCACTAAAACTGAGGAACCCGTGATTCCACGGGGGGTGTATAGGCAGTAGGGGAGGGGCCTTACACTTTTGAGTGTAATACTTTGTGTGGCCTCCGGAGGCAGTAGCTATACACCCAATTGTCTGGGTCTCCCAATTAGAGCTAGAAGAAAAGGAATTTACGGTAAGTAAACAAAATTCCCTTCTTTTCTTCTAGTTTATCCAGATGTTTTTTATCAGCCTCAATCAATATTGAGAGAAATGAGAGGGAGCACGCATCGCATGCTTCCTCCCATCTCTTTGCCAGTTGTTCCTCTTCCAACGAGAAGGACGGCATGACTTGAACTCGTAAACCGCGTGGTATAAATTTCCGCTGACTATAGTGCTCTAGAGAGGCCTTATTCCACCACGTCTTTGTTCTTCTGTATAATAGCTCTTTTAAGATGTTTTTTTCTTGGACAATATCCTCTGAAGTACTCTCCGCTGCATCACCACTTATATCTCCAAAAATAGATGGTAGTTTATTTAACCATGTAGAGTCACGATTTTTGAAATCCATGTTGGTGATTTCTCCTAAAACAACAACCGATATTTTACTCACAAGGAGATAATCTATATCAAAAACAATCACGTGGTCCCTGAGTGCATCTCAATCAGTAATCCAATAAATCACTACAGTGACCATTTCAAAATATACAGTTAATCTTTATTATCATGATTAAAAAAACATATACACTAAGGACATAAATAAAAACAGATAAGGTGTAAAGCGGAGGGTCTGTCCAGATAACCACTAGTCAGTTTTACAATGTGAAACCATATAGCTCCATGAGGTGTACCATAGATCCTCAATTATACTACACATAAGGTGATTTTAATCAGCTGAGCTTATAAAGGTTAATCTCTGATGGTTCTCATAGATTCTATATAAAAGAGAGACAGAACATCAATCAGATATAACACGCATATTGATGCGCATGGTATTGCACATAAGGTGACCTCAATATGTATCTATCAAAGTCTATATGTGTAATGGTTGCCATTTTTGGGAAGATTCCCTGGAGGTATACAACAAAATGGCGCGTACTCCCTCTATACACAGCGTCATGAGTGCTGACGCTGCTGTGCGCGTGCGTGGTTTCTCCTCCTCCTGCCTCGGGCTGCCGGCGCGTCATCACAGGCGACTCGGTCGCCTCTCCTGACGCTCCTGCGTCTCGTGGTGGGGGAGGAATGCCGTCGCATGCGTATCAGCAGCGCCCGGTAAGCAGAGCGCTTAATTGAATAGACATTTCAGCTGTGCGGGAGCTATATTAAGTGCCCTGACATCCCCTCACATCACTCCCTGACGAAGCTACGTGAAACGATCGTTGGAGTGGTGTGGGGGGTCTGTCTTCACCAGGTATTATATCATAATAATCTATTGACATTCAGTATTATATGGATTGATGCACCGAATATATGTGCATTGCATCTAACAGTGTTTAAATCAAATGTATCTTTCCATGTGATTTTCTTATATGTTACACTGGTCTGATGTCCTTTTCTGAAAACTCCATGGAAACTACCATAGATTAACCCCTGATGGGTTCAGCTGATTGAGGTCACCTTATGTGCAATACCATGCGCATCAATATGCGTGTTATATCTGATTGATGTTCTGTCTCTCTTTTATATAGAATCTATGAGAACCATCAGAGATTAACCTTTATAAGCTCAGCTGATTAAAATCACCTTATGTGTAGTATAATTGAGGATCTATGGTACACCTCATGGAGCTATATGGTTTCACATTGTAAAACTGACTAGTGGTTATCTGGACAGACCCTCCGCTTTACACCTTATCTGTTTTTATTTATGTCCTTTGTGTATATGTTTTTTTAATCATGATAATAAAGATTAACTGTATATTTTGAAATGGTCACTGTAGTGATTTATTGGATTACTGATTGAGATGCACTCAGGGACCACGTGATTGTTTTTGATATAGATTATCTCCTTGTGAGTAAAAAATTGCCTATGGTAAGACAAGATTTAACTTGTGAAGTAATTCTACTTTTTTGTTTTTGACAGTTTGTTACCGGCAATAAAATAAATAAAAATAAAAAAAAAAAGTTTCCATAAAAGGGTATTCCATAAAAGGGTACTCCAAGATCCTATCCCAATATGTAGTAGGTATAATAATTATATTAGCTAATGCCTACAATTAGAAATGTAGTATAGTTCTCCATATTAGCTATGTTGCTTACCTCATGTGCAGGACACTGCAGCTTAGGTACTCGTGGTAACGACCGCTCGTACAGTGAGTTAGTTGCTAGTGGTCGTAGCCATGGATACCGAAGCTGCAATGCCCTACACACATGAGGTAAGTGACAGACAATGAATGGAGAGGAGGCCTAGTATGCACACCCCTTCTACATTCAGTACAAGGTTTTAAGGCCCAATTTATATATATATATAGATAGATATAGATATAGATATAGATATAGACCAGCTCACTCCTGTGAATCACCTGGAACCTCAGCTGACCTGGTTAACTTCGTTGTGCCCGGATCAGGACTTAGGAGTCCATCCATACAAATGTGAACAACGACAAGGCAGAGTCCAGCAATAACGTGAGCAATCCAGGATGCTGTTAAAAACTTTTTTCCTTCTTTTTATTCATAAATTCATTAAAATATAATGGTCCAAGCAATTCAGAACAGCATTATCGCAGGAAAATAGCGCAGATAGGACTACGCGTTTCTGCGGTAAAATCCGCCTTCTTCACGGTCCAGAATCTGATCTGCTTTCCAAACATAGAACCTTATATACATCTCACTCCCATCAGGGTAATTACAAACATGTGTGAGAGATTTAAAAACATGAGCTAGAAAAGCAAATCAAACATGTAAGCTATCCGCATATTGGTCAATATACAGCATGCATAAGAGTTATAAGGAAAGGATTAAGCATTTTGGAGAAAAATACTATCAGAAAATCCAATAACCTGACCATAAAATTATTTTTTAAGTGATACAAAAGCATAACACAGTAGTAATAACCAGCAACATATAATGCAACAATGTATCAATAGTGCATAATGATATCCATGCGATTTATTAAAGCCCTGTGGCATACGGGTCCCCAGCTCAAATATCCACCTACTCTCTCTTGCAAGCACTTTTTTTATGAAAATCTCCCCCTCTCAATGGTCTTTTTACATGCTCTATGCCCATAAAAGAAAAAACGCGTAAATCCCCATTGTGTTTTTTTGAAAAATGTCGGGATACTACTGATGCACCAACCATTGGCAAATTGCTAGCATTTGAAAGATGTTTGCGGATTCTGGTTTTAAGGGGGTTCATCGTGCAACCTACATATTGCATGCGGCATATATTGCAATTAATTAGATAAACTACATTCTCCGTATTACAGTTTATAAAACGAACATTAAACTGTTTTTCATTGGAAATAGATGTAAATATTTTAGACTTATTAGCAAAACCGCAGCACTTACAAATATTAGCACCGCATTTAAAAAATCCTATTGTTTTTAACCAGTTGCTAGGGGAGATTTTGTCTGGATCTTTGAACATGCTAGGTGATAATAATGTAGCTAAAGTTGGGGCTCTTTTTGCCACAAAGGCAATATCATTATTTTCCACAATATTTTTCAAAATATCCTGAGATAATAACGGAAGATATTTTCTGATAATTTTGACAATAGAATTAAACTGAGGACTATAGTTGGTGCTGAAAACTACCCCAGATTTTTTGGAGTCAAATTGTCTTTTTTTCTTAGAAAAATCCAACAGCTTAACCCTATCAATGCCTGCTATTTTTCTTGGCTCTCTCAAAAGACCAATTGGGATACCCCCTTTTTTTTAAATTATTACAAGTTATTTCAATTTCTTCCTCCAATCTATCACTAGATGTGGTATTCCTTTTTAGTCTAATAAGCTCCCCCACAGGAATATTCTGAATGACATGTTTGGGATGACTAGAGGAAGCCATTAAATACTATTGCATGCAGTAGATTTTTTATAGGGAGATATCAAGACCTTATTGCTATCCAAATCTGCGGTCAATTTTAAGTCCAAGAAGTTTGTTGATACCTCATGACCACTACTCGTAAATTTTAGATTGAAATCATTCGAATCCAAATAAGAAAAAAAACTCCTCGCAGACGAGAGACTACCCCTCCAGACAAATATCAGATCATCAATAAATCTACCCAGCCAAACAATATTATCCTTGTATGGGTTATCAATGTTAAAAATATAATTTTCCTCCCACACGGACATAACCAGGTTAGCTAGGGAAGGTGAAAACTTAGCGCCCATGCTCACGCCTTGTGTCTGGAGGAAGTATCTCTCATCAAACGAAAAATAATTATGACTTAAAAGAAACTGAATTGAAGAGACAATAAACTTCTGGATGGAATCCTCGTAATTACTGTATCTGGACAAATAATATGTGATACAGCGTATCGCGACGTGATAGAGGGATATAACCCCACCACATCTCAAGATAGCCACATATAGTCAGATTGCCAGTGAAATTTTTCCATAATCTGTATCATACTTTTGGAATCTTTAAGGTGACTTGGTGTTAACGGCACTAGGGGTTGAAGATAAAAATCCACCCACTCCCCTAGTTTCTCGCTGAATGACCCTATCCCAGACACAATAGGTCTGAGAGGGGGAGGAAAAACCTCTTTATGAACTTTGGGGAGTGAGTGGTATATTGGGACAATCAGTGTTTCACAAAAAATAAACTTCTTAATTCTATCTGAAATGGCACCCATACTGATCCCCTCCTGTAACAGATGTAATAATTCAGAATTAAATGAATTAGTTGGATTTGATGGCAATTCAACATAGGTGCTACTATTTTCCAGATCCAACAAGTTCACCTTCCTGTATAAACCAGCATTGAGAGCTACTACAGCGCCCCCCTTGTCCGCCTGGACAATAAGGAGATCGCTGTTTGCTCTCAGCTCATTAATTGCCCTATGTTCAGAAGTACTCAGATTGAATTTAACCTCTTGATGTAATACCTGGTTGTAAAGAGACACCAACTCACTTTCAATTGTTTCCTGAAAAAAATCAAGGAAAGGAGGTCTCGATTTTACTGGGTAAAATATAGGATTACGAGTCTGAAACCTGTCATTTAAATTCACCCTATGCTCCAGCTCTGTCTCCCCCTCTAGTTGTCTTAGATTGGAGACCGCTACCTGTTCACTAAAATGAATACAATTATTATCCAATGATACACTGGTAGATGATAAATCATTATACACATGAATATTATCCTCATTATAATGAACTTTAAGGGTCAAATTGCGTGCAAATCTATTGATATCAACAATAGTGTCAAATAAATTGAATTTTTTGACTGGAGAGAAACCTAGTCCTTTAGACAAAAGTCCAATTTGTGAATCTGTCAAAATATAACTAGAAAGATTAAATATAGGAATCTCTAACTCTCTGTAGATTTTCATAAAAAAGTGCTTGCAAGAGAGAGTAGGTGGATATTTGAGCTGGGGACCCGCATGCCACATGGCTTTAACAATCGTATGGATATCATTATGCACTATTGATACATTGTTGCATTATATGTTGCTGGCTATTACTACTGTGTTATGCTTTTGTATCACTTGAAAAATAATTTTATGGTCAGGTTATTGGATTTTCTGATTGTATTTTTCTTCAAAATGGTGAATTCTTTCCTTATAACTCTTATGCATGCTGTATATTGATCAATATGCGGATAGCTTACATGTTTGATTTGCTTTTCTAGCTCATGTTTTTAAATCTTTCACACATGTTTGTAATTACCCTGATGGGAGTGAGATGTATATAAGGTTCTATGTTTGGAAAGCAGATCAGATTCTGGACCGTGAAGAAGGCGGATTTTACCGCTGAAACGCGTAGTCCTATCTGCGCTATTTTCCTGCAATAATGCTGTTCTGAATTGCTTGGACCATTATATTTTAATGAATTTATGAATAAAAAGAAGGAAAACATTTTTAACAGCATCCTGGATTGCGCACGTTATTGCTGGACTCTGCCTTGTCGTTGTTCATATATATATATATATATATATATATATATATATATATATATATATATAATATATTAATAATAATAAAATTATTATTATTAGGAGGAGGAATGACCCTTAAAACTTAACAATATTTTGTTTTCAAGTCCAACATACGCTATGGTAAATATCATGTTCACTAAAAGTACTGCAGTTTGCTAATTAATGCTTCCTAATGAATAGTTTGATGACCTGTTGTAATCACTAACGCTTTACAAAATAGTGTTTGACGCCGTATCTTTCCTATACTGTTCAGGAAAGTAGAAGTAGCAGCAGATCCTCCAGTCCCAGTGTGAGGATGATTACTACCTCAGGACCAACCCCTGACAAGCCAGCACGCGGTATTCCATGGGTTTCTGATGATTCAGGTAGCATTACATTTTTATAAAATTTTCTTAAAATTCGTCATCTAAGAAGACCTTTTGTAGTGATTTCTGCAGCTAGTCTAAATATCTAAAGGTGGTTTCCCAGTTATGTAAAACCCTGTTGAGATGGTGCTTTACTGCTAAAACAATGAAATAATACCCGCACGCCGTTCCAGCACTGCGCTCCAATTGGGTGGATCACACTCCCTCTCCCAGGCTCCTAAATGCTGCGATTGCCAGTGGTAGCGGCGTTTAGGAGGTTAAACTGCCAGGGGCGGTGTGGAGACTGTCCCTGGCTGTGACAGACAGAGCGCGGTGCTTGTGCGTGCACAGCTTCTGTGCCCGCTTGATCACCATGACATACATGTACGTAGTTTTGCAGGATCCCCTCCCTGACCATGGCATAAACTTACATCACATGTCGGGAAGTGGTTAAGTGCATACAAATTAAAAGTTTAAAAATTGCTCCATTTTGTTTAATTTTTGCCAATTTCTGATAATTTCACAAATAAACTTAAAAAATATTCTCCTAAATTTACCGCTATCATGAAGTACACTGTCATGAAAAAAACAATCTGAGTCAACGGGATCCATTGAAGCATTTCAGAGTTATAACCTCATAAAGTGACACTGGTCCGAATTGCAAAAAACGGCCTGGTCATGAAGGTGAAAACCAGGCTGGAGGGTGAAGGGGTTTATCCCAGTTTGTGATGAGACAGCGGTTCTATCCCCACAACAGCGCTCCCGCGATGTGATCACTAGATGCCATCAGTGTTAGGACAGCTAGAGGACAGCTGATATCCCCCATGTCTGTCATCACTGTAACCCTGTGAGAACCAGCCCGTGGCCGAACTTCAGAAGAGACTGAGAGCTCTCCAGTATTCAGCAATACTGTCATTCAGATGATTGCAAGTTCAAGTCCCTTAAGGAGACTAACAAATATACGAAAAAGGAATAAAAAAAATATATAAAAGTGCATATCCGCACCCTTCTCCTCCCCCCCATTAAAAATTAAAAAAATAAACAAAAATGTATTTTGGTATTAGTGTGTTTGTAAAAGTCCAATCTATCAAAACATAAAATAATCTGATCTGTAGACTGCACAAAAATAAAAAAAATGAAACCGCCAACATTTTTTGGCAGCCACAGCAACAAAAAAAAATGAAGTAACAGGAAATCAAAAATTGTGTATATACCCCAATATGATGTTAGAGAAAACATTCTGTCCCGGTACAAACCACCACCCCTCATACAGCTTCATTTACCGAAAATTGTAAATGTTATGGCTCTCGGAGAGGGGCAACATGCACATTTTTTGTTACCACTGAAGGGGCACCAATCGCCAGGATTTTTGTATATAAGCTAAAGCCAGTGCTACACTGGCACTAATCAGGCTGATTCTCTACATACCTTTAGTGGTCAGCTCAGATGTTTTAGGTTTTGAAATCCAAGAAAGTAAAGTTTTATAAAATGAGCAGCTTGTTGAGTGATAGCAGCAAAGGAGCAGATAATATATTCATGTTTTCCCCTCCCCTTGTTAGTGAGTTAGTTACCTGTGTGAGGTCATACCTATGTGCCCTGCTATCAGCTTTTAGCTGAGGCCCCGCCCCTTCTGGTCACATGGGTATGACCTCACCACAGGTCCTACAAGGTCATTTGTACAATACTTATTACTCTTAACGTGGCTTTTGGCTAGTCCCAGTCCAGTCACACAAAAGTGTTGTCAATGGCAAACAGCCTGTGCAGTCCCCTCTTGGGTAGATATGGCTGGTCTTGCTCCCCAGGCTGAAAACATCGCCTGGTTATATGCCAGCTAGCCAGGATCTGTAGTGGTTAACTCTGTGCTACCTGGCTTTCCTCCACTTATAATAAGAATTCGGGAGACACATAGACCCCTTCAATAGCTTGGCCATGTAATAAATCTATACGTATGTGCTGTGCAATACTATTGAGCAGGTGTAGGAAGTGCTGCAAACAATGAATGCTTTCAAAAAAAGCAGTGTTAGCAGATTTAATTATTTATTTTTTATCAATTCGCAAAGTGAATGAACAATAGATAATTGTACATCAATTCAATATTTGGAGTGACCAACCTTTATCTTCAAAACGGCATCAAAGTACACTTGCACACCGTTTTTGAAGGAACTCCCTGACCGAAGTAGTACAGGTGTTCCAAATGCCTTGGAGAACTAACCACATAACTCCAGGGTATGAGGCTTGTGCAAACCCTTCATTCTCTTCATGTAATCCCAGACAGACTCCATGTTGAGATCACTGCCCTATGGGGGCTACATCATCACGTCTAGGATTCCTTGTTCCTTTTCCTGAAGATACCATATTTTTCAGAATATAAGACGCACTTTTTCTCCCAAAAATTTGGGTGGAAAATGAGGTGCATGTCTTAAACCGAATGTAGCTTACCGGGGAGGTGATGGAGAGGAGTCACAGGAGGCAGGGGCTCTACGGGGCGCTGTGGGCTCTGCAGGCAGTGAGGCAGGGGCCGCCATCCTGAATGTCGGCAGTGCGGGCTTCAAATAATGGCGCCCGGAGTCAGTGCATGCGCAGATGGAGCTCTCTGCTCAAGATCTCATCTGCACATGTGCCGCCTCCAGCCAATTGATCTCCAAACAGCGGATTTAATGAAAATGGCACTCGGGGTGGCACGTGCGCAGATGAGAACTGATTTAGCCAACAGCTCAATCTGCGAACGCGCCGACTACAGACGCCTTTTTTTTTTTTTTTTGAAGACCTGCACCGCAGACAGTTCCTGGTTGTTCCTCCTTCCTCACAGAGCCACCGTCTGCAGCGAGCATCTGGGACACCCACTGAGCCGACGGCAGCACCGCCCTACTCAATCACCGCCCCTGCCTCCTCCGACCCCGCTCCACCACCACTGCCTCCATTTTTTTTTTTTCTATAAATTTGGGGTGCGTCTTACAATCCGCTGCGTCTTATAAAATGAAAAATAAGGTAGTTCTTAATGACACTAATTATTATACTGTACCATTCTCTAACCTTTCAGCGAACACACTGCCTTCTGTTACAGCCAAATATGATTTTTCAGGAAGTAGGCATGTGTCTTTCATCTTCTGCACGGTTTCCTTGGCTGACCACTGTATCTATAGTCTGAGCTTGAACAATAGTGTGTGAAATCTTTCTGCTTTGAAATCTTTTCCTTGGAGAGACCTTTCTAATGCAGTGGTGTTCACACCAAATATTAATTTGCTTTACATTTTTCTTTTGTTCAGTCACTTTGCAATCTCTCAATTGATATGAATGAATGCTTTCAACTGTTGAAAGGATTCTTACTTTGCAGCATTTTTTCCACACCTGCCTGAAACTTTTGCACAGTAATATATATGTATGTGTATGTATATTGATCTAAAACTATAGGCATCATCAATGGGCTGTAAGCCAGACACTGTGCATCATACACACGTGTGACTAGCGCCCTATGCAAGCCTCATCTGTGTGCATTTTTAATAGGAGGCAACCATCCCCTCCAATGATTTATTTCATCCGGATTTTGCATCTGTGCTACTTTTGCATTTATGATGGGAGTGTCTGGTCGGTAAAGTAGGCTGCCTTCTATACACTAAATTTTAATGAATTTGATGGACGTTCTTAGTCACACCCTATCCACCCATGCTTGGCCCATTTTGGTGATTGGAGTGAAAACAATAAAGATTGGAGAAGTTTTGAGATAGGGTATTTCACACCAGAAAACTGGCAAAAACATCTTTCTTAAGCGGGGGCCAATGAGTCTGTATAAATCTATGGTAGCTTCACCCTTTGCTCACTGTTTTAAGATATTTATATTGAATTGTATTTTCTTCATTATATAGATATAAACCATATTATCCATGTTTATGTTTAAGATACCAATGGGTCGGATAACTCAATACCAATGGCATATCTTACTCTGGATCACCAGTTACAGGTTAGTATGAAGATTTTCAAGCTATTTCATAATCTATACTATTAAATGAGTATTCAATTCTGCTTATGATCCTCTTTATATTCCCTCTTTTGCATATTGTTAAAATGGAACTGTACTTTCAATAAACTTTGCATAAATAATAGTACAGGCGAGTATAAGAAACTTTGTAATGTATCTTTTCTGAGAAAACTGCTTCTTTCCTTACTTAGTAGGACGTAGATAGAAATCGGGTATATACCGTACTGATACTCAATGGTATATTAATACAATTCCTTTATTGTTCATACAATGTCCTGACCTGTACATGACCTGTATGAACAATAAAGGAATGCTTAGACACTTCTTAGGGTGCTTTCACATTGTGTTCCTCTCCCCTTTTACTGGCCCCGTTGGAGCTTCCATCCGAACCCCCCACAAAACGGGATTCAGATGTATGCGACAACGCGGCCACTGACTATAATGGTACAGATTGAGTCACTGTCGCGCACCATTTTCGTGGGTATACGTTTACTGGAGGAGGACGGACACCCAGAAGCAGTCTACTTTGTCTGCCTCCGATATGCTCAAAAATGGTGCATGACAGTGACCTCGTGTGCACCATTATAGTCAGTGGCCCCATCGGTGCCTACGTCTGAATCCCGTTTAATGAGAATTTCGGACGGAAGCCCCGACAAGACCACTAAACTGGGAGAGGAACACTATGTGAAAGCGGCCTTACGCTATGCCTTGCCTCCTGAACTTCTCATCCACCCTTTTAAAAGATAAAGAAAAAAATTAACAACCTTATGTCTTTCCTGCTAAAACAAGATGGCCTACTGGATTAGTTTGGTGTCATGTAACACAGCAAAGTAAAGTACATGAATAGAGGAGAATTGAGGAGCAGGGAGGGAAAAGAGAGACACAGATTGGGCTGAGCTTTCTTACAAGTCTTTTACCTCACCCAGAGCTGGATACACATCTACATGCTTTGGGACTGCTTTATATTGTCTTCCATGCTGCTTCTCTGTGAGAGACATCAAAGCAGCTTATCTTCTCCTATCAGCTCCGAGAGCACTGGAAAATGGAGATAAAACCTGTAGAGTTGAAAACTGGTTAAAAATGCAGGATACAGGTCATATAATGGCCATAAGATGAGATATAGGGTTATGTCTCATTTACAGAGACATGATAGTGGAAAGTTACTTGAAAGCACAGTTATCCATTTTAATACTTCTGATCAGTTTATTCCCTATGTAAAACCGTGGTAGGTATATGTTTCTTGTGTATATAATCGATTTATCCTTTCATGTTACACATGATGTTCCCAATTTAATTCTGAAAAAAACTATTTTATCTTCATGTTTTTAATGTCCTGTTTAGCCTCTAGCACCATGTCCAAACTCCAAAGAATCTATGGCTGTGTTTGAGCAGCACTGCAAAATGGCACAGGAATATATGAAGGTGCAAACAGAGATAGCATTATTACTGCAACGAAAGTAAGTCCGCTTTGGAATGGGAAGGGTATGCAATCGTCGATAACTTCTAATAACTCTATGCTTCAGTTATTATATATCCTGTAGAATAAGGATTTACCCTCAATTTTTAGTAATTCTGAAGCTGTTTTCTGGTTTTGCTATTCCTTAAAGAAGCAAAGACAGGATATCGCCGCGAGACTGTGGCAAAATCCTGACAAGTTAAAATGGTGATTTTTTTATTGACGCATTTCTGAGAGCAATTTCTCCTTCAGGACAAAAATCACATGTCATCTTTGTCCTGAAGATGGAGAAATTGCTTTCAGAAACGCGTCGACAATATAATTTGTCTGGATTGTTCCACAGTTGCGTGGCGATATGCCATCCTTGCTGCTTTCAGGAATACTACTACCCCCAGGGATGCTGCAGCAGCCATCTTTGCCTTCTCAGTAGTTGTGGCTTTCACAACTTCCCCAGGTGAGCCTGTTTTTGTCTTGCCACGTTATCCACTATCCTCAGATAAGACCCTATTTGCTACTTTTTTCATTCCATATTATTGCATTTCTGGTTTTACTGATATAGTTTTGGAGTTCTTTGTAATGCATACCATTGTGTTTATTGGGTTTTTGTAAAAAAATTAATTTATTTTACTTTTTTTTTTTTTTTTTTTTTTTTTTTTTTTTTTTTGTAGACAAGAACTAATAGCAGAACTGGACCAGGATGAAAAAGACCAACAAAATACATCTCGTCTGGTACAGGAGCACAAAAAGCTTTTAGATGAAAACAAAAGCCTTTCTACGTATTATCAGCAATGTAAGAAACAGCTGGATGTCATACGAAGCCAGCAACAGAAACGGCAAGGAACGTCATGATTTGGATCCGTTACCAGATGACCTCTCGCTACTGTGCAATGAATGACAATTTGCAAACTTTCCTTTGTTACTTTGAGCATGAAAATGGATCTATTCATTGGATCAGCACGTGAAGCTGCTGGAGAAAATACCGCCATTAAGGGATTGATGTGAACTATGGGTGTATGCATGTTTCATGCCTGTGGAAGGTCCTAATACGTTATATATGAATAGTTTGATTAATCTTCTGTTATATGTAATGCTGATCTTTGCTTCTTACAGAATGCCAAGGATCCTGCTTTCAAAAGAATTTATTTTTTGGTAACAAAATGCTTTTTAGTCCGCTCGCTAATACAACTTCAGTTCCACCGGTTGTCCTTTTCAGGCCGTTTCACATATTCTATTCTCATTGTATTCCTTTAGTTCGGTAATTTATGTTTTACTATCAGTGTGCAGAGAAAAGAAATGTGGGGGTGGTGAACATTGAAATAAAAGGTTTGTTAAAAAAAGGGCAAATTGCCTGGAAATTACTTCTTCAGCTACCCGCCTCAATCTGAACTTAAAAAGTACAGTAAAGAAATATCATACAGTTAAGGTAATCATGCTGATCTTGTTGGGTAATGGGATATTTTTACATTAAAGGGGTTGTTTGGTGAAAACAAGTTTTGTCTAGTTATGAGCCAACTGCTTAGAGATCGGTAAACTTATGGAGCATTATGATGCTATGTACTCGTTTACAGAGTACAGTGAAAGTCAATGGTGAGCTTGTGATTTTTATTTTTTTTTTTTATTTTTTGGAAAATCTCACTAAAAAAATGCTACAGTTCCCCATTCACTTCCATTATATTCTGTAAACAAGCACCTCTGGACCATCAAGCAATTCACTCCTCACGAGTTATGACCTATCTTTAGGAAAGGTGAAAACTATCATCGGTTTGAGTGGGACCCGCACCAATTGGTTAAATAGACAACTTTGGTGTCCAACCTGCCGTTCCCTTTTCTTTATCGTTCCTATGGGAGACCCAGACATTGGGTGTATAGCTTCTGCCTCCGGAGGACACACAAAGTACTACACTAAAAAGTGTAGCTCCTCCCTCTGAGCCTATACACCCCCTGGAGAACCAGATCTAGCCAGTTCATTGATTTGTGTTCAGGAGGCATACATCCACACATGCATTCTCATCTGATTTTTCATTTTTGGAAAGATTTTGAAGAAAAGCGGGTCCAAGTCTGGACCCCCGGCATGTCCCTTCTCACCCCACTGTCGACGGTGCGGTTAAGGTTGATTCCAAGGCTGGAGCCTTACATGCCGCGCTCCTTCACCATCCCTCGGGCTCTGGCTTGAAGTGGGAGCCAGCACGGTTCTCCATGCTTTGCAGGAGACCGGTCTCCATCCGCAGCCCTTCAGGATCCTGCTGGACGGAGCACTCATCCCCAGGGACATGGCCCTGCGTCTCAGCAAGCTAAGTACCTGAGACGTTTATATTCTGGGGGTCCCTGTACTTTATTATGTGGGGAGAGTGTGCGGAGTGAGTTTTCTGACATTTCCGGCCGGTTCTCTGGCTGTCGCCTGAGAACTGCGCCGAGGGTGCCTGCGCGCCGGCCGCACCGCTCAAATTTAGGCCCCGGCTTCGCCGGAGGCCTATTTTCGGTTTCACTGCCCTCGCATGTCATTCATGCAGAGGGACAGTGTGGCTCCGCCCAGCGGCCGTTCTGCACAGGGGAGAGACTCTCCTCACTGAGTACATGTCTCCTCCCCTGTAAGTCTCTTTAGCCCTCCAGATCCCGCTCTCAGGGTTGGCCTCGCCCCCTCTCCTCGCTCCGGCGCCATTTTATCAGCGTTTTCTCTGCAATCAGCACTGGCTGCAGCATCCCTGCTGAAGTGCTTGGGGGTCCGGGCTTCGGGATCTGGAGGGTATACAACACCGCTCCAGCGGTCTGGTAAGCCACAACCTCTGGTTGTGGGCCCCTGTATATACTCTCTGGGGGTCACTCTGGCAGAGCCCCCACTTCAGCAGCATGTCTCACACGAGGAGCAAGGCTCCAAAGCTATATTCAGTATGCACTGCATGTAAGCTCGTGCTGCCTGAACCGAGCACATATCCACATTGTGATGCCTGCTCTAACCTGACAATGCCTCAGCCTGGAATCGCCCCCCCAGTGGTCTCTCCGGCTGCTCCGGCTCCTGTGGCTGAACCCCCGGCTTGGGTAGAATCCTTCTCTAGGTCAATCTCCCAGTCTTTTGCCGACTCCATGGGACAGCTGTCCCGGACTTTGCTGAACATGCATCAGCCCCCTTCACAGGGTGCCTCTGCTGCTAGGGCTCTGTCAGCGGAGCTCACAGAGGATTCATCATCTGGTCCCAGACCCCGTCCTCCTAAAAGGAGACGCAGGGCTCCCTCTCCTTCCTCGTCCCGCGGCTCTGTTTCAGAAGCTGACTCGCCGGACGAGGAGGATGCCTTTACTGGGGGCTCGGAGGCTACCTCCATGTGCCCCATTGATCTGTCCGAAAGTGACTCAGATGTTAGTGATTTGATTGCGTCCATTACTTCTGTACTGGACCTCAATCCGCCAGTATCAGAGGAGCAACCCTCTCTGGCAGAAAAGCACCAGTTTACCTTGCCTAAGAGGACAAGGAGTGTGTTCTTTAACCACTCCAGTTTTCAGGCCACTGTGACCAAGCCTAGGGCCTGTCCTGACAAACGCTTCCCAAAGCGTGGTTCTGATGACCGTTTTCCCTTTCCACCTGAGGTGGTCAAGGAGTGGGCTCATTCACCTAAGGTAGACCCCCCGGTGTCTAGACTCTCAGCCCGGACCGTTGTGTCGGTGGCTGACGGCACTTCTCTTAAGGATTCCACTGACCGCCAGGTTGACCTTCTGGCCAAATCTGTATATGAGGCGGCAGGGGCCTCGTTCTCCCCATTTTTTGCAGCAGTGTGGGCTCTCAAAGCCATCTCTGCTTCTCTAGAGGAGATGCATTCCCTCACCAGGGAATCTATGCCCGAAATGGTTGCCCTAACTTCCCAAGCTTCAGCTTTTTCATCCTATGCCATGTCTGCCATGCTGGAGGCTTCTCACCGCACTGCGGTGGCTTCGGCTAATTCCCTCGCTATCCGCAGGATCTTGTGGCTTCGAGAGTGGAAGGCAGATGCTTCTTCAAAGAAGTACCTTGCTGGGCTCCCTTTTGCTGGGTCCAGGCTATTCGGTGAACAACTGGATGAAATTATTAAGGAAGCTACTGGCGGGAAGAGTACTTCCATGCCACAAACCAAAACCAGGAAACCTGTCCAGGGTAGGAACCAGTCGAGGTTTCGTTCCTTTCGTTCCTCCAGCTGGTCGTCCTCTAAGCCCTCGGCCTCGTCCACTAACTCAGCCAAGGACCAGAAATCCAACTGGCGCCCAAAAGCGCGTCCACAGAAGACCGCAGGAGCTGCTGCCACTAAGGCAGCCTCCTCTTGACTATCTGTCCGCGCCAGCAACGTCCTTAGTCGGTGGCAGGCTCTCCCACTTTGGCGACGTGTGGTTTCAACACGTCTCCGATCAGTGGGTGCGGGATATCATCTCCCACGGCTACAGGATAGAATTCTCTTCCAGCCCGCCAAACAGATTTTTTCTGTCAACTCCTCCCTGCTCCAAGGCCGCCACCTTCTTTCAGGCCGTGACATCCTTGCAGGCCAACGGAGTAATTGTACCGGTTCCTGCCCGGGAATGGTTCAGAGGTTTCTACTCAAATCTCTTCCTAGTCCCCAAGAAGGACTGTTCCTTCCGGCCCATCCTGGATCTCAAGCTTCTCAACAAGCATGTTCAGGTGCGGCATTTTCGCATGGAGTCTCTGCGATCAGTCATTGCCTCAATGACCCGAGGGGATTTCCTGGCATCCATCGACATCATAGATGCCTATCTGCATGTGCCAATTGCAGTTTCACACCAGCGTTGGCTACGTTTTGCAATCGGAGAGGAACATTTCCAATTCGTGGCTCTCCCCTTCGGGTTAGCCACGGCCCCTCGGGTATTCACCAAGGTCATGGCAGCAGTGGTTGCGGTTCTGCACCTCCAGGGGTTGGCAGTGATTCCTCACCTGGACGACCTTCTAGTCAAGGCTTCATCCAGCGCAGACTGTCAGCGGAGTGTCTCGCTCACTCTCGCCACTCTAGCCCAATTCGGGTGGCTTGTCAATCTGCCCAAATCCACTCTGACTCCGACCCAGAGGCTCACGTACCTAGGGATGCAGTTCGAGACTCTGCCGGCACTTGTGAAGCTGCCCTTAGTCAAACAGCAGTCCCTCCAACTGGCGGTGCGCTCTCTGCTGAGGCCCCGCCGTCATTCCATCAGGCACCTAATGCAGTTGCTGGGTCAGATGGTGGCGTCAATGGAGGCTGTTCCCTTTGCCCAGTTCCATCTGCGTCCTCTGCAGCTGGACATTCTCCGCTGTTGGGACAAGCGGACTTCCTCCTTGCACAGGCTAGTGGCTCTGTCGCCACAGACCAGGAGCTCTCTTCAGTGGTGGCTTCGGCCCCTCTCTCTGTCTCAGGGGCGCTCCTTCCTGGCCCCGTCCTGGGTGATCCTCACCACGGATGCCAGTCTATCCGGCTGGGGAGCGGTATGTCTCCACCACCGAGCGCAGGGCACTTGGACTCCGTCCGAGTCAGCCCTCTCGATCAAACCAGAGCTGTGCTTCTAGCTCTCCTAGCCTTTCACCACCTGTTGGCGGGCAAGCACATCCGAGTCCAGTCAGACAACGCGACAGCGGTTGCCTACATCAATCACCAAGGCGGGACACGCAGCCGCCTGGCAATGTTGGAGGTTCAACGCATCCTTCAATGGACGGAGGACTCAAAGTCCACCATATCCGCAGTCCACATCCCAGGCGTGGAAAACTGGGAAGCAGATTATCTCAGCCGTCAAACCGTGGACAGTGGCGAGTGGTCCCTGCATCCGGCAGTGTTTCAGTCAATCTGCCGCAAGTGGGGCACTCCGGAAGTGGACCTAATGGCATCCCGTCACAGCAACAAGGTTCCGGTTTACGTGGCTCGCTCTCACGATCCTCAGGCCTTTGCAGGGGACGCTCTGGTTCAAGACTGGTCCCAGTTTCGTCTGTCCTACGTGTTTCCCCCTCTAGCTCTCTTGCCCAGAGTTCTGCGCAAGATCAGAATGGAGGGCCGTCGGGTCATCCTCATTGCTCCGGACTGGCCCAGGCGAGCTTGGTACCCAGACCTGCTCCATCTGTCCGTAGAGGTGCCGTGCCATCTTCCGGACCGTCCAGACCTTCTCTCACAAGGTCTGTTTTTCCGCCAGAACTCTGCGGCTCTCAGATTGACGGCGTGGCTCTTGAGTCCTGGATCTTGACGGCTTCTGGTATTCCTCCTGAAGTCATTTCCACTATGACTCTGGCTCGGAAGTCTTCCTCGGCCAAAATCTATCACAGGACTTGGAGAATTTTCCTGTCCTGGTGTCGCTCTTCCGGCCATGCTCCTTGGCCTTTTTCCTTGCCGACCCTTCTGTCCTTTCTACAGTCTGGTCTGCAGCTAGGACTATCCCTCAATTCCCTCAAGGGACAAGTCTCGGCTCTGTCAGTACTGTTCCAGCGGCGTATCGCCCGGCTGGCTCAAGTGCGCACCTTCATGCAGGGCGCGTCTCACATCATTCCGCCTTACCGGCGGCCCTTGGATCCCTGGGACCTCAATTTGGTCCTCACGGCCTTGCAGAAACCCCCCTTTGAGCCTCTTAGGGAGGTTTCTTTGTTTCGTCTTTCACAGAAAGTGGTCTTTCTAGTGGCCATAACTTCCCTCAGGAGAGTCTCTGATTTGGCTGCGCTCTCTTCGGAGTCACCTTTTTTGGTTTTTCATCAAGACAAGGTGGTTCTCCGTCCGACTCCGGACTTTCTCCCTAAGGTGGTTTCTCCTTTCCACCTTAACCAGGACATTTCCCTGCCTTCCTTTTGTCTGGCTCCTGTTCATTGCTTTGAAAAAGCGTTGCATACTCTGGATCTGGTGCGGGCGCTCCGGATCTGTGTGTCTCGCACCGCTGCTCTTAGGCGGTGCACCTCTCTTTTTGTGCTAACCACAGGTCGGCGTAAGGGCCTCTCTGCTTCTAAACCGACCTTAGCTCGTTGGATTAGGTCGACCATTTCCGATGCCTACCAGTGTTCTCAGGTGCCTTCCCCGCCGGGGATCAAGGCACACTCAACCAGAGCTGTCGGTGCCTCTTGGGCTTTCAGGCACCAGGCTACGGCTCAGCAAATCTGTCAGGCTGCCACTTGGACTAGCCTGCATACCTTTTCAAAGCACTACCAAGTGCATGCTCATGCTTCGGCAGATGCGAGCTTGGGCAGACGCATCCTTCAGGCGGCTGTCGCCCATTTGTGAAGTTAGGTTTCGCCTACTTCTCAGTTTTTTGTTTATTCCCACCCATGGACTGCTTTGAGACGTCCCAATGTCTGGGTCTCCCATAGGAACGATAAAGAAAAAGAGAATTTTGTTTACTTACCGTAAATTCTTTTTCTTATAGTTCCGTATTGGGAGACCCAGCACCCTCCCTGTTGCCTGTTGGCAGTTTCTTGTTCCGCGTGTTATCACCGGCTGTTGTCGTGGACAGAGGCTCCGGTTGTTCCGGTTCTTGCTCTGTCTTTACTTGTGGGTGGCTATTCTCCTTCAGCTTTTGCACTAAATTGGCTAGATCTGGTTCTCCAGGGGGTGTATAGGCTCAGAGGGAGGAGCTACACTTTTTAGTGTAGTACTTTGTGTGTCCTCCGGAGGCAGAAGCTATACACCCAATGTCTGGGTCTATAAGAAAAAGAATTTACGGTAAGTAAACAAAATTCTCTTTTTTTTCAACGGAAATAAAAGTTGCCCACTATTAATTTAATTGGTGTGCTACTAAGGTAACTTGTACCGATCAGAATGTTATCACCTATCCTGTGGATAGGTGCCGACTTATTTTCACTGGACAGCCCCATTAGGTATTAAAATTCAAGGATAGTCTCCCTATATGGAACATGTGAGAGCAGATTACTCATAGTAATAAATGGAGTTATTCACTGGTATTGCTTTATAATTATGAAAAAAAGATTTGTATATCTTCATTGACATAGTGTAAATGGGTTATACACATATAACATCTGTATTTCCTATAGACCTAATCAGTGGGGTCTTACTGCTGGGGCCCCCTAGCAATTCTGAGAATTTGGGCCCTGTGTCCCGCCTTAAGGAATGGAAGTGCCCATACATGACCACTGCTCCCTACACAAGGGGCAATATGTGGCACCAGTTTGCCAGCACTCCCAACAATCATACAATCAGGCCGCTCCGTTAATGGATTTGGAGGATTACTTGCATAAAGAGTGAAAATAAAATTGGAGAAAAATGAAAAATTTTCTCTTACTTTCCTTCCAGTCAAGACCAACTGCCTATTGTCTTTTGCACTTATGTGACTGACATTAATTGTCATGACAAAATATTTTCATGTGTGAATAAAATGGGGAAAAAAAAAGACATTTCTGATAAGATATAAAGGGGTGCAATCTGGTGCTGTCCCTTCTGCACAGTGCTTCTAGTATTTGCTTACATGCCAATGACACATAACCACTGCAGCCAATAACCGGGACAAAGAAGTCAACAGAAAAGGGGTGAACAGGAGCAGTTACCAAAACTTGATGGCAAAGAACGTATTAAAATAAAGAGAAAATGCTACTTTTCACAGCAAACAAGTGCAACACCACCATAAAAACAAGTTCTTCAAGAAGAAGAGGCTTCATAAGAGAAAATGAAGCCTCTATTGCTTCAGGTCTGAAAAACTCCATTCACTTGTCAAGAAGCCACTAATTAACTGGGAAATAACTAAAGTAGGAAATTGAGGACATTTGCATTGGAAATAGAAATCTGGTATCCTTGAATACTGAGTGAGATTAGGGTCAAAATGTTAAGGTAACATGAATAATTTCAATAGTCCTCTTCAAAGGCTCTTTTCATGGGGTGGGATATATTCCGGTGCAAGTAAAAGTTCAGTTCTTAAAGGGAACCTGTCACCAAGTTTTCCAGTTTCCCAATATAAACTACAGCCACCACTTTAACTGCTGTATTACTGCGGTCCATCAACCTGTGTCTAAGGCCCCCAACTCCCCTGCATATGAAAAAATATACTTTATATATTTCTTGCCTGGTCTGATGGAATTTTTTTTCTTTTCTCGACACCCCTTCCATCCCTGCTGCTGATGTCCTTCTGGCTTGATTGATGTGGATAGTACACCTTATGTCATCCACAGATGTCTGCGAATCTGCACAATTAAAGGAGCCCTTTGCTCTTTAATATCAAGGGCATTGCAAAATCCTGTAATGCACCAATGCCTAATAACTGGAAGTGCATGCTCATTGCAGGACTCTTAGTAGAGCAGAACAAAGTGTGGCTGCACTTCAACTACACAGGCGCAAGATTCGTAGTGATCTGTCGATGACGTAGGATTTGTCGTCTACATCAGTGATCCAAGAGGACTGCATTTGCAGAGATTGATGAGGCGCCAGGAAAAGAAAAAGATGCCCATAGGACCCAGACCAAGCAGAATGACAAAAGTATCACTGGTATTTTTTGTCATAGGCAAGCGGGTTGGGGGCTTAGCTACAGGTCGATGGACTGTGGGAAGAGATCCAAAGTGGCTTTAGTTCACATTGGGAAAACCTGGTGATAGGTTCCCTTTTAAAGTTGATGGGAGTTGGAAGCATTAACAATGGGCAAGCTTAAGAGTAAGCCAAGAAGTACTGAAAAATGGTCTGAGGAATCATGTTTTCTTTTACATTATGTGGATAACCGTATGGTTCTTCATTGAGTAATCAACTGAACACTGATGCTCTGGAAATAATGCTTGGTATGGTACTACATTAGAACCACAGCAAGTGTCCATTAATTTAATTCTGCTAGAATAGGATCTATTTTGCCTTGTACTTTCAGGGTGTGGCTGCCTCCATCTTGGTGATGCACTCTTCTCCATTTTTGTTATTAGAGAGTGGTGGTGGATCTTCCTCCCCTTGTCATTTAGAGACCAAGGATGGCATCACACAAATTAATAAGAATGTGCTAAAGAACCTTAAGAGCGTTTGTATAGCCGTAATGCAATGTAGAATTCATCTACTCAGTGTTTGCTTTTATAGCCGTAATGCAATGTAGAATTCATCTACTCAGTGTTTGCTTTTATAGCCGTAATGCAATGTAGAATTCATCTACTCAGTGTTTGGATTTATAGCCGTAATGCAATGTAGAATTCATCTACTCAGTGTTTGGTTATTCCACTTGCTTAAGCTGCGGTAACTCCACCACAGCAATCTACACTTGTATAATGTTTCTCTTTGTGCCTCATTTCATTTGTTCTATGGAAAGCTGGTAAGCAGGTGTAAAATGGAATACTTTGCACAATGTTCTGCTGGGGAACTTTAGTACTTAGCGTCAATGTGACTAGTACTAGTAAATGTACCTACTACCTAAATATTGCTGCAGGCCAGAAACACCTTTCATAGTCATGGGCAGTAGCCCTCGTTTTGGCATAAATGCAGTGTTAAGGAATGCCAACTCCGTACCCTACCCAATCTCAGTGCATTGTCAGTCGACACCCATTATTTATTCCAAATCAAGCTTCTATCCTCTTCCATTTATCCTGGAAGCAGTCCCTGTGCCTTTTACATTTCAAAAGGGGCCTCTGGCATTTTTCCTGCTATAGTAATTTACCAAACATTAAACTAGGTAGTTAGGACCAGGAGGGAGGAGGATTCCTGCAGAGCTGAAAGCTGATCAGAAACCTTAAATGAGACTCTTGCCAACTACTTGATGAGGTCACTGCTCATAAATAGCTATCGGCAAATAGTAACTATTGGTGTTCGGATAATGCTTACTGAATACAAAGTACCATTCCAGTATTCGTCACTGCAAGAAAAATGCTCTTTTTTCCCCTTTGACTTGCATTAGATTCGTTATTTGTGATGAATACCGGAATAGTACTTTGGGATTCATTACGAATAATCCAAACACAAATGGTTACTGTTCGCCCATCTCTACTCATAAAGTGTGTAATGCATATATAAAATGTGTTGTTTTTTTTTTTGTTTTTTTTAATGTGTATAGGACACTTTATGGGTAATTTGTATATACACACATACTCTGTATTCATTGTGACTATACACTCCTCAACCTTTGAAGTTGGGATACCAAGAATGGATAGTCATATAATTATGAAAATCACAGGATCTATAGATATGTTACTAATATTCAAATGATAAAAAAAGTACTTAAATGTTCAAAACTTCTTGATTTATTCACCATTACGTCTCATCACCACATACAGAAATAATATGGTAGCTTTAGACAGCTGTGCCTTTTGAATACTTGGTAGCCACCCCATGAATGTTTAGCAGGTTAAATGGTTTTCATTAGTATGAATCCTACCCATCACCCACCTATAACATGAGGGAGCCTCCTGCGTCATGTTGTGTATTTATGTCTGAACATGGTGTAAGTATAACTGCTTTTTCGCTGACGCCTCATTGGGGGACACAGCACCATGGACCATGGGTGTTATGCTGGCTATCCATAGGAGGACACCAAGTAGATACAAAAGCATAGCTCCTCTTCTGCAGTATACACCCCCTGGCCGGGCCAGGCAACCTCAGTTTTAGCTTAGTGTCTGTAGGAGGCACATCTTTCAAGGTTTTGTTATTTTTTGAGGGCGACAGTTTCCTTTTGGGACCGATCTCCCAATACCATCAACGGGCGGGAACGCGAAGTGTCGTCTCCACGTAACCCCTCCTGCGATGCTGGATCCTGGGCTGCCTTTTACTGGACGACGGGTCCCACAGACACCGATTTTCCAGAGCCCAGGGCAGAGGCACAATTCCTCAGTTCCTCTTTGCAGGTACTGAGTTGAACATTGCACCTGTGTGGCCGGACACAGCAAGCTGACTCTTTCTGGCTATTTCTACTGCCTGGACTGAGGCAGTGTTAAGGTGAGATTCCCCCCTGACTGGTTTCCCAGACAAAGGGAGAAAAGATGGTGCAGGGAAGGCTCCCAGGACTACTGAATTTACAGTATTTATTATGAGAAAGTCCCTTGCTGATTGCAAGGAGGAGAGCCCCAGGGATCCTGAACACAGTGTTAATTTTTCTCTAGCTTGCTGGCTGGAGGAGGGGGAAGTCCCTTGCTGTTTGCAGAAAATCCTGCACAGATAATTTACCGGTGGCGGGGGAGGGCCCAGAGCTCAGGAACTCACACTGTTTATTTGCTCTGCTTATTTGCTCTAGCTGCATGCTCTGATTGCAGGAAAGCTGGCAGAGATAATCCACCGGCGACAAGCTGTGTGCTGACTGGAGGGAAGGGGAGAAAAACTGTCACAGAAGCTCCCTTCCCACCGTTTTTTGCTACCGATAGCAGGAAGGGGGCACACTGACTTCTTGGTGCTCTTTTGGCGCTAAGCCTCGCCCCCCCCCCCCCCCCAGGAAAGCATGCGAAGTTCTCCACAGAGCTTACTCCTTCCTGAGGACGCAGGGCCATCGGCTGATTCTGGTGAGGTACTTGCTTCACTTGTAGCTCTGCTGAGCATTGCTCCCCCTCCTGGCATACTCCTATTAGGAAAATGCAGAATTCTAAGGGTACTAAGAGATTATTCAGCCTGCACTGCCTGCCACGCTGAGCTACCACATAAACACACCTCTTCTCTCTGTGAGTCCTGTGCCCCTATAGCACCCCAAGACCCCCCCGCCACCACCGCTGCAACCGTCAGCCCAGAGCCTAGGGCTCCCAGCCCACCGGAATGGGCAGAGTTTCTGTCCCAATCCATGGAAAAACTGTCACAGAACCTGGTGCTGGCTACGCAATGTCGTCCTCCACAGCCTTCTGGGCCCCTGAACGGTACGCAGCCCGAGGATACCCCTATGGGGATCCTTCTGAGGTAATCCGGGCACATGCTTCACCGGTTGCAGGGATCAGGAAAAGAGAACACGGCCGGGTGTCTCCAGCACTCTCTCATGGCCCCAGGGCTCTCCCTCGGGAGCACACATGCGCCACGGCTTCTGAAGAGCTGGAGGAGGGAGAATGCTGTTTGTACCAGGAGGATTCCTTGGTGTCATCCTCCCCAGATGATCAAACTGCAATAGACTTCCTTATAGCAGCAGTCAACCAAACTCTGCATGTGGAGGATCCCCCATCCACTACCACTGACCATGCGGTCTCCTTTAAGAGGGCAAGGAAACCCCAAAAGGTTTTCGCTGATGATCCAGAGTTTTCAGGATATCCTCACAAAGCAAAGGGAGAAGCCTGACAGGCGCTTCGGTAACCAAAAGCTCATGGATTCCCGGTACCCTTTTGCCTCACCTGCCCCTAAGGGCTGGGCCGATCCGCCCTTCGGTCGACCCCCCGGTCTCCCGCCTTGCCACAAAGACGCTGCTGTCTTTACCCGATTGTTCCTCCATCAAGGACCTGACAGACTGACAGGTGGAGCACCTCACCCGCTCTGCTTTTGAGGCTGTGGGTTCTTCCCTCTCGCCCTCCTTTGCCTCTGTGTGGGTCGCAAAGGCGATCTCTGTCTGGGCAGAATCCCTTAACACTTCGCTTGAGGAATCCCAGTTCACTCATACCTTCACAGAGGTAACAGCTCAAATTGCCGCTGCGGCGGAGTACCTCATGCAGGCCTCCATGGACGCTACTACCTGTGCAGCGTTTGCCGCCTCAAATACCATAGCCATCCGTAGAGCTCTCTGGCTCCGACAATGGCAAACGGACTCTGCCTCCAAGAAGTCTCTCACAGGCCTTCCCTTTTTTTCACACCGATTGTTTGGCGAACGTCTGGACAAGCTCATTTCTGGCGCCACGGGAGGAAAGAGTACCTCCCCCAGCTGAAGACCAGGACGACCTTCACCAGACGTCCTCGTTCCGCTCCTTCGGAACTCATTTGGTTGGTCGACATCCCGTGCTGTCCCCGCCACCAGCCGCGGACTACGCAGGGACCGACCGAACTCAGCTCTCCCCGAAACCCACTTCGTCATGGCAGCCTAGACCGAAACAGTCCAGGACTAGGGAGACTCATCCACGACGTTTTCCCCCCTCATGACTCCTTCGGCGCCCCAAAAGACACACTCATTGTAGGAGGTCGACTGCGGCTCTTTCAACACATCTGGGCTGCCGCCTCAGACGACAAATGGGTGCGAGACCTTGTGTATTCCGGTTACCACATAGATTTTCGGACCCGACCCCCGAGTCCGGTTCTTTCTCTCAAACCCCCCAAAGACTCGAAAACGACGCAAAGCTTTTTTCCCAGCAATCCACTCGCTCCAAACAGCAGGAGTTGATAATACCTGTCCCGGACGACGAGAAGTTCAGGGGTTTTATTCCAACCTCTTTGTGGTCCCCAAAAAGAATGGGTCAGTTCGACCCATCCTGGACCTCAAACACCTGAACAAACATGTGCACGTACGGAGATTCAGAATGGAGTCCCTAAGGTCCATTATTGCATCCATGGTTGAAGGGGAATTCCTCGCCTCCATAGACATCAAGGACGCGTACCTGCACATACCCATTGCCCCAGATCACCAAAAGTTCCTCCGCTTCGCAGTTCAGGACTCCCACTTTCAATTCGTAGCTCTACCCTTCGGCCTTGCCACCGCACCAAGGGTCTTCACCAAAGTCATGGCGGCCGCCATGAGCGTCCTTCACGCCAGGGGAGTAGTCGTTCTCCCTTACTTGGACGACCTCCTCATCAAGGCCCCCTCTTTCCGCGACTGCTCAACCAGCGTACAGATCACTGTGGGCACCCTATCCCGCTTAGGGTGGCTAGTGAATCTAGACAAATCATTCCCGATCCCATCACGATCCATCACCTTCCTGGGCATGTCCCTGGACACACGTCGGGGCTTGATCTATCTCCCTCAGGACAAGGCGATCGCTCTTCAACGAGCGGTACGCTGCCTTCTACGTCCTCCGTCTCGCTCCATTCGATTCAGCATGAAGGTGCTCGGCAGGATGGTGGCGGCTATGGAAGCAGTACCCTTTGCTCAACTGCACCTCCGCCCACTGCAGCTAGCCCTTCTAGCAGCCTGGGACAAGAGCCCCTTCTCCCTGGACAGACATCTTCACCTGATGCCTTCAGTCAGGTACGCACTCCGCTGGTGGCTTCGGTCCTCATCCCTATCGAAGGGGAGATATTTTCTCCCAGTGAACTGGGTGGTCCTGACCACGGACGCCAGCCTCCTAGGCTGGGGAGCAGTGTACCGGCACCACACTGCTCAAGGACGTTGGACGCCCCAGGAGTCTTCCCTACCCATAAACACCCTGGAAATCTGCGCGATCTTCCTCGCGCTCAGGGCGTTCTGCCCTCTGCTAGCAGGTCATCAGATTCGAGTCCAATCGGACAATGCAACAGCTGTAGCCTACATCAATCGGCAGGGGGACACCTGCAGCAAGGCAGTTTATCTCGAGGCCCACAGGATCCTCAGCTGGGCCAAATCGACAGGGTCAGTGATATCAGCGGTACACATACCGAGAGTAGAGAACTGGGCAGCAGACTTCCAAGTCGCCAAGGCCTGGCCGCTGGAGAGTGGTCTCTCCTCCCAGAAGTGTTCCTACACATCTGCACTCGCTGGGGTACACCAGACATGGATCTAATGGCCTCAAAGTTGAACGCAAAGGTACCCGCGTTCATAGCCAGGTAACGCGATCCGCAGTCCATCGGCGCGGATGCTCTAGTCTGCTCCTGGCACCACTTCCGCCTGCCTTACATATTTCCACCTCTACCTCTGCTGCCGCGGGTAATCAGGAAAATCAAGGCAGAGGGAGTCCCGGTGATACTGATAGCTCCGGACTGGCCCAGGCGCGCCTGGTACGCCGAATTAGTACAAATGCTCGTAGACGTACCGTGGCGCCTTCCAGACATCCCAGACTTGCTGACCCAAGGGCCCATTTCCCATCAGAACTCCAGAGCCCTGAAGCTGACGGCATGGCCATTGAGACCTGGGTATTAACAGGAGCAAGATTCTCCCCTGCGGTTATCTCCACCATGATCAGTGCCCGAAAGCCTGCTTCATCCTGCATTTACCACCGTACGTGTAAAATCTTCCTTTCATGGCGCAGGGAAACTAACGTCCAGCCTCTGTCTCTGGCCATCCCCAGAATTCTCGATTTTCTGCAGGTTGGCTCTCAGTTCCCTTAAAGGGCAGGTCTCAGCGCTCCCAATCTTCTACCAATGCCGCCTGGCTCAAAAACCGCAAGTCAAGACCTTCCTCCAGGGCGTTTCCCATCTAGTTCCCCCGTACAAACGGCCGCTGGACCCATGGGACCTCATTCTCGTTCTGGACGGTCTCCAGAAGTCTCCCTTTGAACCTCTCAAGGAATCCTCCCTTGCTCTTCTGTCCTGGAAGGTAACATTCCTGGTGGCAATTACGTCCATCAGACGGGTTTCGGAGCTGGCAGCACTCTCTTGCCGCGAGCCTTTTCTGATCTTTCACCAGGACAAGGTGGTTCTGCGCCCCCTTCCGGATTTTCTTCCAAAGGTTCCTACCCCGTTTCATATGAACGAGGACATTGTTCTGCCTTCCTTTTGTCCACACCCAGTTCATAGGGTGGAAAGGTCTCTGCAATCGTTAGACCTCGTCAGAGCTCTCAGATATTACATATCCATGACAGCCCCCTTTAGGAAAACGGACTCTTTGTTCGTCATTCCTGAGGGGCCTAAGAAGGGACAGGTAGCTTTAAAGGCGACTCTGGCTCGCTGGATTCGCTCTGCGATCCAGGAAGTCTACCGCTTGCAACTCAAGCCCATTCCTAGTGGGCTGCGGGCTCATTCCACGCGAGCAGTCGGGGCTTCGTGGGCCATTTGGCATCAGGCTTCAGTGGAACAGGTGTGTAAGGCTGCGACCTGGTCTAGCCTACATACGTTTTCAAAGCATTACAGAGTCCATACCCAGGTTTCAGCTGAGGCAAATCTGGGTAGGAAAATTCTGCAAACGGCAGTAGAGCACCTCTCTCAGTAGGTGCTCCAGGCTGTCTTGGACTGGTTCCTAGTCCTTGGGTTGCGTTGTCTTGTTTTTATTTTTCCCACCCATGGACTGCTTTAGGATGTCCCATGGTCCTGTATCCCCCAATGAGGCGTCATAGAAAAATTGATTTTTGTGTGCTCACCGTAAAATCGTTTTCGCTTAGCCATCATTGGGGGACACAGCACCCACCCTGTTGCCCTGTTGGGCCTTGGTTCTCTCAGTACCTTAGTTGGTTATGACTCTTTTTTTCTCATGTTCCGCTGTTGAGATAAGTTTTTACTGGCTTTTTCTCCTACTGCTTGTGTACTAAAACTGAGGTTGCCTGGCCCAGCCAGGGGGTGTATACTGCAGAGGAGGAGCTATGCTTTTGCATCTCCTTAGTGTACTCCTATGGATAGGCAGCATAACACCCATGGTCCTGTGTCCCCCAATGATGGCTAAGAGAAAACGATTTTACGGTGAGTACACAAAAATCCAGTTGTTTTTTTTTCTTCTGTGATGGTAGCATGTTTAGGCCTTAGTGAGATCTCACAGTGGCACAAGAAATGTGTCCGGGTGTTGACAAAAAAGCTCCTGGGACACTTTGGAGAAGTGGCTGTACCACTGGTTCCATGACCAAATCAATGTAAAAATCGAGCTATTGGCCTCTATGGGATGAAACAAAGAGTGGTCCAGCTATCAAACATTATGCCACCCCATGACCCCCAGAGTTGGACTGGTGTACTGTTCCCTCATGAAAGGCTCTCTCTTTATGGCATTGCCCACATGGTCTCCAGTTCAATCACAATATGCCTAAATCTATTTTTATTTCCCCACAAAGTGGTGAAGCTTCACACAACAATACACATAGTCTGAGTATGATATTCAGACCAAATGAAGCTAAAGAAATCTGAATATTTTCTAAAAAGTATGAATATTTTTTTCAAAATTCATGGTATTAAATTATATGCATAAAAATACAAGTAGAGAGTTCTACAATATAACAACCAGGGACATGGGGATATGCTAGAAAAATGAAATAAGTTAAAATGACAGTGACATGATTACAATTGCACTATACAAAAACGTATTGGGTGTAAAGATTTGATAATAGATAGATCAAGGTTTGGATAGGTGTATAAATAGGATATATAAATGTAAGTATATACATATAAGGTGCTCTATGCTGTTATATTGCACTGACTAATATTTCTCCAAATATATATATATATATATATATATATATATATATATATATATATAGTTAAATACATAACTGCTTAGTACATACTGTTAGAAGCACTATAATAAGTAACATTTATATTTGCATACTCTATGAATCACAATCCTATATTACAATTTGTATATGAAACAATTAGAATTCAAGTGCCCTGTGCTGTGCAGAATCACTGACACATGTAAACCCTTTAAATAGTAAGGCGTGCATGTCTCATGCTACTTCCTAGCCAAAGCAACCATATAAGTGACCATATAAACATAGGCGACATAGATGAGGCACAATACTTACTACAGGCTACTAAATCCACGTCCTGTTACCCCAACGTACGTTTTGCCAATTAAAGGAAAACCATTTAAGAAAGGCATTCCAGATTGTTAAGCAGGCCACAGGTTTCAAGTAATATGGGGAAGAAAAACTATGCTGCTGAAAAGAGTCACAGTGCAGTGCCTTGGACGATGTATGAAAATCTTGGAAATTTCACAAAAACTTATGTGTGATCATTAATTACTGCTACGTTAAAAAAAAAACAGCATATGGGTTGCACATGGATGACAAGTGAGAAAAAAAATCGCTCTACTTTTCTGGTTGAAAATCAGACTGATTTATTATACTGTCATGTGAACATACCGTAAGCGAGTAGCTGCTAAAATACCATTACAAAGCAGCCAACAGGTATTTGAAGCTGCTTGTGAATCCTACACCTTGAGGTTTGCAGGACTCAGGAGGCTTGCAGTTGTGCATAAACATGATATTCAGCCACCCCCAACCAGTGGTCACAAGCACAAATTGTTGCAGTTTGCCCAAACATACATGACTTCTTTTAGAACAGTCTTCTTTACTAATGAGTGCCATGTAAACCTGCATCTCCAGATGGATGGAGTAGTGGATGATTGGTGCATGGCTACCATGTCAACAAGACTGCAACATCCTCAATGAGGTGGTGGAGTCATATTTTGGGACTTAATCATGGGAAGAATGCATGTAGGCTTCTTTAGGGTCCCTGAAGGTGTGAAAATGACCTTGGCAAAGTATACAGCACATACAGTGCCTACAAGTAGTATTCAACCCCCTGCAGATTTAGCAGGTTTGATAAGATGCAAATAAGTTAGAGCCTGCAAACTTCAAACAAGAGCAGGATTTATTAACAGATGCATAAATCTTACAATAATAAATTTTCAACATAAAAGAGTGGGTCAATTATTATTCAACCCCTAG
Source organism: Anomaloglossus baeobatrachus (assembly GCF_048569485.1). NCBI lineage: Eukaryota > Metazoa > Chordata > Amphibia > Anura > Aromobatidae > Anomaloglossus > Anomaloglossus baeobatrachus. The sequence continues at coordinate 359,463,701 of NC_134355.1, forward strand.
GTTTAATATTTTGTGGAATAACCCTTGTTTGCAATTACAGCTAATAATCGTCTTTTATAAGACCTGATCAGGCCGGCACAGGTCTCTGGAGTTATCTTGGCCCACTCCTCCATGCAGATCTTCTCCAAGTTATCTGGGTTCTTTGGGTGTCTCATGTGGACTTTAATCTTGAGCTCCTTCCACAAGTTTTCAATTGGGTTAAGGTCAGGAGACTGACTAGGCCACTGCAACACCTTGATTTTCTTTATCGTTCCTATGGGAGACCCAGACATTGGGTGTATAGCTTCTGCCTCCGGAGGACACACAAAGTACTACACTCAAAAGTGTAGCTCCTCCCTCTGAGCTTATACACCCCCTGGAGAACCAGATCTAGTCAGTTTATCGCTTTGTGTTCAGGAGGCATACATCCACACATGCATTCTCATCTGATTTTTCATTTTTGGAAAGAGTTTGAAGAAAAGCGGGTCCAAGCCTGGACCCCCGGCATGTCCCTTCTCACCCCACTGTGTCGGCGGTGCTGTTAAGGTTGATTCCAAGGCTTGAGCCTTACATGCCGTGCTCCTTCACCATCCCTCCTGGGCTCTGGCTTGAAGTGGGAGCCAGCACGGTTCTCCATGCTTCGCAGGAGACCAGTCTCCATCCGCAGCCCTTCAGTATCCTGCTGGACCGGAGCACTCATCCCCAGGGACTTGGAACCCTGCGTCTCAGCAAGCTAAGTACCTGAGACGCTTATATATATTGGGGGTCCCTGTACTTTATTGTTGTGGGAGAGTGTGCTGAGTGAGTTTTATGACATTTCCGGCGGGTTCTCTGGCTGTCGCCTGAGAACCGCGCCGAGGGTGCCTGCGCGCCGGCCGCACCGCTCAAATTTAGGCCCCGGCTTCGCCGGAGGCCTACTTTCGTTTTCACTTCCCTCGCATGTCATTCATGCAGAGGGACAGCGTGGCTCCGCCCAGTGGCCGTTCTGCACAGGGGAGGGACACTTCTCACTGGGTACATGTCTCCTCCCCTGTAAGTCTCTATGGCCCTCCAGATCCCGCTCTCAGAGTGAGTCCCGCCCCCTCTCTTCGCTCCGGCGGCCATTTTCTCAGCGTTTTTCCCTGCGATCAGCACTGGTCTGCAGCATCCCTGCTGAGGTGCTTGGGGGTCCGGGCTTCGGGATCTGGAGGGCACACAACACCGCTCCAGCGGTCTGGTAAGCCACAACCTCTGGTTGTGGACCTTCTGTATATACTCTCTGGGGGTCATTCTGGCAGAGCCCCCACTCCAGCAGCATGTCTCACACGAGGAGCAAGGCTCCAAAGCTGTATTCAGTATGCACTGCATGTAAGCTCCTACTGCCTGAACCGAGCACCTATCCACATTGTGATGCCTGCTCTAACCTAACGATGCCTCAGCCTGGAATCGCACCCCCAGTGGTCTCTCCGGCTGCTCCGGCTCCTGTGGCTGAACCCCCGGCTTGGGTTGAATCCTTATCTAGGTCTATCTCCCAGTCTTTTGCCGACTCCATGGGACAGCTGTCCAGGACTTTGCTGAATATGCATCAGCCCCCTTCACAGGGTGCCTCTGCTTCTAGGGCTCTCTCAGGACCGGAGCTCACAGAGGATTCATCATCTGGTCCCAGACCCCGTCCTCCTAAAAGGAGATGCAGGGCTCCCTCTCCTTCCTCGTCCCGCGGCTCTTTTTCGGAAGCTGACTCGCAGGACGAGGAGGATGCCTTTACGGGGGGCTCGGAGGTTAACTCCATGTGCCCCATTGATCTGTCCGAAAGTGACTCAGATGTTAGTGATTTGATTGCGTCCATTAATTCTGTACTGGATCTCAATCCGCCAGTATCAGAGGAGCAACCCTCTCTGGCAGAAAAGCACCAGTTTACCTTGCCTAAGAGGACAAGGAGTGTGTTCTTTAACCACTTCAGTTTTCAGGCCACTGTGACCAAGCCTAGGGCCTGTCCTGACAAACGCTTCCCAAAGCGTGGTTCTGATGACCGTTTTCCCTTTCCACCTGAGGTGGTCAAGGAGTGGGCTCATTCACCAAAGGTAGACCCCCCGGTGTCTAGACTCTCAGCCCGGACCGTTGTTTCAGTGGCTGATGGCACCTCTCTTAAGGATTCCACTGACCGTCAGGTTGACCTTCTGGCCAAATCTGTATATGAGGCGGCAGGGGCCTCGTTCTCCCCAACCTTTGCAGCAGTGTGGGCTCTCAAAGCCATCTCTGCTTCTCTAGAGGAGATGCATTCCCTCGCCAGGGAATCTATGCCCGAAATGGTTACCTTAACTTCCCAAGCTTCAGCTTTTTCATCCTATGCCATGTCTGCCATGCTGGAGGCTTCTCACCGCACTGCGGTGGCTTCGGCTAATTCCCTCGCTATCCGCAGGATCTTGTGGCTTCGAGAGTGGAAGGCAGATGCTTCTTCAAAGAAGTACCTTGCTGGACTCCCTTTTGCTGGGTCCAGGCTGTTCGGTGAACAGCTGAATGAAATTATTAAGGAGGCTACTGGCGGGAAGAGTACTTCCATGCCACAAACCAAAACCAGGAAACCTGTCCAGGGTAGGAATCAGTCGAGGTTTCGTTCCTTTCGTTCCTCCAACTGGTCGTCCTCTAAGCCCTCGGCCTCGTCCACTAACTCAGCCAAGGACCAAAAATCCAACTGGCGCACAAAAGTGCGTCCACAGAAGACCGCAGGAGCTGCTGCCACTAAGGCAGCCTCCTCTTGACTATCTGTCCGCGCCAGCAACGTCCTTAGTCGGTGGCAGGCTCTCCCACTTTGGCGACGCGTGGTTTCAACACGTCTCCGATCAGTGGGTGCGGGATATCATCTCCCACGGCTACAGGATAGAATTCTCTTCCAACCCTCCAGACAGATTTTTTCTGTCAACTCCTCCCTGCTCCAAGGCCGCCGCCTTCTCTCAGGCCGTGGCATCCTTGCAGGCCAACGGATTAATTGTACCGGTTCCCACCCGGTTCCCGCCCGGGAAATCTCTTCCTAGTCCCCAAAAAGGACGGTTCCTTCCGGCCCATCCTGGATCTCAAGCTTCTCAACAAGCATGTTCAGGTGCGGCATTTTCGCATGGAGTCTCTGCGGTCAGTCATTGCTTCAATGACCCAAGGGGATTTCCTGGCATCCATCGACATCAGAGATGCCTATCTCCATGTGCCAATTGCAGTTTCAAACCAGCGTTGGCTACGTTTTGCAATCAGAGAGGAACATTTCCAATTCGTGGCTCTTCCCTTCGGGTTAGCCACGGCCCCTCGGGTATTCACCAAGGTCATGGCAGCAGTGGTTGCGGTTCTGCACCTCCAGGGGTTGGCAGTGATTCCTTACCTGGACGACCTTCTAGTCAAGGCTTCATCCAGTGCAGACTGTCAGCGGAGTGTCTCGCTCACTCTCGCCACTCTAGCCCAATTCGGGTGGCTTGTTAATCTGCCCAAATCCACTCTGACTCCGACCCAGAGGCTCACGTACCTAGGGATGCAGTTCGAGACTCTGCCGGCACTTGTGAAGTTGCCCATAATCAAACAGTAGTCCCTCCAACTGGCGGTGCGCTCTCTGCTGAGGCCTCGCCGTTATTCCATCAGGCACCTGATGCAGGTGCTGGTCAGATGGTGGCGTCAATGGAGGCTGTTCCCTTTGCCCAGTTCCATCTGCGTCGACTGCAGCTGGACATTCTCCGCTGTTGGGACAAGCGGCCTTCCTCCTTGCACAGGCTAGTGGCTCTGTCGCCACAGACCAGGAGCTCTCTTCAGTGGTGGCTTCGGCCCCTCTCTCTGTCTCAGGGACGCTCCTTCCTGGCCCCGTCCTGGGTGATCCTCACCACGGATGCCAGTCTATCCGGCTGGGGAGCGGTATGTCTCCACCGCCGAGCACAGGGCACTTGGACTCCGTCCGAGTCAGCCCTCTCGATCAATGTGCTGGAAACCAGAGCTGTGCTTCTAGCTCTCCTAGCTTTTCACCACCTATTGGCGGGCAAGCACATCCGAGTCCAGTCAGACAACGCAACAGCGGTTGCCTACATCAATCACCAAGGCGGGACACGCAGCCGCCTGGCAATGTTGGAGGTACAACGCATCCTTCAATGGATGGAGGACTCCAAGTCCACTATATCCGCAGTCCACATCCCAGGCGTGGAAAACTGGGAAGCAGAACCAAACAGAATTCTTGTGGTTTGAGGGGTTGAATAATAAATGACCCTCTGAATAAACTTTTCACAATTTAAAAAAAAAATAAAAAAAGAAATAACATTCTTTTTTGCTGCAGTGCATTTCACACTTCCAGGCTGATCTACAGTCCAAATGTCACAATGCCAAGTTAATTCCGAATGTGTAAACCTGCTAAATCTGCAGGGGGTTGAATACTACTTGTAGGCACTGCATATGGTATAAAAAGGGTACAAAAAGAATTAGGCCATCTGTGGCAAAATCATCTTCATGAACCATCTCATGCTGCAAAGAATATATGAGTCATTGGCTGCTAAGGGCATAAAAGGAGAAAAACTCATGGTGGGGCCACCAGTCTCCCCTGACCTCAACCCTATTGAGAACCTTTGGAGTATCCTCAAGGAAATGATCTATGAGAGTGGGAGGCAGTTCACATTAAAATAGGCTATTCTTACATCCTGTAAAGAAATTAAAAAATAATCCAAAAGCTCACAAGTTCAATGACTACAAGAATTGTGTAAGTGATATCAATGAAGGGATCATTTTGTTTTCAGTAAATGAGACCTCTTCATGCTGCGAATTCGACAAATGACCATTTTCAGTTCTTTACAAGATATAAAATGTTTGGAAACTGCTGTAAATAATAATTTCGAACAGTGAATTTTGAGGTTTTCAATTTAGAAATCAAAAACTTATAATTGGGAGGTTTGTCCAATGAAACTTTATACTCTAATGGGTGATGATTTGAATATTATACTGACCTCATGTGCATCGACCAATAGAAAAATCAGAGAAAAATGGCATTTTCATATTAATTTGGAATGCGGTGTAATAGGCTTTGAAAGCGATAACATGAGGTTAATTAAAAGATCTATACAGGGGAATGTGTCACTAGTTCTATATATGAAACATGGGATAGCATAAAGTATGATAGACGGGCCCTTTTAGTCTTCATTCTAGGTACACTAAAAGCTTGGCGTTACGTTAATTTGATTGTGGTCTGGCCATTTCTCCAAAGTGTCCCATGAGCCATTTTTCAACACAACACTAGGCTGTATGTAGCTTGTGGTATTGTGGACAGCATGCATGACCAAAATGTGCTAATATGGTCTGCAGCATCACTGGACATGTGTGATAGGATATCATTGATATACATACTCCTATCCATGATGACGCTGGCTCCCTCCTTGCCCACTGTTTTAATAACCTAATCTGCCTTACAGTCATGGACGAAAGTCTTGGTAACCTTGAAATTGTTTCAGAAAATGAAGTAATTCTCCCAGAAAATTATTGCAATTCCACGTTTTAGTTACACACGTTTATTTCCTTTTGAACAACACAAAAAAAGCCTAAGAAAAAAGGTAAATTGGACATAATTTCAACACAAAACTCCAAAAATAGACTGGACAAAATTGTTGGTACCCTCAACTTATTTGGAATAAATAATTGTGTTCATTCGCTTCTTATTACCATCAACAAGCTTCTTACATCTCTCAACTGAAATTTTGGGCCACTCTACTTTTGCAAACTGCTCCAGGTATCTCATATTTGAAGGGTGTCTTCTCCCATCAGCAATTTCAAGATCTCTCCACTGGTGTTCAATGGGATTTAGATCCGAACTCATTGCTGGCCACTTCAGAATTATCCAGTGCTTTGTTTCCATCCATTTCTGGTTGTTTCTTGAAGTATGTTTTTAGTAATTGTCCTGCTGGAAGACCCATGACTAGGATACAAATCCAGCTTTTTGACACTGGACACTTATGTTGTTGTACTCCAGATTTCATGATGCCTTGAACATGGTCAATGCACCCAGTGCCAGAGGCACCAGAAGAACCCCATAACATACTTGAATCTCCATCATAATTGACTGAAGGTACTGTGCTCTTTTCTTTGTAGACCTCATTCCACTTTTGGTAAACCATAGAATTATGTGCTTTACCAAAAAGCTCTACCTGAGTCTCATCTCTCCACAAGACACTTTACCAGAGGGGTTTTTGCTTACTCACATACATTTTGGCAAGCTGTAGTCTAGCTTTTGTATGTCTCTGTGTGAGCAATGTAGTCCTCCTGGGTCTACTGCCATAGCGTTTCATTTAATTCAAATGTCAACAGATAGTTTGCGCTGACACTGATGCACCCTAAGCTTGCAGTACAGATGGAACTACTTGGTAACTTGATTGGGGCAGCTTGTGCACCACCTTGACTGCCCTGTGCAGCAACCTTTCAACAACTGTTCTCTGCCATCCACATCCAGGTAGATTAGCTACAGTGCCATGGGTTGTATACTTCTTCATTATGTTATGCACCTTGGACAAAGGGACATTAAGATCTCTGGAAATGGACTTGTATGCTTGAAATTGTAATTTTTCAGCAATTTCAAGTCCTCACAGTTCTCATCTTCTTTTTCGGTTTTCCATGCTTAGTGTGGCACACTTTTGACTTTTAGGATTGCTACTTCCAATAATTGGCACTAGAGTTCGTCTCCTTCCTCCCTGAAGAGACAATATGAATAGTGTGGCACACACAGACACACAATACAAAGGTTGAGTCAACTTCACCCCTTTCAAGTGATTTTCACATTTCTCACACCTGTTATTTGCCACAGGGGAGTTTAAACAAGCATCACATGCTTGAAACAAAACTGTTTTCTCACAATTTTGTAAAGCTGGCAACAAATTTGTCCATTTTAGGGGTTTTGTGTAACATTATGTCCAATTTGCCTTTTTCCCTCTGTTTTTTTTTTTGTGTTGTTCCAATACATTCAAAGGAAAAGAAAGACATGTATAACAAAACGTGTAATTGCAATAATTTTCTGGGAGAAATACTTTATTTTAGGAGCAATTTCAAGGGTACCAAGACTTTTGGCCATGACTGTATGCTTGAATCCTAGTTGAACCTGATGTGGACTTAAATTATCTTATAAGAACTTTTAAGGAAAAATAAGCATACAAACTCTGCTGTCAGAACCATTATCATTACTGGAGAACTTGCCATGTGCAGGGTACTCCAACACAATCCCAGTTGTACTTAGCAACTTTTTGTTGCTTTACAATGTACACAGAAACCTGTGATTCAATCACAACTGTTAAATCCACTAAACTAAGTGATACATCACTGGAATCAGGGTCTCTCTTACTACCTCATGGTGCTGTCAGATTACAAGGCAAAAACAAAACCTGCTGGCAGTTTCCCTTTGCCTGCAGATATGGGTTTAATCAGGTTAATAGTGTTCCAATGCTGACCATATGATGCACTAAAAGACCAGTTACTTGGAAGAAATTAACTTTATTCTTCCCACAGCCTACATCATTCAGTCCTAGATATACAAGTGCAGTTTCAGTCATAGTGAATAGCGGCTGTAACCATGCCATGTCTCTGACTTGACAGCCAGCCAACAGTGCATCAATGGGACATGACAGGTTCCCTTTCAGTGCATATAAATTCAGCGGCTCTGCTCTGTAGGTTGTGTGGTCCACAACTGAGTTGTTACATGAGTGTGTTCTTTCCTCACAATAATACATCTCAAAGGGGTAATCCGTCAAACAAAATTTCCATCTAAATCTTTATTTAGGACTGTAATCTAATCTAGTATCATATACTTGCATTAAAAATTCACTACCATTCCCTAAAGGCCCAGTCACACTAAACAACTTACCAGCAATCCCAACAACGATACAACCTGATAGGGATCGCTGGTAAGTTGCTAGGAGGTCGCTGGTAAGATGTCACACTAAGCGACGCTCCAGCGATCCCACCAGCAACCTGACCTGGCAGGGATCGCTGGAGCGTCGCTACACGTGGAAGCATGCTGCACTTGATAACTAAGGTAAATATCAGGTAACCAACCCGATATTTACCTTGGTTACCAGCGCACACCGCTTAGCGCTGGTTCCCTGCACACCTAGCCACAGTACACATCGGGTTAATTACCTGATGTGTACTCTGCTACGTGTGCAGGCAGTAGGGAGCCGGCTTCTGCGGACGCTGGTAACCACAGTAAACATCGGGTAACCAAGAAGCACTGACAGCTGAGAGCGGCGGACGCTGGTAACGAAGGTAAATATCGAGTAACCAAGGTAAGGGCTTCTTGGTTACCCGATGTTTACCGTGGTTACCAGCGTCCGCAGAAGCCGGCTCCTGCTGCCTGCACATTTAGTTGTTGCTCTGTCGCTGTCACACACAGCGATGTGTGCTTCACAGTGGGAGAGCAACAACTAAAAAATGGCCCAGGACATTCAGCAACAACCAACGACCTCACAGCAGGGGCCAGGTTGTTGCTGGATGTCACACTAAGCAACATCGCTAGCAAGTTGTGCATCAGCAGCGATGTTGCTAGCGATGTTGCTTAGTGTGACGGTACCTTAAATACACTATCTAATTCTATTTTATTCCTATTTCCTGTCTGATGACAATTTGTTTGAGAATTCCAGTGCATATTGAGATACCCAAATTAAACTCTATCAGGGGGCAGAGGCTGCAGTCACTGTCACAGTCTCTGCACCCTCCTTGAAGCAAAGCATCTTTAGTGACGCTGCTTTAAGGTGCTGTGCTCGTCCCTTCTCTGTCCCTACTCTTTCCCTCCCTACTGACTGTGCAGTGTGTGATGTACAAAGTGACAGCACCCACTTAGGTTATTACTGATATGGGTCGACAACTACCACCAGCAGAGCGGTATCACTACCCAGCAAGCAGGAGACAGATGACATCACTAGCGGAGGTCGCGCTAGTCTCTTACATGTTGAGTATTGACACCGCTCTGTTGCCGGCTGATTATTACTGATCTAAGCTGACAACAGGGCGAACACTGTCAATGTACAGATTGCACGGTACAGCTCGCAGGAAGGGACAGAGCAGGGACATGCAGCCCCTGAAACAAGCATCACTGATGACGCTTTGTTTCAGAGAGGGGGCAGAGGCTGTGAGAGTGATTGCAGTCTCTGCCCCCTGATAACGTTTCATTTAAGTATCCAATCATGCACTGGATTTCTGAAACTAATCATCTAAATAGGAAACTAACCTAAATAGGAAAAAAACAAATTACCAGTTAGGTTTAAGCCCTTTATGGTTATCCAGGGTAACGTTCATAAGTAACATATTGACATTCTATGACACTACAAAGTTTAAATTTATTGAGCTGGTCATTATGATCTATATGAACATAATCTTATTAGCACAGAAGTAGATCATTTATACCTGTATGGTTTTTCCCCATTAACCTTGTCAAACAAATGGCATATGAGACATATAAAATCCCACGGATAACACGAAGTAAATGTGCTTCTTCAACAATATTGTGTGCCCAGCAGTGTCTTGCACTTTTTAATTTGCTCTGACTTAAATAGGTGTGTTTTACTAAATGCCCATTTGACCGGTGAGAACACATTATAGCACTGTGAGGATAAAACTGCACATGCGCTACTTCTTAGTGCTTGCTATATGGCTTCCTGTCAATCGATGTCTATATACAGTTAGGTCCAGAAATATTTGGACAGTGACACAATTTTCGCGAGTTGGGCTCTGCATGCCACCACATTGGATTTGAAATGAAACCTCTACAACAGAATTCAAGTGCAGATTGTAACGTTTAATTTGAAGGTTTGAACAAAAATATCTGATAGAAATTGTAGGAATTGTACACATTTCTTTACAAACACTCCACATTTTAGGAGGTCAAAAGTAATTGGACAAATAAACCAAACCCAAACAAAATATTTTTATTTTCAATATTTTGTTGCGAATCCTTTGGAGGCAATCACTGCCTTAAGTCTGGAACCCATGGACATCACCAAACGCTGAGTTTCCTCCTTCTTAATGCTTTGCCAGGCCTTTACAGCCGCAGCCTTCAGGTCTTGCTTGTTTGTGGGTCTTTCCGTCTTAAGTCTGGATTTGAGCAAGTGAAATGCATGCTCAATTGGGTTAAGATCTGGTGATTGACTTGGCCATTGCAGAATGTTCCACTTTTTTGCACTCATGAACTCCTGGGTAGCTTTGGCTGTATGCTTGGGGTCATTGTCCATCTGTACTATGAAGCGCCGTCCGATCAACTTTGCGGCATTTGGCTGAATCTGGGCTGAAAGTATATCCCAGTACACTTCAGAATTCATCCGGCTACTCTTGTCTGCTGTTATGTCATCAATAAACACAAGTGACCCAGTGCCATTGAAAGCCATGCATGCCCATGCCATCACGTTGCCTCCACCATGTTTTACAGAGGATGTGGTGTGCCTTGGATCATGTGCCGTTCCCTTTCTTCTCCAGTCTTTTTTCTTCCCATCATTCTGGTACAGGTTGATCTTTGTCTCATCTGTCCATAGAATACTTTTCCAGAACTGAGCTGGCTTCATAAGGTGTTTTTCAGCAAATTTAACTCTGGCCTGTCTATTTTTGGAATTGATGAATGGTTTGCATCTAGATGGGAACCCTTTGTATTTACTTTCATGGAGTCTTCTCTTTACTGTTGACTTAGAGACAGATACACCTACTTCACTGAGAGTGTTCTGGACTTCAGTTGATGTTGTGAACAGGTTCTTCTTCACCAAAGAAAGTATGCGGCGATCATCCACCACTGTTGTCATCCGTGGACGCCCAGGCCTTTTTGAGTTCCCAAGCTCACCAGTCAATTCCTTTTTTCTCAGAATGTACCCGACTGTTGATTTTGCTACTCCAAGCATGTCTGCTATCTCTCTGATGGAATTTTTCTTTTTTTTCAGCCTCAGGATGTTCTGCTTCACCTCAATTGAGAGTTCCTTAGACCGCATGTTGTCTGGTCACAGCAACAGCTTCCAAATGCAAAACCACACACCTGTAATCAACCCCAGACCTTTTAACTACTTCATTGATTACAGGTTAACGAGGGAGACGCCTTCAGAGTAAAAAAAAAAAAAACAAAAAAAAAAAAACTGAGCTGTAACAAATATTCAATAAACATGCAACATTACAAGCATGTGAATTGCAGCCTCAAGACTAGAAAAAAAACAAGGAGAAAATTGTAGAAAAAAATACCCTGACTATAAATAAATAAATAAATTGCAAGTGCACTTGCAATTTATTTATTTATTTATAGTCAGGGTATTTTTTTCTACAATTTTCTCCTTGGTTTTTTTTCTATCTATCATTGAGATGGTCATTGGTGATCTTCTAACTGGCCTGGACATTTGCTGATGTAAGCTGATGTAAGCAGGGGGACCTTGTGTGCCCTGCAGGATTTAAATTCATGACAGTGTAGTGTGTTACTTATGGTAAAACATGTTTTGTTATACACATATTTATTTCCTTTGTGTGTATTGGGACAACACAAAAACGCAGAAAAAAGGAAATTTGGACATAATTTTACACAAAATCCCAAAATTGGGCAGGACAAAATTGTTGCCATCGTTCCAAAATTGTGGGAAAATAACTGTTTCAAGCATGTGATGCTCATTGAAACTCACTTGTGGTATGTAAAAGATGTGGGCAATATGAAAATCCCACCTGAAACCAAATAAAAAGGGGGAGAAGTTGGCTTTGTCTGTGCATTGTGTGTTTTTGCCATATTAAGCATGGTGAACATATTAAAGAGCAGAGAGAACTGTCTGAGGCATCGAGAACCAAAATTGTTGAAAAATGTCAACAAAATCGAGGTTACAAGTCCATCTCCAGAGATAATTATGTTCCTTTGTCCACGGTGTGCAACATAATGAAGTAGTATGCAACCCGTGGCACTGCAGCTAATCTTCTTGGATATGGACAGCAGAGAAAGAGTGATGAAATTTGCAACTCAGGATAGTCAAGATGGTGCATAAACAGCCCCAATCAAGTTTCAAAGAAATTCAAGGTGTCCTGCAGACTTAGGGTCATTCAGTGTCAGCACGAACGATCCATCGACATTTGAAATAAATTAAACTAAGGCAGGAGAACTGGATAGACCCACTGCTAACAGAGACATTAAAAAACTGGACTCCTATTTGCCAAAATATATGTAAAGGCCGCTATACATGCTGCTATCTTGCTAGCGAGATCGCTAGCGTGCGCACCCGCCCCCATCGTTTGTGCGGCACTGGCAAATCGCTGCCCGTGGCACACAAAATCGCATGGACCCATCACACTACTTATCTGCCTAGCGACGTCACTGTGACCGACTAACTGCCTCCTTTCTAAGGGAGCGGTTCGTTCGGCATCACAGCAACGTCACTAAGCGTCCTCCCAATCCAAGCAGAGGGGCGGAGATGAGCGGGACGAACATCCCGCACACCTCCTTCCTTCCTTATTGCGGGCGGCCGCAGGTAAGGTGAGGTTCCTCGTTCCTGTGGTGTCACACATAGCGATGTGTGCTGCTGCAGGAACGACGAACAACATCGTACCTGCAGCAACAACGATAATTGGGAATAGGGGGGCATGTCACCGATTAGCGATTTTGCACGTTTTTGCGACGATTTAAAATAGCTCATAGGTGTCACATGCAACGACATCGCTAACGCGGCTGGATGTGCATCACAAATTCCGTGACCCCAACGACATCGCTTTAGCGATGTCATAGCGTGTAAAGCGACCTTAATTCAAAACCCTTATGAAAAGGGTTTTGACTTACATCTGACAGCCTCTTATAAACTGATGAGACCAAAATAGAGCTTTTTGGTAAAGCACATACTGTAATCCTACTGTTTACTGAAAACAGAATGCTGCCTACAATGAAAAGAATACAGCACCTACAGTCAAATATGGTGGAGGTTCAAAGATGTTCTGGAGTTTGTTGTTCTGGTGTCTCTGGCACTGGCTGCCTTGACTGTGTGCAAGGGACAATGAGATCTGAATATTAACAAAGAATTTTTGGTTTCAATGTAGTGCCCAGTGTCAGAAATATGGGTTTGTGTCCTAGGTCCATGGGTCTTCCAGCAGGACAATGGCACCAAACAAACTTCAAGACGCATCCAGAAATGGATGGAAAAGATGTGCTGGAGAGTTCTGAAGTGACCAACAATGAGTATGGGTTTAAATCTCATTGAGCACATGTGAAGAGATCTTATAATTGCTGTTGGGAGAAGGCTCTCTTCAAATATAAGAGACCTGGTGCAGTGTGCAAAACAAAGGTGGCCCAAAATTCAGCTCAGAGGTATAAGAAGCTTGTTGATGGCATAGGAAGAAATTGATTGAAGTTATTTTTTCCAAAGGGTGTGCAACGAAATGTTAAGTTGAGGGTGCCAACAATTTTCTCCGGTCCATTTTTATAGTTTTGTGTCAAACTATGTCCAATTTTACTTTTTTCCCCTCTGTTTTTTTGTGTTGTTCCAATACACACACACAAAGGAAATAAATATGTGTATACCAAAACATGTGTAATTGCAATAATTTTTTGTGAGAAATACTTAATTTTCTGGAACAATTTCAAGGGTGCCAACACTTTTGAGCATGACTGGAAAAGGGCATTAAGGTTTATGGAAAAAGATGCAAATAAGTTTAAAAAGTGGGAATTTTGTCCTTAAAGTTGTGAAACACACTTAAATTTGCCATGCACAAGCCTTTTCTTTATATTTCTGAGCCCTGATTCTAAAATTAATTTGATATATTATTGAAGTCCTTAGAAAGTGACCCCCCTATTCATGACAACTGGAGAAGGATTAGAAACTGCTGTAATAAAGTACTTAGCATCAAACCATTTAGTTGTTATTATGACATTTAGTTCTCATTTGACATTACAAAAATTGTATTAGTTTTATAGATGCATTTTTTTGTTAATCCTTTTTCCGGAACACAGTTTTTGACTGAAAAGGTCATGTTGATTTTAATATAATTACATCATGGTTTCCGATGTCATGTAAATTAGCCTGTCCGGCATGGTTCACAAGGTTCATGCTCATTAGGAACAGTCTAGTATTTTTCTACATATTTTATATAAATCTGCAGATGTTATAGTGATGATTTTTGATACATTGTCAATAGCAAAATATAGGAACACATTATTTGTGTTTTATTATTTTGTTTTAAATCATTGTTATAATGTCTTTAAAGCATGAGTTGGGAACCTCCAGATCAGATTTTTTTGTGGCCCCTGGGCAGATTTACAGGAACCACAGTGCTTGGGCTGGCAGCTGCATTTTGCCGGCTGCCAGTCCTTTAAAACTCTCCAGCACTGCGAGCATGCACGCGCAGCAGTGAACACCACGTGCGCATGCATTGAAGATTTACTGTCACACTAGGTATGGGGAAGTACCATGCATACGGTGACAGGAAAGGGAAACCCTGTGTCTAGGAAAGGGGGAGATGGTGACCCCTGACTAAGCCTTCCGCTGGACCCTGGCTCCCATGACTACCCTAGAGAAGTTCCACACCTATGTGCCAAGCAGGATACCTAGCCCTGGCTGACCCTGAATTTGGCCCTAGGTAAGGAATGGATGGGATGAGTGCTTAGTCATCCCCACTAAGCTCTAAAGACGACACAGGGAGCACAAACAGGGGAAGTGAACAAATAACTTATCTCCAAGAAGACTCAGGGAGAGGAACAGCAACAAACAACAATGTTTCTTGAATACAAGCCAACTGCTTGCGTTGAAGGCCTGTATAGGAATATAACTTTTATCACCATCAAACACCAAGGGAAATGTGGGTATTTAAGGACAAAAGGGGAAGTGATGATGATTAAAAGCTGAAAGATGAAGATATCCACAGGATCATAAAACGAAAGGGATTAACCCCAAGCAGAGAATTTACATAGGATAACACTTAAGGCTACTTTACACACTGCAATATCGGTCCCGATATCGCTAGTGTGGGTACCCGCCCCCATCTGTTGCGTGACACGGGCAAATCGCTGCCCGTGCCGCACAACATCGCCCAGACCCGTCACACATACCTGCCCGGCGACGTCGCTGTGACCGGCGAACCGGTGGAGGGGGAGGTCCGTGCGGCGTCACAGCAACGTCACTGAGCAGCCACCCAATAGCAGCGGAGGGGCGGAGATGAGCGGGACGTAACATCCCGCCCACCTCCTTCCTTCTGCATAGCGGCCGGGAGGCAGGTAAGGAGAGCTTCCTCGTTCCTGCGGCGTCACACATAGCGATGTGTGCTGCCGCAGGAGCGACGAACTACATCGTTACTGCTGCAGTAACGATAATCGAGAATGGACCCCCATGTCACCGATGAGCGATTTTGCACGTTTTTGCAACGATGCAAAATCGCTCATCGGTGTCACACGCAGCAACATCGCTAATGCGGCCGGATGTGCGTCACAAATTCCGTGACCCCAACGACTCCACATTAGCGATGTCGCAGCGTGTAAAGCCCCCTTTACACCACAGCAGGAACAATAGAATGTCAAGGAGCAGTTTGTGTAGCTAAACGTTGTGACCTTCTACAGCTGGACACCACAGGACTGTCTGTCAACCGTGACATACCCGTGACAATCCTGACACTGGCCATTGCCAGCATCAGGAAGTACTTTGTGGACAGATTTAGAGCATTGTGCACTCCCATGTTACAGATCTAGACAGCTGTGGCAGCCCCAGCCTCTCCAGTGCTGTGTTTGCAACAGATTCCCCAGTAGTGTATGGCCCCAGTGTCTCCAGTGCTGTATAGGCCCCAGGCTTCTCAGTGTTGTATATGCCCCAGTCTCTCCAGTGATGTATATGCCTCCAGCTTCCCCAGTGATATATATGCCCCAGTGTCATAATGGAATGGTATGAGGCTATTAAAAAATAGCTTCATCATAATTTGCAAATTAACCAAGAGCTTGCAATTTAACACTACATACAGAGCTTAAGCAATACTTCTGACACCTCTGGAGTTAGCGCTCCTGAATTTCAAAGCACGGCAGTCAGCCTCTTTGGAGCCGGCATACAGTTATGAATATTTGGAGTCTTGTGGCAGGCATAATTCTGATAGGTCATGAGAAAACACAGGTGAGACGGCACCACCACAGAGTAATATGGGAGCGTGCTCCAACCTAATATAAACACACAAAAAAACAGGAAGGAGTTATAAGCACAGCTACAACCACAGAATCACTGGAAAATCCAGAGTAATATAAAGCAAGAGAGTTACCACAATTATATAGAAAAATATGAAAGTTTATTAAATCACAGCAGATAATTTAAAAACATTAAAAGAAGATAAGACAAAGAGTGTCCCACTCAGGATGAATCAGGTGCAAAAACATAGAAACCTCACAACATGATTGAACTGGTATTAGTAAATAGCAAGGCTAAACAGGTAAGAGCCACAATAATAGGGCACAGAGACAAATTTGAGCAACAGAGAGTAATACCAGATGATACAAATCAAGGATACCCCATATACTATACCACAAGTAGAAGGAATAATGGAGGTCATGTGTGTGCGCCTGATTCATTCTGAGTGGGACACTCTTTGTCCCCTCTTGTTTTAATGTTTTTAAATTGTTCTGCTGTGATTTAATAAACTTTCATATTTTTCTATATAATTGTGGTAACTCTCTTGCTTTATATTACTCTGGATTTTCCAGTGATTTTTTGGTTGTAGCTGTGCTTATACCTCCTTCCTGTTTTTTTGTAGAATTATGGTAGGCACATTTTTGGCATTGTGATCCTGAGGGTAATGACATGTATATTTTTACATTGTAAGTAATTTAATTTAGTTGTGTGGCCTTAGTATGAGCTCCCCAATCAAAAACTCCTTTAATTTTTCCCTTTTAATAAGACTTGAGGGGACACATGGTCCTTGAGACATAATTAGGTGGATTGGATCACGGATATGAGGTAGAGTGAGTACTGAGTTCACAATGGGAACTGTTTACAGAATGTCATCAAGTTGTCAAGTTATGGTCCTGAAAAATTGGTATTACTTACCGGTAATTCGATTTTCCAGACCCACGATAGAACCCAGGAGGGAGAGAGTCCACCCACCCTGAAGAACATGAAACCTACAGTTTTTAAACGGTGGAGCCTCTGTATATGTTTCAGTGGTTTATAGAGCATAAGAGGACTCCATTTACTTAGTATGACACATATTTGTACAGATATTTAAGAAGTGACAACATTACTTCCGACATATGCATAGCTGACATATATGTCACTCCTATATCCAATTTTTATTTTTTTTGGGACAAAAGGAAAAAAACCTTCACTCTAGTAACAAAAGGACCAATACCAAAAGTAGGTAAGAGCAGAAATAAGGGAGGGAAAATAGAGGGTGCTGTCGTGTCTCTGGAAAATCTAATTACCAGTAATACCGATTTTCCCTTCTCCATGACAGCACCCAGGAGAGATTAGCAAGGAATCTCCTAGGGTGGGACTGCTGCCTGTAACACCTTTCTCCCCAAGGAAAGATCATGAGCACCAAGATTCAACCTATAGTGTTTAAAAAAGGTAGATGGAAAAGATAATGTTGCAGCTTTATAGATCTGCTCCAGAGAGGCGTTAGCTTTCTCAGTCTAAGAGGTGGAAATGGCCCTGGTGGAGTGAGCCCTTAAGCCCAAAGGAAGATCTTTATCCCCTGTTCTGTATGCCAGAGTGATTCCTGCTTTGACCCATCTGGCTAGGGACCCCTTTGACACCAGCTGGCTTCTACTTGGACCCTGAAAAAGAACACAAAGGGTGGTAGCATTTCTGAACTCTTTGGTCACCTCTAGGTATCATAACAGGCATTTCCTAACATCTATGTGGGAAACTCCCTCTCTTTTTCATTCCTGGGGTTATCACAAAAGGTAGGGCTCGAAACTACAGGTGGGTAAGCTGACCCTGCAGATGTACTGCTACCCTGAAAAACCTCTGATGCTCCTGAAAAATAGGCACATGATAATAGGCATCCTTGAGGTCTTTAGTTACCATGAAACAATCTGGGTATAGAAGCGTTACTGCCGAGGCGACGGTCTCCATCCTGAAGTGTTTCTGTATTATAAATTGATTTTAGACCCTTCAAGTTTATGATGGTTCTGAAGGATGCATCTGGCTTTTTTACTAAGAAGAATGGGCTGTAAAAACCTTTCCCTTCTTTTCCTTGTGAAACTGGGGTGAGCATGCCTTTCTGCAAGTGCAACAAGGATCTCACTTCGTCTTCTAATGGCTGCTGGCCCCCCCTCAAGCTCTGGGTATCCGGGATCATGAATGTGTCTGGGGAAGGATGGTAAACTCTAGCTTCAATCCCTCGACTACCGTGGCCAGAATCCAACGACTCGCCGAAATCTTCTCCCATGCAAGATGGAACCTCAACAGCCTCCTACCTGCCTGGGTCCTGCCGTCACTGTCTTCTGGGTTTTCTGAAGACCCTGGTAAAAACACCCTCCATCCTGGATTCCTTTCTTTTGTGTCCCTCCTTCAAGTTCTGACTTCCCTTTTTCAGGTCTCTGGGCTGCTTATTTCTCCTGCCAGGATTAAACAATCTCCTAAAGTCTGGGAGGTTAGCCTTTGGGAATCCCTTCTTGGAATCGGATGCCTTCTCCAGTGTTTCATCCAGGCCCTTTCTGAAGAAGAGTTCTCATTCACACAGAACACCACAGAGCCTCGACTTGGAGTGGAAGTTTCCCTTCCAGTTCTTCAACTATAAGGCTCTCCTGGCAGAGTTTGAGAAGGAATAAGTCCGTGCAGCATCCGCCAGAAAATCTTCTGCTTTTGTAATAACCAGGAGACTAGATAGCCGCTAGTCTCTTGGTGTTACGGGGGGCTGTCTGATAATAACCTAAAGGAGTATCAGACAGTCAGGGTCCACCGTGCAAAGACTCTGCTGCAGACTATGGCAGAGTGCAATACCTCTGTTAACTCACAGAAGGATATAATAAGTAAGTAAAGCAATTCCTCCCTTACTTGGAGGGTGTGTGGAATGATCTCTGTTAATAATCACAGAGACAAAGGCAATGTGTGCGAAATGGCACCTACCTAGGTCCGCTCTTCTAGTGGTGCAAAAGAGACGAACAGCAGCGTAAGCCGCACAAAGCTCCTACCTGCGTTCGCTCCACTAGTGTGCGAGGACACGAACCACTAGATATGGCACCTGCCTAGGTCCGCTCTTCTAGTGGTGCAAAAGAGACGAACAGCAGCGTAAGCCGCACAAAGCTCCTACCTCTGTTCGCTCCCCTAGTGTGCGAGGATACGAACAACTGCCAGACGCAGTATAAGGAACGTTACCCTAGCGGCAACGTCCACCTACGAGTCGAATCACAAGGCCCAGCCAGACCATGTGCCTCAGGCACCTGCCTATGTCCGCTCCTCTAAGAGGTAAGGATACGGACAGCAGCCGAAGCTGTAAGGTATAAGAACGCTACCCTGCCGGTAGCGCTCACCTAGCATAGACAGAGGAATGCCTAGAGGAACGCGCACAGAGCGTCTACTCTTATGCATGAACCAAGAGGACTGAGCGCCATGCGGCGTGTGTCAGGGTCTTATATAGACTCTGTGCCTCATCCAAGATGGAGGACACCAGAGCCAATCCACTGCCAGAACGACAGGAGTGACGTCATGCTGGCCTATCACCGAGCAAGGCGTCACAAGCACATGACCAGCGACCAATCGGCATAGAAGGTGTCAGAGACATGTGACCTCGTGTCAGCGATGATGTCACCCGCACATGTGCAATGGCTCCAAGATAGGACTTAGTCTACGGCGGTCGCACATGTGCAGTAGCAAGAAATCTGGACTTAGTCTCCAGCGCTCGCACATGTGCAGTAGCAAGAAATCTGGACATAGTCTCCAGTGCTCGCAGCAACCGTAACAGTACCTCCCCCTCAAGGGCCCCCCTCCCGGCGATGCAGGTAATCGGCAACTAAGTCGGGAGCATGGACAGCCTCCTCAGGCTCCCAAGAGCGATGTTCCGGGCCATAGCCCTCCCAATCTATCAAGAAGAACCTGCGCCCTCTAACCATCTTAGAACCATCTATGGCTCGTACCTCATAGCTAGAGCGAGAGGAATCAGAGGCAGAAGAGTGCACGTCACGAGCGTGAGGTAAAATAGCCGGCTTTAGCAGTGAGACATGGAATTTGTCATGAATCCTAAGATGGACAGGTAACTTCAATTGGTAGACTACAGGATTTACCTGTCGAAGAACCTCATAAGGACCCAGGAAGCGAGGAGCAAATTTGACAGAGCTCACTCTAAGTCTCACGTGTTTTGCAGAGAGCCACACAAAGTCCCCTGGAGAAAAGACAGGAGCCGGGCGACGAAACCGATCGGACACCGTCTTCATACGGTCCTTAGCTGCTTGGATCGACTCTTGAGTCCGATCCCAAACCTCTCTGGCATTAGTTGCCCAGTCGGCCACAAGAGGAGGAGGTGCAGCAGTGGGAAACGGTACCGGTACCCTAGGGTGTTGCCCATTATTGAGTACGAACGGTGTCTGCCCAGTGGCCTCAGCCAGCGAATTGTTAAGGGCAAATTCTGCCCAGGGTAGGAGGGAGGACCAGTTATCGTGGTTCTCAGCAACAAAGTGTCGAAGGTATATAATCATAGATTGATTGGTACGTTCAACCAAACCATTGGTCTCCGGATGGTATGCCGAAGAGAGATTCAACTCAATTTGCAGAAGGCTACAAAGATCTCGCCAGAAACGGGAAGTAAATTGCGGGCCTCTATCACAATTGATACGATCTGGCATCCCGTGAAGCCTAAAGACATGCTTGAGGAATAGTTTGGATAGTACCCTGGAAGATGGGATTCTCGATAACGGTACGAGATGAACCATCCGGGAGAAATGGTCCGTAATGACCCACACAAATCTATGTCCCTGTGAACATGGAAGATCACCCACAAAGTCCATGCCTACCACCTCCCATGGTCTATCTGGCACTGGTAAAGGATGCAAGAGCCCAGCCGGTCTCTGCCGTAATGGACGGTTGCGAGCACACGAGTAGCAGGAACCGACATATCTCGTGGCCACCAATACCACCTCTCCAGTAACTCTCGTGTCCGCCTAATACCAAAATGCCCACCCACCTTTGAGGTGTGGGCCCATGACAGTATATCATTCTGTCGATCAGGCGGAACAAAGGTCTTGCCCGGTGGGATTTGGTCTAACGTCACAGGGGAGAGCGTATGAAAAACCCTGGAGGGAAGGATAAGACGAGGTTCGTCAATCTCTTCCTGGGTAGAAAGCATAGAGCGAGACAGGGCGTCTGCCTTGTTATTCTTACTCCCAGACAGATAGTTGATGGAGAAGTGAAAGCGGGAGAAAAACAAGGACCAGCGGGCTTGGCGAGGATTCAGACGCTGAGCGGTTTTTAAGTACGTCAGATTCTTATGGTCTGTATAGACCTGGAAAGGATGTTTCGCTCCTTCCAGCAAGTGACGCCACTCCTCCAAGGCTAATCTCAAGGCGAGCAGTTCCCTATCCCCAATGGTATAGTTTCTCTCTGCCGGTGAAAAGGTTTTAGCAAAGAAGAAACACTGCCTTTTTCTACCTGCACCGTTCTTTTGATACAAGACCGCACCAGCACCCACTGAAGAGGCATCAACCTCTAAGAGGAAGGGCTTACTCTCATCGGGTCTTTGAAGAACGGGAGCAGTTGAAAAGTGTCTTTTTACTGCCTCAAAAGCCTGAGATGTCTCAGTAGACCAGGCTTTGGGATTAGCACCTTTCTTAGTCAAGGCCACCAAAGGGGCCACCAAAGTAGAAAAATGGGGTATGAACTGCCTGTAATAATTTATGAATCCTAAGAAGCGTTGCACCGCCTTCAAGGAATGAGGTTCGGACCATTGCAGGACAGCAGAGAGCTTCGCAGGATCCATAGCCAGGCCCTCTTGTGAGATAATGTAACCCAAAAAAGGCAATGAGGACTGCTCGAATACACATTTCTCGAGTTTAGCAAACAATGAGTGCTCCCTTAAACGGGAAAGGACACGAACGACATCCTGACGATGAGTCTCCAGATCAGGAGAAAAAATCAGGATGTCGTCCAGATACACCACTACTGAGGATAACAGTAAATCCCTGAACACATCGTTTACGAAGTCCTGAAATACTGCGGGTGCATTACATAACCCAAAAGGCATGACGAGGTATTCATAGTGACCGTCTCGGGTGTTAAAAGCGGTCTTCCATTCGTCACCCTTTCGAATTCGTACCAAGTTATACGCACCCCGCAGATCCAACTTCGTAAAAACTTGAGCTCCTCTCAGTCTGTCAAAGAGCTCCGAAATTAAAGGTAATGGGTATTTGTTCTTTATTGTGATTGCGTTGAGACCCCTGTAATCTATGCAGGGACGCAAATCACCCTCTTTCTTCCGAACAAAGAAAAACCCAGCTCCCGCGGGAGAGACAGACTTACGAATGAACCCCTTCTCTAAACTCTCTCTTATATAGGTCGACATGGCCTCCGACTCAGGTATCGACAGGGGGTAAACCCTGCCTTTAGGTGGAACCGAACCTGGGATAAGGTCTATGGCACAGTCATACGGCCTATGGGGTGGAAGAACCTCAGCACCCTGTTTGGAGAACACGTCAGCAAAATCCAAATAGGGTGTAGGTATGGGAGAGAGATCAGTTGATGCAACCGCAACGACCTTAGGTGGTAAGGGAAGACATCGGGACTGACATTTCGAACCCCAACTAATAATGCTGTCAGACTCCCAGTCAATGTGAGGAGCATGAGTCTGAAGCCATGGAAGACCCAGAAGGACGTCGTCTATACCCTCAGGCAAAACAAGAAAAGAAATCTCCTCTATGTGACCCTGAGACAGGGAAAGGCGCAAGGGAACTGTCCTCAATGTAATGGAGTCAGACAACATAGTTCCATTAACAACACGGACAGGAATAGGCGCCTCTAACATGATAGAGGGAATATTGTGTCCCTTTACAAATCCTGAGGACACAAAAGTCCCGTCAGCTCCGGAATCCACAAAAGCCATAATAGGCCATGTATTCTCAGATAACGAGAGCTGACCTGGGATACAACACTTAGAGGGTGCAGAAGACGTCTCTAGTAACCCCCCTCTAATGGTTACTAGGCCAGGGAGTTTCCCTGACGACTAGGACACTTGTTGGCATAGTGCCCAGCCTGACGACATACGTAACATATAGGAGGACCAGACTTGCGTAGTCTGGAGGACGTATGACCTAACTCCATAGGAGTGGGAGATGTTTCAGATGCTGAGGAAGATGGTAGTGGACCCTCAACAACTGGAATAGCCCGATGCTTAGGGCGTGAGGAAGAGACCTCGAGTCTACGTTCCTTATGGCGTACATCGATCCTCATTGCTACTGTGATCAAGTCCTCCAGAGAAGCAGGGACCTCACGAGTAGCAAGAGCATCCTTGACATAGCCTGCCAACCCTCTCCAGAAGATAGGAATCAACACCTTCTCTGGCCAATCTAGTTCTGCCACCAGAGTTCTAAAAGCAATGGCATAAGAACTAGTGGATAACGAACCCTGAGATAGATCTAACAGTCTCAGGGCCGCATCATGGGTAACCTGCGGACCCATGAATACCGCCTTAAGAGCATCAAGAAAGTCTTGATGTCTCAGAGTAACCACATCAGAGCGCTCCCATAGGGGAGTCGCCCATTCTAATTCTTTGTCCTGAAGTAAGGAGATGATAAAGCCTACTCTGGACCTCTCCGTAGAGAAGCGAGAAGAGTTGACCTCTAGGTGTATCTGACACTGACTAATGAAACCACGACATGATCTGGCATCACCAGAATATCTGTTTGGCAGAGCAAGTCGAGGATCATGTGCAGCTGTCACCATGGTCTGAGGTTTATCCTCTATACTCTTGAGCCGTGACTCAAGTACTTGTATGTAACGATGTAACTGCTGATATTCTGCCATAACTGCCAGACCCTTGGCTCAGTCCTAATGTTACGGGGGGCTGTCTGATAATAACCTAAAGGAGTATCAGACAGTCAGGGTCCACCGTGCAAAGACTCTGCTGCAGACTATGGCAGAGTGCAATACCTCTGTTAACTCACAGAAGGATATAATAAGTAAGTAAAGCAATTCCTCCCTTACTTGGAGGGTGTGTGGAATGATCTCTGTTAATAATCACAGAGACAAAGGCAATGTGTGCGAAATGGCACCTACCTAGGTCCGCTCTTCTAGTGGTGCAAAAGAGACGAACAGCAGCGTAAGCCGCACAAAGCTCCTACCTGCGTTCGCTCCACTAGTGTGCGAGGACACGAACCACTAGATATGGCACCTGCCTAGGTCCGCTCTTCTAGTGGTGCAAAAGAGACGAACAGCAGCGTAAGCCGCACAAAGCTCCTACCTCTGTTCGCTCCCCTAGTGTGCGAGGATACGAACAACTGCCAGACGCAGTATAAGGAACGTTACCCTAGCGGCAACGTCCACCTACGAGTCGAATCACAAGGCCCAGCCAGACCATGTGCCTCAGGCACCTGCCTATGTCCGCTCCTCTAAGAGGTAAGGATACGGACAGCAGCCGAAGCTGTAAGGTATAAGAACGCTACCCTGCCGGTAGCGCTCACCTAGCATAGACAGAGGAATGCCTAGAGGAACGCGCACAGAGCGTCTACTCTTATGCATGAACCAAGAGGACTGAGCGCCATGCGGCGTGTGTCAGGGTCTTATATAGACTCTGTGCCTCATCCAAGATGGAGGACACCAGAGCCAATCCGCTGCCAGAACGACAGGAGTGACGTCATGCTGGCCTATCACCGAGCAAGGCGTCACAAGCACATGACCAGCGACCAATCGGCATAGAAGGTGTCAGAGACATGTGACCTCGTGTCAGCGATGATGTCACCCGCACATGTGCAATGGCTCCAAGATAGGACTTAGTCTCCGGCGATCGCACATGTGCAGTAGCAAGAAATCTGGACTTAGTCTCCAGCGCTCGCACATGTGCAGTAGCAAGAAATCTGGACTTAGTCTCCAGCGCTCGCACATGTGCAGTAGCAAGAAATCTGGACATAGTCTCCAGTGCTCGCAGCAACCGTAACACTTGGGCACTTGTCCTTTATCTGCGTTTCCAGCTGACCCAGCCACATGCTTAGCGATCTAGTGGTGCATGTGGCTGCAATGTTGGGTTTGAAAACCACTGCCCCTGATTCTCAGGCCCTCTTCAGTAAACTGTCCGCTTTCTTGTCTAAGGGATCTTTTGGTAATCCTGTATCGTCGAATGGGATATCTTGGAGACAGCGGCATCTAGTTTCGGACTTTTTTCCCATACTTCCGCGTTTTCTGAATTGAATGGATGTTTCCTTTTCATTTCTTTCAGAAAAAGTACCTTTTTATCCGGTTTCTTCCATTCCCATATGATTAAAACCATGATGTTTTTATGGACTGAAAAGCATTTATCTTTACATGCCTCTATCCCCCCAAACATTATGTCCTGATGGATCTGGGCTCTCCGACATCCTTAATTCTCATAGTAGCCCTCACCGCCTTTATTAGCCTTCCTATGTCCTCTATCGGGAAGAATGGCTGCCCTCCTTCAGTGTCTGAGGATGCGGCTGCTGAATTGTAGGCTTTATTTCACCCTTTTCGCCCTTTATTCCCCCCATGTTTGAGTTGAATAATTAAGAAATCAACATGGTTGCACTTTGAGTTGCTGCCAGCTTTATGGAATTTCTGTTAATCTCATGGTCATTGGTTGGTTCATGCTCTCTATTATCTTGACCTCTGTTCTGTTCAAACAACGCATTACTCCATATAATCAGACTTTTTATCAAAAATATAGTTAGAATTTCTAGATCATAGCCGAAGATCAAACTAGTCCAGTGGTTTCTCTCAGCACTGTTTTAGATGATTAACAGGTCTCTTGCATAGCGGAAAACCTGTCAATCACTAACACATGCGCTGGGAGAAGCCACCAGATATGGCAAATGACAATGTTCCCCAGCCAAATCCTCAACTATATTTTCTCTGAAATGCTAGGGCATTTAAGACCAAAGTATACCTTGCTACCCATTTGTAGTCCTGCTCTGATTCATGCTGCCCGTGATTTGGGCAGCACCATAAGCTGACTGGTATCCTTCAACTAAACCATAATTTTCATGAATATATTAGTAAGGTATCATAAAACCTCAGATTTTCGCCAATATTATATCCTGAAGTTCTAAAAATGAAGAAACATTAGAATTACTTTTCATGTAAGGATGAAAGACCTACAAAAAAATCTTTTAATGCAGTGATGTGTCAGTAAGTGCAAAGAACCAGTTATGCCCTGTATTTCTTTATAAATCTAAAAGCTGGACAATAAAGATGTGAAACATGAAACATAAGGATGGCTTTGAACTTTATTGTGAAGCCTCTTGAAAATACACTGGACGACAAAGAACAGAAAGAAGTATATCCTTGGCCAAATAAAGCTTAATCTTTCACATGAATCACAAATATTAAGACTGAATCCATTATGAAGATTTTAAGAGAAGAATGAAGAAGAAACACTGAAAAAGAAACTAACGATATCTTGCTTTTTTAGTATTGATGAAAAGGGTCTCATAATCATTGAAGATCTACTGATACATTATTCTATACTGTTGAGACCAAAAGTATCATACTTGCAAAAAGAAGACAGTGTCCAATTAGGTGAAGCAAATCGGTAGCCTGTTTATTCCGCCATACCAGAACACATCGCGACGTTCCGACTTATAATTGGCTTTTATCAATCATGCTTGATAAAGACCTATTAGGTCAAAACATCGCTATGTGTTCTGGTATGGCGGAATATACAGGCTACCGATTTGCTTCACCTAATTGGACACTGTCTTCTTTTTGCAAGTATGATACTTTTGGTCTCAAACAGTATAGAATAATGTATCATACTTGCAAAAAGAAGACAGTGTCCAATTAGGTGAAGCAAATCTGTAGCCTGTTTATTCCGCCATACCAGATCACATCGCGACGTGTCGACTTATAATTGGCTTTTATCAATCATGCTTGATAAAGACCTATTAGGTCGAAACATCGCTATGTGTTCTGGTATGGTGGAATAAACAGGCTACCGATTTGCTTCACTTAATGGGATGCTGTCTTATGTTGTCTTACTTTTTGCAGATTTCCATTTGCCAAGTTGACTCCTTGGCTTGTGAGTCATGTGGCCTTGGTTTTTGAAAATATTGCTCATGTGATCCTCTGGATTGAGGTTTTATATAGCTGCTGTAGACATTTGTTTATATTCAAAAGCATCATACTGTCATGATGTACACAAAGCTCAAAAGACCTAATACCAAGATACATATATTTAAGCTGATGGAACCTGCAGATTTTAGTGAGACCAGCTGATCATCTAAAGCTTGCCACATACATTAGACAGCAGACAGCTATTTTTCCACACTCTCTCATACACAAAAAATCTGAGCTTGGCCAAGATCTCCTATGTTTTTTGTAAGGGAGACTTCGCAGGAAGTGGCTTATCTCCCTTCCAAGCAAAAGGATCGGACATTGACATTTCAACTGCTGGATCATTCTTTCTCCAAACATATCAGGGGAGTGTTCAATGGGCCACTATACTCATTAGATGGTGGGACAATCTCACCAATATTGGTGGGTTTGGCTGACCTTTATCTAAAGTGTATGGGGTCTTTAAAAAGGTTCTCTAAAAATGTAAAATGGTGTGAATCACGATATTCTAACAGTAACCTGTCCTAGTGATATGTGTCAGGAGTGGACACTCTACAGTTTGAAGAAATACAGATTTGAGACCTATCTCTCAACTGACAGAGGAGCTATATCATAAGCATGCATACCTACACAGCAAAAAAAATCCTAAGAAGAAGAAATAAATATTCTCTTTGGCTGACTGAGCACGGAGGACAGAGGCTGGAGGAAAAAATCCTTGAGGTCAATTTTATTACATTCTTAGAAAACCCCTTTAATGTACATGGAGACATTTTGACTTTGCCTTGGTAAACAGATGATATCAGAGAGAATGGGAAGTTACAGTGTAAGCGGAATCTGTCACCCTGTTGAGCTTTTTGAGTTATTAACCTCTTCAACACCCAGCATGTTTTTACCTTCCTGACCAGGTCAAATTTTACATTTCTAACCAGTGTCACTTTATAAAGGTAATAACTCTGGAGCGCTTCAATGGATTTCAGTGATTCTGATATAGTTTTTTTCAAGTCATATTGTACTTTATCTTAGTGGTAAATTTTGGTAGCTATCATTTGAATTTATTTTCAAAAATATTGAAAATGAAAAAAAAATGAAAATTTTGCTATTTCGAATTTTTAACTTTTATGCCCTTAACCCCTTTACGACCTAGGACAGACCTATACGTCCTAGGACATATCTCTTTCTTTAATGCAGACTCTTGCGGCGAGCCCACATTATTCCCGCACATGATCTGATCAGCAGACATGCAGCTAACAGGCAGCACAGGTGGTTCGGAGATCCACAAGTGCCTGTTAACTAGTGAAATTGACTGTTCAAACTATGACAGTGTGATCACGGGGCAACAACAGGCTGTCTTCACAAAGTAGGGTCAACTGATCACTCTTGTCGCTGTCATGACTCAGTTGCTCTGAATGCTGAAGCACTGCTCTGAACAGTAGTAGCGATCGGATAGTACAGGCTTCAATTTTCCTAAAGAGACTAATAAAATAAAAAAAAATGAAAGTTATAAAAAATGTGAAAAAAAAGTTCAAATCACCCCCCTTTTGACCCATTGAAAATAAAGCAATTAAAAAAATCAACATATTTGGATCTACGAATTCAGAAATGACCAATCTATCAAAACATATAATCATTTAATCTGATTGGGAAAGGGCGCATCTACCCAAAAATGGTATAATTAAAATCATCGGCTCAAGATGCAAAAAATAAGTCATCACTGAGCCCCAGATCTCGAAAAATGAGAACACTCCTTGCCTAAGAAAATGGCGACAAAAGCGTAATTTCTTTTTTTTTTACAAACGTCAGAATTTGTTTTCACCACTTAGAAAGGGACAAATGCAATGTCATACATCTGGGTAAAAGAAATGTAAAAAGCATATATAGTATGGGAGGAATAGAACTAGGTGATAGCACTGGGGAAAAGGACGGGCATAATAGTGAATCCCAGATTTAACATGAGCCAACAATGCGGAGCTGCAGCTAAATAGCCCAACAAAATTCTGGGATGTATCAAGATAAGCATTGAATCTAGATCAAGAGAGGTAATTATTCCCCTATATTCTGCCCTGGTCAGATCCCACCTGGAATAATGTGTACAGTTCTGGGTGCCCCAATTCAAGAAAGACATCAATATATTGGAGCAAGTCCAAAGAAGAGCAACCAAGATGGTAGAAGGTCTGCAAACCATGTCATATGAAGAACGGCTAAAAGATCTAGGGATGTTTAGTTTGAAAAAGAGAAGACTGAGAGGAGACTTAATAGCGGTCCACAAATATCTGAAAGGTAGTCACAGTGCAGAGGGAACTACCCTATTCTCATTAGCACAAGGAAGTGCGCTCTCCATCAATGGAAATATTCAAGTGGAAACTGGATAAATATATAGCTGGGATGATTTAGGAAAGCCTGCACTCGCAGGGGGTTGGACCCGATGGCCCTTGAGGTATTCCAACTCCACCATTCTAACATTCTAACAAAAAAAGGAAAACTGTACATGTTTGGTATGTATAAACTCGTACAGAGCTGGGGAATCATATTCCCAAGTCAGTTTTACCATATAGCGAACATTTTAAATATTTTTTTTTCCCGTTTTTCAATACAATATGTGGCAGAATTAATGGTGTCATTCAAATGTACATCTCTTCCCGCAAAAAACAAGCCCTCATATGGGTACATTGACTGAAAAACAAAAAAGTTATGGCTTTTGGCAGAATGGGAGGAAAAAAAATGAAAATGAAAAACCAAAAGTCGTTGTGTGGTAAAGGAGTTAAACCAGATAGTTATATCCCACAAGATTAACCCCTTCACAACCGGACGATTTTTTGCTTTCTGTTTTTTTTTTTCGCCATTCTTCTGAGAGACGTAACTTTTTTATTTTTCAGTCACTATGGTCATGTGAGGGTTGATTTTTTGTGGAACAAGCTGTACTTTTAAATGAAACCATACATTTTACCATATAGTGTACTGCAAAACGGCAAAAAAAATCCAAATGCAGAAAAATTGTAAAAAAAGTGCGATGCACTATTGTTTTTGAGATATTTTATTCACTGTGTTCACTATATGGTAAAACTGATGTGTGGTTGTGATGCCTCAGGTCAGTGCGAATTCGTAGACTCCAAACATGTACAGGTTTACATTTTTTTATAAGGGGTTAAAAAAAATCAGAAGTTTGTCCGAAAAAAGTGGCGCTCGTTTTATGTCATATTCCGTGACCTGTAGTGTTCTCATTTTTCGAGATCTATGGCTCAGTGACGGCTTATTTTTTGCGTCTTGAGCTGATATTTTTACTTGTACCATTTTTGCGCAGATGCTACGTTTTGATTGCCTGTTATTGCATTTTGCGCAAACTTTGCGGCGACAAAAAAAGTCATTTTGGCATTTGAAATTTTTTTGCCGCTGCGCCATTTACTGATCAGATTAATTGATTTTATATTTTGATAGATCGGCGTTTCTGAACGCGGCGATACCAAATGTGTGTATATTTTTTTATTTTTTTAACCCTTTAATTTTCAATGGGGCAAAAGGGGGATGATTTGAACTTTTAGGGTTTTTTTTTAATTTTTTAAAACTTTTTTTTTACTTTTTTTTTATTTTCCTAGTCCCCCTAGGGGGCTATAGCGATCAGCAATCCGATCGCTCTGCCCTATCTGCTGATCACAGCTATACAGCTGTAAACAGCAGATACTCTCACTTTCTGCTTCACTCGGCTGCGAGCCGAGTGAAACTGAAAGTAGTTCATGTCTAGTACAGGAGTCATCACATGACCCTGTGCTACCATGACAACTACCGGAAGTCACATGATCACGTCACGTGACTTCCGGTATTGGGTTGTAAGTTAAAGTTTACTGTCGATGCTGTTATAATGGCGCTGTCACATATTGACAGCGCCATTTAACGGATTAAACGGCACGAGCAGATAACGATTCTGCTCATGCCTAGCAGGCACACATCTCAGCTGTGAAAATCAGCTGAGATGTGCGCCAATCGCGGCATGCTGCTGGCAGCAGACCGTGGGCGGTAACATTATGACCGCTAGAACGTAATATTACTGCACGCGGTCGTTAAGGGGTTAGTAAATAATATTTGCTACATGTCTACTTTACAGAAACACTATTTTTGAAACATTATTTTTTTTTGTTAGGAAATTAGAAGGGTTATAAGTAGTGGTGGGTGGATCCAGACTGTAAAAGTCTGGATACGTGCAGGTTCAAAAGTACCCATGCACCAACCCTGGGCCCAAAGTTCTCAGGGAGCTCTGGGTACTGATCGAAATTTGGGCACCAGAGTAATAAAAAAATAAAGGAAAAACAAAGTAAAAAAAAGGGAAAAGCAGGCGCGATCTACTTACTAGTGTCCCGCGCGGCTGTAACGCTACTTTCGGGGCCACTCATTATCCCTCATGCATATGCACTGCTTCCCCCACCCACCAGCAGTCCCAGCATTTCTGATTGGTTGCAGTCAGAAGCACCCCCACCCTGTGTGACAGCGTGTCTGACTGCTTGTAATCACAGACACTGTTTGAATATCTATGGTGTAAAAATAAATGAATAAAATAATTGGTGTAGGGTCCCCCATATTATGATACCCAGCACAGACAAGACATACGGCATGTCTGACTGCTTTTAATTACAGACGCTGTTTGCATGTCTATAGTGTAAAAATAAAATAGAATTGGTGTAGGGTCCCCCCATATTATGATACCCATCACAGACAAGGCATACGGCTGTAGGCTGCAGCCCCCAGCCTTGCACTTATCTTGGCTGTATATCAAAATAAGAGGAACCACATGTGGCTTTTTTAAAAAAAAATATTTAAATATAGGATTTTAAATATTGTTGTGCTGTCCCCCCCAATTTTGATACCCAACAATGATAAAGCCGACAGCTGGGGGCTGGTATTCACATTCTGGGGAGACCAAGGTTATTGGGCCCCACACAGCCTAAAAAGAGTAGCCTGCAGCCACCAAGGATTGTCTCATCCATTAGATGGGGCAATCCCAGAACTTTACCCGGCTCATCCCGATTGCCCTTTTTTTTATCTTTTACTGAAGAGGTTAACTAACTAGTGTGACAGTGTTGTAGATTCGGTTATGTGTTATAGATTCGAAATATTTTCATTTTGCAAAAAATGTACATATTTAATGGTATAATATTTTTTTGATTTATTTTTTCATTTTTTTGTTATTTATTTTCAGATTTATATATATATATATATATATATATATATATATATATATAAAAATAAATATATATATATATATATATATTTTTTTTTTTACTTTTTTCACTATTTTACACCTGTTTCACACATTAGTGGAAAACACAGACGTTTTTCACTGACGTGTTAAAAATGCATATGTCCATCCATGTGCCATGATTAACGGCACATGTGGGTTGTCCATGTGTAATCCATGATACGTTATCCATCATCTGTGATTGCACATGGATGAATACTCAACTGTCCCTGCTCCTGCTGTCCGTGGTGCTGAACTCTTCGGCTCCTGTGTTTTCGCCACCGCTGCAGCTATTTCCGGGTCGGCTGTGGCTGCATACATGAATATGCATGAGAATAAGCAGCCGGCTCTGAAGCAGCAGGCAGCAGAGGCCGAACAGAGTGTCGCTGTAGACAGTGAGTTAAAAATGTTTTTTATTTTCAATGTCTGCGTTTTTCTGATACGTGTTTCACAGACCACACCATAGTGTGGTCTGTGGGACATCACTGATGAAAAAAACGGACATGTCTCTGTGCGGCAATCACGGACACGCATGTACGCCGCATGGAGACACGGTCAGTGAAAATCACTGATGTGTGTGAAGACCCATTAATTATAATGGGTCTGCGTATGTCCGTGATTCTGGTACGTATAAAAACTAGCACATACATACCACGATCACTGACGTGTGAAACAGGCCTTACTTAGTCCCTATATGGAACTGAAACATTTATGACTCTGATCACAGGTTCTGCACTGCTTATATAGGGCAGAACAGTGCAGCGAAGAAATGGCAGGCAGAATGCGCAGGTGCGGGATTTCCGGCCACGCACTTGACATTACAGGGACAATAAAGAAGAGAAAGGGAAGAGAAATCTTGTATAATTAAAACTGCAGGCAGTCTTATCTTCTGAGCAGCACATGCCCCATAGCCTGGAAGATCAAAGTAATAAAGGTGAATATTTCTGAACAAATCATCATGCAGGAATACAGGTATGACTAATTTCAGCTGTATACAACCTGTATGCCCATATTAATAACTCAAAAACCTCAAAAGGGTGACAGATTCCCTTTAAATAATGGATCCACTTGTTCTCCCTTGAGATAAGCTGCACCTCAAATCTCTAGCAGCAGTTTATCACATGTAAGCTTTACCAAGTAAGCATGCATGGGTATGAGGTTGTGAGAGATAGCGGTCAATCAAAGAAATATACAGAAAGACGAGGTTATGGTGGCACATTAGTGGAGTGTCGATTTGGTGGGGTGGGGGTTAACCACACACACACGTTACTGAACTTTGGGCAGCACCGCTATAAAAGTTTGTTGAGGACAAAGGGATGGTTAGATGGTTTAGTTAAACAAACGTTTCGCTGATGAGTATGGTCACTTTAGAGACTGAACCCTTACGTCAGCAGGGAGCTTAGACAAATGTACAACATTTGTCATTAAAGTAATTTCCACGGTAATCACAGTTGTATGGTTTTCCTCTTTGGATGATACTCACCTGATTAGTGTTATAAGGTTATACTTCAATACATAGTAGTAAAATTTACTTTAATTTTCATAGCTATATGTGTTACTAAACACAATAAACACAATGTAAGCACTATAAAGCAATATCTTTATTTTATCACTATTTGTAAAGTGAAGTCAGAGTTCAGATACAGTTCAGTTCCAATACAATAAACGCGATAACTGAGGCACCATAGTATTTGGGAACATATTGCTTCATGATCTAAGACACCTTTGAGGTCTAATTTATTAACCATAATATTTCTACAATTCCTTTACAACAGGGCCCAGTAGGCATGGTATGTAGACCATTAAAAATATAGTTATTACTATCTAAAGTAATGTGAAGAGGCATTAAAACGCACTTACCATAAATTGACTATGCTGTAAATAAGTTCTGCAGAGTATTACATAGTATGCCATCCGTAGAGCTGTGGTTATCTCCTATTACAATGTGTAGAATTTTACTCCCACTGAAGAAATAAAATGGTTTTATTTGGTTCTTTTCTGCAATACTCTTCCTCGAATCTGCTGATTAGCTCCTGTTAAATTACGTATAACTATATGCGTTCTGGTTAATTATCAACTTTCAAGAAATTAGATAATGCTAAGACTAGGTCAAATTGGGTCAGTATGTCCAACTCAGGGGTAATGTTCCTTTGTCAATTATACGTCCCTGCATGATTCTAAGCAAGTTCTGGATAAAGGTAATGCAATAGCTCCATCTTCATGCCGGAGAATGTATAAAGTGAAATTAAAAAAAACATATATATATTATATTTCAGTTACTTATGATTTCTGGCAAATATAGTCAAGAATTAATGAGAATTACAGAGGTACTTTTCATGAACTTCTTAATTTGCATGGTGTTGCTATAGAAATACTTACACAAGAACCAATGAATATTGCCAAGTGTATATTTCCTACACATTTTGTGATTCCACGATTCTTGTTCTCCTAATGTGGACCAGCAAATGTTCAATTCATGAGTAGCCCACAGTGAAATCTGTAAATGTATTAATGTCTTGAAATTTGCATCTGTTTGCGCAGTATGAAACTGGAATACAGTGATTAAAATTAATTAGGTTAAGTAAAGTTTATTCCCTCGGAGTGTTAGTGCTCGGAGAGAGATGTTAGAAACTTTAGCTACTGCTGGCACTTAATAGGGTAATCGCTTTAGTAAACTTGGTGCACAGAACAAATTGGGCAAGCAAATTAAAGCATGCATGTCACAGTCCTCGCTTACATTGTGGGATTTCTAGAGCGATGTTGGCTACATACATGTTGCTTCAGCTTGGTTGCAACTGAGAAACTTTAGCAAAAAGGAATGTTCTCATTATAAGTGATAAGGGTTTTTTCTAATCTTTTTATGACTACTTGTGTACCGCCACGCGGGCTCGGCTCTGTGCTCGTACGGTGGGTGGCTCGAGTTCTTCCACGGACCTGGGGGGTCACATCGCTCTGGAAGGTGATTGGGGCTACATGCAGGGACTTCGGTGGGGAGTTCCACGGCCGGGGCCGTGGTGGTTTGTAGGGGATTTAAGTTTGTGATGCCACCCACAGGTTGTGGTAAATAGATAGACACCACCGCTGCCGTTGACTAGGCCTCCCGGGGACGGTGTTGCGCAGCTTGGTGTTGACCCCTCCGTGGGTAGGGGAGTGATGGTCTCCGGGGCCCGGGGGTGGTGCTGAGGCGAGGGGATGGGTGCGTGCTGGGTGCTGGTGCGGTGCGCGACCCGAAGGCACTGGTGTACTCACTATGATACAACACACCGGAGTCTCTGGTAAACCAAACGGGTTGATGAACGGTGCCCGCAGCCGGCTGCAGCTTCCCCTTAACAGGTTGGTGGTTTCCGCCTTTCTCCTGCACTTCTTTAATGTGAATGTTATGACTCCTATGCCTAAGTAACGGTAGTCCGCTCCCCGGCTTGCTGTGTGTCGGTAGAGCCCTATTTGCCTGCAGACGCTGGCCCCTTGGGTCTCTATGCCTTGGCAGTGGCTTTACCCTAATGGTTGGGCTGTTGTCTTCAGTCGGGTCTTGTGTGGGAAAGGTCCTAAAGTCCAGTCCTCAATCAGTTGATTCGACTTAGCCAAGTGGTTTCTGGGCTTCGTACTAAGTCTGAGTACCTCTCCTGGTGCTCCGGTTTCCAATCGGCTCCCCGGTTCGGTACCGGCGGGCCACCGCCCGACCCCGGTCCCTACGATTCCACCGGCTGTAATCCCAGATCCTGCAGGCGGCCACCACCGTCTGCTTCCTTGCCAGAGGTGACTTGGCTCCAACCCAGACACCTGGTAGACTATGGCAGGCCTGGTCACAGGTCTGCCCTTGAACTTGACTTCTCTCCTCCACTGTCAAAGCTAATCTACTTAGAACTCTCTGTTTTTCCCGCCTCCAGGCCTGTGAACTCCTCGGTGCGTGGAGCCAACCGCCTGGCTCCACCCCCTGGTGTGGACATCAAACCTGGAGGGTGGTGACAAGGGTTTGTAGGTTGGCTGCTGTCAACTTTCTAAGTGGAGGGGGTGTGTGTGCATGGGACTACCTGGGACGACCTGACTACTCCAGGGCATCACATTCCCCCTTGGTTTAATGCAGACCGTCCGCGGGCTGCCCATCCATCACCGGTTTATTTTTGTTTCCAAAAGATAAAACGGGAACACAATACAAGTATACTAACAGTTGTATAAACTTAAAATATTAGCTTCAAATCTTCCCTTGTGGGAGGCACATGCTTGAACGTTGCAAACGTAACACTTTTATTAACACGGGACGGGACCAGGTTCTTCAGTCACCCACCCAAACAAACCTAGCCTTGATGCTGCCCCTAAAAAGTGGGCAGCACCCCTTTTCCCCAGTCCAGGAATGGGCCCAGGCGTTGTTTAACGGGACAGGTGCAAGTTTCCCATCTGCTTGTCTCTCGGAGGCCCCACGTCCAGGGGGCCCCTGACCCAGAGGATGGCCACCGGCTGCAGTGGTGGCGGGCCTCAACCATCTGTTTCCCGCAGGCACATTTTCCAGTCTGCCTCTCCGGAGGCTGTGAAACGGGAAGGCCGGTTAAGGATTTATTTACAAGCCCAAAAGTTTTTGGGTGGACTGCCAGTTCTCGGCCTTGTCTTTAGTGAACGGGGCAAAAACAAAGTATGAACGGGTAGTATGGTCCCATTGGGGACTGTTCAACTTGGCAGTTGGGATCCGCTGCTTTTAACTTTCATGTTAATCAGGTGAGAGTCTCGGATAATTGGTGCTCATTCATTCAGCTATTTACACAATCAACATATTGCACCCCTAGATGGCAGTCTCCCTGTACCTAAGCGGGGGCCTACCTAGGTTGGGGCGCGTGGACCTCCTGGGCCAACTGCTGTCAGGGGGAGGCAATGGGATAGAGGGGACAACCGGTCCCTCTTCCCGTATGTCAGGTATAGCTGGTAGAGACCTACGGGGGCGTGGTATAGGTGCATCCCTGGGCACTTGTTCAGGTGGCTCGCTGGCGGGTGTCTCTGTCTCAATTTCTTCCATGGGTTGTGGGAACATTATCACGGGAACAATTACCGCGCCCTTCTGCATAGGCCAGTCTGCTGGGAAGTCACCCATCACGGTATGAATCACCTCTTTCTTATGTTCCCTGCTCGGCACGGGAACTGGAGCCTCATCTACCAGTCTCAAGAGATCCGGGCATCTCTTCAGGTGGTCCCTGGAAACAGTAGCCGTTGTCTTCCTCTGGTCGCGACTAATCAAGTAGGTCTTTTTGTTTTCCCATTCAGTAGGCTGTATGACATAGGGGGTCCTTTCCCACTGGTCGTCGAGCTTATGCGTCCTTCTTTTACGTTTCAGCACCACATCCCCGGGTTCAAAGGGGGTAGCCGGAGCCCGCTTGTTGAAGCGCTGCTCTTGCTTTTCTCGGCTCTGGCGCAGATTCCTCTCCACATACTCCTGGATCCGTCGGTATTGCGTCTGTCACTTGGCATCCCAGTCGTTAGTGGAGGAAAGGGCTTCGGGTGCTTTTAGGTCCATTTCCAGGTCCACTGGCAGCCGCCCCGGTCGGGTTCTCATCAGGTATGCGGGTGTGTACTTGGTGGAACTGCAGGGTATGTTGTTGTACATGTCCACCAGGTCAGGTAGCTTCTCCGGCCATAAGTTCCTTTCCTCCAACGGTAGAGTCTTGAGGAGGTTCAGGACCAGGTTTTTCATCTTCTCGCACATCCCATTAGTTTGGATATGGTGCGGCGTGGTCCGGATCTTCTTGCACCCGTACAAGTGGCAAAACTCCTGGAACACCTCTGCTTCAAAGGCCGGGCCCTGATCCATGAGCACCTCCTCCGGATAGCCATACGGTCGGCAAAAGTAGGCCTGGAAGGCCCTAGCTGCGGTACGGCCTGTCAAGTCTTTAACAGGGACAACCACCATGAACCTTGAGTAGTGGTCCACAATGGTCAGGGCATAGGTATACCCACTTCGGCTGGGCGTGAGCTTGACATGGTCCAGGGCGACCAACTCCAGCTGCTGGTGATTGATCGGCTGCAGAGGGGCCTTCTAGCTGGCCTTGTCCCACCTTCTCAGTGTACAGGGGCCACATTCTCGACACCAGGCCTCCACAGACTCCCGCACCCCACTCCAGTAGAACCGCTCCCTCAGCAACATATCCAGCTTCTTCCAACCGAAGTGCCCTGCGCCATCATTGTAGGCCTGCAGGACCTTGGGTACGCTGGCCTGAGGGACCACCAGCTGGCGAACCTTCTCGTGGGTTTTCGGCTTGATCAGCTCCCTATACAGCTTTTCCTGATGTAAGTACAGCTGGTCTCTCTCCTTTCACAACCGCTGAGCTTCTGATGGGGCTGCGGGGTCCATCCTGGAAGAGCCCTGCGCAATCATGGTTTTGACCAGTTGGACTGCAGGTTCTTAGTCCTGGGCTTTATTCCACCCTTGACTGGGCAGTGGATCAAGGTTCACCTGCTGTTGGTTAACGCAGGGCTTCTCATCCCTTGGCTGATGGAACGCGGGTAGCTCAATTTCTTCAAGGTCATCGTCCAATACCCCTTCATCGGGTAGGTGCGGCATCCGAGACAGCGCATCCTCATTGGTGTTCTTGCGGCCTGCTCTATACTTGATGGTGAAATCGTAGTTGGACAGTCGAGCCATCCACCGCTGCTCTAGGGTGCCCAGCTTAGCTGTATCCAAATGTGTCAATGGATTGTTGTCCGTGTAGGCGGTAAACTTCGCCGCCGCGAGGTACTGCTTGAACCTTTCAGTTATTGCCCACACGAGGGTTAGGAACTCAAGCTTGAAGGAGCTGTAATTTTCAGGGTTCCTTTCCGTTGGCTGGAGTTTTCTGCTAGCATACGCAATCACTTTCTCCTTCCCGTCCTGTACCTCGGACAGGACCGCACCCAGGCCCACATTGCTGGCGTCGGTGTAGAGGACGAACGGGAGGCCGTAATTCGGGTAGGCCAAGATTTCTTCCCCTGTCAGGGCTGACTTCATCCAGTGAAAAGACTCTTCGTGCTTCTCGCTCCAGACAAACGGGGGCCCAGGGGCTCTTCCGTTCTTGGTCTGTCCCACGAGGAGGTCTTGCATAGGCGCGGCCATCTTCGTGTACCCCTTGATGAAACGGCGGTAGTAGCCCACCAGGCCCAGGAACTGCCTCACCTCCCTCACTGTGGTCGGTTGTGGCCAGCTCTGGATAGCAGCAACCTTTTCAGGATCCGGGGCTACACCTTCTGCGCTCACTACGTGTCCGAGGTACTGCACCTTAGGCTTCAACAGGTGGCACTTGGAGGGCTTCAGCTTCATCCCGTACTTGGAGAGGGCCTCGAACACTTCTGCCAGGTGCT
The DNA here is from genome assembly GCF_048569485.1 of Anomaloglossus baeobatrachus. Lineage (NCBI taxonomy): Eukaryota > Metazoa > Chordata > Amphibia > Anura > Aromobatidae > Anomaloglossus > Anomaloglossus baeobatrachus. Next base: position 359,503,355 of record NC_134355.1, read on the forward strand.
CCAGATAGGGTCGTATGTCTTGGAATACACGATCACGTCATCCAAATATAATAGCACGGTCTCGAAGTTGAGATTCCCCAATCAACACTCCATGAGCCATTAGAAGGTCCCGGGGGCATTGCACAGCCCGAACGGCACACTGTTGAACTCGCAGAGCCCCATAGGGGTAGCAAACGTGGTCTTCGCACGATCTTCCGGTGCAACCGCCACCTGCCAGTATCCACTGGTAAGGTCAAGGGTAGAGAAATAATTAGCAGTTTTTAATGCAGCTAGCGACTCTTCAATGCGGGGGAGAGGGTAGGCATCTTTATGCATTATCTGATTGATCTTCCGGTAATCCACGCACATCCTCATGGTGCCATCCTTCTTCTTTACCAGCACCAATGGAGCTGCCCAGGGCCTACAACTATCCCGGATGACCCCTGCCTCCTTTATGTTCCTCAACATGTCTTTGGCACATTGATAGTGTGCTGGTAGGATCGGCCTATACCTTTCCTTAATGGGTGGATTTGTGCCTGTGGGGATATGATGTTGAACCCCCTTAATCCTCCCGAAGTCTAGCGGGTGCTTGCTGAAAACCTGCCCATATTTCTGTACCAACCTGTATACCCCGTCTTTGTGGTGTAGTGGGGTAGACTGAGTGCCGACATGTAACTCCCGGCACCACTCCTCTATCTGCATGGATGGGATGTCACTACTCATGTTGGGTGCAAGGGTAGTGGGGGTGGTTTCATGGATCGAGTGGGCGTCTATGGTGAACAGCTTAGCTATGTTGGCATAACGGGGAAGCCTAACCTCTTCCTCCCCGCAATTCAGCACTCTCACAGGAACTCTCCCCTTCTTGACGTCAATCACCCCCCTGGCGGCCATTACTGTGGGCCAGTGCTCTGAAAGCGAGGATTCCACCAACACCGGGTAATTTCGTCCCTGGGGGCCTACTGCTGTCCTGCACCAAATCATCATCTCACTCCTTGGCGTGACCACTAAAGGGGCTGCGTCCATCACCCGCACTCCACCAATCTCTCCACCCATTAGGTTCACTTGCTGCCGATGCAGGAGGGCTCGGATCTCGCGCTGTAGTGCCCTCTGCTGACCCCCTCCTGCAGTGGCAGACAGCTGCTGCAACAAGCTCAACACTTCTCCAATACAGTGCCCAATCACGTTGGTCCCTAGGACCACTTTCGGGGTATGGTCACTGGGCTCATTCAGCACCACAATCATCCCTTGGCGTTTCAGCTGGCTCCGTCCCACAGTCAGGGTCACCTCTTTGAACCCCATCTGGGTCATAGGGAGCCCATTGGCCGCAATAATGGTCATGCTATCATCGGGAGGGGCGAGTTTACTATCGGCCCAGTATTGCTGGCACACTGAATAAGGCATAGTCGTTACCTGTGATCCGGTGTCCAACAGGGCCATGGTCGGGACGCCATCCACTGCCAGGGAGATGATGGGGCGACCTCCAACGTACCGGTCTTGCCAATCAGTCGGGCCGTGAGGATAAACTCCTGAGGATTGGCCCTTGGCCTCAGGGGTTGCTCGTTTAACGGGCATCGCCTACAATAATGACCAGGCTTGTTGCACTTGTAGCAAACAGGTGGCCCATACCGCGGGTCGTTGTTCTTCCTCCGCTGCATCCAAGGGACGTCCTCTTGGCTGTCGGCGAGCTGGATCTTCTCTTGGGGCTTGGCTCTCGTCAGTAGCTGGAGTGCGGCGAGGATCCGGGTGAGGTCTTCGTTCATGCGTCGGACCTGCGAGTCCAGCGCTTCCATCGTCCCGACGGGTGCGGCAGGGGCCGGTAGAGCCAAGGGAGGGGGCGCTACCGAGACGGGAGCGGTTTTGATCAGCCAAGAGGTCACATCAGGGGCGCCAACGGTTGGTGCTTGCAGGGCTTTAATGGCCCGCTCCTTTAGTACTGTAAAGTCTAGGTCGGTGTGTTCCAAAGTCCATAACCGCAGCTGTTTGCGATCTTCGGCAGACCCCAGTCCCTGCAAGAACTGCTCCACTAGCCTCTTGTTGCTGTTTGCCTCACTGATGGTGTCCACCCGCCTCAGCGTCCGGAGGGCTGTCTGCAGGCGCAAGGCATAGTCTCTTACACTGCCGCGGGCCGTTGCCGACATTGGTAGAACTGCATCCGCAACTCAGCCTCGGTGCGGGTCTCGAAGGTGGTCTGGAGTTTCTCAAAGGTCTCCGTGTCCTGCTCGGCCGCGCCGGTCAGCTGCCCTAGCACTACCGTCGCACGCTGTCTGCCAGGCATGGCATACAAGTCAAGGATCGTGTTTATCTTTTTCCGGAACACCTGCAGGGCATCAGGCTTCCCATCGTACTGGGGTAGCCAGGTAGCACCGGGCACATAGGTCAAGGAGATCGGCATTACCTGGGCGACCGCCGGACCTGCAGCCTCCCCCGCTCTTGCGACCGAAGTGAGGGCCGCCATGTTCCCGTCGTCGGGCGCCGCCACTCCTGCAACTGACGCCCCTTCCCCATCTCCGGTAGGTACAGACATCTTCCCTCCGCCCCCCTCGGTCTTTTCGGGGCACTTCACTTGCTTTCTGCTCCGCTCTGCTCTCAGGGGGCGGGGCTCTAGTTTCGTGCCCTTTCGCCTTGACTAAGACGGCTTGGGCGGTAAACTTCGCGCCACAGGAAGATGACAAGATGGCGGATTCTGCAATTTTTCAACAGGGACTCCGCTGACGACAACTTCAAGGCGCACTTCCACAGGTAAGCTGATGGGTTCAATCCTGTTTGTGACGCCAGATGAGCGTATGTGTACCGCCCCGCGGGCTCGGCCGGCTGCCGAGCCACTCGGATCCGTGCTCGTACGGTGGGTGGCTCGAGCTCTTCCACGGACCCGGGGGGGTCACGTCGCTCTGGAAGGGGGTTGGCGCTACACGCAGAGACTTCGGTGGGGAGTTCCACGGCCGGGGCCGCGGTGGTTTGTAGGGGATTTAAGTTCGTGACGCCACCCACAGGTTGTGGTGAATAGATGGACACCACCGCTGCCGTTGACTAGGCCTCCCGGGGACGGTGTTGCGCAGCTTGGTGTTGACCCCTCCGTGGGTAGGGGAGTGATGGTCCCGGGGGCCCGGGGGTGGTGCTGAGGCGAGGGGATGGGTGCGTGCTGGGTGCTGGTGCGGTGCGGCGCGGTGCGCGGCCCGAAGGCACTGGTGTACTCACTATGATACAACACACTGGAGTTTTTGGTAAACCAAACGGGATGATGAACGGTGCCCGTAGCCGGCTGTATCTTCCCCTTAAAAGGTTGATGGTTTCCCCCTTTCTCCTGCACCTCTTTATTGTGAATGTTATGACTCCTATGTCTAAGCAACAGTAGTCCGCTCCCCGGCTTGCTGTGTGTCGGTAGAGCCCTGTTTGCCCGCAGACGCTGGCCCCTTGGGTCTCTATGCCTTGGCGGTGGCTTTACCCTAATGGTTGGGCTGTTGTCTTCAGTAGGGTCTTGTGTGGGAAAGGTCCTAAAGTCCAGTCCTCAATCAGTGGATTCGACTTAGCCTAGTGGTTTCTGGGCTTCGTACTGGGTCTGAGTACCTCTCCTGGTGCTCTGGTTTCCAATCGGCTCCCCGGTTCGGTACCGGCGGGCCACCGCCCGACCCCGGTCCCTACGGTTGCACCGGCTGTAATCCCAGATCCTGCAGGCGGCCACCACCGTCTGCTTCCTTGCCAGAGGTGACTGGGCTCCAACCCAGACACCTGGTAAACTATGGCAGGCCTGGTCACAGGTCTGCCCTTGAACTTGACTTCTCTCCTCCACTGTCAAAGCTAATCTACTTAGAACGCTCTGTTTTTCCCGCCTCCAGGCCTGTGAACTCCTCTGTGGGTGGAGCCAACCGCCTGCCTCCGCCCCCCTGGTGTGGACATCAAGCATGGAGGGTGGTGACAAGGGTTTGTAGCTTGGCTGTTGTCACCTTTCTAAGGGAAGGGGGTGTGTGTGCATTGGACTACCTGGGACGACCTGACTAGTCCAGGGCGTCACACTTGCAATGTAGAAGTCTAAATATGATTTGGCCATTGCTTAGTAATAGCTGCTATACTGAGCTAATTCATAACTTAGAGCAAAGATGGAGCTGCAGTTGTGCATTACCCAGGCAAAAAACTACTACTCTAGCAGGATACAGCTAAGCCTCCACCATTTCTGGAAGTGTGTGTGTGATTTGCTCCTCCTGCACCTGTGATGCCTCCACTAGTGGGGGCTTATCTGCATCCTGCTAGAGTACTAGTTTTTGGCCTGGGCGATGTACAACTGCAGTCCATGTTTGCTGTAAGTAATGCTTAATTTTTGGTGGATAGTTATTCCTCTTTTTGTTGCTATTTTTATATTTGGTGTAGAGACCTACAAGCATGAGGTTCCCGTGACGAGGGTTGCAGGCTTCCATATTCTGGCCATAATACCAACTAAAACCTCATATTTTTTTGTACAGGATGCAGCCAGGCTCCTTTCTGTTAGGCCTTGCATATTAGAGTTCCTGTCCCTGTATGGTGCACAGATGGAGTACGGCTTGGCAGCCCACCTGATCTAATAGTATGGGCGTCACCTAATAGGCTGCGCAGGCCCAGATTTAGGGGGGGCTCAAGGGGCCCGGGCCCTGGGCCACCCACAAAGCGGGGGCCTCCCACCAATATAGGGATAAATATCTCAAAACATGTAAAATACATGTCTCTTTGCTGTGAACCGTTTCTAATGATAAGGAACATAAAACAAAAGAGAAGACTTCCTTAGTACCTGTACCTAATGCTTAGCTTATGGCATGCGGCAGTCTTCTCCAATCCTAACAGAAGCTTCTAGGCCAGTGATGGCGAACCTATGGCACGTGTGCCAGATAGGGCACGCAGAGCCCTTTCTGTCGGCACGCATGCTGTCGCCTCATTCAGCCACTTTGAACTGCTGGTGTGATCTTGCCGGAAGTTCAAAGTTGTGTTGGAGCAGAGCCAGATGAGACATTTCTCCTCGCTCTGATACTCCCCCTCTCCTAGGCCACAGGCCTGTAGCCTAGGAGACGGCGGGAGCATCAGTAAGCGGCGCTGGCGTAATGACAACTGGTGGCAGCGCGGGAATTGAGGACCCAGCGGTGCGCAGAGGTGGAGCGGGTGCTGGAAGGTGAGGTTTTTTTTTTTTTGTTAAACTGTGTGCGGCAGTGGCTGTGTCAAGGTGTGGGGGAATATGTCAGTATGGGGGAAAACATGGAATGATGGGGGAAACATGGAGGGATGGGGGAAACATAGAAGGATTGGGAAAAACATGGCAGCATGGGTGAAACATGGAAGTGTGGCGCCCCTGACCTGGTCAGGCACCATTGAGTACTGCACCCACGCTGGGTGAGTGCAAATTGGTAATCCCAAAGGCTGAGTAGGTTGTGGACACACAGACACACTTTAACCAGGTCTCACACACATCTTAGAAGGGACCCCTGGGAGGGGGCGTGGCCTCCACATCTCAGCTAGTGGTGGGTGGAGAAGCTGGAAGGAGTTATGCAGAGGCAGTCCAAGAGAGAGGAGCAGTGGAGGAGGACACATGTCAGTCTGAAGCGGAGAGCGGGCACGCAGACACGCTAGTCAGACCCTGCAAGTGTAGTGGCTGTTTGCGGGGGAGTTCGGTTGCCACACAGTCAGCCTGAAAGACACCTCAGGAAGAAGCGAGGTAGTTGAGTACGGGGATTTTCTGGTAGACCAGTGGTGGCCCTGAGTAAAAACCGTGAAAGTCATTCTGGACTGTGTGTGAGTTCTTCTGCGACCTGTGGTTCCACACACACATATACCAGAGCCCCTGGGGTCAGCCTCACTCTCGGGAGGCCATAACACCAGACTGCAGACACCATCAGCCCCAGACGCTCGTTAAACTGTAGTGGCGATCCCCTATCACCCTGACCGCAAAACCGAGAGTGGCGTCACGACTCCTATGAAAGTGAACCTGACATACCTGTTGCCAGAAGGGTCCCTACAGAAAAGTCCCCGTAGGCGACCGCTACAGCACTGTGGTGGGCAACTCAGAAGGATGGGGGAAACATGGAAGGATGAGGGAAACAAGGAAGGATGGGGGAAAACATGAAAGGATGAAAACAAAACTCGACACAGGCACCGAAATGTGTGTCTCAATCCAATGGATTATGGCCATATGGAAGAAGTACAACTCAGCCCTTCTGAAAAATACAGAACAGAAACTTTCTTGCCTATCATTGATCAGTTTATCGCTTCTCTTGACCAACAGCTTCAAGCATGTAAAGATATATCAAGCAAATTTAGCTTTTTTTGCCATCTGAAAGAACTGTCTTCAGACGAGCTTAAGGCGGGCTTTGCACACTACGACATCGCAGGTGCGATGTCGGTGGGGTCAAATTGAAAATGACGCACTTCCGGCATCGCATGCGACATCGTAGTGTGTAAAGGCTCGATGATACGATTAACGAGCGCAAAAGCGTCGTAATCGTATCATCGGTGCAGCGTCGGCGTAATCCATAATTACGCTGACGCGATGGTCCGATGTTGGTCCTCGCTCCTGCGGCAGCACACATCGCTGTGTGTGAAGCCGCAGGAGCGAGGAACATCTCCTACCGGCGTCACTGCGGCTTCCGTAGGATATGCGGAAGGAAGGAGATGGGCGGGATGTTTACATCTCACTCATCTCCGCCCCTCCGCTCCGATTGGCCGCCTGGCGTGTGACGTCGCTATGACGCCGCACGACCCGCCCCCTTAACAAGGAGGCGGGTTGCCGGCCAGAGCAACGGTCGCAGGACAGGTGAGTCCATGTGAAGCTGCCGTAGCGATAATGTTCGCTACGGCAGCTATCACAAGGAAATCGTTGCTGCGACGGGGGCGGGGACTATCGCGCTCGGCATCGCAGCATCGGCCTGCGATGTCGCAGCGTGCAAAGTACCCCTTAGGCCACATCAGAGCAACTCGTCAGGTCTTATTCAGATGACGTGAACATTACATTTATCGATGAACTGTGTCAGTTTTTAACATTTGCCAATTTATTCATAGACGAGGAGCCAAAAGATATCAGCACTGAACTTTTCATGTACAAGCTTATCTTGGAAAAGGGTGTGCAGGACACTTTCCCAAATATTGAGATAGCTCCAAGGATATACGGTAACTCAAATTAATTGAAACCGATTAAGAACATCCATGAAGCAGGAACAACTTGTAAATTTGAGCATCGAGTCAGATATACTGCGTGAATTGGACTTTAGTGACATCATTGGTGATTTTGCAGCACAAAAATCAAGGAAAGTGCCTGGATTGTAAAAAATGAATGATTTTACCTGAATTACTCTGCGTAAATGATTTTTGTAAATAAACTTGCGTTCGTTTCATTTTGTGTTAAATATTCCAACATCTTGAAAAATGGGCCTCCCTCCAAAATGGGCCCAGGGCCACCAACCTCTTAAATCCGGCCCTGAGGCTGCGGGCTTGTGACTGTGCATCTGCATGTGTGAACAGTGCTCTATGCAAGCCATCAGTGTGCAGTTTTATCATCCAGCAATCGTCTCCTCCATTTTTTGGAAGTGTGTGTGTGATTTGCTCCTCCTGCACCTGTGATGCCTCCCCTAGTGGGGGCTTAGCTGCATCCTGCTAGAGTACTAGTTTTTGGCTGGGTGATGTACAACTGCAGCCCATCTTTGCTGTAATTCAAGTTCTGTAAGCCTAGCAAAAAGAAGGATTTCGGTTATGCCTCAAACCAGGCATCCGTAGCAGCCATGGCATCAGAAATTGTGTGAAATTTGGTACCCTTTATGTGTTTCTTCAGGTTTGGAAACAGATGATAGTCAGACGGAGCCAGATCTGGTTAATAAGGTGCATGGTCAACCAGCTGAAAGCCCAGCTCTGACAGTTTTGCCGTGGTTGCTTGTGCAGTGTGAGCGGAAGCATTGTCTTGCAAGAATAAGATTCCTTTTGACAGCTTGCTGTGCCTTTTGGCTTCAGCGCTGCCTTCAATTGGTCCAAAAGTTCAATATAATACCTTGCATTGATGGTGGAACCCTTTGGAAGGTAGTCCACTAGCAGCACTCCCTTCTTATCCCAGAACACAGACGCCATCACATTAGTGGCTGATTTTTGCACCCTGAACTTCTTTGGATGAGGAGAACCACTGTGAGTCCACTCCTTTGACTGCTCCTTGTTTTCAGGGTCATACAAATAAATCCAGGTCTCATCCATAGTGACCAGTCGATCCAGGAAGTTATTATTAGTCTGGAAATGCTGACAAGTGGACTGGGAAGTTTTCACTTGCATGCTTCTCTAATCTGTTGTCAAACATTTGGGGACCCACTTTGCACATAGTTTCCTCATGTCCAAATATTCGTGGATAATGACACAAACATGTTCATGGAAATCCCCATGATGTCTGCTATTGCTTTAGCTGAAATCTGTCAATTCTCCAGTATGAGGTTGTGCACAGCATTGATGGAACAACAACCACTCTCGGTCGTCCATTACGTTCCTCATTATTGGTGCTGACATGGCCCGTTTTATATTTGGCAACCCAGTTCTTAACTGTGTAATATGAAGGGCATTGATCCCCAATGTCTGCGACATATCACCATGCCTATCCTTCGCGGTCTTTCCTTGCAGAAACAAGAATTTTATCACTCCTCTGCTTTCAGTTGCTGTGAATATCTCATTAGACTCTGCCATTTTGTTTTCCCACATGCGTAGAACACTGTTGCCATAAGCAACAAACACAAAAATTTGAAAACATATATTAGACACCTAAGGCTTTCATGTAATGTAACATTCGTTACCATAGAAGCAAAAAAAGATCACAAAACCAAAGACTTATCAGCAGCCTCTCGTATATAGCAAGAATACAATTAACACAAATTTTCAGTACCTAAAACTTAGTTGCTGTGTGGAACTCAGTCTTGCACCAAACTGACTACATTGGAAGCCATTTTTTCCAGATTTGTTTGACACTAAAATATTTGAACGTAATAGGAGTGCTGATATCAAAGTAAAAATATTCTGTATTTAATATGATGTTTGCTCTTGTCTATATAAACAAGCAGGGCCACCACTAGGAATTTCAGGGCCCCATACTGGCAAAATTATGGGGCCCCCTTGAGCATCCACCCAGGCTCCACCCCCGCTTTGTCTCCACCCGGCAAACCTTCCACAGTCCTCCACCACTCTTGGAAAAGCATTTTATATATATATATATATATATATATATATATATATATATATATATATCAGAAAATTAATAATACACCCTCTACACCATATCATCAAAAAAATTTAATTTCAATAATTCAATACAAAAAATGAAACGCATATATTTTAGAGTCATTACACACAGTAATCTATTTCAAGTATTTACTTCTGTTAATGATTATGGCTTACAGATGATATTTTAATTTACTGAGATACACCCGTATGTCCCCATCCTGGGCCCTTCCTGGTATGTATGTCCCCCTTCTGGAATATATGTCCGCCTCCTGGGCCTATTCTGGATTATTTGTCTCCTTCCTAACATATATGTCCTCCTCCTGGTATATATGTCCCCTCCCTGGGACGCTCCTGGTATATATGTCCCCATACTGGTTTATTTGTCCCCATCCAGGAATATATGACTCATCCTGGGGGTCTCCAGGTATATATATATCACCCTCCTGGGCACATTCTAGTATATATGTACTTATCCTGGTTTCTGTCTCCTTTCTGAGTCTCTCCTGGCATATTTGCCGCAAAAAAGAAAATAAAAAAACCCCAAACATTTTACTCACCCTTCCCGGCTCCCACGTTGCGCGGCGTCCTCTCTAAGCCACAATGCATTTCAGCTGGATATGCGCCCTCCAACGCATATCCAGCTGAAGCAAGGCGAGGACCGGGGTCGGCGGGCCCTTTCACCACCCCAGCAATCATCCTGCACCTGTCTTCGATTACCTGTCCACACCGGCTGCCGAGTCCTGACCACCTCCACGGCTCTGCGTTCCTGCAGCAGTGTGATGACCTCATCACACTGATACACGCTAAACCCTTCTCTGCCCCTGCCTCCAGCACAGGAGCAGACACTGACAGCTTGGGGTCCCTGTGCAATAAATTGTGCCTGGGCCTCCCTTTTTTATGGTGATAAAGCTGCAGATTCATATGTACAGTATAAACATATATAATACATAGTGCCCTCTTTTTTAGTGCACCATCCCTTACATATTGGATTCTCTTGTCATTTTTGTTATTTATAGAGCTCTCTCTTTATTTCATAGCATCCTCGCTTGTTACATATAAAATGACATGACTCCTGATGGAACATGGTAAAGCTTCTTTTCTGATGGACTGGTCTTCTGGTCAGATGCTGCTCCATCAGCAGTCATTTTATATCTAACAAGAGAGGATTATATAATAAAGAGAGGGAGCTGTGAATAACAAAAATAACGAGAATATGCTACATAAGATACGGTAATATACAGAAAAAGAGAGGACACTATATAATAAAGGACAGCACTATACATAACTAATAAGGATGCTATTCAAGGACAGTGTTATACATAATAAAAGGAGAAATGATGTACTTAAGGACAGCGCTTTACATAGTGAGTACACTAAATAATGAGGTTGCATCCTGCATTCGTGTGCAGAGTTGGTGTGCTGCCTGACTTTTTTTTCTCGGACAGCGCACAGACCCATGCAGTTTGTCCTATCCCTCATAATCAGATCAGAACAGCACATGCTCTGAGTCTCGCAGATCTCATTCTCAGAGATTTTCACAGATATGTGAATGGATCTATGAAACTCTAGGGATCCTCGTGACGTCTGATAAAAAAAAGTCTGGCAACAAACGGAAATGTCGCACAAATGTGATAATGTGGCCTAACGGATTTAACGGCAATACTCCAAGTCATACAGTACAGAATAAATGTTTTCAGAAAGTTACTTACCGCCGACGTCTCATCTGGTAAGTTATTTTCTATTTCTTCTCCATCTGGTTAGACATTCATGTCGCCATCTTCCAGCCACTACTCTTCTTGTCACATTGATCACTACAGCCATGAAAATAACAAAGTCACATATATTGTATACATACATTTACCTCCTGAATAAAAAATCCCCCACACTGTGCCCTGAATATAAATATGTACCAGACTATATATTATACAACTAGCTGTTTCCAGCCAGCTAACGCTCGGCATGCAGGACTCTGCTGTGGGTATACAGCTCTCCCCCCTAAGGGTATACAGCTTTCCTCCAAGGGTATACAGCTCTTCTCCTTCCAAAGGTTTACAGCTCACCTCCCTGGTATATACAGTGCCTACAAGTAGTATTCAACCCCCTGCAGATTTAGCAGGTTTGATAAGATGCAAATAAGTTAGAGCCTGCAAACTTCAAACAAGAGCAGGATTTATTAACAGATGCATAAATCTTACAAACCAACAAGTTATGTTGCTCAGTTAAATTTTAATAAATTTTCAACATAAAAGTGTGGGTCAATTATTATTCAACCCCTAGGTTTAATATTTTGTGGAATAACCCTTGTTTGCAATTACAGCTAATAATCGTCTTTTATAAGACCTGATCAGGCCGGCACAGGTCTCTGGAGTTATCTTGGCCCACTCCTCCATGCAGATCTTCTCCAAGTTATCTAGGTTCTTTGGGTGTCTCATGTGGATTTTAATCTTGAGCTCCTTCCACAAGTTTTCAATTGGGTTAAGGTCAGGAGACTGACTAGGCCACTGCAACACCTTGATTTTTTCCCTCTTGAACCAGGCCTTGGTTTTCTTGGCTGTGTGCTTTGGGTCGTTGTCTTGTTGGAAGATGAAATGACGACCCATCTTAAGATCCTTGATGGAGGAGCGGAGGTTCTTGGCCAAAATCTCCAGGTAGGCCGTGCTATCCATCTTCCAATGGATGCTGACCAGATGGCCAGGCCCCTTGGCTGAGAAACAGCCCCACAGCATGATGCTTCCACCACCATGCTTGACTGTAGGGATGGTATTCTTGGGGTCGTATGCAGTGCCATCCAGTCTCCAAACGTCACGTGTGTGGTTGGCACCAAAGATCTCGATCTTGGTCTCATCAGACCAGAGAACCTTGAACCAGTCTGTCTCAGAGTCCTCCAAGTGATCATGAGCAAACTGTAGACAAGCCTTGACATGACGCTTTGAAAGTAAAGGTACCTTACGTGCTCGTCTGGAACGGAGACCATTGCGGTGGAGTACGTTACTTATGGTATTGACTGAAACCAATGTCCCCACTGCCATGAGATCTTCCCGGAGCTCCTTCCTTGTTGTCCTTGGGTTAGCCTTGACTCTTCGGACAAGCCTGGCCTCGGCACGGGTGGACTCTTTCAAAGGCTGTCCAGGCCGTGGAAGGCTAACAGTAGTTCCATAAGCCTTCCACTTCCGGATGATGCTCCCAACAGTGGAGACAGGTAGGCCCAACTCCTTGGAAAGGGTTTTGTACCCCTTGCCAGCCTTGTGACCCTCCACGATCTTGTCTCTGATGGCCTTGGCATGTTCCTTTGTCTTTCCCATGTTGACCAAGTATGAGTGCTGTTCACAAGTTTGGGGAGGGTCTTAATTAGTCAGAAAAGGCTAGAAAAAGAGATAATTAATCCAAACATGTGAAGCTCATTGTTCTTTGTGCCTGAAATACTTCTTAAAACTTTAGGGGAACCAAACAGAATTCTGGTGGTTTGAGGGGTTGAATAATAAATGACCCTCTGAACAAACTTTTCACAATTTAAAAAAAAAAAAAAAAGAAATAACATTCTTTTTTGCTGCAGTGGATTTCACACTTCCAGGCTGATCTACAGTCCAAATGTCACAATGCCAAGTTAATTCCGAATGTGTAAACCTGGTAAATCTGCAGGGGGTTGAATACTACTTGTAGGCACTGTAGCTCCCCCTCCAAAGCTTTAAAGCTGTCCCCCTCAAGGGTATACAGCTTTTCTCCCCCCAAGGGTATACAGCTTTTCTCCTCCCAAGGGTATACAGCTCTCCCCCCAAGGGTATACAACTCACCTCCGTGGTATATATGTCACCCAAAGGAATATAGCTGTCCTCCCCAAGGGTATACCGCTGTCCTTCCCCCAAACGGTATACAGCTCTCTTCCCCCCAAGGGTATACAGCTCTCTTCCCCCAAGGGTATACAGCTCCCCTCCCCCAAGGGTATACAGCTCCCCTCCCCCCAAGGGTATACAGCTCCCCTCCCCCAAGGGTATACAGCTCTTCTCCCCAAGTGTATGCAACTCTCCTCCCCAAGGGTATACAGCTCTCCTCCCCAAGGGTATACAGCTCTCCTCCCCAAGGCTATACAGCTTCCCCAAAAGGTATATAGCTGTCCTCCCCCGCAAGGGTATACAGCTCATCTCCCCAAGTGTATGCAGCTCTCTTCCCCAAGGGTATATAGCTCTCCTCCCCAAGGGTATACAGCTCTCCTCCCCAAGGCTATACAGCTTCCCCAAAAGGTATATAGCTGTCCTCCCCCGCAAGGGTATACAGCTCATCTCCCCAAGTGTATGCAGCTCTCTTCCCCAAGGGTATACAGCTCTCCTCCCCAATGGTATACAGCTCTCCTCTCCAAGGGTGTACAGCTCCCCCAAAAGGTATACAGCTGTCCTCCTCGCAAGGATATACAGCTGTCCCTTCAAGGGTAGACAGCTCCCCTCCCCCAATGGTATACAGCTCTCCTTTCCAAGGGTATACAGTTCTTCTTTCCAAGGGTATACAGCTCTCCCCAAGGGTATACAGTTCACCTCCCTCGTATAGAGCTACCCCCAAATGTATACAGCTGTCCTCCCCACAAGGGTATACAGCTGTCCCTTCAAGGGTATACAGCTCCTCTCTCTCCAAGGGTATACAGCTCCCCCTAAGGGTATACAGCTCACCTCCCCAAGGGTATACAGTTCTCCTCCCCAAGGGTATACAGCTCTCCCCCCAAGGGTATACAGCTCTCCCACAAGGGTATACAGTTCTCTTCTCTCCCAAGAGTATAAAGCTCACCTCCCTGGTATACAGCTCTCCCCACAAGGGTATACAGCTCTCCCCCCAAGGGTATACAGCTCCCCTCCCTTCAATTATATACAGCTGTCCTTCCCCCCTAAAGGGTATACAGCTCCCCCCAAAGGTATACAGCTCCCCGATCTGTATACAGCTGGGGGAGTAAGGGTTAATCACCATGGCACTACACTGCAGAATTGAATATTGGCGGGTTTCCTGGCAGGTTGGGGGTGTAAGGGTTAATCACCATCTCACTACACTGCAGCCTTGAATATTGGGTTTCCTGGCGGGCTGGCGGTGTAAGAGTTAATCATTGTGATAGGTTAATCACTGTAACACTACACTGCACATAGAGGGGAGGAGTCAGGGGGTCACATGATCAGCTCCTCAGTGTATGCAGGACTCTGCTGTGCTGATTTAGAGTGTGGATGTATCAGAGTTGTATGTGTAATGTGCAGGGGGTGTAGCCGCGTGTGGTAATGAGTGGGGCGGAGCCGCGTGTGGTAATGGGTGCAGGGGGCGGAGCCGCATGTGGTAATGAGCGTGGGGGCGGAGCCGCATGTGGTAATGTGCGAGGGGTGGGACTAGCAAGTAATCACAACGGCTCATTATATATATATATATATACTGTATATATAATATATCGTGTGTGTGTGTGTGTGTGTGTGTATGTATGCTGCTGGAGGGCAGAGAGGACCTGACAGGATGCCTGTAAATTCACATATGATGTTCCCCTCCCCCGTGTTCAACATCCCCATAACTCCCTGAAACCGCTCTTCCAATCCCCTCCTTATTATCCCCTCCTCAGTCTATTTAAAAAGACCTCACCCCTCACCTCTCCTGTACCGGCTGTACGAACCCATGCTGTCTCTTTACCTCCCAGCTCCCGGGTACTTTTCAAATGACACAGGCGCGTGAGGCGTGATGACATCAAGGAGTGCGCAACAGTGCAGGGCAGGGAGCAGAGGACGGACTCCTGAGTTCTGCTTTCTACACTGTACAGAGCTGCAGATCGCTCCACGCCCGACACGCTGCATGTGATGAGGGCAATCTGGCCAGGAGCCCCCAGATCCTTGAGCAGCGACAGGTCAGATTGCCCTCATTACTGACAGGCCAGGAAGAGTCCCCCTGAACCTCGGGGCCCAGTGCAGCTGCAGCGGTATCTCCAGCACACGTGGCTAATTTGCATGTGATGCAAATTAGCCACATGTATAGTGGCAAATGTAACACTGTCGGGGGCTTAATAAAACTAAGTAATTGTCACTGGCTCAGTCGGGCCCCCCCTCTTCACCGGGCCTGGTACAACAGTCACAGTAGTAAAGCCCTGATGGTGGCCCTGTAAACAAGTGAAGATGCTGTCATTTATGGGCTCATATATCATAAAAAAATGTTTATTTTAGAATGAGTGGATTGCTACCACATACAGTATGTTGCATAGACCTTACATCAGCTTTACATCACCCACATAAGTTGTTGGTCAGTCCATCAGTCCCATATGAGTGAATGCGTGAACATGCCCACAGCAGAAGTCATGGAAGAGGGATTCCTTTTGCTCGCCCTGAAACGCTATAGAAAATGGTGTTAATTTAGTGATGGTTTGTAAGTTCTGCATTGATACCTCTGGGTCTGGGGTCTTCACCTTCTCCGGGATTACACACTGTGCGGTACTCTCTCTTTTCATACCTGCTATAAAGAACACAGTCCATGTCATAAAAAACAACATCTCTTTTACATTCAGGTAAATTAACACCCATGAAATAACATGTAATACAGTCGCCATTTTGAATTTCGCTACATAATGGCTCATTTTTCAACATTACAGATTAGTTCTTATTTCCAGCACCAAGGACAACAAATGGGAGGGGAGGCACAGTTGTGATATATGCAGTCTTCCCTGAAATAAAGCCATATGGATCGAGGTGTATCACTGTGGTTTCTCTACCTAAAGCACTGCTTTATTACTTTTCCCAGAGCCACTCCTACTATAGCTGATTCCACTGTGCCAGTGTCCTTCAGGCAGGTGCCCACTTCTTTCTGAAGGTCCCAGTTTTTGTTGTGTTTGCATTTTTCACAAGTATGCTTTCTAGGGATTCCCCTACTGTCTAAAGTCCTTTGCCGCTTCTGTATCATTACATTTTCCCATTTAGCTTGGTATTCCTCTCCACAGTTACTCCTCTCCTTTCCCTTTCGGTTCCACCATTCAGCTTCTTCAGTCATAGTCGACCCCATGTTTTACAGAAGCTAACTTGCTCCCCCACCTGCAGTGTTTGAAGATTTGAAGATGGTAAGGCAAGATGTCCGTTTGTACCATGGCCCATTTAACCTGGTGACCAGTCCCCTGTTCCGCAATAAAGCCATATCCCATCACCTGACTGACGTCTGCTATGCAGCACTCAGTACATTGATGTTCAAACGGGCCCATTTGGAACCGGCCATCCACTCCTTGGCCAGGGCATCAGCCATCATCTATCCTCTAATATGCTGAGCTCCTCACATGGCCAGCTGAACCCCTTAACTTTTCTACTAATAGAGGGTGTGGAATCCCAGAAAGCTCACTTTACCACCTCCATGCTCAATATGAGGGTTGGGCACAGCTGCCCCTCCTTCTGCTTTCCCCTCTGTGCTTTCTACCATGTCCCCACTTAGCTTCTCAAGTGCTGGCATCTGTCCCTAGGCAGCTTGGGCTTCTCTGGGGTTGGCATCATTTCCTTGTCCCTTGCTTCCATGGGACTGACAGGGGAGCTGTTCTCCTTTCCACTTCAGACAGGCTATCAGGCATTGTGGGATCTCCCCACACAGGCATTTGACTCCAGAACCACACCTGGACCTCGTGCTTATACAGGCCCACTTCTGGCTACAGTACAGTGCTCTAGACAATGTTGGTCGCCGAG
Source organism: Anomaloglossus baeobatrachus (assembly GCF_048569485.1). Taxonomy (NCBI): domain Eukaryota; kingdom Metazoa; phylum Chordata; class Amphibia; order Anura; family Aromobatidae; genus Anomaloglossus; species Anomaloglossus baeobatrachus. Next base: position 359,520,190 of record NC_134355.1, read on the forward strand.
AGGAAACGCCAAGTCTGGGTCGATAGCTTCCTGCGATGGCCCCTGGGTCACAAGGTGTTTTACCTCTTCCTCGCCCTTACACTCATTCTTCTCCATCAGTTCCTATTGGCTTTTCAGATGTGGGATACTGAGCAGTAGCCATCAGGTCTCTTGGCTTCGGCATGCTGATAGAATCTGGTGCCTGCCAGTATGTGACGCCCACTTCTTGCACGCATAGCTCTACCTCTTCTGGTGCTAGCCTACACACATGCGGTCAGTCACTCTTTTCAACTCCACCATCAGCCATGCCCCCATCGCTTAATGTACCTCATTCACCATGCCACATTTCAATTTATGCCAAGCTTTTTTCAGCGTGCATCTCCCATCTTGGGCAAGTTCTTCATTTTACACTGTACCCTTCTCCAGTGTGCATTTGCCATCTTGGACAGGATCCTGACTTCAGCACATTCCTTCCTGCAGACTGACACTCCCATGGACTGATCACCTTTTTGCGCTGTCGGGAGCCATTCACACCCATGATGGGCCGGACTCCTATGCCTCAGACCAAATGTCGCCGTCATCTTGAGATCCATGCTGCAGTCTGCCATTTAAAGTTGCAGTTCCAGACATCATTTTCTCTGTCTCACTACTCACTAACATTAAGTCCATACAGGGCACCGTCTCAGGCCACCCAAATTCATGCCCTCCATCTTCCACTCCCCAAGTTCTGTTTTCCCCATTTTTTTCACAAGGGACTTGGCAAATGTGAACATGCCCAGGGCAGTAGTCATAGACAAGAGCTTCACTTTACCTGCCCAGGACACTACAGAAAATGTTGGTGAGTGAGCGGTGGTGTAATTGCTGCATTGGTACCTCTGAGATTGGGGTTGTGACGACCCGAAGAAGGAAAAAGAAAATGTCTGTGTAGCGCTCCTGAAACCATCAGGGTGCTACAAGGTTCTGCATCCCCACAAGGGTGCAGGGCCTACACCCTTAGGAACCAAGAACCCCAGTGCCGATTCGAACAAAAACCCAGGCAATCCCAGTTTTCCCCAACAATCCCCCATACAATGGTACCCAGCTACTGTGGGATCAATGGATGGCCGTCGGGAGGTGGAGCCAATCCTCCCACTAGTTGACCATGTGGGAGGGGAAGACTGTGGAGAGTAGACAGAGCACAGGAAGACAGTAGAGAGAAGGGAGTCTGCAGTGAAAGGGAGCAGACACAGTGAGAGAGTTGACAGAGGAAACGGTCTGCCATGGCTTAACGGTGACCTGGTACCCAAGAGAAGTGGTTGGCGGTGGAGTACTCCCTGAACTACGCACCGATGGGGTACAGGACCCTAGGACAGGAAAGAGCTCCAGGCCAACCTGTTAACACCTGCACAGCAAGGGCACCATCAAGGACCTTGCTGACCCTAAAGAATCCAAAGACTCAGTAGCAACGGGAGAACCAGGGACAGGACCAGAAACTCCAACCCCACAGAGTTTACGCTAACGTCAGGTGGACAGAAGTGGACAAACCACAGAATGGGGACCCCCAGTTGTTCCATACCACGGGGACCCACTTACCAGAGACAGGTGCAGGGGAAGAAGGTACCAGAGAATCAAACTGGCACTGGGACGACCTTGGGCAACCGGTCAACATCTACCAGCAGTGAGTAAACCAGTTGCATTGAACACCTGTGTGGACTACCTTCTTCCAACGCCCACTGCATCATACACCCTCTGGGGCAGAACCCTACTTGCGGAGGGTCTACCATTCTAGCTGCCAATACCACCAGCCCCAGTAGAGACATTCTGCAGTGGCGGCTCCCTACACTTAGCCGCAACACCGCAATAGGCATCACATGTGAACATTATCTTATTCTCCCCTGTAAATATCCCCATTACAAAAAGGGCCCAGTGCACGGAACCGGGTAACAGCCACCACCGTGACTTCCCCAAAACCTGTACTGCCCAGAACCAAGTACCCTATATCCCTGGGTGCTACATCAGCCTTCCAGATAAGTCATTAATTCATGTAGTTTTATGTGTGATTGCATGTGTTGATGTCTTCTTTGCCGCCACATGGTCGGGGATGACCACATTTAAAGATGGGAGGTATGTAAGGGTGTGGACCTATGGTTGGGTATTCCCCCTGTAGACATCTATGGTTTTAATATAATGGTGCAATGTATATGCAATGTAGTATTCTATAAGGCAAAACAGAGCAGGAAAAGGAACGAAGTGTGTGTCATGAGTGGGTGTCCCCTAGGCGTCTTCAGAAGCTTATAGCTCAGTCCGGCCATATTGGTAACATCCCTGTAAGAGTCAAAAGTTGTGGAACTGCTTGAAAAAGAAAATGACTTCCAAGGACCATGATGCACTACCAGGCTAGGTAGTGTTGGAAACAGAAGACTTCCGGAGTTTGGAACAACTGAAGTGAAGAATGTGTGTTTAATGTTCCTCTATGGCACTGAAATTTGAGAAAATATTTATGCCCGCTATCTAATGTACATTGTTATTACCAAGTTCATGTTCAGTAAAAGTACATTTTTTATGAATTTGTAGTCTCTCTCAATGAACTATGGGGAGATAAGGTATGCACACCAGTGACTATGGAAGGGGAATACATGGAATAGCAGAAACTGCTGTGTGAATACTGACATGAAAAAATCAATAGCTAATTGTAAAAATGAAATGTGAAAAATGGAACCTGCATTACTGCCATGAATATATGAATAAAGAGAAATTTAGCTACTGAATTGATCAATGCAGAAGAGCCCCAACACTACGCCAAAGTATTTCTCTACGTTGGGGTCCCTAGCTTGTGTGTGTCCTCTCATGCAGTTAAAAAACTTACCGTGTATGGGACGCTGAGACCCAGGCTATATATGCGTATAATGTGGATTGGCAATAGGTGTGTATGGGGAGGGTTCACAAACGAAAAACTACTAACATTAAGGAATAACGCATCTAAACTGCGTTTTTTTTTTTTTTGCTAGGAGGTACAGATTTCTGGCAAAAAAATGTCTTAAAAAATGATGCAGTTTTGATGCATTTTTTTTGCCTGGAAATACAGATTTGGTGCAGGAATTTGGTGGATAAATTCCAGCACCAAATCTGCATCTCCTGGCAGAAACCACACAAAAATCGTGGTTTTAATGCTGTTTTGGTGCGGTTTTCTGCCAGGAAATGCAAATTTGGTGCAAAAATATGGTGCAGACATTTCTGCACCAAATCTGCATCTCCTGGCAGAAAACCACACCTAAACTGCATTTTTTTTTGCCAGGAGATGCAGATTTGGTGCTGAAATTTATACACCAATTTCCTGCACCAAATCTGCATCTACTAGCAAAAAAAAATATGCCTCAAAAAGTGATGTGGTTTTGATGCCATTTTGATGCATTTTTTCCCCAGGAGATGCAGATTTAATGCAGGAATTTGGTGTATAAATTCCAGCACCAAATCTGCATCTCCTGGTAGAAAACCACACAAAAAATGTGGTTTTGATGCTGTTTCAGAGCGGTGCATCTCCTGGCAAAAAACACAGTTTACATGCGGTTTTCTGCCAGGAGATGCAGATTTGGTGCTACAATTTATACACCAGATTTCTGCACCATATTTGCATCTTCTGGCAAAAAAAAAAATCACTTCAAAATGAGATGTAGTTTTGATGGTGTTTTCTGCTAGGAGATGCAGATTTGGTGCAGAAATTTATACACCAAATTCCTGCACCAAATCTGCATCTTCTGGCAAAAAAATGTCTTAAAAAATGATGCAGTTTTGATGCATTTTTTTTGCCTGGAAATACAGATTTGGTGCAGGAATTTGGTGTATAAATTCCAGCACCAAATCTGCATCTCCTGGCAGAAACCACACAAAAGTCGTGGTTTTAATGCTGTTTTGGTGCGGTTTTCTGCCAGGAAATGCAAATTTGGTGCAAAAATATGGTGCAGACATTTCTGCACCAAATCTGCATCTCCTGGCAGAAAACCACACCTAAACTGCATTTTTTATTTTGCCAGGAGATGCAGATTTGGTGCTGAAATTTATACACCAATTTCCTGCACCAAATCTGCATCTACTGGCAAAAAAAATATGCCTCAAAAAGTGATGTGGTTTTGATGCCATTTTGATGCATTTTATCCCCAGGAGATGCAGATTTAATGCAGGAATTTGGTGTATAAATTCCAGCACCAAATCTGCATCTCCTGGTAGAAAACCACACAAAAATTGTGGTTTTGATGCTGTTTCAGAGCAGTGCATCTCCTGCAAAAAAAACACAGTTTACATGCGGTTTTCTGCCAGGAGATGCAGATTTGGTGCTACAATTTATACACCAGATTTCTGCACCATATTTGCATCTTCTGGCAAAAAAAAAAAAATCACATCAAAATGAGATGTAGTTTTGATGGTGTTTTCTGCTAGGAGATGCAGATTTGGTGCAGAAATTTGGTGTATAAATTCCAGCAACAAATTTGCATCTGTGGCTCCAGAGCCATAAATTCACATGCTACAGCTCAGGAAGCCGCATCGCATGCAGTTTACGTTGCAGGCAAAACAAGCACAGTAGGCATGGGATTTCTATAAATCCCATCCATTGTGTTTGTACTGTACATTGCAGCATTTTGGACACAGCAATAACATGCTATGATAAATGAAAAGTATTGCACCTAGGACGGAGTAATCCTATAGCTACATATACACTAAGAGGAAGTAAACTCGGGACTACAGAATAGGAGAAGGACTTGGGTATTCTTATTACAAATAAGCTGAGCAACAGTACTCAATGTCAGGCAGCAGCTGCTAAAGCAAACAAGATTTTAGGGTGTATAAAAAGAGAGATTAGATCCCGTGATCCCAACGTATTGTTACCCCTCTATAAGTCACTTGTAACCCCACATGTGGGATATCGGATCCAGTTTTGGGCTCCACATTTTAAAAAGGACATTCAGAAGTTAAGGGGGCTTTACACGCTACGATATCGTTAATGTTTTGTTGTCGGGGTTAAGTTGTTAGTGACGCACATCCGGCGTCATTAACGATATCGCAGCGTGTGACACTGACCAGCGACCTTAAGCGACCTCAAAAATGGTGAAAATCGTTCACCATGGAGAGGTCGTCCCAAACTCAAAAATCGGTAAGGGTTGTTTATCCAGGTGGTTCATCGCTCATGCGGCAGCACACATCGCTATGTGTGACACCGCAGGAGCGAGAAACGTCTCCTTACCTGCCTCCGGCCACAATGCGGAAGGAAGGAGGTTTGCGGGATGTTACGTCCTGCTCATCTCCGCCCCTCCGCTTTGATTGGCCGGCCGCTTAGTGACGTTGCGGTGACGTCGCTGTGATGCCAAACGTCCCTCCCCCTTGAAGGAGGGATTGTTCGGCAGTCACAGCGATGCCGCCGACCAGGTAAGTATGTGTGACGCTGCCGTAGCGATAATGTTCGCTACGGCAGCGATCACAAACAATCGCATGCGCGACGGGGACGGGTACTTACACGCTCGCTATCGCAACAAATTGCTAGCGATAGCGCTACCGTGTAAAGCCCCCTTTAGTGTTTGTGTGACCCCCTTGTATAGCAGTACCTGCATATAAACACTTCTGGCAATTGTTGATTAGCCCTGCTCATCGGCTTGGAGGAATTTTATCAAATTCCTCTCCATAAAACTACATTAACGCTGTTATATTGGTGGGTTTTCTACCTCTTGCTTCAGGTCCTTCTGTAACATTTCCAAAGAAGTAAAGTAATGACTTTGACTTGGCCATTCCTAGACTTTACTTGAAAATGCAAAAAAATTTAACTGCATATTTGGGGTTAACTTCTGGGAGAAATTGAACATATTTCCTCCTAGGAAACCCTGACTCCTAGATTTTCATCATGAAGTAACCGGCACTTTGATTGACAGCTCACTGGGCACAGATGTGCTGCAGAAGCAGCCAACAATGAAGGTTCCAGGGAGTGCTGACAATCACTGCTCATAGTACATCGTGTGTGCAATTATTATGCATTTTGTATTTTTGATGATTAATTTTATTATTAAACAACTGTAGAGCTGTCTGTCAATCCAAAAGGGTAATAAACCCGAAACCTGATTATATAAGAAAGTAAAAGTGAAGTTTTGTCTTTTTATAAGGATATCTAGTGTGTAGAATTAATAGGCAACTGTTAGTGTGCAGAATTATTATGCAGCTAAATAAAAAGTGAACATTTTCCGATATTAATTGTTTATTTTCATCTGTCAAAGGGAGTGTAGGATGTGGTCGCCCGCCCTACTGTTTTATGCTAATTGCCTGTGTTATAAAAGTAATGTGTTTTAGGTACCAAGTGTGCTGTTAATGTATGAGGTAAAATTTCCGCTGCTGTTAGTGAAGCACAAGTCCCCGATGTAGCAGAGCTGGGACAAGTTAGCTGCCAGCACAACCTAGCAGCCTGGTAAGAGCAGAGATAGATTAGATTTTAGATAAGATAGGAGGAGTGACAGATTGGCAGTGGGTTGGGTAGAAAGACGAGCTTTGTGAGGAGTTAGTTCTGCAGAAGAGTTCGAGGATTAAAGACGTGGCATAGAGTAAGGAGTTGTCAGGGAACCCTGAAGTAACAGCTTGTCAGGGAACTCTTAGGTAACCTCCTAAAGGTCCAGAGCCTACGGCTCACCCTGATGGACCTAGGGAAGTCTTCCGATTAGACAGCAGTCGGGGCCCAGAATCGGACAGCAGTGAGAATAAGAGTGGGGGAACGGAAGCACATGTGCCTGACTGCTTGTCAACCAGTTCCAAGTTAACAGCAGAACCCTAGGAGTGAGGCCATGGCTGTCATAATGGTGAAAAGGAAAATAAACTGTTCAAGTTTGGTTTGCCAAAAAAACTGTGAGGTACTAGACACCAACCAGAAGAAAATAGCAAGTGTCACACACCCCACCCAAAGACCTACCCACACACTGACTCTGGTGAAGGAGTGCAGAACCCTCACAGCCCGGCGTCTGTACCTTCCTTCATGAGAATAATAACTAAACAATTCAAACTGTTCAAAAATACATTTTTGACATTTAAAAAAATGCTGAGTAATAGAACCATGATTCTTTCAATAACAGTCATAAGCCTTCCATCCAGGAAGTATGTCAGTTTCTTAATCTGTTGATGATCAACATTTTGGGAAGGATCAACCACAGCCTCCCAGACCCTGTTCAGAGAGGTGTACTGTTTTGCTTCACTTTAAATCTCCCATTTAAGAAGAGCCCACAAGTTCTACATGGGGTTTAGGTCAGGTTGGGAAGGAGCCATATCATTATTCTTTCATCTTTACTGGCTAGCCAAGCAGTGGACTACTTTCATACATGTGATGGATCCTTGTCCTGTATAAAAATCATGGTTTTCTTAAAAGATGCAAAATTTCTTTTCTTCTATACTACTAGTAGAAAGTGTCTTCTAATGAATGGCAGTGGGTTTAGAAGCTGATTTTGACTCCTTCTTCAAACCAAAAAAAAGGTCAATTAGGTCATCTTTAATAATATCAGTCCACAGCAATACCTCACCCACCACCTTGCATGAGTTGCAATCAAGGTCTATGCCCATCGCTGAGTAGTGTGATCACACCTGAACATCTTAGCAATTTAAACGTACTGGATATAAGCACTATAATTTTTTATTTTTCAAAGTAATTTACCATGTTTTCCAGATTGTAAGATGCAAAACTGGGGGTAAAATGAGGGTGCGTCTTACAATGTGGATATGGCTTACCGGGGCGGCAGTGGTGGAACAGGGTCATAGGAGGCAGGGTTGGCGATAATGAGGGTGTCATTGCAGTGTCGTGGTGGCAGCGGGCACCTGACTTGACTGCAGGCTCTATTAAATCGCCCGTGATTGATGCGATAAACTTCAAGAAAATTGCTGCAGAGGCGGCGCGTGCACAGATTGACACGATGAACTTCAAGAAAATATGACTTTTGAGACTTTTCTGCACTTGCGCCACCTCCGCAGCCATTTTCTTGAAGTCCATCGTGTCAACCGCGAGCGATTCAATGGCGTCCACCGTCAGATCAGGCACCCGCCGCCGCAGCGACACCTCGATACCCCATCCTGTGACCCTCCTGAGTTGTTCCACTGCAGTGACACCCTCGCAGCATGCCGGATCAATGGCGCCCACCGCTACACCCTCGAGGTGGCAGCATCGCCAACCCTCCATCCACTGACCCTCCTGAGAAGCAACACCCACAGCATCGCTGAATCTGCCTCCTGCGACCTTCTTGAGCCGCTCCACCACCGCCGCTGCCCCCTGGTAACACAGGTCTGCAAAAAAAAAAATTTCGAGAGCTGTTTTGGTTATTCCACATAATCTTTATGTTTTTGAGTGCGCTGAATCCAAATATGACCTCCGTTTTGTCATGGGACATCAAGTTTTCTGACAATTTAAGTAACTATGTTAAATAAGACAATACCTCAAAATAAATGAAAATAGACTCATACTTTTTTTTTTTATTACAAATGTTTAATGAAAATCATTTTTTTAACTGCAATGAGCTCACTAACACACACTAAAATTGATTCTTCTTTCCTGTAAGGTTTCTCTTGGTACATTTACGCTTGTGAGTAGCATCTGTAATGTCTCTCTGAAGAATCCAACAGTAGTCGGCCATCATTGTAATGCTCCATCTTCCCTGGAATCTTCTTTCCATCTCTTTATTGTCCTGGTGAAATCATTCACCTTGCTCTTCACTCACAGCTCCCAAATTTTCAGGAAAGTTGTCAAGGTGGGAATGGAGGAAATGCACTTTCAAACTCATCAGGCAACCTAAAGCTTGAAATGCTTTCAGCATTCGTCCGACGATTTGTTTGTAGTCAGGGTCTTTGTTATTGCCTAAAAATTTCTCTACGACCTCTTTAAATGCAATCCACCCTTCTTTTTGAGGATACGTCATGGTATTGATAAACTCTTGATCAGCTATAAGCCTTCTAATGTCTAGTCCGACGAACACACCTTCCTTCAATTTTGCCTCCGAGAGGCCTGGAAACTTTGCGACCAAGTATTTGAAGCATTCTCCATCTTTTGGAAGTGATTTTACGAATTGCTTCATCAATCGCAATTTGATGTGGAGAGGTGGTAGAAGAACTTTATGGGGAGGAACCAAAGTTTCTCGGAGGACATTTTTTTCACCAACTGTGAGCACCCTCAGCTGTCAATTCTTCTTGCTCCAGTGATTTTCTCAGTCTCGACTGTCCCATATAGGGAAATAAGGTATGCACACCAGTGACTATGTAAGGGGAATACATGAAATAGCAGAAACTGCTGTGTGAATACTGACTTGAAAAATCCAATAGCTATATGCAAGAGTGAATATGTGAAAAATGGAATCTGCATTACTGCCATGAACATATGAATCAAGAGAAATTTAGCTACTGAATTGATCAATGCAATAGAGCCCCAACACTACGCCAAAGTATTTCTCTACGTTGGGGTCCCTAGCTTGTGTGTGTCCTCTCATGCAGTTAAAAAACCTACCGTGTATGGGAAGCTGAGACCCAGGCTATTTATGCGTATGATATGGATTGGCAATAGGTGTGGTTGGGGAGGGTTCACAAACGAAAAAATACTAACAAAGAGGAATAACGTTTGGAACACCATTCTAAGTCCGAACTGGGTGCAAAAACCTAAAAAAACATCACTATGGGGAAATAAGGTATGCACACCAGTGACTATGTAAGGGGAATACATGAAATAGCAGAAACTGCTGTGTGAATACTGACTTGAAAAAAATCCAATAGCTATATGCAAGAGTGAATATGTGAAAAATGGAATCTGCATTACTGCCATGAACATATGAATCAAGAGAAATTTAGCTACTGAATTGATCAATGCAATAGAGCCCCAACACTACGCCAAAGTATTTCTCTACGTTGGGGTCCCTAGCTTGTGTGTGTCCTCTCATGCAGTTAAAAAACCTATCGTGTATGGGAAGCTGAGACCCAGGCTATTCATGCGTATGATATGGATTGGCAATAGGTGTGGTTGGGGAGGGTTCACAAACGAAAAAATACTAACAAATAGGAATAACGTTTGGAACACCATTCTAAGTCTGAACTGGGTGCAAAAACCTAAAAAAACATCACTACGGGGAGATAAGGTATGCACACCAGTGACTATGTAAGGGGAATATATGAAATAGCAGAAACTGCTGTGTGAATACTGACTTGAAAAATCCAATAGCTATATGCAAGAGTGAATATGTGAAAAATGGAATCTGCATTACTGCCATGAACATATGAATCAAGAGAAATTTAGCTACTGAATTGATCAATGCAATAGAGCTCCAACACTACGCCAAAGTATTTCTCTACGTTGGGGTCCCTAGCTTGTTTGTGTCCTCTCATGCAGTTCGTTTGTGAACCCTCCCCAACCACACCTATTGCCAATCCATATCATACGCATAAATAGCCTGGGTCTCAGCTTCCCATACACGGTAGATTTTTTAACTGCATGAGAGGACACACACAAGCTAGGGACCCCAACGTAGAGAAATACTTTGGCGTAGTGTTGGGGCTCTATTGCATTGATCAATTCAGTAGCTAAATTTCTCTTGATTCATATGTTCATGGCAGTAATGCAGATTCCATTTTTCACATATTCACTCTTGCATATAGCTATTGGATTTTTCAAGTCAGTATTCACACAGCAGTTTCTGCTATTTCATGTATTCCCCTTACATAGTCACTGGTGTGCATACCTTATTTCCCCATAGTGATGTTTTTTTAGGTTTTTGCACCCAGTTCGGACTTAGAATGGTGTTCCAAACGTTATTCCTCCTCGACTGTCCCATAGACACAGAAAACAAGGGTATTTGGTATACCCAGCTTGTTGCACGAGCAGCATGCACAAGACTTTCAAATCCCCGCACACTTGCCAACCGTGGTCTTCATATTTAAGTTTACGAAGAACCAATTCCAAGTTCTCATAGGTTTCCTTGAGGTGTACGGAATGACCTACAGGGATGGAAGCATAAAAACCACCGTTGTGGAGTAAAACTGCTTTGAGACTTCTTTTTGAAGAATCTATAAAAAGACCCCATTGCGCTGAATCATATTAGATTTTGAATTGACCCATCAAACATTCGACATCGATGCAATAAACCAACTAATCTTCCTAGGCAAAGAAAGAACAAACTCGTCTTCACGATGTCTGAACCATGAAAAAGACACTCCTGGCAACAATAAATTCTTCCTTTTGAGCCTTGAGCCGAGTAACTCAGCGGCATCTTTGGGAAGATTTAAGTCTCTTACCAAATAATTCATCTCCTCCTGGGAAAACAATTTTGGTCTTGTATCATCTTCAAAGTCAGAACTTGATTCATCTGGTTCAGGTATGACTCCACCTTCATCGGACATAGTTATCTCTTCCAAGGTTGCAGGGGCCTTGGGTACTGGTATATCTGTGCCATGGGGGATGGGACGAATTGCTGAGTGAATATTGGGGTATGAAATGGAATGCTTCCATTTTGAACTATAGCCTTTCCCATCGTATGAACAAAAGTAACAATCGCCACTATGGTTCTTTTGCTCTCGCCATACCATAGGAATCCCATAACGGAAAGCTTTTTACTGACCCTTGAACCAATTTCGGAGGTCCTCAACACACCGTTTGAACACTTTATGAGGAGCCCAAGCTTTATCTTGATCTCCAAGTGTGAAGCCCGGTTATCCCAGGGACATCTATCCACCTTCAGGGATGCCACAGGGGCTTCTTTAGTATATGGCAAGGCAACAGGTATGTAGTTTTTATTTGTATGTGTCGTGACGCCACTCACGGTTTGTGGTCAGGGATATTGGTGACTGCCACTGCAGGTTTAATGAGCGTCTGGGGCTGATGGAGTCTGCAGTCAGATGGTGTGCCCTCCCGTGAGTGAGGCTGACCCCAGGGGCTCGGGTGTGTAGAACAACAGGTCCAAGAATAACTCAGTCTCAGTCCAAAATGTCTTTCAACTGCTCTTTACTCACTTTTGTTGTTTCTGTGTGGAAACCTGGACGATGCTGAGATAAGCCAGGTGAGAACCAGGAGCTCCTTCAGGCCGGTCTAAGGGTAACCGTTAACTCGCCTTCCTTGCATTCCTTTTTTCGGATAACCCCTGACTTGAAGTACCGTGGGGTTTATCCAGGGAAGTCGCTACTGCCTATTCTCCCCTGTTTACACCGTTTGCCGGCAACATGGACCAAGTGAGATGGCTCCAGGCTCGATCCCCTTATGGGCCCCCTCGTTGCTGCTGAGGTTCAGACTCTAGATGGTTGGTGAGGGACTTGTAGTTCCCCTCACCAGCAGGTTTAGCAGATCAATAAATGGACGTCTACTCAAGTGACCTGTACCCCGTGTGTGTCCTAATCACCAGCAGTCACCGTACTAGACTGACTCTCTCTCTGTCTTTCTGACTGACTGACTGGTAACCATTCTCCCCTGCTAATGGCTACTCCACGTGCAGGGTCTGACTAGTTTGAGCGCGCGTCTGCGTCTCCTAGCAACCGCCGCTCACCACTACCAGACTGGCTCGCTCCACTCCTTTCCTTTCTGCCTCTGCAACTTTAGCTCCCAGCCCCTCCACTACACCCCTTGATGAGATGTGGAGGCAAGCCCCCTCTTGAGTCTACCCAAGGGTTTTCTCTCAAGGTGTGGGAGACCTGGTTCCTATGTGTCGAACGTACACACCCTATTCCAGCCTTTAGGATTACCTGTAAGTAGTGCCCCAGCATGGATGTAGTACTCAGTGGTGCCTGACCAGGTCAGGGGCGCCACACAAGCTTTAGTCCGAAATATGCGAAGTATACTTTTTTCACAAAGTCTGTAATATTCAGCTGTTGCTTCAACACTGTATATTTACCAGAAATGTAACAGAAACTGTCAGGCGAATTAATACACTTCCGCTGAGCCATAATGCTAATTTTGTGAAACACGGTTGAATATGAAGAGCTAACACGAACTGAGATTAAAAAGTGTGAACAGGCGAGAACAAAGATAAAACAATTGAAACAAGCCTGGGCATGTCAGAGCCTGCTCATTCAGCTTGCAAAATGTTGATGCTGGTTTCATTAGCTCACTCTGAAAGTTCTTTTCTTTGAAAGTTATATTTTTTTTGGCATTATATATCTTCAATGCATTGATGTGAATTAATTAATAGTAATTTTGACGTTCAAAACCCTAAAAAAAAAAAAAAGAAAAAATTATGAAACATTTACTAGATTTGAAGAGAATTTAGCATTTTGTGGCAAATCCTGACGTCCAGGATTTTTTCAATATTATTTTCATTTTCAGCACACCAAAATACATGGAAATTAGATGAAAATAATCAAACAGCTTTTTTTGTCGCAGACCTGTGTAATCATTAGGATTAAGACACACTAGGATTATTAGACCGACCCTCAATTTAACATTAAAAATTATTTTTTCCTATTTTCCTCCTCTAAATTTGGGACGTGTCTTATAATCCGTGGTGTCTTATAAACCCAAAAATGCTGTTTCTACCACTTGGATTTGGTAAATATGCATACAAATTTTGATATAGTCATAATACTCAATAATTGTGCACAGATGTATAGTGCGAGGTCCTATGAGTGGTCACTGTAGCTGCTCCGTGCACGCCCCATGCTGGCAGCTCCTGTGACAAAATAAGTTCATTTTCTCCCAGTAGCCACACTTTCAATAAAGCAGCCGGGCAGCATTGTAAAGAAATTTACCTTCAGATTAACCATACATTTGCAGGTGAATAGCATTTTCTGAGGTGATAGGTTATCTTTAACATTATTTTTCTTTAACCATTCTTTGCATAACAACTTTTGTACTTTGGGTCATTTTTTTGAGGGATGGTGTATGGTGTCATGAAGTTCAGATCATTCCCAGAAATCTTGAAATTTTAATTTAGAATTTGTTTGTATACGTAAAAATTCATTGTTCCATCAATGATGGTAAGCTGTCTTGGTGCAGATGCAGCTAAAAAGGCCCAAATCATAAAAACCACCATCACTGTGCGTCACAGGAGGAATGAGGTTTCGATGCTGTAATGTCATGTTTTTCTTTTTCCAAAAAAAAAAAAGGTTTGGTACCATGTTAGCTACCGTAGGTGAACAAATTTTGCTCTAATGTTGTAGTTATACCTTTTAATGGCTAACAAAAATAAGATAAATAAAATGCCGCACGCTTTCTAGATTACTTAGGGCTCTTCATCAGGATTGGTACATACCATGCCTGATGAAAACACCTAAGTAGTATATACACTTTGCTTTGTAACATCATTATTTTATTTTTTTATATTAAAAAGGTACACAGCTACAAGATTATTATTTTGTTTCTCCCACTGAGAGCAATTAATCTTATTTGTTTTCCAAAAGTATCCTTTTTATTTAAGCTACTAAATCTTTACTTTGGTCTTATCCATCCACAAAACATTATTCCAATAGTCTTCTAGCTTGTCCATGTGATCTTTAGCAAACTGCATACGGGCAGTAAAGTTCTTTTTGAACAGCAGTGGCTTTCTTTGAGCAATCCATCCATGGACACAAATGTTATTGTTTATCCTCCAGATGGTGGATTCATGGGCATGAACAGTAGCTAGTGTAAGAGAGGCCTTTAGTTGCTTAAAAGTTACCTTGGGTTCCTTTGGACTATTATTTGCCTGGCTGGATTGATTGCTGTTGGTTGACTACTCCTGGTAAAGGTAATAATGATCATGCATTTCCTCAATTTGTACACAATCTAACTGTGTATTGGTGGAGTCCAATCTATTTAGAGATGGTTTTGTAAACTTTAGCAGCCTCAAGAACTCTTGTTCGGAGGTCTTCAAAAATCTCCTTTGTTCATGCCATGATACACTTCCAAAAACATCAAACGTGTTGTGAAGATCAAACTTTCATATATCCTTGTTCTTTAACTAAAACAGATCACCCACTCACACCTGATTGTATCACATGAATGAAAACACCAGAAACTAATTCCACCTTCAAACTGTCTGTAATCCTAAATTTTCACATACTTTTGCCATTTACAGACATAAGATAACTTTCCCCATTTAAAAAGTCTAATCTAATAATTTTGACTCTTGATTTTTTTAGTTTTACTCTTAAGCGGCCTTTACACGCTACGATTTCGCTACAGCGATCTCGTTGGGGTCGCGGATTTTGTGACGCACATTCGGCCGCTGTAGCGATGTCATAGCGTGTGACTTCTAGGAGCAATTTTGGATCGTTGCAAAAACGTCCAAAATCGCTCCTCGCTGACATGGGGGTCCGCTGCCAGTTATCGCTGCTGTTGCTGGGGCAAAGTTGATCCTCGTCCCTGCGGCAGCACGCATCGCTACGTGTGACGCCGCAGGAACGAGGATCATCTCCTTACCTGCCTCCGGCCACAATGCGGAAGGAAGGAGGTGGGCGGGATGTTATG
The DNA here is from genome assembly GCF_048569485.1 of Anomaloglossus baeobatrachus. Lineage (NCBI taxonomy): Eukaryota > Metazoa > Chordata > Amphibia > Anura > Aromobatidae > Anomaloglossus > Anomaloglossus baeobatrachus. Next base: position 359,535,563 of record NC_134355.1, read on the forward strand.
TCCCGCTCATCTCCGCCCCTCCGCTTTCATTGGGCGGCCGATTAGTGACATCGCTGTGACGCCGAACGGACCGCCCCCTTAGAAAGGAGGCGGTTCGCCGGTCACAGCGATGTCAAAGAACAGGTAAGTACGTGTGACGGGGGTGCGCGATTTTGTGCGCGACGGGCAGCGATATGCTCGTCGCGCACAAACGATGGGGGCGGGTCTCATGCTAGCGATATCGGGCCGGATATCGCAGCATGTAAAGCCACCCTTGGAACTTGTGTGAAAATCTGGAACATTGTGAAGGGTTCACAAACTTTAAAGCATCACTGTGTTTAGTGGGAAACTGCCTTTTGGTTTCTTAGGAATCTTGCCCTGCATGTGATAGGGAAATTGGATTATCAGCTCACTGGGTTCAGAAACCAAAGAAGTAAATAAATTCTGTATGCAAAGAAGAGGAATACGTTAAGAAAATAATATTGTTACGTTGTACCACATATAATCGATAAAAACATTATATATAAAGTATTAAAATGAATATGAAATTATGGTTTAATAAATTATAGATAAACTATAAAATACAATATATGTCAAAATATGAATTCTTAGTTTTGACCCAGTTACAATACTTTTTGGTGAGGATTTTTTGCTTCTGCAATATCCTGAAGCCTATTGCTGAATTTATCAACAAAACCACTAGATGGCAGAATCACCCATGTTAAAAATTACTGGATTGTTATATACAGAATGCAATATGTTACTTCATTTACTGTTCAGATAAATGTATTGTCTCAGGACAATTATATATGTATTTTAGATTAGGAAAACGGATAGTCTAGTAGACCGCTCTCCCCAAGGTCCCTTCTTTATCTCATATATCTTAGATAATATCTTCAATAATCAGAATTTCCAAAAATATTTACGTGTGAAAATGCTATTCCGAGAATCTGTTTCTGTAACCTTAGATGTAGTATACCTTTATTGAAAGTCAGTTGTATTGTATAGTAAAGTGTGTTACACGTGACCTATGCACTGTCCATTATAACTCTGTTCCTACAATGGTTTCATACTTTGTATTCTTGTCACACTAGTCACTACATGCCGTGTGTCTTATGACAGACTGAGGGCCATTGTCTCTTTGCCTCCTGTGACAATATTGTTTAAACGTGTCTTTTTCCTTTGGCCCATGTAGAGATAATGTCAGTTTGTGTTGCAGCTGTTCCCATTGATTACCACTTCTGTACTGGATGAAAGCCCTCTTCTTCCAACAGAGAGCAGCGGTTCTTCAGGATTCATACTGTAGCTAGGTGAGAAGGTGGAAGGATGTGTCATGGGAACTGCTGCTGTCTGTTGTTTGGTTGAGTGGAAGTTACTTGTTGTATTGTTACCTTCCATTAACCTTAGTAGTTTCCTGTTCACCTTTTGTAGTCTCCAGGTGTTTGTTGTAGTTGTGCATGTGTTTCTGTTGTACTCTCGGTCTGTCTTTATTTCTTGGTGGGGTCTGGAGGCTCGTGTCCTGGCTCAGGCGCTTGGGTGGTGGATGTGGAGGCTCTCATACCATCAGGGCTAGAACAGGAGACAGGGAGAGGCTGGGGGCCCAGACCTTGCTACGTTCAAGCGTACCTCAGGGTTGAGGGATAGCCTAGGGTATGTAATAGTAGCAATGAACCCAGCTCACCATTTCTTTATCCACTTTCTGTTCAGAGCCCAGACAAAGGCCCTGCCACGGCATGATAATCGAACAAGTTAAACAGGAAAGTCCAGCTCAAATGAACAATTTCTTCTTTATTTTCTGGTTTCTTTCCACTTTCAATCAGCCTTTAGTTAATGGTGGAAACACACCGCGTTGATGCATAAGTCATTATAGCGGTTTCCTTGTGGAAGTTTTGATGTCCCATGCACTTGAAATTCTCAAGAAATAAAGAAGAGATTGTTCATTTGAGCTGAACTTTCCTATTTTACTTGATACCCTAAAGCTAAAGGAGTACCCTAGGCTAAGCGCAGGGGCTCCCTGTCCAGTCACCCTCCCAATCGTTCACATCACGGGACAATTCTAAAATCTTTCATAGTTTCCATAGTATATTTTAAAGATAAATGGTTATTAGTACAATTAGCACCACTAAGCACCAAGAACAGCTGATCGACAGAGTGTGGGGTAACGGACCCTGACTGATCAGACATTGATGACCTATCCTAAGGATAGGCCATCAATGTTAAAGGAGTGGAAAACCTCTCTAACATTAATATTTCATCACACATACAAGAGAAAACACAATCACAATTTCCTGTACATAAATATATGACTCTTAACCCCTTCACCACCTGCTGATTTTCCATTTTTGCACTTTTGTTTTTTCCTCCCTTTCTTCCAAGAGCCATAACTTTTACATTTTTCCGTCATCATACAGTAGTTGTGAGTGCTTGTGTTTTGTGGTACTTTTAAATGACACCCTTAATTTTACTATATAATGGACTGCAAAATAAGAAAACATTCCAAGTGTGGTGAAATTGCAAAAAAAAGTTCAATTCTACCATTTTGTTTTATTTACTATGTTCACTATATGGTAAAACTGACATGGCAATATGAGTCTCTACGGTGCGTAGATAACAATCATTTAATGTTTTCTTTCAATTTAGGTAAGGGGAAAAAAATCTGAAGTTTGTAAAAAAAAATAAATTTATCTTTGGTCGCCAATAACAGTTTTATTATTCGTGATCTGGGGCCAAGTGATTTCTTATTATTTGTGCCTTAAGGTAATGTTTTTATGGATACTATTTTTGAGTACATGCAATGTTTTGATTGCCTCTTATTATATTTTATTGCAATGTTGCGGAGGCTAATAAAATGTAATTCTGGGGGTTTTAATTTTTTTTGTTATGCTATTTACCAATCCGATTAACTTATCTTATATTTTAATAGACATTTGTGAAAGCAGCAATATCAAATATGTTATATTTTCAATGGGATTTTATTTTTTTATACTTTTAAAAACTTTTTTCTCTTTTTATGGAATTTACTAGTCCTCTTAGGGGACTTGAAGCTTGTGCTGAACAGATCGCTTCTGCTGTACAGAGCAGTGCATCAGCACTTCTCTGTACAGTAAAAATTATGACTTCCTATGAACGCCGGCTTGAGAGACACAGGAGGCATCAGCTGACTCCCACCTCTCATGACAACCCACTGGCGCCCCATGATCATGTCATGGGACTGCCGATAGGAGCGAGGAATGACAAGTTCCCTGCCACTGCTTCTTAAATCCCGCTGTCAGCGATTGACAGCTGGATATAATTGATTAATAGTCACTGGTGGATCTCCACCTATTGGCTGTTACAGGGATATAAAGGCTGATCAGATCAACAGACATGTTCAGAGGAAGATGCTGGCTCGGTGTGCAAGGCTGCATCAAAGGCAGGGACACATGACCTATGACGTATATACTGTATATGTCGTAGGTCATGACGGGGTTAAAAATTAAAAATGTATGGTACACCATAAATAATGAAGTGACCTAATATAATAGCATCCTTTGCTAGGCAGATAAAAAAAAAAAAAGCAAATCAATAAGGTTTTTCAATTGCAATGTTGATCCTGGGCAAGGAACCCTCTGCCACTCCACCCACCAATAAGGCTAGAGCCTATTTTTATTTTATCTGGAAAGAGAAAAAATCCTTTTAAACACAAAATAAATGCCTGAATCAACAAGCCATCTCCAGTAACTTAGTACCCTTAGCTTCTATTATTATAACATTCTAGAAAGAAGTTCAGGACCCTTTTGGACTTTATTTCAGAACTCACCATTACAATTTCCTATGGCAGAGAGTTTCACAGTCTCACTGCTCTTTCAGAAACTACTGGAGAAAGAATGGAAGTATTGACTGTTGTTGATTTCCATGGTCTTGAGGAAGGGGAGTTGATCAAAGAAACGCGTCGACCTGTAAAATAAATTACTAATATTACTCAACACTTCTTCGCATTGGTGGTAGCGTGGCAATACATCCATTCTTTCTCCAGTACCTTCCAGATTATTCATATTCACGTGACGCTGCAGCAACCGCCATTAAATTATACCTTATATAGGAGTTGTTTCTGCTACAACCCTGCCAGGTGATTGGTTTCAATTTTACCTAACTCACCATTTATCTGGTAAAGCCCTATTTTGAGCTCTCCATTGTTTTCAGCCTGCTCTTTCAAAAAGTAATCCACCTATTGAAGTAGAAATTGATTTACTCAAGAACAGACTGCCCTACCTGGAGCCCAGGGGCGACAGCTGGCCTGCATTGCTATTCTGTGCAACCCCCAATCATCTGGTCATAAACATGCTTGTCTTCTTCTGTTGGCTTCTGTCATGTATATTACTTGTGAGAGAGAAGATGTGTGCTGTAGTGCAGAGCAAAGTTAAATAAGTGGTTATCTATAGTTATGGTTCATTATGTGCCATTCTGTGGAACCCCAAATGTTAGCAGAATGAGCGTCTCCTAACACCTGTGTAGTACTCCAGAAATTAGTTGATTCCATGTAGAGGTAGCCATATGCCATACATGAATTAGGCCCTTTCAATATAGTTTATATACATTAAAGGAGTTCTCTGGAGAGATAAAAAATTCTTCTACTGTCTCTGCCTTCATAAACTATAAAGCGATGCTCAGTACAATTCTATTATCCTTACAGTACCTGTAATTCAGTGTGACGCTGGAGCTGCTTCTCTCTGCTCTCCATCCCTTCTGGAAATTTACATCACACATCAGGGGGCTTGCTCTATGCTGTTAGTAACAACCAGTCCCCTGATAATATCTGACCCTGTCCGAGAACAGGGGGAATGGCCACACCTCCTGTTTTCTAAGAGACAAAAAGAGAAACTTTCAGCTCACCCATTCCATGTGCTCAGATTTCCTTCTGCTGCTCGGGCTGCAGGTGCTGTTACCTGTGTATAATGAAGAGGAAAGAGAAAAGACGTCACTAAATATCTTTTGAATAAAAACTATTTTCTCTTTAATGGAACTTTCTACATCCAGAAGAAGGGTGTTAGCATGGGAGGGAAATATTCACCCTCCCTTGCTAACCTCGTTATGGGTTTCTGGGAAGAGATTTTTTTGATGAACGATGGTAACCCGTGGCAACGGCAAATAATGTGGTACAGAAGGTACATAGATGACCTCCTGCTGGTATGGGGTGGTACCCAGGAAGAAATCGGTCTGTTTATAGAGTATATCAATCGCAACGACTTTAACTTGCGCTTTACTTCTAATTATCATCAAAGCCAAATTAACTTCCCGGACATCACCCTGCAGGCCGGCGGAGGTACGCCTGATGTGCTTATTACTCCTTACCGTAAAGACATAAGCGAGAATACCATTTTGAGATATGGTTCATGTCATCCTAGGCATGTGACTTCTAACATCCCTAAGGGGGAGTTAATTCGAACTAAACGTAACTGCTCAGATAGCAGATTTTTGGATGAAGTACTAAGGGACAAGTGTAAGGATCTAAGAGATAGGGGTTATCCCAAAGATTTGCTAGCTAGGACATATGAGGAGGTCTCTCAGATCAAACGTGAGTCACTGCTAATAGATAGGATAAAACCCTCATGTAGTAATGACAACAAGGTCATAAACTTTGTCACCACTTACAGTGAAGATTTTAATGATATTGTTAAAATTGTGAGAAAATATATTCCCATTTTGAACAGTGATCTGACAACCAGGGAAGTATTGACCAAGTGTGACATTAGATTCATTCCAAAAAAAGCTCCCACAATTAGTAATATAGTATCCCCAAGTTTTTTAAAATCTCCCCCGCAAAAGGGCTCTACATGGTTGGACCTTAAGGGTTTCTTTAAATGTTATCACAATATTTGTATTTCTTGCTCCCATGCTGGTAGGACGAAAACATTTACTTCTATAGTTAATGGCAATACTTATGACATTAATGGATTCATTAACTGTAACACCACCGGAGTAATTTATTTAATAACATGCACCCTATGTCAAATCCAGTATGTAGGGTGCACTATTGGTCCCCTTAAGAAACGAATAAGGAGACACTTATCTGATGCCTTGGGAACGAATAAAATTGGTACTTCAATGGTATCAAAACATTTTTCAGAAGTACACGGAGGTGACAACAGTAGTTTCAGTTTTTGTGGCATAGAAAGGGTTCAGAAACCTATCAGAGGGGGATGTTATAGACGTAAAATCTTAAATCGTGAGTCTTTTTGGATTTTTAAATTGGGAACTAGGCAGCCAAATGGTTTGAATATACGCAAAGATCTGATATTGCAATACAACTGATTGACATGTCTCCGTAGGATGTAATACATATATAATTGATTAAAGATATATAATAAATGAATAGGGAAATATATATATACTTCCCCCCCCCCTCCCCTCCCCTTTCCCCCCCCTTCCCTCCCCCCCCTCTCCCACCCTCCCTTCCCCCCCTCCCTTCCCCCCCTCTCACCCCCTCCCTTCCCCCCCCTTTTCCTCCCCTCCTTCCCCTATAGCGGAGATTTGTCAATACTATTGTTAATTGAAATTAGTGGAGTTGCGGTTTGGTGGGACTTTAAGAGAAACCACATAAGTATTTTTTCACAAAAAAATATATATTTTTTTTTTAAATATTTTTTTTTTTTTTTCATTGTACTCGTGCATTGATCGTTGGGTATGGAGTATCTATTACATAAGGTATTCTATCATATCTATGAACAGGGCAATTATGACAATGCATCTATATTGTAACACACTCTCTTTGATAATAGTTCACATCACTCTGATTGTTATATTTTCCATGGAATTTTAATCATGTGAATATTATAATGTAGCATTCAAGCAGTGTCTGTTGATACGAGAGAACTGATAAACAATAGTAGTTTTAGCTCTGGGGACATAGGAAAGGTTTATAAACCCATCTAAATTTCCCCCTTTTTTTTTTTTTCTCTGGATTCAATTGCATTTATGCATTTGATCGTTGGGTATGGAATATTTACTACATATGTCATTCTGTCATTTCTAAGGAACAGGGCAATTATGACAATGCATCTATATTGTGACACACTCTCTTTGGTAATAGTTTACGTCACTCTGATTGTTATACATCTATGTATTTTTCATGTAAACTTTTATTTATATGAATATTATAAAGTAACATTCAAGTAGTGTCTTTTGATATGAGAGAACGGTCATATAATGTGCCTATCTTTTGTTCTTATATTCTATTTGAACCCATGTACCTGTAATGTGTTGTGATATATCTTGAGCCAATGGATTCATCATGGGTTAACTCTGAGGATTTCAGCAAGAACCTGCACCTGTTTGTTTGGAGGACTTTTTCATGTATGGGTATAAAGAGGACTCAGTTCACATAATAAAGCCACTTGACAAAGGCTACACTCCAGTAGCCGAAACGCGTCGCTGTTGTGTCAATATCCATGGAGGATCATGTCTTAACTGTTCATATGTTTATATGACCGTTTTTATTGGAAACCAAGCAGAATAAAGCACCTGGAAATTTACTGACGTATTTCTCCTTCTTGCGCTGGGCAGAACTCTTTCCACCTCCTGTTTTCGGACTGCAGAGAACCAGCTATTATCATGCTGTTTCTAAAAGTAGGGAGCAGGCCCCTTGATATGTGATGTAAAGTCCCAGAGGGGAAGGGGAACAGCAAAGAGCAGCTCCTGTCACACTGAATTACATGTATTGTAAGAAAAATAACACTGCACTGGGCATCTCATCTTTATAGTTTTCGAAGGCGGGGACAGTAAAAAAAAAAAAAAAAATTATCTCTCTGGAATACCCCTTGTAAATACAGTAGAAGGTGCGGAATGCATGGTCTTTATCTTTATATATTGAAACAGGCAAGAAGGTGACACCTCATTTTCATGTTAGGTGTCTGTCCTGTAAATTACATATACAGTATCTAGCATTTAATTACAAAGTTTTATAAATGTATGACATCCTAATACTGCCTTAGGTTTCATTGCAGTACTTGGAATTGATTCAATCTGTTAACGTGACCCTTGGACCAGAAAAGGTTGTTCACGCCTCTTCTAGAATTAGCAAATGCCTCTTGACTAGCGATTAGCGAACCTGTGGATATTTGGGCTTGCCAAACCAGCACAGACTTTAAAAAAAAAAAAAAAAAAAAATAGGGTTCGATGGCCAAATTTGACCCCAAACTTGACTCTGGATGCTTAACCTTATAAAATGGTGTTAGTAAGGACTAGGGGGCTGCAAAAGTAAGAAAATAAGGCATAAACAGGACAATTATAAGTATTGGGCTTCCTCTGGGCTGTAACACTGCTTCCGGGTCCAGTCATTAGCTCTCATATATATTTACTGCTTCCTCTGCCCACCGTCAGTCCCAGTGTCTGTGACTGGTTGTTGTAAGACTGCGCTCCTCCCTCTGTGACAGTGTCTGTGATTGGTTGTAATCACAAACGCTGTCTGTGTCCCTATAGTGGTGGAAATATAAATAAATACATTTAAAAAAATGACATAGGGTCCCCCATATATAGATACCCAGCACAGATAAAGCAGATAGCTATAGGCTGCAGCTCCAAGCCATATGTGTAATCTTGGCTATGTGTCAAAATACAGGGTTTAATAGCAGCTGTGATTTTTGACAAATCACAGCTGTTATTAAAGTGAAGCAATCATCAGGATTTTCGTATATAACCTAAAGCTAGTGCTATACTGGCACTATCAGGCAGATTATCTACATACCATTAGTGGTCAGCTCGGATGTTTAGGCTTTCAAATCCAACAAAGTAAAGTTTAAAAAAATTGTCAGCTGCTTGAGTGGCAGCTGCAATGGAACAGGTAATATCTGGGTGGATATTCATATGGATTCTCGCCCCCCTGCCTGTTGTTCCTCCCTCTCTCTGTTCTCTATGCTAATTTTACTATTCACTAATTTCTTCACTAAGATGGCGTCGGAGTTGGCTCCTGCACATAGCACTTATATCCGGCGCCATCTTTGTGAAGATTGTGTTACCCCCGCTATTCTATTCTTGCGGCTGAGAGAGCGGCGCATGCGCCGTTGCATCTCCTGCTCTCATTGTGACCAAGGAAGCATGCGCGGTCACAAAAGAAGTGGAGAACAGCTGATTGGAGGACGCGATTAGCTACAGAAGAGGACATCGTGCCAGCACAACAGTCTGCCAGGACACCATACCAGCATAGTGGCACTGACATCACGAGGTTAGGTGAGTCCATTGTGAACTTACCTCATCTGACCCCGTGCCATGTGATCAGGTGCCAATGTCGATGGCACGCTGCTGTCGGCTTGTTCCTCCGGTCATTCGCGTCCTCCAATCAGATGTTTCAGAGGGCGGTCTCTGCTTCTGTTGTGACCGCGTGCACTCCCACCGTCACAACGAGAACCGAAAAAGCAAGGGTGCAAGCGCCGCCCTCTCAGCCGCAAGAATAGAATAGCACGGGGGTAACATGATCTTCACAAACATGGCGCCGGAGACAAGCGCTATGCGCAGACGCCAACACCGACGCTATCTTTGTGAAGAAATTGATGATTAGTAAAATTAGCATGGAGAACAGAGAGAGGGAGGAACATCAGGCAGGGGCAGGGGGGCAGGAATCTATATGAATATCCACCCAGATATTATCTGTTCCATTGCAGCTGCCACTCAAGCAGCTGATTATTTTTTAAACTTTACTTTCTTGGATTTAAAAGCCTAAACATCTGAGCTGACCATCTATAGTACGTAGATAATCTGCCTGATAGTGCCAGTATAGCACTGGCTTTAGGTTATATACGAAAATCCTGATGATTGGTTCCCTTTAAGCTCTTATATTACCCCGATTGCACTGCACCAGGGCAAATCGGCATGGATGCGACAGTTGTAGGCGGCTGTGTGCTGATATTTTTAGGCTGGTGGGGACCAATAACCATGGGTCTCCCATGGACTGCATGTCGTTTTCCTAAATAATTTATTTATATAATTTTAAAAAAAGCTGCATGGGGTCCCTCATATTTTGATACACAGCCAAAATAACACGCTAGGTTAGGGGCTGCAGCCTGTAGCTATCTGCTTGATCTGTGCTGATTATTAATATAGGGGAACCCTACATCTTTTTATTTATTTATTTATTTATTTGTAAACTTCTTTAGGGGACCCAGACAGCCTCTGTGAGGGCAACCAGAGACGCCACTCTGCCAACAGTCTACCTGCAACCAATCACAGATGCTGACAGAGTGAGTGGGGGAAGAGGTGAATATGCATGAGATGTAATGGCCGGACCTGGAAGCAGTGTGACAGCAGTGTGACTGAACCCGAACAGGAACCTGACACAGGTTTGGGGACCGGACACCTGGTGTTTGGTACGAACCCCAAACTTTACAGTTCAGGCTCGGTCATCCCTACTCTTGACATAATTAAAGCGGTTACCCCGTGGGCAGTAGTTATCACCCATTTACATTCCAGCAGTTGGACTCTCACTGATCCTAAGAACTGGGGTCCATATTTCAGTGTAAATGGGATGGTAATGAGCACCCATAAACACTATACCACTTGTGAGGTAGCGACCACCAATGTGGTAAATGGTCGCTATATGTCACAGTGGAGAAGGTACCTGCGATATCTAAACGGAAGAGGTTGCTATGGGACTTGTAGTCCACAAAGGATTCTTGCTGCACATAAGGGTCAGGTTCCCTTTAATAATCCCAAGGTGCTGTGCAGGGCTGAGAATCACAGACCTCCACCTGTGGGTGTAGCTCGAGGGGTTAAAGCAATCCAGTCTCAGAACCTGGGTGGAGTGTGTCTAGGGCAGTCTAGTTAGAGACTAGCTCTAGACTTCCAGCGTGTGTGCTGGGAGAGAGTGAGAGCAGAGCCGAGAGTTCTGCATGGAGTGTGTGTTTGGGGCAGTCTAGATAGAGACTAGCTCCAAACGTCCAGTGTGTGGACTGGAAAAGAGTGAGAGCAGGGAGCTCTGAGTGTGTGTTTGGGGCAGTCTAGATAGAGACTAGCTCCAGATGTCCCGTGTGTGTGTGTACTGGAAACAAGCGGGAGCAGAGCCGGGAGCTCTGGGTGTTTCAGCCTGCATGGAGGCTGAACACAAGGCTCTGATATTGAGTCTGAGGTGAGTGCGGCCAAGCCAGGCCAGGGCTGTAGGACCGAGTCTCTCCTGGAGGAGAGACAGACAGGGGTCTGCAGAGGGCCCTGGGTGCTGGAAGGAACCTTGGCTAGAGTGGTACACTGGCAGGAGCCAGGGAGTGGGGAAGTTGCTAAAACGTCCAGTATGGACTTATTGTTTATGTGTGAGGGCAGTTTATACTGCGTGTTTTTAAATAAACTGCCAGAATTTCTATGAAGAGACTGTGTACGTGTGTTGCTGAAGCTACCTCACACCGCTGCAAGCGAGTGGAACCCCCCATGTTGCAGGGCACAACGTTACACACTCCATTCAGTTTTATGGGTCTAAATATCAGCAGTGCAGTCCTAAATACAGTAAATTAAGCAATTGTCACACATGCACACTGGCATACTATTTGTATGGGGGACACAGGACCCCTCATTCTTATTATTGGTGATCATCCCAGCCATCAGAACCATTGATTAAACATTCACCACCTATCCTTGTTTACAACAAATTCCAATCGTAGAAAACCCTTTAATCTGAAAAATTTGCCATTTGCTATCTTTGTTTATTTGGCCATTTAAAGGAATTAGAAGTAAATGATTATGATAGATAGATAGATAGATAGATAGATAATATCTTTCTTATATCAGCTGTGGCCACATAGTGGCAATATAAGCCTACATAAATGAAGAGATTGGAAACTATGTCAATGCACATTTGTTATTACTTTGGGTATTCCTAGCTTCTACACTTTATGCCATGTATTTATTTATTTTACCTACTTATATAGCGCTGTTAATTCCACAGTGTTTTATAGATGTCATGGAACGTGAACAGTGTTTATTTCACAGATAAAGTGTCATAAAAATTATATTCAGACAAGACATAGCGTCTAGAAAGAACTTTGTTTAAGGCCCCCTTCACACGCACGAGTCTCCGGTACGTGCTAGGTCCGTGCCCACATGTACCGGAGACACGGGCACACGTAAACCCATTAAAATCAATGGGTTTATGTGCACGCACGTGTGCAGTAATTGGCCCGTGCCTCCGTGTGGAGCAGATGCATGTCCATTTTTTTCCGGCAGCACGGGTGTCACACAGCCCGCATACGGACCACACGGATGTAGTATGGATGCGGTCCCGTGTGACACACGCCGGAGAAAACTCACGTGTCAGAGAAAAAAAAATAACAAATCTTTACTCACCTTCTCCTGCCCTGCAGTCTCTGCCGCTGCTGTCACTTGCTGCCGACCGCCGCTGATTATGCTCATTTAATATTCACTTCACTGCGGCCGGAAGCAGCAGCAGTGGGGAGTCGGCAGGACCGGAGACCGAAGATCAGCACCACTGACAGCAACGCCAGGGATAGGTGAGCAGAAAGTTCCCGTTCTCTGTGTGTTATCACGGATAACACACGGAGAACACACGTTGTGCCATAAACACGACTCACGGAGGGGAAAACGCACCTTTGACACGTCCGTGAAACACGTGCGTGATTTTCACGGACGTGTGAAGGCGGCCTAACACAGAAGTTAGTTATTTCTGAGATTTTTGTGAACCATATTATAGGTGTAACACAAACCACAGTAGAAGAGGTACTGTCTCTGTCAAAGAACACGCAAGAATAATCAACCTAGGACTCCATGGGGTCAGGGCACAACACCTTAAAAGTTTCAAAAATACAGATTAGTATATCCCTGACTGCACAAAGTATTAATTAGCTGTCTTAAACCTGATGAGGCTGAGAAACTTACTTAAAAAAAAAAAAAAAAAAAAATCGGTCAGAAAGGCTGTATAAAACTTGAATTAATCTGAACATTTAGAGTATCAGCTACAGTTAAAGTAAAACTCATTTTAATATTTCAAAATAATGTATAAGTTTGTACTGTGAAATCTATTGACAGATCATTTTAACCCTTTTTCGACATTAGTTTATAGCTTTGTCTTCTTCTGGAAGGTGTCCCCACAAATTAATGTACAAGTACATCAGTTTAACTGGCATCTGAGCTCCTGCAGCAACAGTAAGGTGGGCTTTGCACGCTGCAACATCGGTAACAATGTGTTACCGACACTGCAACGATAGTCCCCGCCCCCGTCACACATGCGATATCATGGTGATAGCTGCCGTAGTGAACTTTATCCCTACTGCAGCTTCACATGCTCTCACCTGCCCTGCGACATCGCTCTGGCCGGCGAACCGCCTCCTTATTAAGGGGGCGGGTCGCACGACATCACACGGCAGGCGGACAATAGAAGCGGAGGGGCGGAGATGAGCGGGACGTAAACATCCCGCCCACCTCCGTCCTTCCGCATAGCCGGCGTGAGCTACAGGACACAGGTAGATGTTCCTAACTCCTTAGGCTTCACACACAGCGATGTGTGCTGCCGCAGGAACGAGGAACAACATCGTAACATCGGTACTTCCCAATTAATGGAAATGACCGAAGCTACACCAATGATATGATTACGACTCTTTTGCGCTCGTTAATCGTATCATAAAGGATTTACACACTACGATGTCGAGAGCGACGCCGGATGTGCGTCACTTTCGATTTTACCCCACCGTCATCGCACCTGCGATGTCGTAGTGTGTAAAGTGCCCCTAAGGTCAGTACCAGCAGAGATCATGGCTGTATAACCCTCAGTCAATAATAACCGTTGCATTTACATGGTGGTGAAAGCGAGGGAGCTCCCTTTTTATCCCCAATGGCAGTGTATTAGACCAGCGATCAGAGTGTTCGCTGAATGAATTCAGCGCATTCATGAGTGTTCCATGAATGAATTTTTTAAAAAAGTAAAAAAAAAATGTTAAATAAAAAATAAACTAAATAATATTTAAAATGCTTTTTTCTAGTAAAAACAAATTCTTATATTTGGAACGATGCAAACTTTAAAACGGTCACATTATTTACTCTCTTCCGTAAACACCATAAATTAATAAAAAATATAAATAAAACACAGCAAAACACATTTTTCATCATACCAAAAAGCAAACAGTGGAATAAAACATGATCAAAACGTTGTATATAAAGAAATATGATATTACTCAAAACATGTTCTTGTCCCTCCCTAACAAGACCTCATTCAGCTATGTTGGCAGAAAAATAAAAGGTTATAGCTCCCAAAAGATGTTGATGCTCCCAAAAATTATATTTTGTGTAAAAAAAAAAAAAAAAAAAAAAAAGTTTTTAGTGTGCAGAAGAAGCAAAATAGAAAGAAAAATGACCTTTTGTTATTGTCATTGTACTGATCTGAATAGTAAATGTGTCTTAAAGGGGGCTTTACACGCAGCGACATCGCTAGCAATGTCGCTCGTGAAAACACCCGCCCCCATTGTTTGTGCGTCATGGGCAAATCGCTGCCCGTGGCGCACAATATCTCTAGGAGCCGTCTCACATACTTACCTTCCTAGCAACGTCGCTGTGGCCGGCAAACAGCCTCTTTTCTAAGGGGTCGGTTCGTGTGGCGTCACAGTGACATCACAAGGCAGGCGTCCAATAGAAGCGGAGGGGCGAAGAGCAACCGCATGGAAGTCACGCCCACCTCATTGCCGGAGGACGCAGGTATGGTGTTGTTCGTCGTTCCTGGAGTGTCACACGTAGTGATGTGTGCTGCCGAACAACGAACAACCTGCGTTCTGAAACAGCAACGACATTTTGAAAATGAACGACGTGTCAACGATCAGCGATTAGGTGAGTTTTTCTGATTGTTAGCGGTCGCTCGTACATGTCACACGCAACAACGTCGCTAACGAGGCTGGATTTGTGTCACAAATTCCGTGACCACAACGACATCTCGTTAGCGATGTTGTTGCGTGCAACGGGGCCTTTAATACTTATACTGCCTGGTGAATTATGTAAAAAAAAAACCTTAAGAACAATTCCTGACTGGCTGTTTTTCATTCATTCTACCTCACAATTGTCTTTTGAAACTAAAAGCGATCAAAACATAGTGTCAATAATGTAACCAATAAATATGCACTATGGCTACACATGGTAACAAAACCAAGCTATTCTTGTCCTCTTTGTGGGTACATTTAGAGCACCAAGGAGCAAGTGTATTAAACTTTAGATTTAATATACAAATAGAAGTACTGTGCTTAAGAAGGTTACAAAAGATGGAATAATAAAAAAATTTGGGAAAATTGAAAATGCACACAGGTGGCACAGATTTTATATACACACCTGAGACAAGTGCATCCGCATTTTGGCAGAACCTATGATGCTGAATCTGTAAGAAACACAGCTGTTATGAATACCAAAACTCCCCTGATGAGTGAAGGTGATAACGAAACCCGTCGGGAGTGATTGTACGGATCTGCATACTGTGCCAGGAGGAAATATATTCTAACTTGCACAGAAAATTTGATCCCTAAAAACAGGAGGAAGATGGCGACTAAAAATGAGGAAGGTCGACCATGTTTGAATATCCTGTGATGGGAATCAATAGATGAGCCTATCTTCTGGTGAGATCTTTCCATATCTTTTACACGGATTGTCATATTGTGCAAATGATGTTCAGTGGTTCTGATTGGTTAAAATCTGGTCTCACTATTTTTCCCTTATAATAATCCCAGTTTTCCCTTTGGGTGGCGGTTCCCCTCACAGGATAATATGGGAATACTTTGAGATTGTTGAGAAACTTTGTATTGTTCCTGGAACTGTCTCAGGGATTTGTTTCTATTTGTGCTGCATATGGGTGCTGGGCCCGTTTGATCTTTGTGACCCAGCAGACATGTGTTATTTTTTATGTTCACGTTTTTATGTGACTGTTTTCACTTTTTAGCTTTCACTTTAGTAAAAGTTAAGTTTTAGGAGTCTTTATTCCAATTGTTGGATTTCTGCACATCTTCTTGACCCTATTCGCTATTCCTGTTGTAAACTTATGCAGGATGAATTGGTAAACACTGAAAATACTGCAACTTACCCAGATGGTTCTTGTACAGACTAGGGTCCTACAAATCCCTACTGGTTCTTGCGTGGACTAGAATGGCCCTAACCTCAGACTAAATGGTTGCATCTCGGAGAAATTGTAATGCTCACTGTAAATGCAAGCAAGAGTTATCCTGGTGAACCACAGGGGAGACCCGGGCTTACCCTGATGTGGGAGGAGCTTAACTAAGCACCTATCAATCATTCACCAGAGCTCCTAATGATGAAGACGGGCTTGGCTACTGGTAGATGCCAGGTGCACTCCCAGGATAGTGTCTGGGACTGTGGCAGCTGACCCCCATGGTTGCAGATGCAGAACGAACTGGACTGCAGGCAGGTATAGCCTTTGATGCAGACAGGTGCATCTCAGATGGCTAATTCAGACATGATGTTTCGAACAGGCAGGTAGGGAGGGTATGGCAGGGACTGACAGGTATGGTTGAGACTAGGAAACAGGTATGGGTCAGGAAACATGGGTATATGTATCAAGCCCTGGATACACGGGACCTGACAACTAGCTAGCAGGCAAGCAAAAACTAACTAATCACATTGCACAGGCACCTCCCCTGAGGGGAGGATGCCTTAAGTACCTAGTGCCTCTTAGCCATTAGCTGTGAGACAATTCTGAGTAATTGTGCGCTGGCCCTTTAAGAGAAAAGGAGCGCCCTAAGCACACTTGGGGGGTAGCAGGAATGCTGGCATTATGTCAATGCTGCCTGAACAGTCATTGAGTGCACCCCATTCCTCCTAAAGAATTGGACAGCAAAGAAAAGTGCAATATACATACAAAAAGGAAGAAGTGTGGAGATAGAAAGAGTTCCCAGAGTGAGTAAGAACAAACCACAATATACAAATGAAAGTATAAGGTAAATACTGAAAGATAGTTTGCCGCCTACTTCCAACTAAGAAACAAATGATAGGTACAGGATGGAAAACATAAAATGCAGTGAGAAAAGTCCTTAATTGGTCTTTCACTAACTGGCATAAAACAACAGCAGAATGGCTGGACATTCAAATATAAATATCACTGCAGTAAATAACAGCAAGGGGAAGGTATTAATAGCCACACTCAAAAGGTGACTGGAAATACAAATAAATAAATAAAAATACCTGTTCACCTAAAAGATCAAAGCAAGGATAACAAATAATAAACATCGAGAGAAAAGGTGTATCTGCTGTGGATCAGTGGACAGATAAACTGACCACAAAGTACAGCCTCAAAGGTTCAAACCCTAATGCATTACAGTACCCCCCTTTTACGAGGGGCCGCTTTACCCTCTGAGATCCCCAATTGCTGATGCGACTGACAGTAT
Source organism: Anomaloglossus baeobatrachus (assembly GCF_048569485.1). Taxonomy (NCBI): domain Eukaryota; kingdom Metazoa; phylum Chordata; class Amphibia; order Anura; family Aromobatidae; genus Anomaloglossus; species Anomaloglossus baeobatrachus. The sequence goes on from NC_134355.1 coordinate 359,552,881, forward strand.
TCTTTCACATGGCAATCCGCATGGAAATCCCGTGCATCAAGCCAGGAATTATCCTCGGGACCAAAACCTTTCTATTTAACGAGATACTGTAGTTAACATATGACATTTATGGAACCCAAAATTCACTCCATCTGATATTCCATGTGTGGCGCCCCTGAGGCTTCAGTCGCTACAGGGTACTGCGGCTCATTATTCATCTCGGGTAATGAGGGGGTTAATCACCGGTGTTTCCACATTTACAGTTTACATACAGCTTAGGAGCCTTCTCACTGGGGAGCTGGACTAGGGTAGGCTGGGGGTGGCTATCACGAAGCATGGGACTTTCCCGGTGACTAGGACAACCAACTGGGGGGCGGGCACCACTTGGGGTAGAAATAGGAGCAACCTGGACACAATTTTCAGTCAAGTACTGACTTCAGTTCTGGCAGCACGACATTATTTGTTTTCTTCTTTTCTTTCACGGGACCTGAGGCTTGGAGCGGGACGCGCAGTCCGGGTTCCTCACACCTGGAGGGGCAACTCTTAGAGAGGACAGTTTCAAAATACCAGTGGCTACCTCTAACTTTACCAGGATTGGCTAGAGCCCACAACGGTGGTGACTGGTACCTCCCGGGCAATCTAAAGACAGTGAGTAAAACACCTGGAACCGCAGCAGCTGACTCAGCCTTTTGATTGCCAGCGCCGTCACCCCGCGCTTGGGTGTCAACAGCCTCTACTCCCCTCATCATCCTGTCCGGGGCCCGCTACACCTGTGGGGAGCAGAACCATCTTAGCTGCTATAACCATCAGTTCTGGAGGACAGCGACGAACAGCGGTGGCTAATCCTTGGCCGCGTACCGCAGGTGGCGTCACAAGACAAACTACCCTATCATCTCATCCACCATCCATCATCTCCCCTTTTATTGTATGCCTCGGGGCCATGAAGCCGGGCAGGGCCACCCGTGACATCCCAGATCCGAGATCACTCGACCGGCAATGAGTAAAGTTAACCCCTTGCCCCGTGGGTGCTACAACTTGGCGTCATGAACAGGATAACATGCCCAGGCTAAACGGGTACTGTGTGCCTTACAGAACTGGGTTAAACATATTGCTTAAAAAGGACAGTCGCAATTCACTATTCCGCGTGGGAAAAGATGGGGCTTGCCATCATGGGCGGAGCCTTAAAACAGCACAAAAGCATGGGTGGAGCCCAGGAAGATCGCAAAAGAGAGCCCCACTGCAGGAAACCCTGTGCCTGCAAACACATGTCCATAGAAGAAAGAGACCAAACCGTTCCTGCTGCTGGAGCTGCAGAATTGACCCCAGCACCGGTGCTACCGTTTAGCATGCCATACCTCCCAGGAGCAACATGGCTACCCCAGTATTCCAGGGAGGCATATACCCTGGCTGACTTCAAGGAGAGATTATACAGTTTATTCTGGGTGTACCCTATGACGGAAGACCAGAAAGCCAGCGTCCTTACAGGCGAATTGACCGGGGCAGCTCGGCGAGAAGTCAAGTCCTGGCCGGAGACCGATAAAAGAGTGGCAAAGGACATTTTGACTAAATTTAAGGAAACCTTTGATACCCATACAGCAGCCGAGATAAAGATGCGGTTTTACGGATGCATGTAAAAGGTGCAAGATAGTATTCAGAACTATGCTTCAAACCGTCAGGATAGATCTGAAAATAAGGAGCGCTGATAGTGTAACACCAAAGTGATCAGTGGGGTATACCTGGAAAATATACACTCACCTGGATCAGTTGTGACAGTCACAACCACTAGTGCGCATGAGATAATGGCGTCTGCTGCAGCCCCACGTGGATGAGCATACAAGATAAGGCAGAAAAGGGGTTAATGCTGCGCATTAGCCAAATGAAGACGTATAATGTTGATGAAGATGAGTATTCTTTTATTTCATAGGTCTACACGTTTCAAGGTGACAAATGCTTCCTCAGGACCAATGCATCAACAACAAGACAGTCTTGTTGTTGATGCATTGGTCCTGAGGAAGAGGTTGTCACCTTGAAACGCGTAGACCTATGAAATAAAAGAATACTCATCTTCATCAACATTATACGTCTTCATTTGGCTGATGCGCAGCATTAACCCCTTTTCTGCCTTATCTTGTATGCTCAAACCGTCAGGAGGCAATGAGAGCTGTTTGGCAAGTGGAACCGGAGGGGGTGATGGATGAGAACCGCCTGCTGACCAATCAGTTCATTGAGGGGCTTCTGTCCGATGGCCACCCTGGACCCAGCTGCGCATTGTGTCCATGCAAAACCCTGACCTCAGCTTTGCGGAATTTAAAGACCAGGCTGTGAAGATGTAATTTACCCTCTCACTGTATATGCTGTGATACTATGTCATGACATGTATATTTCCCTAGTTGTATTAGTTGTAATTCATGTATTTCCTTGGGGGAGCTGCTGGTCTCAATGTGTCTCTCTCATACAATTGTAGTCTTGGCATCTAATGTGATTATGTAAATAGCCTGTCCTCTTCTTTCCAGAGTTGTGTATCTAATCTGTAATTGCATTGGCCAGTGAAGGAATAGTCATTGTTCTGCACAGCAGGGGATCCCTTCATCTACTGTGGCTGGCAGACATATCGGAGCCCTGTGATGGACCAAACCATTGATGATAGGATGTGTGACCCCCACCCCCTGAACATGGTGGGCTGGTCAAGGAGCACAGACAATGCATTTCCCTTTTTGTAACTTCAGAGTGAGCTGAAACTTGAAGAGAGCAGGAGCCCCAGCCTGGGTGGCTGTGGACACGGACGGAGCTAGGCCTGTGTGGCGGCCCGTGGGATTGTGTGGAACTCTTTGGACTACTGTAAGGACGATTGCTTTGTTATCCGGTCCGAGGATTGTCGGGAAGGGCCCCCGAATCTGTTTTACGTGGACTTATCGTGTGCTGTTCTTGTATTCCTGTTAATAAACCTGTTGGATCGTCCTTCGGCCTCGTCCATCCTTTGCTCTGCTGTACACCCCCGTCACAAACTGGTTGGCAGTGGCGGGATCAGAGCAGAAGAAATGGAGGACAACAGCCAATCGACGTCTGAAACCAGAACCTCAGGATACAGGAACTGGACTGTGGCGAGTCTACAAACAAAGGCCCGTGAATTAGGTGTCGGCTACAAAGGACTCTCTAAGGAGCAACTAATTGAGGCATTGGAACACGCTTGCCTGCAAGATGGCACCGAGGAACAATTTCCACAGCAAGGGGAGCAAAGACGGGAGCCGGAGGTAAATACCCAAAAAAGTCAATGGGTTGTGTGGTACAAGGAGGAGATGGTACTGCTTGGAGATGAGGCCACCATAGAAGATAAGAGGGAGGCCATGCGTGGAGCTAAAGAGAAGGAGCGCAGGATGGAGGAGATGGCATTGCTGGATAAGCAGCTCGCTGTGGAAGCCGCGAGAGGTTCCAGACAGACTGTAACCCCAGCACCCATCATGAGGGAACTTCCCAGGGTGTCCCGCAAAGACTTTAAGCCGTTTAATGAGGCTGCAGGCGACATTGAGGGCTTCTTCCAGGACTTTGAGCATCAGTGTCGATTAATGGAAGTCCCGGACAGGGAGCGTGTCCGGCATCTGGTTGGGCTCCTAGAGGGGGGAGCTGCTGAAGCCTATAGAGCTATGGATCCTCGGTGGAACTGTGAGTATGCGGAGATTAAACAGACTATTCTAAAACATTATGCTGTGACCCCAGACACTTACAGGACTCAGTTCCGTGCTTTAGCCTGTGATGGGGAAGTGTCTTTTAAGATATATGCTCATAGACTCAAACAAATATGTAATCGCTGGCTGGAGGCAGAGGAGGCCTTATCTTGGGAGACCTTCCTGCAGGTCATCCTAAAAGAACAATTCTTTGCCCAGTGCCCCGCTGAGATCCGGGAATGGGTGCGTGAGAGAAAACCAGCGACAGTGGAGGAAGCTGCTGCTCTCGCTGATGAGGCTCTCACCATCAAGCCTCAGTGGAGGGTTCTGTTGGAGGATGGAGAGACGCCTAACAGCTCCACAACACCGGATGCCCCCAGTTATTCTGTCCCCATTGTTCCCCGTTCCTCTAAGCCACCACATGTTGATACCCGTGTTAATGTGCCTCCAGTTGCTTCTACTGCACTTTCTGGAATACGCCGGGGAGAGGAAGTAACAGAGCGCAGGTGTTATGTTTGTAGGCATCCCGGGCATTTGCAGGCCTCATGCCCAGCCAGGCCATGGAGGAATCATCCTCAAACCCCTACAGCACCTTCAGGTGGGAGCCGGCCTCCAAGTTCCCCTACCCCTTACCCAAGAGGACGCCTTGGATGGAGGGAGACCCAGCTCAGATGCTATCAATGTGGACAGCCAGGGCATCGGCAAGTCTCCTGCCCAGCTGTTCAAATGAGGACTGATCCTGCACCCAATCGGATTGTTAATTATTTACAGCCCAGTGCCATGGAGGAAGATGTGGCACCGTTATGTGAGGACTGGCCTAGTGACTCAGCCCCCCATGTTGCACCACCAGGAGTTTACGGGGTGCGACCCGCAGTTATGACGACTTCTGCTCATCGAGGTAAGCACTTGCAGGAGGTTGTGCTGGATGGACAGAGACTTGTTGGATTTTGTGACTCGGGTGCTTTCCTCACACTGGCTGATCCCCGAGTGGTTCGGCCTGAGGCAATCCATAGAGGACCTGGGATTGTTATTGAACTGGCTGGTGGACAATGGAGGACTATCCCCACAGCCACTGTGGATCTGAACTTTGGTTTTGGGGTCAGGCGATGTGTGGTTGGGGTGATGGGTGGTCTGCCTGCAGCTGTTCTCCTGGGCAATGATGTGGGAGAGCTACGATGCCAATTCGTGGCTGCATGAAGCCACATGTAAGTAACGCTCTGCCTGTGTGTACTTAACCAGTGACCTGTAGAGGTCCCTAGTACGTACACAAGTTGGGAGGGGGAGGGATTGTGAAGATGTAATTTACCCTCTCACTGTATATGCTGTGATACTATGTCATGACATGTATATTTCCCTAGTTGTATTAGTTGTAATTCATGTATTTCCTTGGGGGAGCTGCTGGTCTCAATGTGTCTCTCTCATACAATTGTAGTCTTGGCATCTAATGTGATTATGTAAATAGCCTGTCCTCTTCTTTCCAGAGTTGTGTATCTAATCTGTAATTGCATTGGCCAGTGAAGGAATAGTCATTGTTCTGCACAGCAGGGGATCCCTTCATCTACTGTGGCTGGCAGACATATCGGAGCCCTGTGATGGACCAAACCATTGATGATAGGATGTGTGACCCCCACCCCCTGAACATGGTGGGCTGGTCAAGGAGCACAGACAATGCATTTCCCTTTTTGTAACTTCAGAGTGAGCTGAAACTTGAAGAGAGCAGGAGCCCCAGCCTGGGTGGCTGTGGACATGGACGGAGCTAGGCCTGTGTGGCGGCCCGTGGGATTGTGTGGAACTCTTTGGACTACTGTAAGGACGATTGCTTTGTTATCCGGTCCGAGGATTGTTGGGAAGGGCCCCCGAATCTGTTTTACGTGGACTTATCGTGTGCTGTTCTTGTATTCCTGTTAATAAACCTGTTGGATCGTCCCTCGGCCTCGTCCATCCTTTGCTCTGCTGTACACCCCCGTCACACAGGCCATCCAAGATTTGCATGAGCCGGATAACTGCGGTTGGGGTTAGTACCAGCTACACCAGTGCTGGTGGGAGCCAAGGAACAAACCGTGGGTGAGGACTCCATCAATGGACTGTGGCTCCAGATCCTGGAATTGATCAAAGGTATGACTACTCTGACTAAAGCGGTGTAATCTAAGCAAGGGACTCAGGAACCTGTAACCATTTAACTGGCTTCTAGTGCTGATGATCTTCCCTTGCGGCGACTTGGGAGAAATCCGCTACCACAAGTCCCCGACCAATACGATGCCGATGGGCAGCCGATCTGGTGGCACTGTGACAAGGTTGGACACTTTGCCTGAGGATGTCACTTGAGTGCCCAGAGCCAGGGGGCTGGAACAAGCCCTCTGGCACCACCAGCAGCCAAGCAAGAATAACTGTTTTCATATGCAAATGTTGATGTTTTATTGCATTGATGATACTGATGACCGGTAACTGTTTAAATGATTGAAACGTTAATGTGATGGTGCCTCACATAAAGGAAAGAATGTTAATTTGTTGACTTGCATATAAAAAGCGGTATACTATTGTTATTTTATTGCAGCCCGGGAGTGCAGTGATTCACTTTGGGGGAATTTGATGCCCCTGAGGCTTCAGTTGCCACAGGGTACTGCGGCTCATTTAAGCTGCAGTATTCATCTCAGGGAAGGACGGGGTTAATCACCGGTGTTTCCACATTTACACTTTACATACAGCTTAGGAGCCTTCTCACTGGTGAGCTGGACTAGGGTAGGCTGGGGGTGGCCATTAAGAAGCATGGGACTTTCCCAGTCACTAGGACAACCACCTGGGGGGGTGGGCACCACTTGGGATAGAAATAGGAGCAACCTGGACACAATCTTCAGTCAAGTCAGGACTTCAGTTTTGGCAGCACAATACCATTTTTCTTCTTCTTTTCTTTCACAGGGCCTGAGGCTTGGAGCGGGACGCTCAGCTTGGGTTCCTCACTCCTGGAGGGGCAACTCTTAGAAAGGACACTTTCAAAATAACTTACCCGGGATTGACTGGAGCTCACAATGGCGGTACCTCCTGGGCAATCTAAAGACAGTGAGTAAAACACCTGGAACCGCAGTAGCTTACTCAGCCTTTTGATTGCCGGCACCGGCACCCCACGGCCACTACTCCCCTCATCATCCTCCCCGGGGCCTGTTCCACATAGTCAACCAGCAGCCCCGGGGGACAGCAATAGCAGCGGCGGCTAATCCCTGGCCGTGTACCGCAGGTGGCGTCACAAGACAAACTATCCCATCATCTCATCCTCCATTCAACCCCCTTTATTATACGCCTCGGGGCCATGAAGCCGAGCAGGGCCAAACTTACATCCCAGATTCGACATCACCAGCCCGGCAACGAGTAACGTTTAACCCCTTGCCCCATGGGTGCTACACATGTCCTCCGCCAAACAATCATGTCATGAGGACCTGGTGTCGCCTTAAACCTTTAAAGAAGAGAGCAATGGAAAGAATTATTGATCATCCACACCACGGTGAGTTGGAGCTTGATCGTCACAAGATTAATGATTTTAATTACCTTATATGGACCAACAAATTTAGGAGCAAATTTACTTGAACAGCCGTTTGATGGTGAATATGTCTGCACTCGATGCCAGCATGTTACATATTTGGAAGCCCAGGTAACTGATCTAAATATGCATCTTGCAACACTCAGGAGGATTGCAAAGCTGGAGAGGAGTTTAGAGCTTACTGAGCTTTCTCTGGCTGGGGCCAGTGCTATGGAGGAGGGTGGCGGTGGGGAAGGTCAGGACCCAGAGGTAGGTAGCTGGGTAACGGCTAGAAGAAGAGGTAGGGAGAAAAGTGTCAGGGAGCCTAGCCTTGGTCTGGCACAACCTAGTAAATATGCCTGTTTGGCTGATATTAGGAATGAAGGACCAGGACTAGGATCACTACAGGAGGATGTGGCTCCTAGCAACCAGGAAAACGACTGCTGTAGGAAGGATGGAAATAGGAGTGCAGCAAAGCCCTGACAGATGTTGGTGGTAGGGGATTCTATAATTAGGCGGACAGATAGGATCATCTGTCGCCGAGACCGTGAATGCCGAACAGTGTGTTGTCTGCCGGGTGCTCGGGTTTAGCATATCGTGGATCAGATAGACAGATTGCTGGGTGGGGCTGGGGAAAACCAAGTGGTCATGGTGCACATTGGTACTAATGACAAAGTTAGAGGCAGGTGGAAGGGCCTTAAAAATGATTACAGGGAACTAGGTGAGAAGCTGAAGTCCAGGACCTCCAGGGTGGTGTTTTCAAAAATACTACCGGTGCCACGAGCGTCACTAGAAAGACAGTGGGAGCTTAGGGAGATAAATACGTGGCTTATAAATAGGTGCAGGAAGGAAGAGTTCATGGAAGGGTCATGGAGAACTAGGCTGACTTCTCAGTCGGCTATAGGCTCTACACTAGGGATGGCTGCACCTCAATTTGGAGGGTGCTGCTGTGCTGGTGGAGAAAATGGTCAGAGGGATGGAGGAGCTTTTAAACTAGGATCTGGGGGGAGGGTAGTGGAGCAAATATGGGGATACATACAGCAGATAGAGACAGTGAGATGGTAGGGGTCAATGAAGGATTAGGGGGGCTGGGAAATGCAAGGAACATAGGGAGGCTAGGAGTAAGGAATGCGTTAAAAGTATTAAATATCTACTAGCAAATGCAAAAAGTCTTGCAAACAAAATTAATGAATTGGAGATTCTTATGTCAACCATGGATTATGATGTGGTGGGCATTAGAGAAACCTGGCTGGATGAAAGCCATAACTGAGTGACAAACATAGATGGTTATACTACATTTATGAAGGACAGGAAAGACAAAAAAGGTGGTGAGGTGTGTAGATTTATCAAATTTAACCTAAAGCCTGTGTTGAATCATGACATTGGGGGAACTGCAAAAATGTAGAGTCAATATGGGTAGATGTACACGGGGAGGGGAATAATGGAAAAAATGCTAATTGGAGTTTGCTATAAGTCTCCCAACATACCTGAATAGGTAGAGGGTGAAATGCTGCAATAAATTGAAAAGGCAGCTAATAATAATAATAATAATAATAATAATAATAATAATAATAATAATTGGGTTCTTATTATGGGGGATTTCAACTAATCAGACATTCAATGGGACATATAATCTTCTGGTTCTGCTAAAAGCTGTAAGTTCTTATCTACTATTCAAGACAATTTCCTCTCTCAGATGGTAGATGAACCGACGAAGGGAGATAATTTCCTAGATCTGCTCCTGTCAAATAGACCAGATACAATTTCAGATCTACAGGTCCAGGAGCACTTGGGCACCAGTGATCATAATATGGTAAGCTTCAAAATAATATTCAATAGAACATTTAAAAAGGGGAAATGCTAAAACCTGGAATTTTAGGAAAGCTAATTTCAACAAATTAAGGGAAGAGCCTAAATTTCTAGATTGGGACAATGTCATGGTAATTGGGGATATCGAACATAAATGAGGAAAGTTTAACGATATACTGCTAGAGTCCTGTAAAAAACTTATACCCTCTGGTAATAAAATGTCCAGGAATAAAAAGAAACCACGGCTGAGAATACAGAAATAGCATTTTAGAAGTATATCAATAGGAAATGTAAAAAAGAAAATCAAGCAAGCAAAATTAGCTACTGAAGCAAAAATCACCAAGGACATTAAAATAAATCCCAAAATCTTTTAGAAATACATTAATGCCAAAAGGAAAACAAAGGATAGTATCGGCCCCTTAAAATACAATAACAAGTTAGTTAGAGGACAAACAAAAGACTGATATATTAAACAGGCACTTCTCATCTGTGTTCACCAAGGAACTGACTGTTTCAGGGATCATTCAACAAGTGAAAAATCAAAGTTCACCCCCTAATATAATTAATTTAATACAAGAAGAAGTACGCCTGCGTCTGAGTAAATTAAACATTGACAAATCCCCCAGGACAGATGGCATTCATCCACGAATATTGAGGGAATTGAGCTCAGTAATCGATAAACTGCAGTGTCTTATCTTCTTAGACTCACTTGTAACAGGTGGATTGGAGGATTGTTGATGTGGTTCCGATATTTAAGAAAGGTAAGAAGGTGGATCCAGGCAACTACTGTCCCGTAAGCCTGACATCAGTAGTATGCAAAGTTTTTGAGGGCATTTTAAGGAATGACATGCAAAAATATATTGCAGAAAATAATATAATAACTGACAGACAGCTTGGATTCATGAAAGATAAGTCATGTCTAACCAACCTGTTGGGGTTCTATGAGGGGGTAAGCGCAACTCTGGATATTGGTAATGCAGCTCATGTGATTTATTTGGACTTTGCAAAGGCATTTGATACTGTAACACATAATAGCCTTATATTAAAGCTACAGAAGCAAGGACTGGGGAAACTGTATGAACTGGGTAAGGAATTGGCTAAAAGATAGGAAACAAAAGAGTAGTCATAAAAGGTACCTTCTCTAAATGGGCTATAATCAGCAGTGGGGTGCCGCAGGGATCTGTGCTAGGACCAATTCTTTTTAATATCTTTATTAATGACCTTGTGGATGGGATAGATACTAAAGTGTCAGTCTTTGCTGATGACAACAAACTATGTAGGATATTAAAAACTGATCTTGATAGTACAAAATTACAAAAAGATCTAGATGAGATGTCAGAATGGGCAGATACTTGGCAAATGAGATTTAATGTTGATATCTTTGTCCTGGAGGAATAGCCGGGAATCCTCTGCAGACAGGTGCGCGGTGTGATAGGACCTGGCACCACACACTGTGCTGCTCGGGCGCGTCCTGTGCGTCGTGATGTGGCCGAGCCGCTTTATTTAAAGGTGCAGTGTCACTTATATAATTAACAATATTGTAGCTGCGGGTGGGCCCCCTCTGAGCACGGGGCCCGGGGCGACCGCACCCTCTGCCCCCCCGCTAGCTATGCTACTGAGTAAGAGGTTTCACTATATCTGAAAAGTTGTTATTGGACTTAGAATAATAATTAGCAAAATCTAAGACCTTTTGCAATACTTTAAGATTAGTAGGTTGTAGTCAATCAAGGACTATCTGTACTTTAATGGTATCCATCTGAAAACCTTGAGCAGGATCCAAATGATGATTGAATCTGCTGCACCTCAAATTGACTCTTCTCTTACTTGGCAAATAAATGATTGTCCCAAAGAACTTGAAGAACCTGTCGAACAGGCTCCTGATGCTCCTAACGAGAGCTGAAGTAAATTAAGATGTCTTCCAAGTATATCACTAGAAATCTACCCACTATAAAAGAAAAAAATATATACTTTATAAAGTGCTGAAACAGCTGGCGCATTGGTCAAATCGAATAGCATCACCAAATTTTTAAAGTGACCCTCAGGTATAATAAAGGCAGTCTTCCACTCATCAACTTTGCAAAAACATATAAAGGCCCCGTCACACTAAGCAACATCGCTAGCAACATCGCTGCTAACGAACAACTTTTGTGACGTTGCTAGCGATGTTGCTGTGTGTGACATCCAGCAACAACCTGGCCCCTGCTGTGAGGTCGTTGGTTGTTGCTGAATGTCCTGGGCCATTTTTTAGTTGTTGCTGTCCCGCTGTGAAGCACAGATCGCTGTGTGTAACAGCGAGACAGCAACAACTAAATGTGCAGGCAGCAGGAGCCGGCTTCTGCGGAGGCTGGTAACCAATGTAAACATCAGGTAACCAAGAAGCCCTGTCCTTGGTTACCCGATATTTACCTTTGTTACCAGCCTCCTCCGCTCTCACTGTCAGTGCCGGCTCCTGCTCTGTGCACATTTAGCTGCAGCACACATCGGGTAATTAACCCGATGTGTGCTGTAACTAGGAGAGCAGGGAGCCAGCGCTCAGTGTGGGCTGCTCCCTGCTCTCTGCACGTGTAGCTCCGTGAGGTGGTAACCAAGGTAAATATCGGGTTGGTTACCCGATATTTACCTTAGTTACCAAGCGCAGCATCTTCCACGCGGCGCTGGGGGCTTGTCACTGGTTGCTGGTGAGCTCACTAGCAACTTGTGTAGCGACGCTCCAGTGATCCCTGCCAGGTCAGGTTGCTGGTGGGATCGCTGGAGCGTCGCAGTGTGACATCTCACCAGCAACCTCCTAGCAACTTACCAGCGATCCCTATCGTTGTTGGGATCGCTGGTAAGTTGCTTAGTGTGACTGGACCTTAAGGTTATATGTCTCTCTCAGATCCAGTTTAGAAAACCACTTGACCCTTGCTAGTTGATTAAACAGATAACGAAAAAGAGGTAGTAGGTAAGGATTTCATACAGTAATCTTATTAATTTCTCCACAATCCAAACATGGACTCAAACCTCAATCTTTTTTCTTAACTAAGAAAAATCCCACCGCATCTGGTAAGATGAAAGACGCACTCTTTCATGGCATTGCTTTCAGGAAGAGAGAGGTTAAATTCAATAGCACAATCATAAGACCTATGTAGAGGAAAAACTTCACAATCAGTCTCAGGAAAAACATTCTCAAAATCCTGAATAAGATCTGGAAGAAGAGATCTTAAACAAGCCAGGGATTTAGATAAATAAAGATACTATATAAATATTCTCAAATTATATCTACAAGGAAAAATTGAAAATTAAAAATTATTTCACTGACTAATCAAATCGGAGTGGAATACTATAAAAGTATAAAACGTAGCATTTATTGAAATACTCTTAAAATCACCCTATCGAACAAACAATTACGTTATATACACTCAAATTCAGATTGATCTGTGGTATTTGACTAATAAATGTTAGTGCAATTGATGCCTTATAGCAATTGCCCTCAAGAGACACACTATGCGTCCAATGCATTGCGTATCAATACTGCAAGACTGCCAATGCTAAATCGCATAGTGCCATGTATGCTCCCTAATGAGCGTGTACTTTTAATGGTATTATGCATAGCTGTTATCAATTCGTTACCACTACGGGGCACAAAAAACACTTTTTCATTATATGTATATCCCCCTATTAGGTTGTATCCTGCTATTCTAATTTTGCTAAGAAGGATCCAACCTATATATAAGTTGTTCCTTCATGTGGGTCTAAATAGCTGGCTAAGTATTATGATACCATGCAAATATTACACTTAAATGAGCACCTAATAATGAGTAATGGATAATGTCGGTGTCCTGTAAAGGGGCATACGATAGATCCATAAGGCATGCAAGGTTACTCATGCAAGCTGAGCAGGACTGTTGAGCTGGGCTGCTTCTAATAAGCCATGGTCATGTTAATACTCTAAGGCCCCTTATACCACCCCCCACCCCAACTAGCACAGATATGAAAGTCGCTATAATGACACTATCTGATCTGCCTGAGAGTTAAGTCGTTACGGCCAGGGGGATGGAGCAGTTGGAGGGAAAATATGTGCACACAAAAACGTCTTTGTTCTTTTAAATAGAAAAGCCACTAACTCAGTTTTTAGGTGCCTTGTTAACGGTAGAAAAATGAAAAGCATATTGTCGGAATCTCAGCGAAGTGCTAAACGCGGAACACCGTTTGGCTTTGCTAGGTGACTGCTGATATTATGACATATGGGTATGGGCCAATAAAATCATGCTAGATGTGTTGTGTCTGGTATCTATGCGAATGAAAAATCGAGATATAAAACATGACACTAATATCTCTCATCTGTGCGGCCCAGGGTCAAAGATATGTGAAAAACTAGAATGATCAACTTTTATGAACTCCTCGGCACAGCCCACAAGGTATCGTAAAATGAGATCACAGATGAGAGGGCGAACTTAGGTCATAAAAGTCAGAAGTCCAGTTTTGGCCTTTGTCAATACAGGAGGGCAAACCTAAGTGGTGGTGCTGTCCGCTTATTTACCATCTTCAACTGAAGCTGCTCCCTCCATAAATTTGGACGTCAAATCTATGGCATGAGTTTAGTAAATTTCATGTTTATCCCTTTTATTTTTATGTAATTGTTTACACTGTATTTGTATTGTTCTCTTTGTAACATCTTGTATAATTTATAAACACTGCATATTTTTGGATTAAATATATAAAATTTAATAGCTCGTTCCTCAAGCTCTCTATATGAATCCGAACCCGAAGAGCCTATTGCTATCTTTAACGGTTGTCCGGACTACGGTACTTGGAAAGTCCAGTAGTGGCAGCAAAATTATTGTTGTGTAGAATTATCCGGGTGCTACCAGTAAGGGGTACTGAGGTATATATATATTTTCCATTAGCTGGAATCGGGGATATCCATTACCTATGCTCGCAGACCTTCAATATTTGACATTAGTAGCTCAGCAGCCTCATTTACATATTGTCCGGCAGTATCAAAAGTGACCTGCCAACAAGAGGGGTGCTAGAGAGCACTCTGATCATGACAACATTGGTAAACAGTGGGTGGATCTTGTGAGACCCCCAGTTGGATGTTCGTGACAAACTGGTGGCAGAGGTGGGATATACTGGGAGCCCCGTACTGGCAGCGGCAGCAATGGCAGCTGCGCCAGGAAATCGCTGCTAGAGAGAAGCGCAAGGCTGAGGTGCTGGCCCGCACCTACAAAGAGAAAGACCACCTGCGGCAGGCAACCTTCCGAGTCTGGGGCCCGACCTACAGAGGACAGGTCCGTTATTTTGACCCCCAGAAAGGATGGGGTTTCATTTATGAACCAGGACTGGATTCAAAAATCGTTGTGTCCCGGAGGGATGTAGCCCCGCACTTGCCAACCGGCCACCCAGACTGTAATCTGGAACCTGGAGATATGGTGAGCTACACCCGGCATTGTGGAGAGCGAAGGTGGTTCGCCCTGGATGTTAAAAAGTGGGTCGTGGTGAATGAAACACCGTGCCTCGCCTCCCACCATCACTTGTTTGAAGATAAGGAGTAGGTAGCGGATTCCGACTACCCTTCTACAGTTAATAATGTATAACCCCCTGTTTAAAAGTTAAAAATGGACCATGGTTTCAGGACTTGCGAAGCCACCCCAAAAACTTTCTTGGGCTTTGTAAATAACCCCCATCTACCTTTCTTGTTACCCCACCACCAGGAGGCGGCACCTCTGGAGAGGTTGGTTGGAGGAAGGGCCTGCGGTAGAGTCGGCTGAGGCCCAGTCACTACCAAAACCGGTGGCTAACCTCCAGGCCAAGGGTTCACGGACTATGGAACTCGTGAGGTGGACTGGCGGGTAAGGGACTTTTACCCGGACATTTTGGACACCCATCGGAACCCGGGACGGTGTGCACTTGGGATTAGTGGTGGCACAGAGGGAGGGTTCAGATGTTTTGGGTGACGGGTGAAAGTGGGAGAAAGAGATGTACATTTTTTTACTGCAATGTTAAAGTAATGTGCCTCCCGTAAGGGATGAAATGTTTTAAAATGTTTTTATATGCTTGTTATCCTTTTTTGTGCTTTCAGTTGCTGCAAAAATAAACGTATGTGGCCGGAAAGCCCGCGGACGGGCTGTATTCAACCAAGAGGGGAGTGTGACGCCCTGGCAAAATCAGGTAGTCACAAAAGTCACAAAAGTCCTTGTTACCACCAGAAACCCACACTCAGGTACAACAAACAGCCATTAAAGCCTAGCTACCCCCTCATGATAATAGGGACACACCAGTGGGCAGGATCAGGCAGATGAGAATGCCCACATAGGGAGTCCTGAGGTGTCAGGGGTGGGAAGACAACAGCTCAGTTCAGATTAGTGTTGACTGTAGTCAGTTCAGGTTGAAGTTAGTGTGGAGACACAGTCAGAGTCTAAGTTTAAGTGTGGAGTTCAGTGGAGTTGAAGTGGAAGTGAAGCGGAGACTGTGCAGTGTAGTCAGGGTTAGGGGCCCTTGGACTACTCGGCTAGGTAGCAGACAGTGAGCAGGGCCACAGGCGATGGAGATCCGGTCGCAGGAGACCTAAAGTGGACCAGGGCAGGGTTGTAGCCCGCCGGTGCCGACAACGGGAATCCAGTCCGGAGGCCGTGCACAGTCGGGGTGCCTGGACCCTAGGAGGAGGAAGGTTGCAAGCCCCCTTGTTAATTAACTATCAGAGGATGAGGTTTCAGGCCTTGTTTTCCCAAGCCCAGAGAGCTACACGGAAGCCCAACGCGGGGGATATGGTGTTCGTCAGAATCCACCAGCCCCGGGCGCCCCATCACCAGGGAGCGTCGGTGTCACCATCCCTCACCACAACCCACAGGTGGCGTCACAGACAATTCCCCCTGTACTTAACCCCCCTTTTCCGACGGTTGGGAGGACGGGCTGCCGTGCGAGCCCGGGTCCGGTCACCACTCGAGCTGCAGCAGCGAACCCGGATCCAAGCAGGTCCCCCAAGGAAGCGGCAGCGGCCCCCGCCCTCAACAGTAGCAGTTACCCCCCTCCCTTCCTCTTGTTTTTCTATCCTATCTTTTTTGGCAATTATGGCTGCGTTGACCGAAGCCTGGTATGGTCAGCTGACAAAGGAGACTCTTATTGCCATCTGCATGACCAAAGACAAGGCAAAAACAAGCCAGACCTCGTTAAAGAACTGGTACAATGGGACACAAAGCAAGTCCATTCCCCCAGTGCTGATGAAGGGGAGACAAGACAAGCCTTGGATGATGCTGCTGCCAGGGCCTCTTCTGCAGCTTCAAGCTAGAGCAGCGACTGGGGCAGCATGGACTCCTACCTGCAGATGGCCCTACAGCAACTTGCTGCAGATGACCGAGATGGACGGCTGAGGCTCATTCAGCAATATAATGATCAAGAGGCTTAGAGAGCTGAGCTAGAGGCTGAGAGGGCCGAGCGCCAGGCCCAAGCTGAGAAAGACGAGCACCAGGCCCAGAGAGACCACGAACTGAAAGTCCTCCAACACCAGCAGCAGACTTCCTCCTCACTGAACGGTGAGTCCAATAATGCTAACAGCTTTAATCCCTGGCCTGAGCACTTTCCTGTGTTGGAAAAGGACGGGGACTTGGACACATTTCTGAGGGGGGTTTGAAAAGACTTACTTGCAGTATCAGTTGCCTGACAACCGATGGGCACGATTCTTAACCCCATGGCTGAGAGGCAAGGCCCTGGACGTGTTTGCCAATCTCCCTCAAGAGCAGAGTGGAGACTATGAGGCCATAAAGCAGGCCCTAATATGGAATGCAGAAAAAAGAGGATGTCCAGCTCTTCAGGCAAAGAATCACGTCTTTATTTCATCATGCAGACACAGAGAATGACATGACCATCACTACGCGTTTCAGGTGAAAACACTCACCCTTAATCATGATGCCGTCTCTCCAGCATCATGATTAAGGGTGAGTGTTTTCACCTGAAATGCGTAGTGCTGGTCATGTCATTCTCTGTGTCTGCATGATGAAATAAAGACGTGATTCTTTGCCTGAAGAGCTGGACATCCTCTTTTTTCTGCATTTCATTGGGCTGTGGCAGTGCCTGTCCGTGCTCCAGGACGGAATCGGGATTGAGCCTTACACGGTGAGCTGATTCATATAAATTGCCTAATATGGAAGTATCAGCTGACTCCAGAGATGTACCGCAAAACGTTCCGGACCCTCCAACATGGACCACACGACAGCAACAGGGACGTTGTGGATGGGCTCTGGACCAAGTTTGCGCAATGGGTCCAAGGACTGTCAGCCATCACTGCTGAAGAGGTAAAAGGACCTGATGGTAAAGGACCAATTCCTACACCTTTGTTCTGTGGAAGTGTGACAGTTCATGATGGACCAGGAACCAAAGGATGCAAATAAAGCAGCACAGATTGCTGACACCTATGAGGCCAACCGTGCGTCAGAATCGCAGAAGCCACCCTCCCACAGCTGAAAGAGGGTAAGATGACAACCACAACTCCTGCCAGCAAACCTTTTGGAGGTTCTGTTCCATCCGCCCACCTCTGACACATGCAGAGGGACCTTAACGTCACTTTTGGCTGCCTCTACCCAAGAGTTCCAGGTGGCTCTACGATCCGATGCCAGTCTAGAGACATTAAGGGACTTCACAAAGAAGCCCTTCTCCGAGACCGATAAGGAGAGGGTATTCTGGGACCAGGGGAGGTTGTACCGGGAGACTGTTGCCTGTAACTTCCAACAGGAGTGGCTGAAGGAAAGACAGCTGGTGGTGCCCTACCACTTTAGGGGTCAATTTCTGCGGAAATTGTCCAATGTCCATTGTCCATGAGATCCCACTCGCCGGACACTTGGGGGTCAGCAAAACCAAGGCCCAGCTGCTCACCACATCTATTGGCCCAAAATGGGGACAGATTTGGCCAATTACTGCGGCTCCTGTATCACATGTCAAAGAGTGGGAACATCAGGGCCTGCTCCCAATGCTCCACTGATGTCTTTCCTGGTGATAAAGGAGCCTTTCCAGAGGATCGCTGTGGACATCATTGGGCCTCTGGCCATCACCAGCAGCTCTGGCAAATGTTTCATCCTTACTGTGGTAGATTATGCTACCCGGTATCCGGAGGCAGTGGCTCTATCCTCAATTAGGGCCGAGAAGGTGGAAGATGCCCTCTTGACCATATTCTCCCTAGTAGGATTTCCCTAGGGAGATGCTTACTGACCAGGGGACTCCGTTCATGTTTCATTTAATGGAGACTCTCTGTAAGAAAATGCAGGTGCAGCATCTGGTATCAAGCTCTTATCACCCACAGATCAATGGTTTGTGTGAGCGATTTAATGGTACCCTTAAACAGATGCTTAAGATGCTGGTTGAGTCACATGGATACGACTGGGATCGGTACTGCTGTTTGCTTACCGAGAGGTATCACAGGCCTCAATGGTGTTCTCCCCCTTCGAGCTCCAGTATGGCAGAGGAGTACGGGGGCCTCTTGGTCTGGTAAGTGTTACGGTTGCTGTGGCACTGGAGACTATGTTCGGATTTCTTGCTACTGCACATGTGCGAGCACTGGAGACTATGTTCGGATTTCTTGCTACTGCACATGTGCAAGCGCTGGAGACTAAGCCCTATCTTGGAGCCATTGCACATGTGCGGGTGACATCATCGCTGACACGAGGTCACATGTCTCTGACACCTTCTAAGCTGATTGGCCACTGGTCATGTGCTTGTGACACAAGGTGACATGTCTCTGACACCTTCTATGCCGATTGGTCGCTGGTCATGTGCTTGTGACGCTTTGCTCGGTGATAGGCCAGCGTGACGTCATTGCTGTCGTTCTGGCAGTGGATTGGCTCTGGTGTCCTCCATCTTGGATGAGGCACAGAGTCTATATAAAGCCTGCTTTGCACGTTGCAATTAGTTGTACAATAGCATTTGCGATGTGACACGCCCAGGTTGCATACGGGATCTTATGAGATCACACGTAGGTCGTTCATTTGCTGTCACACGTGCGTTAGTAGTCTATGTTAAATTGATCAATTTTGTGTGCGATCCTTTAGATCATGTGTTCTGTGACGTATGCATTGGGCACCTTTTTTTTTTTTTATTTATTGACTTGCCAAGCGTGTGTAATGTGTAGGGATGCGTTTTTACTATGTCATCTGCCATTCAGCTCTGCTACATGGCCACTAACAGCAGACACAGACAGCCATGTAGCAGAGCTGAATGGCAGATGACAGCAGACACAGACAGCCATGTAGCAGAGCTGAATGGCAGATGACAGCAGACACAGACAGAGTCGCACTGTCAGAATGAACTCGGGTGAACTTCACCCGACTTCATGGTCATGCTGCGGCTCTGTCTGTGCCGCGTCCTGATTAGCGGTCACCTGTGAAGGACTCACCGGTGACCGCTAAACTCCTAAGTGACTGAAGTTAGCAGCCCTCTCTCATATACTCACCAATCCCCGATCCCCGGCACTGCACGGCGTTCACACTGCTCCGGCGGCTTTTACTGTTTTGAAAAAGCCG
This sequence comes from Anomaloglossus baeobatrachus, assembly GCF_048569485.1. Taxonomy (NCBI): domain Eukaryota; kingdom Metazoa; phylum Chordata; class Amphibia; order Anura; family Aromobatidae; genus Anomaloglossus; species Anomaloglossus baeobatrachus. The sequence goes on from NC_134355.1 coordinate 359,572,329, forward strand.
GCCGCCCATTAAACAATCTCGTATTCCCTGCTTTCCCCGCCCACCAGCGCCTATGATTGGTTACAGTGAGACACGCCCCCACGCTGAGTGACAGGTGTCACACTGCACCCAATCACAGCAGCCGGTGGGCGTGTCTATACTGTGTAGTGAAATAAATAATTAAATAATTAAAAAAAACGGCGTGCGGTCCCCCCCAATTTTAAAACCAGCCAGATAAAGCCATACGGCTGAAGGCTGGTATTATCAGGATGGGGAGCTCCACGTTATGGGGAGCCCCCCAGCCTAACAATATCAGCCAACAGCCACCCAGAATTGCCGCATACATTATATGCGACAGTTCTGGGACTGTACCCGGCTCTTCCCGATTTGCCCTGGTGCGTTGGCAAATCGGGGTAATAAGGAGTTATTGGCAGCCCATAGCTGCCAATAAGTCCTAGATTAATCATGTCAGGCGTCTATGAGACACCTTCCATGATTAATCTGTAAATTACAGTAAATAAACACACACACCCGAAAAAAATCCTTTATTAGAAATAAAAAACACAAACATATACCCTGGTTCACCACTTTAATCAGCCCCAAAAAGCCCTCCATGTCCGGCGTAATCCAGGATGCTCCAGCGTCGCTTCCAGCGCTGCTGCATGGAGGTGACCGGAGCTGCAGAATACACCGCCGCTCCGGTCACCTCCACACAGCAACTGAAGACAGCCGCGCGATCGGCTGAGCTGTCACTGAGGTTACCCGCTGTCACTGGATACAGCGGTGGATGCAGCATATTTGTTTTTAATTGAGCAAAATATAAAAAATAAATTAAAAAGTTTGATATTTTCCACTGTTAAACACTAGGGGGAGCAGCTTCTGAAATCCTACAGAAATCCCACTGTAGAAAAAGCTCACATTACACCAGACCAGAAATGTCTAAAGTGTCACCAAGGACAGCAGGAGTATCACACAGAATAGGATTAGATACACAACTCAGCAGACAGTATCACACAGGATAAAATTAGATACACAGTCCTGCAGACAGTATCACACAGGATAAAATTAGATACACAGTCCTGCAGACAGTATCACACAGGAGTGGAGTAGATACACAGCCCTGCAGACAGTATCACACAGGATAGGATTAGATACATGGCTCATCAGACAGTATCACACAGGAGAGGATTAGATACGTGGCTCAGCAGACAGTATCACACAGGATAGGATTAGATACATGGCACAGCAGACAGTATCACACAGAGTAGGATTAGATACACAGCTGTGCAGACAGTATCACACAGGAGGATTAGATACACAGCCCTGCAGACAGTATCACAAAAGATAGGATTAGACACATGGCTCAGCAGACAGTATCACACAGGATAGGATTAGATACACGGCTCAGCAGACAGTATCACACAGAATAGGATTAGATACACAGCCCTGCAGACAGTATCACACAGGAGAGGATTAGATACACGGCTCAGCAGACAGTATCACACAGGATAGGATTAGATACACAGCCCTGCAGACAGTATCATATGATAGGATTAGATACATAGCCGAGCAGACAGTATCACACAGGATAGGATTAGATACACAGCCCTGCAGACAGTATCACACAGGATAGGATTAGATACACGGCTCAGCAGACAGTATCACACAGAATAGGATTAGATACACGGCTCAGCAGACAGTATCACACAGGATAGGATTAGATACACGGCTCAGCAGACAGTATCACACAGGATAGGATTAGATACACGGCTCAGCAGACAGCATCACACAGGAGGATTAGATACACAGCCTTGCAGACAGTATCACACAGGAGAGGATTAGATACACGGCTCAGCAGACAGTATGACACAGGATAGGATTAGATACACGGCTCAGCAGACAGTATCACACAGGATAGGATTAGATACACGGCTCAGCAGACAGTATCACACAGGATAGGATTAGATACACAGCCCTGCAGACTGTATCACACGATAGGATTAGATACAGAGCCGTGCAGACAGTATCACACAGGAGAGGATTAGATACACAGCCCTGCAGATAGTATCACACAGGAGAGGATTAGATAAACAGCCCTGTAGACAGTATCACACAAGATAGGATTAGATACACGGCTCAGCAGACAGTATCACACAGGAGAGGATTAGATACACGGCTCAGCAGACAGTATCCCACAGGATAGGATTAGATACACAGCTCAGCAGTTTCACACAGGAGGATTAGATACACAGCCCTGCAGACAGTATCACACAGGATAGGATTAGATACACAACCCTGCAGACAGTATCACCGGTACACACACGGGCCGACAGGTGGCAGGCGGAAGGGGGGAAGGTTGAGCCGGGGTGTTTTTGGAGATCGTAGCAGCGGCGGTACTCATATGCAGTGGCACAAAAACACACACAGCAGCGGCGGTGGCGGGCAGAGCAGGGGCTGGGTAGAGCGGAGGGAGGGGGTGTAATTAGAGATGGTAACGGCGGGGGGAGGGGCGGCGGTGGTAGCAGTAGCGGGGGCTGGGTAGAGAGGAGGGAGGGGGTGTCATCGGAGATGGTAATGGCAGGGGGGAGGGGCGGCAGCAGTAGTGGGGGCTGGGGAGAGCCGAGGGAGGGGGTGTCATCGGAGACGGTAACGGCTGGGGGAGGGGTGGCAGCAGTAGCGGGGGCAGAACAGGGGCTGAGGAGAGCGGAGTAAGGTGGTGTCATTGGAGACGGTAACAGGGGGGAGGGGAGGGTAGGCGGCCCCTACTCACAGATCCTGGCGGTTGACAGGGGTACAGTGGAGCACACAGCATACACTGTGAGCTCCACAATGATGGCGCTGGTCTCCTCCCTCTGCTGTGATCTGGACAGCCCAGGGGGCGCATCCAAGTCACAGCAGATGCCTACTTTAACATTACTGATGGGGTCGGATCCCGACTACTGTTCTCTATGCACAGGGGCTGCCATAAAGGAGTGAGTAACTGCCGTTACACATACAGCAAATCCAGCATGGCCCCCAGTGCCTCCAGTAAAATTAGAATTAAATAAAAACTAAATAAGCAGCGATTTTCATTTTGTATTAAAAATACTTGATTTCATAATCGCTATTTTTAATACAAAAATAAAAAAACGGGATACCTTACCTTTAAGAAAGATCTATAGAGATGGGCACATCCTGTTGAGGTCTTCACCCAAGGGCAAAATTGTCCGGTCCCCTATGATGAATGATCTTATCTTGCTATATAGATACAGTACCTGGGGAACCCCCCCCCAAAAAAAAACGAAAAAACAATTCACAATATTAGAGTTAGACATCTCTACAGGTTTTTATAGAAGCCAGTGAACAGTAGCCTCTCATTTATGCCGTGAGGAGCCAGACTCTGTAGTTCATAAAGCCAGCTGGACTCACGGCACAGTAGGGTCTTACTGATATTACCACCCCTGATACTGGCAGTAATTGAGTCGACCACTATGATCCTCAGACTAGATGGTCAACCTCAGTGAAAGTCCAAGAAATGCATAGCCACAGAGCTAAGGGACTTACCCTTCGTTCTGTTGGCTTTTGCCATGGCTATATTGGAAGTGTGTTGTTGCAACCTCTTACGCAATTCTTGCGTGGTCTGCCCAACATAAAGTTTTGGGCAGCCACATGCAAGAACATACACTAGATTTCGAGAGTGGCAATTGAAGTAGTGTGACGCCCTGGCACCGCCAGGTAGTCACACAGAATAGGCCCCCGCACAACACCTTCCCTCACAGGGTTAAACCTTGCCAACCAAATCCTAGTCACCCCCCCAGGGTAGGAAAGGCACACCAGTGGGCGACACCAGGTGGATGGAGAATGCCCACCTAGGGGTCTAGAGAACCCGGGGCGGGAAAACAGTCAGTTGAGAGTTCAGAGTTCAGTGGTTGAGTGGTATGAGCAGGAGGAGAAAGTGAATCTCAAGTTCAGAGAGCGGAGGCGTCGGGGTTGGTGTCCCGGCATATTGGCTAGGTGGGAGACGGTGATCCATGTCAGTCAGGAGACGGAAGACGGCAGCTGGAGATCCGAGGTGGACCAGAGCAGGGTTGGAGCCTGCCGGTACCGACACTGGAGACCCGACCCGGAAACCATGCACAGAGGGAGTACTTGAACCCTGAAACCAGGACCGGAACCAACGGCCTAGCTAATTAACCAATTGAGGGCAGTATTATATGTCCTGTCCCAACCAAAGTGCCAAAAGCAAACAACCATCCACCGAGAGGGATAGGGCATCCGCCAGGGCCTAGTAGATCCCACGGATAAGCGTCAGCAGGCAAGACTCCCAACTGAAGTACCGGGAGCGGACTTCCGTGTTCCACACCAGGAAGTCCACCACAGCAAAAACACAGTGCAGAGGAAAGTGACACAGACCATCACCCTGGGTGAAGGACCAGAATACACCTGGCCACGGCAGCTGGCCACCAGCACCTTGGTTAACCATTGGACTTATATGATTCATTTAATCGTGAGTAAACTGAGACTCCCTGGTCTGACCAGGCGCGCCGGTCCCTGCCATCACCGTCTCCAGCACCGAGTCACCGGGCTCACGGAGGGGTTAACAACCAGCTGCCATCCCATCGCCCCCCTGGGTGCCCCACAACAGCAGCGGTGATGCCACACTTCACCACACACCATGGGTGGCGTCAAAGACTGTGTACGGAAAATCCCGTACAAATACGTCCCTTTCATTTGAAGTGTCCGCGTGACCCCCGGGTCCGAAGAATCCCTCGAGCCACACTGCGGATCCGGATCCGAGCAGCCCGGCTGCTACTGACGTGGGGGCGGCACAGTAGCGTGGGCTCTTGATAGAAAAAGGAGGAATAGAAAGGGATAGAGTATCCGATGCAATCAGGAAGGGACAGATGGTGCATGAGCCACAGGAATCCGTGCCCTTAATGGAAAATCCCGTACCTAGTCTCTTTGTTGGTCTCTTAAAATGGCTTGAAGTCAATAGATCTTTGAAGTTTCTAGCTTTCCGTGTCACAATTCTTGGACTTGTTGGAACATGGTTACGTAATCGTTGGTCACTCAACAAGATACCCCAGTTATGTTCCAAAATCTTGTAAAGATCACTCCACTGGCTGTTGTATGTGGTAATTAAGTTCACTGTGTTCAGTCTTTCTTTCCATCTTGGGATCATCAGGTCCTTTCTATCGGCGAGATGCCTTTGAGACAACCTTTTTGGGTTAACCCCTGCAGTAAAACCTGTTTGTTAGTTCTCTGGCGTTTTGTTTGAAATCCTTCTCCCTACTACAATTTCTTCTCACCCTATAAAATTGTCCCTTGTGGATGCCGTTAAGGTGAAAGCTGCAATAGTGTAATACACTATTTGTAGCAGTTGGTTTCCGAAATAAAGACATGAGGAGATAATTGTCTTTAATGCTTATAGTCAGGTCCAAGAACTCCAGAGATTGACTTGAGATCTTCGAGGATAATCGAATATTCCAGACATTGTCATTAAGGGTGGCGATGAAACGTTCACAGTTCTCCAGGAAACCTGTCCATAAAAATAGAACATCATCAATGAACCTAACCCACTTTAGGACATTGTTGGTAAAAAGTTCAAAAACGCTGACATAGGTCTCCTCCCACCACACCAAAAAGATATGTGCGTAAGATGGCGCACATCTTGTCCCCATAGCGGTCCCGGAAGCCTGTCTGTTGTATACACGATCAAAAACGAAGTAACTTTTTTCAAGTACCAGTTTAAGAAGTTCTACAAGGAAAGAATCATGTTCCCTATTTCTCAGGGGTTGGAGGTCAAAGAAATACATCAATCACAGCTCAAATGCCCAGATCATGTGCGATGTTAGTATACAGGGACTCCATATCTATAGAAACCAAAAGGGTCCCATCCAGAATAAAGATAGGCTTCAGAAGTTGGATCAAATGTGTGGAGTCCCTGATATATGAGTTCAATGACTGGGCAAGGGGCTGTAAATAAAAATCCAGATAGATGCAAGATTTTTCAAATAGACCCTCAATCCCTGATACGATTGGCCTACCTGGAGGTTCAGACAGGCTTTTGTGGACCTTGGGGAGCAAGTAAAAAGTAGGGGTGGTGGGATTCTTCGTGGTTAAGAAAACTTTCTCTCTCCTATTGATGATGTTCTGATTGAATGTGGCATCCAATAACTCAACCAATTTTGACTTAAAAAAGGAGAAAGGGTTTGAGGGGAGGGCCTGATAGCACCAAATATTAGAAAGCTGTCTTCTGGCCTCTTTTTGATATAATTCAGTTGGCCAGATAACTATATTCCCCCCCCTTTATCTGAAAGGTGTCATTCCATCGTAAGTTGGAAATAGCTCGACGTTCTGACTTGATTAAATTATCCCCCTTAGATTTAAGGCTTAGAGATAGTATCTCACTACCGGTCTTTTCGTAAAAGATTTGTAGGGCAGGGAAAAGACTAAAAGAAGGTGTAGCCTGTGATGGCAATCTCCCCGTGAAGCCAATTCTCTTACTAGTATATTGCTGGTTCTCGTCAAGAAGGTCCAATAAGTCCTGCCAGTCCCGTCGTTCATCAGATGGAAGAGTATCAACAAGGGATGGTTGGCTATAGAGTAATTTAAAAGCCAACTGCCTGCAGAAAAGATAGAGATCTTTCGTAAAGGTAAACTTGTCCAAAGGATTTGTGGGTGAAAAGGACAATCCCTTGCACAATACATTGTGCTGAAGGTCAGACAGTGCATATGTTGAGAGATTAATCACTTCAAGTTTACCTGGTACAGGAAGAAGCTAAGGTCTTCCATGTCAACATGATGAAAGTTCATCATGACTGGAAAGCCTTTGCCCTTCCTGTGTGTAGCCTTCCCGAGGAAAGCCAAAGCGAAGTCTTGGTGGACTTGCTCGCATCGACCCTGGATGGAGGGTCTATTAAGGAGGGGGCATTTAACCTACAGCTATCCATGGACCAAAGGTCCCAGCGGAGGGAGGTATTCCGGCCCTGCCTGATGACCTTCACGAATGTCCCAAGGAAGACATTGCTAGCCACCCACCAGGTGGACATAGGGAGTCATCCCCCAGTCGGTCAACACCCATACCATTTCTCCCTAGAGGTACAAAAGGACATAAAAAGGAGATAAATGAAATGCTAACCCTGGGGGTAATTCGGAGGCCCAAAAGTGCCTGGACCTCCCTGGTAGTTTTGGTTCCAAAAAAGGACCGGATAACCTGGTTTTGCTTGGACTACAGGAGGCTAAATGTCATCCCAGCACCTGATGCATGCCCATTGCCACATATCGATGAGCTGCTGGATTGGTTAGCTGGGGCCCGCTACCTGACGATCATGGACCTGGTTCAAGCGTAATGGCAGATTCCTATGTCCAAGGAAGCACAAGAAAGGTCCACCTTCATTACCCCATTCGGGCTGTATGAATCTCCTGTCATGCCCTTTGGCATGAGAAATGCTTCATCCAGTTTCCAGCGATTGGACGACCAGCAGCTCAAGGGACTAGGAGGGTTTGCTGTCGCTTACCTGGATGACATTGCCATCTTTATTCGCACTTGGGAGAAACACCTGAGGCACCTGGAGCAGGTGCTCAAGCGGATCCAAAGCGCTGGTCTGACTATAAAGCCAGAGAAGTGTCAGAGCGGCATGACGGAGGTGCAGTACCTCGAACACCGAGTGGATGGCGGGACTCTGAAACCAGAGCCAGGGAAGGTTGATGCCATCACCTCCTGGCCTACTCCCAAGTCAACCAGTTGATGTCCTTCTTGGGTACAGCAGGGTACTATAAGAAGTTCGTTGGACAGATTACTGTAGTTGTCCTTCAGAGCATTGAAAGCTGCCCTCGCCAGTTCCCCAATCCTACAAGCCCCGGACTTCACCCAATGGTTCATAGTTCAGATGGATGCCAGTGCATTTGGCCTGGGTGCCATACTCAGCCAGGTAAATGGGGAGAGCAAAGAGTATCCAGTGGTGTTTCTCAGCCGCAAGCTCTTACCCCAGGAAGTGGCCTACGCCACTGTGGAGAAGGAGTGCCTTGCTATAGTGTGGGCCCTGTGGAAGCTGCAGCCCTACCTATATGGACGCAACTTCACCATAGTAACAGACCACAACCCTCTCAGCTGGCTGCACTGGGTGGCCAGCGACAATGGTAAGCTACTGCGGTCGAGCTTGGCTCTACAGCAGTATGATTTTAGCATTCAACACAAGAAGGGTAGTGAGCATGACAATGCTGATGGGCTGTCCCGGCAGGGGGATGCCAGCGAGGTAGGTTTGGGAGACTATCAGTAAATCAATCTCCCATGCTACCTCAAAAAGGGGGAGGTGTCATGTTAAAATTCTAAGGTCCCTTATACCACCCCCCACCCCAACTAGCACAGAGATGAAGTGTCATCTTAGCGACCTATCTGATCTACCTGAGAGTTAGGTATTTACGACCAGGGGGGATGGAGCAGCTGGAGAGAAAATCTGTGCACACAAAAATGTCTCTTTTTGTCTTTTAAATAGAAAAGCTATTAACTTAGTTTTTAGGTGCCACGTTAATGCTAGAAAAATGAAAAGCATATTGTCGGAATCTCAGCAAAGCGCTGAACACAGAGCACCGTTTGGCTTTACCAGGTGACTGCTGGTATTCCGACAAATGGGTAAGGGCCAATAAAATACTGCTAGATGTGTTGTGTTTGGTATCTATGCGAATGAAAAATCAAGATATAAAATATGACGCTAATATCTTTCACCTGTGTGGCCCAGGGTCAAAGATATGCAAAAAACTAGAATTATCAATTTTTCTGAACTCCTCGCCCCAGCCCACAAGGTATTGTAAAATGTATCGTAAAATGAAGTATCGTAAAATGAGGTCACAGATGAGAGGGTGAACATAGGTCTTAAAGGTCAGAAGCCCAATTTTGGCCTTTGTTAGTAAAGGAGGGCATACCTAAGTGGTGGTGCTGTCCACTTCTTTGCCATCTTCTACTGGAGCCGCTCCCTCCATAATTTTGGACGTCAAATCTATGGCATGAGTTTAGTAAGTTTCATGTTTATCCCTTTAATATTGATGTAATTGTCTACACTGTATTTGTATTGTTTGCTATGTAACATCTTGTATATTTTATAAACACTGCATATTTTTGGATTAAATATATAAAATTTAATAGTTCGATCCTCCTGCTCTATATACGAATCCGAACCTGAAGAACCTATTGCTATCTGTAATGAGTGTCCAGACTACCTGGAAAGTCCAGTGGTGGCAGCGAAATTATTGTTGTGTAGAATTATTGGAGTACTACCAGTAAGGGGTACCGAGGTATATATATAAATTTCATTAGCTGGAATCTGTATATATATAAATTCCATTAGCATTTACTTATTGTCCGGGAGTACCAAAAGTGACCTGCCAACAAGACGGGCGCTAGAGAGCAATCTGATCGTGATAACATTGGTGAACAGTGGATGGATCTTATGAGACCCCCCCACTCAGATGTTCGTGACAGCCATTATCCCACTTGTTACACAGACCACAGTCTTTCATGGCCCTACGCATTTTTGCTATTGTTTGTAGCTGCCCAAAATCATCAGGGGCCGGCAGAGACAATATCAAGATGTTGTACTATTACTCATGATATGGTAATGGCATAATTGTGGCTACTAAGAAATAAAAGATAGGTGTAGGGTGGAAAAAATAAAAAGCAAAAAGAAAAAACCTTCGTTCCTTAGTTAGTCTTTCACTAACTGGCATAAATAAACAGTAGAATGGCTGATGAAAATATCACCAACAGGAAATACCAGCAGGGGAAAGGTATTTATAGCTGAACCCAAAAGGTGACTGGTAAGAAAAATAAATTAATGAAGACACCTGTTAATCTAAATTACCAAAGCAAGGATAACAAATAAACTCCAAGAGAAAAGGTGTATCCGCAGTGGCTCAGTGGACAGATAAGCTAACCACAATGCACATCCTCAAGAATTCGAACCCTGATGCATGAGAGCAATTTTTAAAATGTGGCCTTATTTAGTAGTTTTCTGACACATAAGACTCGCCAAGTTACTTAAAAAAATGGAGTGGTCCCTACAAAAATAGATTTCTAAATTTCAGTGAAGAAAAAAATAAAAAATAAAAGGATATTTAAAAAAATGATACTGATATCACGTAGACACATGATAAATATTATTTATTAACTATTGTGTATCTATCTCATTTAAGAACATATAAATTCAAAGTATGAAAATTGCAAATTTTACTAAATGTCCAGTAAACCAGATATTTCCATAAATAAATGCAAGTCCTCTTGACCTAAATTTACCATTAACCTAAAACACAATGTATTATGAAATTCTAATCTAAGAATCACTGAAATATATTGAAGTATTCAATGTTAATGCAACAAAAAGTCACACATGTCATATTTGAAAAATCTGGTCTGGTCAAAAATTCCAAAACAAACTGTGGGGGGAAAGTGTTAAAGCTCTTTTACGTGTGGCCGACATTTAGACCATTTCATAGAACAGTATATTTAGTGGTGAACTACAAATTAATTTTATGTTATGGCCATTACTAGTCAAAAGGCAGTACCATGCCTCTGTGCTAATCAGGTCAAGGTCAACATCTGACTAGAGCTTATATACTCCATATATTTTTCTGGGTTGGGTCTCCTTTCATACACTTCAGACATATAACGATAAGTTAATTGGCTCACTGTGTTTCCATGTTGATGACACATAATTATTCACATCTACTACTGACATCTCCCCTGCACTACTACAAAACATCAGTCATTGTCTATCCACTATCTCTATAATCTATCTGAAACTGAATTTTTCCAATGGAACGTCTTATGATTCCACCCTCTGCTAACTTACCTAAACTTAATATTTCCATTTGTGTGTGTGGTACTAACATAACTTCCATGCAGTGCATACTGTTGTGGGGCTATATTTGACTTAGATGTTTCCTTCAATCACTCACATGCGCATGTTATTTTCTCTTCAAAAACATCTCCTGAATTCAACCTTTTCTTAATGTTGAAACTGCAAAAATTTCTACTGTCTCTCTGATTCATTGTCATCTTGACTACTGAAACACACTACTAATTGGTCTTCCTCTCATTAACCTCTTCCCTCTCCAATCTATCCTAAATGCAGCTATCACTGTCCAGCCAGTATGTAGATGCCTCCACTCATTGTCATCTAATTAAAGAGGTTGTACAACCCCGAAATCCCCCCAAAATTTTTAAGCTAATCTATTCTGTATTGTAATATACAACACCACTATGTATTTTGTTTCTAGTTTTAACTTTTGTTCCTCATAAAGTATCACTTTATTACCTGCATCCACATTGTTTACCTGCAGCTAAACCAAACTGGACAGCTCACTTAGCTTGTTTACCCAACCTCAGAGTCAGAGCTGCCACCGCCAGGTCTCATAGTCCAGCAGCAACCTCTACACGCCCACTGCACAATAATTGGGTGTCCAGCGCTGTGATATTGCTGCAATCAGCTCTCCATCACTGTGCCTGTGCTGTGAGCCCCTTCATAGGGAGCCAACTCTGCTATAATGCTGTGACCAACTCTCCATTACTGTCTGCACTGTCATACCCTTCATAGGGGTCCAGCACTGCAATACAGTGATGGAGAGATGATTGCAGCATTTTTACAGTGCTAGCTCCCTGTGAAGGGGATGACAGTGCAGAAACAGTGATGGAGAGCTGAATGCATCAATATTGCAGCGCTGGCACTTTGAGAAGGTGTGGCACCCCTGACCTGGTCAGGTACCACTGAGTACTGCACCCATGCTGGGTCAGTACAACACAGGTAATCCAGAAGGCTGACCGGGGTGTGGACACTCAGGCACATAGTAACCAGGTCTCCCAAATTTACCTTTGAAGGGACCCCTGGGGAATCCAGGAGGGGGCGTGGCCTCCATCTCCACTCAAGGGGTGCGGTAGAGAGGCTGCTTGCTAAGTTGTGGAGGCAGGCACAGAGGGGAGCGAGCAGTGAGCCGAGTCAGTCAGTGAAGCTCAGGGAGAGCAGTCGCAAGGTGGAAACCTGGAGGCTGTCACTAGTCAGACACTGCAGGTGCAGTGGTTACTGGCGGGGGAGAACGGTCACTTGGTAGTGCCGCCCGAAAACCACCCGAGGCCGGAGCGCAAAGGGGTGGCCGAGTACGGGGACTGCCAGGTGAACCAGGCCCACACAGGGTTACAGGTCCCCAGGGCAGGGGCCCATTCAGTTGGCCTGCTCAACCTGCAGGTGAGGGCACTTGATACTCTTCACCAAACCACCACAGAGTCCGCAGCCATGTAGCAACGAGAGGGCCCATAAGAACAAGAGGAAACCAGCCGGAGTTACCTGGTCCAGGCTACATGCAAACGGGCCGAAAAGGGGAGAACAGGAGGAAGCAACTTCCCTGGGTGACCCCGTAGGACTTCAAGTCTGGATCACCACAAAAACAAGAGGGCTAGGAAGGCGAGTCAGTAGCCACCCCCTAAGTCAGCCTGAAGGAGCCTGGTTCCCCACTTGGAGCATCACAGCATCGCCCGGGTTAACTCACCCCTGCCATCTGAAGTGAGTAAAAACCCTGAAAGACATTACTGCTGTGCGTGTGAGTTCTTCTGCAACCTGTAGTACCACCCACCTACACCGGGCCCTGGGGCCAGCCTCACTCTCGGGAGGCTAACACATCTAACTGCACCCAACATCAGCCCCAGGCGTCCCCTAATCTGCAGTGGCGGTCACCCTGACCACAATACTGAGAGTGACGTCACAAATCCCATAGATGTCAACCTACCTGTGACCAGAAGGACCCAGGATATGCAGTCCCTGAAGACCCTGAGGCAACATGAAGGTACCGGGGCCACAGGGCGGCACAAATCAGATAACAACTCAGACACAGAGATGGAGCTGATCACAGCAAAGTTGTAGCCCTGGACCCATGTTAAGGGGATGACAGCGCTGGGACACAGCAGATTAGACTGAGCTGTCCAATCAGATGGTCTCTGTAAATTCACAGCACTTGCTGTGAATAAACAGGGACTGTCCTTCCTTCTTACAGCTGATTGGTCAGCTCAGTCCAATCAAAATTCACATAAATGGGAGAAGCAGCCCTGCTGGAAGAGTCTGGGCATAGCGTCCAGTTGTGACCTTATGAGCAAACTACATACAGGAAAACACTAGTCGAGGTGTAACCATCTCCTCCAGAATCAGGAGACATGCCTAGGTGATGTAGCTAGGCAGCGGTGCAGAATGCTGACAGGGAGTAAATTACAAACTGTCAGCATTCTGCAGTCTAAATACACACACACAAATTATACTGAATGTCCAGACAACCCCTTTAAGTATAGGCTAATTACACTCACTTAGAAAGCTGCCCACATAGCTGTACCACTCTATATCTCCTTATTTATCTCTGTCTACAACGTCAATCATTTTCACTGTTCTGCTAATAATTTAAAACTTACATCCTCTATAACAAAGTAGGTGAAGTAAGGAACTACAAACCACATGCCAAGAAAGAATAATTCTAACATGATTTATTATTAATATCCTATGTCCATTGAACACAGTGCAGACAGGACATGGATAGGTAGGAACGATTCAGGTATAACACTTCATCAGGCAATTAGGATATGCAGAACCAGGCTAAAATTTCTGTCCAGCCACCATACAGATGCCTTCATCAGTAGAGATGAGCGAACCGGTCGTGGTTCGGCTCGAGTTCGGTTCATCGAACGGAGGTCTCGTTCGAGTTCGGTTCGCCGAACGTTCGACGAACCGAGCTCGAACCGCATAGGAAACAATGGCAGGCATTCACAAACACATAAAAACACCTAGAAAACACCCTCAAAGGTGTTCAAAAGGTGACAAACAACTCACAACACAACACAAACACATGGGAAAGTGACAAGGACATATACTCATGCGAAAACAAAAGAGCTGGACAAGGAAAAAGAGGAGGACACACAGATATATGAGTATATGCAAGGAAACGTCGATGCCATTATTGTGCAACTTGAGCTCTGCTCATTTTAGGCTTCCAATCTGGATAAATTGCCTGAGCTTGCCACGTACGCCTTGGGAATCTTGTCGTGTCCTGCAGCCAGCGTTCTCTCGGAACCTGTCTTCAGTGCTGCTGGGGGTCTGCTGGCAGATAAGCACACGTGTCTGTCCACTGACAATGTGGACATGGCTCTCAGAGGACTTTTCTTCCCCTGGGTCAGCCAGGGGAGGCGAAAGGCACGCGTATTTTTGAGAGTGCTTCATGCAAAGCATCTGTTTCATTTTGAAAAGGGGGATCAAGTGATGCCAGTCAAGTGGGGTGTGTGTGGCCCAATTAGTGGAAACAAGGGAGACTGTGGTTGGAGTCCCCTCGCTTTTGAAAAAAGAACCAAGATGAACAAGTCATGGCTCTCAGAGGACTTTTCTTCCCCTGGGTCATCCAGGGGAGGCGAAAGGCACACGTATTTTTGAGAGTGCTTCATGCAAAGCATCTGTTTCATTTTGAAAAGGGGGATCAAGTGATGCCAGTCAAGTGGGGTGTGTGTGGCCCAATTAGTGGAAACGAGGGAGACTGTGTGTTACAAACCGGCGCCACCATAGCCGCAAGCAGCCTGCTGCGGTTCCTGTTGCGCCCAGGCGCCGGCTGCCGTTCTTGGCCGTGCCTCGGGTCGTCCAGTTGGCTGTTCCTTCCACCACGTCTAAGTGTGGAGAGGCGGCTAGTGCGCATGCGTGCGACGATTTACCCCAGCCAGAGTTTAAGCCCGGTGTTTTGCCCAGTGAGCATGCTCAGCCTGATTGTGTTATGTCTGAGACTAAGTCCTCAGTTCAGGCTACTGGGCATGCTCAGGCACTTAGTGCACCTGAGGCTAGGTCCGGTAAGAACCTCACTGAGCATGTCCGTGAGGTGGCAGGCCCTGATAGGGCAGAGGGTGTCAGGTGTCCTGATGACGTGGCAACTCCGGACTGGCTCGCAGAGGCCCGCCCCTATGATCTGGCACCTCAGTATTGGTCGTCAGACGATGACTGGTGAAGTGTTTGGGGCATGGCTGCCATGAGGTCATCAATGACGTGGCGGTTCCGGATAGGTCGCATGTGACATCACTGATGACATGGCACTCTGCTATTGGACCTTGGTGGTTCCACCCTGGGTTTGGGGCGGACCCAGGTTATAAAAGGGGCTGGAGACAACATGGAGGTGCGCAGTCTTCACTTTTGCTCAGTCAGAGCACACCTCCATGTTAGAGCCTCATTGCGGCATAAGCCTATGTTGGGAAGCGGTAGGTAGGGTTAGGCGAACGGTGCCTGTCACGCCAAGATTCGTGGCTCGGCACATCAGGGTCAGGCGCCGTGCTTCCCTCCTGCCAATCCAGTCTTGCTATAGCAGCCCAGTGGCGTTAACTGGGCTGCGGCTTCTGTGCTTCCTGTCTGATTGTGCCCCCTACGCACACGGACAACGCACCTGCTGCGCTACCTGTCCGATTGTGCCTCCTACGCACACGGACAACGCACCTGCTGCGCCACCTGTCCGATTGTGCCCCCTACGCACACGGACAACGCACCTGCTGCGCCACCTGTCCGGTTGTGCCACCTACGCGCACGGACAGCGTATCCCAGGACCCCTGTGGAGTTAACAGGGTGTTCCTTATCCTCCTCGGCTTCCCGGTCAACGCTACTGGTGTACCCATCTGGCCTGACGTGTCCTACACACACGTGGCCAGTCGAGAAGTGGCCAGAAACGCTAATCGGAGGACCGCTCGGCCTGACGTGTCCTACACACGTGGCCGACAGGGCGCTTTCGTGGCGGTCTTCCGGTCAACGCTACCTGGTTGCCACCCGGCCTGACGTGTTTCCTGCACACGTGGTTGGTGTAGCGCTAGGTGCACCAAAACGCTAATCGGGTTGTCGTCCAGTCTGACGTGTCGCAACACACGTGACCGGTTCCCAGAGTTCCTGGGTTATCTCATAGCCATCCAGCTCTATAGTCTCCGCCTAACCCTCAGGTGCCAGCAGCTCCTTTGTCATCTGGAGCACGGTGGGCCCCGACTGGCGATTAGGATATATACCCCCTGGTCCTAATCTGCCGGTCCCCCCGTAACAGTAAGACTGCGCCAGGGTCTGGCTGGCATGGCGGAGATGGAGCAGCTACGTCAGTTCATGCTGCAGCTTGATGCCAGAGTGAGGTCTCTGGAGAAGTCTGCTCTTGCTGCTGATATGGATGATGTGGTGGCTCAAGCGGCTGCAATGGTGTCAGTCACCAAGCCTACTCCAACCCTCCCTCACCTCTCGCTGCCCAACAAGTTTACGGGGAACAGCAAGGCATGTAGGGGATTCGTGAACCAGTGCTCAGTCCATCTAGAGCTGTTGGCTGCACGGTTTCCTACAGAGAGGTCGAAGGTGGGGTTTATCATCTCCTTGCTCTCTGATAGAGCACTGGAGTGGGCTACACCATTGTGGGAGAGGAATGACCCCGTAGTACAGGACTCTAAGGAGTTTTTGGAGTCCTTGCGACAAGTGTTCCTGGGGCCTCAGGTCACTCACGACTCGGCCCTACAGCTACTGACTTTGGAGCAGGGGCGTACCTCCTCAAGTCAATATGCTGTGAGTTTCAGGACACTTGCTGCAGAACTGGGGTGGTCAGAGAGGACTCTCATTCCACTGTTCTGGAGGGGATTAGCCTCGCACGTGAAGGACGCATTAGCGTCGCGTGAGGTACCAACTACCCTTGAGGGCCTCATGACTCTGGCTACCCGCATTGACCTGCGGACCTCCGAACGTCAGCTGGAGCGCAGGTCAGAGGGTCGTTCAGCCACTGTAGTGGTCTCTCCTACTGCACCTCCCTTAGAGGACATCTCTGTCCCTATGGACATCTCTAGGGTTGGTGTTGCTAGGTCTTCGAGTCGCAAGGGCATTTCCTGTTTCGCTTGTGGGCAGTATGGTCATTATGCCAACCGTTGCCCAAGGCGTCAGGATAAGCGACCACGATTGGTGACCATAGCTGGAGGTAGACTGGACTCTGCGTCATCCATTAGGGGGACGTTTCCCGCGTCCATTTCCTTTAAGGGGTCAACATGGTCCACAAGGGCAAGTGTGGACACAGGTGCTGGGGATAGTTTCATCTCCTCCTCTTTTGCCCGGCGGCATGCCATCCCACTGGTGCAAATGCCAAGGTCAGTGAGAGTCCGTGTATTGGATGGGTCCTTGTTGCCCAAGGTAATTCACCAGCGGACAGTGCCCATTACCCTTGCCATGTCATCTGGGCATAGGGAGACCATTTCATTTCTGGTTCTCCCTAAGGGTGCAGATGATATTCTGCTGGGTATTCCTTGGTTGAAGCAACATTCCCCACATATCGACTGGTCGTCTGGGGTGATTACGCGGTGGAGCGAGTCTTGTAGCTCCCACTGCATGTCTCCATCTTCCGCCCGTCGCTCAGTGGTATCTGTGACGACTATAGACCATTCGAGTGGGAGGGCCGCTAGAGGGGGGGGGTACTGTTACAAACCGGCGCCGCCATAGCCGCAAGCAGCCTGCTGCGGTTCCTGTTGCGCCCAGGCGCCGGCTGCCGTTCTTGGCCGTGCCTCGGGTCGTCCAGTTGGCTGTTCCTTCCACCACGTCTAAGTGTGGAGAGGCGGCTAGTGCGCATGCGTGCGACGATTTACCCCAGCCAGAGTTTAAGCCCGGTGTTTTGCCCAGTGAGCATGCTCAGCCTGATTGTGTTATGTCTGAGACTAAGTCCTCAGTTCAGGCTACTGGGCATGCTCAGGCACTTAGTGCACCAGAGGCTAGGTCCGGTAAGAACCTCACTGAGCATGTCCGTGAGGTGGCAGGCCCTGATAGGGCAGAGGGTGTCAGGTGTCCTGATGACGTGGCAACTCCGGACTGGCTCGCAGAAGCCCGCCCCTATGATCTGGCACCTCAGTATTGGTCGTCAGACGATGACTGGTGAAGTGTTTGGGGCATGGCTGCCATGAGGTCATCAATGACGTGGCGGTTCCGGATAGGTCGCATGTGACATCACTGATGACATGGCACTCTGCTATTGGACCTTGGTGGTTCCACCCTGGGTTTGGGGCGGACCCAGGTTATAAAAGGGGCTGGAGACAACATGGAGGTGCGCAGTCTTCACTTTTGCTCAGTCAGAGCACACCTCCATGTTAGAGCCTCATTGCGGCATAAGCCTATGTTGGGAAGCGGTAGGTAGGGTTAGGCGAACGGTGCCTGTCACGCCAGGATTCGTGGCTCGGCACATCAGGGTCAGGCGCCGTGCTTCCCTCCTGCCAATCCAGTCTTGCTATAGCAGCCCAGTGGCGTTAACTGGGCTGCGGCTTCTGTGCTTCCTGTCTGATTGTGCCCCCTACGCACACGGACAACGCACCTGCTGCGCTACCTGTCCGATTGTGCCTCCTACGCACACGGACAACGCACCTGCTGCGCCACCTGTCCGATTGTGCCCCCTACGCACACGGACAACGCACCTGCTGCGCCACCTGTCCGGTTGTGCCACCTACGCGCACGGACAGCGTATCCCAGGACCCCTGTGGAGTTAACAGGGTGTTCCTTATCCTCCTCGGCTTCCCGGTCAATGCTACTGGTGTACCCATCTGGCCTGACGTGTCCTACACACACGTGGCCAGTCGAGAAGTGGCCAGAAACGCTAATCGGAGGACCGCTCGGCCTGACGTGTCCTACACACGTGGCCGACAGGGCGCTTTCGTGGCGGTCTTCCGGTCAACGCTACCTGGTTGCCACCCGGCCTGACGTGTTTCCTGCACACGTGGTTGGTGTAGCGCTAGGTGCACCAAAACGCTAATCGGGTTGTCGTCCAGTCTGACGTGTCGCAACACACGTGACCGGTTCCCAGAGTTCCTGGGTTATCTCATAGCCATCCAGCTCTATAGTCTCCGCCTAACCCTCAGGTGCCAGCAGCTCCTTTGTCATCTGGAGCACGGTGGGCCCCGACTGGCGATTAGGATATATACCCCCTGGTCCTAATCTGCCGGTCCCCCCGTAACACTGTGGTTGGAGTCCCCTCGCTTTTGAAAAAAGAACCAAGATGAACAAGTCATGGCTCTCAGAGGATTTTTCTTCCCCTGGGTCATCCAGGGGAGGCGAAAGGCACGCGTATTTTTGAGAGTGCTTCATGCAAAGCATCTGTTTCATTTTGAAAAGGGGGATCAAGTGATGCCAGTCAAGTGGGGTGTGTGTGGCCCAATTAGTGGAAACGAGGGAGACTGTGGTTGATGTCCCCTCGCTGTGTTTCTAAAAGAACCAAAATGAACAAATCATGGCTCTCAGAGGACTTTTCTTCCCTTGGGTCATCCAGGGGAGGCGAAAGGCACGCGTATTTTTGAGAGTGCTTCATGCAAAGCATCTGTTTCATTTTGAAAAGGGGGATCAAGTGATGCCAGTCAAGTGGGGTGTGTATGGCCCAATTAGTGGAAACGAGGGAGACTGTGGTTGGAGTCCCCTCGCTTTTGAAAAAAGAACCAAGATGAACCAGTCATGGCTCTCAGAGGACTTTTCTTCCTCTGGGTCATCCAGGGGAGGCGAAAGGCACGCGTAGTTTTGAGAGTGCTTCATGCAAAGCATCTGTTTCATTTTGAAAAGGGGGATCAAGTGATGCCAGTCAAGAGGGGTGTGTGTGGCCCAATTAGTGGAAATGAGGGAGACTGTGGTTGGAGTCCCCTCGCTGTGTCTTACATGATTTTCGAAGGGCATGACATGACTAAGAGGTTGAGTTTCATCATCTGCAACTTGTTGGCAACAGAAAGGCTGCCTTTACACCCTTTTGAGACCGAGGATTTTCGAGACCTTATGCCCATTGCAGTGCCCCAAGAGCCGATGGCCAGTCGTCACTCCTTCTCCAAGAAAGGCGTGCCCGCGCTACCACAGCAGGTCGCATACAACCTCACCGATTCCTTGAGAAACTCTGTGTGTGACAGGGTGCATTTCACCACCGATACTTGGACCAGTAAGCATGGACAGGGGAGTTACATGTTGCTGACTGGGCACTGGGTAACTATGATGAGAGATGGAGAAGGGTTTGCTGTACAAGTCTTGCCGTCCCTACGACTTGTGTGTCAATCCTTCCTCTGTATGTACAAGTTCCTCCACTGCTTCTGCCTCCTCAACCTCGTCTGGGTCCTCCACGTCGGCCCAAACCCTGTGTGGTCAGTCCACCCTTCCTTGTAACTGCGCCCAAGGAATCCCACACACTTCCTTACTATGCTGGCAGCAGAGCTCAAGGCCATTAGGCGGTCAAATGTTTACTTTGAAATGTAGGGGAAATGTGAGACACCGCTGAGGAATTGTGGACGGTTAGCTCTGGAGAGTGAGACCGAGTTTCATCAATGGTTGTCTACACTCAACCAGCAGCCAGGGAAGGTTGGGTGCGACAATGATGCAAACCAGTCTGCGACCCTTCTTCAGGGCAATGTGACACACATGCCTTGTATGGCTCACGTGTTGAACCTGGTTGTCCAGCAATTTTTAAAACACTATCCCGGCCTACATGGCCTTCTTACCAGGGCACGGTGTAACGCCTGCCTGGATCGACACACTCAGATGGGCTGTAAAGGATAGGCTAGAGGGAAGCCACTCACCAAGCTGGACACCCAGAACCCTGAAACCCTTTAACCCCTATACAGTGATTTGGAATTACACAGGGCCCAAGTTGATCAATACCTGTGGAAGGCTGCAGTTCCAGAGAATAGTAGTCATGCAGGTTCAAAACATTAATTGAGGAAGAGGAACAGAATGGGATGGCCAGGACTTAATCAGAAAACAAGCAGAGGTGAAATGCGGATCGGCCAACGAGGTACATAAACAGCAAGCAGGAAAAGTAGTCACAGGTAAAAAGCACACAAAATCATAAAACTGAACTGGGGGTAACAGTAACAAGAGGTTCATAGCTTTGTCTGGCAGTGGTCGGCAGACAGGAGGGGCCTAAAAAAGGGTGCGGTGTATTCCCATTGGTTGTAGCTGAATGATGGTACTTCATCTGTGAGATACCCACCACCTACATTCAGCCTGTGGTTCTGCATCTGTCAAGGTAACGCAGCCCAGTGGGTGAGCATAACCTGCGTCCACCTGCGCCGCTGGCATCGACTCCTTTCCCATCATCAGCACTATGCACGAAAGGAACACGTTGTCACCTGGCGACCGGAGTACAAATTGATTGAGTGGACTACGTTGGTGACTTAACAGCCGTGTGCGGCAATGATGCAAACCTGTCTGCGGCCCTTCGTCAGGGCAATGTGACACACGTGCCTTGTATGGCTCACGTGTTGAATCTGATTCTCCAGCAATTTTTAAAATACCATCCCGGCCTACATGGCCTTGTGCAGCGGGCACGCTGCTATGTGCTCACTTTCATCCTTCGCACCCAGCAGCTCAACAACTTTCATCGCTCCTGAAGTCTTAGGGTCTGGCGGTTAAACGCCTGAAATGCGATGTTCCGACACGCAGGAATTTAAATCTGCACATGTTTCAGCGTCTGTGGCAGCACCGCAGAGCCCTGCTGAAATATGGTATGACGTATACCCTGGGCTAACTTGATCCAGAGGTGGTGCAGATCACGCTGCTGGAGTGGTGTCAGATCAAGGACCTATGCACCCTTCTACACAGTTTACAAATATCGATGAAGATCTTTAGCACTGGCGATGCCATTCTCAGCGTGACAATTCTGACACTTCTGGTCATCTACAAGATGGAGCACACTGTATGCATTATTCGGAGTCAGGTGTTGGTCCAAGAGGAAGGAGAGGAAGTACAGGAGGAGTCATATGCAGAAGGGATAATAAGATCTACAAGGTCCAGACGGTGAGCGGCACCTAGGCAGAAGTCAAGGGACGGTGGGGGAGAGGGATTAACAAGGGCGCATAGTATCTGCAAAAATTGTTGAGGAAGGTGCAGGAGCCCATGAAGAAATGGAGGACAAACTGGCGATGGGCATGGATGACTCAGCAGATGAGGGAGAGCTTGCTCACATTTAGGTTGTGCGAGGTTTGGGGGGAGAGGGCAGAGGAAGGAGGCACGATTCTCACCTCTCTGCCACCAACACACCAAGGACTTGGTCCTCCAGGATGCACAAGACACATGAGCGCCTTCTTGCTGCACTACCTACAACATGACCCTCGGATTGTACGAATTCGAAGTAATGCTAACTACTGGGTTGCCACACTGTTAGATCCCCGGTACAAGACAAAATTTGGCGAAATAATTCCTGCCATAGAAAGGGACGCACGTATACAGGAGTATCTGCAGAAGGTGGTACGGATTCTTAGATCTGCTTTTCCAGTAAACACCAGTGCTGCACAGAGTGAATCTCAACGCTTTGTCATGGATAGGAGGAAATGGGCTTTTACTTGTCCACATCTGAGGGACCGAGGGCTGGCTGCTGTGCTGAGATGGCATTGAGTATGGTGTCCCTGCAGAGTTGCACTTTTGGTCATATACCAAATGAGTTCAAAAAGGACAGATGCTGGTGGAAAGGGGAACAGGTGTGTTGGAAAGGGGAAAAAAGTTTTTGTCCGTGGATTTGTTGGTTAAGCAAAAGTAACATTTGATGAAGAAACACCATCTGTTACGGTGGGACTAGCAGATTTGGATAAGGTGGTATATACTATGTTACCGCTATATAGCGAAAATTAATAAGAAAAGAAAGAGAAAGGTATATATCCCCATCAGCAGTCAATGTCCACCGTGCTCCCAGATGGAAAAGGAGAGATTGGCAACTGGAAGGTTAGATGGAGGATACAGATCTGTGTGGCTATGAAACTAATAGTTGCCTGAACCGAGTTAGACGCCACTTGGATCTGGAGACTGGGAGCCCTGTTAGCGTCACAGGGTCCACACGCCCACCCAGCCCAGGAACTCCCTGTTAACATCACAGGGGCCATTCAGTACGCTGACCGTGTGCATTGGGGCCACACCTGTGGACAGCAGGTGGATCAGCAGCAGCAGGCCTGTTAATGCCACTGGGCTGCACAAGCAGGACTTGTAGGACAGGAGCTGGTCTTAACCGTTCTGCGTTACCAACTTTGGTGGTGGCCTGCATCGACGCCCTATCCCTGCCTACCTCTGGCCTAAAGCCGCAATGGGTTCAACACATGGAGGTGTGCTCTTTCGGAGCATAATAGAGGACTGCGCACCTCCTTGTTGGCTCCAGCCCGTTTTATAACCTTGGTCCGCCCCAAACCAGGGTGGACCACAATGCACCTCCTGGAGACAAAAGCAGAGTGACACGTCATGAGTGGCATAACTAGCGTCCTATTTGGAACCGAAACTTCAATAATGACCCCATGGCTGCCACGACACAAAAACCTCACCAGTTATCGTCTGACCATCAATAATGAGGTGACAAGTCATAGGGGCGGGCCTCTGCAAGCCATTTGGGAGTGGCCTAGCCACATCGTCAGGACACCTGATGCCCTGTGGTCTATATGGGCCCCCCACATCTGGGGCAGGGCCAAAGAGTTCATTACCGGACCTAGTCTCTGATGCAGTAAGTGCCTGAGCATGCTCAGTTGCATGAAATACAGTCTCTGAAAAAAGACTATCAGCTTTAGCATGGTGTCTAGGCACAAAACAGGACTTAGACCCGGCACGGAATGCAAGTACCTGTGCAAAGAGGCTTTTCGCACTAAGTGTGGGAGCATGCGCTGTATCCCGAAATGAAGACTTAGCCTCAGGAATGGCACAGTCAGGCTGAGCATACTCACTAGGCGAAACACTGTAGTTAGGCTGCAGCTGGGGTAAATCGGCACACGCATGCGCACTAGCTGCCTCTCCACACTTAGACGTGGAGGAGAAATTGCTCTTCGGGTGTGCACTTGGAGATGCTCTCTATGAACAGAAGGAAAAGCTAAAGGAAGCATCACTTTCTATCCCTCCGAATTATCAAATGCAGCAATGAATTCCCTGAGTTTGCTATAAAATTAGCGTAGACAAATGTGCATGAGGGTGTCATGCAGAGGTGCTGCAAATAGATTTGCACCAGTGGGACACTAATGGAAGTCCAACAGGCAGTTCTATGATGCCACTTAATGGCAGTATTTTTTGCTATCATTATAGCTTATTAAAAACAGAGCAGGAGGGTGTCCTGCACAGGTGCTAGAAATAGCTTGGCACCAGTGGGACAATAATGAAATACAACAGCCAGTTCTATGATGCCACTAAATGGCAGTATTGTTTGCTATCATTATAGCTTATTAAAAACAGAGCAGGAGGGTGTCCTGCACAGGTGCTAGAAATAGCTTGGCACCAGTGGGACAATAATGAAATACACCAGCCAGTTCTATGATGCCACTAAATGGCAGTATTTTTTGCTATCATTATAGCTTATTAAAAACAGAGCAGGAGGGTGTCCTGCACAGGTGCTAGAAATAGCTTGGCACCAGTGGGACAATAATGAAATACAACAGCCAGTTCTATGATGCCACTAAATGGCAGTATTTTTTGCTATCATTATAGCTTATTAAAAACAGAGCAGGAGGGTGTCCTGCACAGGTGCTAGAAATAGCTTGGCACCAGTGGGACAATAATGAAATACAACAGCCAGTTCTATGATGCCACTAAATGGCAGTATTTTTTGCTATCATTATAGCTTATTAAAAACAGAGCAGGAGGGTGTCCTGCACAGGTGCTAGAAATAGCTTGGCAGCAGTGGGACAATAATGAAATACAACAGCCAGTTCTATGATGCCACTTAATGGCAGTATTTTTTGCTATCATTATAGCTTATTAAAAACAGAGCAGGAGGGTGTCCTGCACAGGTGCTAGAAATAGCTTGGCACCAGTGGGACAATAATGAAATACAACAGCCAGTTCTATGATGCCACTAAATGGCAGTATTGTTTGCTATCATTATAGCTTATTAAAAACAGAGCAGGAGGGTGTCCTGCACAGGTGCTAGAAATAGCTTGGCACCAGTGGGACAATAATGAAATACAACAGCCAGTTCTATGATGCCACTAAATGGCAGTATTTTTTGCTATCATTATAGCTTATTAAAAACAGAGCAGGAGGGTGTCCTGCACAGGTGCTAGAAATAGCTTGGCACCAGTGGGACAATAATGAAATACAACAGCCAGTTCTATGATGCCACTAAATGGCAGTATTTTTTGCTATCATTATAGCTTATTAAAAACAGAGCAGGAGGGTGTCCTGCACAGGTGCTAGAAATAGCTTGGCACCAGTGGGATAATATACAACAGCCAGTTCTTGTATGCCACTAAATGGCAGTATTTTTTGCTATCATTATAGCTTATTAAAAACAGAGCAGGTGGGTGTCATGCAGAGGTGCTGCACATAGATTTGCACCAGTGGGGCACTAATGGAGTACAACAGCCACTTCTTGTATGCCACTAAGTTTACTCAATTTTTGGTATTATAATGTCTTAGTAAGTAACAATGAGTTTGAGTGTGCAATGCAGGCAGAGGTGCTGCAAATATCTTTGCACTAGTGGCACAATACAGAAGTCCAACAGCCACTTTTTGTATGCCACTAAGTTGCAGCAGTTTTTGCTATTATTATAGCTTTTAAAAACAGAGCAGGAGGGTGTCATGCAGACGTGCTGCAAATATCTTTGCACTAGTGGGACTATACAGAAGTCCAATAGCCACGTTTAGGAAGCCACTAAGTTCACTCAGTGTTTGCTAGAATATATGCTTAGTAACAATGAGTTTGAGTGTGCAATGCAGGCAGACGTGCTGCAAATATCTTTGCACTAGTGTGACAATACAGAAGTCCAACAGCCACGTTTAGGATGCCACTAAGTTCACTCAGTGTTTCCTAGTATAATGGCTTAGTAACAACGAGTTTGAGTGTGCAATGCAGGCAGACGTGCTGCAAATATCTTTGCACTAGTGTGAGAATACAGAAGTCCAACAGCCACGTTTAGGATGCCACTAAGTTGACTCAGTGTTTGCTAGTATAATGGCTTAGTAACATTGAGTTTGAGTGTGCAAAGGACATGAGGGTACAGTGGCAGGGTTGTGGGTCTCTGGGTAGAGGAAAGGAAGCCTGCCTTTCTATCCCTCCTAATGGGGAAATGCAGCGAGGAAATCCCTGACCTTAGCTACACAGACGCTGTCATCTTGTGTAGCTGTTAAACTCTGTTTTCACGGACCTGTCACCTATGGCTCTGGCCCTGCCGGTATGAGCCCTTAAAAGGACTGATAGAAAGTGCTATCCCTATGCTGTACAGGGCTGTGTATGGAGCGTATACAGCGATATCAGCGATAGGAGCTGCGCCAGTGTTGATTGACACCAAGGACGCAGAAGGCAGATAATGGCGTGCTGGAGGAAAATGTCCGTTTTTATAATGCAGGGATATGTGACATGGACATCCTATCACACATGCCGTAGCTTCTGTGGCTAAAAGTCCACTTAGCTGTGTGTGTGTCTGGGATTGGCTGACATGCTGGCCCGCCCCACTACACGCGCGCGCTTATTGAAGGAAGACAAGGAAAAAAAAAAAAAAAAAAGCGATCGCCATTATCCATACAGCAGTGATCTGAATGTGCTGTTCCCGCACACTATACACTGAAATTTCATAATAGTGTGAGTCACAGAGTGACTTACACTATTACAGCGGAAAGCCAGCTAGTAATTAGCTTGTCTTTTTGCTGCTAGAACTGTTCTCGAACGTATCTAGAACTATCGAGCTTTAGCAAAAAGCTCGAGTTCTAGTTCTATCTAGAACAGCCCCCAAATCACTCGAGCCGCGAACTTGAGAACCTCGAACCGCGAACCGCGCTCAACTCTATTCATCAGTCATTGCCAGCTTGCTCATCTACTTAAAGATACAATATAAACTTAACAGATTCATTTGCAAAGCTCTCCACAGTGCTGCACCACCCTATATCTCCTCCATAATCTCTGCCTACCACCCTGTCTATGCTTCCTCTCCTGCTAATAATCTAACACTAACATCCTCTATGATATAGGAAGGAAGGAAGGAACTGCACACCAAATGGCACACAGGAATGATTCATACTGTATATGATTTATTATTAATATCTCATGTCCATTATTCACACTGCAGAAGGTACACGGATAGAAAGCAACATTATAGGTATAACACCCTTCATCAGGCTATTAAAAAAGGTTAAAGCACATATGTTAGAGGGGATCCAGGGTTCAAGGTGGGCTTCCACAGAAGAAAAAATAGGAACCATCTGTACATCATACATGTGGAGCATGTGCATTAATATTTTTCTATTCACAGGATGAGTTTACTCCATAACGTTGCTATCTATGCCTGTAACTACTGTGGTGTGATGTACTGGTCATGAGACTTAATCATGTTTGTAGTATTATTCCAAGCCATTTCATGAGCAGTTCTTCCCTTCACCTACTCTCTTCTAATTGGAGAATAGTGGTTGGTTGGCGCTACAGGAACTAATACCCACTGTCAAGCTACAGTACATAACAAATAATGGGAGTACTGCTTACCCTGTTTATACTTTAACATCCACCATAGGTCAAATAACCCTCTCCCATGTGCAAAATGTTTCTCGTGCTGCACCAGGTCTCTACAATGCACTACCAAAAAGAAGCAGAATTATTCCAATGGTCCACAGATTTTAACAGTGCCTTAAAACTACCGTAAATATCTTTGGGCAGTCCGACCACATCACCTCAATAATTTGTGTTCTCTGTTTTCCATTTCTACATTATCCTCTGAATCTGGTCCTTTCTATCATCTGTTTCCAGACACTCCATGCACTTAATAGCAGTTTGTATCTGGACATACAGTATAACACAAAAGTGAATACACCCCTGACATTTTTGTAAACATTTTAATATATCTTTTCAAGGGACAACACTGAAGATATGACACTGTGATACAATGTAAAGTAGTCAGTGTACAGCTTGTATAACAGTGTAAATATGGTGTGCCCTCTAAATAACTCAAACTGATTACGTATATAAGACAGGGTGTACTACTCTGTAAAGAGAATGATAAATAGTGTGCTACGTCATGCAAAGTATCAAGCAATGTATGTAGAGGAAGGGGAAAGACAGTAAATAAGCGATGAGCACACCTGAATGATGATGAAAGGGAATAATTGTATTAGCAAACACACTTAAAAACTAGTGATGGGCGAATAGTAACAATCCGTATTCAGATTATTCGTAATAAATCCCAAAGTACTGTTAGGGTATTCATCACATATAACAAACTGAATGCAAGAGAATGGGGAACCCGAGCATTATTCTGGGAAATCTTCATGAAAAATGCTCAGGTTCTTCATCGACTTTCATTAGGTTCATTATTGGTGACAAATATCTGAATAGTACTTTGGGATTCATTGTGAATAGGGCTGAGAGGACCCGGACTCTTATAGTCTGGATCCACACAGTTTCAAAAATGCCCGGGTGCTGGACCCAGGCCAAGGGATTCCAGGTGTACAATCCGGATTCAGCACTGGGGAAATGAAAGGAAAAATAAAGAAAAAAGAATTTGGCGGGCGTTTCATCCTTATGGATGGCGGCAAACTGCTTCCATGTGGCTCATGCATTCACTTCCTGTACTGCGCATTAAGCTCATCGCATACACACAGCTTTCCGTGCTTTCCCCGCCCACTGGCTGTCCTCTCGTCTGTGATTGGTTGCAGTCATATGCGCCTCCAGCCAGTGACAGCATGTCTGCAGTCATCGCTCATCGTGGCTCAGCCATTGTCTGCACTCACAACCGGCGGTCTTGTTCTATGGTCGCACGCTGTAAGATGTAGCAGAGCTGTAAGCGGCGTGGGACCTCGTGTGGATTACGTTGGACCTGGAGGGGTGTTTGAGGTAAATAAAGTGGTGAAATAAAGGATTTGTTTCTCTGTGTTTGTACACATTTACAGGTTAGTGATGCAGGTATCTAATAGACGTCTGTGCCATCACAAACCTATGGCTTAGTAGCAGCTGTGCGCTGTTATTAACCCCTGCTATTACCCCAATTGCTACTGCACCAGGGCAACTGGAAGAGCCGGCAAAGCACCGGGATTGTCACATCTAATGGAGGGGGCAATATCGGGTGGTTGTGGGCTTTGAATTCCAGCCCCCAGTTGGCTTTATCTTGGCTGGGTATCAAAATTGGGGGGGACCGCAAGTCGTTTTTTTTTTATTTTTTATTTAAATAGTAAAAAAGCTGCATGCGGTTTCTCTTAGGCTGGAGTCACCCTTGCGAGGGACTCACGCGAGTCTCACATCGCATCATCTGGCAGAGCCGCACACTCTCCTAACAGGAGTAGGTCAGCCGCATGTGTTGACAAGCTTCAAAAGGAACCTGAAGACCCACCTCTTCCGACAACCCTACAACCTGCCGTAACCCTCAGTCTGATACAGTGCCACACAATCAGCTCTACCCTAACCTAATGTATCCTCACCTATCCCTTGTAGACTGTGAGCCCTCACGGGCAGGGACCTCTGTCCTCCTGTACATGTCTGTGTCTTGTATTGTTTATGATTATGGTACTTGTCGCTATTATGTACACCCCTTTCACATGTAAAGCGCCATGGAATTGATGCCGCTATAATAATAAATAATAATAAATAATAATAATGTGTTTTTACGTACCTGCACCCTCATGTTTGGAGAGCGGCAGGCCATGCCAAGTGATGTCATGCCAGACTCACACAAGTCTCGCATCACATCACCCAGCACAGCCACACACTCTCCTGACAGGAGCGGGTCGGCCGATGTGTTTCTATTTACCTGCACGCTCATGTTTGGAGAGCGGCAGGCTGTGCCAGGTAATGTCATGCCAGACTCGCATGAGTCTCACATCGCATCACCCGGCACAGCCGCACACTCTTCTGACAGGAGTGGGTTGGCCGCATGTGTTTCTATGTACCTGCAGAGAGCGGCAGGCCATGCCAGGTGATGTGATGACTCTGGGCTTATTTTGATACACAGCACAGATAAAGCAGAATATGGGGGACCCTGTTGCAATTGTTTTATTTATTTATTTCATTTTATACCACCGTACTGACCCACAGACATTTGCACTGCTTTCCCTGCCCACCGGCTGTCCTGGCACTTGTGATTGGTTGCAGTCAGCTGACACGCTGACACTCAAGGTGGGGGCGCATCTAACTGCAACCAATTACACGCACCAGTGGGAAGGAAAAGCAGTAAATATTCAATTGTCAGCTCAGGAAGGAAAGGTGTGACTCGGAAGGAGTGTGCCGCCATGACACAGCCTCAGTGAGTACACCGTGTGCGCTCCTACCTCCTATCCCTTCTACCAATGTTTTTAGTCTCCGGATTCTGGTGCCCATAGACTTATATGGGTACTGGATTCCGGAGCGGATCCCGTTTTTTTTTTAATTTAGCAGATATTTAGAAGATACCAAGTGATTCATCTTTAAGGTATAACAATACCACACACATCCCTTTTTTACTGCATTTATATACATGTCTTTTCTGACAATTGTATTGCACGTTATCTACAGCCCCAAGGGAAATTGTGTATTGGAGTATTAGCTCTAGCTTGGTCTATTTTGAACCTATGGAGGAGTCATTTATGGTATCACTTGGCTTTTAATGTTTGTAAGCGTGCTTCCTATGGTGGTTAATAAAATTATACACTTTTATCAGCATTCGGGTGTGTTATTTGATAATGTATTGTCTTTCTCCTTCCTCTTCATACTCTAAATAACTCAACACACAGCCAGTAATGTCAAAACCACTGGCAACAAAAGTAGGTACATCCCTAAGTGAAAATGGATAAATTGTGCCCAAATATTTTGTTTGACCGACATTATTTTCAAGCATTGCCTTAACTGTTCTGACCATGTAGTTCACTAGAGCTTCACAAGGTACCACTGGAATCCTCTTTCACTTCTCCATGACAATGTCATAGAGCTGGTTGATGTTAGACACCTTGTGCTCCTCCACCTGCCGTTTGAGGATGCCCCACAGATGTTCAAAATGGTTTAGGTCTGGAGACATGCTTGCCCAGTCCAGCACCATTACCCTCAGCTTATTCAGGCCCTTGCTTTGCTTCAGTATGTCACAGTACATGTTGGCATTCATGGTTCCCTTAATGAACTGTAACTCCCTATAGCCGACAGCACTCATGCAGCCCCAAACCATGACACTCCCACCAACATGCTTGAATGTAGGAAAGACACACTTGTCTTTGGGTGTGTTACATAGAGACAAGAGATATGTCTCTGTGCACAGTGTATGAGAGACTTCACAACAGCTACTCTCCTCCCGCCAGCTCAGAGACAATTGCAATCTAGAACTAGAGCTTGCAGAAGGAAAAACTAGTGAAAAATGCAGGATTGAAGTAATAGAATGGCAAGAAATATTG
Source organism: Anomaloglossus baeobatrachus (assembly GCF_048569485.1). NCBI lineage: Eukaryota > Metazoa > Chordata > Amphibia > Anura > Aromobatidae > Anomaloglossus > Anomaloglossus baeobatrachus. The sequence continues at coordinate 359,603,588 of NC_134355.1, forward strand.
TTATTCTGACTGCTATCACAAAATCAAAAAGGTACACATTAAATGCTTCTAAATGTAAAATATTAAGAGTGGAAAATTTGTGACTTTTCCCTGATGACTTAAGCAGATAAAGGTACAAATAAATATCCTCAGCAAGTTAGTTTCTGTTGCTCATTCTCACTGGATTTCAGCCCTATCGATGAGGCGTGAAATGTGAGAACCAAAGCAAAATTCACATGTTAAAAAATTTAGATTTGTTCCTGTGGATTCAACACAAATTGCAGTGAAAAAATATGATTTGTGTGGGCTTGGCCTAAGGAAGAGATAATGTTTAATAAAGAGACCTAGACAGATACAACTATCCAATGTTTAAATACTGTATACCCCTTAAAGAAACTTTCAGGTATAAGAATATTGCATATTCAATTCCACTTTCCTGATGCTTTCTATTCAAGTGATATAGCAGTCCTAAAAATCTTGCAATGGAAAGCAAACTTTTTAGTGCAGAAAAAGAGTAGGACATTTTTTTGAGTAATAGCATTAAAGTTCAATGGCAGTACAAGGGATGGCAATAGAATGAGCGTTCTGTGTGTGGGTAATATAATAACAGTAATAATGCAGTAAATGCAAGCAGCACATGAATTACACACTACCAGACACTGAATAATTGTAAATCTCTGGATTTAGAATACTGGTCTTAATCGTCTTAATTTGGACTGATCACTATTTGCTTTTCCAATGTAAATATTTTTTTGTTTCAATCATAAAGTAGTTAGTGCTTTCCACTAAGTTGCAATGTAGCACCCAGGGGGCAGGGGGAATCAGGCACAGAGAGTCTAGTACCTGAGTTAGAAAATCAACTTGGAGAATGATCTTTCCTAGGGTCCTGCACCTTGCGTGTGGCACCGGTTCCGAGGGAGAAATTAAGCTCTCCCCATCAGCAACCGCGTGAACTCCTGTGTCCCACCAGAGCACCGGTGAGGCATACCTGTACCTTTCCTCTCCTGCTGGAGAACTCCTCCAACTGTTGTGCTGGCTCCTAACTCACCCTAAGTGGCTCCTCCTCCCACGGGTCCCTATCACTAGTGGGTGGCTGTCCCCCATGTTTGGAGACTGCCTTAAGACCCTACCCTAGCCCGGTACCCATTGAGGAGGGAAACATGGTTGTGTATTTGAGTGTGTAAGTGGTGAAACCGGTATCAACCTCCTCCGGATCCGGGTTAAGCACTATACCTTAAACCAGGTGCATAAACAAAACAAAGAATTTGTCCGGCTCACCGGCTCACCAAGGAAACTGCTCATCCAGGACCGTGCAAGGAAAGGAAGGTGGCAAGGCTTGGTATAACAAAATAAAAAATCCAGCAGTCCAGTCCACGGAAAATTTCTTTCTTAAAATGTCAAAATTTTATTCATAAATTCATATTAAAAAAGTACATGACAGGGTCAAACATGCCCTAAAAGGAGGACACGTTTCGAACGTACAAGTTCTTAATCTGTCTTCTTCTGTCTTTCTTAAATCAGGTGCAGTATTCTGTGGCGACTGAAGCCTCAGGGGCGCCACAACAACCATGCTACTAGTGGGGCATCCCTTGGAAGGGAACATTTTTTTAGAGATTTTAGTATAGCAAAAATATGGAAAAAATTTAAAGTACATATTTTTATGCTTTACTGTGACAGTACAATCCATGGAACAACTGGAATATTAATACTGAATTAATAACTTTTTTTAGTTTAAAAATAAGAGGATTTCATACTATTTTAATATAATTTATATAGTCAATATTAAATCATAAAAATTCACCTACTTTTTTCTTTTTTACAGTTGTAAATTTAGTTGTAATTCACCATCATAACATAAAACCTTAATAGGTTTATGGTGAAAGGTATAAAAATTAGTGATTTGTCAGTACAACCGTGCTCAGGTGCTCAGTACTCGAAACGAGCAGTTGGACACTGGGATAGGAGAGACTTGAGTACTCAAGCATAAGGGAAGTCAATTGAGAAGATTTTGCAAAAATATGCTCAAGTTCTCCATTGACTTCCATTATACTCAGTACTCCAACTGCTTTTTACGAGTACTGAGCACAAGAGGAATCTAATGCTCACTCATCACTGATAAAAATGTGACACTGCTCGCTCAGTTGTAAAGAAAAGAAGGTTTTAATCACTTTCATTACAACCAAAGTTGTGCATTAATTAACAAAGTTAAAATTTTCAGAAATTCTGCTGGATAATGTTAGAAGTGAAACTCCAAAAGGAGCAATAATGGATTATGATTTTCATTAATGAAGTTAATAAAAAAAATCTTTAAATGGAACTTGTTAGGTTCCCGACTGTCATCAACCACTGCTACAGCTCAGTGCATCGGGATTTTTTTTATTATAATAAGTAGTGATGAGCAGACTCTCAGATAACTGAGCTCTGGCAAAAATTAAAAGACCACTGCAAAATTGTCAGGTTTTTCTGATTTTTCTCTTTATAGTTATATTTTTGAGTAAAATGTAAATTGTTCTTTTACTCTATAAATTACTGACAACATGTCTCCGAATTTCCAAGCAATAAATTTTGTATTCATTTTCTGAAAATGAGAAATGGTCAAAATAACAAAACAATGCATTGCTTTCAGACCTCAAATAATGCAAAGAAAATAAGTTCATAATTCTGGGTGGTTGCAGGCTGCTATTCTTAGACTGGGGAGCAATAACCATGGGCCTCCCCAGCCCAAAAATACCAGCACCCAGCTGTCAGATTTGTCATGGCTGGGTATCAAAATTGGAGGGGACTGCATGATTTTTTTTTAAATTATTTATTTAAATAATTTTTTAAAAAGCCTCATAGGGTCCCTCTACGTTTGATACACAGCCAAAGTCATAAGCACATGACTGGAGGCTGCAATCTGTAGCCATATGCTTTTTCTGCGTGCGCTGGGTATCATATTATGGGGGTTTCTACGCCAATATATTTATTTACTTTTACACTATAGGTATGCAGACAGCGTGTGTGATTCCAACCAATCACAGATGCTGTCACACAGGATGGGGCGAGGTCTGACTGTAGCCAATCACAGATGCCAGGACTGCTGGTGGGCAGGGAAAGCAGTGAATATGTATGAGGGTAACGACCAGAAGTAGTGTTACAGCTGCGTGGGAGACTCAGTAATTATAACGCTCCTGTTTTATTCCCTATTTTCTTTCTTTTCATTAATTTTTTTTAATCATCTGGGTGGCAGAATCCATACAGTTACAGGGAGTTCCCTGAGGACTATGCAGTACAGTTCAGCTTAGCCCATCACTAGTCCTGATATGTGTTGTGTATTTAAGATGGCTAATAAAAAAAAGCTTCTGCTTAATTTTATTTATAAACTTCATCCAACATTTTCACCAAGGCCAATTCATACTTTTGTGAGATTCTTAAATCCAAGCACCACTTCTTGTGTCAGTGAAGTATCAGGTAGCACTCTGGGCAGTTGCCTTTTTCTACCCCTTCCCTCATCCTTGGATGTATGCCTCTTTATGTATTTGAGGATCTTGCCTCAGCAAATGCTTCATCAATACAAATACAAAAACGTCAGTTGTGATAAATTGGCCCCCAAGCTTTCACCACCTTTTTTTTGGCTTACTTAATGCTCCAAAAATGTGGCATAATTTTGGCACACATTTCTAGCACAGTCCATGTTGCGCCATGACCATTTTTAGCTTGATAAATCTCCCTCAGATTTATCATTACTATTTATTTCTTACACAGTGCAAATTTATACTAGTCAGTTTTAAATGCACCAGATTTATCAAAACAGTTTTTGCTAACTTATAAAGCTGATGCATTTTTAGGTTGTTTAGGTTTATGCCATTTATTAATTGACATACTCTGTGGCAGAAATTTGCACTACTATGTTGGCATATTGTTTGGCGCAACGCTCCTACCTTATCAGTGAAGATATACCCCAATTATGCCGCCTTCACATGTCCGTTGAAAAAACACGTGTTGCATGGTTCGTTTTGTCCATCCATGTATCCAAGCATGACACTGAAATGAATGGTTTGGATGTGCAAAGATAGTTTGATCGAGAGATAGAGCTGTCTGGTCTTCATTGGCTGGTTATCAAAATCTGAGAGGACCCCACACAGTTTTTTAAATTATTTATTTAAATAATTTAAAAAATGGAGTGGGGTCCTACATTTTTTTATATCCATTTAAGCTAAAGCAAAAATCTGGGGGCTGGTATTATTAGGCTGGGAAAGCCCATGGTTATTAGGCATTTCCCAACCTAAAAATAGCAGCCCACAGCCACTACTTACCCCTGGGCTTGATGCCAGCTAACTATTCACAGGTGATTTCAACCCCATAAACTTTTACCCCAATTTGCACTGCACCAGAACATTTGAGAAGAGCTGGGCAAAGTACCAGAATTGGCACATTGAATGGATGCACCAATTCTGGGGAGGCTGCAGGCTGCTATTTTTATTCTGGGAGGAGCCCAATAACCATGGTCCTTCTCAGCCCAATAATAGCATCCCCCAATTGAATACTTTACCTTGGCTGGTTATCAAAAATAGGGAAGAGCCCATAGAAGTTTTTTTTAAAATATTTAAATAAAAAATGTAAAAAAAAAAACGGCGTGCGATCCCTTCTATTTTTGATAACCAGCCAAGGTAAAGCAGACAGCTGGTCATCAAAAAAGGAGGGGAGGCAACAATCTATGTATCTATTTACTTATCTATCTATCCATCTAGCTATCTATCTTTGCACATCTTTTAATATATATATATATATATATATATATATATATATATATATATATAAAAAAAATCATTTCAGAATCATGCGTTTTTTCCAGTACGTGTCACACATATGCCATCTGTGTGCTGTACATATTCAATCCATGCTGCCTGTAAAAAAACAGACGTATTCATGTGGTTCACACAAACACACAGTTTGTGTGAAAATGCGGAGTTGTGAAGATCCCCATTGATTTGAATTTGTATTCTCCAGTACATGTGAAAATGGACATAACATGTCCCAGAAACAAAGATATGTGAGAGGGACTAAGATAACATGTAGAAACTGTCTATAACACATAATAAATATGGTCATTGAAGACAGATTTTTGCCCAATTTAACACATTTGTGCAGCTTTATAAATATGGTTTTTATATTACTTTTAAATATTTTAACTGTGTAATTTGTATTTAAAAAAGATTCTTCTAGGGATGACCTTATTGGAGATATCTAAGGACACACAGTCTCTCTTTATTTTCTGCATAAAAAGTACTCTAAGGGGAGATTAAGGGGAGATGTATACAGAGATACTTGCTTGTATAGTACAATAGATCTGTATCTAACTTGTCTAGCCTTTAAAGAGATTCTCTAAAGTTCTTATGTGGTTAAAATAGCAAGGTGGGTGTAAAAACACACAACTTTGTCAGTTTACTTCTTACTTCTTATTAACCCTTGTATAGCTTGTTGCTTAGGTTACCGACCCCCCCTCCCCTCCACTGTAGTTGCCTAGTGTTGTAGAGGAACCTACCGTAGGCAAGGAGCTAGCTTGTTCTATGCTTTCGATCCTGCTCACGCCACTCTGAAGCTGGTTCCAACAAAGCTGCTGGTCAAGAACTGTCAATCTTGAGGACCACATTGCCTCCTCCAAAGTAGAAAACCAGGAGCCGCGAGCGATGAAGGAATGAAGTTGAGACAACCCCTTTTATTATAATGAGATGATTCTCCATACTCTGTCCCACCTAAGCATCAACGCTCACATGTGAAAAATATAATAAAATGGCCTCTGTGTGAAAACAGTAATATTTCCTTACTTGTATATTCACATTAAAAATATGTAGAAAAGATGTTTAGAGTAAAATATCTATTTTCAGATGATACTTTCCTATGTAGACATTGTTGAAACCTCACAATTGTGGTTTTTATTCTACTTCAGGTTTATTACTATCACAAATTATGATTAAATAACTTCATATTATGGTTGAAGAATAATACCAGCTTAAGTGTAGTTAGGTACAAAAATAACTTGTAACAGAAAATTAAATATTCAACTTGTGTTTGTACTCTGCAGCTGACTATGAGACATCTTGTCTGTTTTTAGGCCCTTTTTTTCCAGTGTAGGCTAAAAGAGCTTGATTGCCGTTTCCACCGGCTGGGATTATTTACAGGAAGTCTGCTGTGTGGTACAAGACGTCTGTCCCCACACTTACATAGCATCTGTACAGATAAGTTTACTTGCAAGTTAGTGCATAGATTAATACACCTTTTACATGTAAGGTTGTAGCCCAGGTTTAGTGGTCTGTTAAATGTGTAAGAAATTAATATTTAGGATGCTAATCATCTCCACATCACTGTGCATGTCTTGTAGTCATATTTGCTTTCACCCCTACCGTGGGTTTGAGACTAAAAATAGTCGACAAACATGTACAAAGTAACACCCACAGATGTGGGTTTAATGCCAAAAGAGCTTAGAAAAAAAATGTTATCATTGCTTTTTGTGTTAAACCTATGTATAAGCAAACTATACTTAAAGGGAACCTGTCAAAAAAAGTCACTATTAACCTGCAGACATGGGGTTAATCTGAAGGTCAATAGCGTTCTGAACCTGTCTGACTCCCTTACTTAGAGCCCCGCTGCCGGGAGGAAATTAACTTTATTCTACCCAATAGCATTCGGCTTCCAGTCATAGGGGTGGCGACGGCGCGGATTCCCCGCTCAGTTTATAGCTAGCTAACTGCGCCCCCAGCACTGACTGATAGCCGGGTCTAATCCTGAGCCAACTTGTCAGTCTGTGCCAGGAGCGCAGTTGCAGCTGCCACTGCACAAAGCAGTGACTGAACCCGCACTGGCGGCAACCCAATAACTGGAAGCCAACCACTGCAAGGAGGAATATTGTTCATTTCATCCTGGCAGCAAGAATCTAAGGGCATATTCAAAAACCTATTAACTTGCAGATTAACCCCATATCCGCAGGTTAATAGCATTTTTTCACATGACAGGTTCCTTTAAAAGGGTTTGTCTTATCTGTTTAAATGTGTGAACTTTGTAATTTAAAAAAAAAATCTTGTTAAAAATGTTCTCCATTCTCAAGAAGGAAGGGCTTTTTTATTTTATAGTTTACTTTTCATTGCCTGGGCTAACAGAAATCTCCTCAGTCAATCAGCAGTAGCTCGTCTTTTAAACAAAGAGCACAGCGCTTTCAAGCTCTTTACATTCTTGCTTGTAAGTGCTGCTCTGTTGCTGGCCAAATTACAGGGCCTTGCCAGCTTTAGTGCTCTTGTGCTACTCTATATTGGAGAGCTAGTGCTGAATCTACTGGCAGCTTCAGAGATCGCACAGTTTGAGTCAGCAGCACTGATTTGAACCGTCCCAGAAATTTAAGCAAACATGCTTCTTGTCCTGTTATACTGCGTTCTTTATTGCTCATATCACTTAGCTTCCTATATATTTAAGCTTCTTCTTCCTTTCACCTGTACCGCCCTTTCAGACATTCGGTGCACTCTATCATTTCTCAAACACTCCAAACTATCCACTGCCACCATACTGCTCACAAAACACTCACACAAATCCTTGAATCACCCGTCCTTTTTCTTTTTTCTCCTCTTACTTGCTCGTGACATCTTCCCCAACCATGAAATTCCCTCCATTAGTATATATAACTCTCTTCCAGCAGCACATACTGTAGATACCCTGCTAATATTGTTAACATTCAGCGCATGCCTTCTCCTGTCTGTTTAAATTGAGCCCTCTGGAAAGCACGGTCAGCGTGTAACAAACTACCCTACATTCATGACTTCTTATTTTCCAATTCCCTTAACCTTCTGGCTCTCACAGAGACCTGAATCCAGTAGTCGAACACCATCACCTCTGCATCTCTCTTGTTTGGTGTGTCTCGGACGTGTACCGCCCCAGCAGTGGTCAAACCGCTCGGATCCAGGTGTCACTACTCGTGGCTCGAGGGTCTCCAGACCCAGGGGCTTGGGGTCACTCTGAAACATGATGGGTTTTTTTTTACAGAGGAGATAGATAGTTCGTGACGCCACCCGTGGTGTGCAGTAATATGGAGTACCGCTGCTGTCGTTAGGAGTACTCGGGGCGATGGAGTGGGGCACCCAGATGACGTTACCCTCCATGAATAGGGAAAGGCCCCGGGACCCTGGATGGTGGGATGAATTGCAGGGGGAGCGCAGACTCACAGGTAGCAGGGGTTAATCAGGTACTCACTCAGAAGGAAAGTGTGCCGCCCCCAAGTCAGCAGCCAGGATGCTCGGATCCGGATCCGCAGTGGCTCGAGGGGTCTCCGGACCCGGGGGTCATGCGGACACTTAAATAAAAAGGGGATGTAATATGTACAGGGAATTATTGTAGATAGTTTGTGACGCCACCCACGGTGTGTGGTAAAGTGGAGTACTACCGCTGTTGTTGAGGAGCACCCAGGGGCAATGGAGTGGCAGCTGGATGTTAACCCCTCCGTGGGTAGGGGTGGATGCCCCAGGGCTCAGTGTCCAGAACACGGGAGGTGATGGCTGTTGGTGTTTATACACCGGGCCGGAGGATGTTGGTGTACTCATGATTGAATAAATTGCACACAAGTCTGCTGGTAAACCAAGGTGTCAGTGGCCGGCTGCCACTTCCGGGTGTACTCGGTTCCCACACCTGGCTGGTGTACCAATGTCTCTTTCTCCGGCACTCTGTACTTTTCCTCAATTCTGGACAACCTCGTATGAAACGGGGAAGTCCACTTCCGGTGCTGTTCTGGTTGGGAGACATGCCCGCGAAAACTGACCCTTGGGATCTCAGTGGGTGTTTGCGGATACCCTATTCCCCGCGGTGGGCTGCCGTTTCTCTCTATGTGGGCTAACACTCTGGAACAACGTCTGGAACCTTGCTCCCGGCCTGGTTAATTAAAGAAGGGGCTTGCAACCGTCTTCTAACTAGGGTCCAGGTACCCCGCCTGTGCACGGTTTCTGGACCGGATCTCCGCTATCGGTACCGGCGGGCTCCAACCCTGTCCCTGTTCACTCTGGATCTCCCGCGACCGGACTCCCGTTGCCTTTGGACTCCGTCCACTGCTTCCCACCTAGCCAGTAGACCAGGGCCACTAACCTGGCTAGCCTTCACTAGGCTCAAACTTGACTGCTACTAGCACTTCCGCTCTTTACTACTCAAAATCTAAACTTGAACTACTGTGTTCCCGCCCCCGGATCCTCAAGACCACTAGGTGGGCGCTCCCAATCCACCTGGTCCCGCCCACTGGTGTGTCTTTCAGACCCTGAGGGGGGTGGCTAGGATTTTGGTGGCAGATGGTACCTGATGTGGGATGGTGTTGTGTCAGGTGTATTGTTTCTCTGTGACCACCTGGCGGCGCCAGGGCATCACAAAAGTAGACGCTGACAACATGGTAAACCAAGTCTCTGGGTGCAGCTGCCCTTTTGGGGGAGCTCATCCGAGTTCCGTCCCCTACAGGACTACCTCGTCTGTAGCCTGCCTCCGTGCACAGAATTTGAAAGTGTTCAGGTAGCCCGTAAGCTTGGAGCTGTCCGGGCCCCGCTCCCTACTATGGGTAGCAGAGGAGCTTGCTGTAAGGAGCTCACGCTTGGGATTTCAGTGGGCTGCCTTGCTTGGAAAGCCCTATCCTCCTCGTTGTGCTAGTGCCCCGGATGTCTGAGCTTTGTGGGAACAGTCCATAAAGGCCCTGTCCTCCGCAGGTTAATTGCCGGTTTGCTTGAAGCTTCTCCCCGACCTGGAGTCCAGTACCCCAACGTGCTTTCGGACCCAGACCGGCTATTGGACTGCAGCTGCTGACAGTCCGCCTTAACTAAGCCAGCACCCAGTCCCAATCTCCCACGGCCGGGTCTCCGACTCCTCCGGGTCCAGACCACCATTTGAAACCCATTCTGCTGCTCCCCTGGGAGCTCCAAATCCCGGCTTCCTCGAGCTCCTCACTACTCGAGGGCTACCACTTTTCTCTTTGCTCCCCTGGAGCTGACTGACTTATCACTTCCCACCTCCCTGCCTGACCCCTAGGTGGGCGGCCCTATTCCAGCTTAGCAGCCCACTGGTGTGCCCAACAGGGTGTGGTGCAAGGTGTGATTAGGATTTTTAGATGCTGGTGGAGGCAGCGCTGCAAGTTGGGAACCCAGAACTATGGGGGATTGAGTCCTGCACTGGGAGATAAAGAGCGTGCAGTACCCTGTGGTGACCTGACTAGTCCAGGGGCGTCACAGGTGGTCTCCAATTTTCACATACTGCCAAACCTGAGAACAAATAAGGTGGAGGTGGTGGTCTGCTATTTTCATTGAAATGTCCTTTCCCACCGGTACCCTCACTTATGTTTCCTTCTTTTGAAGTCCACACTGTAAAGCGGGCTTTACACGCTACGATATATCTAAAGAGATGTCGGCGGGGTCACGTCGTAAGCGACGCACATCCGGCATCTTTAGTGATATCGTAGCATGGGACAGTTATGAACGAGCAGAAATACTCACCTTCTCGTTCATCGTTGACACGTCGCTCATTTTCTAAAAATCGAACGTCCTGTTGTTCATTGTTCCCGAGGCAGTACACATCGCTCCGTGTTACACCCCGGGAACGATGAACTGCAGCTTACCTGCGTCCCACTGGCAATGCTAAAGGAAGGAGGTGGGCGGGATGTTTACGTCCCGCTCATCTCCGCCCCTCCGCTTCTATTAGCCGGCCGCTGTGTGACGTCGCTATGACGCCGAACGTCCCTCCCCTTCAGGAAGTGGATGTTCGCCGCCCACAGCGAGGTCATTTGGAAGGTAAGTACGTGTGACGGGGGGTTACAACATTGTGCGACATGGGCAAGAAATTGCTTGTGCCGCACAAACGATGGGGGCGGGTGCGAACGCAAATGCGATCGCACGAGAAATCGACACATGTAAAGCAGCCTTTAGTCCTTGTGTGCAAGCTGTGTTTTTGATGCATTTTTTGGTGCAGTTTTGGTACAGTTTATTGCTCAAATCTGCATGCTTATTCTTATGTCAGCAAAGTTAATGAGAAATCTGAAGTGCTCTGCGCATGTTGCTTCTTTTTTCCTTTCAGTTTTCGGTGCAGAAAAAAGAAGCAGCATGTCAATCGTTGGTCCCTGCGTTTTGCAGCTCTTCTAGCCATTGATGTCATAAAAAAAACGCATGGCAGAAAAACGCATGAACAAAAGACGCATTCAGTTTTTGCTGTGTTTTTCTGCCACAAGGTGCAAATTTTGGTGCTGAAAATTTCTGAACCAAAAACTCAGCGTGCGCACATGTGCGTAGACTCTTCAAACCCTTCTCTGAGAGTGGCAGTTGTGTATTAAGCTGGTGTCACACACAGCGACAACGACAACGACGTCGCTGCTACGTCACCATTTTCTGTGACGTTGCAGCGACGTCCCGTCGCTGTCGCTGTGTGTGACATCCAGCAACGACCTGGCCCCTGCTGTGAGGTCGCCGGTCGTTGCTGAATGTCCAGCTTCATTTTTTGGTCGTCACTCTCCCGCTGTGACACACACATCGCTGTGTGTGACAGCGAGAGAGCGACGAAATGAAGCGAGCAGGGAGCAGGAGCCAGCATCTGGCAGCTGCGGTAAACTGTAACCAGCGTAAACATTGGGTAACCAAGGGAAGGCCTTTCCCTGGTTACCCGATATTTACCTTCGTTACCAGCCTCCGCCCTCGCTGCCAGTGCCGGCTCCTGCTCAGTGCACATGTGGCTGCAGTACACATCGGGTAATTAACCCGATGTGTACTGTAGCAAGGAGAGCAAGGAGCCAGCGCTAAGCGCGGCTCCCTGCTCTCTGCACATGTAGCACAGCGACGTTATGATCGCTGCTTCTGCTGTGTTTGACAGCTAAGCAGCGATCATAACAGCGACTTACAAGGTTGCTGTTACGTCACAGAAAATGGTGACGTAACAGCGACGTCGTTGTCGCTGTCGCTTAGTGTGAACCCAGCTTTACTCTCTATGCTTCCCTCGTTAGTTCCTGGATCACTTTGCCTCCAGGCTTCCACAAATACTATCCTGTGACATTCCCACTCATCAGGAGGTACATTAACATCCCCATTGATGATCTGCTTTCCCATCTGCCACTCATCTCCTTTCTCTCCTCCTTTGGCCTTTCACAGTTAACTAACTGTCCTACACATGAAGATGATAATATTCTGGACCTGATCTTCTCCCGACTCTGCTTTGTACATGACTTTATAACTCCCTTTTCCTGCTGTCTGACCACAACCTTCTTTCCTTGTCTGTCAAGAACTGTTTCCATTTTCGAGACACTCCCATTTACCAAATTGATAGGTATATACAGTACAGTGGGTACGGAAAGTATTCAGACCCCATTAAACTTTTCACTCTTTGTTTCATTGCAGCCATTTGGTAAATTCAAAAAAGTTCATTTTTTTTCTCATTAATGTACACTCTGCACCCCGTCTTGACAGAAAAAAACAGAAATGTAGAAATTTTTGCAAATTTGTTAACCCCTTAACGACCGCGGGCCGTAAAATTACGTCCTTGCAGTCATAATGTTACTGCCCGCGGTCTGCCGGCAGCATCATGCTGCGATCGACACACATCTCAGCTGATTTTCACAGCTGAGATGTGTGCCTGCTAGGCACGAGCAGAATCGATATCTGCTCGTGCCGTTTAACCCCTTATATGGCGCTGTCAATATGTGACAGCGCCATTATAAGCGCGATCGCGGTAAGCATTTACTTACCGCCCGATACCGGAAGTCACGTGACGTGATCACGTGACTCCCGATAGTTGACATGGTCGCACAGGGTCATGTGATGACTCCTGTACTACACCTGACTTGCTTTCACTTTCGCTGTGCCAGCGGCACAGCAAAAGAGAAAGAGAGCGTATCTGCTGTTTACAGCCTTGTAGCTGTGATCAGCAGATACTGCAGAGCGATCGGAATGCTGATCGCAATAGCCCCCTAGGGGGACTAGTAAAATAAAAAAAAAGTTACAAAAAAAGTTTTAAAAAATTAAAAAAAAAACAAAAAACCTAAAAGTTCAAATCACCCCCCATTCGCCCCATTGAAAATTAAAGGGTTAAAAAAATAAAAAATATACACACATTTGGTATCGCCGCGTTCAGAAACGCCCGATCTATCAAAATATAAAATCAATTAATCTGATCAGTATACGGCATAGCGGCAAAAAAATTCCAAACGCCAAAACGATGTTTTTTTGTTGCCACAACTTTTGCGCAAAATGCAATAAGAGGCGATCAAAACGTAGCATCTGCGCAAAAATGGTACCGTTAAAAATGTCAGCTCGAGACGCAAAAAATAAGCCGTAATTGAGCCATAGATCCCGAAAAATGAGAACGCTACAAGTCACGGAATATGGCGTAAAACGTGCGCCACTTTTTTCGGTAAACTTCCGATTTTTTTTAACCCCTTATATAAAAGTAAACCTATACATGTTTGGTGTCTACAAACTCGCACTGACCTGAGGCAGCACACCCACACATCAGTTTTACCATATAGTGAACATCGTGAATACAATATCTCAAAAACCATAGTGCTATCGCACTTTTTTTGCAATTTTTCTGCATTTGGAATTATTTTTTTGCCGTTTTCTAGTACACTATATGGTAAAACTGATGGTCCCATTTAAAAGTACAGCTCGTTCCGCAAAAAATGAGCCCTCACATGACCATATTGATTGAAAAATAAAAAAGTTACATCTCTCAGAAAAAGAATGGCGAAAAAAAAAACGGAAAGCGAAAAATCGGCCGGTCGTGAAGGGGTTAAACAAGAAAAACTGCAATATCACATGGTCGTAAGTATTCAGACCCTTAATAAATAAAAGGACTTCTCTATATTTTTGGTTCCCAGCCGGGTACAAATAGGCAGCTGGGGGTTGGGGGCAGCCCGTAGCTGCCCTCTGTACCTGGCTAGCATAGAAAAACATGGTGAAGCCCACATCATTTTTTTTGGGGGGGGCGGTGCGGTGCAAAAAATCCTGCATACAGTCCTAGGCCTCTTTCACATGTTAGTGAGTCTGGTACGTTTGTGCTTTTTTTTTAAAACGTACCAGAATCACTGACATACGCAGACCCATTATAATCAATGGGTCTGCTCACACATCAGTGACTTTTCACTGAACTTGTCTCCGTGCAGCGTGCACCCGTGGCCGTGATTCTGCACGGAGACAAGTCAGTTTTTTCCTGGCATCACTGATGACCCATGGACCAAACTATGGTGTGATCCGTGTGTGATCAGTGAAACACGTACAAGAAAATCACGGACATATTAAATATTAAAAATTTTCAGCTTACCTTCCCTGCAATTCGCTGTGCCTGCTCTGCTCTCGGCAACTCCTGCCTGGCTCATGAATATTCATGAGTTCAGGAACTGCCGACCAGGAAGTAGCAGCTGCAGAGCGGTGGGCGGACGCTGCAGAGCTGGAGACTTCAGCACCACAGACAGCAGTAATGAAGGCAGGTGAGTAATGTCCATGTGCAATCACGGATCACGGATTGCACATGGACAACCCACGTGTGCCATGAATCACGGAACACGGAGGGACATGTGCGTGTTTTACATGCCAGTGAAGAACGTCAGTGCTTTTCACTGACGTGTGAAACGGGCCTTAGATGGAGGATGCTGAGCCTTTTAGTTTGGCAGCTGCTGTCTGCTCTCCTGCATACACTATTGGATGAAGTATGCTGAGCCTTGTAGTTCTGCTCGCCCTGCCTCTCCCTCCTGCATACAGTCCTGGATGGAGCATGCTGAGCCTTGTAGTTCTGCAGCTGTCTGCTCTCCTGCATAGACTAGTGGAGAATGAAGAACATATTGAAGGAAATGACATCAGACCTTTTTTTTTTTTTTTTTAACAATCTTTAATGGAATTGTTCACTGTTAAAAAACGCATAAAAATGCAGTGAGCAAAAAAGCACCAAAATGCGGTAAAAACACATGCTTTTTTTTGCCGCGTTTTTTCCCGCGGATGCGTTTTTGTCTGCTCACTCATGCTTTCTCCCTATCAGAGCAGCACCGCTCAGATCAGGAGAAATGCTCTTCTCCTGTAACCTGCAGTACTCGGCTACTGGTTAGAGGACCTGCGTCACGTGAGCTATAGGAGTAATCACAAGACCCAGTGCTAGCACGACAACCATCGGATCCATGTGATCCCATCACGTGACTTCCTGTGGAGGCTGGTGATTATGCGAATAAAGCGATCGCCATTAAAATGGCGCTGTGAGATTTTTACAGTGCTATTTAAGGGGTTGACAGGTACAGGTGGATAGTGAATCCACTCGCGCCTGCAAGCCACACGTCAGCTGCACAAATCAGCTGACATTTGCGCTGATCACTGCTGGCTATCTGCGTCTGCCAGTGTGGATTACCAAAATGAGTGCAGGGACAGAAAATTTTTAAACGGATTTGTTAAGGAGTTGATAAATGCATTAACAAAAACGCGGCCAAAATCTTGATCTTTCATATTTTTTTTTTTTTTGAAGCTGTTTCTGTCATTAAGGAATAACGTTTGGAACTCCATTCTATGTCTGAACTGGGTGCAAAAAACCTAAAAAAACATCACTATGGGGAGATAAGGTATGCACACCAGTGACTATGGAAGGGGAATACATGGAATAGCAGAAACTGCTGTGTGAATACTGACATGAAAAATTCAATAGCTATTTGTAAGAATGAAATGTGAAAAATGGAACCTGCATTACTGCCATGAATATATGAATAAAGAGAAATTTAGCTACTGAATTGATCAATGCAGAAGAGCCCCAACACTACGCCAAAGTATTTCTCTACGTTGGGGTCCCTAGCTTGTGTGTGTCCTCTCATGCAGTTAAAAAACTTACCGTGTATGGGACGCTGAGACCCAGGCTATATATGCGTATAATGTGGATTGGCAATAGGTGTGTATGGGGATGGTTCACAAACGAAAAACTACTAACATTAAGGAATAACGTTTGGAACTCCATTCTATGTCTGAACTGGGTGCAAAAAACCTAAAAAAACATCACTATGGGGAGATAAGGTATGCACACCAGTGACTATGGAAGGGGAATACATGGAATAGCAGAAACTGCTGTGTGAATACTGACATGAAAAATTCAATAGCTATTTGTAAGAATGAAATGTGAAAAATGGAACCTGCATTACTGCCATGAATATATGAATAAAGAGAAATTTAGCTACTGAATTGATCAATGCAGAAGAGCCCCAACACTACGCCAAAGTATTTCTCTACGTTGGGGTCCCTAGCTTGTGTGTGTCCTCTCATGCAGTTAAAAAACTTACCGTGTATGGGACGCTGAGACCCAGGCTATATATGCGTATAATGTGGATTGGCAATAGGTGTGTATGGGGAGGGTTCACAAACGAAAAACTACTAACATTAAGGAATAACGTTTGGAACTCCATTCTATGTCTGAACTGGGTGCAAAAAACCTAAAAAAACATCACTATGGGGAGATAAGGTATGCACACCAGTGACTATGGAAGGGGAATACATGGAATAGCAGAAACTGCTGTGTGAATACTGACATGAAAAATTCAATAGCTATTTGTAAGAATGAAATGTGAAAAATGGAACCTGCATTACTGCCATGAATATATGAATAAAGAGAAATTTAGCTACTGAATTGATCAATGCAGAAGAGCCCCAACACTACGCCAAAGTATTTCTCTACGTTGGGGTCCCTAGCTTGTGTGTGTCCTCTCATGCAGTTAAAAAACTTACCGTGTATGGGACGCTGAGACCCAGGCTATATATGCGTATAATGTGGATTGGCAATAGGTGTGTATGGGGAGGGTTCACAAACGAAAAACTACTAACATTAAGGAATAACGTTTGGAACTCCATTCTATGTCTGAACTGGGTGCAAAAAACCTAAAAAAACATCACTATGGGGAGATAAGGTATGCACACCAGTGACTATGGAAGGGGAATACATGGAATAGCAGAAACTGCTGTGTGAATACTGACATGAAAAATTCAATAGCTATTTGTAAGAATGAAATGTGAAAAATGGAACCTGCATTACTGCCATGAATATATGAATAAAGAGAAATTTAGCTACTGAATTGATCAATGCAGAAGAGCCCCAACACTACGCCAAAGTATTTCTCTACGTTGGGGTCCCTAGCTTGTGTGTGTCCTCTCATGCAGTTAAAAAACTTACCGTGTATGGGACGCTGAGACCCAGGCTATATATGCGTATAATGTGGATTGGCAATAGGTGTGTATGGGGAGGGTTCACAAACGAAAAACTACTAACATTAAGGAATAACGTTTGGAACTCCATTCTATGTCTGAACTGGGTGCAAAAAACCTAAAAAAACATCACTATGGGGAGATAAGGTATGCACACCAGTGACTATGGAAGGGGAATACATGGAATAGCAGAAACTGCTGTGTGAATACTGACATGAAAAATTCAATAGCTATTTGTAAGAATGAAATGTGAAAAATGGAACCTGCATTACTGCCATGAATATATGAATAAAGTCACTGGTGTGCATACCTTATCTCCCCATAGTGATGGTTTTTTAGGTTTTTTGCACCCAGTTCAGACATAGAATGGAGTTCCAAACGTTATTCCTTAATGTTAGTAGTTTTTCGTTTGTGAACCCTCCCCATACACACCTATTGCCAATCCACATTATACGCATATATAGCCTGGGTCTCAGCGTCCCATACACGGTAAGTTTTTTAACTGCATGAGAGGACACACACAAGCTAGGGACCCCAACGTAGAGAAATACTTTGGCGTAGTGTTGGGGCTCTTCTGCATTGATCAATTCAGTAGCTAAATTTCTCTTTATTCATATATTCATGGCAGTAATGCAGGTTCCATTTTTCACATTTCATTCTTACAAATAGCTATTGAATTTTTCATGTCAGTATTCACACAGCAGTTTCTGCTATTCCATGTATTCCCCTTCCATAGTCACTGGTGTGCATACCTTATCTCCCCATAGTGATGTTTTTTTAGGTTTTTTGCACCCAGTTCAGACATAGAATGGAGTTCCAAACGTTATTCCTTAATGTTAGTAGTTTTTCGTTTGTGAACCCTCCCCATACACACCTATTGCCAATCCACATTATACGCATATATAGCCTGGGTCTCAGCGTCCCATACACGGTAAGTTTTTTAACTGCATGAGAGGACACACACAAGCTAGGGACCCCAACGTAGAGAAATACTTTGGCGTAGTGTTGGGGCTCTTCTGCATTGATCAATTCAGTAGCTAAATTTCTCTTTATTCATATATTCATGGCAGTAATGCAGGTTCCATTTTTCACATTTCATTCTTACAAATAGCTATTGAATTTTTCATGTCAGTATTCACACAGCAGTTTCTGCTATTCCATGTATTCCCCTTCCATAGTCACTGGTGTGCATACCTTATCTCCCCATAGTGATGTTTTTTTAGGTTTTTTGCACCCAGTTCAGACATAGAATGGAGTTCCAAACGTTATTCCTTAATGTTAGTAGTTTTTCGTTTGTGAACCCTCCCCATACACACCTATTGCCAATCCACATTATACGCATATATAGCCTGGGTCTCAGCGTCCCATACACGGTAAGTTTTTTAACTGCATGAGAGGACACACACAAGCTAGGGACCCCAACGTAGAGAAATACTTTGGCGTAGTGTTGGGGCTCTTCTGCATTGATCAATTCAGTAGCTAAATTTCTCTTTATTCATATATTCATGGCAGTAATGCAGGTTCCATTTTTCACATTTCATTCTTACAAATAGCTATTGAATTTTTCATGTCAGTATTCACACAGCAGTTTCTGCTATTCCATGTATTCCCCTTCCATAGTCACTGGTGTGCATACCTTATCTCCCCATAGTGATGTTTTTTTAGGTTTTTTGCACCCAGTTCAGACATAGAATGGAGTTCCAAACGTTATTCCTTAATGTTAGTAGTTTTTCGTTTGTGAACCCTCCCCATACACACCTATTGCCAATCCACATTATACGCATATATAGCCTGGGTCTCAGCGTCCCATACACGGTAAGTTTTTTAACTGCATGAGAGGACACACACAAGCTAGGGACCCCAACGTAGAGAAATACTTTGGCGTAGTGTTGGGGCTCTTCTGCATTGATCAATTCAGTAGCTAAATTTCTCTTTATTCATATATTCATGGCAGTAATGCAGGTTCCATTTTTCACATTTCATTCTTACAAATAGCTATTGAATTTTTCATGTCAGTATTCACACAGCAGTTTCTGCTATTCCATGTATTCCCCTTCCATAGTCACTGGTGTGCATACCTTATCTCCCCATAGTGATGTTTTTTTAGGTTTTTTGCACCCAGTTCAGACATAGAATGGAGTTCCAAACGTTATTCCTTAATGTTAGTAGTTTTTCGTTTGTGAACCCTCCCCATACACACCTATTGCCAATCCACATTATACGCATATATAGCCTGGGTCTCAGCGTCCCATACACGGTAAGTTTTTTAACTGCATGAGAGGACACACACAAGCTAGGGACCCCAACGTAGAGAAATACTTTGGCGTAGTGTTGGGGCTCTTCTGCATTGATCAATTCAGTAGCTAAATTTCTCTTTATTCATATATTCATGGCAGTAATGCAGGTTCCATTTTTCACATTTCATTCTTACAAATAGCTATTGAATTTTTCATGTCAGTATTCACACAGCAGTTTCTGCTATTCCATGTATTCCCCTTCCATAGTCACTGGTGTGCATACCTTATCTCCCCATAGTGATGTTTTTTTAGGTTTTTTGCACCCAGTTCAGACATAGAATGGAGTTCCAAACGTTATTCCTTAATGTTTGTAGTTTTTCGTTTGTGAACCCTCCCCATACACACCTATTGCCAATCCACATTATACGCATATATAGCCTGGGTCTCAGCGTCCCATACACGGTAAGTTTTTTAACTGCATGAGAGGACACACACAAGCTAGGGACCCCAACGTAGAGAAATACTTTGGCGTAGTGTTGGGGCTCTTCTGCATTGATCAATTCAGTAGCTAAATTTCTCTTTATTCATATATTCATGGCAGTAATGCAGGTTCCATTTTTCACATTTCATTCTTACAAATAGCTATTGAATTTTTCATGTCAGTATTCACACAGCAGTTTCTGCTATTCCATGTATTCCCCTTCCATAGTCACTGGTGTGCATACCTTATCTCCCCATAGAGAAGCTGTTTCTGTGACCACAGGTAAAAAAGATGCAGCGTGCTGTCATAGCTATTGAGTTATTTGTCTGCAAAGCTGCTCAAGTTCTTGTACATTTTCTCAATATTTCAATACCTTTGTTTAAATTAAAAAACAAACATTTTAAAATAATTGTTTTGTTTTTTGGGAATAGGTTCTGTTGCCCCCATGTAGTAGTTTTCAGACACTTAGTATTATGGTGCGCTTTATAATATATGTAGGACTATGAGGTGCATTAGATTATACGGACGACTATATGGGGCACATTACTATATGGAGGAATGTATGCTGGAGGGAGAGGCAGGGGGAGCAGAACTACAAGGCTCAGCATACTCCATCCACTAGTGTATGCAGGAGAGCAGACAGCAGCTGCCAAACTACAAGGCTCAGCATCCTCCATCTAGGACTGTATGCAGGATTTTTTGCCCTCCCCCAAAAATGACGTGGGCTTCACCATATTTTTGTATGCTAGCCAGGTACAGCAGGCAGGTACGACTGCCCCCAACCCCCAGCTGCCTATTTGTACCCGGCTGGGAACTAAAAAATATAGGGAAGCCCTTTTTTTTAATTTCATGAATTTCGTGAAATTAAAAAAAAAAAAATGACATGGGCTTCGCCCAATTTTTGAGTCCAGCCAGGTACAACTAGGCAGCTGGGGATTGGAATCCGCAATGCAGAGTGCCCAAGCTTTCTGGGCACCCCCGATGCGAATTGCAGTCCGCAGTCACCCCAGAAAATGGCACTTTCATAGAAGCGCCATCTTCTGGCGCTGTATCCAACTCTTCCAGCTGCCCTGATGTCGGGTGGCTCACTGGGTAATAATGGGGTTAGGGCTAGGTGTATATTATCAACTGGCCCTAAGCCCGAAATTCATGGTGTCATGCCAATATTAGACATGGCCACCATGAATTTCTAGTAAAGATAAAAAAAAACAAAAAAAAACAGAAAAATATTTTTATTAGAAATAAAACACAACACAATTAGTGACTCCATCTTTATTGAAATAAAGAACCCCCCTCCGCAGTAATCCTGGGTCAAGGGTCCCGCGCCGTCCAATCCGGATCCAATATCATCTGAAGAAAAAAAAAAAACTTAAGTGCAGCATCGGACTGGCTACCGGAGGAAACTCCAGTAATGCCAGGCCTGGATTCAGGACACACACACACACACAGCGCGCGCACACGCACCCACCACGCACAGCGTGCGCACAAACACACCACACACAGCATGCGCACACGCACTCACCACACACAGCGTGCACACACGCACTCACCACACACAGCGTGCGCACACGCAGCCACCACACACAGTGTGCGCACATGCACCCACCACACACAGCGTGCGCACACGCACCCACCACACACAGCGTACATGCGCGCACACACACACACACCCACCACACACAGCGTACGCGCACACACACAGCATACGCGCACACACACACCCCCACCACACACAGCGTGTGCACACCCCCCCACCACACACAGCGTGCGCGCACACACACACCCCTACCACACACAGCGTGCGCACACACACACACACCCACCACACACAGCGTGCGCACACACACCCACCACACACAGCGTACGCGCACACACACACACCACACGCAGCGTGTGCGCACACACACCCACCACACACAGCGTGCGCGCACACACCCACCACACACAGCGTGCGCGCACACCCACCACACACAGCGTGCACGCACACCCACCACACACAGTGTGCGTGCATACCCACCACACATAGCGTGCACACACACACACCACACACACAGCGTGCGCGCACACACACCACACACAGCGTATGCGCACACACACCACACACAGCGTGCGCACACACACACCACACACACAGCGTGCACACACACACACCACACACACAGTGTGCGCACACACACACCACACACACACCACACACAGCGTGCACACACACACACACACTGCGCGCACACTAAACACACAGCGCACACACTAAACACACACACTCACACTGCACACACACACACACTGCACACACACTACACTCACACACTACACACTGCACACACACTGCACACACTGCACTCACACACTGCACACACACACTGCACAGAATCACACACACACACACGCACACACGCATAGCACAGACACACAGCTGTGAGTGCTTTCCTGCGGTGACCTGGCATACAGAAGGTGAGCTCAGGTCAACGCAGGGGCGCACACACAGCATTGTGAACTCACCTGAGCCCCGGTGTCCTAGGCGGCTGCTGTGCTGGTAGCGTAGCAATCGCGTCCTCCTGTCAGCTGATCTCCAGTCGTGTTGTAACCGCGCGCGCTCCCGCGGTCACAACGGGATCTGAAGAAGCGAGGGCACATGCGCCGCCCTCTCGTGCACCCGGCTGCATGGTACAGCGGGATTCAGTAACATGGCGCCGGAGATAAGCGCTATGCGCAGGCGCAAACTCCGACGTCATGTCACTGAAGAGGGAAATTTAAATACAGCCAGAGAGAGGGAGGAACAGGCAGCGGGGGGCGGGGATACATGTGCATAACACGCCCGGACATCAGGTGAGAGGGAGGAACAGGATGGTGGGGGGGCAGGGAACACGTGCATAACACGCCCGGACATTAGCAGCAGAGGTGCACACGTCAATCAAAAAGTGCACGAATTTTCAAACTTTATAAAGTTGGATTTCGCTGCCTAAACATCCGATCTACACCCTAATGGTATGTACACACTGTGGCTGATAGTGCCAGTACTGCACTGGCTGCAGCTTATACACGAAAATCCTGATGTTTGGTTCCCTTTAAGATGGTTCTACTCCTTCATTGGAGTCCAGCTGTGTTTATTTAAACTGATAGGGCTTGATTTGGAAAGACACACTCCTTTCTATATAAGTGTTGCGGGCGGGGGCCGCTGCCGCTTCTGGGGCTGCTCGGATCCAGGTTGCTGCTGCGGCTCGAGTGGTGACTGGACCCGGGCTCGCACAGCCATCTGTCCTCACAACCGTCGGAAAGGGGTATATTTACAGGGGGTTTCTTGTGTCGGTGACACCACCCGTGGGTTGCGGTGAGGGATGGTGACACCGCCGCTGCCTGGTGATGGTGCGCCCGGGGCTGATGGAGCGGGGCAGCAAGATGGCATCCCCTCCACAGGTAGGGGAGGTGTAGTCCCGGGGCCTGCGGTCTGAACATGGGAGTGATGGCTGCTGGAGGTGGCGCGTCGGGTTAGACCGAGGGACAATGGTTTACTCACAGTTCAGTAATCTCAAACAAGTCCAGTGGTAAACCAAGTTGCCAGTGACCGGCTGCCGTTGGGGGGTGTGTTCGGGTCCCACATCTGGGCTAGTGAACAGGTGTCCCTTCCTCCTGTACTCTGTGTGTGTCTCTTCTGTCGGACGACTTCGCATGGAACGGAGAAGTCTATTCCTGGTTCTGTGTGTATTTGGAAGCTATGGCCTGCGAAATCTGACCCTTGGGATCTCTGTGGGTTCTGACGGACACCCTATCCCCTGCGTTGGGCTTTCGTTTCGCTCTCTGGGCTCTGGGAGAATAAGGCCTGAAACCTCGTCCTCTGCTTGTTAATTAACAAGGGGCATGCAACCTTCCTCGTCCTAGGGTCCAGGCACCCCGTCTGTGCACGGCCTCCGGACCGGATTCCCTCTGTCGGTATCAGCAGGCTACGACCCTGCCCCGGTCCACTTAAGGTCTCCCGCGACCGGATCTCCATCGCCTGTGGCCCTGTTCACTGTCTGCCACCTAGCCAGGTAGTCCAGGGGCCCCTACCCCTGACTCCACTGCTGTCAATGGTCTGCTCTTGACTACCGTCAAAACTGAACTTCAACGCCACTACAACTCCTTCACTTGAACTCTTAACTTCAACTGTCTGGTTCCCACCCCTGACACCTCAGGACCCCTAGGTGGGCATTCTCATCCGCCTGATCCTGCCCACTGGTGTGTCCTTATTATCATGAGGGGTGGCTAGGCTTTAATGGCTGTGTTTTGTACTTGGGTGTGGGTTTTTGGTGGTGACAAGGAGGGTGGACACTTTGTGACTACCTGGTTTTGCCAGGGCGTCACATAAGACCTCACAGTTCACAGTGCATGTCAGACCAAATGAGAATCAGGAGGTCAAAGGAACTGCCCAAGGAGCTCAGAGACAGAATTGTGGCAAGGCACAGATATGGCCAACGTTAGAAAATAATTTCTGCAGGACTCAAGGTTCCTAAGAGCACAGTGGTCTCCATAGTCCTTAAATGAAAGAAGTTTGAGACTACAAGAACTCTTCCTAGACCTGGCTATCCAGCCAAACTGAGCAATCATGGGAGAAGAGCCTTGATGAGAGAGGAAAAGAAGAACCCCAAGATCACTGTGGCTGAGCTCCAGAGATGCAGTAGGGAGATGGGAGAAAGTTCCACAAAGTCAACTATCACTGCAGCCCTGTAGCCACTGCAGATTCTTTGGTCTGATGAGATGAAGATAGAACTTTTTAGTGGTATGTGTGGAGAAAACCAGGCACTGCTCATCACCTGCCCAATACAATCTCAACAGTGACACAGGATGGTGGCAGCATCATGCTAGGGGGTATTTTTCAGCTGCAGGGACAGACGACTGGTTGCAATTGAAGGAAAGATGAATGAGGCAATGTACAGAGATATCCTGGAAGAAAACCTCATCCAGAGTGCTCTGGACCTCAGACTTGGCCAAAGGTTCACCTTCCAACAAGAAAATGATCCTAAGCACACATCTACAATACCAAAGGAGTGGCTTCAGACCAACTCTGTGACCATTCTTGACTGGCCCAGTCAGAGCCCTGAGAGACCTGAAAATGGCTGTCCACCAACATTCTCCATCCAACCTGACAGAACTGGAGAGGATCTGCAAGAAAGAATGGCAGAATATCCCCAATCCAGGTGTGAAAAGTTTGTTGCATCATTCCCAACTCATGGCTGTGTGACGCCCTGGACTAGTCAGGTCGTCCCAGGTAGTCACACACACATCACCCCCTTTCCGACTAGTTGACAGCAGTCAACCAAGAAATCCTTGTCACCACCCTCCAGGTTTGATATACACACCAGGGGTGCGGAGCCAGGTGGTTTGCTTCGCCCACCATGGAGTTCACAGGCCTGGAGGCGGGAAAACACATGGAGTCAGTGGTAGTGCAGAGTAGAGAGAAGTCAAGTTCAAGGGCAGTCCTGTGCCCAGGCCTGCTAACAGACTACTCTGGTGGCTGGGTTGGAGCCCAGTCACCCTTGGCAAGGAGGCAGATGGTGGTGACCGTCTGCAGGAGCTGGGATTACAGCCGATGGAACCGTAGGGACTGGGGTCGGGCGGTGGCCCGCCGGTACCGAACCGGGGAACCGATTGGAAACCGGAGCACCAGGAGGGGTACTCAGACCCAGTACAAAGCCCTGAACCGACAGGGCCGAGTCAAATCAACTGATTGCGGACTGGACTTTAGGACCTATCCCACACAAGACCCGTTAGAAGACAACAGCCCAACCATACAGGGTAAAGCCACCGCCAAGGCATAGAGACCCAAAGGGCCAGCGTCTGCGGGCAAACGGGCTCCTACGGCATATACGTAGTTGGGGAGCGGACTACCGTTGCTTAGGCATAGGAGTCAAACATTCATACAAAGAGGTGCAGGAGAAAGCCGGAAACCACCAACCTATTCTGGGAGAAGCTGCAGCCGGCTGCGGGCCCCGTTCGGTTTACCAGAGACTCCGGTGTCTTGTGTCAAAGTGAGTACACCAGTGCCTTCGGGCTGCACACCGCGCCGCACAGCATCAGCACCTTGCACGCACCCGCTCCCACACCTCGTCACCTCCCTCAGGCCTCCAGGACCATCACTCCCCTACCCACGGAGGGGTCAACACCAAGCTGCGCAACACCGTCCCCGGGAGGCCTAGTTAATGGCAGCAGTGGTGTCCATCTATTCACCACAACCCGTGGGTGGTGTCACGAACTTACATCCCAAACCAAACCACCACGGCCCCGGCCGTGGAACTTCCCTGTCAAGTCCCTTCGTGTAGCACCAACTCCCTTGCAGAGCGACGTGATCCCCGGGTCCGTGAGAGGCTCGAGCCACCACCCACCATACGAGCACGGATCCGAGCGGCTCGGTGGTCGCAGCCGAGCCCGCGGGCGGTACAGCTGTACTAGCTCAAAAGGGTGCTTCTACTCAATACTGAGCAAAGGGTCTGAATCCTTATGACCATGTGATATTTTACTTTTTCTTGTTTAATAAATTTGCAAAAATTTCTACATTTCTGTTTTTCATCTGTCAAGATGGGGTGCAGAGTGTACATTAATGAGAAAAAAATGAACTTTTTTGAATTTACCAAATGGCTGCAATGAAACAAAGAGTGAAAAATGTAAAGGGGTCTGAATACTTTCTGTACCCTCTGTATGTGCCTTTAATACCTAGCAGTTTATGGACAATCTACACTTACCTTTAGTTCCCATCTCCTCCCTCTCCTCTTCAGACTTAATATTGTAATATAAAGCAGTACCTGCTACATGTAGAAAGACCCTATAGACGATGACAATTCTGACACATAGTGTCAGATTGGGGTGCCAAGGGCCAACCAGTAATATTGCCTCTGGAGGCCTACTGTTCATTTACATGCAAATATTATAGTAACCTTATTGACAAATTTGTTTATGTTTCAATATAATATTAGACTGGTTAGTTTCTTAACCCCTTCACCCCCAGGAGATTTTCCCTTTTATTCGTTTTTCCACCCCTCTTTCCAAGGGCCATAACTTTTTTTATTTTTCCATCAATATAGCCATATGAGGGGTTGTTTTTGCAGGCCAAGTTGTACTTTTGAATGCAACCATTAGTTTTACCATATAGTGCACTGAAAAATGGGGAAAAAATCCAAATACGGTGAAATTGCAGAAAAAAGTGCAATTGCACAATTGTTTTGGGTTTTTTTTTATTCATCATGTTCACTATATGGTATATCTGACCTGGCATTATGATTCCCCAGGTCAGTATGAGTTTGTAGATACCAAACATGTATAGTTTTACCTTTATCTAAGAGGTGAAAAAAAAATCAGAGGTTTGTCTAAAAAAAGAAATGTGCTTTGTTGCCACTTTCCGATACCAGCGTTCTCATTTTTCAGGATCTGGGGATCAGTGATGGCTTATTTTTTGTGTCTTGAGCTGGCATTTAATTATACTATTTTTGCATGGATGTAATGTTTTGATCACCCGTTATTGTATTTTAATGCAATGTTGTGGTGATTTTTTTCTTGCTACATCATGTACCGATCAGATTCATTGATCTTATATTTTGATAGATCGGGCATTTCTGAACGTGATGATAGCAAATATGTGTATTTTTTTTATTGTGTTACTCTCAATGGGGAAAAGGTGAGCGATTTGAACTTCTAAGTTTTTTTATTTTTTTATATATTTTAATACTATTTTTTTAACTTATTTTACTAGTCCCCCTAAGGGAATTTACTACTGTATACTCTGATCGCTTGTGCTGATCTTCCATGAGTTCCGGCGCTCTGCCAACATTCACATGAAGTGAGTCATAACAGCGACAGAAGTCATCATCTGACCCCGCGCTGTCATGGCAATACATTGGCGCCCTGTGATTGGAGCTCTCAGAGATTGACAGTGCAATCTAAGGGGTTAACAGGTGCAAATCCTCCCAAGCCTGTTAGCCGCACATGTCTGCTGATCAGATTAGCAGAGAGGAGTGGTGGTTATCGCGGGCCTGCAGTATTTCAGTGGGGACACCTCTGTCGCCTCCTTCCCAGGACATGTTCACATCCTGGGAAGGAGGCGACAGGTGTCCCCACTGAAACACTGATACTGGCATTAACCCTTATTCATCCAGTGATCTTCAAACAGCCATCAGCGACTGGACATGAGAAAGGCCCTGCGAGGACGAAACATCTACCTATATTAAGGCTGCTTCTCACTTGCGAGTTTCTCGCAGTAGAGCAATGCGAGAAAATCTCTCATTGGAATCGGACACATGTTAGTCAATGATTCAGCTCGCATTTGCGATTTTTTTCTCAGTCCAAATCGGACTGAGAAAAAAATCGCAGCATGCTGCTTTTTTGCGAGTTTCTACTGCGAGTCTCCCCTCTCATGACATGCGATTTTCCAAATACATTTCTCGCATGTTTCCTAAAACACTGGAAACGAGTGATGTCTCACAATGTCTGTCAATCACTATTCTCTGCCAGTCGGTCTCTCCCTCTCGGTCTCTATTCTCTCTCTGTCGGTCCGTCACTATCTCTGTTCCTCTCTCACAGTCTGTCAGTCATTTTCCCCTCCTCTCTCATACTCACCGTTCCCTGATCCCCGGCGCGCCGCTGCACGGCATTCACACTGCTCCGGCAGCTTTTACTATTTTGAAAAAGCCGGCTGCTCATTATTCAATCTCGTATTCCCTGGTTTCCTCGCCCACAGGCGCCTATGATTGGTTGCAGTGAGACACGCCCCCACGCTGAGTGACAGGTGTCTCACTGCACCCAATCACAGCAGCCGATGGGCGTGTCTATACTGTGCAGTGAAATAAATAATTAAATAATTAAAAAAAAACGGCGTGCGGTCCCCCCAATTTTAATACCAGCCAGATAAAGCCATACGACTGAAGGCTGGTATTCTCAGGATGGGGAGCTCCACGTTATGGGGAGCCCCCCAGCCTAACAATATCAGTCAGCAGCCGCCCAGAATGGCCGCATACATTAGATGCGACTGTTCTTGAACTGTACTCGGCTCTTCCTGATTTGCCCTGGTGCGTTGGCAATTGGGGTAATAAGGAGTTAATGGCAGCCCATAGCTGCCAATAAGTCCTAGATTAATCATGTCAGGCATCTCCACGAGATACCTTCCATGATTAATCTGTAAGTTACAGTAAATAAACACACACACACCTGAAAAAATCATTTATTAGAAATAAAAAACACTAACAAATTCCCTGGTTCACCAATTTATTAACCCCAACAAAGACCTCCATGTCCGGCGTAATCCAGGATGGTCCAGCATCGCTTCCAGCTCTGCTGCATGAAGGTGACTGGAGCAGC
The DNA here is from genome assembly GCF_048569485.1 of Anomaloglossus baeobatrachus. Taxonomy (NCBI): domain Eukaryota; kingdom Metazoa; phylum Chordata; class Amphibia; order Anura; family Aromobatidae; genus Anomaloglossus; species Anomaloglossus baeobatrachus. The sequence continues at coordinate 359,632,792 of NC_134355.1, forward strand.
AGAAGAACACCGCCACTCCTGTCAGCTCCACGCAGCAACTGAGGTGAGTAGCGCGATCAGCTGTATCCAGCGGTGGTCGCGGGTAACCTCAGTGACAGCTCAGCTGATCGCGCTATTCCCTTCATTAGCTGCGTGGAGCTGTCAGGAGCAGCGGTGTCTTCTGCAGCTCCGGTCACCTTCATGCAGCAGAGCTGGAAGCGACGCTGGACCATCCTGGATTACGCCGGACATGGAGGGCTTTTTGGGGTTTATTAAATTGGTGAACCAGGGAATTTGTTAGTGTTTTTTATTTCTAATAAATGATTTTTTCAGGTGTGTGTGTGTGTTTATTTACTGTAACTTACAGATTAATCATGAGAGGTATCTCGGGGAGACGCCTGACATGATTAATCTAGGATTTAGTGGCAGCTATGGGCTGCCATTAAGTCCTTATTATCCCAATTTGCCAACACACCAGGGCAAATCGGGAAGAGCCGGGTACAGTCCTAGAACTGTCGCATCTAATGTATGCGGCAATTTTGGGCGGCTGCTGACTGATATTGTGAGGCTGGGGGGCTCCCCATAACGTGGAGCTACCCATCCTGAGAATACCAGCCTTCAGCCGTATGGCTTTATCTGGCTGGTATTAAAATTGGGGGGAACGCACGCCATTTTTTTTAATTATTTAATTATTTATTTCACTGCACAGTATAGACACGCCCACCGGCTGCTGTGATTGGGTGCAGTGAGACACCTGTCACTCAGCGTGGGGGCGTGTCTCACTGCAACCAACCATAGGCGCCTGTGGGCGGGGTAAGCAGGGAATACGAGATTGTTTAATGAGCGGCCGGCTTTTTCAAAATAGTAAAAGCCACCGGAGCAGTGTGAATGCCGTGCAGCGCCGCGCCGGGGATCGGTGAGTATGAGAGAGGGCTGCTAACTTCAGTCACTCAGGGGATTAGTGGTCACCGGTGAGCCCTTCACAGGTGACCGCCAATCAGGACGCGGCACAGACAAAGCCGCAGCATGACAATGAAGTCGGGTGAAGTTCACCCGAGTTCATTCTGATCGTGCGGCTCTGTCTGTGTCTGCTGTCATCTGCCATTCAGCTCTGCTACATGGCTGTCTGTGTCTGCTGTCAGCGGCCATGTAGCAGAGCTGAATGGTAGATGACATAGTAAAAAATACGCATTACACACGCATGGGTGGTGTCACGGACAATCCCCTTTTACAATAACCCCTTTTTACAGTGGAGCCTGGGATCACAGACCGGGTCACGCCACCGTGATACTTACTGAAGTGACCCTTGGCCCGGATCTGAGTACCCCTATCCCTGGGGGACACAAATTGGCGTCACAAACAGGATTCGGACAGTCCTCTTATCTGTGGAAAGTGTGGCTTGTGGTTCCCGTCAGTGGCGTCCCGCTGCAAAAATTGAAAATCCGCCATCTTGGGCGCGAAAAGTTCACGCTCGAGTCGTCTTCCCCGAGCAGTGAAGGCGTGAAAGTGAGACCCCACCCCCTTTAGAAGGGAGTGCTAGAAAGAACCAAGGGGGGGCGGGTGAACCAGCTGCTGCTGATGTCCATGGGAAAAGAAAAGGAGAATGCCGGCATCCAGGGAGGCGAGCGGAGCGGCACCTGTCACCGAAGTGGCGGGGCCTGAAGGTACATCAGCTAGCCAGGAGGCGGCTCCCGCTCCGGTCGCAGGAGCAGAGGTCCCGGGGATTCCAGCAATCCCAGTGGCACCCACAGAAGGACCCGCCGGTGGTGATGACCCTGCAACGGTAACGGAGCAGGCACCGGTAGGCCGCCTGGCTGCACCTGAGAGGCGGGAATCGGAAAGCAGCGACCCCGATAGCAGCATCCCGGTGGCGACTCCCCGTGTAGCAGCTGGCGGTGTTCCGCCTGCCACAGGAAGGATGTCGGCTCCGGCAGCCCGCCCGGCCACAACGGGAGCGGCAATCAACTCAGATGACGTCGGCTACGGAAGTCCGCCCGGCCGCAATGGTGCCGAACCTTAAAGCTGCAAGTTAACCCCCGAAGTTACGAAGTTCCAGTTTGGTTTTTTTTTTGTTTTTTTTTTAAACAATAGATTTTTATTGATTTTCAAGGTATTCACATACAGAAAAATGAGGCATTGAGAAAATAGAGTAATTGACTTTTAAACTGTAATATTACACAAAACTCTGTAACATTAGGTCAGGAATCAACAAGGATAGCTAACTGATCAATCGCGAAATAAAGCTATGGCAATATCCATAGCACCTCTATTTTTATCGTCAGGGTAAGAAGACCAGAAAGATTGTGGTGGTCTGATATGAATTCCTATACGTTCCTAACCTCAACCCCTCAACTCGGATGATTCTCTGCTATAATTGAGAAAAAACGAAAACCTGTGAGATAAGGATAGAGGGAAGTGAACTATAAAGTAGGAAAAAGGAAAAAGAAAAGAAGAAAGGAGGGAATTAGGGCATTGCACTTTACTTCAAAATCTGGCGGTATAAGGGGGAAGACAAAAACACCTCCCAATGAAACCACGTCTTGCCAATTGTGTCTCTTTCTTGTTGTGAGCAAGCTACCAGGGACTCCATACGGTGTGTCAGGTCCACCTCTACAAACCACTCTTCCAGAGACGGGGGGTCCATGGATCTCCAGTGTCTGGGGATCACAATTTTCGCAGCCTGCAAAAGGTGTCTGAGCAGAGATTTTTTATATTTAGAGGTGGATATAGGGAACATATAAAGCAGGATTGCTTCTGGGGACTGCGGTATTGAGATCCCTGTTACCTCCAACACCGTCCTGAGAACTCCATTCCAGAAGGCGCGCAGGGTCGGGCAGGACCACCATATGTGGGACATCGAGCCCGGCTCCGCTCCGCAACGCCAGCATGTGTCTGGGACCCCTGGGAACCATTTATTTAATGTGGTTGGGACCCTATACCATCTCGAAATTATTTTATAACTTGTTTCTTGCGACTTGGAAGCTATGACTGACTTGTGTGATAGGGCAAAGCATTTATTCCATTGGGTTTTCGTGAAGGTTTTATTTAGTTCTGACTCCCAGGCCTTACAATAAGGGGGGAGGAAGAGCAAATCTTTTTCCGAGAGCAGTTTGTACACGACTGAAGTCGTATGCGATATAACCGTGTTTGTGAGGCAAAGCATTTCAAACGGTGATGGTGGGCGTATCAGTGAGTCCTTCCCAGGGATTGAGGCAAAGAAGTGCTGGAGTTGGGTATATTCATAATCATATCGCGGAGTGGAGGGGGTCTCTCCCAGGATCGCGTTGAGTGGTATTAGTGTTCCGGTGGGAGCTACCTGGTGAAAGCGTAGAGGACGGGATTTAGAACAGCCTAAAAATGTCGGGGTGGTACATCCCGGTTTGAACAAAGGGTTATCTGAAATGGGGAACAAGGGGCCTTTCCCATCTATCAGCCCTTTCTTCAGAGAAGGGATGCTCAGGGTCTTCAGCATATGAGCTGTTGTGTAGGATGTTTCCAGGTTTTTAGGAATTGTGGACGGGCGTAACCAGGGCAAGGTTCCGACCGGGAACGGACATATATCAGTTGCCAGACGCACCCATAACTTCGCCGAATAGCCATGTATTAAATCCAGCACCCGGCCATGCGCTGCTGCAAAATAATAACGACGGCAATCCGGTAAACCCGTCCCACCAGCTTCCTTGGGACGTACTAGGGTTTCCCAACGTAACCTCGGATGTTTTGATGCCCAAACAAAGTTCTTAAATTGTCGTCGAATTCCCTCCCAGAATGCCATCGGATTGTAAGTGGGAATCGTGTGTAATAGGTATAACAACCTGGGGAGGACAGTCATTTTTAATATATTAATGCGCCCGAACCAGGAGAAACTTGTCCGCTCCCAAGTGGCTAGATTATTCTCCAATCTGGAGAGAAATGGCTGGAAGTTCAATGTGAACAATCTGGAAAGATCCGAGGGTAGACGAATGCCCAGATAGGTAATGACATTGTCTGGGGGCCACCTAAATGGGTAATGCGACTTTAAGTCATGCACCAACTCATCAGGCAGAGTTACATTGAGGGCCTCGGATTTGTCCATATTGATCTTAAAGTTGGAACACCTACCGAATCCCTCCAATAAATCAAGCAGGTGAGGTAATGAGGTCGTGGGGTTTGTTATATAAATTAGTACATCGTCAGCAAACGCTGAACATTTATATTCTTTGCCTGCTAATTTAATTCCTCTGATCTCAGGGTGATTATGAATGGCAGCCAGGAGATGTTCCATGATTAATATGTAGAGAAGTGGAGATAGTGGGCAGCCCTGCCGGGTGCCATTATGGATGGTAAAGGGGTTTGATAATGAGCCATTAATTTTTAGGTTAGCGACTGGGTATTGGTATAATGAAAGAATTTTAGTAAGGAGGGAGGGACCTAAGCCAATATGTGTAAGGGTGTCTGTGAGGGAGGGCCATGAGATTCTATCGAAAGCCTTCTCGGCGTCAAGGGATAGGACCATCATCGGTATTTTGTGTGTTTTTGCATGATGTATAATATCTATAGTTTTTAGTGTGTTGTCCCGTGCCTCTCTCCCTGGAACAAAGCCCACCTGGTCGGGATGAACCAGCGAGGGAAGCAGAGGATTCAGTCTATTCGCTATTAATTTTGCAAAAAATTTTAGATCCGTGTTCAAGAGGGAAATTGGGCGATAGCTCTTGCAGACATGTGGGTCTTTTCCTGGCTTAGGGATTACGGTGACAAACGAGGTCGTGGATTGGGCAGGGAACGGGCAGAACTGGAGATGGAATTAAATGCGACCAACATCAAAGGGGACAAGAGATCTACCAATGCTTTGTAAAATTTTCCTGTGAATTTATCTGGTCCTGGGCTTTTGTTATTTGGCAAGTTTTTTATTACTTCTAACAGCTCAGAGTGATCGAAAGGGGTATCCAGTTCAGCTATAAGTTCTGGTTTGGGGGTCTTGAAAGGTGACATGATGGGAAGTGAAGGGTTTGTCGGTTTGGGGAATTGTATAAATTTGCATAGTATTGACGGAACGTGTCAGAGATCTCCGCCGTTGTGTGGACCATGGAGTCATTAAGTCCCTTGATGCAGGGGATAAAATTCTGAGTGCATTGAGAGCGGAGGGCTCTGGCAAGCATCCTTCCAGGTTTGTTGCCATATTCATAAAATCGGCTGCGCCAAATTTGGAGGTACCGCTTATACGATTCGTCTAACAGATGTTTCACTTCTTGTCTCGCTTTGAGGAGATTTCTTAGCGTTTCTGTCGAGAGCGCATTTTTATGGGATAATTCTAGTTTAGTGACCGCTTGCAAGGCGAAGTTCAGGGCTTGGGCTTTAGCTTTTTTCAGCCTAGATCCGTGTTTAATGAGAACCCCTCTCAACACACATTTCAGTGCTTCCCATTTGAGGATTGGGGTGGTCGCGTCGGCAACGTGGTCAGCGATAAAGTGTCCAATAGATTCCCGTATGTCCGCAAGACACTCTGTGTCTTTCAGCAGGCTCTCATTCAGACGCCATGGGCGTACCGTTTTAGGAAAGGAAGGGATTGTGAGAGAGCAGTAAACTGGAGCGTGGTCGGACCATAATATATTACCAATTGCTGTGGAGGAAATCCAACTGAGAGCCGAGTGTTGGACCATGATGTAATCAATCCTACTATAGGAATCATGCGGAGTGGAGTAAAAGGTGTAATCTCTGACCTCAGGGTGTTGTAGTCTCCATACGTCACATAGCTGTAAACTAAAGAGGGCTTTTTTGATATATTTAATGGCTTTGTATGATAAGTGTGATTTTTTCTTTGAGTTGTCTAAAGTCGGGTTCAGAGTAAGGTTGAGGTCAGCACATAAGATTACCGACCCCTGCATGAAGGGGGACGACACGTCCATCAGTTGGGAGATAAAATTGGCTTGATCTTGGTTAGGGGTATACACGTTTAGGAGAGTTAATATTTGGCCCTCGATGTTTAGGGACAGAATGATGTACCTCGCCTCTTTGTCTATCGTACAACTAAGAATTTGGTGAGGGAGGGATTTGTGGATGGCTATGGCAACTCCCTTGGACTTGTTACTAGGGTTGTTGGCAAAGTGCCAACTGGTGTAGTGTTTGTGTCTGATGGTGGGTGCATGATTTTCCTTAATGTGTGTTTCATGGAGACACACTATCTGTACCTTATGTCGATGAAAATGTTGCAGGATTTGTGCCCGTTTTTCTGGCGCGTTCAGACCTTTGGCGTTGAAGGAGGCGATTCTCAATTCCGTCATTGTGATAGAGTCGTAGCGCGATATCGGTGAGTGAAGAGCTTTGTGCAATGCCGTAAGAGAAGTAGACAAAACAAAAAAGGATTAGAGAGTAGAAGAGAGACAAAGAACAGAGCTGCAAGAAAAAAGAAACGTAAAGGCTCAGAGGTATAGCCTCTGTGCAGTAAACAACCTAAAAAGGTACTAACGTATAACAGGAGCTTGTGCAACCTTGTCCGGTGGTACAGAGGCTCACACCCTATGTGGGGCGAAGTCTAGTCTAGTGAGTGGCAAGGTAGCACAGGAGCCTGCGAAACACTCTATTTGGTTTAACATTATAACGTGGTCTAACTGATTATCCATCGGCTATTGCATAAAGAAAATGGTCTCTGGGCATGCAAAAAAATCTGACTATTGACTATAGTTCTATAACTCACAACTATTGTGTTCTAAAAAAACCCTCTGCAGAAAGTCACATTCTCGTTGTTACTGGTGTCTTGTTAGGGTGCAGGGGTTCCCAGAGGAGTAACAGCCCCCCCCCCACAATAACTGTTGTAAGCAAAAGTTCCCGCCATCCATCCCAGTGTCTCCTCCCACTCGCACCTCCCCTTTTTTTTTTTTTTTTTTTGGGAACAAATGGGTGGACTCGGCTCACGTGCAATTCCAATTCAATGCTGACGTCCCGTCGGTAGACTTAGTCCTTAGGCTGTAATGCGGCGTCCCATGGGCGGTCCTCTTTTATCTCCCCCCTTCGGTTTTTCTCTGGGGGAGAGTCCAGCAGGGGGACGTTCTTGGGGTCTTGTGGGTCTCCCCGTTAAGGCCAGACCATGCTCATTAAGTGCCTCCCAATCAGGCAAAGTGATGTTTGGTAAGTCCAGGCCGGACAGGAAACCTCGTAGGTCTCCCGGGGCTCTGATTGTGAAGGTCTGGTGCGCTTTCCGCACTGATAAAGAGAAGGGGAACCCTCATCTAAAAGGGATTTCCTTCTCTTGTAGGAGATTAAGTAGCGGTTTGAGGGCCGCTCTTTGGGCCAGTGTGAATCGCGATAGATCTGGCATGATTCGGATAGGCTGGCCTAGGTGGGATATTGTTCGCTTCTGACGCGCTGCCTGTAGAATCAATTCTTTAAGTTGGAAAAAGTGAATCCGGCAAATTACGTCCCTTGGCTGGGGGTTGTTCGGGTCAGGGATCCATAGGGCTCTATGGGCCCTGTCAATTTCGATAAAAGTGCCAGGCGGGCGCCGAAGCAGGCCATTAAAGATGGAAGTCAGTGTAGATGGGATATCTGCAGCGGTGATTGATTCTGGAAGGCCTCTAATCCGTAAATTGTTCCTCCGATTTCTATTTTCCAGATCATCTAATGAGGCTTGAAGGCTTTGTAATTGGGAGGAGTGGCGTTTGACGGTGTCTGTCAGTGTTTGTATAATTTTTGTCGTGGAGTCACGGGACTGAGATATAGAGTCCACCTTTGATGAGAGATCCGTTAACTCCGAGCGAAACCGGGCAAATTCTTGTTTGCATTCGGAGACAATCTGTGATGTTAGGTTAGTAATGTCCTGTTTGGTGGGAATTGATTCAAGTAGTGTGCGTATATCTGCCAGGGTAATCGGCCTGTCAGCTTCTGGAGGTGTCTGATTATACAGCTGCTTCTTCTCAGAGGATTGTTGATCACATCTGGTGGGAGGGGTGGGTTCGCCTGTCAGTTCAACAGGGGCGCCCCTGCGGTCTGGGGCCTTGCTATCTCTTTGCGTTCTTTTTCGGGGGGGTGGAGCATTCGACTCGGCCTCTATCATATCTCCACCTTTGGGGGAGGCTGAGAGCCAGGAAGATCCTATTGACCATCCATCAGAGGATTCAGTGGAGTGCAGGGCGGGGGGGTCGCTCCATAGCCCCTGTATCAAGGGCTCTAGAGTGGGCCTCAGAGGGGCTCCGGCTGCTGTGTTGGCCAGTTGTGGGTTACGGGTGGACGCCCCTGCAGATGGGCGCAGGGCACAGGGGGACTGCGATCCCTCTCCTGCTCCCCCTCCCCTCTGCAGCTCCCTCTCGTGGAAGCAGGGTGAAGGGGGGGCTACTTCACCCACGTGGGCGCCTTCATGTCCCCGCGACATCATCGGTGTCTGTGACCCCCCCGGCGAGCACGCTGGGGAGGCACATGCTGTCTCCCTCAGCGTGGATGGGGGAAGCGCCGCTGTCTCCCTCAGCGTGGATGGGGGAAGCGCCGCCATTTCCCCCCCCCCGCAACTCGCCTCCTCCTGAGCCGCCGCATCTCGACTGCCCTCCTCAGCCTCCTGATCACGCGTGCGATCCGGCCGGCAGGTTCCCTCTCTCTCACCGCCGGCTGCTTCACTCTGCAGGAGCGCGGGCACGCTTCCAAGTGTGCCTCCACGAGGGGAGCCGCCATCCTGCTCCGCTGGGTCATCCTCCCCCTCCTGTCGCATGGCCGGACGTCTGGGGTACCCTGCAGCAGCAGAGGTCAGCGATGTCTGGGATGCTGGGTGCTGCCTGGGGGCTCGGTGATCGGTCCCAGGGGATGCGGGCTCCTCTGTGTGGACGCCTCACGGCTGATCCCCTGATGCTGCCAGCGGGAAATTTTGGGACTCCCGTCGGGGAGGAATCTGGCGGGTTAGGAGCTGGGCGATATCCCCTTTTGTAGCTGGGGGTTGTGAGGACGCTCGGCCTTTTGTTTTTCTGGTGGATTTGCCCATATTTTCAGTGGATGCCGATGGATTTTGATATGTGCTGCAGGAGCTCCAGAAAGTGCGTCCCTACACCTCCATAGCCAGCCACGCCCCCATCACGAAGTTCCAGTTTTAAAGTTTTGAAGGAGCGAGGACAGTTCCTGTTCACAGCATCCGGTCTACCGTACCCGCACTGCCGGCAGTGGAAGAGGTTGGGGGCTTTTGAACAGTGTCACCGTGCTGCCCTTGGTGGACTGGGGAAAGTGGCTGGGGGAGGCTGCGTCGGCAGCAAAGCCCCGTAGTTAATGGGGTCCCCTGTTCCGTACCCGTCCCGCTTGGGTGGCCTGGGCTAGTTCCTGTTTTCTGGACTGGGTAAAAGGGGTGCCACCTGTTGTAGTGGTGGCATAAAAGGCTAGGTTACTTGGGTGGGAAAGTGGGAGGGCCCGGTCCCGCTCCGGTTAATATAATTGTACCATTGTTAGTATACTTGTAAAACTGTTTATCCTTTTTCAGTTCCTGTTCAATAAATGTCGGTGCCCGGATGGCCCGAGGACGGGCTGTGTTTTACCAAGTGGGTGTGTGACGCCCTGGCAAAACCAGGGTGTCACAGACCTGCAGAAATCCAGCAAAGTTCATGTCATTCTCCTCCTTGGTAACCTGATGCCACACCAGTGCAGCAGGTTAGACACACCCCTCCCCCCAGTGTAAGAGCTAAACTGAGCAGCAGTGGAGGGGCTGGGGCAGAGTGAGTTTGGAGTGTGAAGAGAGCAGACCAGGGGAGGATAGCTCCTGGCTGCTGTGAGGAAGGGAAGTGTGAGGAAGGGGCCCGAGGTAGCCGGTGCAGGGTGGTGGCCCGCTGGTACCCAGGGAAGACCCGGATCATGGCAGGGGAGTGGACTTCCCGTCCCCAACTGAGGAGAGAGAGTGGAGAACAAGAGAGGAGAAAGAGACATCTGGCTGCAGGGCAAAAACAGGGGTCTGCTGCAGTGGGATCTAAACACCATCCATACTGAAGGCTGCGGACACCAGCAATTCCTAGTTTACCAGTGACTCTGTGTGAAATACTTGTGAGTACACCCGTGCCCTCAGGCACCGCATCGCACTGCAGCACTGCGCGCTGCTCCCTGCTTATCCCCCATCGGGCCCCGGGACACACCACCTCTACCCACGGAGGGGTCAACACCTTAAGCTGCTCCCCGCCATCGCTCCCGGGATCCCCCGTCACCAGCAGCAGCGGTGCCCACCATCACCACATCCCGTGGGTGGCGTCATGGACAATCCCCTTTTACAATAACCCCTTTTTACAGTGGAGCCTGGGATCACAGACCGGGTCACGCCACCGTGATACTTACTGAAGTGACCCTTGGCCCGGATCTGAGTACCCCTATCCCTGAGCGACACAATTGCATAACATATTACATGGTGTATTTTCTCCTGTTACCCTTGTGGAGGGTTTCCAATTTTAGGCACATCACAGGCTCTCCAATGCAACATGGCATCCACTAATGATTCCAGACAATTTTCCGTTCAAGAAGTGAAATAGCGCTCCTTCCCTTCTGTGCCCTGCTGTGTGCCCAAACAGTAGTTTTCTATCATATATGGGATGTCGTCAAACTCAGGAAAAATTGCAAAACAAATGGTTCATTTTTTCCTGTTACCCATGGAAAAATGAAAGGTTTAAGATTAAAGCAACATTTTTGTGGTAAAAAATGTATTTTTTAATTTCCGCAGCACAATGTTATAAAACTCTGTGAAGCACCTGGAGATTCAATGTGCTCAACAAACAGTTAGATAAATTCCGAGAGGGATCAAGTTTCTAAAATGGGGTCCCTTCTGGGCGGTTTCTACTGTATAGACACATCACGGTGTTCTATAAAACACAACATGATGTCCACTAATGATTGAAGCCTATTTTGTATTCAAAAAATGAAGTGGCGCTTCTTCCCTTCCAAGCCCTGCTGTGTGTCCAAACAGTAGTTTTTCACCACATATGGGTATTGGCGTACTCAGGAAAAAATGACCACAAATTGTATGGTGCCTTTTCTCTTGTTACCCTAGTGAAAATGAAAGATTTGGGTTTAAAGCAACATTTTTGTGGTAAAAATTTATTTTTTTATTTTCACGGCTCAACGTTATAAAATTGTGTGGAGCACCTGGGGGTTCAAGATGCTCATCTATATAAATTCTATATAAATCTATAGAAATTCCTTGGGGAGTCTAGTTTTCAAAATTTAGTCAAGTCATATGTGGGGGGGTTCCACTGTTTAGGCACATCAGGGGCTCTCAAAATGCAACATGGCGTCCACTATCTATTCCAGACAATTTTGCGCTCTAAAACTCAAATGGTGCTCCTCCCCTTCTGAGCCCTGCTGTGTGTCCAAACAGTAGATTTCTACCACACATGGAGTATTGGTGTACTCAGGAGAAATTGCATAACAAATTGTACAGTGCATTTTGTCATGGTACCCTTGTGAAAATGTAAAATTTGAGGCTAAAATACATTTTTCTGGGAAAAAGTAAAATTTTCATTTCATCCTTCCACATTGCTTTAGTTCCTGGGAAGCACCGAAAGGGTTAATAAACTTCTTGCATATGGTTTTGAGCAGTGTGAGGGGTGCAGTTTTTAGAATGGTGTCATTTTTGGGTATTTTCTATCACCTAGACCTCTCAAAGTCTCTTCAAATGTGATGTGGTTCCTAAAAAAATGGGTTTGTAAATCTTGTTGGGAAAAATGAGAAATTGCTGATAAAATTCGAACCCTTCTAATTTCTTAACAAAAAAAATATGTTTCAAAAATTGCGGTAATGTAAAGTAGATTCGTGGGAAATGTTATTTATTAACTATTTTGGGTGACATAACTCTCTACTTTTAAGGGCATAAAAATTCAAAGTTTAAAAATTGCAAAATATTCTAAATTTTCGGCAAATTTCCGATATTTTCACAAATAAATGCTAAAAATATCGTCCTATATTTACCACTATCATGGAGTACAATATGTCATGAAAAAAACAGAACAGTGGGATCCTTTGAAGCATTCCAGATTTATTAACTCATAAAGTGACACTGTTCAGAAATGAAAAAATTGGCCTGGTCAAGAAGGGGAAAACAGGCTGGTGGGTGAAGGGTTAACAGTACTGGGCTTTGCTCAAGTAAGACTTTTCAACTAGAATATGAGACTTTTTGAAATTTTGTTATTCCATTACATTTTCATAAACTTTAAAATAAGGAAACTTTGATGCGGATCAGGTAACTTGGAGAAAAACTCATTCTGTAGAAAATGTTTCAATGCTTTCCAAATGCTTAATTCATATGCATAACAAAAATATATGGATAACAAAATTTCTTTACATGTAACAACAATTCTGACTTCGGATTTGGAACAAGCACACTTGATTTAGTGTAGAACACATGGTTTTTGCCATTTGGGTTTTGCACTGCAAAGCTGAGTTTTTGACCAAAGTTCTGCAACAAAAAGGCACCTTTTTGAACTGCATAGTGCGGACAAGAAAACCAAATTCCCATAGACTTTGCTTGAAAAGCAGAACACAACCATTTTGGCATTAAACGCTGCAGTTGAAAAAGCAGCAAAAAAGCAGATAAAAAGCAAAGTGCGGACATAGCCTTAGATCCAGGCTTTGCCTTTTTCTTTAGCCATTTTTGAGTGGATTTACAGAAATGTACAGAAAAGAGATATAAAAAAACTACATAGTTTACATTATTTGTCCTTTATAAATGACTATACAGTGGAACTTTGGTTAACGAGAACAATCCATTCTGGGAGTGTGCTTGTTAACCAAGTTACTTGTCAAGCAAAGCAAGATTTCCCATAGGAAATCATTGCAATGCAGACAATTTGTTCCAAAACTTGTTAAATGTCCCATCGTGGTCCCCTATTGTGCCATTCCACACATGTACAAACACGTACAAACACACAAACACACACAAACACACACAAACACGCACACACACATATTATGCTCACCTTACCTTCTGTTCCATCGCCGGCCTCCTGGATCTTGCAGTTCGCTGGTACAGGATGTGTATTGGTTAAACATCGCGACGAGGAAAGAACTTCCGCTGCCAGAGCACTGATGTCAAAGGCATTAGCCGCTTGCCTCTGAGTGGTCAGTGCGCTGCCTTTGAGTAGCGGCTGACAGCGGAAGTTCCTCTCTCATCGCGATGGTTACTGATACACATCCTGTAGCGGCAAACTACAAGAACCGTGAGGCCGGCGATGGAACGGAAGGTAAGGTGAGAATAATATGTGTGTGTGCGTGTTTTCTGTGTTTGTGTGTGTTTGTGCGGACTGTAAGAGCGGGTCAGAGTGCGGTGGATGTACTGAACCAGAAGTGTGTGTGGTAAGTATTTTGCTCGTACGGCAAAGCTTGCTTGTAAAGTGAGTTACAAAATTACAGCAAGCTTTGCTCATTAAGCGGAATACTCGCTAACTGAGTTACTCGTGAACCGAGGTTCCACTGTATGTGATAACTTAGTTATTATTTGAAGATAAAAATAGAACAAAACTGAATATTACCTTATGCTTTGTGTGTCAAGAAACAATATAATTTAAGAGCCATGAGAAGGTTCTGCAGGAATTGTGAAAGCATTTACCACCTACGCATTATAGTTAGATTGAACGTCCATAGAGATTCTTCATGCTCGCTCATGAACAATGCAACCTTTCTTACCATCTCAATATGTTGTCTTTATAAATGAAGCTGTCAAACAACAATTTGCTTAATTAACTGCAAAGTCTCCTAAACACACTAATTGTAAATGTATTTTACGTATTTCCTTATCATTTTCTTCATTATTTAATTTTTTTAGAGAGTTATCCAATTTGATTAAATAACAATAGGCAGTTAGCCAGTGTTAAAGAGAACTGGTTACCAGGTTTTACGCACATAAAGTACAGCCAGCACCTTTAAGCATTTTTTTTTTACAGTATTCTAGTTTGCTGTATGAATTTTCCAAATTCCTTATGCAATGTGCACAGAAATGACCTTTTATTGTAATCACAGAAAGCTCCATCTGGACCAATGGGGATCTCTGTTCTTGATTCAGTACCTCCTCCCTTCTTATGCTCCCTGTCTTCCTTCCCTGCTTTGTGTGGATGACACTTTCTTCGTCATCCACACAGTAGAGCAACGTACTGCACCTCATGGACTGTGAAAGGCCAAAGAATGCCAATGACTCGTAGGTAATGCACATTACAGTGGTTTTCTCTTACTTTGGTAGGGCAGATAGAAGTGTGCTTGTGCAGAAAAGTGGTGGGGAACACTAAGTGGATAACATAGACCACATAATCCACATGAAGGAATGAGAACAGAGATCTTAAGAAGCGAGGAGGAGGCACAGGAGCAAGCCAAAGACGTCAAATGGTCTGGACCATGCCATCTGTGAGTATAATAAAGGGTAATTTTTGTGCCTTGAATAGTTGATTGGGCAAATACATACAGCATTTTAGTATGCTGTATAAGAGGGTGAGATGGTGGGATATGGGGGAAGGTGTATCTTGCTGTACAGATTCATATTTTAAGCTTTGTTCACTGTCCATTATTAGTACTGTCTGTGTACATTGTATTGTTAATAAGTAATCACCCCCTATAGTGCAAGGTTATAGCCTCTTGAGGCGCTTCCATCCCTGGGTGTGGGGGGAGGTGGGCCTAGAGTCCACCTACTGAAAATTTTCTGCTTACCTGGGAGATTCAGGCAGTCTGTGTGGAGAACTTGAAGGGAGAAGGATTGAACCTCTGGGAGAAGCTGGGAGAAACTGGCTCTCAGAGAGCCCTGGACATTTATCGCTTATTGGATTATATTCATATTTCTGGACTAATTTTACCCTGTGTTTTGTGGATTATGTTATGGACCATTTTATTTGCTTAGAATAAATGCTCTTTGGATTGTACAGCCATCTCTCACTCTGTTGATTGTGTGATATGGGAGAAGTACCTCATCACAGAGGGCTTAAAGTTTCTATCTGTACTTTATATTTTAGGATTGCTAGAGTGCCAAATCAGAACCCTTGCTTGACTGCAAAAGACCTTCAGGAAGAGCTAGCAGACTGTGGAATTGTGGTACATTGTTCTACTATTCAGAGACACCTGCAAAAATATGGCATCCATGGAAGAGTCATCAGAAGAAAACCTCTCCTGCATCCTCTCCACAAAATTCAGCATCAGAAGTATGCAGAAGAACATCTAAACAAGCTGGATGCATTTTATAAACAAGTCTTGTGGACTAATGAGGTTAAAATACAACAATTGGCTAAATAATTTGTGTGGAGAAAAAGAATGGCACAGAATTTTAGGAAAAGAATATCTTGCCAACCATTAAGCATGGGGTGGATCAATCATGATTTGGGGTTGTGTTGCAGCCAATGGTACAAGGAACAGGCAGAGGGAGGACTCAATTCAATGAAATTTCAATAAAATCTTGATACAAACATAACACCATCTGTAAAAAAGCTGAAGTTGAAAAGAGGATGGCTTCTACAAATGAATAATGATCCTAAACAGACATCAAAATTCACAGACTACCTCAAAAGGCGCAGGCTGAAGGTTTTACAATGGCTCTCACAGTCCCCTAATCTGAACATAATTGAAAATCTGTGGCTAGACCTAAAACATAAAGTGCATGCAAGACGACCCAGGAATTTCACAGTACTGGAAAACGTTTCCAAAGAAGAATGGATGAAAATCCTTCAAACAAGAATTGAAAGACTCTTGGATGGCTACAAAAAGCATTTACAAGCTGTGCTACTTGCCAAAGGGGGTGCTGCTAGGTACTAACCATGCTCAAACTTTTGCATCAGACCATGTTCTTTTTTTGTTCATTTTAAAATGTAAAAGATGAAAATATTTTTGGAGGGCCTAAAATTCAAAGGAAATGTGTCATCTTTAGCTTCATGCCTTTTTAGAGACCATTTAATCTTCACCTTGTTTAACTGTTCACTATAATAGTAATTTTGACCGTGTGCGCCGAAACTTTTACATACCACTGTATTTACAGCAACTCCAAGAATGTTATTAGACAAAGACAATGAATAATAGAAAGCAAGTGAGAACCATAAACCATTAGAAAAATAAGCAAATGTGAAAGTAAATAGGCATTCAGCACTTGGCAGTAGCTGACCAATTTTTGGCTAAACAGGGAGTGCAGGATAAAAGTAAGCAGTGCCATACCATGATCTTTGGGAGACAGAAGAGACAAATCAACAGCAGTTGAAGAATGGGTTTTAGTACTATTTTTTTACTCTGTTCACCTTGAGTTATAACTAATGATAGGGTGGATTTATTCCCCAGGTTAGTACGATTACAACGATAATATCCTTATATAGGTTTTTAGGTTTAGCTACTATTAGAGAAGAGGAGTGGACTCATGGAAGTTCAGTTTGGGACCCGGACTTGACCTTAACCCCAAAGGAGGTCACTAATTGGGCAGTTTGGGGCTCCGCTGAAATGCAGCCAGCCATAAACAAAACACCTCCAGGAAAATGTGATCATACTGCTGTTACACCCCGTGTGAGCTGCTTAAACACGGAAAATGGCTTGCACTGGGCTAAGCACTGAGCCTACCCTAGTACAGCGATGCTCACACAAGTGGTTTGCATAAATAAAGCACCCCGACTCCGAACCAAACTCTATTTTTTGTAAAGTCTGTGTTTGATACGAACACCGAACACTAATCCTTGGGTTTGCTTATCTCTAGCTACTATCACGCTAATGTGTTTTTTTTTACAAAATAAAGGTTGTTTGTATCACTTTATTTTGAAGGCTATAGTTTTGTTATTTTTCTGCTGACAGAGTCATGTGAGGGCTTGTTTTTTGCAGGATGAGTTGAATTTTTATGTAGCAATTTGGGCTACATTTTTTTTATTGCTTTCTATTCTGCTTTTTGTGAGACATAATCATTAAGAAACAGAAATTCAGGAATTTATTTGTCTGTTTTTTTACACTGTTCACTAGAGATGAGAGAACCTGTCCAAAAAAGGTTTGCCAATTTCAAATTCCGTACGAGCCTTGGCCTGTTCGGCTTGGGCTCACTAATATGAGCACTTTCCCCAAAAGTAGGCAAAATTCGGTTTTATTTAACCCCTTCAGCCCCCGGGCACTTTCCGTTTTTGCGTTTTTGTTTTTTGCTCCTTTTCTTCCGAGAGCCGTAACTTTTTTATTATTCCGTCAATCTTGCCATATGAGGGCTTGTTTTTTGCGGGACGAGTTGTACTTTTAAATGCAACCATAGGTTTTACCATATATTGTACTGGAAAACAGCAAAAAAATTCCAAGTGTGGAAAAACTGCAAAAAAGTGTGATCGCACAATAGTTTTTGGGATGTTTTATTCACCGTGTTCACTATATGATCAAACTGATGTATCTATGTGATGCCTCAGGTCGGTGCGAGTTTGTAGACACCAAACATGTATAGGTTTACTTGTATCTAAGGGGTTAAAAAAAATTCACAAGTTTGTCCAATAAAAGTGGCGCACGTTTTGCGCCATTTTCCAAAACACGTAGCGTTCTTATTTTTGGGATCTATGGCTCAGTGATGGCTTATTATTTGCGTCTCGAGCTGACGTTTATAATGGTACCATTTTTGCGCAGATGCTACGTTTTGATCGCCTGTTATTGCATTTTGCGTAAAACTTGCGTCGACCAAAAAACGTAATGTTAGCGTTTGGAATTTTTTTGACACTACGCCGTTTACCAATCAGATTAATTGATTTTATATTTTGATAGATCGGGCATTTTTGAACGCGGCGATACCAAATATGTGTATATTTATTTATTTTTTAACCCTTTAATTTTCAATGGGGGAAAGGGGGGTGATTTGAACTTTTAGGTTTTTTTTTATTTTTTTTATTTTTTAAAACTTTTTTTTTACTTTTTTTTTATTTTACTAGTCCCCCTAGGGGGCTATAGCAATCAGCAATCCGATCGCTGATTGCTATCTGCTGATCACAGCAATACAGCTGTAAACAGCAGATTCAGTCACTTTGGCTTTCCCTCTGCTCTCGGCCGAGGGAAAACAAAAGTGAAACATCGTAGCAGCAGGCGTCATCACATGACCCTGAGCTACGATGGCAACCACCGATAGTCACCTGATAACACACGTGACTTCCGGTGGGGGCGGCGGTAAGTAACAAACATGGCCGCGCGCATTTAAATCTTGCTGCTAGACTTTGGCAGCAAGATTTAAGGGGTTAATGGCCGCGAGTGGAAGCGATTCCACCCGCGGCTAGCAGGCACACATGTCAGCTGTTGAAAACAGCTGATATGTGTGCTGATCCACGCCGCCTGCCCGCGGCAGGGGGCGGGGCTTAACGGGACACGATCCTGGACGGATAGATCCGTCCAAGGTCGTGAAGGGGTTAATAACTGATCGTGGTTTCCAAAAATGTTTTTCAATACCATGTTATGCTTTTTTGATAGGATTGTGGTGCTGTATGATGAACGGGGGATGTATTTAATGAGTGGAGGGGGTGGAGACTCGGGAGAAGCCAGAGGCGCAGCGCCTTTTTTTTTTTTTTTTTTTCTTTCTTCTCAACCTTATTTGTGGATGTTCCTGCAGCCAATCACGGTGCAGCAAATATCCGCAAGGTTCTGACACAAGGGCTTGTGTCACTGGTTGCTTAAGTCACATGTCCCTTTGCATATTAAATGAGGACATGCAGCGATGGCGCCATTTTGTGAATGTTGAAGATTAGGGAAGGTGGTGCGCCGCTGCTGCTGGTGCTGCTAGACAGCTTAGCTAGGGGTTTAAGGATAGGTAGTTGAGATAAATAGGAGAGCCATAGGTTCATGCAGTGTAGGGAGAGGGGTGTGCCACAAATCGGTATTTCATGATAGAAAAAGGGGATTGCTACTTGTGTGTGCCTGCTAAAGAGTTACCAGTGAACGATTAAAATAGGTATTGTATTTATTACTGCATGCTCAAAATTAGCAGGTGAACCACAATTCTAGGTATTGTTAGTTAGTAGTGCCTGCTGTAAATTTGCTAGTAAACTAGCTAAAAAGATCTTGGAACTTTTGAGAGCCTACTCCAAATTACACATTGAACTACATTTCTAGGCATTGTTAGTTAGTAGTGCCTGCTCTAAATTTGCTAGCGGACTACCTAAATAGGTCTTAGCTAGAGCTGGGTGGAGTCACAAAAACACTGCTCTCTTTTAAAAATAAATCCAGATCCAGTTCAGAATCCACCCCCATATAAGTCTCTGGAGCAGAGTCCAGAGATTAAAAATGGTGGTAGAAGGGATAGAGGAATGGGAGAACGCGCGGTAGACTTCCCAAGGCTCCGGCATGGTTGGACGCTGCTCCCAGGCCTCGCATTCACAGCTTGGGCCGCTAATTACAGTCAGGCACATAGTCAGACATGCCCCCACTCTGACTGCATCCAATCCCAGGCGCCAGGACAGCTGGTGAGCAGGGAAAGCAGTGTAACTGAAGGAGCCCGTACATTTTAGCATCTAGCGTGAGCCTAGAAGGGTTGGGCTCCTTCCACGTTAGTGGGCATGGTGATGTTTCCTCTCGTCCACTATAATCATGCAAAGGGGGCTTTGCCTCTCATGCAAACCCCCTATTTGGTGGTCTCAGCCCCAGCCCTGCGCTTATCTTGGCTGTATATCAAAACAAGAAGAACCGCATGTCACTTTTTTTTTGTTTATATTTTTTTTTTATTTAAATAAATAATTTTAAAAAAATATGTGCAATCCCACCCAATTTTCATACCCAGCCAAGATAAAGCCAGCTCTGGGATGGTATTCTCAGGCTGGAGAGACCCAGCCTAAAAATATCAGCTTCTAGCCGCCCGGAATTATTGCATCCATTAGATGCGACAAGCCCGACGCTTTACCAGCTCTTCCCAATGGCCTTGATATGGTGACAATTTGGGAAATAGCAGGGGTTAATAACACACAGCTGCTACTAAACCCCAGATTAGTAATGGCTGACATCAGTGACACCTGAGTCACTAATCTGTAAGTGAAAATAAATAAACAGAGCCACTGAAAAAATCCTTTATTTGGAATAAAATACAAAAAAACACCCTCTTTCACCACTGTATTAACCCATCAAACACACCTGCAGGTCCGAAGTAATCCAAACGAGATCCCACGGTGATTCAGCTCTGCTACTTCCAAGTCACAGCGAGAGGCCTTAGAACATGACCACCCGCTCTGAGTGCAGAGAATGAATGAGCCGAGATGTGCGATGATGTCACTAGGTTATTTTCAGTAACAGCTGGAAGTTCTCACGGTCCTTCACCTGTGATCTCAGGTAACCTTACCTCAGGTGGAGGTCACTGAGTTCACAGACCTGCCTCTCCTGGCAGAAAACCACAGTTTTTTTGCCAAGAGATGTAGATTTGGTGATGATTTTTTTACACTATATTCCTGCACTCAATCTACGCCTCTTGGCAAAAAAACACTTTTTTTACGTATTTTTTTCCTTGGTTTTTGATGCGTTTTATTTTCCGCAATTTTCTACCAGAAGGTGCACATTTGGTGCTGAAATCGTCTGCACCGGATTTCAGCACCAGATTTCAGCACCAAATTTGCACCTCCTGGGAAAAAAGTTTTTTTTTTTATTTTTGGGCCAAGGGATGCAAATTTGGAGATTAAATTTTAAAACCATATTCCTGCACCCAATCTTCACCTCCTGGGGAAAAAAATGCAGTTTGTAAATGCATTTTTTTTTTGCTGTGGTTTTTGCCGCATTTTTTTGCTGTGGCTTTTTGCACCCATTTTCTACGAGAAGGTGCATATTTGGTGCTGAAATCGTCTGCACCAGATTTGAGGTCACTAATTTAACTGAGGTCAGGCTACCTGCTGTTACAGGTGGAGGACCGTGGAAATCTCCAGCTGTGATAACCTGAGTGACATCATCGCTCATCGTGGCTGTCATTGTCTGTCTGCACTCACAGCGGGCAATCTTGTTCTATGGCGCTCGCTGTGAGATTCGGATGTAGCAGAGCTGCATCGCTGTGGGATCTCATATGGATTACTTCGGACCTGCAGGTGTGTTTGGGGGGTTAATAAAGGCGGGAAAGAGGATGTTTTTTGTCTTTTATTAAAAATAAAGGATTTTTTCAGTGTCTGTGTTTATTTACTTTCATTTACAGATGTGGGTGTAATAGGCACCTGGGTCATCACTAATCTGGGGTTTAGTAGCAGCTATGTGCTGTTATTAACCCCTTACTACCCCGATTGCCATCGCATCTGGGCAATAAAGAAGAACCGGTAAAGCTCCGGGCTTGTCGCATCTAATGGACAATTCCGGGTGGCTAGAGGCTGATATTTTTTGGCTGGGTCTCCCCAGCCTGAGAATATCAGCCCCCAGCTGGTTTTATCATGGCTGAGTATGAAAATTGGAGGAGATCGCACGTCGTTCTTTTTAAATTATTTATTTAAGTTAAAAAAAGCCGCATGTGGTTCCTCTTCTTTTGATACACAGCTGCCAAGATAGGTGCAGGGCTTGGGCTGTAGCCGTAGGGGTTATCTATACTGGGTATCAGAATATGGGGGGGACCCTGCACCAATTGTTTTATTGATTTATTTTTATACTTTGGTACTGACCCACAGACAGCATCTGTCAGTGATTGCAGGCAGACGCTGTCACACAGGCTGTTATGAAGGCTGGGGGCGCATCTGACTGCAACCAATCAGAGAAGACAGGATGACCAGTGGGAAAGCAGGGAAAGCTGTGTGTATGCAATCGCACCACAGGAAGTGAATGTGTGACTCAGAAGCAGTGTGCCGCCATGACACAGAGCCTCGGTAAATATGAAGCGCTCGCTTCATTCTTGTTTTCTTTATTTTTCCTTTATTTTTTTAATTTTTCATGTGCTGAATCCAGATAAAACACCCAGAATCCCGGTCCTGGGCATCTTTGAAACCACGCAAATCCGGACATTTACAGTCTGGGTCCGCTAAGCCCTAGTCTTGGCACTTTTCAGTGCCTGTTCCACATTACGCAGTGTACCAAATTTCTAGGTGTTACTACTTATTACTGCCTGCTCCAAATTAGCCAGTGAACCACATTTCTAGGTATTGTTAGTTAGTAGTGCCTGCTGTATATTTGCTAGTGAACTAGATAAAGAGGTCTTGGCATTTTTCAGTGCCTGCTCCAAATTACACATTGAACCACATTTCTAGGTATTGTTAGTGAGTAGTGCCTGCTGTATATTTGCTAGTGAACTAGCTAAATAGGTCTTGGCACTTTTCAGTGTCTGGCCCAAATTATGCAGTGAACCACATTTCTAGTTCTTAGTACTTTTTAGTGCCTTCACAATATTGCCATCTCAGGCAAGAAATAAATAATTTATCTTTTGTGTCAGGTGTCTGACAGGTGTGGGCATATGGTTGCGAAACAACTGTTTGAAAGGGGAAGGCTACATCAACTATGAGTGGTAAATCATGACAAGGTTGTGGTGGAAGGGTGAACAGGCGGGGTGTTTGAGGTGTACGTGTGAAATGCTCTGCCAGTTTTGCCGTGGTCGCTTTTGCAGTGTGAGCAGAGGCGTTGTCTTGCAGGAACAAGATTCCTTTGGACGGCTTGCTGCGCCTTTTGGCCTTCAGAGCTGCCTTTAATTGGTTCAAAAGTTAAGTGTAATACCATGCATTGATGGTGGAACCCTTTTGAAGGTAGTCCACTAGCAGCACGCCCTCCTTATCCCAGAACACAGACACGATCACCTTAGTGGCTGATTTTTCCACCCTGAACTTCTATGGACTAGGAGAACCACTGTGACTTCACTTTTTTGATAGCTCCTTTTTTGCAGGGTCATACAAATAAATCCAGGTCTCATCCATAGTGACCAGTCAATCCAGGAAGTTCTTATCAGTCTGGAAATGCTGACAAAAGGATCGGGAAGTTTTTACTCGCATGCTTCTCTGATCTGTTGTCAAACATTTGGGGACCCACTTTGCAGATAGCTTCCTCATGTCCACATGTTCATGGATAATGACACAAACACATTCATGGGATATCCCCATGATGTCTGCTATTGCTTTAGCTGAAATTCATCAATTCTCCAGTATGAGGTTGTGTACAGCATCGACAATCTCTGGAACAACAACCACTCTCGGTCATCCAGGACATTCCTCATCATTGGTGCTGAAGTGGCCCATTTTAAATTTGGCAACCCAGTTCTCTTAACTGTGGAATATGAAGGGCATTGATCCCCCAATGTCTGCGACATATCACCATGAATATCCTTCACGGACTTTCCTTGCAGAAACAAGAATGTTATTACTCCTCTGCTCTCAGTTGCTGTGAATATTGTTTTCCCGTGTGCGTAGAACACTTGCCAAAAGCAACAAACACAAAAATTTGAAAACACATATTAGACACATAAGGCTTTCATGTGATGTAACATTCGTTACCATAGAAATAAAAAAGATCACAAAGCCAAAGACTTATCAGCAGTTCCTCATATAGTCGGGGTGAGTGAGAGCCTGTCGGAGGTGAACATGCCTGGTATTTTTGACCCATGTGAGACACTGAGTACACCACATGTTTCTTAATCCAGCATTACATCTTCATCTACACGTCCCTCACAGTCCACCATTCGGACATCTACACCTTACTCCATCATCTATCCCAGTTTTGGTTATGTAAAAGATTATTTCTTCCAGCACATGCCAAAGCCAAGAGCTTGAACTTCACCTAAATTGCTGGCCATGGCAATGCTGCCTTTCTGCTTGGTGGATACAGATGATTCCGACACCTGATGGCCATTGCAGTCCCCCAGTACCACTTGCCCAGTAGCCATTACTTCTTTAATAAAGGTGTGTTTGCGCTACACCATCATGTCACAGACATTACCTTTTCCTTGAAAAACTCTGTGTGCCCAAGGGAGCATCTCACCACTGATATCTTGATAAGCAAGCATGGCCAGGGGTGTAACATCTCATTGACTCGGCACTGAGTTACTCTGGTGGCTGCAGGGGCAGGCGGGGAAGGGACTGTTTCCCAATTCTTGAAATTCCCAAAGCTTGCGGGAAAAACTACTGGACCTACTGCTTCCTCCACTGCTTCTGTTTCCTCCATCTCCTCTAGGGCCTCCACCTGTGCCCTCAACCTCTCCCTTAATGTAACACGCGTTCCAAGAATGCAGAGAGAATCCCCCACCTTTGTACAGCTCAGCCAGGGCTCAATGCAATCAGGCAGTGCTGAAATTAATATGCATTGGAGAAGCAAGTCACAAAGCTGCAGAGTTGTGGACTGCTTACTGGGCCGAGTTTAATAAATGGCTGTCTTCACTGAATAATGGTGCAAACCTGTTGGCGGCCCTATGCCTGCGCCACATCACACATGTGCCCTGCTGGGGAACATAAGAAAAGCTGTTTTTTTACGTTATATAGATCGGTCTTATATACAGTATTCTAGAAATCTTTATACAAGGGCTTACAGGGGGTGGCTACAGCTTATAGGGGACAAAGCTGATGACAGGTTCCCTGTAAGGCGCATTTTGGTCCACATGAGGTCAGGGAATGGATAACATCCTCAGAATGGCATTCAGGATAGCTGGAGCTCCACTGCAACACAGCTGCTCAGTGCATGAGCATAACCACACACCCATTGTTTGGATTTTGAATTTTTTTACTCCATATATATAAATTATAAATACTATATACAGCAATACTGTGATAGAAAGGAGGAACTGGAGCAAATTGCTGAATGAATAATCAAAATTTATTTAAGACAAAATCGTCAAAGTGCACAATGCAGTACATAATAACACATTATTTTGAGACATAAAAAGAGGATGGGGGACATGATGTATACAAAACAAATGCCGGGTACGGACGGAGGAAAAATGCTCTCAATATGGGGGCTCACATTAGCCTGACACAGAGAGTGAAAGGAATACACCAGGTAGAAGACAAGAAATCCCTAGGCAGTTGTATAACCCCCTTAACAGGGGTAAACCCTGTGGAGAAACAGACCATACATAAGGTATTGATAGGAAATCCCTGAGCAATTTAAGTATGCCTATTAACAGGGGTAAACTCTGTAGGAGAGTAAGCTTACATCAGGTAAAAATCAGGAGGTTCCTAAACAGTATATGTATGCCTGTTAACAGGGGTAAACCCTGTGGAGAAATAAACCATGTACCAGGTATCAATCAGGGAATCCCTAAATAGTTTGTATGTGTCTATTAACAGCAGTAAACCATGTGGGAGAGTAAGCCTACACCAGGTAAGAGTCAAAAAGTCTCCAAACAGTTTATGTATGCCCGTTAACAGGGGTAAATCTTGTGAAATATAAAATACATAGAGTAAGGATCAAAGATTCCAAAACAGTTAAGTATACCTGTTAACAGGGGGAAAGAGACCTATGGGAACATAACCCAGGGATAAATTATTGCACCTGGAGGGGATCAGGTGTCTGGCAGGAGCATGGCAAAGTGCCCATTACAGGAGGCATTTACTTGAGTCCGGTGGCGGGAGGCCCGACGTACATTTCGCGGCACTCTAGTGAATCACTGGTCATCATGGGGGAACGTAGGAAGTGGCTGTGCTATTGCTGTATATAGTACAATCCAATGATTTTTAAAGTCAAGTCCCCCAAAGAAACTTCAAATTACATTAAAAAATAAAACAATGCTTTTAAAAATCTGGAAAAAAATATAACTGTTCAAATCACTTTAAAATTAAAAAAAATGAATAAATAAAAAATACACATATGTGGTATTGCTACGTTTGTAAAAGTCCTGTTTATCAAAATGTGAAATTAATTAACCCAATTTTTTAACTTTTACAGCTCTCTGAAAATAGCGATCCAAGCGATTGTTTTTTCACCACATAATTAAAAAAAACAAACAAACAACTTTGCATATTTGGTATAGTCTTAACCTCTTCACAGCATATGATGTATGTTTACGTCACATGTCGTTTCCTTGCCTTTGATGCGGGCTCGCATGCCGATGCATTGTTCTGTATAGCAGAAGTGATGATTGCAGCTTGAAGTCCCCTAAGGGGACTAGTAAAATCAGTTGAAAGTAAAAAAAAAATTATAAAAAATATCAAAAAATAAAAATCTCAAAAGTTGAAATTGCCTTACATTTGCTCCAATGAAAATAAAACAAATAAAAAAATACACATATGTAGTATTGCTACATTCATAAGTGTCTGATCTATCAAAATCTAAAATAAATTAATAAGATCGGTAAACAACATAAGGAAAAAAAATTAAAAACACCAGAATTATGTGTTTTTGGCCACCACAACATTGCAAAAAAAATACAATAAGAGGCGATCAAAACATCAAAAAATAAAAATGTTATGATTCTCAGATCATGGCACCAAAAGCTAATTTATTATTATTTTTTTTTACAAACTTTGAATTTTTTTTACCATTTAAATCCATTTTTTTTACGTTTGGTATCTTTGTACTCGTACTGCCCTGTAGAATCATATAGCCAGATCAATTTTACCATGTAGTGAAAATGATAAATAAAAAAATCATTTGTGGAATTACACTTCTTTTGCAATGTACTTTGTGTTGTTTTCCTATTTTCCAGTATACTACATGGTACAATAAATGGTGTCATTCAAAAGAACAGCTCGTCTCACAAAAAACAGGACCTCAAATGGCTATATGGACATAAAAATAAAAAAGTTATGACTCTTGGAAGACGGGGAGGAAAAAGCGAAAGCGCAGAGATAATTCCACCCCTGACGTAGGCATCCGCCGAAACTGACGTCCGTCGGGTGGGGGGCATCCGGTGTGTTGCGGTGAGGCGTCCCTTTGGTAAGTAGCATATATTGTACCATTGGTGTTATTGTTATTGTTGGATCTGCTGTCCTGACCGCGGAGGGCCTCTGTTGATCCCTATTCAATTAATGATACAGTGACCATACTTTACTTGGGTATATGAGTATAATTGTGAAGATATTATTGATAGGTATCTCCAGACACTCTCCATTATTTTTGTATAGTGGGTATCACCGGATTGTGCACCCCTCTTGTATGTTTGTTCTCTATACCTTGCACCTGTGTTTCAATAAAAATCTTTAATTGCATAGGATGTTTGATCGCCTTCTTTCTTTCTTGGTTTTGGGTTACATGTTGGTGCGATTTATCCATGGTCCTTATGTACCACACACCAGTTCTAATATTGCACTGTGCAAATAGGTTATGATTACCATGGTGGAGTGGGTGTTAAAAAGTACTTTTATAACACATGTTCTGGCTACTTAAAAAATGCATATGCACTTCTCTCTCCGCCCATAATCCCGTCCACCTCTTTCCACTGAAGCCGGTGCTGAGAGGTGGGCGGGCTTATGGGTGGGGATAGCAGTAATAGCAGCACAGTGATCACCCACCCTCGGCTTTGTGTATCTGCTGGGCGATTGTCTGCTGCTATTAAAGAGAGCGATTTCACTGCTCTCCTGCCCATCTGGAAGTCAGTGGATCCCCCGCTGGGCCCCTGGCAGCCTCTCCTCCTGTATATAGCACAGATGCTGTATGTTCCATGTAAATTCTGCCCCTCCCATCCATCAGAAGAGGGGAGAAAGCTGATCATTGCCTCCTCCTCAGCACAGCCAGCCCCGCCCACACGAGTAAGCCCTGCCCACTGGCAATAAGCCCCGCTCACAGGCACGGACTTCCTGTGGAGGCCTGTATTGTCTGTGCTGCAGAAATAGATGACACTTCTGTGGAGAGTGTATCCCTCCCTCCGGCATGTCATCGCTCTGTAGTCGGCACTAGCAGGAGCAAAGGATCCAGAGGACAAAATGGAGCTGAAGTGAGTACTGGAGCTTCCTGAATGATTTATTTAGCCTCACTGCCCTCTTCTATCCTCATATTTACCCCTCAGAGATGCACTCTCTTGCACCCTCCCCACTCCTCTCTTCTCTCCTTCACCTATCCTCCTATTTGCCTTCCACAGATGTACTCTCCTGCCCCTCTCCCACTTCCCTCTTACCTCCTTCCCCTATCCTCCTATTTGCCCCTCACAGGTGCACTTTCCTGCCCCTCCCTCACTCCTCTCTTCCCTCCTTCACCTATCCTCCTATTTGTCCCTCACAGATGCACTCTCTTGCTCCCTCCCCACTCCCCTCTTCTCTCCTTCACCTATCCTCCTAGTTGCCCCTCACAGATGCACTCTCTTGCCCCCTCCCCACTCCCCTCTTCTCTCCTTCACCTATCCTCCTATTTGCCCCTCACAGATGCACTATCCTGCCCCTCCCCAACTCTCCTCTTCTCTCCTTCACCTATCCTTCTATTTGCCCCTCAAAGATGCACTCTTCTGCCCCTCCCCCACTCCCCTCTTCCCTCCGTCACCTATTCTCCTATTTGCTCTCACAGATGCTTTCTCTTGCCCCTCCTGCCGCTCCCCACTCCCCTCTTTCCTCCTTCACCGATCCTCCTATTGGCCCCTCACAGATGCACTCTCCTGCCCCTCCCATACTCCCCTCTTCCCTCTTTCACCTATCCTCCTATTTGCCCTCACAGATGCTCTCTCTTGCCCCCTCCTCACTCACCTCCTTTCTCCTTCACCTATCCTCCTATTTTCCCCTCACAGTTGCACTCTCTTGCCCCCTCCCCACTCACCTCTTCTCTCCTTCACCTATCCTCCTATTTGCCCCTCACAGATGCACTCTCCTGCCCCTCCTCCACAACCATCTTCCCTCCTTCATCTATCCTCCTATTTGCCCCTCACAGATGATTTCTCTTTCCCCCTCCCCACTCCCCTCTTTTCTCCATCACCTATCCTTCTATTTGCCCCTCACAGCTGCACTATCTTGCCCTCTTCCCACTCTCCTCTTCTCTCCTTCACCTATCCTCCTATTTTCCCCTCACAGATGCACTCTCCTGCCCCTCCCCCACTCCACTCTTCCCTCCTTCACCTATGCTCCTATTTGCCCTCACAGATGCTTTCTCTTGCTCCCTCCCCATTCCCCTCTTTTCTCCTTCACCTATCCTCCTATTTGCCCCTCACAGATGCACTCTCCTGCCCCTCCCCCACTCCCCTCTTCACTCCCCTCTTCCCTCTTTCACCTATCCTCCTATTTGTCCTCACAAATGCACTCTCCTGCCCCTCCCCCACTCCCCTCTTCCACCTATCCTCCTATTTGTCCTCACAAATGCACTCTCCTGCCCCCTCCCCCACTGACTTGTAGCTGATGATGCCTCATTGTTGTCCTGTGATGGTGGCCCAGCCTCCTCATCTTCATGGTTTGCTGCCAGACATCCAATTTTCTTATTTCTTTGTGTATACAGTGTGTTTAAAAATGCAGACATATACAATATATAACATAAATATATAACAAATATAGTGTGCATGTCTGCATTTGTGTTAATAAGTGACTGTGTACATGCGACATTTTAGTGATAAAATTCAGATATTAAAAAGCATAAATAATACTAAAAGCACCAAAAAAAACTCTAAAAAATGGCAAAACTCGTGTAACATTAAAACAAACAACTACCATTTTTATATGCAAAATGAATAAATATATAATGTTATTTTTGGCACAAATATGCACAGAAAAAAAGGTGAATGGGGCAATATACAACTACAGTAACATATACGAGGATGGGGGACAAAGATACAAGCATGGGATGGGAAAACTGGATGCTGAGGGAATAAGGCTCTTTCCCTAGGGACCCAGCTTATGGATGCTTTGCTATACATTTGTGCCTGAACCCCACTTTCCCATGCTCTACTAAACATCTTTCCCTCAACACCCAGCTTATCCATGTTCTATAACACATCTTTCCCTCAACGTGCAGCTTTCCCATGTTCTGCTATACATCTTTCCTTCAGTACCCAGCTTTCCCATGCTCTGATATCAAGGGCAAGTTGTGTGCCAAGGAAAAGATGTACTGTAGAGAATCAGAAAACTGGATGCTGAGGTAAAGATGCATAACAGAACATCAGAAAGCTGGGTGCTAAGGGAAAGATGTATAGCAAAACATGGGAAAGCTGGGTGCTAAAGGAAAGAGGGATATCAGAGCATGGGAAAACTGGGTGCTGAGGAAAATATGTATAGGAGACCATGGGAAGGCAGGGTGCTGAGGGAAAGATCCGAGTGTCAGCATAATTATCCTGTACTCCGAGCTGGGAGATCAATAATATGTTGAGCTATTAAAGTGAACCTGTCATTTCCCCAATGCTCCCTGAACCTGAACACGAGTGGTTCTGGGTCCATATTGCTAATCCCTTCCTAAATGTCCCAGCATCTAGTAGCATAGATAAGGAGATCTTTAGAAAAAGTATTTCTGCTAATGATCGCAGGGACTCGTCGCAAAGACGTTACTTCCTCTGACTAGTCTGCCCTTTTAGCATGTTAGCATGCTCACAAGGGTGTGCTAACAGGCTATTCAATGCCCATTGCCCAGCGCCTGTGGGTGTGCTAACATGCTAAGTGGGCGAACTAGTCGAGGGAGATAACACCCTTGTTACTATTCCCTGCGATCATTAGTATATCATATGGAATCTTTAGAAATAGTTTTTCTAAAGATCTCCTTATCTATGCTACTAGATGTAGGGACAGTTAGGCAGGGATTAGCAATAAGCACCCAGAACTGCTCATGGTTCTGGGTGCAAATTGGACATAACCGGTCCCCTTTAAGGGTGTGTGCATACATTAGTATTTGCAGAAGTTTGGTTTTTTTTGTGGGGTTATTTTGCGTTTCCCTTCCCCCCTAAATGCTGCAAAAATGTTGAAAGAATTAATATGCTGAAACTGCTTCAACTCTGCAAAGAAAAAATCAGAAGCACGTACATGAGATTTCAGAAGTCTCCTTCACTTTGCTGGTACTGTCAAATGCTGAGTTTTTTAAGCAGAAAAAAAGCATCAAAAACGCAACGTGTGAATAAACCCTAAAGCTTTTGCAATATGCCATTCCCTTCAACCTATTTCTAGAAAATTATTGCATCTTTAAACCATACTTTCTTCCTATTCATGTGATGATTCAAACATTCAAAAAAAGCCTACATTATTAAATATATTTTCATCTGCTTTTAATATGTCCTGTAGAAATAGAGGGGAATAAGAAGCAGACACATTCGGTGCTGAAAGACACAATCATTAAAATAGATTGGAAAAAAGAAGCAGATCTGTATTTTCCAGTGGAGCATCTTTTCTATAAATACTCGGACCGCCAGAGGCATTCTAGCCACTTTGCAGACTGTCAGTGCCATAAAGATGAATAAGCTTTAAAACTCAAGCTCAGGGAGCAAGTGCTTGAAATATTCATTGAAGATTCATTTTAAAGGTTAATTCTCGCATGTGCTAAATAATAAGTCAGAACATACATATCAGAGCATGAAACGATTATGTGGCAAATGATTATTAAGGATTTATAACACATCCCATGTTTCAGAACCAAGAATGTTCATATTCCAATGTTGAAATATTCCTATGTGACACAAAATAGACAAAGCCATTGAGCCAATACAATAGTCATGCCCCATTTATGTAAAAATGACTTTCCTTTGAGCTTAAATACAAAAATAACCCTAAGTTTCCTTTGCAGGGTTTGGGGCTCTTCCTCATCTGGCACAGGTATGAAAATGGTACCCCTGAATCTGTTGGCACATCCTGATTACAGAAATGCCAGTCTCATACATGTGTAGTGAATAGTTTGCTTATAACTGTCATATTTCAGTTTAGCTTTGTTCTTTCCAGAGCATATGTTCAGCCAAGATACCAGGTTCAGTGTGTCTATGAGAATGGCTATTGTCACATCAGGGGTTCTGATAATGCAGGGATAACTACAAAGGTGATAGAATGCTGGGAGAAATTGGATTCACACTTGGGACCTGATGGGAGGTGGGACGAGTGATGAAGCAGAGCTGATCTATTAATATGTGTAACATTCATGACATGTGGGTATTGTGAATGAAGTGACTTGTTCTTTGTAGTGAGTTCCAGAGAATTGGTGCAGCTTGTGAGAAGTCTTGAAGGCGGGAGTTGGAGGTTCGGATTATAGAGGATGTCAGTCTTTGGTCATTAGCGGAACTGATAAACAAAGAAGAGGAAGAGGATGTAGGATGGTGCAGAACTGTGGAGAGATTTGTGGGTCAGAGTCAAATTTACATTGTACTCTGTAGCGGATGGACAACCAGTGCAATGACTGGCACAGGGTAGAGGCATTGGTGTAGTTGTTGAAGAGGAATATGAATCTGGCTGCTGCATTTGGGAGCAAACGTTATATTATCTCTGTCCAGTAAGGATGAAAAAAAAAACAGGTGGCACTCATCCTTAGTAAAAAAACCTTGTTTATTTCATCCAAAAATTAAAATCACAGGGGAGGGATACCGGACACATCTCGGACGGCAGTGACCGTTTCCCACACAGCGGCGTCTCATTGCCTGACAGAACCCGACAAGGCGTCACTGTGCGCGAAATGGTCACCATTGTCCGAGACATCTCTAGCATCCCTCCCCTGTGATTTTAATTTTTTGGATGAAATAAAGAAGGTTTTTTACTACGGGTGAGTGCCACCTGTTTTCTTTTCTTCCTCACTGGATATGGATGTGTGGGCTCACAGTTACGTCGAGCACCGCCCGGTTCTGATGTTGATACATAATAGACTTTACTTTTTAAATGTAGCTAGGTATGTGGTCTCTGGTGCCGGACAGATTCTTGCTCTATAATCTCTATTGCGTACTACTGTGCACATACAGATTACATAACTATCATGTAGTAGTAAAGGCTTTTATATTTCCAGAGTCAAGCACTTTATGTTTAATTAATTCATATTTAAGGTGTCAATAGTTAAGATATTTTATTCAAAAATATGCAAATGTTACCAGTAAAAATATGCTGACAATGGAGGTACTTGCGTATTATCGCTCTTAGATGTTGATGTATAGTGTCTGTTGCCAAGCAACACAGTTCAAACAGTATCCTGCTTCTTTCAGCAATATCTATTAAACCGTGAGAAAAATACAAGCTTGTCTTTAAATAGACTGTTCTCAACGTATTACTTTATTCATGTTGTGAAATGAACTATACTGAGCTTCTTGGCATGAAACTGTTCAACAAGCATTTTTTTCTTATGTTAAAATAAGCATGAGTTCATTTATTTCTATTGTTCTGATCCAATAACAACACCAACAATTAAAGCAAAGAACGTGTTAGGCTATGTTCACACACAGCGGTCACACTTAAGCTGAAACCGCAGTACCCTTGTGCCGCTGCAGTTTATCCACTGTTTCACTGCCCAATCACTTAATACTGCAGAAAAAGAGCTATATCACGCACAAGATTAAGTGACTGTCTCCTGAAACTGTGGGATGAGCACAGTGGCACAGGGCTGATATGGTATTTAGCTGCAGCGTGACGGCTGTGGGTGAACCTAGGTTGCCAACCATATTTAAATTAATAGACGGTCCGCAAAAAAAAGGTGTTTAATTCAGACATCCACAGTGTTCTTCTAGAAGAAGCATGATTCGTGATTTATTTTTCCCCCAATAGTTCGTAGTACCGTGGATGTCTTGACTTATGCAGTGCAAACACTTTACAAAGCCTCTACCAATCACTTGCAGAGAATTAGAAGGGGAGAAGGAATCTTTGTGTCTGCTGATCCATTCCTCTAGCAGGAGGAGACACTGTGGACATAGTAGCGCAAAATAGGGTCTTATCCGGTAACACACAGTAGGTAAGTGCAACTGAATACACTTACCTGGCAGGGTTGTGAAAGTTACAACTCCTTTTACAGCATAGGAATGGTAATAGCAGCAGTCCCGAGATTTTCAGAATAGAGCTAAAAAGAAGGAATCGGGTTTTTGTGCCGCGCTATCACCAGGATGCGATGTTGATTAAATATTCTCTTTATTCATGCAAAGGTCAAGTCAACGCGTTTCTGAGGTTGCAGCCTCCTTCATCAGGACATCAGAGAAAATCAATCAATGATTTTCTCTGATGTCCTGATGAATGAGGCTGAAGTTGAAGGAGCATGAAGTTCAGAAACGCGTTGACTTGGCCTGTGCATGAATAAAAAAAATATTTAATCAACATCGCATCCTGGTCAGTGCGGCACAAAAACCTGATTCCTTCTTTTTCGCTTGATCCATTCCACAGCAGTGGCTTCAATTACAGGTATTTCCGTCAATCAGTGACCATTCCATCCCAAACTCATTCCACAAGCAAGGTACTGTGGAGCCATGTATCATCCAAATACAATGTAGCATGGTCTCCACATTCAATAAATTCTACACACAAAGCTCGACACTAAATTTATTCCTCAGCATTAAAATTGCAATACCAAGACTGAAAAATTGTGACATTATTGAAAACAAGGATTCATAGAAATGTTAATGACATGCAAATGCTGAAAAAATGGAAACATTTTCAAAACATCTCGATTTCTTCAGTAATAAGTATATGCATAATGCACAGAAATACATGCACTTACATGCCTTGTCACGCGATCAATGAGGTTATCATTGGTTGTCTGAGGAATGTTCTTCCACGACAAAATATTTGGAAATGGAAATGCAAATCATCAAGATCCACTGGCAGCACCCTCTTTACTTGCTGAACAATGACATCTCAGATGTGCTCGATGGAAGACTAGTCAGGAGACAATCCCCCCAGGCTGCATGTTAGTCATTTTCATTTGAACAGCTTACATGACCTACATAATTGCGCCACCTTGGCCTGCAATGACTCCAGACTTATCTACCATTGAGGTATTCTGGGATGTTTTTGGTCAGCAATTGCAAAGGGAGCTGCTACTAGAGTACCTTGATGATATGTGTGCCCAAATACATTCAGTATGGCAAAATAGTCCTAAGGCAAGCTTTAATAACAAGTGGATGTATTTCTTCACGTGGCACTCATATTCAATACTGAATAAATCAATATGCTTTGAAAATGTTCTTCCTATTTTTTCATTAATTGCTTAACAGTAACATGTCTACCCATCTTGTGATTTATATAACTTAACTTTTTCTTCTTAATGTTGAAGAGCGTACAATAAATTTGAAACATATTGGCCAGGTCCAGGGAAAATCCCTTTCTTTTTCTAATATGACTTAATAAGTAGTTGTTCTTAACTATATATTTTTTTCCTTTTTGACCGTTTTGCTGGAATTTTTCCACTATATGGTTGTAATTCTAAGAATATATATATATATATATATATATATATATACTTCACAGTAGCACTTCATCTATCCTGTATATTGGGTGTAATACTCAGTATACAGTATATATTATTTTGTATGTATACACTATGATTTGCCAGATATGTCTCAATTACTCTACGAATTTTGGTACTTTTTCTTGTGGTATGCACTCTGACCTTGCCTTGGCTTGTTCTTTAACTGTTTGCCTATAGTGATATCTCTCTGATTGTGACCAATATCACTGTCTATGGATTTATCTCCTGATTTTGTTAATCCAGTTGACTCTGCTTCTTAAAATAGTCTTGCCTCGGGTTCGTTCATCTGACCAGCATCTACTTCATGGATGCCACCCTGGAGACTCCTCAGTAACTACATATTCCCGTATAGAGATTAAAGATTGAATGTTGTGGTTATTTTGGAATCTTCTAGATAGTGTGGATCTAAGTCTTTCCAAAGTCTTCTTTGTCTGATGGACACATACAGACTTTAAATCAAACAAGAACAATTTTACCTGCTACAAACGTGATGCATAGCCAGACACGAACTTCTGGCAGCGTTCCTGAGGAAACAGACTATTCCCTCTGAACAATGCCCTTCAGTTCACTACTATTCTTGAGTTGTGAAGAGTAACCCAGAAGGTTAAGAGAAGAGATAATTGCCTTGTATAAACAAGAAAAAGTATATAAAAAGATAGCAAATGCATTGAATGTTCATAGAACTATAGTTGGAAAAATAGTTCACAGATGTTAAAGAAAAACTGGCTACACTGTATGATGTGGCAGAAAGAGGGCATTATCAGTGCCTGCAAACAGGTACCTAAGAAGGCTGAGGGACTGTAAAAGACCTGCAGCAAGACCTAGTTTAAACAGTAAGCCACATTCTAAATACTGAAGGTCTGCATGCAAAAACTTCATGTCTCTAACATACTCAAAACCAAATACTGTAAATAAAGCACAAACGTTTTAGGTGTCTGTTTTGTGGAGTGATAAAACAAACTTGGACCTTTTTTAGGCCTATGGATCAGCTGTATGTCTGAAGTAAGAAGAATGAAACATAAGTTGAAAAGAACTCCATGCTTACAGTGCAGCATGACAGTGGCTCTGTTATGCTTAGGGTCTGCTTTACTTCTGGCACTGGTAAATCTTCAGCCTGTGGAAGGAAAGATGGATTCAAACAACTATTATGACATTAGAAGAAAACAACATGGTTTCTGTGATGAAGTTTTGATGTCATTAGACCATTCAACCAGACAATAATGGCAAGCATACCTTAAGGTCTACCAAGGAATATTCTGGAGTAGTCATCAAAGTCACCTGGCTTGAGCTCCATAGAAAATCTTGATTGGAATTTGAAGAAAGTGGTGTTAGTGCACAAACTGAAGAATATTAATGATCATTGTCAGAATTTGGTGTCTGGCTATACACCATGTTTGCAGCAAGTCATAATAGCCAAAGGGTGCTCAAGGTACTAATGATGCTTATGAAGGGAATTTAATATTTATGAGACTGCAGCAGACATTAAAGGGGCATAATGGGTTGAATTTAGAGAAAGCACTTGTTCTATTAGTTGTGTTGAGATTTTTAATTTGTACTTGTTTGATTTGTTTACACTGATAATGAGCGAACCAGTGGATATTCGGTTTCGCAGAACCAGCATGGACCTAAAAAAAAACTCGGGTTCAGCAGACTAACTTGAACCCGGACAATGAACCCGGACAATGAACCCTATACACATCAATGAGGAGCCAAAGTTCTGGGCTGTAAAAATAGTCATAGTAAGGGCTAGGGGGCTGCAAAAGGAATCTAAAGGGGGGTAAGAGCATGCCAATTGCCCTGCAAACAAATGTGGATAGGTAAGTGACTTAAAGGGCTTCTTTCACCATAGCAATTATAATTACATAGCAAGAAAATACAGAACCTAAAGATTTTAACACTGATCCCACAGAGATGGATTTCAGAGATTCTCCACAGCCCAACAATTTACAAAAAGGAATAGATAAATACTACCGTGCTACCTAATGGGGAGAGGGTTTAGATGGATCTAGATATGTTATGTATGTAAAAAAAGGGTTCAGAAATACATCTATGTAAAAACATTATATACATTTTATTTAGTATATAAAATAAATATATTTAAAAAATCAGAAGGCAGCATCAAGATCCAGGTATCTGGGCACGGATCATTAAGTTGCGCGATAGTATTTATCTATTTCTGTTAGTGTCTTCTACTCTTAACAGGGGATACGCACACCCTGTTTACTACCAGCGGCTTCCTATTAACAGCCCGAGCTGTCGTTCTAGAGACCAGGATTCCTTCTCACCAGGATATTAAAACATTAATGCCGTGTTACACTTGCCTGACATATCTGTTTCTCGAGCACTAGTGTCCAATTAATTCATTTAAAAAAAGGCTCTTATAGAGCCTGTATTCCCAGTTCACCCACACAGTCAAGATTGCCAGACTTCCCCACGGAGCAATAAGTTTAACCAATTTCCCCTATATAGCCTGTATTCCCAGTTGCCCCACACAGCCAAGTTTGCCAAAGTTTACCCACAGAGAGTAAGTTTAAAATGTGGCCTCAACAGAGTCTCTTTTAACAGTTTCCCCACACAGCCAAAATTGCAAGACTTCCCCAACAGAGCAAGAAGTTTAACAAATTTGCCCTATGTAGCCTGTATTCCCAGTTCCCCACAGAACAAAATTGACAAGAGTTCCACCACAAATCACCGAATTGTAAAAAAGGCCCCTAGACAACCTCCAGGTTAACTGTCACAGCCAAGATTGCCTGAAATCCACCAAACAGCACCCAATTAAAACATAGATGGCCCACTAAACCCCAGCCAACACAGTGCTCAAAAGCTAGAAGTTATAGGTGCCTGACTTGTTGAGGTTCCCACTGCTTTGTGCATTTTCAAGTGGGTGATGTTTAGAGAGGAGCGAATTTGTTTGAAAAAAAGGTCGCCAATCTCAAATTCGGCATGAGCCTTGGCTCGTTTGGGTGGGGATTGGATTAAAAAAAATTGGTTTTGCTTGGTAACTGCTTGCATTTACACTATTGCACAAACCAAGTATTGGCATGGCTATGTTGGTCAGGGAAATAACTATAAAAATAGAAGTAAAATAGTTGAAGCAGGACATGCTTACCAGTCTCTGCACGGCTGTAACACTACTTCCAGGTCCGCTCATTAAGCCTCACACATATTTGCTGCTTCCCTCGCCTACCGACAGGTCTGACACTTGGGATTGGTTGCAGTCAGGCCCTGCCCCCACCACGTGTGACAGTGTCTCTAATTTTCTTGGAATCACACAAGCTGTCTGTGTACCTATAGTGTAAAAATAAATAAATAAATGAATAAATTGGCATAGGGTGCACCCTTATTATGATTCTCAGTGCAGATAAAGCATACGGCTACAGACTGCAGCCCCCAGCCGTGTGATTATCTTGGCTGTGTATCAAAATAAGAGCAACCCTGCGTGGCTTTTTGAAAAAGCGTTTTTTTTTTTGCCGAGAGATGCAGATTTGGTGCTAAAATTTATGCACCAAATTCCTGCGCCAGATCTCCATCTTGGCAAAAAAAAAGCATCTAAACACGATATGATTTTGATGCGCTATTGATGTGTTTCTTTCCAATAGATGCAGATTTGGTGCAGGAATTTGTTGTATAAATTTGTGCATATTTTCCAAGAGATACAGATTTGGTGCTGAAACTTATACACCATATTCCTCCATCAAATTTGCATCTTCAGGCAAAAAAAAGGATCTAAACACAATACAGTTTTGATGCGATATTGATACAATTTTTTCCAAGATATGCAGTTTGGTGCAGGAGTTTGGTGCATAAATTTCAGCACCAAATCTGCATCTCTAAAAAATGGTGGTTTTCTTTTAAGAGATGCAGGTCTGATTGAACACCGTTCACCTGAGGTGAGATCCCTGAGTTAACTTAGTTCACCTAAGGTGAGTTTTCCTGTGGTCACACTTGGGGTACCGTGGGAACCTCCAGATGTGACAGCACATAATCTCAGTGATGTTACTGCTGCAGCTCAGTTAAGGGTGCTTTACAAGGTGCGACATCTCTACCGATATATCGTCGGGGTCACGCCGTTAGTGACACACATCCTGCGCCGGTAGCGACATCGCAGCGTGTGACACCAAGGAGCGACGATCAATGATTGCAAAATCGTTCAAAAACGGTGATCGTTGACACGTCGCTCCTCTCCTTAATATCGCTGCTGCCACAAGAACGATGTTGTTCGTCTTTCCTGTGGTACCACACATCGCTGTGTGTGACACCGCAGGGACGAACATCTCCTTACCTGCGTCCACCAGCAATGCGGAAGGAAGGAGGTGGGCGGGATGTTACGTCCCACTCATCTTCGCCCCTCCGTTTCTATTGGCCAGCCGCTTAGTGACGCTGCAGTGACGTCGCTATGACGCCGAACGCATCTCCCCCTTAAGGGAGGGATTGTTCAGCGGTCACAGCAACGTCGCTGACAATGTATGTGCGTGTGACGCTGCCATAACGATAATGTTTGCTACGGCAGCGAGCACCAAATGTCGCACGAACGATGGGGGCGGGTGCTATCACGCTCGACATCGCTAGCAATTGCTAGCGATGTCGCAGCGTGTAAAACACCCTTAAGTCTCTGCCTGCAGCCGCAGCAGGCTTCATGTATATGAAGTGAAAGCTGCACACCAAATTCAAAGAAATATGAACAAGCATAACTGCTTTATAATACATAAGGAATGAAAAATACAATTAGCCATATGAAAAATTGAAAAAATTGAAATGTGACATTACATAACTGCTGAGGATTATTTGAAAAAAGAGATATTTAGCTAATGTATTGATAATCTCTTATGGTAATATGGTAATCTCTTATTGATGGTGTCCCTAACCAAATGTTACCTCTATAAGCAGTTAAAACCTGCTTTCTGTCTGACAACCCAGTCCCGCCCTTTAGCCATGTTTGTTCAATTTCCTATATAGTCAGGTCCCTTGCTTCCCATACACAAGCAGGTTTTACCGCATATAGAGGTAACATTTGGTTAGGGACCCCATAAATAAGAGATTACCGTGAAGCTGGTATGGGGCAGTAATGAATTGATCAATGCATTAGCTAAGTATCTCTTTTTTCAAATAATCCTCAGCAGTTATACACATTTCAATTTTTTCAATTTTTCATATGACTAATTGTATTTTTCCTTCCTCATGTATTATAAAGCAGATATGCTTGTTTATATTTCTCTGAATTTAGTGTGCAGCTTTCACTTCATATAGATTGTGTATTTTTTGGCTAGCACCCTGTTCACATTTACAATGGTGTTCCAGCAGTCTTTTTGATTGTTATGCAGCATTCTTCATGGTCTGTGCGACTGCAGGATGTAGCAGAGGGATCGTAGGGATCATCGTGGGATCTAATGTGGATTACGTTGAACCTGAGTGTTTGGGGGGTTAATAAAAGGGTGAAAAAGGCAGGGGTTTTTAATTTTATTTCAAATAAAGCATTCTTTTGGTGTTTGTGTTTCTTTTTTTCATTTTCAGATTAGTAATGGGGGGTCTCATACATGCCTCCTGTTCTGTCCCCACTTAAAGGTGATTGAAGGCGCGTAGTTGTGGGATGGTGTGAGAATCTTACCTTCGTTTTTCCTATAGGTGAGGCAGACATGACCAGACTGCTCCAGAGTTAAACATGCACATGCTGTTAAACATGCACATGCTGAGATGAAACAATGGTGGTTTATTTTCTCCAAAGGTTAGGACATGCAGAGTACAGTAGTCCAAGTACCTGGCATTGTGGTTCTCTTGTGATGCTTGTTTCTGAAGCCACTAAGGTCAGAAGACTTTGCTTCTAGCAGCTCCAATAAGGGATGTGATTCTCACAAAAACTCTGGATGGAACAGAATATGCCAGGAAGTGATGCAAGGAGGATCAACAGACACTCCCATGGGCTGGACAAAAGAAACAGAGGAGCCGAAAGGTCTGACCAGTAGATGGCAGCAGAGACAAGCATGAAAAACATTAAATAACAGTTTTAACTAAAACAAATAGGAGCAGCACACTCCCCGTCTTAAATTCACTTTGGGGATTTCACTATTGAGTCCATAATACAACCTGAAAGGAAAGGCACGTTAAATGCAAAAGCAAGATCAATTGAGTCCAAAACAAGAAAGATGGCTCAAAGTTCAGGTCCGGTAGCGTTCATCCCGTGGGGACGCTCTCTATGGGCAACAGCAGAACAAGTTCGTGGATTGGCCTTGCAAAGGTCTTCGTCTCACCTTTCCTTATGACCTTTAGCTCCACCTTCCGAACATTGCCGTCCTGGCTAGGCAGTATCCTAGTAATCAGTCCCATAGGTCAGTCAGTCCTTTCTGTGGTCTGGTCTTTCAGGTATGCAACCGCTGCTATAGCTTCTGTGGAGGCATCTGAGAAGATGTGGAGTTCCTTCTTTATGCTAGAGGTGAGGGAGATTTTGATATAACATCTTGGGATGTGAATGTTGTTCAACCCACACAACGACTGTTTCCAAGCTTCCCATTTTTGCTGTTTGTCGGAAGGGAGTGGAGTATCCCAGTCCTTGACGGTTTCAGAGAATTGTCTCAGCAAGGATGTGCCTTGTATAATGATAGGCGCCACAAATCTCAGCGGGTCGAATAAGCTGTTCACTATAGAAAGGACACCACGTTTTGTGAATGGCTTGTCTGAGCAACTTACTTGAAATCCGAAGGAGTCGGCTGCAAGATCCCATCTAACGCCCAGGCTCCTCTACACAGGTGGACTGTCTAGCCCCAAGTCAATGTCCTTGAACCCAGGGGCATGATCACCCGACTCAAAGGCTCTCATTACGGTCAGGTTATTTGAAGCAATTTTGTGTAACCTGAGTTTTGCCTGGGACAGCATGCCTTGGGTCCTTTTGAGCAAATCAATGGCTGCTTCTTCGGTGGTTGGTGATTTGAGCCCATCATCTACATAAAAGTCTTTCTCAACAAAGTCTCTGGTGTTTGTTCCATACTCAGACTCTCCCTCTAATGCAGTTCTCCGG
Organism: Anomaloglossus baeobatrachus; assembly: GCF_048569485.1. NCBI lineage: Eukaryota > Metazoa > Chordata > Amphibia > Anura > Aromobatidae > Anomaloglossus > Anomaloglossus baeobatrachus. The sequence goes on from NC_134355.1 coordinate 359,674,823, forward strand.
AGGCCATAGGTTGCAACTGCGGGTGAAGGACTGTTTCCAAATACGTGGACCCTCATACGATATTCTACCATCTCTTTATTGGTGTCATTGTCCTTGTACCACAGAAATCTGACGAAATTCCGGTGGTCCTCTCTGACTAGGAAACAGCGGAACATCTGTTCAATATCGGCAGTGATGGCGACAAGCTCTTTTCTGAACCTCAGCAATACTCCTACCAAGTTGTTTGTTATCTTAGGACCTGTGAGGAGAACGTTGTTAAGGGATACGCCTTCATGTTTGGCGCTGGAGTCGAAGACAACCCTGATTTGATTCGGTTTTCGTGGGTGGTATACACCGAATGAAGGCAGATACAGTCATATGAAAAAGTTTGGGCACCCCTATTAATGTTAACCTTTTTTCTTTATAACAATTTGGGTTTTTGCAACAGCTATTTCAGTTTCATGTATCTAATAACTGATGGACTGAGTAATATTTCTGGATTGAAATGAGGTTTATTGTACTAACAGAAAATGTGCAATCTGCATTTAACCAAAATTTGACCGGTGCAAAAGTATGGGCATCTCAACATAAAAGTGACGTTAATATTTTGTAGATCCTCCTTTTGCAAAAATAACAGCCTCTAGTCGCTTCCTGTAGCTTTTAATGAGTTCCTGGATCCTGGATGAAGGTATATTTGACCATTCCTGTTTACAAAACAATTCCAGTTCAGTTAAGTTTGATGGTCGCCGAGCATGGACAGCACGCTTCAAATCATGCCACAGATGTTCAATGATATTCAGGTCTGGGGACTGGGATGGCCATTCCAGAACATTGTAATTGTTCCTCTGCATGAATGCCTGAGTAGATTTGGAGCGGTGTTTTGGATCATTGTCTTGCTGAAATATCCATCCCCTGCGTAACATCAACTTCGTCACTGATTCTTGCACATTATTGTCAAGAATCTGCTGATACTGAGTTGAATCCATGTGATCCTCAACTTTAAGAAGATTCCCGGTGCCGGCATTGGCCACACAGCCCCAAAGCATGATGGAACCTGCACCAAATTTTACTGTGGGTAGCAAGTGCTTTTCTTGGAATGCCGTGTTTTTTGCCTCCATGCATAACGCCTTTAGGTATGACCAAACAACTCAATCTTTGTTTCATCAGTCCACAGGACCTTCCTCCAAAATGTAACTGGCTTGTCCAAATGTACTTTTGCATACCTCAGGTGACTCTGTTTGTGGCGTGCTTGCAGAAACGGCTTCTTTCGCATCACTCTCCCATACAGCTTCTCCTTGTGCAACGTGCGGTGTATTGTTGACCGATGCACATTGACACCATCTGCAGCAAGATGAAGCTGCAGGTCTTTGGAGATGGTCTGTGGATTGTCCTTGACTGTTCTCACCATTCTTCTTCTCTGCCTTTATGATATTTTTCTTGGCCTGCTACTTCTGGGCTCAACAAGAACTGTACCTGTGTTCTTCCATGTCCTTACTATGTTCCTCACAGTGGAAACTGACAGTTTAAATCTCTGAGACAACTTTTTGTATCCTTCCCCTGAACAACTATGTTGAATAATCTTTGTTTTCAGATCATTTGAGAGTTGTTTTGAGGAGCCCATGATGCCACTCTTCATAGGAGATTCAAATAGGAGAACGACTTGCAAGTGGCCACCTTAAATACCTTTTCTCATCATTTGATACACCTGCCTATGAAGTTCAAAGCTCAATGAGGTTACAAAACCAATTTAGTGCTTTAGTAAGTCAGTAAAAAGTAGTTAGGAGTGTTCAAATCAAGAAATTAATAAGGGTGCCCATACTTTTGCAGAGGTCAAATTTTGTTTAAATGCGGATTGCACATTTTCTTTTAGTATAATAAACCTCATTTCAATCCAGAAATATTACTAAGTCCATCAGTTATTAGATATATGAAACTAAAATAGCGGTTGCAAAAATCCAAATTGTTATAAAGAAAAAAGGTTAACATTAATAGGGGTGCCCAAACTTTTTCATATGACTGTACCAGCACTCTTCGTTCTTCTTCAAGAATGGAGCAGGTTCTGTGTGGTTGTTGCGGAATATTTTGTCCATAAAGGCAACAATATGTTCTCTCATTTCAGGTTTGCTGTTCATATAACGCTGAAGAGAGTTAAATCTGGTCTGAGCTTGAGCTCGGTTGTTTGGGAGTCTTACCCTGGTAGATCGGAAAGGTAATGGAGAGACCCAGTGGTTGGTTTTGTCTTTAGAAAACTCACAGTCCATTATTCTGATGAATTCTCTGTCCTCTACTGACAAGGCTACTTTATCGTCATCCTTGGTTGTGAGAAAGACTGATCTTCCCAAGTTGTCGATATGCAGAGAAGAAGCGATGTCAGGTAGCTGTATTGTGTCTGGAGACTTCTCTTTCACTCCATAGTGATGAGGACATGGCTTTAGGCAGGTTGTGCGCCCATCTCCATGCACGTAAGTCTTTAAAGAATCAATTTCTGATCCATCAGAAACTAACCATCACAAGTCCAGTCTCTGGGCGTATGGTGCATAGTCAGGCCCATTGCACTGTTGTTGCACCTTGTGTACCCTTAGATTGTCTCTGCCGAGCAAGAGTAGAATCTCTGCGTTATTGTCCAAAGGTGGGATAACACTAGCGACGTGTCTTAGGTGTGGTTAATGAAATGCAGCTTCTGGGGTAGGAATTTCATTCCTGTGGCTGGGTATTTGGTCACATTCAACGAGCGTTGGTAGAGGTATTTCAGTCTTCCCATTGATAGGAGAAGCAATGAATCCCTGGGCTCTTCTGCCGCTAGTCTCTATACGACCTGAGCAGTTGTTCAAGGTGTAGGGTTCTGATGGTCCATTAATTCCGAAGGTTTCAAAAAATTTGGTTCCTGCTAGGGACCGGTTGCTTTGGTCATCTATGATGGCGTACACCTTCATTGCCTTTTCTGGATGTCCCTCGGGATAAACCTTGATGAGGCATATTTGGGCACAACATTTCTCCATTTGGCCCTCTCCACATACTTCTGAGCATGAGCAGGAGATGGCTGTGGTGGTGTCAGTCTGATTCTTGGACTCCCCGCCATGACTTGGAGTGGGAGCAGTGGTGACTGCAGCCGGTGTGTCTCTAGCTAGCTGGGTTGGGTGCATGGCTGAAACGTGTTTTTTGCTATGACACTCCTCACACTTGACGATGGATTTACAGTCCTTGGCCATGTGCTCAAGTGATGCGCAGCATTTGAAACAGATCCCAAGCTCTGTGAGGACTTTCTTGCGCTCCTGTAGGGTTTTGGATATAAACCCTCTGCACTTGTTCAGTGAATGCGGTTTTTTATGGATGGGACATTTTCGATTGAAAGACTTATCTCGTGATGAGATGGTGTACTGTTTATCTGTGGGTGCTGCAGGTGATGGTAGCTCAGTCTTCCTGACACTCACAGTGTTCTTAATGTCTCTGCGTTTGTGTATGGCACCTTCATACCTTGATGATGATGATGATGTTGCAGCTGCCGAAGTGTTGAACTCTGGGAAGTCGAGGCTGGGGTCGTTCCTCATCTGGGCCTGCTCGTCGATGAACTTGCAGAAGTGAATAAATGGGGGAAAGGTGACGTCATGCACTCTTTTTTACCTTGAGACTGACATTGCCCATTTCTCCTGCAGACTGTATGGCAGCTTCACCACGATTGGGTTCACTCCATGGGCTGTATCCAGGTAGCACAGCCCAGACAGACGAGGATCTCTTTTGGCGAGCTCCAGCTCCATGAGCAGATCACTTAGGTCTTGAAGCTTGTGGACTTCTTTAAGGTTGATCTTTGGGATGTCCTGCAGTCTCTTGAATAGGGCTTTCTCTATTGCTTCTACGCTGCCAAAGGTGCGTTCCAGTCTTTGCCATGCAGCAGCGAGACCTGCTTCTGCTTGTCCCACATAGACGGTTCTGAGGCGATTGATACGGTTTGTAGAGCCTGGGCCCAACCACATGATCAGGAGGTCGAGCTCCTGTTCTGCAGTTAAGTTGAGATTGGCGATGGCTGCCTTGAAAGTTGCTTTCCAGGCCCTGTAGCTCTCTGCACGATCATCAAATTTCGTGAGACTAGTGTTGATTAGCTCTCTGCTCACAATGAACCTGGCAAATTCAGACATGTCTGATTTCTCACCACTTGTTGCCACGACGACTCGTGATGCTCCTGGGGCGTATAGGCTGCCTGGCGTGAATGGATGAGATGTTCCCGGGTAGAATGACGTTGCTGCAGGGTTGAGCTGTGGTTTAGCCTCTGTAGATTCTGATGACCGCTGCTTGAGCTGTGGAAGTGGGTCAGGAAACACTTGGTTGCCATCTTGACGTGGTGACTGTGTTTGAGAGGGCACCTCTTGGTGACTGTTACTAATTTGCTCGGGAGCTTTAGGTGGTACTGGCACTGATAGAAGTTAGTTGGAGGTTTCGGTGTTGTTGGCTTGGACGGTACTGCAAACCGGGGTTGCTACAGGTAACTGATTCAGTACATAGTCTCTTGTGCGATCAACTGGATTGTCTGCTTCCAGTGGTGGCGAGTGAGCTGGATCAGGACCTTGGATCAATGCTTGCTCAAGTAGTCTCACTTTAGCTAGCGCAACTTCCTCTTCCATCTGTGACCGAAGAATCTTTATCCGAGCCTCCGCTTCTGCCGTTTTGGCTTCTGCTTTAGCGGCTTCTGCTTTTGCATGGGCTTCTGCTTTAGCGGCTTCTGCTCTTGCAAGGGCTTCTGCTTCTGCCTTTTTGGCTTCTGCTCTAGCGGCTTCTGCTTTTGCAAGGGCTTCTGCTTTAGCGGCTTCTGCTTTTGCAAGGGCTTCTGCCCTTTTGGCTTCTTCCTCTACTTCTCTTTCTGTGAAGGAACGTCTCACCTTGGATTCCTCTGCTCTTATGCAGGCCTCTAGTATCCTGTCGCTCAGGGCTGAGCTTCTTGAGGATGATGACCCAGATGACCGAGAGGAACGTCTAGATGAGGTTGATCGGTGTGATCTAGTTTCTTGCTAGTGAGAGATACGGTGTTCGACCTTTTCTATGGCATCTTGTACCTTGGCATCTCTTTCCTTGTCCACCTCTTCTGCATTGCTCATGTCTGAAAGAGCTTCATTCAATTTTAGAGTCTTTTAGAAAGGTAATGTACCTTGTTGACAGTCTCTTGTAACTTTCATGAGCTGTGTTCAGCCGTTCCAGAGCGGCTTGTAAGCATGCGGCATCACCTGATGAGGATTCAAGTCTTGACATGTGATAGGTGACTCGTTCCCACTGTTCTTCCAGGTGTTCACATATCTCATCTTTCATGGTGTGATAGTTTTCAGTGGCCTTTATCGTGGATTTGGAAGAGCGCTTCGGTCGGACAACTTGGTCTGCTGGAAGCGTGGGATCTGCCTCCTGGGCTTCATAGTGGACAGTATTGGATTGTATTTGCTCTGTTTCAGCAGTGGGGAACTGTCCAAGGTCTTTTTCGGCCATTTTGATTTAAGGTGTACTGTCTCTTTAAGAAATTTGACTTTTGAATAGGGGTCCGAAAATCATTGTGCAGCTCTGCAAGAACTCCCTGATGAGTTTCCCAAGGTGCCTTTAGCAAAACTTGGGGTTCGCAATCCAGTAATATGCAGTAATGAGGTGTAATGTACTGCAAGTCTATAGAACGGGGAAGGCTAGAGGGAAACAGCAGGTGCATAAACTGTCCCTTTACAATGCAGGCAGAGGTGACACAGGACGTGGCAGATGGGAGAGCTTCCCCTTAGGCTTGTCCAGGCATGCACTATTGCAGGCAGACTAGTGCACAAGGTTTGTTGCTAGGCAGATTATAAGGGAAGTTACAAGGTTCTTAGGGATCTGTAGCTGGAGTATTGGGCGGTTAAGCAGTCTTCTGACTGATTGGGCTCTCAAGGAAGTTTTGACTTTGGGCTGTTAAGCAGTCTTCTGACTGATTTGGGCTCTCAAGGAAGTTTCTGACTTTGGGCTGTTAAGCAGTCTTTTGACTGATTGGGCTCTCAAGGAAGTTTTGACTTTGGGCTGTTAAGCAGTCTTCTGACTGTTCTGTCCCCACTAAAGGTGATTGAAGGCGCGTAGTTGTGGGATGGTGTGAGAATCTTACCTTCATTTTTCCTATAGGTGAGGCAGACATGACCAGAGCGCTCCAGAGTTAAACATGCACATGCTGAGATGAAACAATGGTGGTTTATTTTCTCCAAAGGTTAGGACATGCAGAGTACAGTAGTCCAAGTACCTGGCATTGTGGTTCTCTTGTGATGCTTGTTTCTGAAGCTACTAAGGTCAGAAGACTTTGCTTCTAGCAGCTCCAATAAGGGATGTGATTCTCACAAAAACTCTGTCTGGAAGTGAATATGCCAGGAAGTGATGCAAGGAGGATCAGCAGACACTCCCATGGGCTGGACAAAAGAAACAGAGGAGCTGAAAGGTCTGACCAGTAGATGGCAGCAGAGACAAGCATGAAAAACATTAAATAACAGTTTTAACTAAAACAAATAGGAACAGCACACCTCCCATTACTAATCTAGGGCTTAGTGGCAGCTCTGAGCTGTTAATAACCCCTTATATTATCCAGACTGCAATAGCATCAGGGCAATCGTGATGAGCAGGGTAAAGTGCTGGCCTTTCCAGCCTTAGAAAACCTGCCCCCAGCTGTTGGCTTTATCTTGGCTTGGTATTAAAATTGGGGGGGACCACAAGCATTTTTTTTTTTAAATTATTTATTTAAATAATTTTTAAAAAGCCACATGGGGTCGCTCTTATTTTGATACACAGCCAAGATAAGCACATGGCTGGGGGCTGCAGCCTGTAGCTGTATGCTCTATCTGTGCTGGGTGTCAATATAAGGGAGACCCTATGTACATTTTTTTTAATTTTATTTATTTTTACACTCCATTAAACACCCAGACAGCATATGTGATTTTAACCAATCATAAGTGCTGTCACACAGGTTGGGGGTGTGGTCTGACTGCAACCAATCAGAGACACCGGGACTGCTGGTGAGCACGGGAAGCAGAGAATATGTATGAGGTTTAATGAGCAGCCCCAGATATAATGTTACAGCCGCACAAAAGTATAACAGTCCTGCTTTATTCCTTATTTTCTTTCTTTTGCAGCCACCCTAGCCTTTATTATCATCAGTCACCCTAGCCTTTACAAACACCAGCCTCCCTGGCCCTTACTAACACATATATTTTGCCTCCCATTGAATTTAACGCTGTTTGGATATGTTCTTCAAGCTGTTCAGCCAACACTGGGAAAGTCAGCCTTGGCAGATTTGCTCATTTCTAATGACGTTAACGAAAGATGCCCATGCTCCTCATGTACAAACTTTGCATTTTCAGCAGGGCACCGATTTTTAGGCTGCCTGTTTTAACCGTTCCCACATAAAATGAAATTTTCTGCTCCAGTGGTGGATAGTCTAGTTCCTGCATTTAAAGGGTCACCAGGGTTTTGACACCTCATCTGAGAGCAGCGTAATGAAGGAAAAGAGACCCTTATTCCAGCGATGGGCTGCGTAGTGTAGCTTTTATGAAACCACTGTTTAATTAACAGGCGATTACAATTAGAGGACCACTTGGCGTACTGCCAAGTAGTCCAGCAGCTGCATGAGCTCATGATATCCCTGCTCTACATTCAAATAATGCTAGATCTGCAGCAGAGAAAACTTTCCCAGTCTGCACATTGACAAATGATGCAGCAGTTGGTACCTGTGTATCATCATCCTCTGAGCTGTGGTGCTGTGATCCGCAGACCCTGTCCACTAGCCCTCCCATGAACTTATCCTCCAACACAAGTGCTTAGGTGTCAGTGCACCCACTGCACAGTGCACTGTGCACTTCCACCTCTGGCGCAGGGACAAGTAGATGGGCCATGGGATTTCAGCCAGCAGAGTAATCAAAAAGCATAAGTGACTGGTGCGTGACTTGTGGCTCACAATGCTTGGCTGATTTTGAATGGGTTGAGGTGGATGAAGATGACCATAGGACTTAGAAGATGACTCTGAGCTTTCAGGTGTAGACCGGGTGGAAGACAATGCAAAGTAACTGGAGGCACTGGTATCCAAATAATCTAAAACCACCTCAACATGTTCTGGCCTCACTATTTGTGCAGCAGTACTCGGGCCTAAGAAATGACGTAGACCAGCCTGTGAAAAGTGTTTTAGTTTTGAGCGTAGCAGGCAAAGATCTACCATGACCTCGCCCTGAAGCAGCTACAACAGGGATGGGGAACCTTTTTACTGCCGGGGGCCATTTGGAAATTTTTACCAACCTTCGGGGGCCGCACAAAATAATCAATGTGAAAATGACCCTGCTATATTTGGTCAAACAATTAATTAACTCACCCCTACTGTGGCGGCCGGAGCTGCTTCTCTGTGGTGTGGCTGGGATGTTTGATGATACTAATCATGTTTCTTCTCACAGCTGCTTTTTCAGGTTTGTTTCGGTCTGGAGCAGTCAACTCCTTGTGATAATAAGATTGGTAAATCATATACATCAAATAACAGACGCTGTATATGTGGTGCCCCTGACCTGGTCAGGCACCACTGAGTACTGCACCCACGCTGGGTGAGTGCAAACAGGTAATCCTAAAGGCTGGATAGGGTGTGTATGCACAGGCACATTGTAACCAGGTCACACACACACCTTAGAGGGGACCACTGGTCAGACCCAGGAGGGGGCGTGGCCTCCACATCTCAGCTAGTGGTGCAGTGGAGGGACTGGAAGCGAGTTGTGCAGTGGCAGTCAGAGAGAGAGAAGATAGAGGAAGCCGAGTCTGAAGTGAGGATGCAAGCGGAGGCACTAGTCAGACCCTGCAAGTGTAGTGGCTGTTTGCGGGGGAGTTCGATTGCCACACAGTCAGCCTGAAAGACACCTCAGGAAGAAGCAAGGTATTTGAGTACGTGGACTCCTGGTAGACCAGGCACGTATGGGGACAGGATCCTAGAGCCAGGCATCCATTTAGTGGCCTGCTAAAACCTGCCGGTGAGAGCACTCCAGGTGTCTCACCAACCAACAGAGTCCGCAGCACATGCAGCAACGAGGGGGCCCATCAGTGAGATAGGGCAAGAAGCCATCTGTACTTGGTCCACGCTGCCAGCAAATGGGCCAGAAAGGGGAAAAAAGGCAGATGCGACTTCCCTGGATGAATCCCATATACTTCAAGTTGGGGGCTATCCGAAACAAGAAGTGCTAGGAAGGCGCTATACCAGCCTGAAGGAAAACCTGATTCTCCCTGTAGTGCATCTCAGCATCGCCCAGGTTATCTCACAAAACCAGCTGAATGTGCGTAAACAAGTTGAAAGACATTTCTGGACTGAGACTGAGTTTTTCTGCAACCTGTTGTTCCAGGCACATACAAACCCGAGCCCCTGGGGCCAGCCTCACTCTCGGGAGGCCATACCACTAGACTGCAAACACCATCAGCCCCAGACGCTCGTTATAGCTGCAGTGGCGGTCACCCCTAATCCTGACCGCAAACCGAGAGTGGTGTCACGACTCATAAACAAATAACCGGCCATACCTGTCGCCAGAAGTCATCACAGAGAGAAGACCGCTGCAGCAGGTGGGCGACCGGCGACACATCTTTGGCATCACGAACAGGATAAGGACTAGACCTGTTCAGACAGGTGACCGTGCACATTGGAGGTCCGTTTAAAAAGTTTGAAACGCCGCCATATTGCCACTGCAGAAAGCGCGCCAAAGAAACAACAGCAGCCCGCGCAAAAAGAAGAAACTGCCCACGAAGAGGTGTGGCTGCCCTAGAACCCTGGAGCGCTCTGACCCTGCGAGAGATGGGGGGCGAATCTGTCCCTGGACGGTGGAAAGTTACATGTCTACAAGAAACGAAACTAAGAAAAGACTGCAGAGATAACCTGATCAGCAGTGCGCGAGGCAACATGGAACCAGATATGAGCGTCCGCAGAGAGCCGGGCTGGACCAGGCCGATGGCTGCAGAGCTGGAGGCGGAAGTCGAGGAGATATCCGACAACATGGAGGAGCGGAGCCGGCAGGAGATCCATGCATAGAGGAGAGAAATGATATCGGCAATAAGGAGTCTGCAGGTGTCGGTGCAGCGCAGCCCGCATGGAGGTGCCGCCCCCGCCCAGTTTAGCTCGTCGCCGGTGACAGTGAATCTGCCGTGGGATGTCTCCAGCTGGAGCCTGAGTGAGTCTCACACTGCCCCTGTCCGATCGAGTGTGCTGACCCCGCCGGCGCGGTTACTGGAGGCCGATGCGATCCCTGCTGCGATCATTTCTGCGATATCTGCTGCAACGACCAGACCAGGCCGCAACGTCTTCTGCCCCTACCTGCAGACCAGAAGCGGTCACAGCGCCCCAGTCGCTGACTGGGGATGCCGCCCATAGGTTCCTGCCAGAAGCGGCCGAAGAGGCGGCTCGACTTAAAAGGGACTTAAAAACCCAGTTCCCGGCGCACCTGGTGGACATGTACCTGGTCCCCAGGCAGTCATCTGGATCCGGAGCGGTCCCCGCAACCTCCATGTTAGAAAGGAGTCTGCCACCCTGGCCAGCTGATGAAAGCTCATCTCCGGAGTCGCTTCCAGAGCAATCGGAGGAGTACCCAGCACCTCTAAGGTGGAGGAGGGGAAGCAAGGAGGCTGAATCAACACCCCCGGCTGAGGAAGATGAGGTGACGGCGTATATGCCTCGCATGTATGTGACCTGGGAGCCTGCAGACGACCATGTAATGGTGATGAGGAGACCAGCCCGCAGAGAGTGGCGGAGAGAAAGAGCTTAGTTTGAAAAGCAAAGTTTAAAATGTTTTAAAGTTCAGCAATGTTTACCTGTTCAAGAGAATGCGCCCAGAAAAAGTTTTGTGTAAACTTTTAAGTTTTTCATCGTTTTAGCATCTGGTTTTTGTGCACTTTCAACAAAAAGGACTATAAGGTTATGAACTGGCTGTAACCACAAACTCTGGCAGTGTGTATAGTTACCCCAGTGGTACCAACTCAGAGCATGCCTGTTTATGGTGCCTGGCTCTGCACCACCAGGAAGCACGCCTGTTGATGGGTTTGCTGTCCAAAAGCTAAGAGCCCACCTGTTTATGGGGCCTGGCTCGCCAATGATAAGGGAGTATGCTTGTTTATGGGGCCTGGCTCACCACCATGCGGAAGCGGGTACACCTGTTTATGGGGCCTACCTTTAACCACAGTCCCCAGGAGAGAAAGATTGGAGGAAAGGTCTGGGATAGAGCTGGCCCAGACCTGGTTGCTAAAAGGACTGGTGACCTGCCTCGCAAGAGGGTTTTGGGTGGGTAATGGACTTGTGCTTGGTGGATGGTGAAAAATGGTACCTGGTATGAGGTTTTATAATGTTTTATGATGTTTTTAATGTGAATGCCTCCCCTGTGTGGGGAAAGTTGTATTGAAAGTTTTAAAATTTTCTTGTCTTTGCAGCCCGAGGACGTGATTTTGATAACTAAGGGGGAATGGGGTGCCCCTGACCTGGTCAGGCACCACTGAGTACTGTATCCACGCTGGGTGAGTGCAAACAGGTAATCCTAAAGGCTGGATAGGGTGTGTACGCACAGGCACATTGTAACCAGGTCACACACACACCTTAGAGGGGACCCCTGGTCAGACCCAGGAGGGGGCGTGGCCTCCACATCTCAGCTAGTGGTGCAGTGGAGGGACTGGAAGCGAGTTGTGCAGTGGCAGTCAGAGAGAGAGGAGATGGAGGAAGCCGAGTCTGAAGTGAGGACGCAAGCAAGCGGAGGCACTAGTCAGACCCTGCATGTGTAGTGGCTGTTTGCGGGGGAGTTCGATTGCCACACAGTCAGCCTGAAAGACACCTCAGGAAGAAGCGAGGTAGTTGAGTACGGGGACTCCTGGTAGACCAGGCACGTACGATGACAGGTCCCTAGAGCCAGGCATCCATTTAGTGGCCTGCTAAAACCTGCCGGTGAGGGCACTCCAGGTGTCTCACAAACCAACAGAGTCCGCAGCACATGCAGCAACAAGGGGGCCCATAAGTGAGATAGGGCAAGAAGCCATCCTTACTTGGTCCACGCTGCCAGCAAAGGGGCCAGAAAGGGGAAAAAAGGCAGATGCGACTTCCCTGGATGAATCCCATATACTTCAAGCCAGGGGTTATCCGAAACAAGAAGTGCTAGGAAGGCGAGCTTAGAGTCACCCCTACACCAGCCTGAAGGAAAACCTGATTCTCCCTGTAGTGCATCTCAGCATCGCCCGGGTTATTTCACAAAACCAGCTGAACGTGAATAAACAAGTTGAAAGACATTTCAGGACTGAGACTGAGTTCTTCTGCGACCTGTTGCTCCACACATATACAAACCTGAGCCCCTGGGGCCAGCCTCACTCTTGGGAGGCTATACCACCAGACTGCAAACACCATCAGCCCCAGATGCTCATTAAAGCTGTAGTGGTAGTCACCCCTAATCCTGACCACAAACCGAGAGTGGTGTCACGACTCAGAAACAAATAACCGGCTATACATATCACCAGAAGTCGTTCCAGAGAGAAGACTGCTGCAGCAGGTGGGCGACCGGCGACACATATATACATCCCAGGAGATGCTGGAGGCATACACATCACATAGGAAACACTGGGACTGCTGTATATACATCACAGGAGACGCTGAAGGCACATACATCACCGGAGGGGCTGGGGGCATATACATCACATAGGAGACACTGGGACTGACATATATACATCAGATAAGAGACGCTATGACTGCTGTATATACATCACAGGAGACACTGGGGGCACATACATCACATGAGAGGCTAGGGACATATATATGCCCCCAGCCCCTCCTGTAATGTAAATGCCCACAGCCCCTCCTGTGATGTAAATGCCCCCAGCTCCTCCTATGATGTAAATGCCCCCAGCCCCTCCTGTGTTGTGTATGTCCCCAGTGTCTCCTGTGATGTATATGCCCCAGCCTCTCCAATGTGATGTATAAGTCAAAGGAGATGCTGGGGTATACACATCACAGGAGACGCTAGAGGCAAACACAAGAGGTGCTGGGGGGCATACACAATGCAAGAGGTGCTGGGGCACTGACATAAAAAGAAGGGCTGAGGGCACAGACATCACTGGGGGCAAAGACTTCTCAAGAGGGACTGGGGGCATACACAACACAAGAGAGGCTGGGGGGCACAGATATCACAATAGGAGCTGGGGGTACAGACATCACAAGAGGGGCTGGGGCACAGACATCACAAGAGGGGCTGGGGCACAGACATCACTGAGGGGGCACAGACATCACTGGGTGGCACAGACATCACAAGAGGGGCTGGGGTACAGACATCACTGGGGGGGGCACAGACATCACTGGGGAGGCTCAGACATCACTGGGAGGACTGGGGGCACAGACAGCCCTATCAGAGCACAGACATCACTACTAGGGGCACGGACATCACTCGGAGAACACAACACTGGGGATGGGCATTGGGGATGGGCATTGGGAGGGCACAGGGGGGGCTGCACAGCACTGGGGGGGGCTGCGCACAACACTTGAAGAGCCCTGACATCACTGGGGGGACACAAACCTGGGGTGATACACAGCAAGGGTGGGGGGGACACAGCACTGAGTATTGCACACAACCCTGGAGGGTGGTACACAGAACTGGAAGGCCACAAAGCACTGAATGGGCCACAGAGCACACAGAGGGCAGGCGCCGGACACATAGCCTTGGAGAGCAGGCACCGGACACTCAGTGCTGGAAGGCAGAGAGGGATGCACCGCTCCAGAGGGCAGAGGGGTGGGCACACTGCTCAGAGGGCAAAGGGGCGGGCACACCGCTCGGAGTGCAGAGCAGCGGGCACACCACTCCAAAGGGCAGAGGGGTGGGCACACACCGCTGAGCACGCTGACACTGAACAGCGGGAGAGCCCATTGGTTCGCACGAGCAGCGCATGTGGTTATTTAAAGGGTCGCCGCCCCCAGCACTGCAGTCCCCGGGAATCTGCCTGGGGGCCGCATACAAGGTCATCGCGGGCCGCATGCGGCCAGCGGGCCGGAGGTTCCGTACCCCTGAGCTACAACATCAGCAGTACCACCACGGCCACGTTCCATATTAGATGTTCTCATTCTTTTGCACACAAACATGTTCAGGTTATATTAGACAGCCAGTAAACAGCAAAAGATTAAAACAAAAGCCTGTATGCAGCTGTTTTGGAGCAACACATAGCTGCGTGATGCAGTATGAGGTTTCAGAGATATTCACACAGCAATGCACGCTGTACATACTCTGGTTTTTGATAGAGCTAATAGATTACACTGCCTGTGCACTGCTGTTTTGCACTGCTACACAAAGCTGTGATGCAGCTCAGTATTTGATTTAGAATTATATGCACCTATCACTGTCCCTCAATCCTACAGCGTCCTATCCTTACAATATTTTTTTTTTTTTTTACTAACTGCCCCTATCACGGTTTCTCACTCCAACAGCATGCTCTCCCTATTCTAGTCAACACAAAATGGAGGCACAGCTTGGGATCCGGTCTTTTATACATGGCCAGTCACAGGGTGCGCTGGCCAATCACAGCCATGGTGTTAGGGCCAGGTGGACGGGCAGACCCAGGAGGTGGATCCACTGGGCCGAACTCCTTGATGATGGTAAGGGGTCCGGTAGCTGGAGCACTACAGGTAGCAGGGCAGTCCGTGCACAAGAGTATAATGGAGAAGTCCCTGGGACCACGGAGTCACTGATGGTAGTCCGGGTGACGGAGCTCAGGTTCGGAAGCCGAGATGATGTCAGGCGGAGTCCGGAACCGTTGGAGCGAGATGACGGGTCACCACAGGGATCCGAGATGGTACGGACTGTCAGGATGGCAGATAAGCAGCGTTTGGGGTGCGGGATGCGGCAGGACCGGATGGCGAGGCAGGATCGGCTCTAGAAGAGAGATACGTAAGTATGGCAGAGAGACACAAGGAGACCTGACTCCTAGCTTGGGAAACACGAAGATCAGGCCCCGCCCACTTGGACATTAAACCCCTTTATACCCTGTACCTGTGTGCTTCATTTCCTGTCAATGGACGCTGGCCCTTTAAGAAAGGGTCAATGACCGCGCGCGCGCCCTAATGCGCATGCGCGCGGCCCGGGTGCCAGAAGCCAGAGCAGGAAGCTGAGAGGAGGAAGCAGCAGAGCCGGGCTGGGGCTGAGACGCCGACGGGCGCCGGGAGCGGGGACCAGGACGCCTGGGAAGCGCCGGCAATGGACGCTGGAGCGCGGGGAGCGGCGGAGACCGGACTGAGGAACCGGGGAGCGAGGCAGGGGAGCCGGGGAGCGTGACAGGTGAGCCGGGGAGCAGCGCAGGGGACCCGGGGAGCGTGACAGTACCCCCCCCCACGCCCCCCTCCCCGCAACCGGGACAGGAAGGTACGGATCAGCGAAGTACCCACATTCTCCCTGGGCTCCCAGGACCTATCCTCAGGACCATACCCTGCCCAGTCCACCAGGAAGAACTGTCGACCCCGTACGGTCTTCATGGCCACGATATCCCTTACCGCATAGATGTCGTCATCGGCTATAGGAGGAGGAGCCGAACTGGCAGCAGCGGAGAAGGGACCAAGGACAACCGGCTTGAGCAGGGAGACGTGGAAGGAGTTGGGTATCATCGTGGCCGGGAGCTGGAGCTTGTAGGAGACCTCATTGATTTTGCTGAGGACTTTAAACGGCCCGATGTAGCGAGGACCCAGCTTGTAGGATGGTATCTTCAATCGGACGTACTTGGAAGCAAGCCAGACTAGATCACCAGGAGAGAAACACGGAGGGTCCAGACGTCTCTTGTCTGCATGTCTCTTCATCCGCAGGGTAGCACGCCCAAGGGACGCCTTGACAGAGTCCCAAATGGTTGCAAAGTCACGGGCTACAGCATCAGCAGCAGGGACATCCGAAGAAGGAGATACAGGCAATGGAACGGAGGGCTGAAGTCCGTAAACGACATGAAAGGGAGAGCTGGAGGAGGACTCACTGACGTGGTGGTTATGGGAGAACTCAGCCCAAGGAAGAAGCGTGGACCAGTCGTCGTGATGGGCGTTGACGTAGTGTCGTAAGAAGGAGGTCAAGATTTGATTGACCCTTTCCACTTGGCCATTAGACTGAGGATGGTAGGCAGAAGAAAAGTCCAGAGTCACTCCCAGATGTTTGCAGAGAGCCCTCCAGAAGCGGGAGGTGAACTGAGTTCCTCTGTCGGACACGATGTGTGATGGAAAGCCATGCAAGCGGAAGATGTGATGTATATAGGCGTCCGCGAGTTCCTGAGCAGAGGGCAGTCCAGCCATAGGGACGAAATGAGCCATTTTAGAGAACCGGTCCACCACGACCCATATGACTGTGTGTCCGGAGGACAATGGCAAGTCCGTAATAAAGTCCATTGCAATGTGTTGCCACGGAACTGAGGGTATAGGCAGAGGCAGAAGACGGCCATATGGCAGGTGTTTGGGCGTCTTGTTCCTGGCACAAGAGGAGCAGGCAGAGACAAAAGCAGCGACGTCCGTGCGAAGGGATGGCCACCAGTAATGACGTATAATCGCACTCCATGTTCTCTTTTGACCAGCATGACCGGCTGTTTTCGAGGCATGGCCCCAGTGTAACACTTTTTGCCTATCAGTTTCAGAGACAAAGGTCTTCCCGGGCGGTATCTGGGCCAGGGTGACTGGAGCCACCGGAATGATTTTACTAGGACAAATGATGGGTTGGGATGTCTCCTCCTCCTGCTCCATGGGCATGAAAGACCTGGACAAGGCATCAGCGCGTACATTCTTGTCCGCGGGTCGGAAATGGAGCTGGAAATCGAACCTGGCAAAGAACAAGGACCACCTGGCTTGCCGTGGGTTCAGTCGCTGAGCGGACCGCAGGTATTCCAGGTTCTTGTGGTCCGTGTAAATGATTACGGGGTACACTGCTCCTTCCAGAAGGTAGCGCCATTCCTCCAGAGCCAGTTTTACTGCCAATAGCTCTCGGTCACCGATGGTGTAGTTGCGTTCAGGCGCTGAGAAGCTCTTGGAGAAGAAACCGCAAGTCACCATCTTCCCGGAGGAGGACTTCTGCATGAGCACTGCTCCGGCTCCCGAGGAGGAGGCATCCACCTCCAAGGTGAACTGGCGGTTTAACTCCGGACGATGGAGCACAGGAGAGGAGGCAAATGCCCGCTTCAGAGAGCCAAACGCGGCGTCGGCCGCAGGTGACCAGTCCTTTGGATTAGCCTCCTTCTTGGTCAAGGCGGAGAGAGGAGCGGTCAGAGCAGAGAAGTGAGGGATGAACTGGCGGTAGTAGTTGGCGAATCCCAGAAAGCGTTGGATTGCCTTCAGTCCAGAAGGAGGAGGCCAGTTGAGAATGGAGGAGACCTTCTTTGGATCCATCTGCAGTCCGGTATCGGAGATGATGTAACCCAGGAAGGGGAGAGAAGACTGCTCAAAGACACACTTCTCGTACTTGGCGTACAGACGATTCTCTCTCAGTCTTTGTAGAACCAGCTGCACGTTCTCTCTGTGGGTCTGGAGATCCGGAGAGAAGACAAGGATATCATCCAGATACACCACCACACAGACGTAAAGAAGGTCCCGGAAAACGTCGTTCACCAATTCTTGAAAGACTGCTGGTGCGTTACACAGACCGAAGGGCATCACGCAGTATTCATAGTGCCCATCGCGAGTATTGAACGCGGTCTTCCATTCGTCCCCAGAGCGGATGCGGACCAGGTTGTAGGCACCCCGAAGGTCCAATTTGGTGAACACACGAGCTCCTCTAAGCCGGTCAAACAATTCAGGGATGAGCGGCAGAGGGTACTTGTTTTTCACGGTGATTTGGTTCAATCTCCGGTAGTCTATACATGGGCGTAAGTCGCCCTCTTTCTTCTTCACGAAGAAGAAGCCTGCTCCAGCAGGAGAGGAGGATCTCCGAATGAATCCCCTTGCCAGGCTCTCTGTGATGTAAGTAGACATGGCCCTTGTTTCGGCTGGAGACAATGGATATATCCGTCCTCGAGGTGGTGTTGTTCCCGGGAGCAGGTCGATGGCACAATCGTACGGACGATGTGGCGGAAGTACCTCAGATTCCTTTTTATCAAAGACGTCCGCGAAGGACCAATAGGCCGAGGGCAGTCCTGGTAGGTTCTCTGGAACCGGAGGTCGTCGGATGGGTTGTATGGTCTTCAGACAGTTCTCATGGCACGAAGAGCCCCATCGGGTGATTTCACCAGTACCCCAGCTGACTGATGGTTCGTGTGTCCGTAACCAGGGAAGTCCCAGCAGGATTTGATGGGACATGTGTGGGAGGACGTAGAGAGCGATGTTCTCGGTGTGCAGGGCACCGATACGCAGTTCGACCGGCCTGGTGATCCAGGAGATGGTGTCAGAGAGGGGTCTCCCATCCACAGAGGCAATCACGAGGGGTTTGTCAAGTGGAGTAACAGGCACCTGGTACTTGTCCACCGTGGCCTGCTGGATGAAATTGCCTGCTGCCCCAGAATCGAGGTACGCCTCAGCCGTGAACCGCGTCTCTCCCGTTGTCACTTGCACAGTCCACGTAACCGGGTCTGAGAGAGTCCCAGCACCTAGGGTGGCCTCTCCTACCAACCCTAGGCTTTGGAGTTTCCCGGCCTCTCTGGACAGGAGCGTAGCAGGTGTGTGCCCTCTCCGCAGTAGAAGCAGAGGCCCTTGGCAAGCCGCTCTGCTCGACGTTGTTCAGACTGCCGCACACGGTCGATCTGCATGGGCTCGTGGACGGAGACACCAGATGCCGTTGACTGTAGTACGGCGGGCTTCTGCGGAGGAGAGGAATGCCGTACCGGACGTCTCTCACGGGACACCTCTTTGGATCGCTCCTGAAAGCGAATGTCCACTCGAGTCGCTAGGGTAATCAGGGCATCCAGGGTGGACGGTACGTCAGACCAGCCAGCTCATCTTTAATTCGACCCGAGAGTCCTTCCCAGAAGGCGGCGGTTAGGGCCTCGTTGTTCCAGCCGAGTTCCGAAGCCAAGGTGCGAAAACGGATTGCGTATTGACCCATCGTCAGAGTCCCCTGACGTAACCGGAGAAGAGATGAAGCAGACGCGGAGGCGCGTCCGGGCTCATCAAAGGTGCCACGAAATGCCTGCAGGAACTCCTGGATGTTCGTGGTCACAGGATCCTCCTTTTCCCACAAGGGGTTCATCCACGCCAGTGCCTCACCCTCTAGATGGGACATGATGAAGGCGACCTTGGCTTGGTCGGAGGCAAACAAATGCGGCAGCTGCGTGAAATGGAGGGAGCATTGGTTTATGAAACCCCTGCAGGTCTTGGGATCTCCGGCGTACCGGGGTGGTGAGGCCAAACGAAGTCTGGAAGCATCCGAAGAGGCTGCCACGGGGGCTGGAGCCGTGGATTGGCTAGTGGAAGCCCGAGACGCTGAAGATGTAATTGACGCTTGTAGCGTGTTCAGGCGGGCGTCCACCGAAGTTATGAAGTTCAGCATGCGGGTCTGGGTCTCACGCTGGCGTTGGAGTTCCTCCTGCAAGGCCGCTAGTGCTTCAGCGGGATCCATGGCCTGATCTTACTGTTAGGGCCAGGTGGACGGGCAGACCCAGGAGGTGGATCCACTGGGCCGAACTCCTTGATGATGGTAAGGGGTCCGGTAGCTGGAGCACTACAGGTAGCAGGGCAGTCCGTGCACAAGAGTATAATGGAGAAGTCCCTGGGACCACGGAGTCACTGATGGTAGTCCGGGTGACGGAGCTCAGGTTCGGAAGCCGAGATGATGTCAGGCGGAGTCCGGAACCGTTGGAGCGAGATGACGGGTCACCACAGGGATCCGAGATGGTACGGACTGTCAGGATGGCAGATAAGCAGCGTTTGGGGTGCGGGATGCGGCAGGACCGGATGGCGAGGCAGGATCGGCTCTAGAAGAGAGATACGTAAGTATGGCAGAGAGACACAAGGAGACCTGACTCCTAGCTTGGGAAACACGATGATCAGGCCCCGCCCACTTGGACATTAAACCCCTTTATACCCTGTACCTGTGTGCTTCATTTCCTGTCAATGGACGCTGGCCCTTTAAGAAAGGGTCAATGACCGCGCGCCCTAATGCGCATGCGCGCGGCCCGGGTGCCAGAAGCCAGAGCAGGAAGCTGAGAGGAGGAAGCAGCAGAGCCGGGCTGGGGCTGAGACGCCGACGGGCGCCGGGAGCGGGGACCAGGATGCCTGGGAAGCGCCGGCAATGGACGCTGGAGCGCGGGGAGCGGTGGAGACCGGACTGAGGAACCGGGGAGCGAGGCAGGGGAGCCGGGGAGCGTGACAGGTGAGCCGGGGAGCAGCGCAGGGGACCCGGGGAGCGTGACACATGGCATGGCTGTGATGGCTCCGGAAATGCCCACAGCCAGAAAGCTTGCTGATTGGCTGCTCTTCAACCTTTCAACAAGCTTTTTTCGAGTGACAAACCAGAACAAGAACCAGACGTACAGGCAAAAGTCTGGTTTCAGTGTTTAGCACCAGACACAAGGTGTCCAGTACGAACCCCGAACTTTACAGTCATGGTTCGCTCATACCTGTTCATTTATTTCAAAAACCAGTAAGATTGTCAGTTTTATAATAAACCAGATTTACAATGGGGGATGCAAACTTAAATAATCCTGGAAAAATATGGCTTACAGGGTATATTTTCTTATGATTTTCATAAAAAGTAGCTTTACATGTTTTGGCTTAAAATTACAATCCGTAGAGAGACCACAAAGTTGAACTATACCTAAAATATTTACTGTACTTCCTAGTATAAAAGGTAAAAACAATAGCTATGACTATTTTTGAGCTGTAGCAGGCAATCCTATTACACTATAATTGCAAAAACTATTAATTGTGCTTAAAAATATTCAATGAATTTTCATTCTAATTTCAGCATTATCTTAAGGAGTTGAATGCTAGCTTTTAAAAGGATTGTGTTCTCCTTCTTATTCTCTAATGGAAGCTATTTCAAAGTAACAAAGGAGTTAAGTCTTGACTACGCCATGGATATGCCAAGCAACATAGCAACCGCTACTCTGAATCCCACTGTGATCTGACTCCAGTGGTTTTAAATGTATCTTGTTATGTTATCTGGGCTTGAATCACGCTGATACATCTAATTTGACTTTTATTATGTGACCACAGCTTAGAAAACGGAACGCTCACTGTAATTCTTTTTGTCAGAAAATGTTCTTAAATAATAGCAAAAAACACGCTAAACATATAATTTCACACTTTGTACCCTTTAAGTATTTAGTAGACAAAAATTTAAAGACAGTGTCTCAGCTCAAATTGACAGTATAAACTAAGTACATAGCTTTGGAGTTGATATAGCCCTTCTAAAGATCTCATCTTTATTATTGCTGCCTCCAGAGGTGTATCTAGGTTCTCCGGTACCCATGGCAAGAATTCAGTTTGGGTATTCCCCCTCCCAAGTAGTTTGAGTAGTCATAATGTGACAAATGACAAATCATTCATACGCGATTTGCTTTCTTGCAGTGCCGACAAGCTGCTCTTCCTAATTTTCTCCATGTTCACTGAAAAACTGAGAAAAGTAGAAAGAACAGCTAGTTGTCACATCACCATAATTATGAAAAATGCATCTGAGTGGAGTGTCCATGTGATGACTGCTGGAATCAGCAAGCAGAACTGAATCCTCACAGTGAGTATATTACACTCTCTGTTAGAGTTGAGCATACTACGGTGTTTAATTTTTAAATGAAATGGCTTGTCCTGGTTTGGGGTAAAAGTCTGCAGACATCTGAATTCTAACAGCACGTGCACTACACACTTTTAGGTTTCTCTGTTGCCAGTGGCAAAAGTGGATGGTGATGTGAGCACAAGTATGCAATTTGTATGCTTCTGGCCACATTGCAACTAGACGTCTCCAGTCTCACTCAATTCATTTTTATTGAGCGAGGCTACACATGTCTTATCCAGATGCCATGATGACTTTTCATGGCCTCAGCTCGTCTCTGCAGACTTCCATGTTCTCCCATCTTCTGCAGCACATGACTGGCCAATCCTTTCCACATTGGGCCCCCTCTTCATACTGTCCTCTCACACTGTTTCCTCCCTATCCTGCCAAGTCTTTATATTGTGCCGCTCAACACACTCCCACTCCTTGACATACTGTGCCCTCACACTGTCCTATATGTTGCCCCTTCTCCATACTGCCCCCCCCCCACACTATCCAGTCTCTATTCTGTGCCCCCTCACATTTTTGGCATCTCATACTGTTTCCTCACCATCTCCCTCTCATCCCTCCTCACTCCTCATACTGTGTCTGCACCCAATTCCCCTCACTCCCTACACTGTGTCTGCACCACTCCCCCATTTCTTCCAACGCAGTGTCCGCACCAATCTCCCCACTCCTCATACTGTCTGCAACCATCCCACCCCTAGTTCCTCATACTGTGTCAACATACATTCCTCACTTACTCCCCATATAGCATCTGTATTCATTCCTCCTCTTGCTCCCAATAATGTGTCTTCAAATACCCCATTTCTCCCCATTCTGTGTCCTTAAATTTCTTCCCCCGATTGCTCCCCATACTATGGCCGTATATATTCCCCCCCACCCTCTCTCCCCATACTGTATTAGCATACATTTACTCCCTCACTCCCAATACTGTGTCCTCATACTTCCCTCCCTCGCTCACCATAACGTGTCCACAGATTCTCCCGCTCACTACCCAAGTCTGTATACACTCTATCTAGGTATATTAACATGTGCGGTGATGTGAGGAGTTACCCCGCACCATCATGGAAAAGAGCGCAATGTGCATGTCCATGCATGCTTGTACATAAATATAGATATGAGGTGCCTTCACAGGATCAGCAAATGCTAAAAGGGCATGGTCATTTTCCAAGTATTCACAGTTTTTTGGAAATGGAAAATAAAATATGCCTTTAGCTTATGCTTTTTTATTATTTTTGGATGTGAATGTAAGTTTTTAAGGGTTATCAAGGGAATGGGTGGAATACAATACCAAGATAGGCTATTAAACTTGGGGTTATTCAGTATGGAAAAACAAAGGCTTAGGAGCAATCTTATTACAATGTGGAAATATATGAGTGGACAATACAGAGACCTTTCTAATGATCTTTTTGCCTAGGCCTGTGATAGGGACAAGGGGGCATCCACTAGGGTTAGAGGAAAAAAGGTTTAATCATAATCACATATGCAGATTCTTTACTGTAAGCGCAGATAGACTATGGAACTCTCTGCCACATGATGCTGTAATGGTTGATTCATTACTAACATTTAAGAGAGACCTGGGGATGTTTTTCTTGAAAAATATATTAGTGGTTATGTGCGTTTGCTTTTGTGATTGGGCTTTGATCCAGTGAACTAGTCTCATTGCCGTATGTGGAGTCGAAATCAAATTATTCATATAATATGGAGCTTACTGTCTGTCCCATGGGGTTTTTGCTTTCCTCTAGGTCAATATTTTAGGCTATGGGTTGAATTCGATGGACTTAAGTGTACCTTCAACCTTAAAACTATGAAACTATGACTTGATGTCATGCAGTACTGAGGCTCCTATCACATTCCCTTTAACTATGGGCTTAGAAAAATTGTATCCCTTTAAGCTCCAAAATTTTTGGTTAGCCAATACCTTTTATTAGGTTCAAAGTTGATGACTATGTCTTTAAATATATGCGGACCTCCTTAGAAATCTTGGTACCTTTGATTTAACCAGCACCAACACAAAGGGGGATTCTCTTAGGACACTAGGGCTGGTGGTATGCCTATTGTGGAGTCTGGGGTCTATTCTACATTTCAAATGCTTAATTTCTATTAAGTAAAGCTTTTGTATCTGTATGAGTACTTTTCCCCTTCTGGCCCCTTTACACACTGCAACATCGCTAGTGATATCGCTGTAACCACACCGGTTTTGCGACGTAATAGCGACCTCCCCAGCGACATTACAGTGTGTGACACGCATCAGCAACCTGGCCCCCACTGTGAGGTCGCTGATCGCTACAAATCTTTGAGGAACATTTTTTGGTTCTTTGTTACCCGCTGCGCAGCATGCATCGATGTGTTTGACACCGTTACAACAACATTGTTAGCAACTTAGAACCCAGCCTGTGGGTGTGCTATAGCGTTCCCTTTCCCACCCCCTTACCTCCGATTGGTGGTCTCTGGTGTGTTCTGATTGGGCGGCTTTCACTAAAAAGAAGGCAACTTTAGCGCTTCTGTCCTTTGTTTCAAAGCTACCTTGTTCCTGAGCGTGCTGGTTTGCGGATCATTAGAGAGTTCTCCAGTCTGCAATACTATAAATACTATACGGTAAGCATCATTTGATTGAAGCTGTATTGATGCTGTATAGATAAACCAGTGTGGAGAGAACGCTACAAAGTTCCGCTAAGCAACAGAAGCTCAAGAACAAAGGATATAAAAGCGCAACTTTTGACAATCTTCCAAAGCTCGGAGTCGCCAATAAGAACGCACTAGCGATCACCAATCGGAGCTGAAGGGGGCATGTAAAAAGGACACCTAGGTGGCTTCAGCGCCAAACATCACGCCCCTAACATAGGTGTGAGTCGTCAAATAGCTGCTGTGTGACACGTCCCCAATGACCAGTGAGGTCGTTCTGCAGGTCCATATCACTGCTGCTTCGTTGGCCAGATCTGCCTATTTGACAGCTCACCAGCAACTGTTTAGAGACTTTCCAGGGATCCCGGCCAGGTCGGGATTGCTGGTGGGATCGCTAGAAAGTCTCAGTGTGTAAAGGGGCCTTAAGAAGGTGCATATATCTCCATAAGTCTTTTGGCATTTGCTGATCCTTATTTGCATACTGTGACGGCACCTCATATCCATACTTATCTACAAGCGCGCCATGCCCATTATACTCATTAACTTTTCCAAGATGGCTTGGGTGACTTCTTATGTCATCGAACATGCAGTATATACCTGAAATATTTTCCTTATCATCTGACATGCGCAGTGGCTTTATTAGAATGCCAAACATTCTCATGTTGAAACGGTGAGTCATCTATTTTACATTTAATGATTGCATTCACATTTGTAACTTGGTTGACCAATTAAGCAATAGCCACTTTTTTACTTTACGCTACTTTCTTTTAGTTTTGTCTTCTGTCATTGTAATACGTAGAGAAATGGATATATTATTGTATGTTACTGAGGTTGGCACATGTATTGTACATGATTTTTATTAATAATGCATAATTTTCCTCATGATTAATTCACCTTTCAAAATATGGCATTTGTACTTTATCATGTGATTGAGAGAGGTTTACATTTCCAAACCAAAAAGTCGCCACAATGGTCCATTCAAAAAAACTTTACACAATTTTTTGGGTGTGCTGCCGCCAGTTGTATTTCATAGATAGCAAGATAAATAGATAAATAACAGCACTTTTCATGCAAAAATGGGTTTAAAGCCCCCAAGCCCCCATTTGGAGGTAGATAGATAGATAGATAGATAGACTCATCAGGTGACATTGATCTTTCATGCCCAAGGTCCAGGTGTACAGTGGTAAAGGGTAGCAGTCATGGGAGAGGGATTGATTCCGGATGCCCCGGGACGCTACATGAAATATCTGATCCTGGCTGGATCTGTGAACTTCAGCCATGCACACTGGGAACAGCAGCATATTGCCAATGTTGTTGGCTGACCATGACCAGATGATGATTCACACGCACAAGGAAATCAACTGTTCACTTGAAACCACAACTCTTTACTGTACGGTTAATTCTTGTTCACAACATTACATTCTAGATGGCAGGCACAGTATTAGACAAAGTTCAACTTCCCTCTGGGTTGTGTCCGATCTAACTGGGCTGGTGAGTCTCAGTTTAACCCAGTCAAGTGTTATAACACACACTGTGATGGTCACCTTCTTTCCCTGCAGTCCCACGTCCAGTTTCATTAGGGGTCCTGTAATGACCTGAGTAAAGCTTTGCACACCATGACATTTAGTGAGAAACAGCTCAGTTGGTTGACTGCGTTCACACACCAACTGAGGTGAATTTGGTACATTGACGATTAAGGGGCCTGGCCACTAGAGTTCTGCACCAATAGAAGTCACCTGCTACCTTGACGATTTAACGGGACTGGTTGATAGGGTTCCATCCTCTGGCTCCTATCATCTGGGGCCACTCCATTCGAGGCTCAGTCTCTAGTTACAATACTGTTGATACCCTGTGTCTCAGGCCACTCCTCTGGATCACACTATCTTGCTTTCTGTCGCCTGATTTTCTTTGCCACAAACCACTGTAGGCAATCTTCATGACCGACTGTACGTCTGTCATGTTCACTCACTAGGCCTCCACTCCCTCTTTCTAGGATGAAGCGTCACTTTCCCTCACAGTTAACTCCTCCCAGGGTGGGCTAGTCAAAAGCTTGACTCTATCTGTCCCTGCAGTCTGTTGCTGGGCAGAACTTCCTTACAAAACATTCTAATATAAATGCCAAACATTTCAAATTCATTACTTTATCACATCCTACATTGCAATGCAATACAACTCACCTGATATCACATCACTATATTTACAGAAGATGCAAGACACTATTCACATTACAATACATGACAAGACAATAACACTATTGATGTCTTCAGGGGCTGGAATTTGATATCCACAGTACACCACTCTTACACGGGTGTCAGTGCAGCAGCTTGATGGGCCAAGAGGAACATGAACAGCTAAGGTGGGAGACATCCAAGAGATAATAGGTAAACATGTAGAAAACCAGAGTCTTAGCAACACTTAAGTCTTCTTATCAAGACACAGGTGTGAGTCTTGGTGAGCCTTATATAGCCTCAGGTGGATGCTCACATGGGATCATGTAGGGCCATCTGCAAAGGCCGACATGGAGCACAACAGAGGCTAGCGGACTGGGGTGAGGGAAAAAATGTATGAGTCTAGGACAGGTGCATACAGATAGACAGACAGATAGATAGATAGATAGATAGATAGATAGATAGAAAGACATATCTTTGTATATATCATGCATACCTCCCAGAAAAAGGGACAAACTATGCAGCATGCTCAGCTCGCCGCTTCAAATTTTGATGACAAAGTGACACCCATTATCCATGTCTTTTTACCCTAGCAGCAGGAGATGTTAGAATGGCAGTAAGGGACATTCAGCACATGCCTAAGACTGTAGGGCGTAGACTTAAATCCAGGACTCTCTTACTGTGTCCGGAACTGTTGGGTCTAGAGATGAGCAGATCAATTCATCGGACTTTTGTCCAGCGTCCCAGTTAGAGGTACCTGGCATGCCTGGAAGCTGGAAAAAAGGACTGTGAATCTCTTACCTTCTGGGGTTTTCTGTACTACTTTTTAAATTTCATGGCTGGTGCAACGTCATCTGGGAGTTATGGTCATCTCTAGTTGGGACCTGTGGATTTATTATTTTATTCATTCATTCAATGTTGTAGCAGCCAGAAGTTTGTCATCTGGATGTAAGATTTTTTGTGTATTTGCTTTTGTATATCTGCTTTTTTGTGTCTGGGAAAGAGACAGACGAGGAAAGAGACAGACGAGGAAAGAGACAGACAAGGAAAGAGAGAGACAGACAGACACACACATAGAGACAGACACAGAGATAGTGACAGAGATGGAGACAGATAGACTGATACAAATACAGACAGAGAGATAGAAACAGACAGACAGAGACATAGACACAGACAGACAAGGAAAGAGACAGACAGTGACACACATACAGAGACTGAGAGAGACAGAGAGATAGTTTCTATCATATAGAAATGTGTATGTTCTGCTATGTATCTATGTATATACATACATTGATGGTTACGACTAAGGAAGACTCTCTTCCTAAACGCATCAACTGCGTCCCCATGTCTGTACGTGTAATGGATTTTAATTAGCACTAATAAACGGGATTTTAATGATGGATATTTTCCCTGAATGAAGACGTTTTTTGTTGCCGGATTCCACCTCCTTTTATACAAAGGTATGTATTTAATATGTATTTATAGATATGTATGTATCTAAGGCATATCAATGTGTGTAAAATAAGTAAATCACTATTGATGTGATATAATACTATGTGCATATTATTCAGATGACTAAAGAAATAAATTAATTTAAAACATTTTTATAAACTACATTTTTAGTGAACACTTTATCACTACCATGTAACAACTGTCCTTGTAGTGGTGTATCTATAACTTTCACTTTGACATGGGAGCATTGCTTGACTCTGGAGAAAGCAACATATAGCTGCCCATGGCCAAAGGCTGGTTGAGGTAGATAAATACCCACTCGATGTAGAGTCTGTCCTTGTGCCTTGTTAATTGTCATTGTTAAAGCTGGCTTAAAAGGAAACTGTCGTCTTCATAGTTTGAATGGTAACTGTTGTCCCTGGTTACTATGGCTATGACGTGGGCGGAAACTGCGGCTGCACCACTGACAGTGCTGCAGTGCATTGTGGGATACGTTTACATCCGCAACTGGCAATTATGTATGTATGTAGATGAATATTCAATCCTTTCCCCTTCCACCGGTGTTTCTGATTGGGTACCATTGGACCACACACCCACCCTCTGAGACTGCGTCTGTGATTGGTTGGCATCACACATGCTGTCTGTGTCCTTATACTCTTGATAAATAAATAAAACAATTGGCATAGGGTCCTCCCTGTATTGATACCAGCACAGATTATGCCATGGCTACAGTCTCGTAGAAGCCTTCCATTACTAATCTAGGGCTTAGTGTCAGCTGTGAGCTGCGATTAACCCCTTATTACTCCAAATGGCCCCCCACCCAGGCAATCGGAAAGAGCAGGGCAAAATGCCGGGATTGTCACAGCTAATGTATACAATAATCTTGGGCGGCTGCAGGCTCCTATGTTTAGGCTGGGAGGAGGCCAATAAGCATGGGTCTTCCAAGACTAAGAAAACCAGCCCTCAGCTGTTGGGCTTTATCTTGGCTGGGTATCAAAATTGGGGGGACCGCGCAATTGTTTTTTTAATTATTTATTTAGTTAAATAATTTTTTTTAAAAAAGCCACACGTGGTTCCTCTCATTTTTACACACAGCCAAGATAAGTGCATTGCTGGGATCTGCAGCCTGTAGCCGTGGCTTTATCTGTGCTGGTATTAAAACAGGGAGGACCCTACACCAATTGTTTTATTTATTTATTTCTTTATTTATAACCAGTATAAAGACACAGAAAGCATGTGTGATCCCAACCAATCACAGACACTGTCTCAGAGGGTAGGGCTGTGGTCCAACAGCAGCCAATAAAAGACACCGGTGGAAGGGGAAAGGAGTGAATATGCATTAGAGATAACTGTAGGACCCGGAAGTAGTGCTGGGGATCAGTATGTACTGGTTCTTTTACAGGCCCTCATCTCTACTGAAAAACTTTCATTTTTAACTTAAAATATAACTGCAGTTTTTTACATGCATTTTTTTAAGTTCCACAAAGAAACCTGTAGTGTTTTTTGGTGCTTTTTGTTGAAGCACCAAAACCACACAGTTCAGCGGTGTTTTTGGGTTGTGTGAAGTTTTCATAAAATCACATCCACTTTGCTTGGACAGTTTAACACAGCAAAATTTCTGTGCAAAAAAACAGCAAAAAAACCCCCAGCATTTAAGCTACATGTGGACACAGCCTAAAGCGGGCTTTACACGCTGCGACATCGCTAGCCGATGCTAGCGATGTCGAGCGTGATAGCACCCGCCCCCATCGTACGGCCAATATCTGGTGATCGGTGCCGTAGTGAACATTATCGCTATGGCAGCATCAAACGTACATACCTGTGCAGCGACGTCGCTGTGACCAGCAAACCGCCTCCTTTCTGAGGGGGGCGGTTCGTTCAGCGTCACAGCGACGTCACAGCAGCGTCACTGAACCGCCACCCAATAGAAAAGGATGGGAGGAGATGAGAGGCCGGAACATGCCGCCCACCTCCTTCCTTCCTCCTTTTCCAGTGGACGGAGGAAAGGTGATGTTTGTCGTTCCTGCGGTGTCACACATAGCGATGTGTGCTGCTGCATGAATCACAAACAAGATCGTTACTGCAGCAGCAACGATAATTGGGAAGAGGGGGGCATGTCACTGATGAGCGAATTTGAACGTTTTTGCAACGATTCAAAATCGCTCATAGGAGTCACACACAACGAGATCGCTACAGCGGCCGGATGTGCGTCACAAATTCCGTGACCCCAACGAGATCGCTTTAGCGATCTCGTAGCGTGTAAAGCCACCTTTAATGTCCAACCAAAGTGGATGCGGTTTCATGAAATCTCTGCCCACTGTGCGTCTGTGCATGAACACCTGCAGAAAAAAAGCAGCAGAAAGAAAATGCAGCATTTACACTATGCGTGAAGATAGCATTACATTTTTATTACATGTTTTACGGGTTTCATAGAGAAAATAATCAATTACGCCATGTTTTTACGTCATTTTCCAATCACCATAAATAATTGCTGTGTTATTACATTTACAGGAACACCAAATATGTCCATGTTATTTGCTGATTTGTGATATTTATTATTCTTTTACAAAGCATAGAAGATTATTAACCCTTCAGGTGCTTCACAGGAACTAAAGCGATGTGGAATGAAAAAAACAAAAATTATCATTTTACCTAAAAATGTTGATCCAGCCCCAATTTATTCACTTTTAGAACAAAATAACACAATCAAATAGAACCCAAAATGTGTTACCTAATTTCTTCTGAGCGCGCCGATACCTCACGTGGTCAGCAACCTCTGTTTGGACAAATGGGAGGGCTTGGACTAGAAGGAGCAATAATTTGAGTTTTGGAACACATATTTGGCTGAAATTGATTGCGGCACCATGTTGCATTTGCCGGACCCCTAAGACGTAAACAGCAGAAACCTCCCACAAGTGACCCTATTTTGGAATCTAGACCGCTCAAAGATTTTATTCAGGGATATAGTGAGCATTTGAACCCACAGGTACTTCACAGAATTTGATAACATTAGGCCATCATATTGAAAATTTTCATTTTTTTCACAAAAATGTTGCATTAGCACTAAATTTCTCACTTTTTCAAGAGGTAACACCAAAATGTGGACACCACAATTTGCTACCCACTTTCCTATGAGTGCGGTGATACCTCACATGTAGTCAGAATCCTCTGCTTGGAGAAATGGGAGGACTTGGAACAGAAGGAGCAATATTTGAATATTGGAAAGCATATTTCGCTCAGATTGTGGATACCATGTTGTATTTGTAGGGCTCTTAAGGTACCTAAAAAGTAGAAACCCTCCACAAGTGACCCCATTTTGTAAACTAGACCTCTCAAGGAATTTATCTAGATGTTTTATGAGTACCCTGAACCCCCGAGTGCTTCACAGAATGTTATAATGTTGAGCCGTGAAAATAAAAAAATACATTTTTACCACAAAATTGTTACTTCAACCAGATAGCTTTTTTCTACAAGGGTATCATGAAAAAATGCACCATAAAATTTATTGTGCAATTTCTCCTGAGTATGGAGATACTGCATATGTGGTGGAAATCAACTGTTTACGCGAATGGCAAGGCTCAAAAGGGAAGGAGCGCTATTTGACTGTAAAATTCGTTGCCATCATTAGCAGACGCCATGTCATGTTTAGAGAGCCCCTGAAGAGCCTAAACAGTAGAGCTCCCCAACAAGTGACCCCATTTTAGAAACTAGACCCATCAAGGAATTTATCTAAGTGTTTCGTGAGCACCTTGAGCCCCTGGGTATTCCACAGAATTTTGTAACGTTGAGCTGTAAAAATAAAAAAAAAAACATTTTTACCACTAAATTGTTACTTCAACCAGGTAGCTTTTTTCACAAGGGTAACAGAAACAAAAACACCATAAAATGTATTTTGCAATTGAATCAAAGCTTTGATTCAACCTCGCCGTTAGTGCATTGCAATATTAAAGATCACTTCCCATATATTGTTTAAGTTCTGAATTTCTCATGTGATTCGTATTTTTTCAAAAATAATTTTTTGAGAATACATAATTGTTTTAAAATAAAAATAATCTCTTGTACTATATCTGTTTGAGAATGTTCTCGTTCATCAATGTTTTCTTAGATCTATATGTAAGATTATATCAGCTTAATATTGATAAATTTCTGCCATTTTCATATAGCATATAATAATTTTCTAATTATTTTCCGGATTTATGGACCTTAATTATATATCGGATAGATATTAAAGAGCTGAATATATGTACAATTTTGTGTAAATGCTTATATGTCCATATATTTCAGAATAATGTAATCACATTTATTTTGGGATTTTTAAAATAAATTTTGAAACATGTTGTTCCATTATACATGTAATGATATTCATATTAATTAATTTAAATGAATATGATAGATATACTTTTCACTTGTTTGTTGTAGCATAGTGAAACGCATCTGTTATATTTAGTTCATACATAGCGATTTTTTCACTGCGTTTCACAGATATTCAATGTCTATTATAAGAAATTACATTTACATATATTTGTCTTAAAGGAATATGAGAAACATGTTTCAATTTATATATTTTTTCCATATAACAGAATGTGTTTCATGGTATTTTATTCATTTTTTTTTTCTTTTTTTGCGTCTTATATTGCTAAATATATACTTTTGTAAAACTAATTGTTCACATTCTTAAATATTTTTGGCTTCCGATGTGATTTATTATGGATAAAATTTATTGTACGTTGTTCAATTATTGAATTAATTCAGCGTTATATGTTCATGATTACACTCCATGTGTGAAATTTATCATGTTTCGAACATTTAGATTGAATAGTCTGTTTTCTCAAGGCGTTTATACTACAACTAGAAGGTGGCCCGATTCTACGCATCGGGTATTCTAGAATTTATGTATTGTGTACTTAATGTATGATTTTTGTTATATATATATATATATACAGTTAGGTCCAGAAATATTTGGACAGTGACACAAGTTTTGTTATTTTAGCTGTTTACAAAAACATGTTCAGAAATACAATTATATATATAATATGGGCTGAAAGTGCACACTCCCAGCTGCAATATGAGAGTTTTCACATCCAAATCGGAGAAAGGGTTTAGGAATCATAGCTCTGTAATGCATAGCCTCCTCTTTTTCAAGGGACCAAAAGTAATTGGACAAGGGACTCTAAGGGCTGCAATTAACTCTGAAGGCGTCTCCCTCGTTAACCTGTAATCAATGAAGTAGTTAAAAGGTCTGGGGTTGATTACAGGTGTGTGGTTTTGCATTTGGAAGCTGTTGCTGTGACCAGACAACATGCGGTCTAAGGAACTCTCAATTGAGGTGAAGCAGAACATCCTGAGGCTGAAAAAAAAGAAAAAATCCATCAGAGAGATAGCAGACATGCTTGGAGTAGCAAAATCAACAGTCGGGTACATTCTGAGAAAACAGGAATTGACTGGTGAGCTTGGGAACTCAAAAAGGCCTGGGCGTCCACGGATGATAACAGTGGTGGATGATCGCCGCATACTTTCTTTGGTGAAGAAGAACCCTTTCACAACATCAACTGAAGTCCAGAACACTCTCAGTGAAGTAGGTGTATCTGTCTCTAAGTCAACAGTAAAGAGAAGACTCCATGAAAGTAAATACAAAGGGTTCACATCTAGATGCAAACCATTCATCAATTCCAAAAATAGACAGGCCAGAGTTAAATTTGCTGAAAACACCTCATGAAGCCAGCTCAGTTCTGGAAAAGTATTCTATGGACAGATGAGACCAAGATCAACCTGTACCAGAATGATGGGAAGAAAAAAGTTTGGAGAAGAAAGGGAACGGCACATGATCCAAGGCACACCACATCCTCTGTAAAACATGGTGGAGGCAACGTGATGGCATGGACATGCATGGCTTTCAATGGCACTGGGTCACTTGTGTTTATTGATGACATAACAACAGACAAGAGTAGCCGGATGAATTCTGAAGTGTACCGGGATATACTTTCAGCCCAGATTCAGCCAAATGCCACAAAGTTGATCGGACGGCGCTTCATAGTACAGATGGACAATGACCCCAAGCATACAGCCAAAGCTACCCAGGAGTTCATGAGTGCAAAAAAGTGGAATATTCTGCAATGGCCAAGTCAATCACCAGATCTTAACCCAATTGAGCATGCATTTCACTTGCTCAAATCCAGACTTAAGACGGAAAGACCCACAAACAAGCAAGACCTGAAGGCTGCGGCTGTAAAGGCCTGGCAAAGCATTAAGAAGGAGGAAACCCAGCGTTTGGTGATGTCCATGGGTTCCAGACTTAAGGCAGTGATTGCCTCCAAAGGATTCGCAACAAAATATTGAAAATAAAAATATTTTGTTTGGGTTTGGTTTATTTGTCCAATTACTTTTGACCTCCTAAAATGTGGAGTGTTTGTAAAGAAATGTGTACAATTCCTACAATTTCTATCAGTTATTTTTGTTCAAACCTTCAAATTAAACGTTACAATCTGCACTTGAATTCTGTTGTAGAGGTTTCATTTCAAATCCAATGTGGTGGCATGCAGAGCCCAACTCGCGAAAATTGTGTCACTGTCCAAATATTTCTGGACCTAACTGTATATATAGATGTTGTTGTGTGTAGTTACCAAGTTTTTGTGTAGGGCGCTGTACATGTTCTGGGTGTTGTCTGGGTGTGGCGGGGGGTGAGAGCGGTGTTGTTTGTGTGTTGCGTTGTGTGTGTTGCGTTGTTTGTGGAGCGCTGTGTGTCTGTAGCGTTGTGCGTGTGTGTTGCGCGGTTTGTGTGGGTGTGGGGTGTGTGTGTGTTTTGGTGGGAGGTATGTGTTGTGCAATGTGTGTGTTGTGTGGCATGTGCGTATATTTGTGTGTGCCGTGGTGTTTGTGTGTTGGGTGTTGTGTGTGTGCGGCGTTGTCTGTGTGTGTGGGTGTCTGTGTAGGGGTGTGTTTGTGGTTCCCAGTGTGTGTGTGGTGTGTTGTGCAGTGCGTGTGTGGCGGTGTGTGTGTGTTTTGGGGGGAGGTGTGCACCCCCCATCGTGCTCCATCCTCCATGCTGCGCACCCCCCATCGTGCTCCATCCCCCATGCTGCGCACCCCCCATCGTGCTCCATCCCCCATGCTGCGCACCCCCCATCATGCTCTATCCCCCATGCTGCGCACCCCCCATCGTGCTCCATCCCCCATGCTGCGCACCCCCCATCGTGCTCCATCCCCCATGCTGTGCACCCCCCATCGTGCTCCATCCCCCATGCTGTGCACCCCCCATCGTGCTCCATCCCCCATGCTGCGCACCCCCCATCGTGCTCCATCCCCCATGCTGCGCACCCCCCATCGTGCTCCATCCCCCATGCTGCGCACTCCCCATCGTGCTCCATCCCTCATGCTGCACATTCCCCATCGTGCTCCATCCCCCATGCTGCGCACTCCCAAACATGCTCCATCCCCATGCTGCGCACTCCCCATCGTGCTCCATCCCCCATGCTGTGCATTCCCCATCGTGCTCCATCCCCCATGCTGCGCACTCCCAAACGTGCTCCATCCCCCATGCTGCGCACTCCCAAACGTGCTCCATCCCCCATGCTGCGCACTCCCAATCGTGCTCCATCCCCCATGCTGCGCATTCCCCACCGTGCTCCATCCCCCATGCTGCGCACTCCCCATCGTGCTCCACCCCCATGCTGCGTATTCCCCATCGTGCTCCATCCCCTATGCTGCGCACTCCCCATCGTGCTCCATCCCCCATGCTGCGCACTCCCCATCGTACTCCATCCCCCATGCTGCGCACCCCCCATCGTGCTCCATCCCCCATGCTGTGCACCCCCCATCGTGCTCCACAGTCACACATCAGACAGTATACACGCACACATCTGATCGCATACACTCACACCCCACTTCTGCCTGTGCCCTCCGGTGGGAGGTCCCAGCAGCTGTGCTGCACGCCGTGCTCCTCTGCTTTCTACCAACACGCACACACCCGATCGCATACACGCACACACCCGATCGCATACACGCACACACACACTGACGATATCGCACATACGCGCTCACACACTCACAACATCCGGAGATACCACATGCTTCTGGCCAGGTGATCCTCCGGCAGGTCCTGGAAGATCACTGCACGCACAGGATCGCCGCCGAGAAGCAAGCGATATCACGGGATGTTGTGAGTGTGTGGATGCGATCTGATGTGTGTGAGAGGTGTGTGTGAGAGTGAGTGTGATCTGATGTGTGTGTGTGTGTTCTTATGTGTGTGCGTTTGTGTGTGTTCCGCCGCTGCAGGACCTTGATACGCTCACCTGGGAGCCGGTGTACGCTGGTAACCATGCTAGACAATATTACATGGTTACCAGCGTACCCCGCCCCCCGCTCGCACGGGAGCCCACACCAGCGTACGCCGTCAACCCCAGCAATGCGAGAGTATGTGTCGGCTGGGTTGGCGGCGTACGCTGATGTGGGCTCCCGGGGGTACAGCACTCACCTGGGAGTCGGGTCTCCGTGTCGTTTCGGGGAATGCGTGCAGGGGGCGGGGCCAGAGTGAGCGTGCAATGCGTGAGGGGGGCGGGGCGTAGCCGAGTTGCTAATGTGTGCAGGGTGCCGGGGCGAGAGGCCAATCCGTGTGGGGGGCGGAGCCTGGGCGAGCGGCCAATCTGTGCGGGGGGGCGGAGCCGAGGCGAGCGGCCAATCCGCTGTTTGTCACCGTAAGGACACAATTTTGGAGCAAGACAGACAGACAGACAGACAGACAGACAGAATAAGGCAATTATATATATAGATGGTATTTTAAATTATGTTGTTTGTTATGGCTTCTTACCTATATGAGCGACTCCTCCACTACAAGAAAGAGTTAATTCCTGAATGAATGAATTTTAACACGTGTTGGATTAACTGGATGATTTGGAATCTTTGGAGATTTAAATACTCCTCATTTCTGATCGAACATTGCTTGACAAAGGCTACAATATGTAGCTGAAACGCGTTGCCGTGTCAATTTCTCTTCTTTGCATGGAGTGTTCCTTGGAACTGTCTGTAATGATTTTTATCTGATACACCAAGCGTGGAATAAAGCTTGGAAGTTTACCTAACTGAACCCTAATTTCCTCAGCGCTGGACATTTCATTTGCTTTTCTCTTCTATACAGGAGGATGTCGCACAGTTTACAGAACTAGGGGGGCCGGGACCGGTCCTTTGGTACCACCAGCAGCAGCTCAGATAGAAGCGTGAAGTAAATGTGTTGTAGATAGTTAAATAATGCTACAGTATAATGTGCAGAATGTTTTGGTTTTTTTTTCTTTCTTCTCTCTCTCTTCTTTTTCTCTTTCTTTTCTATTCCGTGGTGTGAAGTTTGAAATGTTAAAGTGATATTGCCTCCCATAAAGGGAGGAATGTTCATATTTTTCTATGCATAACAAAAATTTGCAGTGTACTAACTTTGTTTTCTTGTAGCCTGGGAGTGCTGCGATTTGCTGTGAGGGAATGTGGCACCCCTGGGGCTCAGTTGCCAAAGCATATTGCATCTGACTTAAGGTGCAATGCTCATTCGGGTAAGAAGAGGTTAACCACTGGTGTTTTCTAGCTTACACAACACAATGAGTCAACAGTTACACAACATCCTGTGCTCATGTCTTACACAACACAGCCAGCCTGGAAAATTCCCAGTTGCTGGGTCAACCACTAGTGAGTCACCATAAAGGTGGGGGCTACACTGAGGGAGTAAGGATAACACAAACAGTTTCACGGGAGAACTTCAGAACAGTTTAAGGAGGAACAGCTTAAGAGAGAGAAAAGCAAGGCCTCTGGGGGAAGGATGCCGAACAGCTCCCCTCAGAGAGGCCAACTAGCTACTGGGCAGACAAAGTGAGAAGCAGAAGACGACCGGTGGAGCTGTGAGACAAAGGAGCAACATCCTGTGCTCATGGCAAACACAACACAGCCAGCCTGGGAAATTCCCGGTTGCTGGGACAACCACTAGTGAGTCATCAGAAAGGTAAGGGCTGGACTGAGGGAGTAAAGAATACACAAACAGTTTCAAGGGAGAAGTTCAGAACAGTCTGAGGAGAGAACAGCTTCAGAGAGAGAAGAGCAAGGCCTCTGGGGGGGATGCCGAATGGCTCCCCTCAGAGGGGCCGACCAGGTACCGGGCAGACAAAGTGAGAAGCAGGAGACGACCGGTGGAGCTGTGAGAGAAAGGAGCAACATGGCAGCCGGAGGGTGAGCCCCAACAGCCCCTTTGGGACCTGCGGCAACAGGGTGCAGAAGCCCTAGGGTCGAACATGTTTGACGATGGACTACCAGAATCTGCAGGGAAGGTGGATTTCACATTCCATTGCCTACCACCAAAAGTCCCAGGGCACCAGCAGCATATAGAGACAGGAGCAAGGGCCATGGTCGGGTCCATAACAAGTTTTGCGCTGCCTGCGTATGGGATGGCAACTAAAGCCAAGAACACTGGGGTCCCAAAGTAGCTTCATGCCATGGGGATCCACACTACAAGGTGCAAGGAGGAAGGTCTCACACGCTTCACAACACTAGTGGTGACCTCTGATTCATCCGGGATCGGCTGGGGCCCATCACGGCGATGACAGGTACTCTAAGGTTGCAGCACATGAACTGTGAGTAAAACACCAGGAACCGCAGCCCCTGTTTGAGATTCTGATTTGCCGGTGGCGCTGCTCCACACTTCAGCGCCAACGGCCCTTCCCCCATCACCACCGTCCTCCCTGGGGTTCGCTCCACCTGTGGAGAGCTGGACTACCTGAGCTGCAGTAACATCAGCCCCGGAGGAGAGCGACATCTTGCAGCGGTGGCTAATCCCTGGCCACGCACCACGGGTGGTGCTGCAAAGCAAACCCCCCGTCCCCTATTACACGTCACCTTGCACCCTCTTTTATGTAGACGACGGGGCCACAGAGCCGGATCCGGCCATTCACAGCAACCCCAAAAACCACTAGCCCAGTGACGAGTAGCACTGGAAGTCCCATTTGGTGCTACAGTAGGGCTCGGAACAGAAGAAGCACCATTTGAATTTTGGAAAAGTTGAAATAAATTGCAGGGACCATGTCGAATTTGAAGGGTCCCTAGGTTACCTATACAGCAGAAACCCCCACAAATGACCCCATTTTGGAACTTAGACCCCTCAAGGATTTTATTCAGGGGTATAGTGAGAATTTTGAATCCACAGGTACTTCACAAAAACGTTGCTGTAGCACCAAATTTGTCACTTTTAGGCTA
This sequence comes from Anomaloglossus baeobatrachus, assembly GCF_048569485.1. Lineage (NCBI taxonomy): Eukaryota > Metazoa > Chordata > Amphibia > Anura > Aromobatidae > Anomaloglossus > Anomaloglossus baeobatrachus. The sequence continues at coordinate 359,713,926 of NC_134355.1, forward strand.
TGTGCCTACGATCTGACGACACGCCATCTAGTACACGGTGTCAGCCCTACTGGGGAGATGCAAGTGTTGTCCATGGGAGAACGCAGCGGCCCATGCCCATGATCCAGGTTCAGGCTGCTGCAGACTTTAGCTCTATTCTCCCCATGAAGAACATTCTCGTCTCCACAGCATAAATTGGCATGCTGAGGCTCTGGAAGCCACTCTGCAGATCAGTTTAGGCTGCAGAGAAAAGAAGCACAGTGGGCAGGAGCATTCTAAAAATCCTTCCACTGCATTTGTACTGCACAGTGCAGCGTTATGGATGCAGCAAACACGTGCAGCGTCCTAATCGCTGTGAACGCTGATCCTGGGCACACAGCCTAAAAGCTAGGAAGGATGGATGGATAGATAGATGACAAACACATATATAATGTTCCACCACCTGCATATTCTAAGCTGGCACCCTTTAGTGACTTTCATGTGACACTAAAGGGTGCTTAGCCGACGTGAGGTCTCCCCAATTTTTTGACAGCCAGCTAGGGTAAAGCAGACGGCTGCAGCCTGCAGACCACAGCTGGTAGCTTCATGTTGGCTAGTAATCAAAAACGGAGGGCACTCCAGGCTGTTTTCTTAATTATTTCTAAATAGATAAATAAACAAATAATTCCGGCTAGAATTGGATTACCAGCCAAGCTAAAGTGGACACCTGTGGTCTGGTATTCTCAGGGTGGGAAGAGCCATGGTTTTTTGGCCCTTCCCAGCCTAAAAATAGCAGGCCGCAGCCGCCCCAGAAGTGGCACATCCATTAGATTCGCCAATCCTGGCACTTCGCCCCGACTTATCCCGTTGCCCTGGTGCGGTGGCAAACGAGGTAATATATGGGATTCATACCAGGTCAAACCCAGTGGTTAGTGATGTTGCGGCATCTATCCGATATCATTATGCAATGACTTCATTAACTGTCAGTAATAAAAAAGTAAAGACAAAAAAAAATTTATATTTGAAAAAAACCCACTCCACAACACATTCCCTCTTTCACCAATTTATTGAGAAGAAAAAAAAAACGGTCCACTGTAATCCATTTTGGAGGTTCCAGGACAATTCTGGACCTTCCAGAATATGAAGGGCATGCTCAGTGAACGTATCCCTCATTTTCTAGAAGTGCAGATCCTCCATGTGAGGACTGTAGGTGCAGTGATACTGCACTCACGCTCCCTGGGTCCACAACACAGCAGTGTGTGCTGCAAAAAAGCTCAGAATCACTGCATGCAGAAAGCCGGCTGATAGTCACTCTGCGCATGGAGCCACCATCTTTTGAGAAGAAGGAGGGATCGCGGGTGATTGTCGCTGCAGAAGGTACCGGGTGTACAGTAGGAGACCATTTTGATGATCGAGAAGGGGTTAGGTGTAGGGGGCACTTTGGTGACACCGGGGGAGGAGATTTATCTCTCATCTGACATGTTTGATCATACCAGGTGGGAGAGAAATCCTTTTTTACCGGCGCCGCCATTTACTGTAACGTGACCATTTTTATACAGTGTATAACAGTGATCACGTGACCGGGGACCAGAAAATAAAGACCGAATTATGATCTCCAGGGTCTCAGCTACACCTGGAAGCTGAAACCACGGAGATTTTCAAATGCTGAGGGGCGCTATTCATTTTTTTCTTGCAGTCGTTTTAAAATGGCAGATCAAAATGGGTACCCTTTTCTGCCACCGTTTTAATCTGTAAAGCTGTCAAAAAGGGGTTAAAAGGAACAAAACAATTTGATTATTTCTTCACCTCTAGAATTCAGGTACCTAGAAATACACTGCTATGTCCAGATGTATCTCTATGTACCTGTATAATCTGCTTATGGCTTCTTTGTCTGCACTACAGGTTAGTTCTTTTAGCTATCTCTGTGTGGGCACTGGTTCATTGGTAGAACTACGGACAAGGAGTTCACAAATTTGAGTCTCGGGGAGACCAGAGAATTGTTTATTTAAATTATGTGCAGAGAGATGCTGAAGGCTGTATAATCTCTCCCTTGGTGAAGGGTGACATTTCTGAAGTTGGATGGGCCTTGAGAGTGGTATGCTGTGGGGGATGATGCGGCCATGCAAGGCAGCAAATGTTGAAAGATAGAAAGCAGAGAGTCATCATGCATAAAGGAAAAGCTGCAAGTAGGGTCCAGAGTGAGGGACCAGATGAGATAGCAGTTGCAAAACGCATAAACTTCCTATTTCAGAATAACCCAGTTGATGGTACAGTTGCTATCTGTGAATCGAACCAGACACTATCACCCAATCCGCAAGTGTCTGCCACAGTTCAGGTAACACAAGGGGCTGTAGCTCATATCCATATGCCCAGAAATTACTCAGTATCAGAGCCTGTGGGACTCATGGCTACACACCAAAAAAATGGGGTCCAGGAGAAAAACAGAGATCATCTCCAACACCCCCAGCTGAGAAAGATGAAAGAGTTACAGAAGACACCTGAGGGAAGTCTGTACAAAAGCCGGAGATGGTAGAAGTCATACCATTATACTCGTTGCACTCTTATCTTATTGGGGAGAACATTTCTCCAGACTTCGATGCCAGCAGACCTACAGTCCAGGAAACGGGGCCGTTGAAAATAATTAAACTGTTTGGTCCTTGAATGGATGAGGATGGCCTGTGGCTGAATTGTCTACCTTTTTGTTGCACCTGTTCCCTTGCTGGATTAAAGATGCTAGAGTGGTTGGAGGGTCCTACACACTCATCTATGGACTGAGCACTCTCCAGAACTTCTATGGCAAATAATGCACTGTGCTTTTGTCTTATTGACTCTTAAAGGATGAAAGGATTGTGTTGCTTTGCTCCAAGGTGCATACCAAAAATGACCAGATCTATGTACACTGATGGACTTTGACCACTTTTTGTTCCAGGGTGCTCCACCGAGAAGTACTGAATGCTGTGCATAGGGTTGTTCACTGAGGAACAGATCCATATGCCACCAGTCACTAATCAATTTTTAATAATTGGTTGCTATATGTGGTGGTATGGTTGTTTTGGTGTTTTACTGATTTGTGATGATCGAGTATGACCAATTTTAAAGAAGGGAGAAATGTAAATAGTTGGAAGTGCTGCCCACACTCCCTCGAAGACAATGTGATGTTTTGCAATATAATTCATTGTTTTCATTGTGGTCAAATGAGTTTGTGGGTTGGAATGTATTTAGTCCGCCATAAGTAGAGTTAAGAGTAAGACTGAATAAGACTGGGAGGAGTTATGTAGAAAGACAAGAGGATTGCTTCCTTGGAGGTGACAGTCAGTGAGTGGTTAGTTAGCCCTAGAGTTCGTAGGTAGTGGACCTGAGGTCTGAGAGTTGGCATCCTGCTGAGTTTTAAGTGTGTGTCCTGACAAAAGACAATAACAGACAGTAATATACGAAGACCAAGGAACTGAAGAAGAGATGTGATAGTTTGTATACCAATAGACCGGAAAGTCCGATAGGCTGGAATCCAGACCAGGAAGGCTGAATAAACTAAACAGAGAGATTTAGGTAAAATTGGGAGACCAGTATAGATAGAAATGGATTGTGAAAATCTTTTATCAGAAGGGTGAGTGAATGACATATTACAGAGTCTGATTCCAGTTTGCAGATTGGAAGTAGCAGACCACGAATCACAACAGATTAATGACCCACATATAGTGTTGAGCGAGTAGTTAACTATTCGTACTTGCTATGCTGTTAGTGAGTACTGTTTGCTACTCGCATATTCATTACGAGTAGCGGGTGCAATGTACAGTAAGTCAATTGTAAATACTCGCTAAGTAGCGAGTAACCCGAAAGCCGTACTTTTCATGTAAGTAGCGAATAGTACGGCTTTAGAGTTACTCGCTACTTATTGAGTATCTTCCATTACCTGACATTGCGCCCGCTACTCGTGACGAATATGCGAGTAGTAGCGGACAATACTCGCTAACAGCATAGCGAGTACGAATAGTTAACTACTCACTCAACACTACCCACATAGAGAGGAGCTTACAAAAAGACCGAAAAATGGAAAGCACTCACCGGTCTTGCTGTATCAATTGACTTTATTCTTACATCAGGTTACATGTAAAGGCAGCAGGAGAGGGGGGAACACAAAACACGTTGGACAATGGACGTTTCGCACCTACACACGACACTTCCACGGGTGAAAATGGTAGCTGTCCAACGTGTTTTGTGTTCCCCTCTCTCCCGCTGCCTTTACATGTAACCTGATGTAAGAATAAAGTGGAGTGATACAGCAAGACCGGTAAGTGCCTTCCATTTTTCAGTCTTTTTATAATTGCGGATTGTTTCGACTTTGAAAGAGCACCATGGTATAAGGCATCACTCCTGCCTATATACGGAGATATCTGAGGGTTTTATCCAATAGCCGATTGTCCAGACACAGCAGAATCTCCAGGAAGGAGTTCAAATTAATACTGAATTTTAACAATGTGAACAGTGCCCAACATTTCATTCTTTGAACATTGCAATAGAGATGAGCTTACAGGAGCAGAGCAGGTAATAGAAGTAAATTAGAAAATCGATAGTAAAAGTTAGGACTGATAAAAGAGGGTGAAAATAGCAGTGGAAAAACCTCTTGAGACATGCGAGATGAATGCTCAATAGGGTTGAGATGTGGTGATTAACTCGATATTACAGAACATTCCACTTGTTTGCCTTATAAAACTCCTGGGTTGATTTCACACTATGTTTTTGGTCATTGTCCATGTGTACTGTGAAGCACCCTCCAATCAACATCTCAGAATTCAGCCGGCTGCTTCTTCCTTAAGTCATTTTCATTAAACACTAGTGACCCAGTGCCATTGGAAGCCATACATGCCCATGCCATCACAATGACTCCACCATGTTTCGCAGAGGATGATGTGTTTTTTGGATGATTCCAATCCTTCATCATACTTATGTCTTCCCATCTTTCTGGTACAGGTTGATTTTAGTTTCATCTGTCCAAAGAATGTTTTTCCTGAACTGGGCTGGCTTATTTAGATGCTTTTTGGCAAAGTCTAATCTGGCCTTTCTATTTTATTTAAGTGTTTGTACCTTGTGGTAAACAAGATATTAGGTCTCAAAGTATTTTCTTTATGCTATACTTAGATACTGAAACACCTACTTCCTGGAAAGTATTCTTCACTTGGGTGGATGTTATGAAGAGGTTTTACTTCGCCATGGAAGGGATTCTGTAATCATCCACCACTATTGTCTTCCTTGGACATCCAGACCATTTTGAGTAACCGATGTGCTCTTTTATTTTTTTTGTTACATAATTTACTAAACTGTTGATTTGGCCACCACTAACATTTCTGCTATCTCTCTGATGGATTTTTTTATTTTTCTTCAGCCTAAGGCTAGGTTCACACACTGCGTTTTTTTGACGCTGCGTTTTTGTGCGTTTTTTGCGGCAAAAACTGCACAAAAACGCACCCGCGGCAAAAAACGCACGCGTTTTGCCGCGATTTGCCTCGTTTTGCTGCGGTTTTGCTCACTGCGTCTTTATGCGTTTTTTTATCAGTGAACAAAAAAAAAAGGTCTGATGTCATTTCCTTCTTCAATGTGTTCTTCATTCTCCACTAGTGTATGCAGAAGAGCAGACAGCTGCAGAACTACAAGGCTCAGCATACTCCATCCAATAGTGTATACAGGAGAGCAGACAGCAGCTGCAGAACTACAAGGCTCAGCATGCTCCATCCAGGACTGTATGCTTGAGGGAGAGTCATGGGGAGCAAACCTACAAGGCTCAGCATCCTCCATCCAATAGTGTATGCAGGAGAGTAGACAGCAGCTGTCGAACTACAAGGCTCAGCATCCTCCTTCCAGGACTGTATGCAGGATTTCTTTGCCCCCCCAAACAAAAAAAATGACGTGGGCTTCGCCATATTTTTGTATGCTAGCCGGGTACAGCAGGCAGGTACGGGCTGCCCCCAACCCCCAGCTGCCTATTTGTACCCGGCTGGGAACCAAAAATATAGGGAAGCCCTTTTTTTTAAACTATTTCATGAATTTCATGAAATAATTTAAAAAAAAAATGACATGAGCTTCGCCTAATTTTTGAGTCCAGCCGGGTACAACTAGGCAGCTGGGGATTGGAATCCACAGTGCAGGGTGCCCATGCTTTCTGGGCACCCCCGCTGTGAATTGCAGTCCCGCAGCCACCCCAGAAAATGGCGCTTTCATAGAAGCGCCATCTTCTGGTGCTGTATCCAACTCTTCCAGCTGCCCTGATGCCGGGTGGCTCGCTGGGTAATAATGGGGTTAGGGCTAGCTGTATAGCTGGCCCTAAGCCCGAAATTCATGGTGTCACGCCAATATTAGACATGGCCACCATGAATTTCTAGTAAAGATAAAAAAATAACACAACACACAGAAAAATATTTTTATTAGAAATAAAACACAACACAATTAGTGACTCCATCTTTATTGAAATAAAGAACCCCCCCTCCGCAGTAATCCTGGGTCAGGGTCCCGCGCCATCCAATCCGGATCCAATATCATCTGATCAGTTTGCTGGAAGGCAAAGCGATCAGATGATGTGTCAGGATCAAGTGCCTGAATCCCATCACACATCAGCTGATTGTATAAAAGCCGTTTATACAATCAGCAGATGCATCGGTGCAAAAAAAAAAAAAAATAATAATACTCACTTATGTGCTGATTACCGGCAGCTCCTGGAGCGATGGGGCGGGAGTCTGATCCTGTCCGATCGCTGCAGCAGCTGCCGATAATCAGGGATGAAGTCTCCTGACACATCCGCTGATAGCTTAAACCGGCCGGGCGCCCGCGTCACCGCGATACTTACGATCACCTGATGCGTCAGGTGACTGCATCAGGTGATCCATCGCCAGGTCCTGCATCCATCGGAGGTGTCCCGGCCGTCTGCACACAGCCGGAGCGGGGGTGGCGATACCGTGAGAGGAGATGGGAGCGGGCATGGCACCGGGACCCTGCAGACAGGTGAGTATAACTTTTTTTTTACTTTTCTACTGTTAACTTTTGTTTTCGCAGCCGCTTCCACCTCCTGCCTGTACATGGCGCCGCACGGCAGCATACATGCCCAGGACGGGAGGTGGACGGGGCGGTGACGGTACCGGGAGGATTCACGCTTCTGTATATACTGACAGAAGGAATCCTCTTCCTGTACACGTCACTTTACTACCCACCTCCTGCGTTTATAGCTGCGTTTTTGGTCTTAGAAACGCACCAAAACGCACCAAAACGCAGCTATTTGCGTTTCTCATTGCGTCTTTCAACATCCCATTGAACTCAATGGATGAAAAGCGCAGTGAAAAACGCGGGAATAATTGACATGCTGCGTTTTTGTGGCACCACAAAAACGCAGCTGAAAAAAATTGCTGTGTGCAGACAGCAAAAATGAAAACTCATAGACTTTGCTGGGGAAGCAAAGTCATGCAGTTTTCTGAGCAAAACGCACCTGAAAACTGCGCAAAAACGCCGCGAAAAACGCACTGTGTGAACTTACCCTAATGGTGGTCTGTTTCACTATCACTGAGAGCTCCTTTGACAGTCCATGCAGTAAAGGCCTAGCAAAGCATCACAAAAGAGGAAACCCACCATGTGGTGATGTCCATGGCTACCTGAAAGTCCATTCTTTGTTTGCATCTCTGTTGTTTTATTTTAAAACCAAAATAGTGCCACACAGAGCCCAATTCATGAAAATACAGCAACTACAAATATTTGTGAACGTAACTGCTCTTTGATTTAAGTACAATATGTAGGTGAATATTCACACTGTGGCAATTTAATAAAATCTGAGAAAACCAAAATGAGCAGTTTGGTTTCGGGTCCTGCTTTGCCCACATCTATTTTGAGGTCTGCTGACACATTGTGAGGTATATTACATGAGTAAGGGTATGTGCGCACTTTTTTTCACGCTGCGTTTTTATGTGCGTTTTTGTCTCAAAAAACGCACCCGCGGCTAAAAAACGCGACAAAAACGCACGCGTTTTTGCCGCGATTTGGTGCGTTTTTTGCTGCGTTTTTGCTCACTGCGTTTTTAATCAGTGCACAATGTCATTAAAGATTGTTGATGAAAAAAAAAAAAAAAAAAGGTCTGATGTCATTTCCTTCTTCAAAATGTTCATTGTATGCAGGAGAGCAGACAGCTGCAGAACTAGTGTATGCAGGAGAGCAGACAGCAGCTGCAGAACTACAAGGCTCAGCATCCTCCATTCCTTAGTGTATGCAGGAGAGCAGACAGCAGCTGCAGAACTACAAGGCTCCGCATCCTCCATCCAGGACTGTATGCAGTTTTTTACCCAAAAAGAAAAAAAAAATGACGTGGGCTTTGCCATATTTTTGTATGCTAGCCGGGTACAGCAGGCAGGTACGGGCTGCCCCCAACCCCCAGCTGCCTATTTGTACCCGGCTGGGAACCAAAAATATAGAGAAGCCTTTTTTTTTTAATTTCATGAATTTCATGAAATAATTAAAAAAAAAAAATGACGTGAGCTTCGCCTAATTTTTGAGTCCAGCCGGGTACAACTAGGCAGCTGGGGATTGGAATCCACAGTGCAGGGTGCCCAAGCTTTCTGGGCACCCCCACTGCGAATTGCAGTCCGCAGCCACCCCAGAAAATGGCGCTTTCATAGAAGCGCCATCTTCTGGCGCTGTATCCAACTCTTCCAGCTGCCCTGATGCCGGGTGGCTAGCTGGGTAATAATGGAGTTAGGGCTAGCTGTATATTATCAGCTAGCCCTAAGCCCGAAATTCATGGTGTCACGCCAATGTTAGACATGGCCACCATGAATTTCTAGTAATGATAAAAAAAAAAAAACACAACACACAGAAAAATATTTTTATTAGAAATAAAACACAACATAATTAGTGACTCCATCTTTATTGAAATAAAGAACCCCCCTCTGCAGTAATCCTGGGTCAGGGTCCCGCGCCGTCCAATCCGGATCCAATATCATCTGATCGGTTTGCTGGAAGGCAAAGCGATCAGATGATGTGTCAGGTTAAACTACGTGAATCACATCACACATCAGCTGATTGTATAAAAGCCGATTATACAATCAGCTGATGCATCAGTGCAAAAAAAAAATAATACTCACTTATGTGCTGTGCTGATTACCGGCAGCTCCTGCAGCGATCGATTGGACAGGAGTCTGATCCTGTCCCATCGCTGCAGGAGCTGCCGGTAATCAGCTGATGAAGTCCCTTGACGGCAGGATCAGCTGATAGCCGGCCGGGCGCGAAAAAGCCGGCGAGACTACGATCAGCTGATGCGTCAGGTGACTGCATCAGGTGATCCACCGCCAGGTCCTGCAAGCAAGGTCCTGCCCCGGGGAGACTGCACACAGCCAGAGCGGCGGTACCGAGACAGGGGCTGGGAGCGGGCATGGCACCGGGACCCTGCAGACAGGTGAGTATATATGACATTTTTTTTTTTTCTACTATTCACTTTTGTTTTCGCCGCTGCCTCCACCTCCCGCCCAGACATGGCGCCGCACAGCAGCATACATGCCCAGGACGGGAGGTGGAAGCAGCGGTGACGGTACCGGGAGGATTCACGCTTCTGTGTTTACCAACAGAAGGAATCCTCTTCCTGTACACGTCACTGTAGTACCCACCCCTTGCGTTTATAGCTGCGTTTTTAGTCATAGAAACGCGGCTATATGCGTTTTTCATTGCGTTGTTGAACATCTCATTGAACTCAATGGGTGAAAAACGCAGTGAAAAACGCAGAAATAATTGACATGCTGCATTTTTGTGGTCACCACAAAAACGCAGCTACAAAAAAACGCTGTGTGCGGACAGCACTTCTGAAAACCCATAGACATTGCTGGGGAAGCAATGCCACTGTGTTTTCAGCACAAAAACGCGGTAAAAAACGCCGCTAAAAACGTGGCAAAAATGCCTAGTGCGCACAAGGCCTTAGGGTGTATCCTGATTTGTTAAATCTTGTTGCGGTAGGATGGCTTTTACGCTTTTTTATTGAAATAGTGTCAACTAAGTACGCTGCTATTTACATGTACTATTGCTGTTTATTCATTTATTCATTCACTTACTACAGGGTATTAGCTCATTCTGTTTTTATTACAGCCTATGTACAATACAGTGTAAGAGGAAACAATAGTACATGATAAGCAATGCATAATTTGATTAAATAAAAGCATTGTGATCTATGCAGTGTTACCCAGGCAACACAAGGCTATTTTAATTCTTTTCATTCTACATGCCAAAGGCCAAAATATGGATTTACACAGATTTGCTTTTTACATTTAAATAAACATATGGGAGAGTTACCAACTGTGAAAACTATATTACAACTATATATATATTAAAAGGGGTTGTCAGAAATAACTGTTTTTATTTAGTTACTTATCTTTTAAGAAAGATTCTGGATGAGGAATGGGTATACATCTTGGTCCTCTACCTATTGAGACCTACTTAACAGCTTGATTTTAGAAACCAACTATACGGTCCTGGTCTACTTGCTACCTAACCGAAACCAGGATAGCTAAGGCTATGCCTAATTATCATTGTCAATGTTTCAGAGCCACATGTAGCTCACCGGCCCGTGATGTGTGGCTTGCGACTGTTTTCCAGCTTGGTACATAAGCACCAGGTTTAGCAAACAGCTATGAAGATCAGGTCTCAAGATGGTGACTTTTGTGAGTAGCCCCACATAGAAGAGCATATCTGAATGGGGGTAAGATAGGAAACGCTGATTTTTTTTTTTTTGTATACTGCCTCAGTGTGATTTCTGTGGAAAAGCTTTTGCTGTAATTATACCAGTAATGGGGGCTCTGGGTGTCACTACTGTGAGGGGGGCAGGAACTTGAAGTAGCTCGCGAACCTCTCTCAGTGGTAAATGTGGCTCGCGACCATTTTTCAGCACTGAATGTGGTTAGAAAGGTTGGGGACCTCTGTTTTAGAGGTTGTCACATGAAAGATATGCACCACAACTGGTGGCTGTACCCAAAGACTGTGAATAAGAGTGTACTCTCTTATTCTCTTGGTTACTGCCCATAATACTGTATAATTAGAGCCAATCTGTCCATCTGAGAGCAAAATGATGAATGGATGGGCAGAAACCCTGATTGAAGCGAATCACTTTCTGGGCTGTTTGGTGTACTTTTGAATAAAAACTTTAAATCTGCTGCAGATCTAGCATTTATGAGATCTGCACAACCTCGCCTATACATGGGCATCACACTGCATAGGCATAGGCAGGAAGCTGCCAATCAGTGCTGTGGGCATAATTATACAGAGCTCATGAATATACAGGCTTACATGGCAACATGTGTACTAGTCATCTTGTGTAAATCTCCTGCTGATAAAACAATTTTTGTCAAAGCAAAAGCAAGCAGCCCTTTTTCTACTTTATGTTCCTATCAGATAAGATGGCAAAAACCTGGTGACAGATTATCTTTAAGAACCCTAGCTTTCCCAAACAAACCAGACCTTCATCTCATATATATTTCTAGTGGCCAAACAAACCATCGCCATTGCCTGTGAAAAATATATTTAGACTTTTCAGAGGTAAAGAGGTGCATCTCTTGGTCCATGACCAATTTAAAACTCACAGCTCTATTATATGATTGGGTGGACAGGTTTGAACATGTGTGGACTCCTTCGGTAGTGTATGATAGCGCTAGCTACACCTTCTTTTCTATACTTCCCATGCACCTCTCAGAAGTAAACACAACCCAACTCATCTTAAAATGATCCTTTGAGTGATTACGGTAACTCCCCTGGCTCTCTCCAGGGTCCCTTTGCCTTTTTCAATCCTTGTTACCTGTGGCTTTTCTCATTTTGCAACTTCCTCTGTCTTTCCTGCGATTATGTTTGATGGATGTCCAAAACAGATTCTCTCTTATCTCTTAGCAATACAAAAAATGCAGCGGGAGCCCACATATTTTTTTTGTAATTATTTATTTAAATAACTAAAAAAAAAATGGGCTTCCCTATATTTTTTGTTCCCAGCCGGGTACAAACAGGCAGCTGGGGGTTGGGGGCAGCCTGTAGGTGCCTGCTATACCTGGCTAGCATACAACAATATGGGGAAGCTCACGTAATTTTTTTTGTAGTTTTTTGGCAAAAAAAATAAAAAATGCTTCCCTGGATTTTCCATTGCCAGTGAAGGTAAAACCAAGCAGTGGGGGTTAGCAGCCAGTAGCTGCTTGGATTACCTTTAGCTAGCAATACAAAAAATGCAGCGGGAGACCATATATATATATTTTTTAATTATTCATTTAAATGACTAAAAACAAAATGGGCTTCCCTGTATTTTGATTGCCTGACATCACAGTGCTGTAAAAATAAATCATTAAAAAAATGACGTAGCGCTCCGCGGTATTTTTGATTCTCAGCGCAGATAAAGCAGACAGCTAAGGGTTGCCACCCCCATCTGCCTGGCGTTACCTTGGCTGGCAATCAAAATACAGGGAAGCCCATTATTTTTTTATTTAAAAAAAAAAATGACGTGGGGTCCCCCCATTTTTGATAGCCAGCTAGGGTAAAGGAGACGGCTGTAGCCTAAAAACCACAGCTGGCAGCTTTACCGTGGTTGGTGATAAAATGTGGAGGTCACCCCAGACTCTTTTTTATAATTATTTTATAAATAATAATAATTACAAAAAAAAAGTAGGGTCCCCCCCAAAGTGGATCACCAGCCAAGGTAAAGCGGACAGCTGTGGTCTGGTATTCTCAGGGTCGGAAGGTCCATAGTTATTGGCCCTTCACAGCCTAAAAATAGCAGGCCGCAGGCACCCCAGAAGTGGCGCATCCACTAGATGCGCCAATCCTGGCGCTTCACCCCAGCTCATCCCGTGCCCTGGTGCAGTGGCAAATGGTGTAATAAATGCGGTTGATACTAGCTATAAGGTCACCTGACATGAAGCCCAGCAGTTTGTGATGTCATGGCATCTATCAGATACCCGACATCACAAACTGTCAGTACTAACAAAAAAAAATAGACAACAAAAAACAAAAACACTCCTTAAAACATTCCCTCTTTCACCAATTTATTGTAAGGAAAAAAAATAAGGGGGCCCCACGACAATTCTGGACCGTCTAGAATATGGAGGGACACACTCAGGGAATGTATCCCCCATTTTCTAGGAGTGCAGACCCTCCATGTGAGGAGTGTGGGTGCAATGAATCTGCACCCACTCTCCCCGGGTCCACAGCAGCAGAGTCCATGTCGTAACTGTTGTTATCAAAGCTGCAATGCCCTGCTCATGAGGTAAGGGCATGCCTAATCAGGAGAACTATTCTACATTTCCAAATATTGGTATTTGCTGATATTATTGCTATTCCACCTACTATATTTTGGGGATAGGATCTTGGAGATGGAATACCCCTTTAAGTCCAGTTATCCAGCTGAATGAATACTAAACAACTGAGCTCGCTATTTAGACATGTTTTCTTGTGGCGTATAACGGACTCTCATGTTTGGTAGTCGTTCAGCAGGGCAACTATAAAATCAAATACCTCCATTTGGAAATGTAGTATAGCTCTCCTGATCAACTACTGTATGTTCCTTAGCTCATGAGCAGGGCAGTGCAGTAGCTTACAGATGCATGGTTACCGCCACTCACTGTGTCTGAACACAGCAAGCTGAGCTGACAGCCGCTCTGTACATGCGGCAGCGTCTATTGTGAAGGAGGGGGCTGCGGGGGATCAACGCTGTACAGGTACCGTGGGACACCGGGGAACACCGGTGGGGTTATAGGGGGTGACCTGGCAGGGCCTGGGGAGGTGTTTTCTGTCACATGTGTTATGGCACATGCAACAGAAATCATAGGAGTAGGGTGAATGCGGCTGGCGTGCTGTTGTGCGCGCGGCTATCTTGGATTTCCGGGAGGGGGTCGGGGGGGGGCACTTTGGCGACACCGAGGGACCGGAGGGGACCAGGGAGGAGATTTATCTCCCATCTGAGATGTTTGTTCATGCCAGATGGGAGATAATTTTTTACCGGTGTTGTCATTTACTGTAACGTGATCATCGGTATACGGTGTATACCGGTGATCACGTGACCGGGGACCGGAAAAACCAGCCTGAATCATGATCTCCAGGGTCTCAGCTACGTCCTCAAACCCCAGAGATTTTCTGACCCTGGGGGGCGCTATTCACTTATTTCTACCTGCTGTTTATAAACGGCAGATCAGAATAAGGCTACATTAACATGACCGATCCGTTTTTGCGGTCCGCAAAAAACGGTCCATTTTTTTCATGGGTGCATCCATGTGGCATCTGTTTCCGGTCCGTAGGTCATCCCTTTGTCATCCGTGTGCCTTCCGTTTTTTTGCGTACTGCAAAAAACTGAAAGAGGGAAAATACATAAATTTACCCAGGATCTATAGCTTCAACCTACATGAGGCGGTCACATGTTCACTCCAGTGCCATTTACTACTGCTTTTCACAGCGTAGAGCACTCTGGTGATTTTCCTGTGCTTGTACACTTCATATCAGTCTTTTCTGTTATTATAATGGCAGAAAGACCCATAATGTCCCACTCTCCTGCATTTTGTAATTTTGCACCCTTTGGTGCCTTTTATGTGGCACTAAGGGGTGCTTAGCCTTGTATTTAGCCAAAAAATTAATTTAAAAAAAATTGACGTGGGGTTCCCCCTATTTTTGATAGCTAGCTAGGGTAAAGCAGACGGCTGCAGCCTGCAGACCACAGCTGGCAGCTTTACCTTGGCTGGTAATCAAAAACAGAGGGCACCTCACGCTGTTATTTTAAATTAAATAATACAAAAAAAAAAACATGTGGGGTCCCCCCAAAATTGGATCACCAGCCAAGGTAAAGCGGACAGCTGGGGTCTGATATTCTCAGACTAGGGAGGTCCATGGTTATTGGATTCTCCCCAGCCTAAAAATAGCAGGCCGCAGCCGCCCCAGAAGTGGCGCATCCATTAGATGCGCCAATCCTGGTGCTTTGCTCCAAATCATCCTGTTGCCCTGGTGCGGTGGCAAACGGTGTAATATATGGGAATAATACCAGATGTGTAATGTCACCTGGCATCAAGCCCTGGGGTTAGTGATGTCACGCGTCTATCAGATACCTGACATCACCAACCCAGTCAATAATAAAAAAAAAATAGACGACAAACATATTTTTATTTGAAAAAACACTCCCCAAAACATTCCCTCTTTCACCAATTTATTAGAAAGAAAAACAAATCCAGGTCTGGTGTAATCCAAGGGGTTTTCATGAGTATACATACCATAGTCAATGTCCCAGTCAATGAAGAACAGAATGTTCCATATTGACTGGGAGAGCAATGCAGCGACCTGAGCTAACATCAATAGGTCAGCCCAGGTCACTGCAGGGCATGACAAGTGCTACTGTCAGGAGCTTAGCGAGGTACATTACCTGCGGTGATCGCTGCACTCCTGATAGCAGAGCTGTCACTGAGTTCAATGACCGCCGCCTTCATACCCAAGTATCGCGGGAGCCTGTGACGTCACCGCTAGTCACAGTCTTGGGTTGGCAGCGAGAGGAGATGTGACAAGCGGCGGCCATGGAGGACAGTGACAGCGCTGATGTCGGGAGGGCGGAACTTCATCGCCGCAGGTATGGAACTTCACTAAACTGCTGACGGCGCTTGTCAATACCGCGGCTGCTGTCACTGCAGTGTGGGCAGCTGCGGCACCGTACAGTGTGGGCATATGCTGACACTGCAGTGACAGCAGCCGCGGGCACCGTACAGTGCGGGCATATGCTGACACTGCAGTGACAGCAGCCGCGGACACCGTACAGTGCAGGCAGCTGCGGACACTGCTGAGCGGGCTGCCGTGAACCTGGGGCTGGAGTGGGCACAGACTGCAGCGGCATCCGACGGAAGTCACACAGAAGTGCTTCTCTATGGCTTTCGGGGATTTTTGCACACGTAGCCAGGGTAAACATCGGGTTACTAAGCAAAGCGCTTTGCTTGGATACCCGATATTTACCTTGGCTACCAGCTTACCGCAGGCTGCCAGCGATGGCTCCTTGCACACTGTAGCTGTAAAAAAAGCCACGCTTTTGGTGATCGAACTGTTCTCGAACGTAACTCGAGCTGTCAAGCTTTTAGCAAAAAGCTTGAGTTCGAGTTCGATCTTGAGCACCCCCCAAAATCAATCAAACATGAAATTGGCACCTCGAACATCGTTCAACTCTACTGCTGTCTTCTTCCTGTTCCTTCCTCTCCACACCACAATCTCCACTCTGCTACATCTACCTCATCATTCTCTACTCACTTTTCCCTATCTGACTAAAACCAGGCAATGCCTTCCACTAAATCCCTTCACTGTGGGCTGGGCCTTTCAGCTAACCCTTTTAGTACTTCCACTATAATTTCTATCTGAGCATTCCTTCCCGGTTAAGAAAACCAGTGCCATCTAGTGGTAGCTGACAGTACTGCGACATAACTCACAGGACAGGGCTTTATACCTGAAAACACACAGATCAATAACATTTCTCTGAATCACCCATATAAAAGGCATGACGTTTTCAGGGGTGTCAGGGCACTGGACACCCTCTTACACCCTCACCACTAATTGGCAGCTTTCTGTGGTGTGGTTGGGATTATACAGAGCTCAGTATTCAGAGAGTCTGAACAGCAGCACCCAATAAAGTAAGTGACACATCACTAATATCAGTGTCTTTGCCACTACATCATGCTGTTCTAAGACAGGATAGCAAAATCCTGGTAACAATTTCTCTTTAAAAAGATATGACTGCCTTATGGCATGTCTTCTCTGTGCTGTTTACGATAACCTTAGTTTAATGTTGTCACGCTCCCCGGGTCCCCTGCCCTGCTCCCCGGGTCACCTGCCACGCTCCTCGGCTCCCCTGCCTCACTCCCCGGTTCTTCGGTCCGGTCTCCGCCGCTCCCCGCTCTCCAGCCTCCATTGCCTGCGCTTCCCAGGCGTCCTGGTCCCCGCTCCCGGCGCCCGTCGGCTTCTCAGCCCCAGCCCGGCTCTGCTGCTTCCTCCTCACAGCTTCCTGCTCTGGCTTCTGGCACCTGGGCCGCGCGCATGCGCATTAGGGCGCGCGCGCGGTCATTGACCCTTTCTTAAAGGGCCAGCGTCCACTGACAGGAAATGATGCGCACAGGTACAGGGTATAAAGGGGTTTAGTGTCCAAGTGGGCGGGGCCTGTTCTTCGTGTTTCCCAAGCTAGGAGTCAGGTCTCCTTGTGTTCCTGTGAGATACTCACCTCTCTCTCTTCTAGAGCCGATCCTGCCTTGCCATCCGGTCCTGCCGAATCCCGCACCCCGAACGCTGCCTATCTGCCATCCTGACAGTCCGTACCATCTCTGATCCCTGTGGTGACCCGTCATCTCGCTCCAACGGTTCCGGACTCCGCCTGACATCATCTCGGCTTCCGAACCTGAGCTCCGTCACCCGGACTACCATCAGTGACTCCGTGGTCCCAGGGACTTCTCCATTATACTCTTGTGCACGGACTCTCCTGCTACCTGTAGTGCTCCAGCTACCGGACCCCTTACCATCATCAAGGAGTTCGGCCCAGTGGATCCACCTCCTGGGTCTGCCCGTCCACCTGGCCCTAACAGTAAGAACAGGCCATGGATCCCGCTGAAGCACTAGCGGCCTTGCAGGAGGAACTCCAACGCCAGCGTGAGACCCAGACCCGCATGCTGAACTTCATGACTTCGGTGGACGCCCGCCTGAACACGCTACAAGCGTCAATTACATCTTCAGCATCTCGGGCTTCCACTAGCCAATCCACGGCTCCAGCCCCCGTGGCAGCCTCTTCGGATGCTTCCAGACTTCGTTTGGCCTCACCACCCCGGTACGCCGGAGATCCCAAGACCTGCAGGGGTTTCATAAACCAATGCTCCCTCCATTTCACGCAGCTGCCGCATTTGTTTGCCTCCGACCAAGCCAAGGTCGCGTTCATCATGTCCCATCTAGAGGGTGAGGCACTGGCGTGGATGAACCCCTTGTGGGAAAAGGAGGATCCTGTGACCACAAACATCCAGGAGTTCCTGCAGGCATTTCGTGGCACCTTTGACGAGCCCGGACGCGCCTCCGCGTCTGCCTCATCTCTTCTCCGGTTACGTCAGGGGACTCTGACGATGGGGCAATACGCCATCCGTTTTCGCACCTTGGCTTCGGAACTCAGGTGGAACAACGAGGCTCTAACCGCCGCCTTCTGGGAAGGACTCTCGGGTCGAATTAAAGATGAGCTGGCTGGCCGTGACGTACCGTCCACCCTGGATGCCCTGATTACCCTAGCGACTCGAGTGGACATTCGCTTTCAGGAGCGATCCAAAGAAGTGTCCCGTGAGAGACGTCCGGTACGGCATTCCTCTCCTCCGCAGAAGCCCGCCGTACTTCAGTCAACGGCATCTGGTGTCTCCGTCCACGAGCCCATGCAGATCGACCGTGTGCGGCAGTCTGAACAACGCCGAGCAGAGCGGCTCGCCAAGGGCCTCTGCTTCTACTGCGGAGAGGGCACACACCTGCTACGCTCCTGTCCAGAAAGGCCGGGAAACTCCAAAGCCTAGGGTTGGTAGGAGAGGCCACCCTAGGTGCTGGGACTCTCTCAGACCCGGTTATGTGGACTGTACAAGTGACAACGGGAGAGACGCGGTTCACGGCTGAGGCGTACCTCGATTCTGGGGCAGCAGGCAATTTCATCCAGCAAGCCACGGTGGACAAGTACCAGGTGCCTGTTACTCCACTCGACAAACCCCTCGTGATTGCCTCTGTGGATGGGAGACCCCTCTCTGACACCATCTCATGGATCACCAAGCCGGTCGAACTGCGTATCGGTGCCCTGCACACCGAGACCATCGCTCTCTACGTCCTTCCACACATGTCCCATCAAATCCTGCTGGGACTTCCCTGGTTACGGACACACGAGCCATCAGTCAGCTGGGGCACTGGTGAAATCACCCGATGGGGCTCTTCTTGCCATGAAAACTGTCTGAAGACCATACAACCCATCCGACGACCTCCGGTTCCAGAGTCCCTACCGGGACTGCCCTCGGCCTATTGGTCCTTCGCGGATGTCTTCGATAAAAAGGAATCAGAGGTACTTCCGCCACATCGTCCATACGATTGTGCCATCGACCTGCTCCCGGGAACTACACCTCCTCGAGGACGGATATATCCGCTGTCTCCAGCCGAGACAAGGGCCATGTCTACCTACATCACAGAGAGCCTGGCAAGGGGATTCATTCGGAGATCCTCCTCTCCTGCTGGAGCAGGCTTCTTCTTCGTTAAGAAGAAAGAAGGCGACTTACGCCCATGCATAGACTACCGGGGATTGAACCAAATCACCGTGAAAAACAAGTATCCCCTGCCGCTCATCCCCGAATTGTTTGATCGGCTTAGAGGAGCTCGTGTGTTCACCAAGTTGGATCTTCGGGGTGCCTACAACCTGGTCCGCATCCGCTCTGGGGACGAATGGAAGACCGCGTTCAATACTCGTAATGGGCACTATGAATACTGCGTGATGCCCTTCGGCCTGTGTAACGCACCAGCAGTCTTTCAAGAATTGGTGAACGACGTTTTCCGGGACCTTCTCTACGTCTGTGTGGTGGTGTATCTGGATGATATCCTTGTCTTCTCTCCGGACCTCCAGACCCACAGAGAGAACGTGCAGCTGGTTCTACAAAGACTGAGAGAGAATCGTCTGTACGCCAAGTACGAGAAGTGTGTCTTTGAGCAGTCTTCTCTCCCCTTCCTGGGTTACATCATCTCCGATACCGGACTGCAGATGGATCCAAAGAAGGTCTCCTCCATTCTCAACTGGCCTCCTCCTTCTGGACTGAAGGCAATCCAACGCTTTCTGGGATTCGCCAACTACTACCGCCAGTTCATCCCTCACTTCTCTGCTCTGTCTGCTCCTCTCTCCGCCTTGACCAAGAAGGGGGCTAATCCAAAGGACTGGTCACCTGCGGCCGACGCCGCGTTTGGCTCTCTGAAGCGGGCATTTGCCTCCTCTCCTGTACTCCACCGTCCGGAGTTGAACCGCCAGTTCCCCTTGGAGGTGGATGCCTCCTCCTCGGGAGCCGGAGCAGTGCTCATGCAGAAGTCCTCCTCCGGGAAGATGGTGACTTGCGTTTTTTTCTCCAAGAGCTTCTCAGCGCCTGAACGCAACTACACCATCGGTGACCGAGAACTATTGGCAGTCAAACTGGCTCTGGAGGAATGGCGCTACCTTCTGGAAGGAGCAGTGTACCCCGTTATTATTTACACGGACCACAAGAACCTGGAATACCTGCGGTCTGCTCAGCGACTGAACCCATGGCAAGCCAGGTGGTCCTTGTTCTTTGCCAGATTCGATTTCCAGCTCCATTTCCGACCCGCGGACAAGAATGTACGCGCTGATGCCTTGTCCAGGTCTTTCATGCCCATGGAGCAGGAGGAGGAGACATCTCAACCCATCATCTGTCCTAGTAAAATCATTCCGGTGGCTCCTGTCACCCTGGCCCAGATACCGCCCGGGAAGACCTATGTCTCTGAGACTGACAGGAAAAAAGTGTTACACTGGGGCCATGCCTCGAAAACAGCCGGTCATGCTGGTCAGAAGAGAACATGGAGTGCGATTGTACGTCATTACTGGTGGCCATCCCTTCGCACGGACGTCGCTTCTTTTGTCTCTGCCTGCTCCTCTTGTGCCAGGAACAAGACGCCCAAACACCTGCCATATGGCCGTCTTCTGCCTCTGCCTATACCCTCAGTTCCGTGGCAACACATTGCGATGGACTTTATTACGGACTTGACATTGTCCTCCGGACACACAGTCATATGGGTCGTGGTGGATCGATTCTCTAAAATGGCTCATTTCGTCCCTATGACTGGACTGCCCTCTGCCCAAGAACTCGCGGACGCCTATATACAACACATCTTCCGCTTGCATGGCTTTCCATCACACATTGTGTCCGACAGAGGAACTCAGTTCACCTCCCGCTTCTGGAGGGCTCTCTGCAAACATCTGGGAGTGACTCTGGACTTTTCTTCAGCCTACCATCCTCAGTCGAACGGCCAAGTGGAACGGGTCAATCAGATCTTGACCTCCTTCTTACGTCACTACGTCAACGCCCATCATGACGACTGGTCCACGCTTCTTCCTTGGGCTGAATTCTCCCATAACCACCACGTCAGTGAGTCCTCCTCCAGCTCTCCCTTCCATGTCGTTTACGGACTTCAGCCTTCCGTCCCTTTACCTGTATCCTCTTCCTCGGATGTTCCTGCTGCTGATGCTGTAGTCCGTGACTTTTCTACGATTTGGGACTCTGTCAAGACGTCCCTTGAACGTGCTTCCCTGCGGATGAAGAGACACGCGGACAAGAGACGTCTGGACCCTCCGTGTTTCTCTCCTGGAGATCTCGTCTGGCTTGCCTCCAAGTACATCCGATTGAAGCTACCATCCTACAAGCTGGGTCCTCACTACATCGGGCCGTTTAAAGTCCTCAGCAAGATCAATGAGGTCTCCTACAAGCTACAGCTCCCGGCCACGATGAGGATACCCAACTCCTTCCACGTCTCCCTGCTCAAGCCGGTTGTCCTTGGTCCCTTCTCCGCTGCTGCCAGTTCGGCTCCTCCTCCTATTGCCGATGACGACATCTATGCGGTAAGGGATATCGTGGCCATGAAGACCGTACGGGGTCGACAGTTCTTCCTGGTGGACTGGGCAGGGTATGGTCCTGAGGATAGGTCCTGGGAGCCTCGGGAGAATGTGGGCACTCCTCTGATCCGTGCCTTTCTGTCCCGGTTGCGGGGAGGGTGGCGTGGGGGGGGGGTACTGTCACGCTCCCTGGGTCCCCTGCGCTGCTCCCCGGCTCACCTGCCACACTCCTCGGCTCCCCTGCCTCACTCCCCGGTTCTTCGGTCCGGTCTCCGCCGCTCCCCGCTCTCCAGCCTCCATTGCCTGCGCTTCCCAGGCGTCCTGGTCCCCGCTCCCGGCGCCCGTCGGCTTCTCAGCCCCAGCCCGGCTCTGCTGCTTCCTCCTCACAGCTTCCTGCTCTGGCTTCTGGCACCCGGGCCGCGCGCATGCGCATTAGGGCGCGCGCGCGGTCATTGACCCTTTCTTAAAGGGCCAGCGTCCACTGACAGGAAATGATGCACACAGGTACAGGGTATAAAGGGGTTTAGTGTCCAAGTGGGCGGGGCCTGTTCTTCGTGTTTCCCAAGCTAGGAGTCAGGTCTCCTTGTGTTCCTGTGAGATACTCACCTCTCTCTCTTCTAGAGCCGATCCTGCCTTGCCATCCGGTCCTGCCGAATCCCGCACCCCGAACGCTGCCTATCTGCCATCCTGACAGTCCGTACCATCTCTGATCCCTGTGGTGACCCGTCATCTCGCTCCAACGGTTCCGGACTCCGCCTGACATCATCTCGGCTTCCGAACCTGAGCTCCGTCACCCGGACTACCATCAGTGACTCCGTGGTCCCAGGGACTTCTCCATTATACTCTTGTGCACGGACTCTCCTGCTACCTGTAGTGCTCCAGCTACCGGACCCCTTACCATCATCAAGGAGTTCGGCCCAGTGGATCCACCTCCTGGGTCTGCCCGTCCACCTGGCCCTAACAAATGTCATGGTGCAGGAATATATAATAGTGAATTCAATTGAATGTCAATGATGTGTATTTATTCATTTCTACGTTTTATTGAAAAACTGTTCCTCTACACTACATATTGGTTGTGTAAATAAAAAGGATGCTTTTACCTTGAAAAACACAAGGGATTCTTGCATACTCACTCATTTTCTGAGGCTTAGTAATCCTCTTTGTAGAGTACAGGCCAAGTCTGAGTCATTCCCTGGCACAAGCTCTTCAAACCACAAACACTGCATAGTTTCAGGCTGAATCATCATTGATGCAGTAATCTAATTCTTTGACCAGTGCATGCTTTCTACAACTTCGGAAGGATTTATAGTTTATTTTATTTCACTGATGATTTTTTTTCCATTCTCTCATTAACTGAAAAATTCCTAGCACACTTACCAGAACACCGTATTCCTGAGAGTCAGTCCAGGTTTATAGTCTGATGAAGTCTCTTATTCAGCATAATGGCAAAATTAACAGTTTTCCTGGTGTGACTTGCCCTACTTAGAGCTCAGACCACACTGCTTCTAAAAGTCTAGTAGTGCAGTATTAAAGTTGCTCAGATGTATATTTCAATATTATATTTAAAGTGGTTTTCTCAT
Organism: Anomaloglossus baeobatrachus; assembly: GCF_048569485.1. Lineage (NCBI taxonomy): Eukaryota > Metazoa > Chordata > Amphibia > Anura > Aromobatidae > Anomaloglossus > Anomaloglossus baeobatrachus. The sequence continues at coordinate 359,737,062 of NC_134355.1, forward strand.
TTTGTTCATTACCTTCCTGATTGCCAGGGGTTAAGTGCACCTGAATATTGACATTTTGGACAAACCGCATGGTTATACCATTGGTCCTAACTGAGCACTTTCCTATCTGCAAGCAGATGCATCTTTGCATGAGAGAAGTCCAGGGAGACTGAAGCATGCCAGAGCCAATGATCCTTCCAGCCTTAAGGGGGCTTTACACGCAACGATATATCTAACGATATGTCGTCGGGGTCACGGAATTTGTGACGCACATCCGGCGTCGTTAGCGATGTCGTTGCGTGTAACAGCTATGAACGAGTGTTAACGATCAAAAATACTCACTCGTTCATTTTCAAAATCTCATTGATTGTTGAGGACACAGGTTGTTCGTCGTTCTTTAGGCAGCACACATCGCTACGTGTGACACCCTGGGAATGACGATCAACAGCTTACCTGTGTTCTCCGGCAACGAGGTGGGCATGTCGTTAATGCGGCTGGTCTCCACCCATCCGTTTCTATTGGTCGGCCGCTGTGTGCCGTCGCTGTGACAGCGCACAAACCTCCCCCTTAACAAAGAGGACAAACAGTGACATCATTAGGAAGGTAAATACGTGTGACGGGTGTTAGCGATATTGTGCGCCACGGACAGCGATTTGCCCGTGATGCACAAACGACGGGAGCGGGTGCTTTCACGAGCGACATCGCTAGCGATGTCGCCGCGTGTAAAGCATCCCTTAGGGTGTGTGTCCATGATCAGAGTCTGCAGCGTTTTGGATGCAGTGTGCTTTTGCTGTGTCAAAAACGCTGCGTTGTACAGTACAAGCACAGTGGATGGGATTTATAGAAATCTCTTGCCCACTGTAATTCTTTTCTCTTTTTATCCATTTTCTGAGCAGCAGCAAGTCAATTTATGCTGCGGAGATATGAGATTTCTCCCCAGGGAGAACAGAGCTAAAGTCCGTAATGGCACGAACCCTGATCATGGGCACGGGCAGCTGCAGTCTCCTGTGGAGAGCACTCGTGGCCCCACAGGAGAAGACACGCTGGCACAAGTGGGCTTTACACCATAAAGCTTGAAAGCAGTACATAATCCTTGTCCAGGTAACCAACAATTCTGAGATGGAGGTTGGTCAAGAAGCTTGGCAACAAATTATGAGCTATTGAATGAAAAATACCTCTATTCTTGAGAACAGAATGGATTTTTAATAAGAGATAGGCTATATGCACATGGTGTCTTTCCCAGGCAAAGTCACTTCAGGAAAACAATAACAGTCACTTTTCTAAAGCTGTTTTGCGGTATTGCTATTGTTCTTTAATCTGTTACTCTATGATGTGAAGTAAAGCGAGCAAGCAGCTTCCCAATGGAAGCCATCAGAAGAGTGGGCATATCACTTCTTAAAGTGGGGAAAAGAAATTACATAAAATGGAACATGTACACAGCAAGGTATGTTGACACTGCTGTGTAATATGTTCATTTTAATGGGAATTTTTGTGGAATCTGCATGAAAAAGACGCCATGTGAACATTGCCCTGAGTTGTAAAAATACTTGTTTTTACACGCACTTTGCTATTTAAAAAGAGTGGTGTTACACAGTGTATATCACAGACCTGGGCAAGGGGCGGCCCGCGGGCCACATCCGGCCCGCCTACTCTCTGTGACCGGCCCGCCTGGCTCAGGGTGTCCTTTCTGGCCGGTCAGTGATGAGGGCAATCTGACCTGTTGTCCGGTGTTCCAGGCTCCGGGAGACCCGTGGTCAGATCGCCCTCATCACACGCTGCATGCCGGGCAGGGAGCGATCCTGCAGCTGCGCACAGTCAGTGCAGGCAGCAGAACGCAGGAATCTCTCCTCTGTTCCCTGACCGACACCTTTCTCTGTGACACACGCGCGCCCTGAAATTGTCAGTACGGCGCGCATTTGTCATTTGAAAAGTTCCCGCCCGGCAGGAGAAGAAGCTGCAGCAGCTGGGGCCGGTACGGAGAGAAGCAGCGGCAGGGGCTCCTAGGAAAACGGCATCGGCGCAGCCTGGGCATGTGAAAGAAAAGCAGCTCAGTGGGGGGCTTGTACGGAGGTGCCTGAGGAGGGGACAATAAGAAGAGAGAGGTGAGTGGTTACTAGTAACCTGCGGGGACAATGGGGGGCGCACGGGGGGTAACTGTTGACAAATATTTGGGGTGTAATGGTGTAGTATATGGGAATGTAGTTTTACAGGTGTGGTATATGGGGGGGTGTAGTGGTGTGGTATATAGTGGTGTAGTTTTATAGGGGTGGTGGTGTAGTATAATACAGGTGTATATAGGGGTGTAGTATAATACAGGTGTATATAGGGGTGTAGTATAATACAGGTATATATAGGGGTGTAGTATAATACAGGTGTATATAGGGGTGTAGTGGTGTAGTATATAGTGGTGTAGTATATAGAGGTGGAGTTTATTACAGGTGTAGTGTATAGAGATGTATATTACAGGTGTAGTATGTGGCGGGTGTAGTGATGTAGTATATGGGGATTGTGTGTGTGTATGTATGCATACAGTGTGTGTATATAATATTATATACACACACAGTATATATATATGCGTGTGTATATATATTATATATATATATATGTATATGTCGCGGGCGGAGGAGGGGACGCTGCGCTCACCACGCTCGGGTCCGGCGCTGCTGCTGCTCGGTGGCTTGAGTGGTGGACCGGATCCGGGGACTCGAGCGGCGCTCCTCACCCGTGAGTGAAAGGGGATGATTTCTGGGTTTGGGAAGTCAGTCCATGACGCCACCCACGGTTTGTGGTGATAATGGGACACCACCGCTGCTCTGGACGGGGATCCCAGGAGCGATGACAGGGAGCAGCTGAGGTGTTTCTCTCCCCTCCGTGGGTAGGGGGGTTTGGTGGTCCCGGGGTCCGGTAATAGCGACTGGAAGGCGAATGGCAGGAGTTGGGGAGGTGCAGGGTGGCGGGGGCGGCAGTGTAGTGCCAGGCGGCACGGTGGTACTCACTCAGCCAGTAACGTACACGGAGTCTCTGGTGAAACAAACGGCTGGATGGACGGGTCCCACAGACGGCTGCGGTGGTCACTCCCGATAGGTTGGCGGTGACTGTCTCTCCCTGCACCTTTGATGTGTTTTCTGCCCCCGATGGCTTCCCACCGGTGACCCGCTCCCCAGCGGTGTAGTTGCCAGAGGAGCCCCTTTTGCCCGCAGGCGCTGGCCCTGGGAACTCTAGCTGTGGCGGTAGCTGTATTTCCCTTCACGGTTGAGCGGTTGCCTTCGGTCGGGTCTTTGCTGCCGGGAAACCCCGGAGGTTCCCGTCGCTGATGGATTTGACCGGTTTAACGGCGACTCCAAGCCTGGTCGGGGTCCGTAGGCCCTGCCGAATGGTGCTGGCTTCTCTTCTCTCCCCGGTCCGGTACCGGCGGGCCACCGCCCGACCCCGGTCCTTACGGTTGTGCATCAATCGGCCTCGCCTGCAGATGGTCACCACCATCTGCCAACCTTGTTCTAGGTGCCCGTGCTATGTACCCGGACACGATCAGTCTGCTACTCCACTACCACTTTCCTCCTTCCACTTTCCCTCACTCCACTCAACTCCTTCCTTTTCCCGCCTCCAGGACTGTGAACTCCTCGGTGGGTGGAGCCAACCGCCTAGCTCCACCCCACCTGGTGTGGACATCAGCCCCTGGAGGGAGGCAACAAGGATTTGTGTGTGACTCTGATGTTCCTAACCGGGGTGTTGGGCGTGTTGTTGCTGCACCTGTGACGTCCTGGCTTGTCCAGGGCGCCATATATGTATATATATATATATATATATATAAAAAAAAAATATCTAGAACCGAGTTAATTATATTAGTCCAGCCCTCTAAAACCATCCCAATTTCTCATGCGGCCCCATGGGAAATTTAATTGCCCACCCCTGGTCTATCACCACCCTCTGATGAGTTGTTTGAAGGTGGTGATAGAAGCTGTGGGGTGGCACTTGTGTCACTCACACTGGTTCATCGCCTTCTGGTAGTGTACCATTTAAAGATGCTACGGTAGCAGAGATGGAAGCAAGGTGCTCGCGCTTTACTCACCTCTCCCACAGCTTCTTTGAGCGCCATGGATCCATGACATCTTCAGAGGGAACGGCGATGAAAGAAAGTGCAGTAACTCCAGTGCCTCCATTGAGGCCATTTTAGGTACTGAACCATCCCTCTCAGAACTTAAGACAGACCTTTAATGTATGCATGGTGATATCCAGAGCTAAAGCAGATACTGTCCCCCATGGTCCTGCGCCATAAGTGTTTTTTATACCAATTCTTGCACACATTTTATAGCATCCCGGAAATCAATATTCTCCTGAGATCCCAATGCAACTGTATAGCAAGAATAATGAAGGATCGGGTATAGGCAGAGTCTGGAGTCGCAAATTATTGTGTCATAATTGAAACTCATAAATAGCACTTAGTCACTTTTCTGGCCAACAAAAAGTAAATTTGCTTTCCACTACTGCACCATAGGCAAATGTCAAAATGTGAAACTAGCTGAATCATTTGCCTCCATATCATCGTTACCAAACCTAACCGAAGAAGAGGCACTTTAGTTTTCCAGAGTACGGGCATGTTATCACTTGAAGTGTCATAAAATTTCATTTGCTCAAATCTAACATTTTGGGGGGGGATGAAACCTAATATATTTTCATATCATTCAACTTCAGTTCTCTGTTATTAAATACAACAAATGCTTGAACATGTAAAATTTGCATCCTGCATACATTCTACGAAGCCTGTAATTACTCATATTCAGCTAGAATGTCAATAATACTTTTAGTACTTTTAGAAATGTGCATTATCTGAAAGTTGATGAGAACTTGACAGCTGAATTCTTTTTCTCGGTAAGTAAGCGTGGGACTTGAAGAAACATCCGCAGCTGTGCCTATGGTAACAAAGAAATAGCTGCTCTGCTCTTTGGTAAATATGATGAGAATGGTTATAATCTCCACCCATACACATTGCACAGGTTCACGTATTCAATCACAGTTGAGTATAAACCGCTCACTAGTCCCAGTAATTTGGATGTTTCATTTCGTTTGACAGGACCCTATTTTATCTGCTTTTACTTGTAATCTTGTATTATCTTTATTTTCCTGAATTAGCTAGAAACTCCAATGTATCTTTGAAGGATTTGTTTCATATAGGAACATGAATTTATCACACATAATGAAATACGGATATCTTCAAAATGTTATCTTAAAGGGGTTGTCCACCATTAGGACAACCCCTTCTGATTCCACTTGTTTTCACCATTTACAATAAAAAACCTTGTACACACCTCCCGCTTTGGCGCCGTTTCAGCGCTGTTGGTAACTTTGGTTCGGGGCTCACATAACTTTGTTATGTCATGCGAGCCCTGAGTCCAATCACCGCCGGCTTCTCTCTACCTACCTTTGGATCAAATTAGTTACTGTAATCAACAAGAAGTGACGCTGCGGCTGCCACTCATTTCCTGATTTTTGCTAATTTGGTCTGAAGGCAGGGAGAGAGAAGTCGATGGTGATTATGTGACGCCCTGGCCTATCAGGTCGTCGCAGGGTATTGTGCAACCTGCCCTTCTGCACAGTATCCACCCTCCTTGGTTAACGGATCCCAGTCCTCTGATGTTGTTAACAGCTAGTCCAATGAAGATCCTAGGAACACTTCCCACTTGAACCTACCAGACACAAAATTGGGGGGCCTGAAGGGAATAGGGCCGCCCACATGGGGGTGTTGGTAAGGAGAAAGTGAGGACAGTGACAGTTGAGAGTTGAGAGTGAAGGGGAAGTGACTCTCGTGAGGAGAGGCCACGGAGAAGAGCTCCTGTTTACTAGGTGGCAGACGTTGGTCTGGGCCTGGTAGGAGCTGGAACCCCGGTCACAGGGGACAGTGTCAAGGGGCACAGACTGCCGAGTAAGGCAGCCGGCGGCCTTGAGCTATCACCGGGCAGGGGCCAGGGAACGACAGGGTACGTGGACCCCAGGCCGGAAAGTAGCTTCACGCGTTCCGGTAATTTACCCGACGGGGATGAAGACTTCAAGTGTCATCCTCCACCTGCTCCAAAATCGGGGGTAGTAGCGCACCGATGGGATAGGACTTTCCCACTACAGTCCAAAGAAATCCTATGTGTGATCCCTGAGAGCAAGCTCACTCCACTAGCCATATGGGTGTGCGGGACCCGGAGAGTTTCATACCAATGGGTCCAAGTGAGACTAAAGTGCCAGGGATAGGGCCACAGACCAACAACAACACCGAGGGCACGGATCCAGGAGTGCTCCTCGCAGACTACGGTGGTGCTCGGAACTTTGGTTTACAAGTTGTCGGTGTGGTTATTCTGGGACTGAGTGAGTACCTTGGAAATCCCCTGCACCTATCCCTCAACGGCACCCCAAACATCTCCCATCACCAACAGGCCCCTGGGACACACACCCCCTACCCACAGAGGGGTTAAACATCAGGCTGCAACACCATCGTCACAGGGCTCCCCAACGGCAGCGGTGGTCTCTCATATTACCACGCACCGTCACGAACTTTCCAAAATCCCCTTGTACATATCTCACCCCTTCCTTTTAATCGAGTGGCCGCACGACCCCTGGGTCCGGAGACCCCTCTAGTCACTGCGGATTCGGATCCCTAGTGGCAGCAGCGGCCCAGCTGCTTGCCCGGGGGCGGTACAATTGGACTCGGAGCTCGTGTGACATTATAATGCCAAGTGAGCCCTGAACCACGGTCACTGACAGCGCTATAACGGCACCAGAAATGGAGGTGATTAACGAATCTTTTATTTTAACTGGGGGAAACAAGTGGAATCAGAAGGGGTTGTCCTAGTAGTTTACAGACCCTTAAAAAAGGACCTACCACCAGGTCAAAAATGTCCAATTTTATTCCTCTTTTCTCTTGAGTATTGCATTTTTTTATTTTTTTTTTTAAAATTCACCCAACGGTTCAAGAGATATAGTCTTTACAAGATGATGTTGCTAATAGGATTCTCTGGGGCTTGTTTTTATTCCAAATTCAGACATCCGTGAATCACAGTCCAAGTATGGACCATGATGCCAAGACTGACCGAAAGGTCTCCTGATCTGAACTTGACAGCTTTATGTATCCTATGAGGATGTTGGCACTTGCTCTACTGGTGCCCATGTGACATTGTTATTTAATGGAAGCCCTGTGCCCAATCAGGACCAGCTTCATTCTCCTCGCATTTGGACGAATCAAACATCAAGAGGAAGTCAGAGCTGGTCTGGCCCTCACTTCCTCTTGATGTTTCATTTGCCCAAAGTCGGGAACAGTGAAGACAGCGCTGATTTGGTGCAAGATTCATCTGACGTAACAATGTCGTGTGAGCCCCAGGAGAGTGAGTGATGACACCGCTGGAATGGTACCATCACCAGAGTTGAGTATAAGCATGGTTATTTTAATTGGGACAAACACACTGATTGAAAGGATTGTCCAAGTAGTGGACAACTCCTTTAAGTCCAGGTCAGAAGTCACATTGCCAGCCTGTGCAATGATACAGTCTTTTAATTCTACTGTTCACTGCTCGCTGCCTAAGCTACCAGCCACCGCTGCAGTCTACAAGGAGGCAAGGACCTTTTCATTCACAAGCTTTTTTCACAGAGCTTCCAAGCCTGATCTGCAGCTGATCAGGTCAATGGATCTGGCCAGCTTTAGTACCCCTGTGCTTCTCTGATGCCGCAGATGCAAAGTTACCTTTGTTTGCAGGATTGCAGAGTGCACAACTCACAGAAACCTGTTTATATACATTGTGCTTTAGCATAGATATGTGCAGAGAAATTTCTAATTATCATTACAAAAACACTATGGACAAAAGTAATACATTGTTTTATGCCCGTTGGCGGTACATGGCCCAGGGATTCTTTATGGCATTTTTTTAATTCCTGTGTCATGCACTGCCTTCTTAGGTGTTTAACTAAGCATAAGCTATTAGTTTTGCTCAGAAAGTATATTTGAGTATATCTAAAGTATATTTGAGTTTATCTATTTAGCAAATAATATTATTTAGAAAAACCTTTAAAACCATACCCAATTTATAGGGGGAACAGTGGCTCAGGGACTTACACTGAGCTCCAAGGTTCAAATCCCACACAGGACAATATTTGTATGAATTTTGTATGCTTTCTCTCTTTACTTGAGGGTTCCCTGGTATCTCTTACACTTCAAACACATACCAATAGGCAGAGTTGGATTGCCATCAGGCAAATCTGGAAAATTCCATATGGGCAGGTCCGGCAGTTGGCCTCATCAATTGTTACACTGCTAACAGTTTTGGCGTCCTCATACTATGTGGTTTGCTGTGAGGGGACCATCATACTATATGGGGGGCAGTAGGAGAACTGTCATACTGTATAGGGGGACCATCATTTTGTGTATGCAGTTGTGGGGGTCATATCATACTGTATGGGGCTCTGTGTGAGGGAGAATATCATTCTGTATGCAGGGGGTGCAGTTGGGTAGCCACTATATTATATGGGGAAGGCTTTAGGGAGACCATCAAGTTGTTGGGGAACCATCAAGTTGTTGGGGAGCCATCATATTGTATGTGGGCCTGAGGGAGGATCCTCATACTGTATGGTGGGGTTGATTGGGAGGACTACCACAGTTGGGGGAATTATCATGCTGTAGGGGGGCCATCATGCTGTGGGGAGAACCATTTTACTGTGTCGGTGGGCTGTAGAGGTACCATCTTACTGTGTGGAAAAATGTGGGATCATCATTCTGTGTGGGGGTATTTTGGGGCATCACACTATATATATGTGGCGCCCTGGACAAGCCAGGGGCCATAGAGAACAACACCAACACACCCCACACTCCCGGCAGGCACATCAAGGTCAGACACAAAACCCTTGTTGCCTTCCTCCAGGGACTGACTATCACACCAGGGGGTGGGCCAGGCGGTTGGTCCCGCCCACCGAGGAGTTCACAGTCCTGGAGGAGGGAAAACAGTCAGTCTAGTTGGAGAGGTGAAAGTGAGAGGAAGGAAAGTGGTAGTAGAGCCTGAAGTTGGTCCGGGTGTGTGGCCCGGACAGATCAGCAAGGTTGGCAGACGGTGGTGACTGTCTGCAGGAGTGGCAGATTGGAGTCTACCGTAAGGACTGTGGACGGGCGGTGGCCCGGTTGTACCGGACCGGTACACAAAGAGAAGCCAGCACCATCTGGCAGGGGCTTTTCGGACCCCGGCAAGGCTAGGAGTCACCGTGAATTTGCCAAATCCGTTAGTGAAGGGGACCTCCTGGGTTTCCAAACAGTCAAGTCCCGACAGAAGGCAACCGTCCAACCGAGTGAGAGAGACATCGCCGCCGCCAAGGCAACCGTTTCTCAGAGCCAGCGCCTGCGGGCAAAAGGGGCTCCTCCAGCCCATATCCAAGCCGGGGAGCGGGTTACCGGTGGGAACCCATTGGAACCGTACAGACATCTTAGGTGCAGGGAAAGACAGTCACCACCAACCTGCCGGGAGCAACAACACCGCAGCCGTCTGTGGGACCCGTCCATCCAGCCGTGTGTTTTACCGAGACTGTGTCTTCATCATTGGGCTGAGTGAGTACCACCGTGCCGTGCGGCACAGCGCTGCCCCTGCGACCCTGCACCTCGCCAGGCCCGTAGCCCGCCTGCCATCAATTCCTACCCCATCACCGGGCCCCGGGACAACCAACCCCCTACCCACGGAGGGGAGAAATAACAACCAAGCTGCTCCCTGTCACCGCTCCCGGGATCCCCGTCCAGAGCAGCGGTGGTGTCACCATTATCACCACAACCGTGGGTGGCGTCACGGACAATAAATCCCCACAATCAAATCCCCTTTTCACTCACGGGCGAGGAACGCCGCTCGAGTCCCCGGGATCCGGCCCACCGCTCGAGCCACCACCGAGCAGCAGCAGCAGCAGCCGGACCCGAGCAGTGGGAGAGCACAGCGTCCCCTCCTCCGCCCGCGACATATACTATGGGGGCAATAAAAAATATATATTCTCTGGAGGCCATGGAACGGGTATCATAATCTATATGATTTGTATGTACACTCCTGCTCAGGAGAATTATTCCAATAAAGAGGCATTGAGGGTCATTATTAGATGCAGACACAATAGGTGATGGCATTATTGTAAGGAGGCACAATGGGGAATTATCATCATTATAGCAAAAGCACAGGGGGCAATTTTATTATATGAAAGTACCGGTGGTTGTTTAAATTATTATAAGGAGCTAATTATTTTTTATTATTATTATTATTATTATTATTATTATTATTATTATTGATAATAAGAGTCAAGGGGAATTATTATTGTTAAAAGAGGCACAAGCGGACATTATTTCTATGAAGTACAGAGGGCATATTACTGTGTTGGGGCACAGAGGGGGCATTGTTATTGTATTGTGAATACTATAAGGCTACATTCCCACGATCAGTGTTTGTTGAGGTTTTTACACTGCAGAATTTTGGAACCTTAATTTACCTTCACTTTTTTTTTTTAATTGTGTTTTTGTGTTAATTTTTTGCCTGTTTTTGACGCTGTATTTTTTGTCTCTAATTGGTGTTGACATGCTTTAAATAAAGCTACTTTGTTCTTGAAACTTCCTGGTACTAACATCATTAAGATCAGAACTTCCTACCTGTCCCTCTGATGAAGCGGCCGGCCTGACCGCCATAGGCCGCGAAACGCGCGTCCAGGAGCTTTTTCCACCGCCCCACACATCGGTAATGCTTTGACTATTTAGCAATAATCCTCTTTTAATGTTGCCTTTCTGCTGTTGGTACTTTTTCTGGCCTTTGATCTTTGGGTGGTCCCCCTTTATAGACTGTCTTAGGCTTGGTACAGCTGACAATGTTTGGATATATTCCATCCCCCCTATAATTCTATTAAAATGGTATTATTTTATTGTCAGCTCTTGCCTGATATGCCCACACTTTGATCTCTGAGGGATTCCCTCTTTACATGCATCATTTCTCCCTCGTACATGTGTAGCTGACAAACATTTTTGTCCAAATTTGATAGGACTATTTTACTTATCCTTCCAGCTGCTGGTTTGAGGTGCACAATCACTTTTGAGCCATGACCATGTATTAAATTACTTCATAGCAGATTTGCACTTTATTACAAGTGTCCAACTTTTCAGCCTCTCCTCCTTTTTGTCCTCTTGTACATTTCATGTATTGTATTTTTATTAAATTTGCACTGTGCACTTTGACTGTATATAAATAAAACAAGTTTATTATCAGCATTTATGCTCATTCTTGTTCTCTTTTGTATTCAATCTGCTATCATGAGCTGCTGTTGACCGGATGGGCTCCTCCCATCCCGGCCTATCATGTATTCTATCCTTATGGAAATTAAGTTGTTTATTATTTCTATGAAGTACAGAGGGCATATTACTGTGTTGGGGCACAGAGGGGGCATTGTTATTGTATTGTGAATACTATAAGGCTACATTCCCACGATCAGTGTTTTTTGAGATTTTTACACTGCAGAATTTTGGAACCTTAATTTACTTTCACTTTTTTTTTTAATTGTGTTTTTGTGTTAATTTTTATCCTATTTTTGACGCTGTGTTTTTTGTCACTGTTTGGTGTTGACATGCTTTAAATAAAGCTACTTTGTTCTTGAAACTTCTTGGTACTAACATCATTAAGATCAGATTAAATGCTTTTTTGGTGTATTTACACTTCATAAACACACTAAAAATGAGTGCATGATTTTTTAACTGCAGATTTTCCACATCTTATGCAAGTTTATGTGGAAATTACACACTCAGCATACCCGCACGAGAAATTGACATGCAGATTGGAAAAACGCATCGCAGGTCAGTTTACGCAAAAATTGTTTCCTCCCCAGGCAAAATATTTTTCCTTTGCAGTCAAAATTATTTTCCTCCCCAACCAAAATCTCTTTCCTCTCCAGGCAAAATCTTATTCCTTCCTGGGCAAAATCTTTTCCCTCCCCGGGCAAAATGTTTTTCCTCCCTGGGCAGAATCTTTTTCATCCCTGGGCAAAATCTCTTTCCTGCATGAAAAAGTTCTTTTTCCTCCCAGGGTAAAATCTTTTTCCTCCTAGGGTACAATTTTTTCCTACCTGAGCAAAATCTTTTTATTCTCCCTGAGCAAAATGCAAAATTTCCTTCCTCCCCAGACAGAATATTTTCCTTTCCCAGACGTGAATCTCTTTCCTCCAGGGCAAAATCTCTTTCCTTTCCAGGCAATATTTCTTTCCTCCCTGGGCAAAATCTTTTTCCTTTTCAGGCAAAATCTCCTCCCCAGAAAATTAAAAACATTTTCCTCCCCTGGCAAAATCTGCGTTGAGTCTCCCTCACTCCCTGGTGTACCCCTTATGGACTTTCGTGGCCTAAGGTCAGAATCTCCCTTTTGTATTTCTCCAGCATTACCAACTGCCTGATATCCTGCCATGCTGTGTCTTGTGTCACCCGATACATCAATCCTATTTGCCATGTAATGTGAAAAATCTCTTCCTCAGACCATTCTTTGGCTGCTGCACTCCTCAACGTCCTAGTGATGGGTCTCCCTGTACTATTCCCTAATGCCATTTACCTCCCCCAGGTCAAGTTCTGTCATGATAATAGGCATTGTATCCCCACACACCACTGGTGGGGATAGTAATGTTGAGATAGCTCTGTTCCCTCTCAGCTGATGAACTGTGAATCAGAAATTTGGCTTTGAGTTTTTCTTCTCCAGGCAAAATCTTTTCCTCCCTGAGCAAAATCTCTTTCCTTCTCTGGCAGAATCTTTTTCCTCCCTGGACAGAATCTTTTTACTGTCTGGGCAAAATCTCTTTCATCCCCAGGAAAATCTTTATCCTTCTTGTCAAAATCTCTTTCCTCCCTTGGCAAAATATTTTTCCTCCTTGGGCAGATTTTTGTTCCCTTCCTGGTCAGAATCTCTTTCCTTCCTGTAAAGAATCTCTTATCTCTTCAGTCAGAATTTATTTCCTTTTGGGGCAGAATCCTTTTCCTTCTTGGACAGAATCTTTCTCCTCTCCTGGCAGAATCTCTTTCCTTCCTGGTTAGAATCTCTTTCTTCTCCGGCCAAAATTTCTTTACTCTCCAGTCAAAATCTCATTCCTCCCTGGGAAAAATATCTTTTCTTTTTTTGCAAAATCTCTTTCCTCCCCATGAAAATGTATTTCATTCCTGGGCAAAATCTCTTTCCTCCCAGACAAAATCTATTTTCTCTCCGGCAAAATCTTTTTCCTTTTTGAGCAGAATTCCAACACCCCCCCCCCCCCCCTCCCCGGTCAGGATCTCTTTCCTTCCTGGGCAGAATCTCTTTACTCTATGGGCAGAATTTCTTTCCTTCCAGGGCACAATCCTTTTCTTCCTTGGGTTAATCTTTTTGCTCCTCAGACGGAATCTCTTTCCTCCCAGAGGATTACTTTCCTCCCCTGGTAGAATCTCTTTCCTCCCTGGGCAAAAATCTATTTTCTCTCCAGACAAAAACTCATTCCTCCCTACGCAAAATGTCTTTTCTCCCTTTGCAAAATCTCTTTCCTCCTCAGGCAAAATCTTTTTTCTTCCCTGGCAAACTTCTTTTCCTCTCTAGGCAAAATCTTTTTCCTCCCTGAGCAAAATCTATTTCCTCACTGGGAAAAAAATCTCTTTCCTCAATGGGCAGAATATTTTTCCTCCCTGGGCAGAATCTCTTTTATCCTCAGACAAAATCTCTTTCATCCTAGGGCAAAATCTCTTTTCTCCCCAGGCAAAATTGCTTTCCTCCCTGGGCAAAATCTATTTTCTCCCCACGCAAATGCTCTTTCCTCCCCACAAAAAATCTTTTTCCTCCATTGGCAAAATGTTTTTCCTTCCTGGGCAAAATCATTTTTTATCCCCGAGAAAAATCTTTTTATTAGGAAATGTAGGTTCATGCAATACAATTAGATGTGGGACTGACCTGACATTACAATTGATCCCAGTTCAAAGCATGTAAATGTGACGCCCTGGCAAAACCAGGTAGTCACACAGTTTAGGCCCCCGCACAACACCGCTCCCACACAGGGTTAAACCAGCCGACCTGATATCCTAGTCATCCCCTCAGGGAAGGACAGACACACCAGTGGGCGGGACCAGGCGGAAGGAGAATGCCCACCTAGGGGCCTTGAGAGCCCGGGGCGGGAAAACAGTCAGTTTAGTTCAGCTCAGTAAGTGTAAGTGTGAAGTCGGAAGCTGACAGGCGTCGGGGTTGCAGCCGCGGCGTACTGGCTAGGTGGCAGACAGTGGTCAGTGTCAGCAGGAGACGGGAAATACTAAATAGGATAACTGAAGTGAGCACTAATATATATTATGAGTGCAAGCCAAAAAAATACGTAGTACATAAGGATAAGGCTGCACATCAAAGTTAGATAATGGTATAATGCTATAAGCATACCGAAAAACATTGAAGCATACAATGAAAAATGCCACTTGCTAACTTGAAAGTGTGAATAATGAAATGCATAACTGCCATGAATATTAGGAAAAAGGAGATATTTAGCAATCGCATTGATCCATGTAACTGAGCCCCAAAACCTCGTCAAGATATATCTCTATATTGGGGTCCCTAGCTCTATGACCCTAACTGTGTGTCATCTCATTGCAATTAAAAACTGCTGTGTGTGGAGAGGGGTAACCAAGGGCTTTCTTATATAGGAGATGGAAAAAACATGGCCGAAAGGGGCGGAGCTGTGTTCACATTCAGAAAAAAAACTTCATAATACTAAATAGGATAACTGAAGTGAGCACTAATACGGTATATATTATGAGTGCAAGCCAAAAAAATACATAGTACATAAGGATAAGGCTGCACATCAAAGTTAGATAATAGTATAATGCTATAAGCATACCGAAAAACATTGAAGCATACAATGAAAAATGCCATTTGCTAACTTGAAAGTGTGAATAATGAAATGCATACCTGCCATGAATATTAGGAAAAAGGAGATATTTAGCAATCGCATTGATCAATGTAACTGAGCCCCAAAACCTCGCCAAGGTATATCTCTATATTGGGGTCCCTAGCTCTATGACCCTAACTGTGTGTCATCTCATTGCAATTAAAAACTGCTGTGTGTGGAGAGGGGTAACCAAGGACTTTCTTATATAGGAGATGGAAAAAACATGGCCGAAAGGGGCGGAGCTGTGTTCATATTCAGAAAAATAACTTCATAATACTAAATAGGTTAACTGAAGTGAGCACTAATACGGTATATATTATGAGTGCAAGCCAAAAAAATACATAGTACATAAGGATAAGGCTGCACATCAAAGTTAGATAATAGTATAATGCTATAAGCATACCGAAAAACATTGAAGCATACAATGAAAAATGCCACTTGCTAACTTGAAAGTGTGAATAATGAAATGCATACCTGCCATGAATATTAGGAAAAAGGAGATATTTAGCAATCGCATTGATCAATGTAACTGAGCCCCAAAACCTCGTCAAGGTATATTTCTATATTGGGGTCCCTAGCTCTATGACCCTAACTGTGTGTCATCTCATTGCAATTAAAAACTGCTGTCTGTGGAGAGGGGTAACCAAGGACTTTCTTATATAGGAGATGGAAAAAACATGGCCGAAAGGGCCAGAGCTGTGTTCACATTCAGAAAAAAAACTTCATAATACTAAATAGGATAACTGAAGTGAGCACAAATATATATCATGAGTGCAAGCCAAAAAAGCAGGAGATGGGAAGACGGCTGCCGGAGATCCAAGGTGGACCGGGGCAGGGTTGTAGCCCGCCGGTACAAACACCGGAGAACCGACCTGGAAACCGTTCACAAAGGGGGTACTTGGACTCTGAAGCCAGGACCGGCACCGACGGCCTAGCTAATTAACCAATTGAGGGCAGGATTTTAGGTCCTGTCCCAACCTAAGTCCCGTAAAGTAGACAACCACCCACAGAGAGGGATAGGGCATCAGCCAGGGCCCGGTAGATCCCACGGGTCATCGTCTGACGGGCACGGCTCCCAAGCAAAGGACCGGGAGCGGACTCCCGTGTTACACACCGGGAAGTCCATCACTGAAAATACAGAGGTGCAGAGGAAAGGGACATTGACCACCAGCCCGGGTGTAGGACCAGATACACCCGTCTGCGGAGGCCGGCCACCATCACCTTGGTTTACCAAAAGAACATTGTGTTTATTGACTCCACACATCAGTGCAACCTCATCCAGCACCACGATAACCAGTGGCTCCACACATGAGTGCAACCTCATCCAGCACCAGGACAACCGAACTGTAAGTGTGCTGATCCCTGCAACCATGCACAACACTGGGCCCCGGGGCATCCATCCCTACCCATGGAGGGGTTAACATCCAGCTGCCATCACATCTCCCCCGGGTATCCCATAACAGCAGCGGTGGTGCTACATCTCACCACACACCGTGGGTGGTGTCACAGACAGTTTACAGCAAATTCCGTACAATTACGTCCCCCTTTTATTCGAAGTGTCCGCACAACCCCCGGGTCCGGAGAACCCCTCGAGCCATACCGTAGATCCGGATCCAAGCAGCACCGGCTGCTGGCACGGGGGCGGCACATATACATCTACTGATGGTGGTTCTGGTGCTTTATTCATATACTGATGCTGCTTCTTATGATGCTGTATTTTTGTACTGTTGGAAGTGTTGGTGATGTATTTCTTTGCTTCTCATCCTGTTCAAATGTAATAATCCATAACTTGTCAGATAACATTATACATGACCATGTTAATAAAGTATTGTGCCATCTTACATGTTGACAGTTAATACATCTGTAATTATATTAGGATCATTAATTATACAATTAAGAAATGTAGCATGCCAGATCCTAACTCTGTCAATTATACTTACTGTCAGGATTCGGTTCTGCTTCCTAGTTCCATCGGTGATCATCACATGACCATTCAGATGAAATCTCCTATGTGATTTTCATACTTATGATCACGTGCTAACAAGCTTAAATAGTTACATAGTTACTTAGGATGAAAAAAGACCTGGGTCCATCTAGTTCAACCTTCCTCCACCAATTCTACATTTTGTCCCTAAGTTTCTCAGTGAAGCTGTCATGGGGTGTGACAGGATCACTAGGGAAAGAGGAGCCTCAACTGGCCCTCAGACTAGGGGAACCTATCTGACCCTGATCCCAAAGGTACTTCTGAAGGTGACGAAGTTTGGGACGCCTTGCTTGCTCTAGCTCCTGAACAACTCTGGTCTAGTGGCCTGCTCCCTCCTCCCAGGAGAGGCCTGGGACAGGAGTGGATAATCCAACACAAATAAAACAGATGGGGGGAAGGAAACCAAAACTAAAACTCACTGTAATCACTCACAGAGGTATAGACAATACGTGATCAGGAGGAAACTAAAAAAGGGAGAAAATAATCAGATGAGAGTAATTCAACAACACACCAAACAGCACACAGAAGTTCACCAGCAACTGGATAACAATGCACAAGGACCGGAATCGCATAAAGCTATCATCAGCATGAGAGAACAGGCTCCACCACCTTAAAAAGGGTGGAGGCGACTATGATAGGTCTCCTGAAACATGTGACTAAAGCAGCAATCCACAGGCTAGCAGAAATTAACTCCTGCAATCCCGATTGCTAACAAGAGCACAGCTGGTCGATACCTGAGTCTGTTTGTGTAACTCAAAAGTAGCTGTTGTGTGAACAGCATCAGATATAGTCCTGACACTTGGTGATTTTTGAGCCCTACACCACTTGACAGTATCCCTACCTCTGTGAGGGGCCTCTAGACCCTAATGACCAAGTTTCTTCAGATGACGGCGATGGAATGCCCTAACCAGACACTCTGCATGTGCACCAGTGGCAGGCATCCAAGTCCTTTCCTCTGGACCATAACCCCGCTAATGAACCAGTTACTGTAAAGAGCAATGGATGAGCTGAGAATCAACAATTCTCAATACCTGGAACTTCAAATAACCATCAACCAAGACTGGAGGAATGGGAAGAGGAGTTCCCGAACCCACAAATTTATTTAACAGAGAATTCTCAAAGACTTTATAGATTTTGTAGGATGATGGTAAGTAAGTAGTGATGGGCGAACCCGAACTGTAAAGTTCGTGGTCCGTACCGAACAGATAGTGTTTGTGCATACGGTCCCAAACACAGGTTTTCCTGGGAAACTCGTGTTACAGTTTGGGTCCAGGGGCAGTAAAAAAACATTATTAAAAAACATTATTATTACACTTACCGGTCCCACAACGCATCCTGCAGACCCACTCAGCTCTCTACAGAGTGAGAAGCAGGTTGACAGTGACAATTAAAGTTCAATCAAGTCCATGGCTAAGCCATGGACTCGGGTGAACCCTGACATCACCGCAAACATGGCCGAAAAAAGCCGAGTGATGAGCAGTGCAGTGAATACCACCGGAAGTTATTGATAGGACCAGGAAGCAGATGTGGATGATAGACAGCGAAGGAGCGGGTCTGCAGAATGACAATGTTTATTGTTAACTATATTCTTTATTTTACAGACCCCCCGCTCCATCCCATAACTATAAAGTCCAAGTTTAGGGTTCGGACGCAAGTTCACGTTATCTTAGGCCCCAAACTTGAACTTTACAAAAAGTTTGGGCGAGGCTCCTGATCCCGAACATCGGGGGACTTCTCCCATCCCTAATGGTAAGGCCATACAGAAAGCCAACGTGTTGATGACAGCCATAATTCTGAAGGGACCGATGAAACAAGGACCTAACGTAAGTGAGGGTACCTTAAGCTTAATGTTTTTTTGTGGATAACCACACCAGATCACCCACGTATAGGTCCGGACTTGACACACATTCACAGGCAGCCACACGTTTATACGTAAAGATATCATTGTCACTATCTTAAAAAGGGCGGTTAACACTAAAAGTGTTGCTGTTGTATGTAAAGCGCTGTGCAGTTAATGGTGCTATTTAAGGAAATAAATATTATTATATATATTATTATTAGTCATAATTGCACACTAAAGACTGCTTTACATGGTTCAATATGTCGTGCGATCGCATTTGCGATCGCACCCGCCCCCATCGTTTGTGCGGCATGGGCAATTTCTTGCCCATGTCGCACAATGCTGTAACCCCGTCACACGTACTTACCTTCCAAATGACCTCGCTGTGGGCGGCAAACATCCACTTCCTGAAGGGGGAGGGACGTTTGGCGTCACAGCGACGTCACACAGCGGCCGCCCAATAGAAGCGGAGGGGCGGAGATGAGCGGGACGTAAACATCTTCCCACCTCTTTCCTTCAGCATTGCCGGCCGGACACAGGTAAGCTGTGTTCATCGTTCCCGGGGTGTCACACGGAGCGATGTGTGCTGCCTCGGGAACATTGAACAACCAGACGTTTGATTTTTAGAAAATGAGCGACGTGTCAACGATGAACGAGAAGGTGAGTGTTTCTGCTCGTTCATAGCTGTCACACGCTATGAGATCACTAACGATGCCGGATGTGCGTCACTTACGACGTGACCCCGCCGACATCTCATTAGATATATCGTAGCATGTAAATGTGACGCCCTGGCCGGGCCAGGTAGTCACAGATAGGGCCCCGCACTACACCAGTTCCCTAACAAGGTGACAGCAGCCAAACATATAAACCCTAGTCACCTCCCTCAGTGCTTGATGGACACACCAGGGGGGCGGGGCCAGGTGGTTGGCACGCCCACCGAGGAGTTCAGAGAGCCTGAGGCAGGAAAACACAGTTAGGTTGAGTTTGGCCTAAGAGTCCAGTGGAGGAGGTCAGGCCTGTGTGACAGGCCTGTAGCAGACTGACAGGTGCCAGGGTAGGAGCTAGAGCACCTTTGGCTAGGAGGCAGACGGAGGCCTCTGCCTGCAGGAGCCAGGAAGACGGCTCGGTGGAACCGTGTTAGACCGGGACAGGGTAGTGGCCCGCCGGTACCAACCCGGGGAACCGACTCGGAAACCGGAGCACAAAGGGGGTACTCAGACCCTAAAGCTAGGTCCAGAAGCTACTGGGGGGGGGCTAGCTAATTAACTGATTGCGGCCAGGACTTTAGGTCCTGTCCCACACAAAGTCCCGACTGAAGACAACAGCCCAACGAGGGGGATAGAAAGCCACCGCCATGGCAGAGAGATCCCACGGGCCAGCGTCTGCGGGCAAAGGGCTCCTTCGACAATCACAAGCTGGGGAGCAGACTCCTGACGCTGCAGGTAGTCTACCATCACACAAATGGTGCAGGAGAAAGGCAGAGACCACCAACCGGGTGGGGGACCAGACTGCAGCCGGCTGCGGGCACCGACCACCATCACCTTGATTTACCAGAGACTTGTGTGTGTTACTAATCGTGAGAACATCAGTGCCCTCCGGCCGCCCATCTCCCTGCACCGCCCAACTACTTGCCCAACGGGTCATGGGGCCACCATCCCTATGGGGCAGCACATAAAGCCAGCTTAAGATTTGGGAAATGTGAGGAGGAGGCTGGAAAAGCAGGAAGCCAAAGATGTCTGTCTGTAACATTTTTCAGGGACAAATTGTAGATGCAAAAAGAGGTCATCGCAGTCTGGGCAGGATGAAAAAGAAAAGGGAAAATTGATTACTACTATCATCGAGAACCTGCACAGTACACACATGTATGGTCTGCAGATCAGTGGTATAAAATTGATATTAGCATTACAGGGTTACTGTATGGATGTAATATTAGTCCTAGTGCAATGGTTTTGGTAAATGATCAGTATGGTGGTATTATAACTGGTGTATATTCTGGTAATATATGGTTATGGTCTGATGGCATTTGTCTGTTGGGGCTACATTCCCACGATGAGTATTTGGTGAGTTTTTCTATGTTGCAGCTTTCTGCACATATTAAGTAAATAATAAATTAGGTTATTAGAACTTTTTACTTGTGCTTCTATCGCATTTTTGACACTGCAGTTTTTTTGCTTTTTTTGGTATGTTATGTTTTAAAGCTGCTTTCTTTTTGATACTTCCTAGTTGGCTTTGACAAACCCTAAATTGATAGTGCAGCACCCTGGGATATGCTACCCCAGTGATCTGCAGGATCCAAAGGCTTTCTGGAACACCCTATGCTGACAACCCACACCTCACACACAGGTAGGGGCATATTCTCTGAGACCTGGGCGCAGCATGTAGAGGGATAACAGTGCTCAGATGTGAGAACCAATCCCTTAGCTGTTAGCCTGGGAAAGGGGTGTGGCTTGTGGGAAGCAACAGGCATTGCTAGGCAGAGTTGGCAGAGAGGAAAAACGACAGTTGAAAGGAGCCAGAGAGTGAGAGGGGTGTGAGAATTGTGAGGAGACCCCCAAAAGACGACTAGGAGGTAGTAGCCTGAGGGTAGAAAGATCCCAGGCACTACGCACGAGGGGGTACTGGACCCCAGAGTAGACAACAGCTGCAGGCGGTCTGCTGATCCAGCCATGTGTGGTGACTTCCAGGGTACCACACCACCCATAGGCTCAGGGACACAGCCTCATATATAGGACCCAGGAGAGGGCACAGAGAAGTAGCCTACCCCACAAGGGACCGCGAGGCCTGTCATACTGGGCCTGGAAAACAAAGGAGCGGAGCGCCGCAGGTCACCAACAGCTTCAGGCAAGGGGACCATCAGCTCTGTATGTGCACGGAGGGCTTAACTGGGACTCACGTCAGCACCGGGACAGAGGAAAGTCGGTTGACCAGCCGTGCCAAATTGCACTTGCAACATCAAGTGAGTAAATATCAGTTAATCTGCAAGAACTGTGTCGTGTCTATTACTGGCGAACCACAAGGCACAGCACACATACATGGGACTTAAGCCCCTACTGGCGGAGGATGCAAACACACTTGCTGCTATACCATCTGTCCCTAAAACCACAGCAGCGGCGGGACATCTTGTTATTACTGAAACCCGCCAGTGGCGTCACAAGTGACATACAAAATAACCCTGTTAACGAGCGCCCCCCAGGTAACGGAACTGGGCACGGCCACCTGTGACTGTGATCCCCATTATCCACCACCCGGAATCGAGTATCCCAAGGGCCTGGGGTGTGGCAGCGCTCTACATATTGGCGTCACGAACAGGATACAAACTAGGCCCAGCAACCCTGGGTGCAGTGTGCCTTAAACCGTTTAAAATTGTATATAGACTTTTGTCGCCATTTTGCCTCAGTAAAAACTACTGCGCCATCACTCTGGCTGTAAAAGAGCGCAAAGTTTGAAAATGTGCGCAGGAAAACCTAGCTCCGCCCCCCCACAGGGAATCTGCAGAGAAGCCAAACACCGAGCAATATCCTGACTTCAGGAGTTCCTGAGCTGCTTGGGATCCCCATAGAGAAGGTTGCTGAAATTAACCAAGGGGGACTAAAATGGAAGCCCAAGAAAATGGAGACGCTGCCGGACCGAGTCGGAGCGCTGAAGCTGCAGTGGTGGCACCGATTATGCCGCTCATGCTACCCTACTTCCCAGGCGCGACCTGGATGCCCCAGTACAATGGCAAATCGGATACCTTATCCGGGTTCAAAAAGAAAATAACTACTTCAATGGACATTTATCCCTTAACCGGCAAGCAAAGGGCGTCCATTATACTGGGTCAGCTTAAAGGGGCAGCGGAGCTAGAAGCAGAAACTTGGTCAGATGCTGAACGCGAGTCAGTAACCACCATCTTTGACAAATTGAAACTTGCATTTGAGACCCGCACTGAGGCAGAACTGCGGATGGAGTTCTACAACTGCAGGCAGAAACCGCAGGATAACATCAGGGACTATGCCCTGAGACTCCAAGCAGCAATAAGGACATTAAAACATGTCGATCCTCTCAGTGCCAGAGAGGAAAACCGGATGCTAACGGAGCAGTTCATACAGGGCTTGTTGTCATCAGAGGACCGCAAGCAACTGCGCCTGTGGTCCCTTGAACATGCTGATGCGGACTTTGCAACTCTAAAAGATCGGGCTATCAAGGCGTTGCAGCCCCCGGCAACCTCAGACTCTACCCTGACGGTGCTACCTGCCAGTGTCCCTTCCTTAGAAGTGGAACCTACCTCCTCTACTCCAGCAAAGGCCAACGGGCAGGTTGCGCCCCCTAGTGCACTAGAGGACCTGCGTTCCCAAGTGCAGCGACTCAGCGAGGACGTAGCAAAGATCCTCAAAGTCATGCAGCTTGGTCCAGAGCCCAAACCACCAGACCGTATCCTGCTTGCTGACTGCCCTGAGGACGTCCCGTGGATGAGGAACCGGAGGAGTCCCCCACTGCGAGGAAGACCCACCGATCGCTATTGTTCTTCAGGACAACCCATCTGCCGGCATTGCGGTAAAACAGGCCATCTTGCAAGAAGGTGTCCTTTAAATATGCAATGGCCCAATGGAATGGCGTGACCGGTATGTGGGAGGACGTCCAATTCTGTCCATTACCTTGGACGGGATCCCCACTTCTGCATTGTTGGACACCGGTTCACAGGTAATCACCATTCCCTATGAGCTGTACTGCCGACTCTGGTGTGATGAAGAACTCACCCGACCTGATCCAAGCCTCACCATATATGCTGTAAACGGGTTACCGGTAGAGCAGATAGAATTTAAAGAAGTAACCATAAAGGTGGGGAGGGTGGAGCTTAGGGGTTAGGGATTGATTGTTGTTAAAACTGATGCAAATTATAGAAATCCCCATGTGATCCTAGGTACCAATGTCATTGAAAATTGTTTGGGAGAAGTATTGTTCTTGCTCCAACAGATCGCCAAGACTGCCGATGCCAGGCAGCAAAGGGTCCTGCAGAAGGAGATTAAAGCCCTCTTGCTAAAACAACAGGTAAACCAGTCTGGTGGAGAACTGGGTAGTGTGCGGGTAATGGATTCTAACCCCACTGTGTTACCTCCAAGAAGTGAAATGATGGTGTGGTGTCGGGCATCCATAGGTCCTAGAGGGCGAGATTACCAGGCAGTGGTAGAGCTCATGTACTCAGGGGACTGGTCCACAATCCTGACAGCTAGGGGGGTAGTCAATGTACACAAAGGGAGAGTTCCTGTACGTATATTAAATTGTGGGGATGAGGAAGCCAAATTGCCCAGGTACGCTATCATTGGTAAATTGTTTACCGTCACTGAAAATGCCATTCAAGCAGCAGAAACACTTGCCCCAACAGACCTGGCAGATGAGCAATTAGCAAATTGGTGCCAGGAACTCCATGTTGGCACCGACTCCATGCCTTCTTACCAGAAGCAAGGAGTATACCGGGTTGTGCAGGAATATGAACCAGTCTTCAGTAAGCATCCATTGGATTTCGGGAGAATTAAAGGGGTACAACACCATATCCCCACTGGGAACCATCCTCCCATCAGAGAGCGATACAAACCTGTACCACCAAAACACTATCAGAGGGCCAAAGAAATGCTACATGACATGAAGGAGGCTGGGGTTATCCGAGATAGTTGTAGCCCTTGGGCAGCTCCACTAGTCTTAGTGAGAAAAAAAGATGGCACCATGCGGATGTGTGTAGATTACAGGGAGATAAATCGCATTACACATAAGGATGCTTACCCATTACCCCGCATAGAAGAGTCACTAGCTGCACTCAAGACTGCTAACTACTTTTCCACCTTAGACCTTACTAGTGGGTATTGGCAGGTCTCTGTAGCAGAGGAAGACCGGGAGAAGACTGCGTTTGCCACCCCGATGGGCCTGTGCGAGTTCAACAGTATGCAGTTTGGACTCTGTAACGCACCTGGAACATTCCAGCGCCTGATGGACTGTTGTCTGGGGCATCTGAACTTTGAAACTGTACTACTCTATTTAGATGACGTCATTGTGTTCTCGAAGTCCTACGAAGACCATCTGGAACATCTGTCAGTGGTGTTTGAAGCACTATCCAAGTACAGCATGAAGCTGAAACCATCCAAGTGTCATCTCCTTAAACCCAAGGTTCAGTATCTGGGACACATAGTCAGTGCTGAGGGAGTCGCGCCAGATCCAGACAAGATAACAGTCATCAAGAGCTGGCCAAGACAAACTACTATCAAAGAGGTACGTCAGTTCCTGGGCCTGGTAGGATACTACCGAAGATTCATCAAAGGTTACACCAAGATGGCTGCCCCCTTGCAAGACCTCCTGGTTGGTCAACCCAAGAAAGGCAAGAAGTCTGATCCTTTATTCGAATGGGGCGAAAAAGAAGAAAGTTCCTTCAAACAAATGAAGTGGGCTCTGACGGGGGAAGAAATTCTTGCTTATCCAGACTACAACTTACCCTTTGTGCTGTACACAGACGCCAGTAACGTGGGATTAGGAGCAGTGTTGTCACAGGTTCAGAATGGGAGAGCGCGAGTAATTTCCTACGCTAGCAAGAAGCTTCGGCCTACTGAGAGAAATCCGGAAAATTACAGCTCCTTCAAGTTGGAGTTGCTGGCCATGGTCTGGGCTATCACTGAGAGGTTCAAGCACTATCTAGCAGCCACTAAGTTTACAGTCTTCACTGACAATAATCCTCTTACCCATCTAGACACAGCAAAGTTGGGCGCATTAGAACAACGCTGGGCAGCTCGGTTATCCAACTATGACTTTACCATCAAGTACAGAGCTGGATGTAAGAACGCAAATGCAGATGCACTGTCAAGAACGCCCCATTTGCAAGAAGAGGAAGAAGACATAGATGAGCTAGAAGAGATAGAGTTACCTGCCTTCCATTGCAAGAGAACATGCCAATGTCAACAAACTGGTTCTAGACCAAAAGAGGCAACCTTGAAACCCTTATCACATTTTAGTTGGAAAGAGACACAGGACAGTGATCCCGCTGTCAGCTTAATCAAGAGACTGGTAAGCCAAACCAATTCTCGTCTTGCACCAGAGGCTCCACAAGAAGCCCAACATCTGTGGAAGAACAGAAATAAGTTGTTTATCCACCGGGGAACACTCTGTAGACGATTCATCAATCCAAAAACTCACGAGATGAGGTGGCAAGTGATAATACCAAAAAGAGATGTCCCAATAGTGTTAGAAGCGTACCACAACGACGCCGGACACTTCGGTTGGAAGAAACTTGAGATATTACTCCATGAAAGATTCTACTGGGTTGGAATGAGATCGTCTATCGAAAACTGGTGTAGAAATTGTGGTCCATGTGCTTTAAGAAGAAAGAACAGAGATAGTCAAAGAGCACCACTGCAGCCTATTGTTAACAAACAACCTCTAGAACTAGTCGCCTTGTGAAGTTAACACCGAGTACCAAAGGTTATACTTATGCCCTTACCATTGTAGACCACTATTCAAGATTCCTTGTAGTAGTACCAGTCAAGGACCTAACAGCACAAACAGCAGCAAAAGCGTTTCAAGCCTACTTTTGCAGACCTCATGGCTATCCAGAGCAAGTAATTGCAGATCAAGGACCAGCGTTTGAAGCAGAAGTTTTTCAAGAGTTTTGTAATATGTATGGTTGTAAAAAGATTCGTACAACATCCTATCACCCTCAAGGAAATGGAATGTGTGAGAAAATGAATCAGATCGTCATTGATATGCTAAAGACCCTACCACTGGAAGATAGGAACAAATGGCCAGAAAAATTGCCTGACCTAGTGGATTTGTATAACAACATCCCCGTAGGGTCTACAAACTTCACCCCAGCTTAGCTTATGTGAGCAAGACCAGGAAGATTACCCGTCGACTTAGACATGGGAGTCCTAAACCCTGAAGACCATCCAGAAAGTGATTGGAATACAGCTCGTCAAGCTCAATACAAGAAGGTTCAAGAATGTGTTGAAGGGAATTTAGACCAAAGTAGGGAAAAACAAGAAAGAGATTACAACAAAAACGCAAAAGCTGTACCATTGACACCTGGAGAAAGGGTACTAAAAAGAAAAAGAAGACTTCACAAACTTGATGATCAATGGGAAGAAGAACCTTACATTGTCCAAACATCTAACTTTGACAACAAAAAAGTCTGTATTATTAGCAAAGATGAAGGAAAAACATCAATAGTTTCTAGAGTCCATTTAAAGAAATGCCCAGAACAGTTAGCACCAAAAAAAAGTACAGAAAGAATTGTAAATCTACCTCAACCTGAGCCAAAGAAGAAAATGATCCATACAGTATTAGGAGATTTCCCAGAAGATTGGCCGCAATACAATGGAGCCATAGTCATACCTTGTATCACCTTTCCACAAGTACCAGAAGAACCTGTACTAAGACAAGAAGAACTTGTACCAGTGCAAGAACCAGAAGAAATCTCAGGGGAAGTTGAACCAGAACGTTCTGCAAACATTGACCTTGTCAATCCTACAGTAAAGGCCCAGTCACACACAACGACTTACTAGCGATACCGAAAACGATGCGATCTGATAGGGATCGCAGGTAAGTCGCTGGGAGGTCGCAGGTGAGATGTCACACAGATAGATCTTACCAGCGATGCAGAAACAATACAGGTCGCAGTAGCGACCTGTATAACGATCTCAGCAGTCACTGTGACCCTGTCACACAGTGTCAAACACAGCGATGTGTCCTGCCCAGCAGGACATCGCCTTTGAAGAAAATGGCCTGGACCATTCTGCAACGACTAGAGATCTCACAACAGGGGCCTGATCGCTGGTAGGTGTCACACATAACAAGATCGCTAACGGGATCGCTACTGCGTCACCAAACGGTGACTCATCTGCGATCTCGCTAGCGATCTCGTTATGTGTGACGGTAGCTTAAGGGTAAGAACACGTAGATACTTACCAAGTCAACCTACCATACCAAGTGTAGTACAAAACACAAACAACATTGACACACCAGTGTTGCGTAGGTCAAACAGAAGCAATATTGGTCATCCCCCATCCAGACTAGGAGAGTGGGAATACTACTAAAGATGGTCATTAAATACATATTAACTGTATGTAAAATGTAAATAATGTACATTAAGCATGTTGACCCTACAGAGACTGACCTGTATGGACTTTTGGGTCACTAACAACTGTTCGCAATGTTTGTTTAAGAACTGTACCTCCCTTTGGGAAGAATCCAGGTTTTTCCCCATCCTTTGTTTTTATGGACCTAAGCCACAGGACTGGCGTGGCACAAAAACATTTGTATATAGTTGCACACTTGGTGCTTTTCATTGGGATTACCCAGGAACTGAACTTTTGTTCCCAACACCCTAAAAGGAGAGCCGGAAGTCGCAGGGAGGGTCTGCAGCGGAGCAGGCTGAGACCCCCATCACCATCATAACCGGTGATGTGCTCCCAAGGACAGTCCCCACAGGGAACAGTCACCAGAACGTTCAGAGAGGTTCACCGGATAGTGGCGTCAGAGACTGTGGGTGGTGGGAAGAAAAGTGTACGGAGTACTAACCTGTTACGAATGTATATTTGTTATTTATTACTGTTTTAAAAATAATATATATTTTGCAGATTTTCTTGTTTTGCAACCCGCGGACGTGCTGGTCTTAACCAAGGGGGAATGCAGCACCCTGGGATATGCTACCCCAGTGATCTGCAGGATCCTAAGGCTTTCTGGAACACCCTATGCTGACAACCCACACCTCACACACAGGTAGGGGCACATTCCCTGAAACCTGGGCGCAACATGTAGAGGGATAACAGTGGTCAGGTGTGAGAACCAATCCCTTAGCTGTTAGCCTGGGAAAGGGGTGTGGCTTGTGGGAAGCAACAGGCGTTGCTAGGCAGTGTTGGCAGAGAGGAAAAACGACAGTTGAAAGGAGCCAGAGAGTGAGAGGGGTGTGAGAATTGTGAGGAGACCCCCAAAAGGCGACTAGGAGGTAGTAGCCTGAGCGTAGAAAGATCCCAGGCACTACGCACGAGGGGGTACTGGACCCCAGAGTAGACAACAGCTGCAGGCGGTCTGCTGATCCAGCCGTGTGTGGTGACTTCCAGGGTACCACACCACCCATAGGCTCAGGGACACAGCCTCATATATAGGACCCAGGAGAGGGCACAGAGAAGTAGCCTACCCCACAAGGGACCGCGAGGCCTGTCATACTGGGCCTGGAAAACAAAGGAGCGGAGCGCCGCAGGTCACCAACAGCTTCAGGCAAGGGGACCATCAGCTCTGCATGTGCACGGAGGGCTTAACTGGGACTCACGTCAGCACCGGGAAAAAGGAAAGTCGGTTGACCAGCCGTGCCAAATTGCACTTGCAACATCAAGTGAGTAAATATCAGTTAATCTGCAAGAACTGTGTCGTGTCTATTACTGGCGAACCACAAGGCACAGCACACATACATGGGACTTAAGCCCCTACTGGCGGAGGATGCAAACACACTTGCTGCTATACCATCTGTCCCTAAAACCACAGCAGCGGCGGGACATCTTATTACCGCAACCCGCCAGTGGCGTCACAAGTGACATACAAAATAACCCTGTTAACGAGCGCCCCCCAGGTAACGGAACTGGGCACGGCCACCTGTGACGGTGATCCCCATTATCCACCACCCGGAACCGAGTATCCCAAGGGCCTGGGGTGTGGCAGCGCTCTACAATAGTGTCCTGTGCAGATTACCTGTGTTTTTTTCCACATCTAATGCAATCAATGTGTAAGGCCTAAAATACACTTCCGCAAAAAAAACGTCCGTATGACACGGTCCGTTTTTCGGGTCCGTGTTCCGTATTTTTGGGGCGTTTCTACGGTACGTATGGCATCCGTGTGATGGCATATGCGAGCCGTGTGTACGTGTGGAATGTCCGTATTGACACAAAATACATACGTGTGCAGTCCGTATGCCGTCCGTTTTTTCAGATACGTATTTTCACACAAATAACCTTGTTAGCCCTTCTAAATGTGCTCCTGGTGTGTTAAATTGGTCAATTAACTACCCAATTTGTTTAGTTTGTTTAAAAAACCTTAAAAAACATGGCTTCAGAGCTCATTCTCACATTAGACACACTCCAAAATGTCTCTCTCCAATGAAGCAACCATGTATTTGCTCTGGTTGATATCTAGGAGATTTGGGGTTAGGCGACATATGATTGAAGAAGAGCCACCACTGGAGAAAAGGATGTGGATTCACCCCCTTGTGAAGCTCAGGAAAACACATGGGCATTTTAATATTTTATATGGAGAAATGCGGAAATTTCCTCCTAAATTCCAAGCCTACTGCCATCTCACCATGAATTCATTTGACAACATCCTTGGCCTTGTGTACCATCGTTTGAAGCATCAGGACACCTCTATGCGCCTCAGCATCTCCCCTGAGGAACGACTGTTGGGGACTTTACGGTAGGTGTTGTCATGTATACTCATGCTTTAACGGTTATATTGAAATACATGTTAAGTTGCTAAGGCATCATTTTGTAGATCACTTCACCATAGTGCAATTTAAAATTAAGATCTGAGAAGTCACATCTACCATTCTATCTCTACCAAAATTGAAGAAACAAGAGGCTTATCTCAAACAAGCTTGTTTATTAAACACAAAATTAAATATTTTTCCAATATGGAAAGTAAAGATCACATATGCTTTTACCAACCAAAGAAATTATAAAAAAACATACAAAGTATCTCGCCAGTCATTGGATGATACAAATATTTGGTGTGAAATACAAATTACAGGAATAGTCAAAGTAATGTCATGTTTTTATTCTATTTCAGTTACCTAGCAACTGGGCAATCAATCAGCAGTCTACATTTCGAATTATTATTGGGAAGGTCCACAATTGGCAAGATTATCCTGCATACCTGCACTGTGCTTTGGGAGATCCTTAGGCATCATGTCATGCAGCTGCCTTCAACACAGGAATGGATGCACATTTCAGATGAATTTTTGGAGAAAACAGCTTTCCCAAATTGTATTGGTGCCATTGACGGAAAACACATTAGAGTGAAGAAACCACCGAACTCTGCATCAAGATATTTTATTTATCATAAGTTTTTTTCTGTAGTTATTTTGGCCATGGTAGATACAAACTACTGCTTTTTATTTTTTGATATTGGGTCTTATGGCAGTGCCTCAGATGCACGCATTTTCAGAAGTTCACGTTTAGCAAGACGATTAATGTCTGATAGTTTAAGTTTGCCTGCACCAAGACCATTGCCTGGTACTAATGGCCCAATTGTCCCTTTTGTAATGGTTGCAGATCAGGGGTTTGCATTGTCTAGGTATTTGATGCGTCCATATCCCAGAAGTTAGTTGGGTAAGTCTGATGTTGAAAGTACTGTTGTTTTGGATTATTAGGAACATGGTATGCTGTTGGTTGTTGAATCATTTGAGGTAGTCTATGAACATTACTACTGTGACGCCCTGGGCAAGCCAGGGGTCACAGGTCATGACACCACCACACCCTACACCCCGGATAGGTACACCAAAGCTACACAAAAATCCTTGTTGCCTTCCTCCAGGAGCTGATGTCCACACCAGGGGGTGGGCCAGGCGGTTGTCTCCGCCCACCGAGGAGTTCACAGCCCTGGAGGCGGGAAAACCAGGCAGTCAGAGATCAGTTTTTGAGGGAGTTAGAGTTAAGCTAGGGAAGTGAAAGAGTGAGGAGTCAAGTCAGTGAAGTTGAAGTGAAGTGGTAAAGGAGCAAGAGAGAGGAGTAAACGTGGAAGAGAAAGTGACAGTTGAGGAAGCCTGAAGTTGGTCCGGGTGTGTGCCCCGGACTGAGAACAGCAAGGTTAGCAGACGGCGGTGACCGTCTGCAGGAGAGGCTGCTTGGAGGTTGCCGAAAGGACCGTGGACGGGTGGTGGCCCGGCGGTACCGGAGCGGTATACGAAGAGAAGCCAGCACCATTGGCAGGGGCCTTTCGGATCCCGGCAAGGCTAGGAGTCGCCGTGAATTTGCCAAATCCGTCAGTGAAGGGGACCTCTGGGTCTCCCAACAACCAAGTCCCGATTGAAGGCAACAGTCCAACCGTTAGAGAGAGACACCGCCACCGCCAGGGCACCAGTTTCTCAGGGCCAGCACCTTCGGGCAAAGAGGGGATCCTCCGGCACATATCCAAACCGGGGAGCGGGTTACCGGTGGGAACCCATCGCTACCAACATAGACTTAGGTGCAGGAAAAGGGACCGTCACCGTCAACTACCGGGGAAAAGCAACAGCAGCCGTCCGTGGGAACCGTCTTTCCAGCGGTGTGTTTTACCGAGAACTGTGTCCCCGTCTCAGGCTGAGTGAGTACCACAGTGCCGTGAGGCACAGCGCTGCCCCCACGTCCCTGCACCCCACCAAGCCCTGCACCGGCCCGCCATCCCTCATCACCCACCCCATCACTGGGCCCCGGGACAACTACCCCCTACCCATGGAAGGGAGAACCAACAACTTTGCTGCTCCCTGTCACCGCTCCCGGGATCCCCATACAGAGCAGCGGTGGTGTCCACACAATCACCACAACCGTGGGCGTCACGGACAATAAACAATCCCAAAAACCAATCCCCTTTTCACTCACGGGCGAGGAGCGCCGCTCGAGTCCCCGGGATCCGGCACATCGCTCGAGCCACCGAGCAGCAGCAGGCCGCAGCAGCAGCGGCAGCTGGACCCGGGCAGTGGAAGAGCGTGGCGTCCCCTCCTCCGCCCGCGACACTACCAATACTAGGATAGTTAAAAGAGGTTTGCATTGGTGTTTGTTGGGGTATTTGTGGGACAAATGTTGGCTGTTGAGATGGCCTTTGTGTCATTAATGTACATGTTTGGTGTGGGACAACTGTTGGCCTAATTTGTACATCAGTTACCATAGAAGAAGATGGACACTGTATATGTGTTTGTTGCACTACAGGATTTAGTTGAAAATTAGAGAAATCTTCATCTGTTTGGGTTTCCACAGTTTGTTGAGTTGTGTTTGTGTGTGGGCCACGTGGATTGGCTCTCCATTGTTCTATCACTTCAAAACAATAAATGGGTTCTGGCTCACGTTGGGTAGCAGATATTAGTGTTATTAAGGACGCCCTCAATCTGTCCTGCCTATCAGGTGCAACCAATGCAAGAGAGGGAGAAAGGGAGCGGCAAAATCTCTCTCCATCACTCTCTGGTATCAGTGAATTCATCATGTGTATAATTCTGGTATCAATGATATCTGGCAGGGAACGTAAATCTTCATAACGCCTATGTCTGCGATCACGGATAGATTGTGCTACTGTGCGCATGGTATTAGTTGATATTCTTGGCTGTGTGCCTGCATGTTGCTGTGGACTACTCTCTGCAAGAACTGGTGAAGGGCCACTTTGTTGCCCTGTAGACTGGCCTGCAATTACATTAGTGGATTGACTTGTGCCCAAACCCAAATCAGAGGACATTTCTTCTGCGTCTGGCTGGCTGGTGTTGGGGATTGGTGGAGGTTGATATGAGGTAGGCTCCATCTCAGAAGCAGAGGTCACTGTTAATACTGCTGACTGGGCTTCCTCACTATCTTCCAGGTTATCCTCTGTACTTTGATGACAAAAAAAAAAAAAAAAAATTAGTGTGTGCCTTTTAAATAAAACCACCATGTGATGTAATGGTATAAACTTACTTTGGTACTTCCATAATTGGCATAAGGAAGCTCAGTTTTTCATAATGGACATATTTTTTCTTTTTGGCTGCGGCAGCTGTGGTGGCCACAGGGTTATACTCTCTTCTGAACTGGTCACGGGCTGAGCGCCATCGCCGTTTGACAAGATCCACTGTAAAAAAATAAAATAAAATAAGATCACAAATTCTAACAATTGTAGATTCCAAAAAATTAGACATTAGTCTTGTATTGCAGCAATTGTAAAAAATAGGAACACACATCCATGTGTATGAAAACAACAACCCATAACACTCATATAGTGACATAATAACACAATAAGCATGGGAAACAAAAAAAGTTCACCAGTAAAAATCTTAAACCACTGAATAATCATTCATCTCCTTTTAATTTAAAAAAAAAATAAAAAGTAAACCTACAGTAAGCCATGAGCAACAAAATGACTACTAACCCATGAAGTGCCATATGTTCCACATATATTTTCCATTATACACTACATACACATTACTGTTACCATTCCAGACATTGTGACCCCAAGGAACATGCATAATAAACCAAACATAGAAATACAACTCAAAATGTATAGACAAATCTCTGCACATTTGCAATAGAAAAAGCACAGAAATGCAAACCAAAAAACAAACCACACATGTTTAATAGTGGCTTAACCACCCTGATATGCCATTTGTACATGCATAAAATGCTTTGCAGACCACATATACACATGCTGACATTACTAGAAAACTGCAATGAATACTTCAAAAGGCCAAATAAATACACTCTCCTGTTTGTGAGTCTCCAGTGTATCTCAAAATGAGTCAGGCCCATTAATACATGCCAAACAAACTATACAAATATGGATATAATCTGCCTACAGAATGTGCAGATGTAGCTGAAGACAGAAGCAATGGAAATATCTGTACTCACCATATCAATTTTTCTTTCCAGGGGTACATTGAGACCATCCATTCCTAGGGTAGACTAGCTCTGCCACAGACATCCATGCTCGTTCCACCATTAACCTGTCATGATAGCCATCAACACGTGTGTCCCACAGCTCTGGATGCCTCTCTACTTCTCCAATCAGCCTCTCTGTATCGATTCTGGGCGCCATGCTCAGTACCTCCGGCGTTCTCTGTGCTCAAAGTTCCCCTGCAGTGAGAGGACAGGTGCCCAGCTGCTGTCTGGCGTGCAAATGAGACAGGAAATGTATGTTTGGCGCCTGAATTAATGACCATCAATTGACCTGATAGATTGGTAACAAGTGTTTCAGATTTTGTGATGAAAAACGGACACGGACGATACGTGCTGAACACGGACATACTCCGTGTGCGGTCCGTGCAGGCACGGACCCATAGACTAAAGCGGGTCTGTGCCTGCGTGTTGCCGGCCAAAAATGGACATGTCGTCCGTGTAGAAAAGCGCACACACGTACTTACGACACGGACACACGTTCCGTGTGATTTTACGTGTGTGTGCCATCTACCATTGAATAACATGGGTCTCCGTGTCTCCGTGTCTCCGGTACGTGCAAATACGTACCGCACACGTACAAATTACACGGATGTGTGTTGCGGGTCTAAGGGGGTGACAGGAGTCTCATTAACCTCCCCGACGACCTGGCCTCTTTGGTGTGAGAAACATACAGTGTGTCCACCGCCATTAACATGAGAACGGCGGCAGCTATAGGGATAGAAGTGGTGTCTAGGTATATTAAAGTAGCCATGCACTACGCAATGAAACTACCTATAGCGCCACCTGGTGGAAAACAACGGAGTTAGCATTTTTATTTCGAAAACGGAATGAGATAGAGAAAAAAAGTGAATTACAAAGTTGAAGGGCATCATCAATTCAATACGAATCGACACCTTGCATGATATGAAACCCATGACCCCCCCAAAACATTGAATGCTGGTCACGCATATGGCGCTCATTTAACTTTGATGCTCAAAGTGGCCACTGTCAGTTGCAATGCACATCTGGAGTCTGGACAGCATACTGTATCTTGCTGCACATTGTGCAGTATGGTAGGTGACACGTTTGTACAAGCATCTATGATACGTCGTCGTAGGTCCTGAAATGTTGGTGGAGGGGTCGCGTACACCTGCTGTTTGATGTGACCTCACAGAAAGAAGTCCAATGGGGTCAGGTCAGGTGAGCGTGGAGGCCACTCCATGCAGCCACCATACCCAATGACTTGTAGGAAGGTCTCCATGAGGTATCGCTTCACGTCCGCAGCCTTGTGAGTTTTACACATTCTAATCATAGCATTTCTGTATGCAAGGTGTCGATTTGTATTGAATTGATGATGCCCTGCATCTTCATAATTCACTTTTTTCTATCTTCTTCTGTTTTTTAAATAAAAATGCTAACTCCGTTGTTTTCCACCAGGTGGTGCTATATGTGGTTTTATTGCGTAGCACATGGCTACTTTACTATACCTAGACACCACTTCTATGCCTATAGCTGCCGCCGTTCTCAGGTTAATGGCGGTGGACAGGATATGGGTGGACACATTGTATAGGTGACTGGTTAATTGACAGTATGTAATGATTTGGGTTGGGGTTTAGTTTTGCCTTCCACCACTGGATGGCACAGTATACCCATAGTTGGTTGGGGGGAAGTGGATGAGCGCAACCCAGAAAGGGGAAAAGGGGAGGGGATCAAGTGAGCAAGTAGAGTAGTGAAGAAGACAAGGAAGAGAGAGGCTGTGGAGACAGAGTGAGAGACATCGGATACTGATATGTAGAAGGCCGCTTCTGTGGCTTGTAGACTGGCGGTGAAAGACACGGATGCAGAAGGTGTAGAGCTCAGTCCTAAGGTCCGCCACCGTGTAGTATTGCTGAGGAACTCTGGGAAGTGGAGATTAGCATGGCCAGAGTATCCAAACCCACAGGGAGGAGGGCTGGTAATCCAGGAAGCTGGTGTAACTCTCTGACAGCCGGGGTAATGAGAATAGTGCGGAAATTTATGCCTTGCCCGGTGAAGAAGTTGTGCCTTTCCTCTGAAAAAGAAGGTGTTCATAAAGCCATTAAAGTACGGATGTTGAAAGAAAAATTGGAGTCTGCCTCTAATTTGGTGGGGCAGGAGGCTGCCATGAAGGTAACAGAAACACAGCCTGTGACATCAGGTCTCACAACAGCAATAACACCCCCACAACCCCCGTTTCATGAAGAGAGCTAGTTGGGGGCATGACTACTACAGCCCCTAGCCTCAGTAGAGCCCCCAGCGGTTCCTTCAAATGTATAAATAAAAAAATAATTGAATGGCATATTTGTTAGTAATAACAATAAGTTACCTACCTGGATTTCCAACCATCGATATATTTATAGTTATTCCGTAAAAATAGGTGCATTTTATCTGTAATTCAAAGTTTTCTTTACCAGAGTTTGAAATGCATGTCAGTGCATGCGCCATACAAACACACTAAAAGCCAGAGTCAGACTGACAAGGTTGCAGTCTTCGAGATGCAGTCATTATACTCTTATTCGGGACATTACGTAAACCTGTATTCTTTAAAAGGGGCTTGGCAGGGCCGGCTCCAGGTTTTTGTGGGTCCTGGGCAAAAGAGTCTCAGTAGACCCCATCCACACGCAGACACGCACATACAGATACATACACATACAGGCATATGTACACATACATATTTAAAGAGAAATTCTGAAAAATACATATAAACAGACATAAATCTATACACAGTCATATACACTGACACACAGACACATTAGAGGTATTATTAATATGGGGAAGCTGGCAGCAGCCTCACTCACCTCCCCCGCTAGTCTCCTGTCCAGCTACTCCAGGGCATGTGGCTGTGCTGCACTGATTGGCGGCCATCACTAATAGACATAGCCACACACAGACACTGCTGTATATACATCACAGGAGAGGCTAGGGACATACACATTACTGGGGGGCATACACATTACTGAGGAGGGGGCTTAAAGCAATAGGGGGGGGCTTAGAGCTCCAGAGGGGGGGATACAGCTCTGAGGGGGATACAGCACTGTGGTGGAGGGGGACATACAGCTCTGGGCGAGGTATACAGCACTGGAGTGGAAGGGACATAGAGCTCTGGGTGGTATACAGTACTTGCGTGGAAGGGAAATAGAGCTCTGGGGGTTATACAGCACTGGGGTGGAAGGGACATACAGCTCTAGGGGGTATAGACATATGCAGCCTCCACATTCCTCCATGTAACATAAGGCATCCATATTGCTCCACATAATTTAATGTAGCCTCATTTGAATCCATATAATGCACCCGCATAGTCCTCCAAAGTGTTATGAAGCCCCCATAGTCCTCCATATAGAATAGTGCATCAAATATTCATCTATATAACATAATGCACCAAATTGTCATTCATATAATATAATGGACCCCAGATTGCTCCACATAATATAATGCAGCCCCCATGTAGCAGCACCATGTAGCAGCCCCCATGTAGCAGCACCATACAGCAGCTCCCATGTAGCAACACCATGCAGCAACCCCCATGTAGCAGCACTATGCAGCCCCCCATGTAGCAGCACTATGCAGCCTCCCATGTAGCAGCACTATGCAGCTCCATGCAGCAGCATTATCCAGCCGTATGTAGCAGCATTATGCAGCCCCATGTAGCAGCATTATGCAGCCCCATGTAACAGCATTATGCAGCCCCATGTAGCAGCAGTATGCAGCCCCATGTAGCAGCAGTATGCAGCCCCATGTAGCAGCAGTATGCAGCCCCATGTAGAAGCACTATGCAGCCCCATGTAGCAACACTATGCAGCCCCATGTAGCAGCACTATGCAGCCCCATGTAGCAGCAGTATGCAGCCCCTTGTAGCAGCACTATGCAGCCCCATGTAGCAGCATTATGCAGCCCCATGTAGCAGCACTATGCAGCCCCATGTGGCAGCAATATGCAGCCCCATGTGGCAACTATGCAGCCCCATGTAGCAGCACTATGCAGCCCCATGTAGCAGCACTATGCAGCCCAATGTAGCAGCAGTATGCAGCCCCTTGTAGCAGCACTATGCAGCCCCATGTAGCAGCACTATGCAGCCCCATGGAGCAGCACCTTGCAGCCTCATGTAGCAGCACTATGCAGTACCCATGTAGCAGCACTATGCAGCCCCATGTGGCAGCACTATGCAGCCCCATGTGGCAGCATTATGCAGCCCCATGTAGCAGCATTACGCAGCCCTATATAGCAGCATTATGCAGCCCCATGTAGCAGCATTATGCAACCCCATAGTCATCTGGCCACCATGATCAATACATACTCAATTCCTCCTCATTCCCCCGCTGCTCTGGTCTCCTCAGCGTGTCCTGTTCTGCCGCTCTGACAGCTCAGGACACAGGCGCGCACAGTAATGATGTCATCGCTCTACTCTGTACTGAGCTGTGAGAAGCAGAGCGCAGACAGACGCTGCAGGAGCATGATGAGAGAGGCAGCACTCTGCTACCTCTGTTATCATTGCTTTCAATTGTATCGGCGATGCTGATACAATTGAAAGTGAGATCCTCAATGGGGGTGAGGGGAGACACGTGGGAGGTGAGGGAGGCTGGTGCAGCGTTGGCATTGGGCCTCTCCTCTCTGACTCATGGGCTCCAAAGCGGCCTCATTGCTTGCTGCCATTGGTGGTACACCACTCTGCCGTTTGCGAGTGGGCCCCCTGGGCGGTCCAGGGCCCCAGCACTTGCCCAGGTGTGCCGAGTGCTGATGCCGGTCCTGGGGCATGGGTTTATGTCAGTAAAAATTTGGTCTGTGAAAATTTGTAGAAGTAGGATATCAACTCTGCTATTTGTACATAAAGTGTATCCAGTGCTCTGACTAACAGTAAGCACAGGAGCAAAAAAAAGAACAATATCACAGGAGCTGATTTGTGACCAAAAGCATGCAGTTGGTGGCACTGTGGAGAGGCACAGACAGATAAGTCCCATCAGCAGGGCATGGCAGACAGCGGCCGATGGTACCCGGGAATGGAACTCATTCTGGTAAGGTACAATCGTGAGAGTGTATACATAGCTGGGGTACAGCAATGGTGGTGTAGCGCACTGGACAAGCCAGGTCGTCACAGGTACTGCAACAACACACCCCACACCCCGGCTAGGCACACCGAAGTCAGACAAAAATCCTTGTTGCCTCCCTCCAGGGGCTGATGTCCACATCGGGGGGTGGAGCCAGGTGGTTGGCCCCACCCACCGAGGAGTTCACAGTCCTGGAGGCGGGAAAAGGAAGGCAGATCAGTTAGGGAGTTGAAGAGTGAAGTGGTAGTAGAGGAGACTGACCGTGTCCGGGTGCGTGGCCCGGGCACATACAGCAAGGTTGGCAGACGGTGGTGACCGTCTGCAGGCGAGGCTGATTGACGTGAACCGTAAGGACCGGGGACGGGCGGTGACCCGCCGGTACCGGATCGGGGAACGAAGAGAAGCCAGCACCCTTCGGCAGGGCCTACGGACCCCGACCAGGCTTGGAGTCGCCGTAAAACCGGTCAAATCCGTTAGCGAAGGGAACCTCCGGGGTTTCCCAGCAGTCAAGACCCGATTGAAGGCAACCGCTCAAACCGTAAAGGGAAATACAGTCACCGCCAAGGCTACAGTTCCCTGGGCCAGAGCCTGCGGGCAGAAGGGGCTCCCTCAGCATCCATCCAAGCTGGGGAGCGGGTTACCGGTGGGAAGCCACCAGAACCAAGAACTTAACACAGGTGCAGGGAAAGGCAGTCACCGCCAACCTACCGGGAGAAGAACCACCGCAGCCGTCTGTGGGACCTGTCCATCCAGCCGTTTGTTTTACCGGAGACTTTGCATTCATCATTGGCTGAGTGAGTACCACCGTGCCGTGCAGCACCGCGCTGCCCCCACGACCTTGCACCTCACCAGGCCCTGTAACCCACCTGCCATCCCTCCTTCACTGGGCCCCGGGACAACCAACCCCCCTACCCACGGAGGGGAAGAACAACATCCAAGCTGCTCCCTGTCATCGCTCCCGGGATCCCCGTCCAGAGCAGCGGTGGTGTCACAACCTCACCACGACCGTGGGTGGCGTCACAGACAATAAATCCCCAAAACCATTCCCCCATTCACTCACGGGCGAGGACCGCCGCTCGAGTCTCCGGATCTGGCCCACCGCTCGAGCCACCGAGCAGCAAGCGAAGCCGCCGCAGTGCCGGACCCGAGCGTTGTGAGCACAGCGTCCCCTCCTCCACCCGCGACAGTGGCACTCCCATACCAGTTAAAGTTTAGAGACCACTGGAGTAACTGAATTTGTCGCAGAAATCAAGAAACAATTAAAACCTAACGCAATATGTACTGTATATTGAGCAAACAATGCTGTTAATTTTGGGATAAAAAATGCTATGTCATCCAGATCTCCAATGATGTCATGTGTGACTAAGCAGGACCTGTCAGTGCTAGCACTTTATTAGACACAGAAAAGTCTCACAGCAAAAATAAATCATGAAAGAAGCTTGGAATGGCTGGAATCTCCATTGAATCAATTATCAGGTAACATCTCCCAGTCATGTATTCACCACGACTCTTTACATCTTTGTAAATACTAATGTTAAACTTTTATTTCTTTTCCGCATATTTCATCTTATTTAGATGGCAGTCATTTACTAACAAGATTCCTTTTGTTGCTGAAATGAATAGACGTAATGTACCATGAAGATACTTGCGGAAGGCTTTAGCATGAGCGCACAAATAATGCACAATTACTTGTAATACATACACAATGATGGAAAGTGTAGAACTGGAAGCAAGCTGGTTTACTCTGACTGTGTAATATGTACATTGTACAATGCACTGAAAAGGATGTAAAGATGCAGTGTTGAAAAAATTTCTACTCCTCACTTATATATCTCAATATTGAACATTTTATGCACAGCTTTTAATCTTTCACCACTTCACAGCACGGCGATTTTTAGTTTTCGCGCTTTTGTCTTTTCCTCCCCTTCTTCTAAGAGCTATACTTTTTTATTTTTCCATGCACACAGCCATATGAGGGCCTGGGTTTTTTTGCACTATGAGTTGTATTCTGGAATGACACCATCTATTTTAGCAGTAAAAAAATTACAAGTGTGTTGAAATTGCAAAAAATAAATGAAATTCTACTATGGTTTTTTGGGAAATTTTATTTACCATGTTAACTGTACGGTAAAACTGATCCAACAATATGATTGTGCAGGTCAGTATGATTACACAGATATCAAACATGAATAGCTTTTTTAAAAATGCGGGCTTAGTTTACAAGCATGCATCAAAAACAGGGATAGGACTTTTGACATAAATATACGTCAAAACTTGTGAAGGTGTTAAAGGTTAACCTTTATTTTATTCTACATTTTTCAGAAATCAATAATACATGTGAAAGTAATAAACTTTGTAATATATCTTATTAGAGAAATCCGCTTCCGTCTCTTCCGGAACAAATCTTTCATTTTGAAAATTCTCAATTCAGAGGTAAAATCTTTCAGTGCTTCTTAAGGTCTATGGAGAACTGTAATTGTAGCTTTAGGAGAACTTGCAGCAGAATGTCGGTGTGAACTTTCAGCTCCTCTCTCCTTCCTCCATAGGGCATGGCAGCTGGTGTTATTCAATAATGGAAAATCTGTCTTCACTGAATACAGATTTTATGCATGAATTTAGTGTAAAGGTCCAAGAGCAAAAACAAGCAAATTTCTCTGCTAAGATATCTTACAAAATGTCTTATATTTATGTATATTGATTCATGAAATAGAAAATAAGCAGTTACTCTTTAAACATTACTAACTATATGTACACTTTGTTTAAAAATAATGCCCATTTAAAACAATATCTTTTTTTTTTTTTTTTTTTTTAATAGAATAAAGGTCCTGTGATAATAAGGTTGCAACCAGTCTTATTTTGCTTGAGAACTGTAGAATATTGTGGGTAGTAATGTGTGAAATCACTGTTTGTATATTGTGACATTATCATATGTCTTAGAATTATAGCCCAGGGGTGAAAGTAGCTCAGTCATAGCACTACAGAGCTGGAGAATAAAGCAAGCATTCTGGAGTTTGGGTCCAATAACTCGTTCACTTTAGCAGGGCTTCTCAATTTTTCTCTTCTAGAGCCTCAAAAAGCAGAGAAGACAGAAATATATTGTGTACTGTGTTCACTGCAATTATATAGGCTGCACAATAGGTAAATTAAAAAGAGGATTTCTAAGCATCTGTAAAATATTAAAAACAATAATTCAACATATTCAGGGGTGACCAAACAGTTCTTAAATGTTCATAATGGAAACACTAATCAATTTTGTATTTTATGGCAGAGAGAGGGTTAACAAACCTGTCCGAGGTGGAGATTGAAGAAAAAAACTGCTAACAAGGGAAGTTTTCTGGATCATTCAGCTTGACACTAAACAACCCTAAGGCATGAACTTTCGTAATGACAGTATGCTCATTTATTAAAGGGAGCCTGTCACCAGATTTGGCGACTGTAAGCTGCGGCCACCACCAGTGAGCCCTTATATACAGCAATCCAGAATACTGTATATAAGAGCCCAGGCCACTGTGTATAATGTAAAAGAGACCCTTTTTATACTCACCTGTGGCGGTCAGGTCCGTTTTGCGTCACTGGTCTTGGTCTGGCATCTCCTCTCTTCCTTCCATCACCGTTCTCCTTCCCAGTTCTGTGTGAATGATGCAGCCAATGTCATCCAAACAGTAGCTTCTGTACCGCCCCACGCTCGGCTGCAGCCGAGTCGCTTGGATCCGGGCTCATTGGTGGGTGGCTCGAGCGCCTCCGGACCTGGGGTCACTTCGCTCTGAAAGGGTGCTGGCGCTACATAGGGGGTGGTAGGTAGGTGTACAGCCGGAGCCGTGTTTAAGCTCTCCGCATCTGTTACCGCTGTCTTGTGCTTTGCGCATGCGCGGGAGCCATGGTGACGCATCCCCGCTCCCGTGCATGCGCGAGATAGCGTGACGGCGGGACTTTGCGCAAGACTTCCCGGATGGACCTGCGCATACGCCACTACGTGACTTCTGGGTTCGGAGATTAACGCCACTATTTAAACACCGGCTTCTGCGATACGTACTTCACGGCATCCCATCCCCTGAAGAAGATTTAACCCCTTCATCGAAACGTACATCGGGCAGCCTTGGGGGCCTTGCCTCTGGACCAACCCTGCACCTTGGCAGATGCCTCTTTGACTCTCGTGCTGACATTAAGGGTATGACTTATGCTCTGATAGGATCCTTTATGCTATGGACTTAAAAAATCCTGGACTTGCCGCGATTTGCGGTCCCATAGTACTATGTATCACATTATGAGTTGAGTGCATAATCTGCATTTAAGCAGACTAGCCCTGATACCTGTTATTTACTCTAGTCAATCACGGTCCTCTCTGTTGCATTGAATTAGTGTATGCTCCACTGTGTGTAAATGCTATTACTGCTATTGTATGCATGATAGAGATGCCTTACAAGAGAGATTCATTGATTGTGTACATATTGTAATATGTACTTTTCTTTTATCTGGGCTTAATGTCTGATGTGCATGTAACATCTTGATT
The DNA here is from genome assembly GCF_048569485.1 of Anomaloglossus baeobatrachus. Lineage (NCBI taxonomy): Eukaryota > Metazoa > Chordata > Amphibia > Anura > Aromobatidae > Anomaloglossus > Anomaloglossus baeobatrachus. The sequence goes on from NC_134355.1 coordinate 359,780,923, forward strand.
GGTCTTTTTAACCATTCACAGTAACTCTCACAAGTTTTGTGTCACTACATTTCTAATAAATTATGTAAATTTTGCACTTTAAAAACGCGTATGTCCTCCTTTCCCTGATATGATCAGGAGTTTGTGCTACCCGTGTGGTTCCTGGAGCTACAGGAACGCTGGGTTTACTTTGAGTATGGTTTTCTGGAAATTTGCCCTAATATTGATTGTTTCTGTGTTTTTCACAGTGATTACCAGAGCCAACATGAACTTCAGGGCCAGGGATAACACTTGGCTCTCCTTACTGGATGATGTAATGAAAACAGACGGTGACTTTATCAGTGGGGTAATTGGTGCTCACTCGGATGATGTTCTAATTCATAAATACAAAGACCTTTCTAAAAAAAGAAGGAAATTATGGTGGAACCGTGCCTTTCTAGCTAAATATCTGGAAAGGGACTTGGTCCCACGGGGCCTTAGAGTACAAGTGTTCCCGTCCTTTCTTGTAGAGGACGAGGAATTCCGTACAAAATGGGAAACATTAGCACAGATGTATTCTAAAGGATTTCTGAACCTTCTTTGTGACCACAACTCCAGATCCCTGACCCAAATTGAAATTGAACTTGAAGCTTTAGATAAAACAATTACAGACAAGTGTGACGCCATAGTCATAGCTAGATTCAATTCAGAGATGGAGAAGGAACTGGAGAAATGGGAGAAAGAAATTAAAATATATAAGATCAAAAAATTCAATAGGCATACAGATGGAAAATGGAGCAAGGTAGAGGACGTCAACCTTATCGCTCTGGTAAAGGCCAGCGCACTAGATCTACATCCTTGGCATCACTTACCTCTGGGAAGGGGTCCTCTTCTGGGGCATCGGAGAGTTCCCACATACCTGTAGAAACGGTGGGAAATCGAGTTAAACAACGGAACCGACAATTTGCACCCCTTGGAAAAACCAAAAAACCCGGGAATAAGCTACAGGTAATTAATTTATCTGAACGTATTCTCACCGGTGCTCAGGTTGAGGTCCTTTCCCGTGGTTTGACATTTGCTCCATCTAATTCTTTCCATCTTGTTACAGCCCTGAAAGATGTTAACTTATTTGCACGTAAATTAATCCTAAAAAAACTTTTTCACAAGAAGGACACCATCACGGACAGCCAAGCCGAAAGGGAAGCCATCCAAAACCTGGAAGAACTACTCCAGGAGCAGGAGGCCCCCCCAACAGGTGCGTTCCCTCACTCTCTTTTACCTAGATCTTCAAAGTTCTCCCCCTTCTCTTTATGCCCTGCGGTAGACATTTTTGTTAGGCTAGTCAGTGAGGACTTTAGAAAAATTGACACCAGACGCAGATGGGATAATTTAACCCATCTGCAGAGAAAAGCCCTCACTGAGCTACATGGCTACTCTGACATCATTATAAAACCTGCGGCCAAGGGGGGGAACATTGTGATTAGGTCGACTGACAAATATGAGCGTGAGGTGATACGACAATTACGTGATAAGGAGACATATATGAAACTCCCATGCAATCCCCTAGGGAAATACACCAGCGAGCTTGCTGTGATCCTTGAAAGGGCCCTAGAGATCGGACTGGTTGACAAAAAAATGTATGACGGCCTGTGCAGTAAATATCCTAAAATACCGACCTTCTACATCTTACCAAAAATACATAAAGATGCTGTCAATCCGCCTGGACGTCCGATCGTGTCCGGCATTGAGGGAATGTGTGACCCCGTATGTAAATTTATCGATTACTACCTTCAACCAATGGTGGAAACACTTCCCTCATATGTTCGTGACACGACGGACGTCCTTAGGCGCATTGACGGCATCTTTCTGGACGATGACATGACTATCGTCCCTGCTGATGTAGAAGGTCTGTATACATGTATAGCACATGAGCACGGGCTTGAGGCAGTCCGCTTCTTCTTGGAAGCGTCCGGTTGGGGTGATTAAATGGGTGAATTGATCCTAGAGCTGCTCCGCTTCGTCCTGACACACAACTTTTTTGTCTTTAATGACTTTTTTTATTTACAGAGACGCGGCACTGCCATGGGCGCGGCCTGCGCGCCTTCGTACGCCAAAAATCTTCCTTGGATATTGGGAGAGGCTGATTTTCGGCGACAGGGGCGTGGGGGCATCGGCCCATGTGCAGTGCTGGTATCGTTATATTGATGATATTATTTTTGTGTGGCAGGGCCCGGCGGAGTAGCTTGATCGATTCATGGGGCAGTTGAATAGGAACAAATTTAACATCAAACTTACATACAAAAGCAGTAATCGCATGATTGACTTCCTGGACATCAAAATCTCAGTTGGTGACAGGGGGTCAATCCAGACAGACGTTTTTCGTAAGAATACGTCCGTCAATGCGTTACTGCACGCTTCTTCTGCCCATCACCCACCTACCATCCATGCCATCCCCACCGGCCAATTCCTAAGAATGAAGCGGATATGCTCCTCTGATAGTAAATTTGAAACTCAATCATCCGATCTCAGGGCCCGATTTCTAGACAGGGGTTACAGCAACAGGAACATCAAGTATGGGTACAATAGGACTAAGAAAACCCCAAGAGCACAACTGCTTGCTTATGCCCCCAAAAAACGGGAAATCTTTGACCCAGTGGTGAGATTCATTGGGACCTATAATGAGAAATGGGACACTATGCGGGACATTATGATGAAACACTGGTCGGTCTTATTGACCGATCCGGTGTTAGCTAAGAACCTTACACACTGCCCTTTAATGACATCAAGGCAAGCAAAAAACTTGAAAGACCTTCTAGTAAGAAGTCATTTTGTCCCTCCCAAGATTAACATCTTTGGCTAGCGGGATCCACTACAGGGATGTGTTCCCTGTGGACATTGCTTGGCCTGCAGCAATGTCCTTCGCAGTACGCACTTTTGTTCTTCTGATGGCAAGAAAAACTATAACATCAAGCAATACATCACGTGTGGTAGCACACACATGGTGTATTTCGCTACTTGTACTTGCCCCCTGACATATGTGGGGCTCACTTCACGTGAGCTCCGCATAAGGGTCAGGGAACATGTGAGGGACATTGCTGCAGCCAAAGCAATAACTGACACCACACTTTTGAAGACCTTGCCAAGGCATTTTAGGACTCACCACTCCTGCGACCCCTCTCAACTTAAAATCAGAGGTATTGACATGATAAAAGGGGGGATCAGAGGTGGTGACCTTAGAAAGCGCTTGGCACAATGTGAAATTAAATAAATTCTCACATTGAATACCATGGTCCCTATGGGACTTAATGAGTCTATTAGTTATGCCCCATTCTTATGATCCAACAACTACATTTACTGTTTACTGCCCCTAGTCTTGATTTCCTCCAGGTGACCACCGCTTGCCTCACTGTGATCCTTGTCTTTGTTTCGTGGTTTTAATCTTTTAATATTTCCCTGGTTCCGTTTTTAATGCTGGTGTTATTTGATTCTCTCTTATAGGCACCTTACCATCTAATGAGATTACCTGGACCTTCTGAGAGAAAAACCCCTTGTTTGGCGTTTTCATTATTGTAATCTATTTGTACCTTCTGTGCAGTAACCGTCCACGGTTCTCATGTGCACATGCCCAGGTCCTCCGTCCACTCTCCGCATCTGTTACCGCTGTTTTGTGCTTCGCGAATGCGCGGGAGCCATGGTGACGCGTCCCCGATCCCGCGCATGCATGAGATAGCGTGACAGCGGGACTTTGCGCGAGACTTCCCGAATGGACCTGCGCATGCGCCACTACGTGACTTCCGGGTTCGGAGATTAACGCCACTATTTAAACACCGGCTTCTGCGATACGTACTTCACGGCATCCCATCCCCTGAAGAAGATTTAACCCCTTCATCGAAACGTACATCGGGCAGCCTTGGGGGCCTTGCCTCTGGACCAACCCTGCACCTTGGCACATGCCTCTTTGACTCTCGTGCTGACATTAAGGGTATGACTTATGCTCTGATAGGATCCTTTATGCTATGGACTTAAAAAATCCTGGACTTGCCGCGATTTGCGGTCCCATAGTACTATGTATCACATTATGAGTTGAGTGCATAATCTGCATTTAAGCAGACTAGCCCTGATACCTGTTATTTACTCTAGTCAATCACGGTCCTCTCTGTTGCATTGAATTAGTGTATGCTCCACTGTGTGTAAATGCTATTACTGCTATTGTATGCATGATAGAGATGCCTTACAAGAGAGATTCATTGATTGTGTACATATTGTAATGAGTACTTTTCTTTTATCTGGGCTTAATGTCTCATGTGCATGTAACATCTTGATTGGTCTGGGGTTTCTTTTTAACCAATTCACAGTAACTCTCACAAGTTTTGTGTCACTACATTTCTAATAAATTATGTAAATTTTGCACTTTAAAAACTCGTATATCCTCCTTTCCCTGATATTCTATCCACCAGCATGGAGATTTTAGGGCTCGTGCGCACGTTGCGTCGTGTCACTGCAGTGATTTGACAGCTCATGTGTGATTCAAATTGCTGCAGAAACACTGCATAATGAATGCAGTGTTTCTGCATAAAAAATGCCGATTTCATGCGCTTGGGTTGCTGCCTCTCCCATAGACAGAGTGAGAGCTGCATCCATAGCGCACAGAATAATTGACATGCTGTATTTTTAAACGCACGGATTTTGTCAAATTTTTGACACTCAAATCGCTGTGTTCAAAAAAAGCAACGTGCGCACGGATTATGCACAATCTTCATCGATTGTGCTGGGGACGCAGGACGTATATGCTTACGCTGCAGTGCTAAACGCTGCATAAACACATGAAACTACGCATCGTGCACACGCTCCCTTAATATGTTTTGAATAAAGCTTCAAGAATTTTTTATCAGCCTGGATTTTCCAATATTTTGCTCATGTTTATACCGCAAGTCAGTGGATCATTGAACTAAAGGCTCATTTAAACTGGGTCGGTGCCTGAAAACATTAGTGGTGGTGAGTAGAGTTGAGCGCGGTTCTCGGTTCTCGGTTCTCCAGTTCGTGGCTCGAGTGATTTGGGGGGCTGTTCTAGATCGAACTAGAACTCGAGCTTTTTGCTAAAGCTCGATAGTTCTAGATACATTCGAGAACGATTCTAGCAGCAAAAAGACCAGCTAATTACTAGCTGGCTTTCCGCTGTAATAGTGTAAGTCACTCTGTGACTCACACTATTATGAAATTTCAGTGTATAGTGTGCGGGAACAGCGCATTCAGATCACTGCTGTTTGGATAATGGCGATCGCCTTTTTTTTTTTTTTCCTTGTCCTCCTTCCCTAAGCGCGCGCGTGTAGTGGGGCGGGCCAGCATGTCAGCCAATCCCAGACACACACACAGCTAAGTGGACTTTTAGCCAGAGAAGCAACGGCATGTGTGATAGGATGTCCATGTCACATGTCCCTGCATTATAAAAACGGACATTTTCCTCCAGCACGCCATTATATGCGTTCTGTGTCTTGGTGTCAGTCACCGCTGGTGTAGCTCCTGTCTCCGATACTGCTGTGTACGCTCTATACACAGCGATATACAGAATAGGGATAGAGGTTTCTTTCAGCCCTTGTAAAGGCTAATACCGGCAGGGTCAGAGCCATAGGTGACAGTCAGGTCCGTGAAAACAGATTTTAACAGCTACACAAGATGATAGCGTCTGTGTAGCTAAGGTCAGGGATTTCCTCGCTGCATTTCCCCATTAGGAGGGATAGAAAGGGAGGCTTCCTTTCCTGTACACTGACCCACAACCCTGCCACTGTACCCTCATGCCCTTTGCACACTCAAACCCATTGTTACTAAGCCATTATTCTAGCAAACACTGAAGAAACTTAGTGGCATCCTAAAAGTGGCTGTTGGACTGCTGTATTGCCCCAGTAGTGCAAAGATATTTGCAGCACGTCTGCCTGCATTGCACACTCAAACTCATTGTTACTAAGACATTATACTAGCAAACACTGAGGAAACTTAGTGGCATCCTAAAAGTGGCTGTTGGACTTCATTATTGTCCCACTAGTGCAAAGACATTTGCAGCACGTCTGCCTGCATTGCACACTCAAGCTCATTGTTACTAAGCCATTTTACTAGCAAACACTGAGGAAACTTAGTGGCATCCTAAAAGTGGCTGTTGGACTTTTTTATTGTCTCACTAGTGCAAAGATATTTGCAGCACGTCTGCCTGCATTGCACACTCAAGCTCATTATTACTAAGCCATTACACTAGCAAACACTGAGGAAACTTAGTGGCATCCTAAAAGTGGCTGTTGGACTTCCATAAGTGTCCCACTAGTGCAAATCTATTTGCAGAACTTCTGCATTGCACACTCAAACTCATTGTTACTAAGCCATTATACTAGCAAACACTGAGGAAACTTAGTGGCATCCTAAAAGTGGCTGTTGGACTTCATTATTGTCCCACTAGTGCAAAGATATTTGCAGCACGTCTGCCTGCATTGCACACTCAAGCTCATTGTTACTAAGCCATTACACTAGCAAACACTGAGAAAACTTAGTGGCATCCTAAAAGTGGCTGTTGGACTTCCATTAGTGTCCCACTAGTGCAAATCTATTTGCAGAACTTCTGCATTGCACACTCAAACTCATTGTTACTAAGCCATTATACTAGCAAACACTGAGGAAACTTAGTGGCATCCTAAAAGTGGCTGTTGGACTTCATTATTGTCCCACTAGTGCAAAGATATTTGCAGCACGTCTGCCTGCATTGCACACTCAAACTCATTGTTACTAAGCCATTATACTAGCAAACACTGAGGAAACTTAGTGGCATCCTAAAAGTGGCTGTTGGACTTTTTTATTGTCCCACTAGTGCAAAGATATTTGCAGCACCTCTGCCTGCATTGCACACTCAAACTCATTGTTACTAAGCCATTATACTAGCAAACACTGAGGAAACTTAGTGGCATCCTAAAAGTGGCTGTTGGACTTCATTATTGTCCCACTAGTGCAAAGATATTTGCAGCACGTCTGCCTGCATTGCACACTCAAAATCATTGTTACTAAGCCATTATACTAGCAAACTATGCTGCCAGTTTAAGGGCCGTAGTTGCATTGTCAGGGATAATTATTGTTGTTTATTCTGCTGTTAATAAAGCTAGACCACCGCTGAAATCTACACCACCTCTCAATTTTTACTACCACATTTTAAGTGCACAATCTTGTCGCAATCAAAATGAGTGGCAAAATGACAGATGCCGGTGGAAAGGGTTAGAGGCGTGTTGGAAAAGAAAAAAAAGGGTTTGTCCGTGGGGAGTGGGGAAGGTGGCAAAGCTCCATTAACATCTGCTGAAGATAGACCATCTTCCAGCAAAAGTAAGATGTCTACTACTTACCGTGGACAATCCGATGTGCTCCCTTTTTTACGGACATGAACAACTGGAACAAAGGTAGATGATGGCCAAAAAAGGAAAATGCTTGAATGGATCTCAAGTGGTCCAACAAGTGCCCTCTCCGCCACCTCAACTACCGCATCCAAAATACACCAGTCCTCTGAGTTGTCAGCCCAATCACACTTGCATTCTCCCAGCTCTGAAGTCTCCATCCGCCCTGCACAGTATGGGGGAACTGAGATGGCTGAGTCTGCAGAGCTGTTCAGTTACACTATAGCCTGGGAATCAGAAGTCTGCTCCCAAGCTACAGTGAGTACAGACCAGGAAATGGTCTCCAGTGATGCGCAGAACCTTTGTGACTCTGATTCAGGCCGTGAGGACCACGTTTCTGAGCATAATGTTGACCCTTTTTCACAAACTGTAACACCTGTTGTTATAGACAATGAGGAACATACTGATGACGATGAGACGCAGATACCAGATTGGGATGACAACTTAAATATTCGGTCAGGGCAAGAAGAGGCTCGGTCTGAGGGTGAGGGGAGTGCAAACACAACAATTGATGAGGAAGTTCTAGATCCCACCTACTGTCAACCGACAGTCAGGCACTCGAGGAGGTCAACAGAGGCGGTGGAGGAGGATGCAACCGACGACGAAGTTACCTTGCACCTTCCTGGACAGAGTCGGAGCACTGGTAGCACGTCTACAACTGCATCCTCAGCCACCACTTACCTCTGAGCACTAGTCGGGGGGGCTCAGCAGGTCGCATGCCCTCTAAGCCTTGCCTAGCCTGGTCATTTTTTGACATAGCAAAAGATCGGCCAAATTATGTGATCTGTAAAATTTGTCGTGATTCTGTTAGTAGAGGGCAAAACCTCAGCAGTTTAACAACTTCTTCCATGAATCGTCACATGAATAAATATCATATGTCCCAGTGGGAAGCTCACCGTGCTGCAATGCAGCCTAGCGGAGCGAACCATCCACCGCCTGCCCCTTCCAGTGCATCCGCGCGCTCTTCATCTTCTAGGACTGTGGGGACAGCTGTCACATCTGGTTTTCCACGCACAACTTCCACCACTGTAACCGCAACAGGTAGTTTGCTTGGTAGGTCGTCAGTTGGTTTGGAAGGGGAAACAAGTGCGTGTGTACAGCTCTCTATGACATCGATAGCACCAACTTTGGATGAAGGCAACATCATGTCTCCGCCTGCACTTTCCTCACAAACCTGCATTTTTCCAGGGACACCCTACTCAACACCGTCTACACACAGCAGCCAGATCTCTGTCCCTCAAATGTGGACAAATAAAAGGCCATTTCCTGCGACCCATGACAAAGCAAAGAGGTTGACTTTATCCCTCTGTAAGCTCTTGGCTACCGAAATGCTGCCTTTCCGCCTGGTTGACACACAGGATTTTAGAGACCTTATGTCTGTCGCTGTGCCCCAGTACCAGATGCCCAGTCGCCACTACTTCTCTAAGAAAGGTGTGCCGGCGCTACACCAGCATGTCGAACACAACATCACCGCTTCCTTGAGAAACTCTGTGTGTAAACGGGTGCATTTCACCACCGATACTTGGACCAGTAAGCATGGACAGGGACGTTACATGTCGCTGACTGGGCACTGGGTAACTATGGTGATAGATGGTGAAGGGTCTGCTGCACAAGTCTTGCCATCCCCACGACTTGTGTGTCAATCCTCTGTCTGTCCAAGTTCCGCCACTGCTTCTGCCTCCTCCACCTCATCTGGGTCCTCCACCTCCGCCCCAAGCCTGCCTGGTCAGGCCACCAGCGTTCTCACTGCGCAGAAGGAATCACGCACCCCTCATTACTATACTGGCAGCAGAGCGCAACGGCATCAGGCGGTCTTTAGCTTGACATGTCTTGGAAATAGGAGTCACACAGCGGCTGAGTTGTGGGCAGCTCTGGAGACTGAGTTTAATAAATGGTTGTCTCCACTCAACCTGCAGCCTGGTAAGGCCGTGTACGACAATGCTGCAAACCTGGGGGCGGCCCTTCGCCTGGGCAAGGTGACACACGTGTCTTGTATGGCTCACGTGTTGAACCTTGTTGTCCAGCATTTTTTAACACACTATCCCGGCCTAGATGGCCTTCTGACCAGGGCACGAAAACTGTCTGCTCACTTACGCCGTTCAACCGCCGCAGCTGAGCGACTTGCAATGCTCCAGAAGTCTTTCGGCCTGCCGGTTCATCGCCTGAAATGCGATGTGGCGACTAGAGTTGTGCGCGGTTCGCGGTTCGAAGTTCTCCAGTTCGCGGCTCGAGTGATTTTGGGGGCTGATCTAGATCGAACTAGAACTCGAGCTTTTTTGCTAAAGCTCGATAGTTCTAGATACGTTCGAGAACGGTTCTAGCAGCAAAAAAAACAGCTAATTCCTACCTGGCTTTCCGCTGTAATAGTGTAAGTCACTCTGTGACTCAAACTATAATGACATTTCAGTGTATAGCGTGAGGGAACAGCGCATTCAAATCACTGCTGTATGTATAATGGCGATCGCCATTTTTTTTTTTTTTTCCTTGTCTTCCTTCCCTAAGCGCGCGCGTGTAGTGGGGCAGGCCAGCATGTCAGCCAATCCCAGACACACACACAGCTAAGTGGACTTTTAGCCAGAGAAGCAATGGCATGTGTGATAGGATGTCCATGTCACATGTCCCTGCATTATAAAACCGGACATTTTCCTCCAGCACGCCATTATCTGCCTTCTGCGTCCTTGGTGTCAGACATTACTGGCGCAGCTCCTAACGCCGATACTGCTGTGTATGCTCCATACACAGCGCTGGACAGCTTAGGGATAGCACTTTCTATCAGTCCTTTTAAGGGCTCATACCGGCAGGGTCAGAGCCATAGGTGACAGAATTTAAAACAGAGTTTAACAGCTACACAAGATGACAGCGTCTGTGTAGCTAAGGTCAGGGATTTCGTCGCTGCATTTCCCCATTAGGAGGGATAGAAAGGCAGGCTTCCTTTCCTCTACCCAGAGACCCACAACCCTGCCACTGTACCCTCCTGCCCTTTGCACACTCAAACTCATTGTTAGTAAGCCATTATACTAGCAAACACTGAGTGAACTTAGTGGCATCCTAAACGTGGCTGTTGGACTGCTGTATTGCCCCAGTAGTGCAAAGATATTTGCAGCATGTCTGCCTGCATTGCACACTCAAACTCATTGTTACTAAGCCATTATACTAGCAAACACTGAGTGAACTTAGTGGCATCCTAATCGTGGCTGTTGGACTGCTGTATTGCCCCAGTAGTGCAAAGATATTTGCAGCACGTCTGCGTGCATTGCACACTAAAACTCATTGTTACTAAGCCATTATACTAGCAAACACTGAGTGAACTTAGTGGCATCCTAAACGTGGCTGTTGGACTGCTGTATTGCCCCAGTAGTGCAAAGATATTTGCAGCACGTCTGCCTGCATTGCACACTAAAACTCATTGTTACTAAGCCATTATACTAGCAAACACTGAGTGAACTTAGTGGTATCCTAAACGTGGCTGTTGGACTGCTGTATTGCCCCAGTAGTGCAAAGATATTTGCAGCACGTCTGCCTGCATTGCACACTCCAACTCATTGTTACTAAGCCATTATACTAGCAAACACTGTGAACTTAGTGGCATCCTAAACGTGGCTGTTGGACTGCTGTATTGCCCCAGTAGTGCAAAGATATTTGCAGCACGTCTGCCTGCATTGCACACTCCAACTCATTGTTACTAAGCCATTATACTAGCAAACATTGAGTGAACTTAGTGGCATCCTAAACGTGGCTGTTGGAGTGCTGTATTGCCCCAGTAGTGCAAAGATACTTGCAGCACGTCTGCTTGCATTGCACACTAAAACTCATTGTTACTAAGCCATTATACTAGCAAACACTGAGTTAACTTAGTGGCATCCTAAACGTGGCTGTTGGACTGCTGTATTGCCCCAGTAGTGCAAAGATATTTGCAGCACGTCTGCCTGCATTGCACACTAAAACTCATTGTTACTAAGCCATTATACTAGCAATTTATGCTGCCAGTTTAAGGGCCGTAGTTGCATTGTCAGGGATAATTATTCTTTATTATTCTGCTGTTAATAAAGCTAGACCACCGTTGCAATCTACACCACCTCTCAATTTTTACTACCACATTTTAAGTGCACAATCTTGTCGCAATCAACATGAGTGGCAAAATGACAGATGCTGGTGGAAAGGGGAAGAAGCGTGTTGGAAAAGGTAAAAAAGGGTTTGTCCGTGGGGAAGGTGGCAAAGCTCCATTAACATCTGCTGAAGATAGACCATCTACCAGCAGAAGTAAGATGTCTACTACTTACCGTGGACAATCCGATGTGCTCCCTTTTTTACGGACACGAACAACAGGAACAAAGGTAGATGATGGCCAAAAAAGGAAAATGCTTGAATGGATATCAAGTGGTCCAACAAGTGCCCTCTCCGCCACCTCAACTACTGCATCCAAAATACACCAGCCCTCTGAGTTGTCAGCCCAATCACACTTGCATTCTCCCAGCTCTGAAGTCTCCATCCGCCCTGCACAGTATGGTAGAACTGAGATGGCTGAGTCTGCAGATCTGTTCAGTCACACTATAGCCTGGGAATCAGAGGTCTGCTCCCAAGCTACAGTGAGTACAGACCAGGAAATGGTCTGCAGTGATGCGCAGAACCTTTGTAACTCTGATTCAGGCTGTGAGGACCAAGTTTCTGAGCATAATGTTGACCCTTTGTCACAAACTGTAACACCTGTGGTTATAGACAATGAGGAACATACTGATGACGATGAGACGCAGATACCAGATTGGGATGACAACTTAAATATTCGGTCAGGGCAAGAAGAGGCTCGGTCTGAGGGTGAGGGGAGTGCAAACACAACAATTGATGAGGAAGTTCTAGATCCCACCTACTGTCAACCCACAGTCAGGCACTCGAGGAGGTCAACAGAGGTGGTGGAGGAGGATGCAACCGACGACGAAGTTACCTTGCGAATTCCTGGACAGAGTCGGAGCACTGGTAGCACGTCTACAACTGCATCATCAGCCACCACTCTGCCTCTGAGCACTAGTCGGGGGGGCTCAGCAGGTCGCATGCCCTCTAAGCCTTGCCTAGCCTGGTCCTTTTTTGACATTGAAAAAGGTCGCCCAAATTATGTGATGTGTAAAATTTGTTGTGATTCTGTCAGTAGAGGTCAAAACCTCAGCAGTTTGACAACTTCTTCCATGAATCGTCACATGAATAAATATCATAGGTCCCAGTGGGAAGCTCACCGTGCTGCAATGAGGCCTAGCGGAGCGAACCACCCACGGCCTTCCCCTTCCAGTGCATCCGCGCGCTGTTCATCTTCTAGGACTGTGGGGACAGCTGTCACACCTGGTTTTCCACGCACAACTTCCACCACTGTAACCGCAACAGGCAGTTTGCTTGGGAGGTCGTCAGTTGGTTTGGAAGGGGATACAAGTGTGTGTGTACAGCTCTCTCAGACATCGATAGCACCAACGTTGGATGAAGGCAACACCATGTCTCCGACTGCACTTTCCTCACAAACTTGCATTTTTCCAGGGACACCCTACTCAACACCGTCTACACACAGCAGCCAGATCTCTGTCCCTCAGATGTGGACAAATAAAAGGCCATTTCCTGCGACCCATGACAAAGCAAAGAGGTTGACTTTATCCCTCTGTAAGCTCTTGGCTACCGAAATGCTGCCTTTCCGCCTGGTGGACACACAGGATTTTAGAGACCTTATGTCTGTCGCTGTGCCCCAGTACCAGATGCCCAGTCGCCACTACTTCTCTAAGAAAAGTGTGCCCGCGCTACACCAGCATGTCGCACACAACATCACCGCTTCCTTGAGAAACTCTGTGTGTGAACGGGTGCATTTTACCACCGATACTTGGACCAGTAAGCATGGACAGGGACGTTACATGTCGCTGACTGGGCACTGGGTAACTATGGTGATAGATGGTGAAGGGTCTGCTGCACAAGTCTTGCCGTCCCCACGACTTGTGTGTCAATCCTCTGTCTGTCCAAGTTCCGCCACTGCTTCTGCCTCCTCCACCTCATCTGTGTCCTCCACCTCCGCCCCAAGCCTGCCTGGTCAGGCCACCAGCGTTCTCACTGCGCAGAAGGAATCACGCACCCCTCATTACTATGCTGGCAGCAGAGCGCAACGTCATCAGGCGGTCTTTAGCTTGACATGTCTTGGAAATAGGAGTCACACAGCGGCTGAGTTGTGGGCAGCTCTGCAGTCTGAGTTTAATAAATGGTTGTCTCCACTCAACCTGCAGCCTGGTAAGGCCGTGTGCGACAATGCTGTAAACCTGGGTGCGGCCCTTCGCCTGGGCAAGGTGACACACATACCTTGTATGGCTCACGTGTTGAACCTTGTTGTCCAGCAATTTTTAACACACTATCCCGGCCTAGATGGTTTTCTGACCAGGGCACGAAAACTGTCTGCTCACTTCCGCCGTTCAACCACCGCTGCTGAGCGACTTGCATCTCTCCAGAAGTCTTTCGGCCTGCCGGTTCATCGCCTGAAATGCGATGTGCCGACACGCTGGAATTCGACTTTCCACATGTTACAGCGACTGTGGCAGCACCGCCGAGCCCTGGGGCAATACGTCATGACGTATAGCCTGAGCCAACGAGATGCAGAGGTGGGGCAGATCACCCTGATGGAGTGGTCTCAGATCAAGGACCTATGCACCCTTCTGCACAGTTTCGACATGGCGACGAATATGTTTAGCGCTGACAATGCCATTATCAGCATGACAATTCCAGTCATTTACATGCTGGAGCACACGCTAAACACTATTCGGAGTCAGGGGGTGGGACAACAGGAAGGGGAGGAACTACAGGAGGATTCATATGCACAAGACATAACAACATCTCCAAGGTCCAGACGTTCATCATCACCAACGCAGCTGGCATGGGACCATGGGGGACAGGGATCAACAAGGGCGCATAGTAGCAGGCGAAATGTTGAGGAAGGTGCAGGAGAACATGAAGAAATGGAGGACGAACTGTCCATGGACATGGAAGACTCAGCGGATGAGGGAGACCTTGGTCAAATTTCAGTTAAAAGAGGTTGGGGGGAGATGTCAGAGGAAGAAAGAACGGTTAGCACCTCTATGCCACAAACACAGCGTGGACTTGGTCCGCATGGCTGCGCAAGACACATGAGTGCTTTCTTGCTGCACTACCTCCAACATGACCCTCGTATTGTCAAAATTAGAAGTGATGATGACTACTGGCTTGCCACACTATTAGATCCCCGGTACAAGTCCAAATTTTGTGACATAATTCCAGCCATAGAAAGGGACGCACGTATGCAGGAGTATCAGCAGAAGCTGTTACTCGATCTTAGCTCGGCTTTTCCACCAAACAACCGTGCAGGTGCAGGGAGTGATTCTCCCAGTTGTAACTTGACAAACATGGGACGGTCTCGTCATCTTCAACAGTCTACCCATACCAGTAGGACTGTATCTGGTGCTGGTAACAGCAATTTTATGGAATCTTTTCATAATTATTTTAGACCCTCCTTTGCAAGGCCAACAGAGACAACAAGTCTAACACATAGTCAACGGCTGGAGAGGATGATACAGGAATATCTCCAAATGAACATCGATGCCATGACTTTGCAAATGGAGCCTTGCTCATTTTGGGCTTCAAATCTTGAAAAATGGCCAGAGCTCTCCACTTACGAATTGGAGATTTTGTCGTGTCCAGCTGCCAGCGTTGTCTCTGAACGTGTCTTCAGTGCTGCTGGGTGTGTGCTGACAGATAAGCGCACGCGTCTGTCCAGTGACAATGTGGACTGACTAACGTTCATCAAAATGAACAAGTCATGGATCCACAAGGAATTTACTACCCCTGTGTCATCCTGGGGAGAGTAAATGCTTGTAGATTTGGAATGTGCTTGATGCAAATCAAAACATCCTGTTTGCAACTAGGGCACAAGTGCTGCCACTGATGGGGTGTCTGTGTGGCCCAATTTTTTAAAAAAAGGGAGACTCCGCTTGGAGTAACCCTTACTTACATTGTTTTTAAAAATGATCCAAGATGAACAGAGCTGGGATCAGGAAAGACTTTGCTACCTACCCCGGTGTCATCCTTGGGACAGTTAATTATGGCTTATTTTTGAATGTGCTTGATGCAAATCAAAAGATCCTATTTGCAACTAGGGCACAAGTGCTGCCACTGATGGGGTGTCTGTGTGGCTCAATTTTTTGAAAAAAGGGAGACTCCACTTGGAGTAACCCTTGCTTACATTGTTTTTAAAAGGAGCCAAGATGAACAAGTCATGGTTCAGCAAAGACTTTGCTACCTACCCCGGTGTCATCCTGGGGACGGTTAAGAATGGCGTATTTTTGAATGTGCTTGATGCAAATCAAAACATCCTGTTTGCAACTAGGGCACAAGTGCTGCCACTGAATGGGTGGGTGTGTGTGGGGCACAATTTTTGGAAAAAAAGGGAGACTCCGCTTGGAGTAACCCTTGCTTGCTGTGTTTTTTAAAAATGATCCAAGATGAACAGAGCTGGGATCAGGAAAGACTATGCTACCTACCCCGGTGTCATCCTGGGGACAGTAAATTATGGCGTATTTTTGAATGTGCTTTCTGCAAATCTAGCTGTGAAGTGTACAAATAGGGCACAAGTGCTGCCACTGAATGGGTGGGTGTGTGTGGGGCACAATTTTTGGAAAAAAAAGAGAGACTCTGCTTGGAGTAACCCTTGCTTGCTGTGTTTTTAAAAAATGATCCAAGATGAACAGAGCTGGGATCAGGAAAGACTTTGCTACCTACCCCGGAGTCATCCTGGGGACGGTTAAGGATGGCGTATTTTTGAATGTGCTTGATGCAAATCTAGCTGTGAAGTGTACAACTAGGGCACAAGTGCTGCCACTGAATGGGTGGGTGTGTGTGGGGCACAATTTTTGGAAAAAAGGGAGACTCCGCTTGGAGTAACCCTTGCTTACATTGTTTTTTAAAAGGAGCCAAGATGAACAAGTCATGGTTCAGCAAAGACTTTGCTACCTACCCCGGTGTCATGCTGGGGACAGTTAAGAATGGCGTATTTTTGAATGTGCTTGATGCAAATCTAGCTGTAAAGTATACAACTAGGGCACAAGTGCTGCCACTGAATGTGTGGGTGTGTGTGGGGCCCAATTTTTGGAAAAAAGGGAGACTCCGCTTGGAGTCACCTTGCGGTGTTTTACATGATTTTAGAAGGGCGTGCCATGCCTATATCTGTGTCTCGTCCTCTTTTTCTTCGTTACGCTCTTTTGATTTCGCATGAGAATTTGTTCTTGTCACTTTCCCATGTGTTTGTGTTGTTTTGTGAGTTGTTTGTCACCTTTTGGACACCTTTGAGGGTGTTTTCTAGGTGTTTTTATGTGTTTGTGAATGCCTGCCATTGTTTCCTATGCGGTTCGAGTTCGGTTCGTGGAACGTTCGACGAACCGAACTCGAACGAGACCTCCGTTCGGCGAACCGACCTCGAGCCGAACCGCGGCCGGTTCGCTCATCTCTAGTGGTGAGACAATCAATTTTTTCTTTGCTGTTTATTTTGGACAGAAATTGTCTGGGTCTCACCATCTGTAAGGGGTCTAAAATTAAACCTTTCTCTTTTTCCTGTACCAATTCTAGCATAAAAAATACAAAAAAAAAGTTATTTACAGTCATATGAAAAAGTTTGGGCACCCCTTTTAATGTTAACCTTTTTTCTTTATAACAATTTGGGTTTTTGCAACAGCTATTTCCGTTTCATATATCTAATAACTGATGGACTGAGTAATATTTCTGGATTTAAATGAGGTTTATTGTACTAACAGAAAATGTGCAATCTGCATTTAAGCAAAATTTGACCAGTGCAAAAGTATAGGCACCCTTATCAATTTCTTGATTTGACCACTCCTAACTACTTTTTACTGACTTACTAAAGCACTAAATTGGTTTTGTAACCTCATTGAGCTTTGAACTTCATAGGCAGGTGTATCCAATCATGAGAAAAGTATTTAAGGTGGCCACTTGCAAGTTGTTCTCCTATTTGAATCTCCTATGAAGAGTGGCATCATGGGCTCCTCAAAACAACTCTCAAATGATCTGAAAACAAAGATTATTCAACATAGTTGTTCAGGGGAAGGATACAAAAAGTTGTCTCAGAGATTTAAACTGTCAGTTTCCACTGTGAGGAACATAGTAAGGAAATGGAAGAACACAGGTACAGTTCTTGTTAAGTGCAGAAGTGGCAGGCCAAAAAAAATATCAGAAAGGCAGAGAAGAAGAATGGTGAGAACAGTCAAGGACAATCCACAGACCACCTCCAAAGACCTGCAGCATCATCTTGCTGCAGATGGTGTCAATGTGCATCGGTCAATAATACAGCGCACATTGCACAAGGAGAAGCTGTATGGGAGAATGATGGGAAAGAAGCCGTTTCTGCAAGCACGGCACAAACAGTCGCCTGAGGTATGCAAAAGCACATTTGGACAAGCCAGTTACATTTTGGAAGAAGGTCCTGTGGACTGATGAAACAAAGATTGAGTTGTTTGGTCATACAAAAAGGCGTTATGCATGGAGGCAAAAAAACATGGCATTCCAAGAAAAGCACTTGCTACCCACAGTAAAATTTGGCCATTGGCCACACAGCCCCATCATGCTTTGGGGCTGTGTTGCCAATGCCGGCACCGGGAATCTTGTTAAGGTTGAGGGTCGCATGGATTCAACTCAGTATCAGCAGATTCTTGACTATAATGTGCAAGAATCAGTGACGAAGTTGAAGTTACGCAGGGGATGGATATTTCAGCAAGACAATGAACCAAAACACTGCTCCAAATCTACTCAGGCATTCATGCAGAGGAACAATTACAATGTTCTGGAATGGCCATCCCAGTCCCCAGACCTGAATATCATTGAAAATCTGTGGGATGATTTGAAGCGTGCTGTCCATGCTCGGCGACCATCAAACTTAACTGAACGGGAATTGTTTTGTAAACAGGAATGGTCAAATATACCTTCATCCAGGATCTCATTAAAAGCTACAGGAAGCGACTAGAGGCTGTTATTTTTGCAAAAGGAGGATCTACAAAATATTAATGTCACTTTTATGTTGAGGTGCCCATACTTTTGCACCGGTCAAATTTTGTTTAAATGCAGATTGCACATTTTCTGTTAGTACAATAAACCTCATTTCAATCCAGAAATATTACTCAGTCCATCAGTTATTAGATATATGAAACTGAAATAGCTGTTGCAAAAACCCAATTTGTTATAAAGAAAAAAGGTTAACATTAATAGGGGTGCCCAAACTTTTTCATATGACAGTAATTGTGTTTTATATTGCAGCATATGAAAAATAATTAGGGAGTGTCATATTGGTGAGGACAGTTTAACAGTATGAGAAGCACTATGTTATCTGGAGTTCACGGTCATGTGCAATAATTTAAATGTTGACATCCCCCCTCCCAAACCACTAATGCCATTATGTAACCCTTTAAAAGTTAAGGCACTCGACCCCTTTATGATCCCAATGCACTCCTTCAGCAACAAGAAATCCCATTTTGAACTTGTGTCTAGAAGTGAATTGGGGCATGACGATGCACTTCTAGCTTCTGAGTCTCATGGTGTATTTCCTACAAATCTGCACCTTCTACTTGCTAATTGACAGGTGGTTTTATTTCCTACACAACCATTGATTTGTCAATCAGCCAGAGGAATGTGCTTCTAAGTAGGGAAAACAGCGCAAGGTTAAGAAGCTAGAAGTGCATCATCCACCCCAAAGCACTTCCACACACAAGTTCAAAACACAATTTTTTTTGCTGGAGCAGGGCTTTGGGGTCATAAAGGGATTGACTGGCTTATCTTTTAAAAAGATTCACAGTGCTATAATCATTTGTGAAGGTGGCACTTTTCTTTTAATTGAAATAACATAGTATAAAATGCTGAATTAAGGTTTTTAATACAGTATAATTAAGTTATTTTCATTTATAGTCACATTTTTTTCTATCCTCCTCTTTTCCCTTTCCTGATGTGCAAATATATGCTATTCCTTAGAGGTGTGCACTTTTTGTGAATATTTATATTGAATTTGGAAGCATCCAATTACTTGTCAGTTCCAGAACACACAGCTATATTAATGTGCTAATGTTAAAGGGAATCTGTCACCGGTAAAAACACTATCAATCTGCAGATATGGGGTTAATCTGCAGGGTAACAGCGTTTGAATCCTTCCCAGCACCTGCACATTGAACCCCACGGCCCAAAAGAAATTGAGTTTAATCCTCCCAGCAGAATTCGGGTTGTCAGTCACGGGGACGTGCCAGCGCGGATTTAGTCTGTGTATGGAGAGTGGCAGCTGTAACCATGCCCCTTGCACTGGCAGCCACTCAGCATTAGAACCAGCTGTCAGTCAGCGCAGGGAGTGTGGTTACAGCTGCTGTTCCTGATACACATAGGGGGTGACTTAACCTGTGCCAGCGCCGCCCTGTAACTAAAACCTGAATGCTTCGGGAGGATTAAAGTTAATTTCCTACCGGCAGCGGGGTGCAATGTGGAGGCGCCGGGCAGGATGAAAATGCTATTAACTTGCAGATTAATGCCATATCTACAGTGCAATAGCTTTTACAAAGGACAGATTCCCTTTAACATTGGTACTCTTCACACCCAAAAGAGCCAATGAACGGATTAATATGATTTTTGAAGATTGCTCATAAAGAAAGAAAAATCCGGGTCCACAAGCAGGTTGATTTTTAAGCAGATAAAGTTGATACACAGGGCATTAGATGAAGCAAAGTTATAATAACACCGGGATCTATGTGTACATTCAAATTTAGGCAAGAAGTTCGTTCATGACTAAGGGTGAGTTTACACTCGAAACGCGTAGATTCGGGCGTCAGTATAACGCCGTTTCATCTGTTATCTAATACTCTGTATATCAATTCTATCTCCTAAGGGGGCTTTACACGCAACAACGTCGCTAATGAGGCCGGATGTGCGTCACGAATTCCGTGACCCCCAACGACATCTCGTTAGCGATGCCGTTGCGTGTAAAGCCCTCTTTAAAGAATCTGTTCATGGAGTTTTCTTTCTTCGTGAGCTGTTCCCATGGGCTATGGCAGATCTTTGATCCGAGCTCCGAACAGAAAGGATTTACAACAATGGTGAGCCGGATTTTATAATATATTTGAAGATTAATACATAGTAAGCACAATGTGGTGGTACGATACTCATATATTCTTTGCTTTTTGCATAATAATAGCTGCTACATTTTCATTTCAAAGTTAAAATATAGGATTAGTTAGCAATATTAATCCTATATCTGTCTCATAGGTTTGGATTGGTTTCCTTCATGTAATATTACATTTGTTTGAAGACCAGTGTAACAATTATACCATAATTGGGACATCTGGAGTAGGAGGGGATGAATATTTTTTCAAAATGCTGTATTAGTCACTTCAATGTTTCAGCAGTTTCATTTAATGAATGCTTTCTGGGCATGTTTCCTCTGTTTAGAACCTGTTTAAACAATGCAACTAATTTTGTAATGGAAAAAAATAGTTACATCATTATTTTATGCACAAATCTTCATAGCACAAGCAAAATAACACACACTACTATTAAAAAATGCTACTACATTGCAAAAGATAATAATAGATACCAGGACACGATGACAAATTTTTTGCAGGTGCCATCGGCAAAATCTTTTATCACATTTATTACACGTGAAAAATTAACTGTTCCCTCAAAGTTAATAATTCAAAGCAAATTTCTTCCTATATTTTTATAGAGGTTAGTCTTTCAGCTTACTAAGTAGTCCACATATAGGAAAACGTCTTTAAAAAGAACCAAACACCAGGATTTTGCTACATAAAGTAAAGACAGTGCCATACTGGCACTAGGATGCTGTATCCAAGCATACGTTTTATTGACAGATGGGATGCTTGATTGCTGAAACATCATTAATCAAAGTTTAGAAATGCACTACACTTTTGATTGACGTGTGCATCGAGGGCGGGTCTTTGTGGGTCAGGTCCTAGGTGTATATTCCTCCTCCTGTGTCTTGTATTGCATGCCCCCTTTTCTTTACTTAAGTATCGCACTATGCCATCATTGCTGCTGTTTGTGGCACGCGCACATTGAGACATTGATTATGTCTTCATTAAAATTGCGCCGGAGTCCGTGCATTCTCATACCGCACATCTTACATATACCACCTTGATGTACTCTATACATTTTATACATGCCACCCTATTGTTCTCTACACATTGTACGTATGTCAACCCGATGCACTATACACATTATACATATGCCACCCTGATGTACTGTACACATTTTACATATGCCACCAAGATGTACTCTGCTCAACTTACATATGCCATCAAATAATACATTTGTGAGGGCTTTCTACTATTTTGGCATATCAGGGACTCTGCAAATGTGACATGGCACCCACAAACATTTCCATCAAATTCTGTGCTGCAAGATGTTGCTCCTTTCCTTTGACGCACAGCAGTGTGTTCAAACAGTAGTTTCACATAACAAATAGGGTATCAGCATACTCTGGAGAAATCGCACAAATTTTGTGGTCCATTTTCTTTTGTTACCCTTGGAAAAATGAAATAATGTGGGGTTTGAGCAACATTTTGGTGGTAAGAATCAAACTTTTTTGTTTTCACAGGTGAACATTGTAAAATTCTGTGAAGCACCTGGGGGTTCAAAGTGCTCACCACACATCTAGATAGATTCCTTGAGGTAACTATAAGGACACTCGCTTTCACTGGGTCTAGTTTTGGAGGAGAAATGTGGGGAAAGGAGGCAGAATGTGCTGGTTGAGACAATGTATTATGCTACATTTTGAAATATGAAATATTATAAAAATATATATACAGGAGGATAAGTGGTTGTGCTAAAAATGCTAATAAAAACAAAAATTGGTATAAAATTTTAAAATGTGTGTTTATTTATACATATGATCAATTTTAAATCAAAAAGTTCTAGATAACACTTAAATGGACTGAGTAGTCCACAGGGATGACGGTACTTGTGTGGGGGGCAATGGTGCAGAGCTGTAGAATAGTTGGCAGGATCCGCGTAGAGCCTGTCACAAAGAAAAAGGCGATAACAATAGGGACTACTGCGCTACCAAACACAAGGGCAAAAAAGCTGACATGCACATGGGCATAGGGTAGGATAGGTACATGAGATAAGATGTATGAAGGTTGAGCCAGGTCCAAGGGTGGTGCTAGGAGGATGGACTGGGGAGACGGGTATGACAAAGCCTGTGGAGAAACAGAGCATACAGGATTAGTAGTACGCTGGGACAGGTTATCTGAAAGGTTGTGGGGGGAAACAAAAGAGACTTACAGTGATCTATATGGGGTGCAGGATATACTGCTGCTTGGGGATGTTGGTTGAGTGTTGAGTTTGAGGCCACCTGAGGAAATGCAAAGGTTTTAGAGGTGCTGGTTAGTGGCTGATTGCAGTTATTGAGTGCTGGCAGTACATCCTGTAACCCATCCAGATCACTGTAGGCCTCTTTCTTTTTTTTTCCCTACAACCTTTCAGTCAGCTCTGTCCCCACGTACTACTAATCCCATATGTTGTTTGTCCACAGGCCTTGTCATACTAGTCTCCCTCATTCATCCTCCTAACACCACTCTGGGACCTGGTCCAACCTTCATACATCCTTTCTCAGGTACAAATCCTACCCTATGCCCATGCACATGTCAGCTTTTTTTTTCCCTTGTGTTTGGTAGCACAATAGTCCCTATTGTTAAATTCCTTGAGGTGTCTAATTTCCTAAATGGGGTCATTTATGGGAGGTTTTCACTGTTTAGACACATGAGTGGCTCTGCAAATGGGTCATGGCCTCCACTATCAATTCCAGCAATTTTGCATTCCAAAACTGAAATGGTGCTCTTTCGCCTCTGTGTCCTTATATATGCCCAAACAGTAGTTTCCCACCACATATGGGATCTGTGCATACTCAGGAGAAAAGTGCATTACACAATTTTGTACTGCCCCGCTCTCAGCAGCCGAGCTGCTCGGATCCGGACCTTATATGGGTGGCTCGGGGGTCTCGCGGTCACTTCAATCAAAAAGGGGGTTATAGTTGTGGATGTAGGACGTATAGGTACGGGCTGAGCCACATTAAGTTCATGACGTCACCCACGATGTGTGGTGAGGTTGGACACCACCGCTGCAGTTACGGGGGCACCCGGGGGGAGATGTTGTGCAGCAAGTTGTTAACCCCTTCATGGGCAGGGATGGTGGCCCCTGGACCCATTGGGTGTTTGGTGCAGGGAGATGGGCGACCGCAGGGTGCTGGTGTACTCACTATTGAAGGAAACACATGAGTCTCTGGTAAACCAAGGTGATGGTGGTCGGTGCCCACAGCCAGCTGCGTTCTGGTCCCCCACCCGGCTGGTGGTCTCTGTCTTTCTCCTGCACCTTTTTAGAATGGTGGACTGCCTGTGCTTGCAACTTCAGGAGTTCGCTCCCAACTGGATGTGACCTAAGGAGCCCTTGCCCGCAGACGCTGGCCCGTGGGATCTCTGAGCCCTGGCAGTGGCCTTTTATCCCCCTCGGTGGGCTGTTGTCTTCTAGTAGGGACTTTGGGTGGGACAGGACCTCTAGTCCTGGCTTCAATTGATTAATTAACCAGTTCCAGTAGCTTCTGGACTTGGCGTCAGGGTCCGAGTACCCGCCTGTGTGCTCTGGTTTTCGAGTCGGTTCCCCGAGTTGGTACCGGTGGGCCACTACCCTGTCTCGGTCCACCTCGGTTCCACCTAGCCGTCTTCCCGGCTCCTGAAGACGGAGACCGCCGTCTGCCTCCTAGCCAAAGGCACCAGGGCTCCTACCCTGATACCTGTCAGTTTACTTCAGGCCTGACACACAGGCCTGACCTCCACTACTGAACTCTGAAACTGAACTCAACTGAACTGTTTTCCCATCACTGAGCTGTCTAGACTCCTCAGTGGGCATCTTCCAACCGCCTGGTTCTGCCCCCTGGTGTGTCTACCCAGCCCCAAGGGGGGTGACTAGGGATTTGAAGGTTGGCTGATGTCACCTGCGAGGGAAGGTGTTGTGTAGGGACCTATTTGTGACTACCTGGCATGGCCAGGGCGTCACAATTTATTGTGCAATTTCTCTTGTTAGAATTGTGAAAATAAAATATTTGGGTCTAAAACAACATTTTTGTTGGAAAAAAGTGAAATTTGTGAGGTGCAGTTTTTAAAATATAGTCACTTTTGGGTATTTCCTGTCACATAAGACGCACAAAGTAATACTAGATGTCATGTGGAACCTAAAAAAATGGTTTTGTAAATTATATGATGACATGAAATGATACAAGTAAAACATATCTTTTTACCATGTTAGCCAGTAGAGATAAAAAAATTGTTTAAAAGAACAGAGAGTCCTCAGTGGGTTTTTTTTTTTTGTTTTGTTTTTTTTTTTTTTTTTACTGCACTATTCTAAGTCCTGTTGTGTATAAATATGTATAAATATGTGACTCTTCAGATTTTGTGTTATATCATGCCTGATGAAGAGACCTGAGTAGTCTCGAAAGCTTGCAATTATTACCATCTTTTCAGTTAGCCATTAAAAGGTATCAACCACTGAGGACTCTCTGTTCTTTTAAACAATTTTTTTATGACATGAAATGATAAATTGCTAATAAACTTTTAATACATCTAACTTCCTAAAAAAAAAAATGATGTTTCGAAAATGATGATCATGTAAAGTAGACATGTGGGAAATGTTATTTACTAACTATTTTGTGTGATTTAACTCTCTGGTTTAAGGGCGTAAAAATTAAAAGTTTCAAATTGCATAATTTTCTTATGCTAATTAGGCCTTTGAGTCTTCCATGGGGCATTAGTTTCCCCAGGCTAGTTGGCGCTCTCCACATGTTATCACGCCCCTGTGGGCGAAGAGAGCCGACAGCAGGTGTGAGATTTGCAGGGAGCTGACAATAATGCCAGCTTTTGCAAATCATGTTATCACACCTACACGGGAATGATAACACATGGTGAGGGCCTACTAGTCTAAGGAAACTAACGCCCCATCGACTAGTTAAAGGCCTAATTAGCATAAGAATAATGAAGGAATAACTGAGGAAAAAATAGCAGATCGGAGCTGCCTCATTGATTACCATTGGTCCGAGTGCAATGCGAGAATTTCTCGCATTGCACTCGTGACAGTTAATCACAAGTGTACGTACGGTGCGGTGTCCCTTGAGAAAGGTGATCCGAAATGGCTGTTGGGCTTGGACCTAGGACCGGTTTTCTTCCCCCCTATCTAAAAGCACTGGTATGTTTTTGGGTTTACTCTGGACATGTTTGTACCGATTTGATGAGAGAATTGCTGTACCCACAGACACATCCTTACCTTTTTTTAGGGGGGTATTCACACTGCTAGTAATGACTGGTATTAGGCATCTTGTTGCACCATTTGAGTATTACTGCTTATAATATCCAGTCATTTATATTTTGGCCCTGGTCCCCATGATGTGAGGCTTTTCTTTCTGTCCTCCTTATTTATGTTACCTTGAGGAATTGTGCAATTGCATTTCCTTTTTTAATTGTTTGTGAACTTTTCTAATAAAGATATTTTGGACCATATCACTCCATTGTGTGGTTTCCACATTTTTTGTAGTGTATATATAGGAGTATGTCCTGTCATCAGGAATCCAATATTTTGGGGATATTACCTGTTTTACATTAACATGAATACGGTTGGATATATGTGTGCATCCCCATTTCCCATGAAAATTGTCTCAGCCTCCAGCAGTATGGCTTTAACCTGGCTGGTATGAAATTTGAGGGGAACCGCACGCCGTTTTTTTTAAATTATTTATTTATTTAATTTGCTGCACGATATAGACCCGCCCACCGGCAGCTGTGATTGGTTGCAGTGAGACAGTTGTCACTCAACATGGGGGCGTGTCTGACTGCAACCAATAATCATAGGCGCCGGTGGGCAGGGAAAGCAGTGAATACTAGATGGAATAATGAGCGGCCGGCTTTTTCAAAAGAGGAAAAACCGCCGGAGCTTTGTGACAGCCGTGCAGCGCCGCGCTAGTGATCAGGGATCAGTGAGGATGAGAGAGGGGGTGGAGGGAGAGACCGACAGAGAGAGAGACCGACAGAG
Organism: Anomaloglossus baeobatrachus; assembly: GCF_048569485.1. NCBI lineage: Eukaryota > Metazoa > Chordata > Amphibia > Anura > Aromobatidae > Anomaloglossus > Anomaloglossus baeobatrachus. The sequence continues at coordinate 359,807,412 of NC_134355.1, forward strand.
AGAGAGAGAGACCGACAGAGAGAGAGAGACCGACAGACAGAGAGAGAGAGAGACCGACTGACAGAGAGAGAGAGACCGACTGACAGAGAGAGAGATTGACCGACATCGACAGACCTCACTCATTTCCAGTGTTTTCTGCAACATGCGATAAATGTATTTAGAAAAACGCATGTGACTAGGATGGTGTATGTGCCGTCCGTGTGACATCCGTTTATTTTCATGCACCCATAGACTTTCATTGGAGTGACTCGCACATGAAACTCACCAAAACTCAGTATGGGCTGAGAAAAAAATAGCAGATGGGAGCTGCCTCATTGATTAACATGAGTCCGAGTGCAATGCGAGAATTTCTTGCATTGCACTCGTGCGAGTTAATTGCAAGTGTGAAGCCGGCCTTAAGAGGACAACTGCAAATATGTTTATAATGAGACAAGTTTCACCTCTGCTGTACTGTTTTCTATCACTACAAACCTACTTAAACCTGAAATTGCCATCTTGAACTGTGGTTCTACTATAACTCCTAAGCAGCAGGCTCGCTGTCTTGGGGTTATATTTGATTCAGATCTCCGATTTGTTCCCTATATCCAGACACTTGCTTTTACTGTTGCTCTAATTCATTCTCACCTAGACTACTGCAACTCTCTACTTATCAGTCTACCTCTTACTAAACACTACTCTCATCAATTCAGTATGAATACAGCAGCAGCAAGATCATATGTGTATTCAACGGCTACGCTGATGCACCAAGTAACAGTCTTTGCAGTAGTTACTAGTGGTGGGCTAAGCTGGACTATAAAAGTCCGGAACTCATATTTATCCTGAGGTGAGGTCACTGAGATTAATGAGGTTACCTGCGGTCAAAGGTGGGGTACTCGGGGTACCTTCAGCTGTGACCACAAATAAACTGAGTTATACCATTGCTCATTGCTGTGGCTCAGTCAGTCTCTACCTAAAGCCACAGCATGCAGACATGTTCTATGCCTGCGGGTTGTGACTTTACTATGTTGGTAGAGCCGGAATTGTCGTGATACCTCATGTGGATTACGTTGGAACTGGGTGTTTGGGGTTCATAAATGGATCAAAAAGGGTGGGAGTTTTTTGCATTTTATTTCAAATAAAGGATTTTTTCGATGTTTGTGTTTATTTATTTTCACTTTCAGATTAATGGGGGGTGTCTCATAGATGCCTCCCATTACTAATCTAGGGCTTAGTGGCAGCTGTGCACTGTCATTATCCCCTTATTACCCTGATTGCCACCGCACCAGAGCAATCAGGATCAGCCGGGAAACATGTCGGAATTGTCGTATTTAATGGTTGCGACAATTCTGGGAGGCTGCAGGCTGCTATTCTAAGGTGGGGGGGCCAATAACCATGGGTCTAGTAAGCCTGAGAATACCAGACTCCAGCTGTTGGCTTTATGATGGGGGGATGTTTCCATCCATTTCAGTGATTTTTCTCTTGCCCACAGACTTCCTGGGAAGGTCTCCAGGAAAAATGTTTGAGATTCCCATTGACTTCCATTATATTCGTTACTTGAGTAGAGCCCATCTGAGCCCATCTGCTCCATTCGAGTAAAGAGCACTCTAGTATTTTAGGGCTCACTCATCACTAAAGCCTGCTTTACACGCTGCAATGTATCTTACAATGTGTCGGTGGGGTCACGTCGTAAGTGCCGCACATCCGGCATCGTAAGGTACATTGCAGTGTGTGACAGGTACGTGCAATTGCGACAAAACGTTCATCGCATACACATCGTACCTTTCTCTAGAATTGCACGTCAGATTGTTCATCGTACCCGGGGTAGCACACATTGCAGTGTGTGACACCCCGGGAACGATGAACAGATCTTACCAGCGTCCTGCGGTTCCCGGCCCACAATGCGGAAGGAAGGAGGTGGGCGGGATGTTTATGTCCCGCTCAGCTCCGCCCCTTCACTTCTATTGGCCGGCTGCTGCGTGACGTCGATGTGATGCCGAACGTCCCTCCCACTCCAGGAAGTGGACGTTCGCCGCCCACATCGAGGTCGTATGGAAGGGTAAGTACGTGTGAAGGGGGTTAATCGTTTGTGCGGCACGTTCAACAAATTGAACGTGCCACACATACGATGGGGGCGTTGTAAATCGCATACGATATCGTATGCGAAATTGCAACGTGTAAACCAGGCTTAATTGTTATGATTCACTTTTCAGTTACACTAATCAAATGGGAGTAACACTTGACTACAACTATTGTATGCATTTTAAGCCTTATAAAAAAAAACAAGGATGAAAATAATATAAACATAAAACCTGCTGTAACTAAATAAAAGCATAATGCAATAATAAATGAACATAGGATAGTAAATTATAGGATAGGATAGGATTAGTAAACACTGTTTTTGATCCCGTGGTGGGATGCCCTTACGCTTTTTTGATTAAAAACAGTGTTTACTAAGTATCCTATGTTCATTTATATGCATTATGCTTTTATTTTGTTACAGCAGATTTTATGTTTATATTATTTTCATCCTTAGTTTTTCTTTCTATTATGCCCAGTGTGAACATGAGCTTTCAAGTTGCATATACACCAACTCATACTCCGGCTCACTTTTTTGTTTTTGTTTTCTTTTGTAGTCCCTTGTACTTAGTACAAATAGGGTGCGGCCTCCTTCTAAGGGCTCATGCGCACGTTGCGGTTTTGTTTGCGTTTCTGCAGCATTTTAAGCTCCAGCGTCACATTGTCAAAATGCATGTGTTCTGCTTCCCCAGCAAAGTCTATTAGAATCATACAAAATCCGTGGGCACGATGCTTTTTTAAACGCAGCGTTTTGATTGTCAAAAATTTTACTAAATCTCTTCGCTTAAAAAAGCAGCATGTCACTTATTTTGTCCATTTTGGCAGCGTTCTACACCCATTAAAATCAATGAGTTGTAGAAAAACGCTACCAAAATGCTAAGCAGTGCGTTTGCACTGCATTTTTGTTGCGATCCGCATGTTTCTTTAACATAACAAACGCAGTTCTTTCGGTCTCTCTCGCTCTGTCCATGTCGTTCTCTCCCTCTCACCCCCTCTCTCATGATCACCGATCCACGATCACCGGCGCTGCGCTGCACAGCGTTCACACTGTGGCAGCTTCTCCTCTTTTGAAAATGCCAGCCGCTCATTAATCCATCTCGTATTCCCTGCTTCCCCCGCCCACCGGCGCCTATGATTGGTTGTAGTCAGACAAGCCCCCACACTGAGTGACAGCTGTCTCACTGAAACCAATCACAGCCGCCGGTGGGCGTGTCTAAATAGAGCAGTAAAAAAAAAAAACAAATTAAAAAAAAAAAAGACATGCGGTCCCCCCCCAATTTGGATACCAGTTAGGGTAAAGCCACATGGCTGAAGGCTGGTATTCTCAGGATGGGGAGCTCCACTTTATGGGAAGCCCCCAGCCTAACAATATCAGCCAGCAGCCGCCCGGATATGCCGCATCCATTAGATGCGACAGTCCCGGGACTCTACCAGGCTCATCCTGAATTGCCCTGGTGCGGTGGCAATCGGGATAATAAGTAGTTAATGGCAGCAGCCCATAGCTGCCACTAAAGGGTGCTTTACACACTGCGACATCGTTAACGATATATTGTCGGGGTCACGTCATTAGTGACGCACATCCAGCGCCGTTAGCAACATCGCAGCGTGTGACACCAAAGAGCGACGATCAACAATCGCAAAAACGTCCAAAATTGTTGATCGTTGACACGTCGCTCCTTTCCATAATGTCGTTGCTGCTGCAGGTATGATGTTGTTCGTCATTCCTGTGGCACCACACATCTCCTTACCTGCATCCACCGGCAATGCAGAAGGAAGGAGGTGGGCGGGATGTTATGTCCCGCTCATCTCCGCCCCTCCGCTTCTATTGGACGTCTGCCGTGTGATGTTGCTGTGACGCCGCACAAACCACCCCCTTAGAAAGGAGGCGGTTCGCCGGCCAGAGCGACGTCGCAGGGAAGTTAAGTCCGTGTGATGGGTTTAAGCGATGTTGTGCACCACGTTCAGCGATTTGCCCGTGTCGCACAACCGACGGGGGCGGGTATGCTCGCTAGCGATCTCGCTAGCGAGATTGCAGCGTGTAAAGTGCCCTTAAGTCCTAGGTTAATCAAGGCAGGCATCTCCCCGAGATACCTTCCATGATTAACTTGTAAGTTAAAGAAATTAAACACACACATCCAAAAAATCCTTTATTTGTAATGAAAGACAAAAAAACACCCTCTTTCGCCACTTTATTAAACCCTCAAAAACCCCTCCAGGTCCGACGTAATCCACGCAAGGTCCCACGACTCTTTCAGCTCTGCTACATCGGAAGCTGACAGGAGCGGCAGTAGAACACCGCCGCCCCTGTGAACTCCATGCAGCAACTGTTGTGAGTCGCGCGATCAGCTGTGCTGTCACTGAGGTTACTCGCGGCTACCGCTCTCAGGTGGAGGACTGCAGCTGTGGCTGCGAGTAACCTAAGTGAAAGCACAGCTGATCGCGCGGCTCATTGCAGTTGCTGTCCTTCATGTGTGACCGCAAATCAGGCTGCAACACAGAGAGAGAGACGCGCGATGTCAGTGAAATCGGGTGAAGCTCTAACGTCACTGCTGCGGACTTCTGTGTCCTGGCCCTGACCTCGGAGGTTCATCTGAGTTCATGACAGCACACAGAGACAGAGCCACAGGATGACAATGAAGTCGGGTGAAGTTCATCCGAGATCATTCTCATTGCCCGGCTCTATCTGTGTCTGCTGTCAGCGGGCATGTAGCAGAGCTGGGGGACCGCACTGACAAAAATGCATCCAAAACGCATGTAAAATGCATGCAAAATGCATCCAAAATACATGCGTTTTGGATGCATTCTTTTTGTCAACATACAGTGTCAAGTATGCCAGAGGGTGCATTTATTTCTGCACTGGCCAGGACGCAGTATGCGCATGAGCTCTTAGTGAGCAGGGCATTTCATCCATTGCTTCCCATGGCTGTGTCCAGTTGGGATCCAGTCACTCTCTGCCCTTATTCAGATTGAGGCCTATTGACACATGGTGAGGTTTTAATATTAGAGAGTGTAGGTACTGTCCCGATTGGGTACACCTTGTCGTGGTGGGATGGCTTTACACTTTTTTGATCAAAAACAATGTTTACTAAGTACCCTATGTTTATTTATACACATTACGCTTTTAGTTAGTTACAGTAAGGTATATGTTTATATTATTTTCATCCTTGATTTTTTATGTCTTATGGCCACTGTGAACATGAGCTTACAAATTGCAAGTACACCAACTCATACTCCTCTCAATTTTTTGTTTTTTTTATCTTAATCCTTATGTATATCGGTTTTATCAAGATAATGGATTACAAATTCTATACTACATAAAGCTCTTCCTGTCTGCGGTGGATTATTTTATTATATGCAAGATACAAGGAAAACAGGAGTGTGGATCGATTATGTATTTTATTGATTACTTGCATGTAAGTTCTTTCAGATTCTCACCATATTTTCAGTGTTATACAGTTGACAAAAATCGACCTATGTGGCTTTTGACGTGCAGCAAAAATATGCAGAATAAGAATTCTAGTACTTATTAACACAGCTAAGTCTGGTTTTATGAACACATAGATTTTACCCCCCTCCCTCACCCCGTGAGGCCAATATCAATATTGGTACATCAGTCTGAGCTGCTTTTTTACACATAGGAATATTTTGCTAGGCTTGGAACTATATTTAGAGGAGAAATCTTTCCAATGTATGCACCATAAACGTGGCTGTTATCCCTACAAGAGTATTGTCTGAAATCAATATTTACAATTTTATGATTGTAAGATAATTAGGAGCATAAACATGTTCCTCCTAGATTTTTCAAGTACCACTACTGCATACTAGAAGACTTGTTGGAATAATGCTTATTATTATATATATTGCATCAGCTACTATTTACTACTGTTTAATAGTGCATGATTCTTTTTTTGTCTCCAGCAATAGTGTTTTATTGCCAATAAGGTCACTGTTAAAAAAAAGGAAGGAATTTCCTGTCCTCTAAAAATGTGTGTGTAGCTGGAGCACTCTCTCTTACCCTTTTACCTTCCAAACTGACAGACAAGATAGTTTATGGAAAATACGTAGTTGTAAGCTATATTATTTTTTGTTCCTGAATAAATACATATTCACTGTTAAGACAGCTGGACAATACAGAGATCAATTCCCTGCCAACAGGTTATGGGCCCAGAAACCCAAAGACCCAGAGAAGAGAGAACAACAGAAGAACCAGCAGCAACTCCGTGAGGTTCACAGTACCAAATCTAACAAGAACTACCAATCCTGTAAGGTCAATGTAAAGATGCTGCTTAGAAGAGAAGGTACCTGGAAATACACACAAAAGTCTAGACCTGACCCACTACCAGAAGACTGGATAGAGAAGGATCAGAAAGCACAAATCACTATCTCTCTCAGTATAGATTATGATCAGGTTGTGCATGTATGTAAATGTGAAACCGCAAAAGAGATGTGGGAACCACTACAGAAAGTGCATTAAAGGATAAATCTCAGCAATAAGCTCTATTTAATAAGAAATATATATCAGTCTAGGCTAAATAAGGTCCAAGATATGCACCACTACATAATAAATACTCAAGAAATTGTGGAATACCTGCGGGGCATATGGGAAGATCATAAGGTTTTCCATGTTGCTGCACTACTTGCTGCTACCAGAAAGCCATGACACACTAGTGAATATAATAGATGTGTGCCCAGATTATGCGTCAGAGGAAAGCTTACGGATGAGTATAAGTCTACATGTCCACGCTTCGTGTTTTTTTTTGCTTTTTTGATGCAGTTTTATTGTCAGAACCTTCGGACATCTGACTTCCCAGCAAAGTCTATGAGAAGTCAGATTTGCTGTGCGCACATTGCAGTTTATTTGTCAGCTTTTTTTTGTCAAAAGTTTGTGACAAAAAAAGAAGCAGCATGTTCATTAATTCTTGTGTTTTTATCAAGATTTGTCACCCATTGAAATCAATGAGGGCATCAAAAACGCAAGGAAAAATGCATGCTATCAAATTGGTGCATTTGGCATGCATTTTGCATGCGTTTTACCTGCGGTTTTGTCAACAAAAATGAAGCTCACCAACTTAGTTCCAGAATGACAAAATCAATGCTGGAGTGATTTTGACATGCTGCTGTCCGTGTGTCAGTGTCAGTGCCGGTGTCCGTGACGGTGCCCGTGTCGGTGCCGTGTCAGTGTCGTGCCTGTGTCAGTGTCAGTGTCTCTGTCTCTCTCTTTCTCCTCAAGCATTACATACTCACCTATCACCGGCTGTCACACTGCTCCCGCGCCTCTCATCTTCTTCCGGAACAGCTCATTAGCCTCATACATATTGACTCCTGCCCCATCTGTGATTGGTTGCAGTCAGACAAGCCCCAATGCTGAGTGACAGGTGTCTGACTTCAACCAATTACAGCCACCGGTAAGCGTGTCTACAGTACAGACCAAACGTTTGGACACACTTTCTCATTCAAAGAGTTTTCTTTATTTTCATGACTCTGAAAATTGTAGATTCACATTGAAGGCATCAAAACTATGAATTAGCATATGTGGAATTGACTTGCCCACCCCAGGGCTATGGGACACCCGGTGCCGGGCCGGACTAGTCCGGGGGTCGTCAGTGGTGGCGGGGCCCGACTCCGTGACCCTGGTGGGTGTCATTTAAATATGGCTTCAGTGGGGTTAATTAAAGTTTGTATTTTCGTGACGCCACCTGTGGTTTGCGGCTATTAAGCCGCCGCTGCTGTATGAGGCCTCCGGGGCTGGTGGTATGGCAGCTTGGATGGTCCTGCTCCCCACAGGTGGAGCGGTACCCCGGGGCAACAGTTGGTGCTCGTGAGAGTCTATGGTGTGATGGAAGTCTATGCAGGCGGCAATAACTGAGACAACACCAGAGGGTGCAATTCCAAGGTCTTTACTCACATTTCCTGGGCTGCAGCACACTGGTGCCTCTGGGCAGCTGGAACCCACTGTCAGGGACCTCCGCCAATCCTGGGTAGATCTTGGAATGAAAGCCGGTACCCTCTTCTAAAGTGTCTGTCTTCAGCTGTCTCCTTAAGCCTTGCCCTTGTTGGATGAACCTGGCTCGGCCTCCAATACAGCCTCCGGGCCGGGGGCTCGCCTGTCGGTTATTTACCCCCTTTCTGAAGGTTCTGCTGTGGGCTGTGGCCCGGGGAGTTTGCAACTTTCCCTGGGCCTCGGTTTTTACTGTTGGAGATGATTTTTCACTCCTTCGGTTTCTAGGGACCGTCCCCTGTTGCAGCTTGATCCCTCCACCGAATGACTTTGTGGAACAGGCCACCAGCTCAAAAGCTATCTGTGGCCCTGGAATCCCTTCTCTTTATCTGCTTGGTGTCACCTGGACCCTCTGAGTCCCAGGTTCTTCACCAGGAAGAGTCACTTTCTTCTCTTAGCTCCTGTCTGACTAGAGCTTTCTTTCTGCTTCTCCTTCTCGTCTGCCTCCCGCAGACCTCCTCCTCCTTCCTCCCTCTCCTACTTCAACTCTCTACACTTGACCTTCCTTTCTCTGTCTGCTCTCGGGTGGCTCCTCCCACCTCCCCAGTTGCCATAATCTACCCTATAGGAGCAGGGATGGGTCTTACGGCCCCTCCCAGCATGCAGCATGGGAGGGTTGCTGCCACTGTCCCTGGTCCCAGTGTGTACCTAACAATGGGTGTAGTGTAGATTTGCCTGAGTACTGGCGTTCACTCCTTTCTTTACCCAGAATGGGACATCACACCACTGGCTGGGGTGCAATGTTCCTGTGGCGACGGAAGCCTCAGGGCGCCACAGAATGAAATACTGAACAAAAAAGTTTGAAACAACTGGAAATATGTCTTATATTCTAGGTTCTTCTAAGTAGTCACCTTTTGCTTTGATTACTGCTTTGCATATTCTTGACATTCCTTTGATGAGCTTCAAGAGGTAGTCACCGGAAATGGTTTTCACTTTACAGGTGTGCCCTGTCAGGTTTAATAAGTGGGATTTCTTGCCTTATAAATGGGGTTGGGACCATCAGTTGTGTTGTGCAGAAGTCTGGTGGATATACAGCTGATAGTCCTACTGAATAGACTGTTAGAATTTGTATTATGGCAAGAAAAAAGCAGCGAAGTAAAGAAAAACGAGTGGCCATCATTACTTTAAGAAATTAAGGTCAGTCAGTCCGAAAAATTGGGAAAACTTTGAAAGTGTCCCCAAGTGCAGTGGCAAAAACCATCAAGCGCTACAAAGAAACTGGTTCCCATGAGGACCGCCCCAAGAAAGGAAGACCAAAAGTCACCTCTGCTGCAGAGGATAAGTTTATCCGAGTCACCGAGCCTCAGAAATCGCAGGTTAACAGCAGCTCAGATTAGAGACCAGGTCAATGCCACATAGAGTTCTAGCAGCAGACACATCTCTATAACAACTGTTAAGAGAAGACTTTGTGCAGCAGGCCTTCATTGTAAAAAAAAGCTGCTAGAAAACCACTGCTAAGGACAGGCAACAAGCAGAAGAGACTTGTTTGGGCTAAAGAACACAAGGAATGGACATTATACCAGTGGAAATCTATGCTTTTGCCTGATGAGTCCAAATTTGAGATCTTTGGATCCAACCACCGTGTCTTTGTGCGATGCAGAAAAGGTGAACGGATGGACTCTACATGCCTGTTTCTCACCGTGAAGCATGGAGTAGGAAGTGTGAGTGGTAGGAGGTGTGGGGGTGTGGGGGTGCTTTGCTGGTGACACTGTTGGGGATTTATTAAAAATTGAAGGCATACTGAACCAGCATGGCTACTACAGCATCTTGCAGCGGCATGCTATTCCATCCAGTTTGCGTTTAGTTGGAGCATCATTTATTTTTCAACAGGACAATGACCTCAAACTCCAGGCTGTATAAGGGCTTTCTGACTAAGAAGGAGAGTGATGGGGTGCTACGCCAGATGACCTGGCCTCCACAGTCACCAGACCTAAACCCAATCGAGATTGTTTGGGGTGAGCTGGACCGCAGAGTGAAGGCAAAAGGGCCAAGAAATGCTAAGCATCTCTGGGAACTCCTTCAAGACTGTTGGAAGACCATTTCCGGTGACTACCTCTTGAAGCTCATCAATAGAATGCCAAGAGTGTGCAAAGCAGTAATCAAAGCAAAGGTGGCTACTTTGAAGAACCTAGAATATAAGACATATTTTCAGTTGTTTCACACTTTTTTAAGTATTTCATTCCACATGTGTTAATTCATAGTTTTGATACCTTCAATGTGAATCTACGATTTTCAGAGTCACGAAAATAAAGAAAGCTCTTTGAATGAGAAGGTGTGTCCAAACTTTTGGTATGTACTGTATATCGTGCAGCACTGAAGAGAGTCGCTCTATCAGCGGTGGACAACTCGAGCTGTGACAGCAAATACCTGAGTTATGGCACAGCTGATCGCGCGGCTCATTTCAGTCACTCGGGTGGTTTGCTGTGACATGTGACATGTCCCAGCAAACCACCCAAGTGACTGAAGTGAGCCGCCCAATCAGCGATGCCGCAACTCAGGTGTTTGCTGTCACAGCTCTAGTCCTCCACCTGTGAGCGTACATCAGGCCGTGACTGAAGTGAGCAGCAGCTGGATGACTCATGTGAGTGACGGCACCGCCAATCACGCGGCTCACTTCAGTTGTGGCCTGAAACGCAGTGAATCATTGCTGCGGCACCCGCCGTACTCCGGGACCCGTAGCTGTGACGTCAGGGGTTCACCCCTGTTCATTCTGGTCGCTGCGGCTCTGTCCACACTCACAGCTGGCAGCCATGCTGTATGACCGCTGGCTGTGACATGACAGGGATGTAGCACAGCTGGAAGCATCTTGGGACCTCGTGTGGATTACTTCGGACCTGGAGGGGTGATTTATGGGTTAATAAAGTGATGAAAGAGGGTGTTTTTTATTTTATTTCAAATATAGGATTTTTTGGCTGTTTGTGCTAATTTACTTTCACTTTCAGATTAGTGATGTGGGGTGTCTCATAGACACTACCATAACTAATCTAGGGCTTAGTGGCAGCTGTGCACTTCCATTAACTCCTTATTACCCCAATTGCCACCGCACCAGTTTACCGGGAAGAGCCGGGTCCAGCGCCAGAATTTATGCATCTTATGGATGCGCCACTTCTGGGACGGCTGTGGACTGCTATTGTTGGGCTGGAAAGGGCCAAATAACGATGGCCCTTCCCACCCTAATAATATCAGCCCCTAGTTGTCTGCTGCACCTTGGCTGGTATTAGACAAATGAGGAGACCCCACGTCATTTTTGTTTTATTAAATCAAATAATTAAAAAAAAAGCATTGGATCCCCTCTATTTTTCATAACTAGCAAGGTACAGCAGATAGCTGAGGGTTGCAGCTCACAGCTGCTGCTGTTCCTGTACTTGATATGAAAAAAGGGGGGACCCCACATCTTTTTTTTACCCCCCCAAAAAATAAAAAAAAAAAACAGCTAACCAAGCTGGCTATCGCTCTATCAAGCTATTCTGCAATTTTTTTCATGTATTCTCTCTCTTCTTTCTTATTATCTAATTTATATGTTCTTATCTATCTATCTATCTATGTATCCATCTAGCTTTTCTTTCTATTTTTCTCTATCTATCATCTAATCTAACTATCTATCCATTATCCTATTCTATCATATTTTGTTTCTCCCTTAACCTTTTCGCACCAGAGCCTGTTTTTGCCTTCGCGACTGGGCCAATTTTTTTTATTTCTGACCAGTGTCACTTTGACAGGTTATAACTCTAGAACACGTCAACGGATCCCAGTGATTCTGACATTCTTTTTTCGTGACATATTGTACTTCAGTGTAGGCATAAAATTAAGATGATATCTTTTGCGTTTATTTGTAAAAATATTGGAATTTGGCGAAAATTTTGCAATTTTGAAACTTTTAATTTTTATGACATTAAACCAGAAAGTTATGCTTCAATAAATAGTTACTAAATAACATTTCCCACATGTCTACTTTACATCAGTGCAATTTCTCAAACATAATTTTTTTGTTAGGAAGTTTGGAAGCGGTCAAAGTTCATCAGCAATTTCTCATTTATCCAACAAAATTTACAAAAACCATTTTTTTAGGGACCACATCACATCTGAAGTGACTTTGAGAGGCCTAGGTGACAGAAAATACCCAAAAGTGACACCATTCTAAAAACTGCACCCCTCACATTGCTCAAAACCATATCCAACAAACGTATTAACCCTTTAGGTGCTTCACAGGAACCAAAGCAATGTAGAAGGTAAAAATGAAAATTTTACTTTTTCCCACAAAAATTTTATTTTAACCTCACATTTTGCATTTTCACAAGGGTAATAAGATAAAATGCATCATAAAATGTATTGTGCAATTTCTCCTGAGCATGTAGGTACCTCATATGTGGTGGAAGTCTACTGCTTGGGTGCATGGCAGGGCATGGAAGGAAAGGAATGCCATTTGAATTTTTGAAAGTTAAATTGGCTGGAATCATTAGCGGACGCCATGTCACGTTTCGGGACACCATAATGTGCCTAAACAGTGGAGCTCCCCTACAAGTGACCCCATTTTGGAAACTAAACCCCTCAAGAAATTTATCTAGCTGTTTACTGATCCCCTTGAACCCACAGGGGATTCATAGAAGTTTAGAACGTTGAACCATGAAAATAAAAAAAAAAATAACACAAAATTGTTATATCAACCATGTAGCTTACTTTTTCACAAGGGTATCAGGAAAAAAATGCACCATAAAATGTATTCTGCAATTTTTCCTGAGTACGCAGATATGTCATATTGTTAGGTCCGGGTGATGGTGGATCCTCTGGGCCATGTACCGGACTCCCCCAGTGAGGCAACCTGGAGCTAACCCCTATACAGGGACTGTCCAGGCACCCCACCAGAGGGCCTAGGTACACGGTAGCCGGAGTACTAGCGGAACCGGGGTAGTGTCCCACAGGGAACGGGTAAAACGGAGTCTTTGGAGCCACAGAGTCCTCGGAGATAATTACGGAAGTCCAGTACGGGTGACGGTTAGGAAGCTCAGGCAGGATCCGGGTTAGCTGGGTGTGATGGAAGGCAGCTGGGTGAAGTCGGAGATACCAGACAGGCACAGGCTGCCGAAACGGTGGTTGGATTCCCCGCCGACGGACACCGGAGGACCTCTTGGCAAGACTGGATTCAGGGACCGGTTACGGAGGCAGAGCAGGCTCTACGGAAGAGACAACGTTTTTAGTAAGAGTAAGACACAAGGGGACCTGGACTTCTAGCTTGCAGAACTCGACGAACAGGTGACGCCCTCCAGGCAGGGAGCTCCTAATATACCTGACCCTGACTGATGCAATATCCTGTTAGGGAGTGCAGGGCCTTTAAGAGGAGGTCAGTGACCGCACGCGCGCCCTAATGCACATGCGTGACGCTCGGGCGCCGGAGGCCAGAGCAGGGAGCGGTGCCGAGGGGGACGTGTGGCTGGAGGCAGGGGACCCGGGGACCGGAGCGGTGAGTGAGAAACGACGTCGGGACCCGGGGAGCGTGACAGTACCCCCCCCAGGCCCCCCTCCCCGCAACTGGGACATGAAGGCACGAATCAGAGGAGTACCCACATTCTCCCGAGGTTCCCAGGACCTGTCTTCGGGACCATAACCTGCCCAGTCGACCAGGAAGTACTGCCGTCCCCTGACGTTCTTCATGGCCACGATATCTCTTACCGCATAGATGTCATCATCGGCTATGGGAGGAGGAGGACTGGTATCAGAAGAGAAGGGACCAAGGACAACAGGTTTCAGCAAGGACACATGGAAGGAGTTGGGTATCCGCATGGAGGGCGGTAGCTGCAACTTGTAGGACACCTCGTTGATCTTCCTGAGGACCTTGAAGGGACCAATGTACCGTGGACCTAGCTTGTACGATGGAATCTTGAGTCGGACGTACTTGGAGGCAAGCCAGACCAAGTCCCCAGGAGAGAAGCGAGGAGGATCAAGACGTCTCTTGTCCGCATGTCTCTTCATTCGTGCAGCAGCATGTCCCAGGGAGGTCTTGACTGAGGCCCATAAAGCGGAGAAGTCTCTGGCTAGGGCATCTGCTGCAGGTACATCGGAAGCTGGAGAGACTGGTAACGGCACAGAAGGCTGGAGACCATAGACAACATGGAAGGGAGACCTGGAGGTGGATTCGCTGACCTGGTGGTTATGAGAGAATTCAGCCCAAGGAAGGAGCGTGGACCAGTTGTCCTGGTGGACATTGACGTAGTGACGAAGGAAGGTGGTCATGATCTGGTTGACTCGTTCCACTTGTCCATTTGACTGAGGGTGGTAGGCAGAGGAAAAGTCCAGAGACAGCTCCAGGTGTTCACAGAGAGCCCTCCAGAAGCGTGAGGTGAATTCGGTTCCTCTGTCGGACACGATATGGGCAGGAAAGCCATGCAGACGGAAGATGTGCTGTATGAAGGTGTCCGCAAGCTCTTGAGCAGAGGGCAATCCGACCATAGGAACAAAATGAGCCATTTTCGAGAACCGGTCCACCACGACCCAGATGACCGTATGACCGGAGGACAAGGGCAAGTCCGTGACAAAGTCCATGGCTATGTGTTGCCATGGAATGGAAGGAGTCGGCAGAGGGAGAAGAGGACCAAAGGGCAGGTGCTTAGGCGTCTTGTTCCGGGCACAGGAGGAACATGCAGAGACGAAGGCGGTGACATCCGTACGAAGAGACGGCCACCAATAGTGACGGGCGATGATGCCCCAGGTTTTCTTCTGGCCGGCGTGTCCGGCCACTTTCGAGGAGTGTCCCCATTGGAGGACCTTGAGTCGGTTGGTCTCCGTGACATAAGTCTTCCCAGGAGGGATCTGTGCCAGGGAGACGGGAGCCACCGGGATGACCTTGCTAGGACAGATGATGGGCTGGCTTGGCTCCTCCTCTTGGTCTACCGGAACGAAGGACCGAGACAGGGCATCTGCCCGTACATTCTTGTCCGCGGGCCGGTAGTGTAGCTGAAAGTCAAACCTGGCGAAGAAGAGAGACCAACGTGCTTGGCGCGGATTCAGCCTTTGAGCGGAGCGTATATACTCCAGGTTTTTGTGGTCAGTATAGATGATCACCGGGTAAACCGCTCCCTCCAAGAGATATCGCCATTCCTCCAACGCCATCTTAACGGCCAGGAGCTCTCGATCACCAATGGTATAATTGCGTTCTGGGGCTGAGAAGATCTTGGAGAAGAAGCCGCAGGTGACCATCTTCCCGGTGGCGGACTTCTGCATAAGTATGGCTCCTGCCCCTGCGGAGGAGGCGTCAACCTCCAGGGTGAATTGGCGGTTCAACTCAGGATGGTGAAGGACGGGAGAAGAAGCAAAGGACCGCTTCAGAGAGCAGAAGGCGGCTTCGGCCTCGGGTGTCCAAGCCTTCGGATTGGCCCCCTTCTTGGTCAGGGCGGAGAGTGGAGCCGTTAGGGTCGAGAAGTGAGGGACGAACTGGCGATAGTAGTTAGCAAAACCGAGGAAACGTTGGATGGCTTTTAGTCCCGAAGGAGGAGGCCAGTCGAGGATAGCAGAGACCTTCCCGGGATCCATCTGCAGTCCGGTGTCCGATATTACATAGCCCAAAAAGGGGAGGGATGATTGTTCGAACACACACTTCTCGTGTTTGGCGTATAAGTGATTCTTCCTCAGCCTCTGTAGCACGATCTGCACGTGCTCTCTGTGGGTACGTAGGTCTGGGGAGTAGATTAAGATGTCGTCCAGGTATACAACTACACAGACATAGAGGAGGTCCCCGAACACGTCGTTCACCAGCTCCTGGAAGACTGCCGGAGCATTGCAAAGGCCGAAGGGCATCACGCAATATTCATAGTGCCCGTCCCGGGTGTTGAAGGCGGTCTTCCACTCGTCCCCGGAGCGTATGCGAACCAGGTTGTATGCCCCACGGAGATCCAATTTGGTGAATATACGGGCTCCCCGGAGCCGATCGAAGAGTTCAGGGATGAGAGGCAGGGGGTATTTGTTTTTCACTGTGACCTGGTTTAGTCCCCGGTAATCGATACAGGGCCGTAGGTCGCCTTCTTTTTTCTTGACGAAGAAGAAGCCCGCACCAGCCGGGGACGAGGACCTTCGAATGAACCCCCGTGCCAGGTTCTCGGTGATGTATTCAGACATGGCCCGGGTCTCAGCAGGGGACAAAGGGTATATCCATCCCCGAGGGGGTGTGGTTCCCGGCAGAAGGTCAATGGCACAGTCGTAGGGTCGATGTGGAGGCAATACCTCCGACTCCTTTTTATCAAACACATCCGCGAAGGACCAATAGGCTGGAGGAAGACCAGGTAAGGAGTCCGGGGCCGGAGGACGACGGACGGGCTGGACTGACTGGAGGCAGTTCTCATGACAAGACGGGCCCCAGCGGATGATTTCTCCAGTATGCCAGCTGACCATAGGTTCATGTACCCGCAACCAGGGTAAACCCAGCAGAAGCGGATGAGACATGCGTGGCAGAACATAGAAGGCGATTTCTTCGGTGTGTAGCGCACCGATACGCAGTTTCACGGGTTTAGTGACGAACAGGACGGGGTCAGAGAGGGGTTCCCCATCCACAGAGGCTATCACAAGCGGTGTCTGCAGCGGGGTGACAGGTAACTGGTACTTGTCAACTGTGGCCTGGTGGATGAAGTTACCCGCTGCCCCGGAGTCGAGATATGCCTCTGCCGTGAAGCGGGTTTCTCCTGTTGTCACCTGTACAGTCCATGTCACTGGGTCAGAGATCTTCCCAGTACCTAGGGTGGCCTCTCCTACCAACCCTAGGCTTTGGAGTTTCCCAGTTTCTCTGGGCAGGCGCGCACCTGGTGTGCGCCGTCTCCACAATAGAAGCAGAGGCCCTTGGCGGCTCGTGCCGCTCGACGCTGCTCGGAGGACCGTAGCTGGTCCACTTGCATGGACTCCATGGGCTCATGGATGAAGGAGCCAGAGAGCCCGGATGAGGAGAGGATAGGCTTCTGTGGAGAAGCGGAGTGCCTTACAGGGCGCCGCTCGCGGGACATTTCCTTAGACCTTTCTTGAAAGCGGAGGTCTATCCGGGTTGCGAGGGCGATCAGGGCGTCCAAGGTGGAGGGGACGTCTCGCCCGGCCAGCTCGTCCTTGATACGACTGGTAAGCCCCTCCCAGAAGGCGGCAGTCAAGGCTTCATTGTTCCACCCCAACTCAGATGCCAGCGTGCAGAACCGGATGGCATACTGACCAACTGTCAAAGTTCCTTGGCGTAGCCTGAGGAGGGATGAGGCGGATGAAGAAGCACGTCTGGGTTCATCGAACGCGGTGCGGAAGGTGTGCAGGAAGTCCTGGATGTTGGTGGTTACTGGATCTTCCCTTTCCCACAAGGGGTTCATCCATGCCAGTGCTTCACCCTCCAGATGAGACATGACGAAGGCTACCTTAGCTTGGTCAGAAGCGAAGAGATGTGGGAGCAGTTTGAAGTGCAGCGAGCACTGGTTCAAGAACCCACGGCAGTTCTTGGGGTCCCCGGCATACCAAGGTGGAGAGGCTAGTCTCAGTTGCGAGGTCGCAGAAGTTGTCCCTACGGAAGCCGTGGATGTGGCGGAAGTGGACAGGGACGTGGCTGTGGATTGCAGTGTGTTCAGGCGGGTGTCCACTGACATCATGAAGGCCAACATACGGGATTGGGTCTCTCGCTGACGTACCAGCTCCTGCTGCAATCCGGCCAGTTGGGATGCTAGTGCTTCGGCGGGATCCATGGCCTGTTCGTTCTGTTAGGTCCGGGTGATGGTGGATCCTCTGGGCCATGTACCGGACTCCCCCAGTGAGGCAACCTGGAGCTAACCCCTATACAGGGACTGTCCAGGCACCCCACCAGAGGGCCTAGGTACACGGTAGCCGGAGTACTAGCGCAACCGGGGTAGTGTCCCACAGGGAATGGGTAAAACGGAGTCTTTGGAGCCACAGAGTCCTCGGAGATAATTATGGAAGTCCAGTACGGGTGACGGTTAGGAAGCTCAGGCGGGATCCGGGTTAGCTGGGTGTGATGGAAGGCAGCTGGGTGAAGTCAGAGATACCAGACAGGCACAGGCTGCCGAAACGGTGGTTGGATTCCCCGTCGACGGACACCGGAGGACCTCTTGGCAAGACTGGATTCAGGGACCGGTTACGGAGGCAGAGCAGGCTCTACGGAAGAGACAACGTTTTTAGTAAGAGTAAGACACAAGGGGACCTGGACTTCTAGCTTGCAGAACTCGACGAACAGGCGACGCCCTCCAGGCAGGGAGCTCCTAATATACCTGACCCTGACTGATGCAATATCCTATTAGGGAGTGCAGGGCCTTTAAGAGAAGGTCAGTGACCGTGCGCGCGCCCTAATGCACATGCGTGACGCCCGGGTGCCGGAGGCCAGAGCAGGGAGCGGTGCCGAGGGGGACGTGTGGCTGGAGGCAGGGGACCCGGGGACCGGAGCGGTGAGTGAGAAACGACGTCGGGACCCGGGGAGCGTGACACATATGTGATGGAAATCTACAGTTTGGGTGCACGGCAGGGCTCGGAAGCAAAGGTGCGCCATTTGACTGCAAAATTAGCTGCAATCATTAGCAGACACCATATTGCGTTTGGAGAACCCCTGATGTGCCCAAACAGTGGAGCTCCCCTACAAGTGACCCCATTTTGGAAACTAAGCCCCTCAAGGAATTTATCTAGATGTTTGGTGAGCCTCTTGAACCCACAGGGGATTCACAGAAGTTTAAAACATTGAAGCATGAAAAAAAAAAAATACATTTTTACCCCAAAATTGTTACTTTAACCATGTAGCTTACTTTTTCTCAAGGGTATAAGGAAAAATGCACAATAAACTTTATTCTGCAATTTCTCCTGAGTACACAGATATGTCATATCTGGTGGAAATCTACAGTTTGGGCGCATGGCAGGGCTGGCTCGGAAGCAAAGGGGTGCCATTTGACTGCAAAATTAGCTGGAATCATTAGCGGACGCCATATTGCGTTTGGACAACCTCTGAGGTGCCTAAACAGTGAAGCTTCCCTACAAGTTACCCCATTTCGGAAACTAAACCCCTCAAGGAATTTATCTAGATGTTTAGTGAGCCTCTTGAACCCACAGGGGATTTACAGAAGTTTAGAACGTTGAAGCATGAAAATATGAAAATAAAAAAAATAAATTTTGAACACAAAATTGTTACTTCAACCATGTAGCTTACTTTTTCACAAGGGTATCAATAAAATATGCACAATAATCTTTCTTCTGCAACTTCTCCTGAGTACGCAGATATGTCATATGTGGTGGGAATCTACAGTTTGGGTGCACGGCAGGGCTTGGAAGCGAAGGGGCGCCATTTGACTGCAAAATTAGCTGCAATCATTAGCAGACGCCATATTGCGTTTGGAGAACCTGTGAAGTGCCTAAACAGTGGATATCTCCCTACAAGTGACCCCATTTTAGAAACTAGACACCTAAAGGGATATATCTAGACATTTGGTTAGCACCTTGAACCCCCACGGACTTCACAGAATGTTATAACACTGGAGGTGTGAAAATGAAAAATGCATTTTTACCACAAAACTGTTATTTCAACCAGATAGCTTTTTTTCACAAGGGTATCAGGAAAAAATGCACCATAAAATGTATTCTTCAATTTCTCCTGAGTACATCGATTCCCCTTATGTGGTGGAAATCAATTGTTTGGGCGCACGGCGGGACTCGGGAAGGAAGGAGCGCCAATTGAATTTTAGAGCACACAATTGTCTGGAATAGATAGCGGACGCCATGTTGCTTTTGGAGAGAATTCCATGTGAGGTCTTGTTTTTTATGTGACGAATTGACATTTCTATTGGTACCATTTTTGGACACATAACATTTTAGCATTTTTTTTTTATTTTCATATTTGGTAGGTAGAATTAACATGAAACAGAGATTCAGGAATTGTTTTTTGCGTTTTGTTTTTTTTTATGCCGTTCACTGTTTGGTAAAAGTAACAACACAGGTCTATTCTTCCGGTCAGTACGGATACACAGATACCACATTTACATTTTTTTTTTATGTTTTACGCAATGAAAACAATTTTTTAGAAAATAGAAATTTTTTTGCATTGCTGTATTCTCAGAGCTGTAACTTTTTTATTTTTCCACTGATGGAGCTGGATGGCGGCTCGCTTTTTGCGGGACAAGATGTAGTTTTCAGTAATAAGATTTTTGTTTATGTTCATTTTTTTTATGCCGTTTTATTCCACTTTATTTCTGCAGTATGATGAAAAATCATTTTTTGATGCATTTTTTTAAAAACTGTTCACTGAAGGGGTTAAATAGTGTGACAGTTTTATAGATCAGATTGAGCCGGATGCGGCGATACCAAATACTTGTACATTTTTTGCTTATTTTTGTTTTTATATAAATAAATGTGTTTTTGGGTATAATTTTTTTTGTCTCTTTTATTTTTACATTTTGCAGGGTTTTTTTTTGTTTTTTTACTTTTGTTTTCTTTTTACCTGGTCCCTATATGGGACTTTCACTTTCTGATCACTGGTATAATGCATTACCATGCAGCAGCAGCACAGCAATGCATTATACTGACAGTGTCAGGGTGCACTGCAGAATGCCTGTCACATCCACCTGCAGGCTGGATCTCACAGGCCACCATAGATGGCAGCCCCGGAGTCATGTGACTTCCGGTTGCCATGACAACCCAAGGTCCTGCGTGATCTGACACAGGAGAGGTGGGAGAGGTAAGAGAAGTAGCTCTCTGTACCTCTGAAACTTCTATGTGCTGTGATCACTATTGATCACAGCAGATAGACGATCACAAAGGGTTAACATCACCAGGACCTAATCCAATTAGATCCTGGTGATGTCTCTGGGTAGAACTATTGTTCTGCATTGGAAACCCAATGATGGCTGCATGCAGGGGGTCGCGATCCCCTCCTGAATGCAGACCGTTGATAAACGTCAGTTCTGCACAAAGCCCGGCAGATGCTCACGTTTATCTACCGTCGGCAGTCCTGAAGCGGTTAAAAAAATGCAATAGCAAAAACGTACCAAAAATGCATCAAAACCACGCTAAAAACGCACCAAAAATGCACCTACATTATAAGCGTTTTTTTAACATTTCCAGGCTCTCTCTGACAAGGTGCAGTTTTGGTTGCAGTTTTGGTTGCGTGCGCATATAGCCTAATGCAGCATGTGCCCACGGGAGCTTGCTCCTGCGGATTTTGCCGTGGAAAAGCTGCAAATTTATCTGGATTTTCCAGATAAATCCGCAGGTTTCAGCAAGTACAGACACTCCCCATGTTATCCTATGGGACATGGGGAGTGTCTGTGTCCACATTGCGGAATGTGCGGCTGCAGAATATGCTGCGGATGTCCTGCAGCCGTACATAACTGCATGTCAATTATTCCTGCGGATTTACCTGCGGAAATCTGCCTTGGTCCCATACTTACCTGCCTTGATAGCAGACACCCGTCACTTTCTTCCGGTGCAGAGGACGTCATGGCAGTGGAGCTAGGAGCAGGACGCAGGAGGTGGGCGGGGCCTGAACGAGCTCCGGTCATGTGACAGTTGGAGCTAGTTCAGGCCCGCCTACCTTCTCCTGCACAATGCAGACGCTGACAGACGCCAGAAAGAAGTGCTGCGTGATGGAGGGAAGTATGAATGCCCCGATCACTCCAGCACTTGTTCTGCATTGAGGATGCAGTGCCAAAGCCATGGTACTGTATCCTCAATGCAGAGTGACCGCAGCATATCCTCAGGACATTCCGCAATACAACCGCAGCATTGAAACAGACAAAGTAGTGCTGCGGTTTTCTGGGAGCTCCTGCGGAATGTCCTGTGGATATAATCACAGGACACTTTCCCCGTGGGCACATAGCCTAAGCGAAATACAGAAAGTATAAGCAACCTTGGGATATCCAAAGCAGAATCTGCTTTAAAAACCCAAGATCTACCCGAAAATAAAAAACATGTGAAGGAAACACTTCAGTGTTTTGTCTGCAAGAAATCAGGGCACCTAAAAGGTAAAAGCTGACTGCAGAGTCTGGAAAGTTAGAATGTATCAGCTGCAAAATCAAAATAATAATCAAAGGGTTAAAAGTGGCATTACTGGAGAATATGACACTTTGCGTAGTGATCTGCATTTACATATAAGGCTATGTTCACACAATGCATCTGTTATTGTGTTTTTGGTGTGTTTTTGAGGTCACAAAGATGCACCAAAATGCATAAATTTCCTTCCCCAGCAAAGTCTATGAGATTTCTATTTTGCTGTCTACACTGGGCATCTTTTTTTTTTGCTGCATCTTGGCTGTGGTTTTGATTATGCAGCATGTCAATTCTTTTTTCCAGCGTTTTTGAGCCCTTCCAGTCAATAGATTTAACTTAAAAAATACCTTAGGCAAAACGCAGTAAAAACGCATGCATTTTTTCATGCGTTTTTGCCACAGGTATGTTTTTTGTGCATTTTTTGGGGCCAAAAACGCTGCATCTTTGTGGTTAGAAAAGATGCACTGTGTGAACATAGCCTTATGCAAGTACATCCAAGCATAAGTCTCTGGGGCATCTAGTCATATGACTAATGACAGAAGCCTCTTCTCTATCCTTGACCAATGTAAGTCAGAGAAAGTGATCTTACCTAATGGTCAGTATATGAATTCAGAAGGAATAGGAGATGCTTACATTAATTGTCAAATCTACCCATCACAAAGAAGACAGATCCCAGTAAAGGATGTGCTCAATGTCCCCAGTCTTAAAAGCAATCAGTTATCTGATTATATCATCTCAAAAGAAGGTCACACACTAGCAGAAGGAGAAATCAAAGGTAAGCTATACCGGGTAAAATGCAAAGAAAGTGTGTACACTGTTAAACACAAGAATTGTATTCACGTATGTCACAGGTATCTTTCACATAGAGACCCAGACACGATAAGAAAGATAGTTGAAAAACAACTGGCTGATGGTATTACAGTCGATCTGTGTAATCAGACAATAGTATGTACTAGCTGTCTTAAAGGGAAAATGTCCAGAAAATCCTTTCCTAAGAATCGTACTACACAATTAGAACCGCTCCGACACAACTTTGAACTGCTAGCGCGATCACGTCAGCAGTTTAAAGCGGCAATACAACACTGGCTGAGGCAACGGCACGGGTGCCAACAGAGAGGACTCTGCATGCAAACCGTGGCATGTATGCCATAGGTTCGCGATCACTGGTATATATCATACAAAAATCAACAGTTGCTCAATATATACTGCTTTTTCCAGATACTGTATGCCTATTCTGAACCAAGAGAAAGTCCCTGCCTTTAACTATAACGCCACAATTCTTCAATATTAAACTACTGGAGTTTGGGGTAAAGAGAATATGGCAACTGGATTACCTTACTTTACCCTTACCTATGGGTTAAAATTCTGTACAAATTGATTCATATTTTCATGTTCAACCCCTGCCCATTACTAACCTTGGGCTTGATGACAGCTGTGATTTTTTGACAAATAACAGTTGTCAATAACTCTTTATATTACCCCAATTGCCACCGCTCCAGGACAATCGGGATGAGCTGGGTAAAGTGCCGGAATTGGCGTATCTAATGGATGCAACAATTCTGGGGTGGCTGTGGGCTGTTATTTTTAGGCTAGGGGGCCCAATAACCATGGGCCTCCCGAGCCTGAGAATACAAGCCCCCAGCTGTCCGCTTTATCTTGGCTGGGTATCAAAATTTGGGGGGGATGCACAATGCTTTTTTTTTATTATTATTTCAATAATTGAAAAAAAAGCTGTATGCAGTCCCTCGTATTTTAATACACAGCCAAGATAACTCACACAGTTGGGGGCTGCAGCCCGTAGCCGTCTGCATTATCTGAGCTGGCTATCAATGTATGGGGAACACTATGCCGTTTTTTCCAATTATTTATTTAGTTTTACACTCCACAACCAAACACTCTTTTATTTTGACTGGTGCAGGACTCAAGCCTCATGGTTCTGGGATCCTAACTTTCTGTATTGCTCCATCAGCATGCAAATCCTTGTCACACCTCACACCACACCCTGTCAGGGACACCAGTGGGTGGTCTAGTTGGAAAGGGACACTCCACCTAGGGGTCAGGCAGATTGGTGGAAGGGGGAAGTCAGAGAGAGGAAGTGGAGAGCAAAGCTTAGTCAGAACAGAAGTAGCTCCCAAAGAGTGAGGAGCTGGGAGTAGCAGCTCCCTGGAGTAGTAGCTCCCAAAGTGTAAGGAGCTGGGACTTGGAGCTCCCTTGGGAGATTTGACTAGGTCGCAGATGGTGGTCTGGGACCAAAGGAGTCGGAGACCCGGTCGCAGGGTATTGGAGAAAGGTGCCAGGTTTAGTTTAGGGGGAACAGCGGGCACCGGAGTACCTAGTAAACGAACCGGACCGAGCATGGCGGGGTACTGGACCCTAGATCAGGGAGTAGCTTCACGCAACCTGATAATTAAACTGAGGAAGATAGTTTCTTTATGGACTTTCCCCAAGAGCTCAGAGATTGAAGGCATCAACACAAAGAGGGAGATAGGGCTTTCCAGCTTATGCGGCCCACTGAAATCCCAAGTGTCAGCCATCGAGAGCACAGCTTCCTTACTTAACAGTGGGAAGCGGGACCCTGACAGATTCAAGCAGAGGGGTCACTCAGAACATCTAAAATACAGTGCATGGAGCCAAGGTACAGACTATCTGCAATACCAACAGGAGCGGACTCCCGGACGGGCTCCCCTGAAGTGGCAGCGACACCCAGAGACTTGGTTTACTTCTGTGTCAGAGTCTGCTTTGCGGTCGCATCACTACGAACACTGCCTGAGTGAGTACGCTGTCCTCCCCTGCCTCCAATCTGCACCATGCTCCCATACACCTCCATCATCCAGAGTCCCGGGGCCTCCCCTACCCGTGGAGGGAACGTCATCTGGCTGCCCCTGTAAATACCTCCTCTGCATTTGAAGTAGCCGTGAGCCCCCGGGTCCGGAGACCCTCGAGCCACCACAACCCCCGGATCTGAGCAATTTGACCGTTGCAGGGGCAGCACATAAACACATGATAGCAAAGTGGGTGCAGGGGCATTTGTCCCATGTAGTTTCAGAGTTTACTCACCGTGTCATTTGTACAAATATCACAATTCTCTCAGATTAGAGAATCAAGGGCCTTCTGCCTCTGCCCAAAGAGTCTGCTGTCAATCAGCGCCAAGGCATGGTTACAGCTGACACTCACAGCACTGTGAGTGGCGACTGTAGCCACTATGTACACACCTACAGTGCCTACAAGTAGTATTCAACCCCCTGCAGATTTACCAGGTTTACACATTCGGAATTAACTTGGCATTGTGACATTTGGACTGTAGATCAGCTTGGAAGTGTGAAATGCACTGCAGCAAAAAAGAATGTTATTTCTTTTTTTTTTTTTTTTTTAAATTGTGAAAAGTTTATTCAGAGGGTCATTTATTATTCAACCCCTCAAACCACCAGAATTCTGTTTTGTTCCCCTAAAGTATTAAGAAGTATTTCAGGCACAAAGAACAATGAGCTTCACATGTTTGGATTAATTATCTCTTTTTCCAGCCTTTTCTGACTAATTAAGACCCTCCCCAAACTTGTGAACAGCACTCATACTTGGTCAACATGGGAAAGACAAAGGAGCATTCCAAGGCCATCAGAGACAAGATCGTGGAGGGTCACAAGGCTGGCAAGGGGTACAAAACCCTTTCCAAGGAGTTGGGCCTACCTGTCTCCACTGTTGGGAGCATCATCCGGAAGTGGAAGGCTTATGGAACTACTGTTAGCCTTCCACGGCCTGGACAGCATTTGAAAGTTTCCACCCGTGCCGAGGCCAGGCTTGTCCGAAGAGTCAAGGCTAACCCAAGGACAACAAGGAAGGAGCTCTGGGAAGATCTCATGGCAGTGGGGATATTGGTTTCAGTCAATACCATAAGTAACGTACTCCACCGCAATGGTCTCCGTTCCAGACGAGCCCGTAAGGTACCTTTACTTTCAAAGCGTCATGTCAAGGCTCGCCTACAGTTTGCTCATGATCACTTGGAGGACTCTGAGACAGACTGGTTCAAGGTTCTCTGGTCTGATGAGACCAAGATCGAGATCTTTGGTGCCAACCACACACGTGACGTTTGGAGACTGGATGGCACTGCATACGACCCCAAGAATACCATCCCTACAGTCAAGCATTGTGGTGGTAGCATCATGCTGTGGGGCTGTTTCTCAGCCAAGGGGCCTGGCCATCTGGTCCGCATCCATGGGAAGATGGATAGCACAGCCTACCTGGAGATTTTGGCCAAGAACCTCCGCTCCTCCATCAAGGATCTTAAGATGGGTCGTCATTTAATCTTCCAACAAGACAACGACCCAAAGCACACAGCCAAGAAAACCAAGGCCTGGTTCAAGAGGGAAAAAAATCAAGGTGTTGAAGTGGCCTAGTCAGTCTCCTGACCTTAACCCAATTGAAAACTTGTGTAAGGAGCATAAGATTAAAGTCCACATTAGACACCCAAAGAACCTAGATAACTTGGAGAAGATCTGCATGGAGGAGTGGGCCAAGATAACTCCAGAGACCTGTGCCGGCCTGATCAGGTCTTATAAAAGACGATTATTAGCTGTAATTGCAAACAAGGGTTATTCCACAAAATATTAAACCTAGGGGTTGAATAATAATTGACCCACACTTTTATGTTGAAAATGTATTAAAATTTAACTGAGCAACATAACTTGTTGGTTTGTAAGATTTATGCATCTGTTAATAAATCCTGCTCTTGTTTGAAGTTTGCAGGCTCTAACTTATTTGCATCTTATCAAACCTGCTAAATCTGCAGGGGGTTGAAGACTACTTGTAGGCACTGTATATGACTGAAAACCAGGATCTTCCAGGAGGCATAAGCTTTATTTTTTTCCCATAAACTGCGATTTCAGTACATTGGTCGGGCACCTTTCTAAAGCCTAGTGCCCACGCTGTGTAGTTTTGACGCGTATTTTCAGAAAACTGCAGCTAAATCTGCATGTCTATTGTGACGCCAGCAAAGTCTATGATAATTCAGAAGTGCTGTGCCCACGTTGCTTATTTTTCCCTTGCGTATTTGGTGCAGAAAAAAGAAATATGCACCAAATACGCAAGTCAAAAATACTGAACGTGGGCACAGCACTTCTGAATTCTCATATTTTCAGATTTTGCGGCAGATTTCTGAAAATCTGCGTCAAAATACACAGCGTGGGCACAGGGCCTAACACTTCTAAACACCCTGTTAACCCTTTATTTTTTCAAACATATTTTTTTTACTTTGTCAGCCCCGTAGGGAATGTGAACCTGTGATCGTTTGTCAGTCAGGTATCTGCAGAAGACCCTCGTGTCTACTATTGCAGAGTAAGGCCCTGTGCGCACTAGAAAATGGAATTTTCTTAAGAAAATTCCGCAGGCACTGAAAGATTTCCGCACACGCGGAAAAAAGAAACAAAAAAAAACGCACCGAAATTCGCATGCATTTTGTTGCGTTTTGGTACGTTTTTGGTGCGGTTTTTCCGCAGGTTGGTACATGTGTTTTAATGCATTCAATGCAATAAAGCACATTGGGGGAAAAAAAAAGGTTATTTCCTTCTGAGATAGATAGATAGATAATGGATAGATAGATAGATAGATAGATAGATAGAGGGATAGATAATGAATAGATAGAGGACAGATCAATCAATCAATCAATAGAAAGAGTCCCTGTGAGGACACACTGCAGTTCTCATGAGCAGTAGTGTGTTCACATTACCGACCATGAGAAATGACCTGTAGTTACCTCTCTGCAGTCTCGTTACGACACTGCATTCAGTACAGAGTGTCAGTTGCGGCTGGATGCAAGCGTCGTGGGACCTGCGTGGATTACACCGGAGCTGTGTGTTGGGGGTATAATAAAATGGTGAAAGAGGGGCTTTTTTGTTATTTTATTTAAAATAAAGGATTTTTCGGTGTATGTGTTTTTTCACTTTACTTACGGGTTAATCATGTAAGCTGTCTCATAGACGCTGCCATGATTAAGCCTGAACTTAGTGGCAGCGATCCGCTGCCATTAACTCATTATTACCCCGAATTGCCACCGCATCACAGCAATCGGGAAGAGCCGGGAACACTCCGGATGCGACAGTCCTGGGGCAGCTGCGGGCTGATATTCTCGGCTGCAGGGGGGGGGGCATTAACCCTGGCCTTCGCCCTCCCCAGCCTGAGAATAACGGGCCTCTGCTCTGTGTTTACCTCGGCTGGACGGTAAAAATACTGCGGAGCCCGCGTTGTTTTTTTTTGTTTTTTTTATTTTTATATGTACATTTGATTTCTATCTGCATTCTATATGTCTATGTCTGTGTGTGAGTGTGATCTGTGTGTGTTTACTCTCTGCTCTGCTTCCTCTTCCTGTCATAATGACATCACTTCCCTGCAAAAAGTAGGGCAGTGATGAACATTATGTCCCGAAAAACGCGAAATACCGCAGGGAATAACGCAGGAAAGCACAATGAAACGCACAGAATTTGCTACCTGCGTTATTCCCTGTGGGATTGCACGATTACATTACAGTCAGTGGAGTGAAATCCCACAGCTACCTGCGGAAAAGAAGTGACATGCAATTGTTTTTGCTGCGGGAATCCTGCAGCAAAACATGCAGCTGTCAAAATCCGCCTAGTGTGCACAGGATTTTTTTTCCCATAGGATTTGCTGGTGATTCACTGCAGAGATGTTATGAACATTTTCTGCAGCGAAACATGCGGGAAATCTGCGGGAAAATCCGGCTAGTGCGCACAAGGCCTTAGGCTTCAAAGGCAATAGTCATTTTTCCTATATGCAGCAATGCTTAAGTACATATTACAAGTGATCAAACGATTACAGGTTCATGTCCCCTAAGGGGACTGACAAAATAAAATATATATATATATTTAATAAATATTTAAAAAAATTAAAAATAAAGATATTAAGCAATATAAAACCTACATATATAGTATGTGGCAGCACTGCATCCATAAGAGTGCAATGTATTAAATATAACATCAATTAATTAAGTTGGGAAACAGTAAAAAAAATTGAAACACCAAAATCACAATTTCTGGGTTGATATAATCTTGGGGAAAAATGCAATTTGAAGTGATTAAGACTTTGTATCTATACTAAATGGGTATCAATAAAAGTATCAGCACGCACAGCAAAAAACAAACCTTCACATTTCTCCATCAACAGAAAAATAACAGTTATAGATCTCTGGAAATGGTGACACAAAAAACATAATTTTTTTTCAGAAAATTACAATCTTTTCCATGACTAAAATAAGAAAAAAAGACTTGCCAAGTTTGTAACACTGTAATCGGACAGACCTCAATGATCATGTTTTAGGGTCATTTTTAATATACATTGTATGCCGAAAAGACAAAACCCAACAATAAGTATTGGAAGAGTGGTTTTATCAGAAATTCACCATAATTGGAATTTTTTTCCCATTTTCCATTTCATTGGTAAAATTATAGGTGTCATTCAAAACTACAATACACCCCAGGAAAATCAAGCCCTCATATGGATATGAAGAAGAAAAAGTCTGTAACCATAGGAGACGTCAATGATAAGATACTAGATGCAAATATTTATTCTGTAGCTACACTCTATAGGAGTATGTTTACACGGACTGACTAGCGGCAATAATCGACCACTAATTGGTAAACCATTACCAATCAGTAGTTGTTTACTGCGGGCCCCTGTGCTTAACCCCTTCACCTCCGAGCCTAGTTTTCACCTTCATGACTGGGACATTTTTCTCAATTCTGACCCCTACTACTTTATGAGTTTATAACTCTGAAATGCCTAAACGGATCTCGGTGATTCTGAGAATATTTTTCATTGTACTTCATGATAGTGGTAAATTTAGAACAATATTTTTGCATTTATTTGTGAAAATATCAGAAATTTAGCGAAAATTTAGAAAATGTCACAATTTTCAAACTTTGTATTTTTAGGCCCTTATACCAGATAGATACTGTATGTCACACAAAATAGTTAGTAAATAACATTTTCCACATATCTACTTTACATCAGCACCATTTTTAACAGATTTTTTTTTAACTAAAAAGTTAAAAGGGTGCAAAGTTTCTCAATTTTCCAACAAAATTTACAGAACCATTTTTTAGGGATCTCATTACATTTGAAGTGACTTTGAAGAGCCTAAGTGAAAGAAAATACCCAAAAGTGACCTCATTCTAAAAACTGCACCACTCAAAGTGCTCAGAACCACATTCAACATGTTTAGTAACCCTTTAAGTGCTTCACAGAAACTAAAGCAATTTGGAAGGAAAAAAAGGAAAATTTTATTTTTTACCACAAAAATGTTACTTTAGCCACAAATTTTGCAGGAGAAAATGCACTATCCAGTTTGTTGTGCAATTTCTTCTGAGTACATAAAAGGAGTGCCATTTGAATATTAAAGAGCAAAATTGTCTGAAATAGATAGCAGTCGTCATGTCACGTTTGCAGAGCCCCAGATGTGCCTAAACAATAGACCTCCCTCACAAGTGACTCCACTTTGGAAACTAGACCCCCTCAAGGAATTTTTCTAGATGTTGCCTCATATTTAGTGGAAATTACTGTTTGGCAGCACAGTTGAGCTTGGAAGGGAAGAAGCACCATTTCACATCGTGAACGCAAAATTGTCTGGAATTGTTAGCGGATGCCATGTAGCATTAAGAAAGCCCCTGAGGTGCTTAAACAGTGGAGCTCCCCAACAAGTGACCCCATTTTGGAAAATAGTTCAGTCACACTATAACGTGGGAATCAGAGGTCTGCTCCAAAGCTGCAGTAAGTCCAAACAAGGAAATGATCTGCACTGATGCCCAGAAGCTTTGTGAGTCGGATTCAGGCCCAGATGAAGAAGGTTCTAAGCATAATGTAGACCCTCATTCCCAAACTGTAACTCCTCTTGGTGGAGACAATGAGGAACATGCTAATGAGACTCAGATACCTGATTGGAACGAAAACTTTACTATTCAGTCAGGGCAGGAAGATGTTGGCTCTGAGGACAAGGGGAATGAGAACACACAGGGTGATGATGAGGTTGGAAATCTCACTTACTGTCAACCCACAGTCAGCCAGTTGATGAGGTCAGCAGAGGAGGTGGAGGAGGATGTTACTGACGACGAGGTTAGGTTGGGCCTTCCTGGACAGAGACGGAGTACTGGAAGCACGTCAACAACTGCATCCTCAGCCTCAACTCTGCCTCTGAGCAGAAGTCGTGGTAGCTCTGCAGGTCGCATGGGCTCTAAGCCTTGCCTAGTCTGGGCCTTTTTTGACATCGCAAAGGATCACCCAACTCATGTCATCTGTAAGATTTGTCACCAATCTCTAAGTACAGGCTAAAAACTCACTAGTTTGAGTACTTCGTCCATGAACCGTCACATGGATATGAAGCATAAGTCGCAGTGGGAAGCTCACTGTGCTACAATGCGGCCTAGCAGGGCGGGCCAACCACCGTCTGCCCCATCAAGTGCATCCGCGTGGTCTTCATACTCTGTGACTGTGGGGACAGCAATCACACATGCTTTTGGACGCAGACCTTCCACCTCTTTACCTGCAACAGGCAGTGTGATTGGCAGGTCATCTGGTGTTGAGATCTCTCAGACATCGAGAGCACCACCTTTGGATGAAGGCAACATTATGTTTCCGCCTGCACCTTCCTCACAGACCAGCAGTTGGCCAGGGAGACCCTACTTAATGCCATCTCAGCACAGCAGCCAGCCCTCGGTCCCTCAGATGTGGACAAGTAAAAGACCATTTCCTCCTAGCCATGACAAAGCTAAGAGGTTGAATTTCACCATCTGCAAGCTGTTGGCTACAAAAATGCTGCATTTCCGCCTGGTGGACACAGAGGATTTTCGAGACCTTATGTCAGTCGCAGTGCCCCAGTACTAGATGCCTAATCGCCACTACTTCTCCAAGAAAGGTGTGCCTGCGCTACACCAGCATGTCACATACAAAATTACCGCTTTCTTGAGAAACTCTGTGTGTGACCGGGTGCATTTTACCACACATATTTGGACCAGTAAGCATAGACAGGGGCATTACATGTCACTAACTGGGCACTGGGTTACTATGGTGAGTGATGGAGAAGGTTCTGCTGTACAGGTCTTGCCATACCCACGAGTTGTGCGTCAATCCTCTGTATGTAGAAGTTCCTTCACTGCTTTTGCCTCCTCAACCTCGTCTCGGTCCTCCGCCCAAAGTCTGTCTGGTAAGGCCACCCGCGTTGTAACTGCGCACAAGGAACCCCGCACACCTCCTTACTAAGCTGACAGCAGAGCTCAACGGCATCAGGCGGTCTTTACTTTGAAATGTTTAAGAAATGTGAGTCACACAGCTGAGGAGTTGTGGTCAGCTCTGGAGACCAAGTTTCATCAATGGTTGTCTCCACTCAACCTGCACCCTCGGATTGTCAGAATTCGAAGTAATGCTGACTACTGGGTTGCCACACTCTTAGATGCCTGGTACAAGACAAAATTTGGCAAAATAATTCCTGCCATAGAAAGGGACGCACGTATGCAGGAGTATCAGTAGAAGATGTTACAGAATCTTAGATCAGCTTTTCCACTAAACTCCAGTGGTGCACAGAGTGAATCTCACAGTTCTAACTTGCCAACCATGGGACTTTCGAGCCATCACTCAAACCGTACCAGTAACACCGTATCTGGTGGTAACAGCAATTTTATGGAATCGTTTCATGAATATTTTAGACCATCCTTTGCAAAGCCAGAAGACACAAGAAGTCTGACACATAATCAACGACTGGAGAGGATGATACAGGAGTATCTCCAAGTGAACATCGATGCCATTACTGTGCAACTGGAGCCTTGCTCATTTTGGGCTTCCAAAATGGAAAAATGGCCGGAGCCTGCCACTTACGCCTTGGAGATCTTGTCGTGTCCCGCAGCCAGCGTTCTCTCGGAACTTGTCTTCAGTGCTGCTGGTGGTGTGCAAAAAGATAAGCGCACGCGTCTGTCCATTGACAATGTGGACAGACTAACGTTCATCAAGATGAACAGGTCATGTATCCGCAAGGACTTTTCTACCCCTGTGTCATCCTGGGTAGACTAAAGTCTTGTGATTTTTGAATGTGCTTCATGAAAATAACCATTTTAAGTTTGCAACTGTGGGACAATTGATGCCACTTAAGTGGTGTCTGTGGCCAAATTTTTGGAAAAAACGGAGACTCTTGTTGGAGTCCCCTTGCTGTGTTTTACATGATTTTAGAAGGGCATGACATGCCTATATCTGTGTCTCCTTCTCCTTTTACTCGTCCAGCTCTTTTCTTTTCGCATGAGTATATGTACTTGTCACTTTTCCATGTGTTTGTTGTGTCTTCTGAGTAGTTTGTCAACTTTTGGACACCTTAGAAGGTGTTTTCTATGTCTTTGTATGTGCTTGTGTTTGCCTGCCGTTGTTTTCAATGGTGTTCGACAGTCTTCGAAAGTGTTCGACGAACGTTCGACGAATACACCCAAGATTTGACGGACCGAACCGAACACGAACACTAGGGTGGTGGCTCATCTCTAGTCCTGGGTTTAGCCAGCGCAGCAGCACTGTGGCTGGTGATATGGTGTATCCTCATCTATGAGTGTAGTGAATTTATTTATTATCTATCTGAAGAATTGGTCAGTCAGGCTGGAAAGGACAAGAGAGAACCCACTGAGGGAAAAGCTGATGTTGCAGCCAGCACCCCAGACAGACTGTGAGAAACCCCGATTTCCCTGCAGAAGCACTGCTGTAGAAATGTGACTGATCCCCGGGACATTTATGCCATTACTGGACTATATTACCCTATGTGTGGTGGATTATTGTATGGACATTCTGGATCGCATAAAATAAATATTCTTTGGATTGCTCACTTGTCTCTCTCTGTTGATTTTGGGATATCGGAGAAGGACCCCTTCACAGGCCCCCACACAGCCCTCCGCACAGTATGATAGACCCCACACAAACCTTCACACTGTATATATGCGTTCATTAAATATAATGGTCCTCAAATAACTGTAGATAAATTACAATGGCTCCCTCATAGCCCTCCAAATAATATAATGACCGCACAAAGCCTTCCATATAGTATAATGGCCTACACAGTCCTCCATAAAGTATAAATGGCCCCATAGAGAGCTCCATATCATCTAATGCACCCCATAGTACTCCATATATTATAATGCATCCCTCATAGTCCTCCATCTAGTAGAATGCACCCTGTAGTCCTTCATATTTTATAATGCACCCCATAGTTATCCATATACAGTATTATAATGCATTCCCCATAGTCGTCCACATATTATAATGCACCCCATAGTCCTTCATATATTATAATACACTCCCAATATTGTGTGATACACCCCATATATTACAATACACTCCCAATATTCCTCCATATGTTACAGTCATATGAAAAAGTTTGGGCACCCCTATTAATTTTAACCTTTTTTCTTTATAACAATTTGGGTTTTTCCAACAGCTATTTCAGTTTCATATATCTAATAACTGATGGACTGAGTAATATTTCTGGATTGAAATGAGGTTTATTGTACTAACAGAAAATGTGCAATCTGCATTTAAACAAAATTTGACCGGTGCAAAAGTATGGGCACCCTTATCAATTTCTTGATTTGAACACTCCTAACTACTTTTTACTGACTTACTAAAGCACTAAATTGGTTTTGTAGCCTCATTGAGCTTTGAACTTCATAGGCAGGTGTATCCAATCATGAGAAAAGGTATTTAAGGTGGCCACTTGCAAGTTGTTCTCCTATTTGAATCTCCTATGAAGAGTGGTATCATGGGCTCCTCAAAACAACTCTCAAATGATCTGAAAACAAAGATTATTCAACATAGTTGTTCAGGGAAAGGATACAAAAAGTTGTCTCAGAGATTTAAACTGTCAGTTTCCACTGTGAGGAACATAGTAAGGAAATGGAAGAACACAGGTACAGTGTTATGGTTGCTGTGGCACTGGAGACTATGTTCGGATTTCTCGCTACTGCACATGTGCAAGCGCTGGAGACTAAGTCCTATCTTGGAGCCATTGCACATGTGCGGGTGACATCATCGCTGACACGAGGTCACATGTCTCTGACACCTTCTAAGCTGATTGGCCACTGGTCATGTGCTTGTGACACGTGGTCACATGTCTCTGACACCTTCTATGCCGATTGGTCGCTGGTCATGTGCTTGTGACGCTTTGCTTGGTGATAGGCCAGCGTGACGTCATTGCTGTCGTTCTGGCAGCGGATTGGCTCTGGTGTCCTCCATCTTGGATAAGGCCCAGAGTCTATATAAGACCCTGACGCACGCCGCCCGGCGCTCAGTCCTCTTGGTTCATGCATGAGAGTAGACACTCTGTGCACGTCCCTCTAGGCATCTCTCTGTCTATGCTAGGTGAGCACTACCGGCAGGGTAGCGTTCTTGTACCTTACAGCTTCGGCTGCGGTCCATATCCTTACATCTTAGTGGAGCAGACATAGGCAGGTGCCTGAGGCACATGGTCCGGCTGGGCCTTGTGATTCTACTTGTAGGTGGACGTTGCCGCTAAGGTAATGTTCCTTATACTGTGTCTGGCAGTTGTTCGTATACTCGCACACTAGGGGAGTGAATATAGGTAGGAGCTTTGTGCGGCTTGTGCTGCTGTCCATCTCTTTTGCACCACTAGTGGAGCGGATCTAGGCAGGTGCCATATCTAGTGGTTTGTGTCCTCGCACACTAGTGGAGCGAATGCAGGTAGGAGCTTTGTGCGGCTTACGTTGCTGTCCGTCTCCTGGCACCACTAGAGGAACGGACCTAGGTAGGTGCCATTTCACACTCACTGCTTTTGTCTCTGTGATCATTAAGAGACCATACCACACACCCTCCGATTAAGGGAGAAATTGCTTTATTTCCTAACTATATGCCTTTGTGAGTTTAACAGAGGTATTGCACTCTGCACTTGTGCTACTACTATTTACAGCGGCACACTTATATACTCTTCCTCACTCATTAACCTATCCCTTTTACGTTAATGCTAAATACGGTAGTCGCTGTGACTTTAACAGTACACGCCGTGATTGGTTCTAGTGTCACTGAGACGTATCAGTGTCAGTACTGCTTCCGTAGTACAAGATACCCCTTATCCTCTGCCATAGTCTACAGCAGAGACTTTGCACGGCGGACCCTGACTGTCTGATATCCCTTTGGTTTTTATAATCAGACAGCCCCCGTAACATTAGGACTGAGCCAAGGGTCTGGCAGTTATGGCAGAATATCAGCAGTTACACCGTTACATACAAGTACTTGAGTCGCGGCTCAAAAGTATAGAGGATAAACCTCAGACCATGGTGACATCTGCACATGATCCTTGACTTGCTCTGCCAAACAGATATTCTGACGATGCCAGATCATGTTGTGGTTTCGTAGTCAGTGTCAGATACACCTAAAGGTCAACTCTTCTCGCTTCTCTACGGAGAGGTCCAGAGTAGGCTTTATCATCTCCTTACTTCAGGACAAAGCCTTAGAATGGGCGACTCCCCTATGGGAGCGCTCTGATGTGGTTACTCTGAGACATCAAGACTTTCTTGATGCTCTTAAAGCGGTATTCATGGGTCCGCAGGTTACCCATGATGCGGCTCTGAGACTGTTAGATCTATATCAGGGTTCGTTATCCACTAGTTCTTATGCCATTGCTTTTAGAACTCTGGTGGCAGAACTAGATTGGCCAGAGAAGGTGTTGATTCCTATCTTCTGGAGAGGGTTGGCAGGCTATGTGAAGGATGCCCTTGCTACTCGTGAGGTCCCTGCTTCTCTGGAGGACTTGATCACAGTAGCAACGAGGATCGACGTACGCCATAGGGAACGTAGAATCGAGGTCTCTTCCTCACGCCCTAAGCATCGGGCTATTCCAGTTGTTGAGGGTCCACCACCATCTTCCTCAGCATCTGAAACATCTCCCACTGCTATGGAGTTAGGTCATACGTCCTCCAGACTACGCAAGTCTTGTCCTCCTATATGTTACGTATGTCGTCAGGCTGGGCACTATGCCAACAAGTGTCCTAGCCATCAGGGAAACTCCCAGGCCTAGTAACCATTAGAGGGGGGTTACTAGAGACGTCTTCTGCACCCTCTAAGTGTAGTATCCCAGGTCAGCTCTCATTCTCTGAGAATACATGGCATATTATGGCTTTTGTGGATTCCGGAGCTGACGGGACTTTTTTGTCCTCAGGATTTGTAAAGAGACACAATATTCCCTCTATCATGTTAGAGGCGCCTATTCCTGTCCGTGTTATTAATGGGACTATGTTGTCTAACTCCATTACATTGAGGACAGTTCCCTTGCGCCTTTCCCTGTCTCAGGGTCACATAGAGGAGATTTATTTTCTTGTTTTGCCTGAGGGTATAGACGACGTCCTTCTGGGTCTCCCATGGCTTCGGACTCATGATCCTCTAATTGCCTGGGAGTCCGACAGCATTATTAGTTGGGGTTCGAAATGTCAGTCCCGATGTCTTCCCTTACCACCTAAGGTCGTTGCGGTTGCATCAACTGATCACTCTCCCCTGTGACGTTAGACCAAATCCCACCGGGCAAGACCTTTGTTTCGCCTGATCGACAGAATGATATACTGTCGTGGGCCCACACCTCAAAGGTGGGTGGCCATTTTGGTATTAGACGGACACAAGAGTTACTCGAGAGGTGGTATTGGTGGCCACACTTAACCAGCCACGTCAAGAGATATGTTGGTTCCTGCTACTCGTGTGCTTGCAACCGTCCGTTACGGCAGAGACCGGCTTGGCTCTTGCATCCTTTACCAGTGCCAGATAGACCATGGGAGGTGGTAGGCATAGACTTTGAGGGTGATCTTCCGTGTTCACAGGGACATAGATTTGTGTGGGTCATTACGGACCATTTCTCCCGGATGGTTCATCTCGTACCGTTATCGAGAATCCCATCTTCCAGGGTACTAGCCAAACTATTCCTCAAGCATGTCTTTAGGCTTCACGGGATGCCAGATCGTATCATTTGTGATAGAGGCCCGCAATTTGCTTCCCGTTTCGGGCGAGATCTTTGTAGCCTTCTGCAAATTGAGTAGCATCTCTCTTCGGCATACCATCCGGAGACCAATGGTTTCGTTGAGCGTACCAATCAATCCATGATTATATACCTTCGACACTTTGTTGCTGAGAACCACGATAACTGGTCCTCCCTCCTACCCTGGGCAGAATATGCCCTTAACAATTCGCTGGCTGAGGCCACTGGGCAGACACCGTTCGTACTCAATAATGGGCAACACCCTAGGGTACCGGTACCGTTTCCCGCTGCTGCACCTTCTCCTCTTGTGGCCGACTGGGCAACTAATGCCAGAGAGGTTTGGGATCGGACTCAAGAGTCGATCCAAGCAGCTAAGGACTGTATGAAGACAGTGTCCGATCGGTTTCGTCGCCCGGCTCCTGTCTTTTCTCCAGGGGACTTTGGTGTCTCTCTGCAAAACACGTGAAACTTAGAGTTAGCTCTGTCAAATTTGCTCCTCGCTTCCTGGGTCCATATGAGGTTCTTCGACAGGTAAATCCTGTAGTCTACCAATTGAAGTTACCCGTCCATCTTAGGATCCATGACAAATTCCATGTTTCACTGTTAAAGCCAGCTATTTTACCTCACGCTCGTGAAGTGCCCTCTCCTGCCTCTGATTCCTCTCGCTCTAGCTATGAGGTACGAGCCATAGTTGGTTCTAAGATGGTTCGAGGGCGCAGGTTCTTCTTGATAGATTGGGAGGGCTACGGCCCGGAACATCGCTCTTGGGAGCCTGAGGAGGCTGTCCATGCTCCCGACTTATTTGCCGATTACCTGCTTCGCCGGGAGGGGGGCCCTTGAGGGGGAGGTACTGTTACGGTTGCTGTGGCACTGGAGACTATGTTCGGATTTCTTCCTACTGCACATGTGCAAGCGCTGGAGACTAAAGGGGGCTTTACACGCTACGATATCGTTAATGTTTTGTCGTCGGGGTCAAGTTGTTAGTGACGCACATCTGGCGTCATTAACGATATCACAGCGTGTGACACTGACCAGCGACCTTAAGAGACCTCAAAAATGGTGAAAATTGTTCACCATGGAGAGGTCGTCCCAAACTCAAAAATCGGTAAGGGTTGTTTATCCAGGTGGTTCATCGCTCATGCGGCAGCACACATCGCTATGTGTGACACCGCAGGAGCGAGGAACATCTCCTTACCTGCCGCTGGCCACAATGCGGAAGGAAGGAGGTGGGCGGGATGTTACATCCTGTTCATCTCCGCCCCTCCGCTTTGATTGGCCGGCCGCTTAGTGACGTTGCGGTGACGTCGCTGTGATGCCGAACGTCCCTCCCCCTTGAAGGAAGGATTGTTCGGCAGTCACAGCGACGCCGCCGACTAGGTAAGTATGTGTGACGCTGCCGTAGCGATAATGTTCGCTACGGCAGTGATCACAAACAATCGCATGCGCGACGGGGGCGGGTACTTACACGCTCGCTATTGCTACAAATTGCTAGTGATATCGCTACCGTGTAAAGCCCCCTTTAGTCCTATCTTGGAGCCATTGCACATGTGCGGGTGACATCATCGCTGACACGAGGTCACATGTCTCTGACACCTTCTAAGCTGATTGGCCGCTGGTCATGTACTTGTGACACGTGGTCACATGTCTCTGACACCTTCTATGCCGATTAGTCGCTGGTCATGTGCTTGTGATGCTTTGCTCGGTGATAGGCCAGCGTGACGTCATTGCTGTCGTTCTGGCAGCGGATTGGCTCTAGTGTCCTCCATCTTGGATGAGGCACAGAGTCTATATAAGACCCTGACGCACGCCGCCCGGCGCTCAGTCCTCTTGGTTCATGCATGAGAGTAGACACTCTGTGCACGTCCCTCTAGGCATCTCTCTGTCTATGCTAGGTGAGCGCTACCGGCAGGGTAGCGTTCTTGTACCTTACAGCTTTGGCTGCGGTCCGTATCCTTACATCTTAGTGGAGCAGACATAGGCAGGTGCCTGAGGCACATGGTCCGGCTGGGCCTTGTGATTCTACTCGTAGGTGGACGTTGCCGCTAGGGTATTGTTCCTTATACTGTGTCTGGCAGTTGTTCGTATCCTCGCACATTAGGGGAGTGAACATAGGTAGGAGCTTTGTGCGGCTTGTGCGGCTGTCCATCTCTTTTGCACCACTAGTGGAGCGGACCTAGGCAGGTGCCATATCTAGTGGTTCGTGTCCTCGCACACTAGTGGAGCGAACGCAGGTAGGAGCTTTGTGCGGCTTACGCTGCTATCCGTCTCCTGGCACCACTAGAGGAACGGACCTAGGTAGGTGCCATTTCACACTCACTGCTTTTGTCTCTGTGATCATTAACAGAGACCATACCACACACCCTCCGAGTAAGGGAGGAATTGCTTTATTTCCTAACTATATGCCTTTGTGAGTTTAACAGAGGTATTGCACTCTGCACTTGTGCTACTACTATTTACAGCGGCACACTTATATACTCTTCCTCACTCATTAACCTATCCCTTTTACGTTAATGCTAAATACGGTAGTCGCTGTGACTTTAACAGTACACGCCGTGATTGGTTCTAGTGTCACTGAGAGGTATCAGTGTCAGTACTGCTTCCGTAGTACAAGATACCCTATATCCTCTGCCATACTCTGCAGCAGAGACTTTGCACGGTGGACCCTGATTGTCTGATATCCCTTTGGTTTTTATAATCAGACAGCCCCCGTAACATACAGTTGTTGTTAAGCCCAGAAGTGGCAGGCCAAGAAAAATATCAGAAAGGCAGAGAAGAAGAATGGTGAGAACAGTCAAGGACAATCCACAGGCCACCTCCAAAGACCTGCAGCATCATCTTGCTGCAGATGGTGTCAATGTGCATCGGTCAACAATACAGCGCACGTTGCACAAGGAGAAGCTGTATGAGAGAGTGATGCGAAAGAAGCCGTTTCTGCAAGCACGCCACAAACAGAGTCGCCTGAGGTATGCAAAAGCACATTTGGACAAGCCACTTACATTTTGGAAGAAGGTCCTGTGGACTGATGAAACAAAGATTGAGTTGTTTGGTCATACAAAAAGGCATTATGCATGGAGGCAAAAAACCACGGCATTCCAAGAAAAGCACTTGCTACCCACAGTAAAATTTGGTGGAGGTTCCATCATGCTTTGGGGCTGTGTGGCCAATGCCGGCAGTGGTAATCTTATTAAAGTTGAGGGTCACATGGATTCAAATCAGTATCAGCAGATTCTTAAAAGTAATGTGCAAGAATCAGTGACGAAGTTGAAGTTATGCAGGGGATGGATATTTCAGCAAGACAGAGATCCAAAACACCGCTCCAAATCTACTCAGGCATTCATGCAGAGGAACAATTACAATGTTCTGGAATGGCCATCCCAGTCCCTAGACCAGAATATCATTGAAAATCTGTGGGATGATTTGAAGCGTGCTGTCCATGCTCGGCGACCATCAACCTTAGCTGAACTGGAATTGTTTTGTAAACAGGAATGGTCAAATATACCTTCATCCAGGATCCAGGAACTCATTAAAAGCTACAGGAAGCAACTAGAGGCTGTGATTTTTGCAAAAGTAGGATCTACAAAATATTAATGTCACTTTTATGTTGTGGTGCCCATACTTTTGCACCGGTCAAATTTTGTTTAAATGCGGATTGCACATTTTCTGTTAGTACAATAAAACTCATTTCAATCCAGAAATATTACTCAGTCCATCAGTTATTAGATATATGAAACTGAAATAGCTGTTGCAAAAACCCAAATTGTTATAAAGAAAAAAGGTTAACATCAATAGAGGTGCCCAAAATTTTTCATATGACTGTATAATACACTCCCCATAGTCCTCCATATATTATAATATAGTCCTTCATATAGTATATGTCACGCTCCATGGGTCCCGGCGCCGCCTGTCACTCACAGCTCCAGTCCCCGGTCCTCCTGCCCGCGGCTGTACTTCTCGCTCCCCCTCCTGTGCGTCCTCCGTGCCTCCCGTCCGCCGACCATGGAATCCTGCTGCAACCCGGAACTCTCTGCCTGGCTCCCCTGCATCTACTTCACCCTCCTCTCTGCTCCCTGCGCTGGTCTCTGGCACTTGGGGCCTTGCGCATGCGCATTAGGGCTCACTCACCTCTTCTTAAAGGGCCAGCGTCCCGGGAACAGGAAATGGCTGATACAGGTACTGAGTATATAAGATTTCCCTTTCCAGGTGGGCGGTGTTCAGGTCCCTCTGTGCCTTGTCTCCAGATTAACACTGTCTCTTCCACAGAGCCCGTCTGCTGTCCTGACCTGGTCCAGATTGCTGATTCCCCAGGAAGTGTCCCGGTGACTGTCTGCTATGGATCCCGCCATCAGTCTGCTCCCGTCACCAGTACCCGATTCCACCTAGTAACTTCCGCCTGCACATCTCGCTGGACCCGGACCCCGTCTGCTATTCCTACTCGGCACCTGAACCCGGTTCCAGACTTCCGTTCTGCCTACGGTTCCCTTTGGACTAATGCGGGCTTTATACGAAATGAGCTATCGTGCGATGCATCGTCGGGGTCACGGTTTTCATGACGCACATCCGGCATTGTTCACAACGTCGTCTCATGTGACACCTCCGAGTGACGCAGTATCGCTCACAAATCGTGAGTCGTGTACTCGTCGTTCAGTTTTAAAAAATTGTTTAATTAAAATGGCGCTGGTTGTTCATCGTACCCGGGGTAGCACACATTGCTCCGTGTGACTCCCCGGGAACGATGAACACAGCTTACCTGCGTCCTGCGGCTCCCGGCGGCTATGCGGAAGGCAGGAGGTGGGCGGGATGTTTACGTCCCGCTCATCTCCGCCCCTCCGCTTCTATTGCCCGGCGGCTGTTTGACGTCGCTGTGACGCCGAACCTCCCTCCCCCTTCAGGAAGAGGATGTTCGCCGCCCACAACGAGGTCGCTCATCAGGTAAGTACGTGTGACGGGGGTTTCACGACTTTGTGCAACATGGCCAGCGATTTGCCCGTGATGCACAAACGACGAGGGCGCGTACGATTGATCGTGAAATCGCACGATCGGTCGACTCGTGTAAAGCCCACATAATGGTCACCTCCCAAACAGACTCCCGTAGGACCCGTCATCCGTATCCCAAGTGTTCCGGCTGCCGTGCATCTAGGCCCCCTGGAGGGGTGATCAGACAGTCCCTGTATAGGCGTTCGCTCTTGGTTGCCTCTCTGGGGGAGTCCGGTGCTCGGTCCCGTGGATCCACCTCCAGGATGTTACAGTATAATGCACCCCAAAGTCCGTCATATAGTTAAATGCACTCCTCATAGTCCTCCATGTATTATACTACACTCCATATTCCTCTATATAGTATAATGCACCCATTATTTCTCCATATAATATAATGCACCCCATATGGCTACACATAATATAATGCAGCCATATAGTAAGAGACAGTCCCCATATTCCTCCATATAGTGTTATGAAGGCCACATAGTCTTCCATGTAGTGTTATGCTGCCCCATATTCCTCCATATAGTATTATGCAGCCCCATATTCCAACATATAGTAGTATGCAGCCCCCATATAGTAGTATGCAGTCCTTATATTCCTCCATATAGTAGTATGCAACCCGTATATTCCTCCATATAGTGTTATGCACAACTTACATTCCTACATATAGTATTATGCAGCCCCCATGTAGCATTATGCAGACCCCCTATAGTAGTATGCAACCCCCATATAGTAATATGCAGCCCTTACATTCCTCCATATAGTATTGTGCACCAATAATATTCCTCCATATAGTATTATGCAGCCCTTATATTCCTACATATGGTATTATGCAGCCCT
This sequence comes from Anomaloglossus baeobatrachus, assembly GCF_048569485.1. NCBI lineage: Eukaryota > Metazoa > Chordata > Amphibia > Anura > Aromobatidae > Anomaloglossus > Anomaloglossus baeobatrachus. The sequence continues at coordinate 359,851,265 of NC_134355.1, forward strand.
TATATTCCTTCACATAGCAGCCCCCATATCATTTAATGCACCCCCATAGTTAATTGGCCACTGTGATTAAATACATACTCACTTCTCGTTTCTCCACTGCTCTGGTCTCCTCAATGTGTGTCCACTGTTATGCCACTCTGCACATCTCAGCACAGTGGTGCGCAGTAGTGAGCGGAGCACTTGTGGCACGCAGTGAGTGGAGCACTTACCCTCTATCATCATTCTCCCCCTGTGTCTGTGGTGCTTTGACTTGTCAGCACAGCAGAGTACGATGAGTACTCTGCTGTGCTGATAAGTCAAAGCGCCACAGACACAGGGGGAGAATGATGATAGAGGGTAAGTGCTCCGCTCCCTCTCTCATCATTGATTTCAATTGTATCGACATCTGCGATGCTAATACAAATGAAAAAAGGAAGAAAACATTCTGTACAACGACTTAATGATAGAAAATGTATATTTTATTGATAGAAAATAGCTAAAAAGCAGACAAACAATATTGGATTAAAATTAGCAGAGACAAAAAATGGTGAGTACCAATAGATGGCGCCCTCACCCCACAGTAGGTATATGGTAGCACATGTTAGAGTTTAGCACACAGCACATAAAGGGCTAAAAAGCCAATGTTACATACAAACTAAAGCGTGCTGCTGCTTATTAGGTGCCCGTTACTGATACATCAATAACGTAGTGTCAGAAAGGTTCTTGTAACAACGCACTATAATACCTTGCAACCAACATACCTAAATGGTGGATGAGAGCCCAATTCCCCGACCCATAGGTTTCGGTATGACTCCTTCTTCCGGGGGTCAATACAATTGAAAGTGCGATCCTCGGCGGGGGACCTGGTGCCAACAATGTCACCATGCCGCCCTTACTCACGGGCCCCATAGCGGTCCCGTGGCATGCCACCATTGGCGGTACGCCACTAGCCGGGGCCTGAGCCACATAGCACACTAGTTGTACAGGCAAGTCCTCAGAGGCTTCTCTCCACCCTCTGTCCTATATTTATAAGCCACCAGAGAACAACCTATGCAACTAAAGGCCCCATTACACGCGTCGATTTATCGTGCGATCGCATGTGCAATCGCACCCGCCCCCATCGTTTGTGCGTCATAGGCAATTTGTTACCCGTGTCGCATAAAGTCGATCACCCCTGTCACACGTACATACCTCCCGAATGACCTCGCTGTGGTCAGTGAACATCCTGTTCCTGAAGGCGGAGGGATGGTCGGCGTCACAGTGACGTCACACAGCGGCCGCCCAATGGAAGCGGAGGGGAGGAGATGAGCGGGATGTAACATCCCGCCCACCTCCTTCCTTCCTCATTGCTGGCAGGACGCAGGTAAGCTGTGTTCGTCATTCCCGAGGTGTCACACGGAACAATGTGTGCTGCAGGAACGAGGAACAACCTGCATCCAGGAATGTGACCGATATTTTGAAAAATGAACGACGTGTCAATGAGCAACGATGCCGGATGTGTGTCACTGTAATGAGGAGGGGTGTGGTGAAATTACATCAACACCCTATATAAGGTGTGCTTAATTATTAGGCAACTTCCTTTCCTTTGGCAAAATGGGTCAGAAGAGAGATTTGACGGGCTCTGAAAAGTCCAAAATTGTGAGATGTCCTGCAGAGGGATGGTGCAGTCTTGAAATTGCCAAACTTTTGAAGTGTGATCACCGAACAATCAAGCGTTCATGGCAAATAGCCAACAGGGTCGCAAAAAGCGTGTTGGGCAAAAAAGGCGCAAACTAACTGCCCATGAATTGAGGAAAATCAAGCGTGAAGCTGCCAAGATGCCATTTGCCACCAGTTTGGCCATATTTCAGAGCTGCAACGTTACTGGAGTATCAAAAAGCACAAAGTGTGCCATACTCAGGGACATGGCCAAAGTAAGGAAGGCTGAAAAATGACCACCTTAGAACAAGAAAAAGGCAAGACTGGGCCAAGAAATATCTTAAGAATGATTTTTCAAAGGTTTTATGGATTGATGAAATGAGAGTGACTCTTGATGGGCCAAAAGATGGATGGGCCAAAGGCTGGATCAGTAAAGGGCAGAGAGCTCCACTCCGACTCAGACGCCAGCAAGGTGGAGGTGGGGTACTGGTATGGGCTGGTATCATCAAAGATGAATTTGTGGGACCTTTTCAGGTTGAGGATGGAGTGAAGCTCAACTCCAAGACCTACTGCCAGTTTTTAGATGACAACTTCTTCAAGCAGTGGTACAGAAAGAAGTCGGTATCGTTCAAGATAAACATGATTTTCATGCAGGACAATGCTCCATCACATGCATCCAACTACTCCACAGTGTGGCTGGCCAGTAAAAGTCTAAAAGATGAAAAAATAATGACATGGCCCCCTTGTTCACCTGATCTGAACCCCATAGTGAACCTGTGGTCCCTCATAAAATGTGAGATTTACAGGGAGGCAAAACAGTAAACCTCTCTGAACAGTGTCTGGGAGGCTGTGGTGGCTGCTGCATGCAATGCTGATCATAAACAGATCAAGCAACTGACAGAATCTATGGATGGTAGGCTGTTGAGTGTCATCATAAAGAAAGGTGGCTATATTGGTCACTAATTTTTTGGGGTTTTGTTTTTGCATGTCAGAAATGTTTATTTCTAAATTTTGTGCAGTTATATTGGTTTACCTGGTGAAAATAAACAAGTGAGATGGGAATATATTTGTTTTTTATTAAGTTGCCTAATAATTCTGCACAGCAATAGTTACCTGCAAAAACAGATATCCTCCTAAGATAGCCAAATCTAAAAAAAACCCTACTCCAACTTTCAAAAATATTAAGCTTTGATATTTATGAGTCTTTTGGGTTGATTGAGAACATGGTTGTTGATCAATAAAAAAAAATCCTCTAAAATCCAACTTGCCTAACAATTCTGCACACGGTGTATTTGTTTTTTTTTTTTTTCTGCTACATATTTTTGTGCCCACACGGAGTATTACAGTATTATAAAAATCTCATGCATACTATGCTGTTTTTAATGCTATAGTAATTAATCTGCATTGTGTTTTTGAAATCTACAGCAAGATAATTTCTATTGTGGTTAATATGCATTATATTTGTGGATTTTCCCAAAAGACTTGAATGAGATGCAGAAAATCAGCATATAAAAAATGTGCATATGTGTTTAATACATTTCTGCAGAGTAAACCTAGTAGAAAAACATACAGTACTCACAAAAAGTTAGGGATATTTGGCTTTTGGACATAATTTTAGGATGATCCTAAAATGCTTTCTAAGGGGTACTTTGCACACTACGATATCGCAGGTGCGATGTCGGTGGGGTCAAATCGAAAGTTACGCACATCCGGCGTCGCTGTCGATATCGTAGTGTGTAAATCCTTTATGATACGATTAACGAGCGCAAAAGCGTCGTAATCGTATCATCGGTGTAGTGTCCGACATTTCTATAATGTAGCTGCAGCGACGGTACGATGTTGTTCCTGGTTCTTGCGGCAGCACACATCACTGTGTGAGAAGCCGCAGAAGCGAGGAACATCTCCTACCTGCGTCACCGCGGCTCACGCCGGCTATGCGGAAGGAAGGAGGTGGGCGGGATGTTTACGTCCCGCTCATCTCCGCCCCTCCGCTTCTATTGGCCGCCTGCCATGTGACGTCGCTGTGACGCCGCACAACCCGCCCCCTTAGGAAGGAGGCGGTTCACCGGCCAGAGCGACGTCGCAGAGCAGGTGAGTGCATGTGAAGCTGCCGTAGCGATAATGTTTGCTACGGCAGCAATCACAAGATATCGCTGCTGTGACGGGGGTGGGTACTATCGCGCTCGGCATCGCAAGCATCGGCTTGTGATGTCGTAGTGTGCAAAGTACCCCTAACCTTTTCAGGTGAACTTAATATAACCTTCTCTAAACTTTTGAATGCTCATATCCAACTGTTCAGTGTTTCAGTACTTTTTGCCCAGCTTGTTGTTCTCTTCTAGGAGGTTAATGGCAAAATTCACAACAGGTGTTATATCTATGAATCGCCCAATATATTTCATGGTTTAATTAGAATTGGTATTTAAACAGTTCGCCTCATCATGGTGTTCACGTTTTGACATCATGAGACCAAGATTACACCTAACAATTGATCAACACAACTTCGCGAGGCTTCAAGCAGGATGTTCGCAGACAGAAGTGACCAATGAGCTTAGAGTGTCACAGAGTTTTCGCAGCATGTTGCATCAGAGATACAGAGAGCCTGTAAGAGTCACAGAAAGGCAGAAAATTGGACATCCTTTGGCCTCATTCCACAGTGATCATCTCTTCATTGTGAACAATGCCCTTGGGAATCAGATGATGAATACCACACAACTCCAGGCACATTTAAGGGTGGTTAGAGGCACCCAAGTGTTACGTCGGACCATTCAAAACCATTTACATGGTCTGCTTGCTCGATGACCTGCAAGGGTACCTAACCACACCACCAGGCACAGGCGTCATCATCTTGCTGGACAAGGAACTAGTGGGCCTCAGTGCTGTTCATTGATGAAAGTCGATTCACACTGATAAGAAATGAGGTCCACAAACGATGTTGGAGACGCGAAGGAGATATATAGTACATAAGGGGTTGCAATAACCCACTAGAAGGTATACCTCAAATACGTAAAAAGAACAGCTGGGTGAACAGTTTAAAATATAACTTTTAATAAATACGTTTAAAATGTAGGATAAAAATGCTGCCTAGATATAAAAAATACAAGAAGAAGTGGGTGTAGCAATCCACCCACTCAATTATAGAGCATTTACAAGAAGAATCACAGAACTGATTCTCAAATGATGGGCATCAGCTTGTTATGTTCATAAAGCAACCATGTAAACATTTATTTTGGGAATTTTTAATCCAAAATATAATTGTTATTGCAAGGAGATTCCTGACTGCAGTTATAAAAATAGCTGTAAACTAATATATTTTTTTGAATCTCAAATCTAGGAGTAGACACAGTGGTAATCTATTTGTCCTTGATGGTGGTATACGCTCTAACACAATTCAAAATTGTAATCAACCACGTGTAATAAATACAAGTAGGAAAGGTTCACACCCATTGTTGAAACATATATGAACGGTAACGGGGTGCCAAGAAATCCAACCCTTCAGGTTCCAGGTGTGACCAGTGGGAAAAGGCCCTATGTATCTCTGTGGTTGGCTACTGAATTTTGTTTTAAAACTTATTTTTATTAGGTTTCAAAATACAATATGTATGTCTGAGATAATAATAACCAAAGTTGAGAAATTAATATATCAGAATAAGCCCAAACAGTCCCCACCATCCCCCCCTTCCTCTCTGCGTGCGCCCTCTTACTTATAACATCTATTATTATGGAATTGGTTTGTGTCCACTTATAATTCTAACAGGTACCACTATGTGTGTTCAAACTGAGATCTAAGCCTGGCTCTAATGACATCTGGTAATGTGGGTATGAATGTGGCCCATATTTCATTTGTCAACTTTTCTGTGTTCGAAAGAGCATCCAGCCAGTCTATTTTAAATATGAACATAACCTTTGTTTGAATGAGTGGTAATGTTGGGGGTTCCGGACTAAGCCACTTATGTAGTATACTTCTCCTAGTGGCCGGGGCCCATATAATAAGAACTGCTTTAGTATGGGGCACTTTACACACTGCGACATCGCTAGTGATTGCTAGCGATGTCGAGCGCGATAGCTCCCGCCCCCGTCGTTCGTGCGACATTTAGTGATCACTGCCGTAGCGAACATTATCGCTACGGCAGCGTCACACGCACATAACTGTGAGGCGACGTCGCTGTGACCGCCAAACAATCCCTCCCTCAAGGGGGAGGTGCGTCCGGCGTCATAGCGACGTCACTGTGGCGTCACTAAGCGGCCGGCCAATAGAAGCGGAGGGGCGGAGATGAGTGGGACGTAACATCCTGCCCACCTCCTTCCTTCCACATTGCCGGTGGACGCAGGTAAGGAGATGTTCGTCGCTCCCGCGGTGTCACATATAACGGTGTGTGCTGCCACAGGAACGACGAACAACATCGTACCGGTCGCTGCAGCGATATTAAGGAAATTAACTTGTCAATGATCACTGTTTTGGAACGATTTTGCGATCGTTGATCGTCGCTCATTAGTGTTACACGCTGCGATGTCGCTACCGGTGCCGGATGTGCGTCACTAACGACGTGACCCCGACGATATATCGGTAGCGATGTCACAGCGTGTAAAGTACCCCTAAGTCTTGGTATTTTTAGTTGGACCTCCTCAAGAATGTTAAAGATAGCCCATTGTGGTGTCAATGGGAATTTAATGTCATATGTGGTTTGTAAGACTGAATGGACGCTCCTCCAAACCCCCCAAATCCTTGCACACTCCCAAAGGCGATGAAAAAAATCTGTCTTCTCCATGCCACATTTAGAGCATACACAGTTTGTTGCTGGTTTTTTTTTTGATTAAATATAGGGGGTGACGTAGGCCCTATGAAAAATCATCAGTGCTATGTCGGTGTAACTACTAGCTGATATAAATTTCCTTTGAATCAATGCAGCTTTCAAGAAATCCTCAGTTTTATATTCTGGCATGACCTCCCCCTACTTAAAAGGTCCTCCAATTCCTGTCTCCCACGACCAATGTGATCTTAATCTTGCGTATATATGACTAGTTGAGAATACCTGCATCCTAGATTATCTCAGAAATTTATCTAGGTCTGTCCCTTGCTCGAGTAGTGGTTTATTAGCGATACATTTCTGTGCAAAACTGCATGCTTGGAGGAATAAAAAAGGATTTCCAGCAAAAGCTTGGAAGCGTTGTGACAATGTCCCATATGAAAGTATTAAATACCCATGGTCTAGTAAGTCAGCTACAAAGACACACCCCTGCCTTGCCATTGTATCATATTGTAACAGCGTCTTGCCCTTGAGGAACCTCGGGTTCCCTACAAAAGGCTGGAATGGCGAGTCCGAGGCACTTGCTCCACATAATTTCCGTATCTTTCTCCATGTTTGAATTGTGTGCCATATTGTTGGAAGCTATCTAATGTCATTCGGAATATCATCACCCTTCAAATGCATCAAAGCTGTTAATGCACTGTGTGGATACATTTGTTGTTCCAATTGAACATTAACAAAGAGAGATTTCCCCCTAATCCAATCCAAAATGTAATGGAAATTTGCTGCAAGGTAATACCTGCCTAAATCCGGTATGTTGATGCCCCCCTTCTCCCTAAGTAATTGTAGCTTTATCAGGCTTATACGTGTACGCCCCTTATGCCCCCAAATGAATTTGCGAAATGTGGTGTTTAATAATTTAACATCGATTTTATGCAGCAGAAGAGGTAATGTTTCAAATAGGTATAATATTTTAGGAAAGGCTACCATTTTAATTAGATGGCATCTACCTGAGAATGAAATAGCTAAATGTTTCCAGGATTGGAGTAGCTGGATCAAGGATATAATCAGGGTTTGTAGTTGATCTTATATAGCGTTGAGGGATCGGCCGGTAGCTGAATGCCTAGGTAACTTATTGAGTTTGCGCTACATTTGAACGGGAATGAAGAAGGGTCCCTTCAAAGGTACAGTCATATGAAAAAGTTTGGGCACCCCTATTAATGTTAACCTTTTTTCTTTATAACAATTTGGGTTTTTCCAACAGCTATTTCAGTTTCATATATCTAATAACTGATGGACTGAGTAATATTTCTGGATTGGAATGAGGTTTATTGTACTAACAGAAAATGTGCAATCCGCATTAAAACAAAATTTGACCGGTGCAAAAGTATGGGCACCCTTATCAATTTCTTGATTTGAACACTCCTAACTACTTTTTACTGACTTACTAAAGCACTAAATTGGTTGTGTAACCTCATTGAGCTTTGAACTTCATAGGCAGATGTATCCAATCATGAGAAAAGGTATTTAAGGTGGCCACTTGCAAGTTGCTCTCCTATTTGAATCTCCTATGAAGAGTGGCATCATGGGCTCCTCAAAACAACTCTCAAATGATCTGAAAACAAAGATTATTCAACATAGTTGTTCAGGGGAAGGATACAAAAAGAGAAGAGAAGAGAAGAATGGTGAGAACAGTCAAGGACAATCCACAGGCCACCTCCAAAGACCTGCAGCATCATCTTGCTGCAGATGGTGTCAATGTGCATCGGTCAACAATACAGCGCACGTTGCACAAGGAGAAGCTGTATGGGAGAGTGATGCGAAAGAAGCCATTTCTGCAAGCACGCCACAAACAGAGTCGCCTGAGGTATGCAAAAGCACATTTGCACAAGCCAGTTACATTTTGGAAGAAGGTCCTGTGGACTGATGAAACAAAGATTGAGTTGTTTGGTCATACAAAAAGGCGTTATGCATGGAGGCAAAAAATCACGGCATTCCAAGAAAAGCACTTGCTACCCACAGTAAAATTTGGTGGAGGTTCCATCATGCTTTGGGGCTGTGTGGCCAATGCCGGCAGCGGGAATCTTGTTAAAGTTGAGGGTCGCATGGATTCAAATCAGTATCAGCAGATTCTTGACAATAATGTGCAAGATTCAGTGACAAAGTTGAAGTTACGCAGGGGATGGATATTTCAACAAGACAATGATCCAAAACACTGCTTCAAATCTACTCAGGCATTCATGCAGAGGAACAATTACAATGTTCTGGAATGGCCATCCCAGTCCCCAGACCTGAATATCATTGAACATCTGTGGGATGATTTGAAGCGTGCTGTCCATGCTCGGCGACCATCAAACTTAACTGAACTGGAATTGTTTTGTAAACAGGAATGGTCAAATATACCTTCAACCAGGATCCAGGAACTCATTAAAAGCTACAGGAAGCAACTAGAGGCTATGTTTGCAAAAGGAGGATCTACAAAATATTAATGTCACTTTTATGTTGAGGTGCCCATACTTTTGCATCGGTCAAATTTTGTTTTAATGTGGATTGCACATTTTCTGTTAGTACAATAAACCTCATTTCAATCCAGAAATATTACTCAGTCCATCAGTTATTAGATATATGAAACTGAAATAGCTGTTGCAAAAACCCAACCCAAATTGTTATAAAGAAAAAAGGTTAACATTAATAGGGGTGCCCAAACTTTCTCATATGACTGTAAGTGTGGGAGACCTGGTTACTATGTGCCTGTGTGTCCACACCCTGGTCAGCCTTCTGGATTACCTGTGTTGTACTGACCCAGCATGGGTGCAGTACTCAGTGGTGCCTGAGCAGGTCAGGGGCGCCACACAGGCAACAAGAACGGGCAAGAGATTGTATATAGGAGGTGAAGGAAAGATCGGTGTCAAGCATGACACCCAGATTGCGAGCCTGTGGCCAAGGCGTTATCGTGGTGCCACACACAGAGAGGGAGATGTCAGGTTAAGGGAGGTTAGTAGACAAAGGGAGTAGAAGAAGTTCATTTTTTGGAAAGGTTAAGTTTTGCAAGCCATAAGTGAAGCCCAAAACTTATCCTGTCCTCCAAGCTCTACTCCAAAATAAGTCAGGTATACTTGATGCACAAAGTCTGTGATATTTCTTCTTTGTTTTTCAACCATGAACTCTCCACAGATGTAGCAGAATACATGCAGGCTTTGCTTGATGAAGTTCTAATTTTTACATGTACAAGGGGCGATCCAAAAGTAATGATAATCAATAATAAACACAATGAATATATTAAAAAAAAATATATATTTTTCTACATCGTTTCCTAACAAGTCTATACATTTAGTCCATCTCTTTTCTAAACTTAGAATACCCTTCGAAAAAAATTCTTGATCTTGACCCTCAAAAAAATCCCCAACAGCGATTATCACGTCGCTATTGTCGTCAAATGTCTTGCCCCGGAGGTGTTCCTTGAGGCGGGGAAAGAGAAAGAAGTCACTGGGGGCTAGATCTGGCGAATAGGGGGGTGTTCCACCAGTTCAAAGCCCGCTTCTTGAATGGTTGCGATGGCAACTGCAGCTTTGTGAGCCGGCACGTTATCTTGGTGAAACAGCACTCCAGCCTGCAGTTTGCCGCACCTTTTCTCCTTGATAGCCTCCCGCAATCTTCTTATTTGTTCTGCATAGTAGGAGCCCGTAATAGTGGCTCCCTTCTCCAAATAGTCCACCATAATTATTCCTTCAGCGTCCCAAAAACGGACACCATAACCTTCCCTGCTGAGCTTGACACTTTGAATTTCTTCGATGTCGGTTCGTCGGCTCGTTTCCATGTCATCGATTGTTGTTTAGTTTCGGGATCAAAGTGGTGGATCCAGGTCTCATCCATGGTCAAAAAGCGTGACAAAAAATTCTCCTTGTCTACTTGGAACTTTTCGAGATTTGCTATTGAAATGTCAACTCGTTTCTTCTTTTGCTCGTCGGTTAACATTTTTGGCACAAAACGCGCGGAGACCTTTCTCATATGCAATTCTTTTGCAAGGATTCTTTGAATACTGCCATATGAGATCCCTGTGACCTCAGCTACATGCCTGATAGTCACTCTTTGATCTGCCAATACAACTTCTTCAACTTTTTTCACATTTTCTTCATTGAGGGACGTAGATGGGCGTCCTTCACGATGTTCATCTTCCGTCGATGTTCTTCCCAGCTTAAATTCCTTGGCCCAGCGTGCAACTGTGGAATATGGAGGAGAAGAGTCCCCCAATGTTTCCACCAAGTCGCTGTATATGTCTTTGGCAGTCATTTTTTTCAAGCAGAGGTATTTGATGACAGCTCTGAGCTAGTTTTTTTTCCATTTTGATGTTCACTCCTCGGCAGTTCATATTCAAATGAATGTAGCTCCCGGGAATTGTGGCCTATTTAAGTGATTTTTTTTTCCTGGACAAGTGGGTCCCTAAGAGAGAAGAAAACATTTTATTTTAATTTTTGTGTGCAATAGAAATAACTGATTATCATTACTTTTGGATCACCCTCGTATTTATATACGTATTAAGACAAAACTCTTTGGGTATAAACAAAGATTGGGTTCTGACAGCTCCACGCAGCAAATGAGGTGAGTAGCGCAATCAGCTGAGCTGTCACTGAGGTTACTCGCGGCCAACGCTGAATACAGCTGATCGCGCTATTCCCTTCATTAGCTGCGTGGAGCTGACAGGAGCGGCGGTGTCTTCTACAGCTCCGGTCACCTTCAGCTATGGGTTGCCAAAAACTCCTTATTACCCCGATTTGCCAACGCACCAGGGCAAATCGGGAAGAGCCGGGTACAGTCCCAGAACTGTCGCATATAATGTATGCGGCAATTATGGGCGGCTGCTGACTGATATTGTTAGGCTGGGGGGCTCCCCATAATGTGGGGCTCCCCATCCTGAGAATACCAGCCTTCAGCCGTATGGCTTTATCTGGCTGGTATTAAAATTGGGGGGGACCGCACGCCGTTTTTTTAAATTATTTATTTTACTGCACAGTATAGACACGCCCACCGGCTGCTGTGATTGGGTGCAGTGAGACAGCTGTCACTCAGCGTGGGGGGCGTGTCTGACTGCAACCAATCACAGGCGTCTGTGGGTGGGGAAAGCAGGGAATACGAGATTGATTAATGAGCGGCAGGCATATTCAAAGTAATTGTTGCCGCATATTCTCTGCACAGCTGTTCCTCGCCGCGCTGGTGATCGGGGAGCTGTAAGTATGAGAGAGGGCTGCTCACTTCAGTCACTTGGGGGATTAGCGGTCACTGGTGAATCCTTCACAGGTGACCGCTAATCAGTACGCGGCACACAGACAGAGCCGCGGCATGATAATGAAGTCGGGTGAAGTTCACCCGAGTTCATTCTCATCGCGCAACTCTGTCTGCTGTCAGCCGACATGTATCAACGACATTGTGCAACACACAAACGGACATTCCACACGGACATTCCACGTACACATACACGGGCATTTTACACACAAACACGGACATTTTACACGTACACACGGCTCGCATACGCCATCACACGGATGCCATACGTGTTGGAGAAACGCCCCAAAAAAACGGAACACGGACCCGAAAAACGGACCGTGTCACACGGACTTTTTTTTGCGGAAGTGTGTTTTAGGCCTGGGGGAGTGCATTATTTTCATGGATGTCCATTATCTCAAAAACTAGAACAAATTTAGCAAAAGTAATGGGATTGTGTTAAGTCAGCACTCTTAAAATACTCTAAATACATAAAAAAAAAACTTTGGCACCTAAAAAAAATGTTTTTTGTAGACCTGTGTCACGGTTCTCAGCAGCGCATCATCCTATGTAAACAATGGTAGCTTATGTGTTCAGTGTGCATCGTCAATCGCAGTCTACCTGTATAAACATTAAACAATTGTGATGTGGTGACGCCATTTGTTTCTGTGCAATTACGTCAGAAAAGCGATGTAGATGTGAATACATTCCCTCCTGATGCGTTTTATATCCAGAAGCAGAGCCATGAAGGAATTCACCGAGCAGCTGGATTTGTGTGAAAGCATGAATCAATAGTTGTAAACAATGCGGCCAGTGTGCTGCCTGTGACAATGAGGAGCACTATGTGACACAGCAGCACACACAGCAGATGTCAGTAACGAGTAAGTAAGCCACCAATAGACAACAGGCGCTGAGAGAAGGAGGCTGCTGCCGGGGGCTGGGCCAGGCTGAGAGCAACAAACACATAGCACTCACACACGCTGCCCTGCCATCAGGATGAGGGGAGAGCCGGTCACACTCACACACACAACACAGCAACACACAGGCCACTGATTGTACACACAATGTGCATGGACTGACATCTGCTCACAGGCTCTGGCTGCAGCTACACTCCTTCCTCTTCACAAGCCCCACATACAAGGCTGGGGGTGGATCCTGACTGAGAGAAGCTAGCCCTGGGAACAACAACAACAACGAGCAGCCTCACAAGCAGCCACTGCTGATGGCCATGTGATGTCTCCCAAAGGGGTGAGCTTGTGAAAGCAAAAACAACAGGAGGAACTGAAAGTGCAAACAAGGTGAGTGCAGAAGGCGCAGCTGTCTGTGGGGAGAAGGCGCTGCTGCCTGTGGGGAGAAGGCGCTGCTGCCTGTGGGGAGAAGGCGCTGCTGCCTGTGGGGAGAAGGCGCTGCTGCCTGTGGGGAGAAGGCGCTGCTGCCTGTGGGGAGAAGGCGCTGCTTGGTGGACAGGGTCACAGGCGGCGGAGTGGGGCTGCCACACACCGGAATGCCACACAGTGCCGCTCTGTTCTACCGCATCCATATGACGGTCCAACAAAGGACATGGATGGAGGGAAAGTTCCTGTCATGGTGTGTTGTGTGCGTAACTCCAGCATGGCTCTTGTTATTGTGCTTGGAGAGAGAAACAGCTGTCACATTTGGAGGCCCTTAGTATCGCTGTTAACCCCTGTGTGGCCAAAGCTGCTCATTCACGTTGACGCTACCCAACACGACAGGTTCCGGTAGAAACGGGGCAGCACTGTTTCTACCCTTCTGCAAAAGTTGGTTGATAATGTTGTCAAAAATGAATTTGTGTGCTAAAAACGGTACCATGTGCGCCGTTGTGGCTGTGGCAATCATTGGAAAGTTTCATTCGATCGTTGCATTTGGACTAAACGTACCCTGTGACGGAGGAATGGGATAGCAAGCTTTTATGTGTACGCCACTTATTCCTGACCTGGATGTTGCCTTCATTCATAAGCATATTGTGGACGTAATTGTGCGATTTGTCAACCACGTGATGCGTTTTCTAGTACAGATATACCCGTAGAAGTATGCCCTCCTAGTGCTGCACACATTAATATTGATGTGGTCTTGTGCTGCTGGAAGTGCAGCGTGCCGATTGGTCTGTTCTACCCTCCACGGGTTAATATTTCATTACACAGGGTTACGTGTCGTATTTGCTGGCTCTGGCTGTGATTAGCAGCAGGGAAAGTGCTGTGTACATTATTCAGCGTTTTCAGGGTCACCTTATGTCTTAGACTCGAGGAAGGTGATCCAGATATGGGAAATACTGTGCTAGACCTCTACATATGAAAACGGTGACTTGACAGATGTCGGTAAGAGAGTGACAGGCGTCGCAGCCAGAAATAAACACGTCATTCCGATGTACACTGATGCAGCATATCTACATACATGTGTCCCGTACACATTGATGCTGACCTGGCCCCTTACTAGACCCTCTAGAAACTGGACGTAGCACGTCTAAGAAGCAATCTAAATTTGCGCTGTCTATTTATAGCTTAGTCATAGAGTGAGGCAGGGTGATCCATGTGTGGCGGCTGTAAAATAAGAGGGTCTTGAGCTCTTTCTCAGGAGACCGATGTCACATTTATGAAATTACCGTGACATTTTTGTACCAATTATGACCCTTAATACACTTTTGCATTTTGTCCTTCAGAAGGGGCGTTGAAGGGGTGTGGCGGGGGCCCGACTTGTTAGTCACGGCTGTCAGACTTATTTATCAAAGTCTTAAGAAAGGGTGCAAGTGTGGCAGGTCAGGGCTGGTACAACGCCTGGTTTATGATGGCCTGTAGTATTTAAGACATTGGTCATGATGAGTGCTGATGCATTTCTTACAGTATATCATAGACGTAGCTCCAATTAATTCTGGTTTTTATGTAACACCGGAACTACCCTCACCTATCCCCTGTAGACTGTGAGCCCTCGCGGGCAGGGTCCTCTTTCCTCCTGTACCCTCACCCATCCCCTGTAGACTGTGAGCCCTCGCGGACAGGGTCCCCTCTCCTCCTTTACCCTCACCCATCCCCTGTAGACTGAGCCCTCGCGGGCAGGGTCCTCTTTCCTCCTGTACCCTCACCCATCCCCTGTAGACTGTGAGCCCTCGCGGGCAGGATCCCCTCTCCTCCTTTACCCTCACCCATCCCCTGTAGACTGAGCCCTCGCGGGCAGGGTCCTCTTTCCTCCTGTACCCTCACCCATCCCCTGTAGACTGTGAGCCCTCTCGGGCAGGGTCCCCTCTCCTCCTTTACCCTCACCCATCCCCTGTAGACTGAGCCCTCACAGGCAGGGTCCTCTCTCCTCCTGTACCCTCACCCATCCCCTGTAGACTGAGCCCTCGCAGGCAGGGTTCCCTCTCCTCCTTTACCCTCACCTATCCCCTGTAGACTGAGCCCTCACAGGCAGGGTCCTCTCTCCTCCTGTACCCTCACCCATCCCCTGTAGACTGAGCCCTCGCAGGCAGGGTTCCCTCTCCTCCTTTACCCTCACCCATCCCCTGTAGACTGAGCCCTCACAGGCAGGGTCCTCTCTCCTCCTGTACCCTCACCCATCCCCTGTAGACTGAGCCCTCGCAGGCAGGGTTCCCTCTCCTCCTTTACCCTCACCCATCCCCTGTAGACTGAGCCCTCACAGGCAGGGTCCTCTCTCCTCCTGTACCCTCACCCATCCCCTGTAGACTGAGCCCTCGCAGGCAGGGTTCCCTCTCCTCCTTTACCCTCACCCATCCCCTGTAGACTGAGCCCTCACAGGCAGGGTCCTCTCTCCTCCTGTACCCTCACCCATCCCCTGTAGACTGAGCCCTCGCAGGCAGGGTTCCCTCTCCTCCTTTACCCTCACCCATCCCCTGTAGACTGAGCCCTCACAGGCAGGGTCCTCTCTCCTCCTGTACCCTCACCCATCCCCTGTAGACTGAGCCCTCACAGGCAGGGTCCTCTCTCCTCCTGTACCCTCACCCATCCCCTGTAGACTGTGAGCCCTCTCTGGCAGGGTTCCCTCTCCTCCTTTACCCTCACCCATCCCCTGTAGACTGAGCCCTCACAGGCAGGGTCCTCTCTCCTCCTGTACCTGTATGTTTTGTACTGTTAATAATTGTTGGATTAGTTTTTATGTACACCCTTTTTCACTTGTAAAGCGCCATGGAATTAATGGCACTATAATAATAAATAATAATAACTGTTTCTTCTAATCTGGCCCATAGTCTTATTTTTAGCAGTGCCATATACAGACCCTTTTTGTTGAATGCGTGATGGAAAAATGTATTCCATCTCTCAGTGACGGATATTTACCCCATCAGCAAAATGTGTCCTCTCGGCTCTGATATAGATCATTATCTACATTTTTTTTCTCCTACACGTAGTTAACAAAACCCACGTCACTTTCATTCATAAAAAAAACTCGTAGGTTAATGCCATGGCTTAGAAAATGTCTTATATACTATGCGTAAAGAAGATACATGGCGTCAACCTATGAAGTCTGTGCTTGAAAAATCATTGCGTCTATGTGAAATAGTGTTCCTGTTCTCTTTCCTTTTTTTAACACTTGCTCTGTACAACATTGGGATTTGCTTTCACACTGATTTGTATAATACACTCAACCATGACATAGTAATATAAGGCTGGATTCACACACGGCTGTTTCTGATGGACTTCTAGAGTACATGTAAAAGAAGGAGCATGAATAAAATTCTTTGCTTTATATTATTTATAAGGTTTCATTAGATGTAAGAAATTGTTGAATTGACGATTTCGGCTATTTTTGCAGCCTTAACTCCTAAATATGAATTTGTTTCATATTTAATTTAATAGAACAAATACTAAAAATACAATTTGATATGTAGCTTTTGTGTTTTTGAGATCTATTTGATGTTACTTTTGTATATATAGTATATTGATGTTACTCCCCCCTATACTTGCTTCTTGCTCGTGTTGTGGTGTGATGGTCTTTTATTACTTGTCTTCTATCTGGATCAGAAATGGATACAAGTAGGAACAATACAACGCATTTTAATCCAAGTGTACACTAGATCTATTTCTATTGTTTTGTCTAGCAAGTTGCTTTGTTTCGCACCTTTCAAGCTTTGTGAATGTGAGTTTATGTTGTCGTTTGTGTGTTTATTGGTCAGATTTACATCTGATGACGAGTGCTTCTAACATAGCAGCCATGGCTTTGTGCTGTCTCATTCATAGCTCTCAGCTGAGATTTGACCAGTCTCTTAATTCCTTAAGTGAGTTCATGAAATACAAGCAGCCCTATATAAGTGATCTGATGTAAAGGGCATGATGTGTACCATACTGTGGGGCTGAAATAGGAGAATGCTGGCTAAATGAACGATGACCTTCAACCTAGTAATAGTTGCCGGGTCACCGCTGAGAAGCCTGACTAAGCTTTGTAGCTAAATTGGTCTTCCTTCTTCCTTGTCATCATGCTAAGCCTTGAGATCACAAAGAGAAAGGAAATTCTATGTGCAAACTGCTTAAACCTGTACTGTCTTTCATCTTAGATGTATTTCTGCAAAACATCTCAGTATCTTTTTTCATCCCTTTATGAATTATTTCACAGTGATCAATTTTAATAGGGAAAATATACACATCTGCATTAGTTTACAATGTTTTCTTCATTAAAGATAAAATAGAAAATATTCTGCAATCTGCTTTAAGAAGGTACTGCATTTCACATCGTCTTGAAATAATTATATCTCTGTTGTGTTAGTCTAAAATTATAAGAGTGAATACAAATGAGAAGATACAATATTAATGCTTATTTGATGTATGTTTTATTTTATTTTTGTAGATAACTCACCCTGGTGTTTGTACTGTTTGTATTTTTATTGTTTTTTTATTGGCCTCATGTAGCTTTGTTGTAAACTACTCACAGTTGGTATTATCAAGCATATAAATATTGTTGTGTACTACACACAGTCGATATTAAGCATATAGATATTGTTGTATTCTACACACAGTCGTATTATCAAGCATATAAATATTGTTGTATACTACACACAGTCGGTATTATCAAGCATACAAATATTGTTGTATTCTACACATAGTTGATATTATTAGGCATATAGATATTGTTGTATTCTACACACAGTCGTATTATCAAGCATATAGATATTGTTGTATTCTACACACAGTCGTATTATCAAGCATATAGATATTGTTGTATACTACACACAGTCGGTATTATCAAGCATACAAATATTTTTGTATTCTACACAGTCAGTATTATCAAGCATATAGATATTGTTGTATTTTACACACAGTCGTATTATCAAGCATATAAATATTGTATACTACACCCAGTCGGTATTATCAAGCATACAAATATTGTTGTATACTACGCACAGTCAGTATAATCAAGCATACAAATATTGTTGTATTCTACACACAGTTGATATTATTAAGCATATAGATATTGTTGTATTCTACACACAGTTGTATTATGAAGCATATAAATATTGTTGTATACTACACACAGTCGATATTATCAAGCATACAAATATTGTTGTATTCTACACACAGTCGATATTATTAAGCATATAGATATTGTTGTATTTTACACATAGTCGTATTATCAAGCATATAGATATTGTTGTATACTACACACAGTCGGTATTATCAAGCATACAAATATTTTTGTATTCTACACAGTCAGTATTATCAAGCATATAGATATTGTAAACTACACACAATCAGTATTATCAAGCATATAATGTTGTGTACTACACACAGTCGGTATTATTAAGCATGTAAATCTAACTGTTTAGAACTGTTGTGTGAAATATTTGACATTTTAGATATATATAATTAACTCACTTAATGGGTTTTCATGGTTCTGCTTAAGTGATCAACTAATTTGGTGTTTGTCATTTGTTATGGTGCCAATGTTTTCTATAAAGTGCCCTATACTCATTTATAGCTCTGAACGAATAGTAAAATATTTGTGTTCAAGTTATTCTTATGGAATACCTAGTACTATTCTTGTATTTGTCATGTATAACAGCCTAATAAAAGTCAATGGGGAACCCGAGCATTTTTCATGAAGATTTCCCAGAAAAATGCTTGGGTTCCACATTGACTATGCGTGATGAATACTGGAATAGTACTAGGTTTTCGGTACAAATAATCCAAACTCGAATATTTTACTAATAGCTCATCTTTACTCGTTTATTCATATACCAATAGCTCATTGAACATGCTTGTACTGCATGTAAAGGACTTATTGCATTCATTGTATGTATGCACTGTTGCTTATTATCTTTATTGTTTCCACTGATGACAGTGGAATCATCCTAAAAAATGTTTCATTTTGGTGTGGCTTAGGCTAAATTCACACTATGTCTATCTTTTCATTTTTTTGACCCCTAGTAAAAGCAATGTAGAGGACTGGCTCATGTGCTGGATTCATTTTTTTTTCTTTTCAGTATTCTATTTGATTTTTCAGGATCTGTTCTTTTACAAGATCCAAAAGCTGTGTAACTGGTTCCCAAAATGAGTTATTTTAGAAGCAGTGAAAACTGATATTAGTTGATGCATTGGAATACAATTCACTTTCATTGTGCAAAAAAAATCAGTGTTTACCTCCATTTAAAGAGCAGATAACTTAAATAGTAACTTAACTCATATTTACGGAGCCATTCAGTTTAATCTCACAGTGATGTAGATATATCGTAGGACACTGCTGTACATGTTCTTTCATCAAAAACTGATATTGATTCCAGCACAAAGAAGGGGAAACATGGCTAAAGAGACTGCAGGGGAATGTTTCCCATCTCTCTGGGATCTGTTACCATTTTTATTAGAAGAAAGACGTACATAAGAACGGATCTCCCGCTCACATTGACCATGAAGGATTATGTACACACAATATCATTTATCTCACGTTGTAAGTGTTCTGGTTCTGACGTCCTTTCGCATTTCATCCTCGATTTACGCTTCCTTTTGCCTGTTGATTGTTCACTTCTGCACCAGAGACTCTTTTACGCACCTTTTTTTGCAGATTCTGACATTTTTTTTTACCGGAATAAATAGAACACGCTCTTTTCAGTTTGGTCTGTTTATTTTGATTTGCTAAATGTGTATGCTTTGTAGTGCCTTGATTCTAATATTAATTGTAACCGAGATAATGATATACATAATAAATAATTAATATATCCCCACATTAGCAACAGGTTATGGGTTTTTGATAGACGCACGGTCTGTCTCCAATGTATGAGGATCCTTTCATTGGAGTGTACAAATGTTATTTTGCTTATTTTACAAACCTTTATTGATGCCAGAACTAGAACTTCAACCTTAACCTATGTAGGGGTAGAGATGATTTCTAAGTATCTACTGTAGACTTTAACTACCAGAACGATCCAGGAACCAATCTTTTTAGTAACCTGACAATATTTCTATAGGCATCTGCATAAAACAGCTCCTAGGTCTATAAAATGTTCATTTCTTTGTGCATTGTTCCTTCACGTAATTAGTTTGTTTTGCTGTAGGGATTATAAGTAGTGATGAGCGAATAGTAAATATTTGTGTTCGGATTATTCACAGCGAATACCTAGTATTATTCTGGTACTCGTCATGAATAATGAACCTAATTCAAGTCAGTGGGGAACCTGAGCTTTTTTTGGGGAGATCTTCATGAAAAATGCTCAGGTTCCCCATTGAGTTACATTAGGTTCGATATTGACGAATACCAGAATAGTACTTTGGGATTCGTTACGAATAATCTAAACACTAATAGTTACTATTCACCCATCACTAATCATAAGACTTTAAGATATTATCCTGGGAGTCATAAATGAACTTAAAGGTTCATGCAGATAGTAATAAGGTGGAGACGGATGGAAATTGTGAATGGTAATAAGTGAAATAGCATCTCATTCTATTTGTAAACTCACTACATGAAGAAGAATGGCACCGGTGAGTCCAAGCATGGAACAGACTAAACCAAGACTAAACCTTTCAGTCATGAGTCAGGTCATATCATGTCTTGGTTAAAAAACTGCCATTCCGTTTACACACTTAAAACAGATGCAGCTTTTTCCGCTTTGCACAGTATCACTTTCCGAAACCCATGGTAATAAAAAGAGGAAGTTCTGTGTTTTGTGATTCTGACGTGTTGAGGTTACAAAAGAAAACAATCCAGAGCAGTGTTTTGATTGTTACAGAATAGCAGTTCACGCTTAGCTCATGCTAGAAAAGACTGATTTCATTGTGCGTTGGTTGTATGGTGCCAAGTGTATCAGTGCCAGTGTAGTCTGCGTGTGTAATGTGCTATCTGTATGCAATTACTGAAAGCAAATGGAAACAATAATTGTATTATAGAATGTAAAATAAACGTGATCTCTATGGGATCATGTAATATATTACCTGTATAGTCTTTTATGATGTATAGCAATAGCGAATATTTGCAGTGACAATAAGCGTATTGTATGATAGGGTTGTGTGTTGTTCTCGAAGTGGCATATGTGGGGTTAATTTTGACCTTGAGTTGGAAAACAGGAACTGTGAGTGTGGAGGTGTTCCTGATGTCCAATTTACATACACCCATCTTTTATTTATGAGGTAGGTGTGTGTAGTGGTTTGTGTATGTGAGAACAATAGCGCTTGTCAGCAGTTTCCGCAGGCAGCTGCTGCTGACTCACATGTCTGCTTCAGCCCTGAGCTGCCCTCTCTAAATCATCCACAGTGTGAATGAAAGAATGTGCAACTGTCAGTTATCTGTTCATCTCTCTGGTACATGCCCCTTTAACGAACGACACGGAGAAATAAAAGCAATGGCTGTTTACTCCGCACACTACTACTCTGCCCAGACTTTACCTTGATTGCACTTGGCTCATTCCAGCAGTACAGAACAATTGCATCATTTTGATTGTAACAAAGAGAGTATTGTTCTCCTCTCTGTTGCATGCATCATGCTATTTTTCTGGGATTTCTTCCACAGCCCTTCCCCTCACTGAGATGTAAATAAGACTCCTACAGTACTCAGGCTCCACTTTCAGACTTTAGTTTTTATTTTCTTGAGCATGTTATTAGATGTTTGGATATTTACTCAGTATCTGGATTTTATATCACGCAACTCTAGATAATGTTTTAGGCTGAGCACGCACAGCAAGTAAAACGGAGTGAGTGGAATGTGACAAAATAATCACATTCCACCCGTACACATGTTACTCTATGAGCGATTTTTTTTTTTTTCAAAGCGCTAATCAGACCGAGAAAACAATTGCAGCATGCTGTGGTGGAATCAGATTCGTTCTCACTTGCAC
The DNA here is from genome assembly GCF_048569485.1 of Anomaloglossus baeobatrachus. Taxonomy (NCBI): domain Eukaryota; kingdom Metazoa; phylum Chordata; class Amphibia; order Anura; family Aromobatidae; genus Anomaloglossus; species Anomaloglossus baeobatrachus. The sequence continues at coordinate 359,873,168 of NC_134355.1, forward strand.
CTATACAAGGTTATGGGTGCGAAAGAAACATTGCGTTCCACCAGTGTAATGCGGGTGAAGTGCGAGAATCGCATCAGCTGACAATAAAGGAGATAGAGAAATTAATCCCTCCCTCTTCTCCCCAGTGCCCGCCCTGTCCTCCGTGGCTGTGCTGCAATCGCAGGATCGTATCACAGTGGCTTGACAATCGCATGGCACTCGGCTTACACTCCAGCAGAGCGGGAGCCGAATGTCATGCGATTCCCTCGCATTAATTACCGTGTGGCCCCAGCCTTAGGCTGAGATGTCCCGTCTTTGAAATCCAATGATAGTCATTAGTAGAGTTGGGCGAATAGTAACTATTTGTGTTTGGATAATGCTTACCGAATACCGAGTACTATTCCAGTATTCGTCATGGCAAGATAAATGCTCAGGTTCTCCATTGACTTGCATTAGGTTCGTTATTTGTGACAAATACCGGAATAGTACGCATAGTTACTATTCACCCATCACTAGTCATTAGTACTTACGTAATTACACTAACTGGGCCAATTATTAAAACGATTCCTACTTTTTGGTGAAATCACATTAAAGAATAATTGGTACCATTTTTAATGGTATTCTTTTACGTTTCTTGTGAATTCCCTAAGCAAATAATTGTTTCATTGTAGCAGACTCTGGAGACACATGCCTAGGAGGTAGGAAAGAGACTGTCCTTAGCTGTTAAAGTTCATGGTGTTTTTCAGGAAATCAGGGTGAATGACCTGGAAAGAATCTGTACAGTCATGCAGAAGTGGATCATCCAACAGCAACTGCTTATTACAGTGTTTGTATACAGAAACTAAAGGGGAGTGCCTAATGCTGAGGAGTGAAGACACCTCCGGTAGCATCTCCAGCTGACCTTAAACTGCTCCATTTCTTCTTTCCTGTCTTTACACATCAGTTAGTATATTCTGAATGATAAAATGCTATTTGTGTTTGTAACTAACTAAAGAACATTTTCCGTTCGTTTAGCTAAAGTATTTTTTTAATGTGTTTTTTTTGTCCACATAACATACTGAAGTGTCCTTGTACAAAGGGAGTTGAAAGCTAGAAAAAATAGTACTATTTTGTTTTCATTGAGTAATATAAAAGAAGGATCAGTATTAAAGGGGTTGTCCACTATTGGAAGAATTCTTTTGAAAGAATTGTGATATTTACAGCTGATGCAGTTTATCGGCTGCAGTGTTCACGTGACATTTTGTTATGAGAGCACAGAGTAATACAGGGCTCAGAGCTGAGGAGTGGCACCGGTTGGTATGCATTTTTATTTTATGCAGCACATTGGGAACATTTATAATGGCTTGTCCATTAATGGAAGCTTCTTTAAGTATAGGTATTTGGATGCTGAATAATTAGATTTTCACTGCCAACAAAAAGAGAAAACAAATCAATATGTTCCCAATAGAATGACACTCATGACAGTGTGGACCCACAGTGCCACAGACAAGTTTACATTGGAGAGGCTTGATTAAGTTCCTACCGAGTTTTTACCAGAGCGTCTGATGGTGAAGACGGATTTGGCTGCTGGTAGACACCAGGTACCACTCCAGGGTAGTCCCTACTACTGCAGTATCTGACCTCAGAATTCAGGGACGCAGGTACACGACTAAGGGATACAGGCAGGACAGACATTGGTTCACAAGATGGAATCAGGATCAGAGGACTAGTACCGGGTCACAGGAAGGGTATTGGATAATAGGATAGGTTCCGGATCACATGACAGGTTCAGAGTCACAAGACAGGTTTGGGTTGAGGGTAACAGGTGTCCGGGTACTGTTACACACAAGACATGCTCCAGTGAGCAGGATAGCTATTGGGTGCACCAAAATGAGACAGGCTCTGGGTCACAGTACACAGGATAGGCTTAGGTATGCAGGACAGGTTCAGGATCACAGAACAGGTTCAGGATCACAGGTGTATGGGTGCTGCTACACAGGACGGCCTCCGGGTCACAGGACAGGTACTGATATACAGGATAGGTTCTGGAACAGGGACCTAACGATGCAACTAACATGCATAGAAACTAGCTAGGAACTAATGTTGCTTAGGCACCTCCGTACAGGGAAGGGTGCATTAAATAGCCAGTGCCTCCCAGCCATAGGCAGGGGACACTTCCAGAGTGCATGTGCTGCCCCTTTAAGAAGCGGGTAGTGTGCCTGCACATGCCCTAATCACGTTGCCAGGAGACCTGCACAACATGCATGACATAAGCAGGCCCTGGAATATGGCAGTCACGGCGGAAGCCGGTACAGAAAGAGCACGTGGCCGGCTGTGGTGTTGAGTGTGTTGGTGTCTCTGCCAGGTGGAACATATGAGGCAGTGCAGGGATGCTCATGTTACAGAGGTCCAATAAGTCTAAATATATAGCTCTGTGAGTTGAAAGTTTGTTCTCTATAGAAGTCAGTCAATACTAAAATACTGTATATATACTGTATTTCAGATTGTGTTGGCTTTTGCGAAAAAACAAATATGTAATACATAACTATTTTATTGTTGCTATAAACAGGGCCGGCTCCAGGTTTTTGTGGGCCCCGGGCGGAAGAGTCCCAGTGGGCCCCATCCACACGCAGACACACATACGTACACATACATATACATATTTAACGACAAACTCACAAAAATACATATAGAACTGACATATCTATACAGTCATATACACTGACATACATAGATACACATCATACATGCATACAGACAAACACACACAGCTCTGCTGGATACATACATACAGACACAGCGCTGCTACATACATACACACATAGCTCTGCCACATACATACACACATAGCTCTGCTACATACACACATAGCTCTGCTACATACACACATAGCTCTGCCACATACACACATAGCTCTGCCACATACACACATAGCTCTGCCACATACACATAGCTCTGCCACATACACACATAGCTCTGCCACATACACACATAGCTCTGCCACATACACACATAGCTCTGCCACATACACACATAGCTCTGCCACATACACACATAGCTCTGCCACATACACACATAGCTCTGCCACATACACATAGCTCTGCCACATACACACATAGCTCTGCCACATACACACATAGCTCTGCCACATACACACATAGCTCTGCTATATACATACACACATAGCTCTGCTATATACATACACACATAGCTCTGCTATATACATACACACCTAGCTCTGCTATATACATACACACATAGCTCTGCTATATACACACATAGCTCTGCTATATACACACATAGCTCTGCTATATATATACACACATAGCTCTGCTATATACATACACACATAGCTCTGCTATATACATACACACATAGCTCTGCTATATACACACATAGCTCTGCTACATACACACATAGCTCTGCTATATACATACACACATAGCTCTGCTATATACACACATAGCTCTGCTATATACACATATAGCTCTGCTATATATATACACACATAGCTCTGCTATATACATACACACATAGCTCTGCTATATACACACATAGCTCTGCTACATACACACATAGCTCTGCTATATACATACACACATAGCTCTGCTATATACACACATAGCTCTGCTATATACACACATAGCTCTGCTATATACACACATAGCTCTGCTATATACATACACACATAGCTCTGCTATATACATACACACATAGCTCTGCTATATACATACACACATAGCTCTGCTATATACATACACACATAGCTCTGCTATATACACACATAGCTCTGCTATATACACACATAGCTCTGCTATATACATACACACATAGCTCTGCTACATACACACATAGCTCTGCTATATACACACATAGCTCTGCTATATACACACATAGCTCTGCTATATACATACACACATAGCTCTGCTATATACATACACACATAGCTCTGCTATATACATACACACCTAGCTCTGCTATATACATACACACATAGCTCTGCTATGTACATACACACCTAGCTCTGCTATATACATACACACATAGCTCTGCTATATACATACACACCTAGCTCTGCTATATACATACACACCTAGCTCTGCTATATACATACACACCTAGCTCTGCTATATACATACACACATAGCTCTGCTATATACATACACACATAGCTCTGCTATATACATACACACCTAGCTCTGCTATATACATACACACATAGCTCTGCTATATACATACACACCTAGCTCTGCTATATACATACACACATAGCTCTGCTATATACATACACACCTAGCTCTGCTATATACATACACACCTAGCTCTGCTATATACATACACACATAGCTCTGCTATATACATACACACATAGCTCTGCTATATACATACACACATAGCTCTGCTATATACATACACACCTAGCTCTGCTATATACATACACACCTAGCTCTGCTATATACATACACACATAGCTCTGCTATATACATACACACCTAGCTCTGCTATATACATACACACCTAGCTCTGCTATATACATACACACCTAGCTCTGCTATATACATACACACATAGCTCTGCTATATACATACACACCTAGCTCTGCTATATACATACACACATAGCTCTGCTATATACATACACACATAGCTCTGCTACATACATACACACATAGCTCTGCTATATACACACATAGCTCTGCTATATACACACATAGCTCTGCTATATACACACATAGCTCTGCTATATACACACATAGCTCTGCTATATACATACACACATAGCTCTGCTATATACATACACACATAGCTCTGCTATATACATACACACCTAGCTCTGCTATGTACATACACACCTAGCTCTGCTATATACATACACACATAGCTCTGCTATATACATACACACCTAGCTCTGCTATATACATACACACCTAGCTCTGCTATATACATACACACCTAGCTCTGCTATATACATACACACATAGCTCTGCTATATACATACACACATAGCTCTGCTATATACATACACACATAGCTCTGCTATATACATACACACATAGCTCTGCTATGTACATACACACCTAGCTCTGCTATATACATACACACATAGCTCTGCTATATACATACACACCTAGCTCTGCTATATACATACACACCTAGCTCTGCTATATACATACACACCTAGCTCTGCTATATACATACACACATAGCTCTGCTATATACATACACACATAGCTCTGCTATATACATACACACCTAGCTCTGCTATATACATACACACATAGCTCTGCTATATACATACACACCTAGCTCTGCTATATACATACACACATAGCTCTGCTATATACATACACACCTAGCTCTGCTATATACATACACACCTAGCTCTGCTATATACATACACACATAGCTCTGCTATATACATACACACCTAGCTCTGCTATATACATACACACCTAGCTCTGCTATATACATACACACATAGCTCTGCTATATACATACACACATAGCTCTGCTATATACATACACACATAGCTCTGCTATATACACACACACATAGCTCTGCTATATACATACACACATAGCTCTGCTATATACATACACACATAGCTCTGCTATATACATACACACCTAGCTCTGCTATATACATACACACCTAGCTCTGCTATATACATACACACATAGCTCTGCTATATACATACACACCTAGCTCTGCTATATACATACACACATAGCTCTGCTATATACATACACACATAGCTCTGCTATATACATACACACCTAGCTCTGCTATATACATACACACCTAGCTCTGCTATATACATACACACCTAGCTCTGCTATATACATACACACATAGCTCTGCTATATACATACACACATAGCTCTGCTATATACATACACACATAGCTCTGCTATATACATACACACCTAGCTCTGCTATATACATACACACCTAGCTCTGCTATATACATACACACCTAGCTCTGCTATATACATACACACCTAGCTCTGCTATATACATACACACCTAGCTCTGCTATATACATACACACATAGCTCTGCTATATACATACACACATAGCTCTGCTATATACATACACACATAGCTCTGCTATATACACACATAGCTCTGCTATATACATACACACCTAGCTCTGCTATATACATACACACCTAGCTCTGCTATATACATACACACCTAGCTCTGCTATATACATACACACCTAGCTCTGCTATATACATACACACATAGCTCTGCTATATACATACACACATAGCTCTGCTATATACATACACACCTAGCTCTGCTATATACATACACACCTAGCTCTGCTATATACATACACACATAGCTCTGCTATATACATACACACATAGCTCTGCTATATACATACACACCTAGCTCTGCTATATACATACACACCTAGCTCTGCTATATACATACACACCTAGCTCTGCTATATACATACACACCTAGCTCTGCTATATACATACACACATAGCTCTGCTATATACATACACACCTAGCTCTGCTATATACATACACACCTAGCTCTGCTATATACATACACACCTAGCTCTGCTATATACATACACACCTAGCTCTGCTATATACATACACACCTAGCTCTGCTATATACATACACACCTAGCTCTGCTACATACAGACAGAGACAGACACGCGCGGCTCCGGGGGGGGGCATAAATCGGGGTTGGGGAGGGCACATACCGCTCAGGTCACGGTGGAGAGGGGGCCCACACAGCGCCGGAGGGACACGCTGTGCTGGGGGTCGCTGGCTGGCACTGCAACTCTCATCTGTGGGACTGAGCAGGATGCCGGTCTGTAGCTCCGCCCACAGATGAAGTTCAAACCAGGAAGTCTGCGCGCCTTAAAGAGACGGCGCCGCAGATTCCTGCCGAGGACTGCGGTCTCCGGAACTCGGCCCGGGGACCGCAGAACTAAGGAGAGTGGGCCCCGGCCAAGGGGCACCAGAGCTGACGAGGCCGAGTGGGCCCCCCCGGCTCTCCAGGGCCCCGGCATTTGCCCGGGTATGCCGGGTGCTGACGCCGGCCCTGGCTATAAAAAGGCAATGCAATACAATATTATAGATTCTAAATATGTATTGTCCCCATAGAAGGCAATAAAAGTTAGGAAGTACAGATTTGGATGCTTATTGTGCACACAGAATTCATGAGTTTTATTCCAGATCCATATTTTAGACTCCATTGAGTAGAGCATTGATCTATATCACATGCTTTGCCTGTTGTTCATTCACTGCAGACTGAATCCAAAGCTTGGATTTGCTGAATCATCAACTAATCGAATTTTCTGTGTTTCTCTTGTGTATAGCATCGACTAAAAGCAGCATCACCAGCAGAAAGTCTTGCGTATGAAATAATCCTTTTTTCTTCCTCTCATCAAAAATATGTTGTTTGCACCTAAATAATTAGACAATTAGAGTTCCAGATAAGGTACATATTCTTTTAAATGTGACTTCCGCTGCTGAACTTTGCTCTAAATTAAAAAACGTCATCAGCTATTATTACCATAATCAAAGTCAGATAAACATTACATTATTCTCTAAAATTAGATTGTGCTTTCTTGTCCCAGATTCATGCTACTTTTGCCCACCTCCTTAATTTGTTTCAATATAAAAACAACTGTAAATATACCACACAAATAGACTCATTGACATATTTACATTTTTTAAAACCCGCTGAAGGCTTCAAAAAGAAAAATTGGTACAAAGTTAAAGAAGCACAGCCAACTTTTCTTTTTTTTTTTAACCTATATAGTACATGCAGAAAATAATTAATGGTTGATATAGGATCTATTGTATGCCTTGTGCAAACATATTTGATGTATCATGTATTGTTCATCTACTATATTGCTTCCCTGTGTTTGGTTTGATTACTTGAACATGGGGGTTGGCAATTAATTTTCCCAAGGGGCCACATGAGAGATTGTGACTGACTGTTACGGAGGGCCAAACCATTAATTCTGTTCAATATTGACATTAACTTATTATTTTATATTAATTCCATTGCTTATTTTTGAGCAGATCAAAACCATATAATTTACTGATTTTTATAGTTTATTAAAAGTCATACTTCTCCTTTTATTGAGCCATGGTACTGTAATCAACAACTCCCCCCTCCCCACCCCCAAAAAAAGTATGATGTCCCAACAGCCCCCCACACAGTATGATGGTCGCACAGTTCCCCACACAGTAAACTGGATCCCACAGCCAAATAATATAAATAAAATACTGGAGCTCATCACAGCCAGAAGTAGCCGTAAAAGCAGATATTATTTATCCTTCAGACTTTTGTAGGGGCTGTAAAAATTGGCCCTGTATCCCAGCCAATAGATATGAACCACTAGGATATAGAGATAGTAATACCGCACACATGAGGTGCTCACATACATCTCCTCTGGATCCCACAGACACCTATACAACGTATGATGCTCATACAGTACCCCTATACAGTATAATAGCTCCACAGCCCGGCAAACAATATGAGCCCTCACAAACCTCCATACACAGTATGATGCCCCTACAGTACTTCTACTGCACAGTATGATGGCATCATAGCCACGCACTCAGCATGAGACCTTACAACCCTCGATTCACAGTATGATGACCCCCAGAGTCTCGCACACAGTAGAACCCTCTATAGACTCCAAAACGTATGACACCAGATAGCATGATTGCACCCACAAAGTACGATTGCCCACATGGTCCCTCATACAGTATGAGACACCCATCGCAGTACAATCCCTCATACATGTGATGTCTCCCACAGCTCTTTAAACAAGTATGATGGCCCCATAGCCCCTCCAAAAGTATGATCCCACAAACATAACAATGACACATACACAATATAATTCCCCACAGCTCTCTTTATACAGAATAATCACCCTTACAGCATGATTTTCTATAGCTCCCAGCACATGATTCTAGCTGCCACAGCTCCCAAACAGTATGCTGTCCCACACAGCCCACTATACATAGTATGATAGTCCTTCTGGTCCTTCAAGCAGTATGATACCAAACAGTCCTCAAACCCTGAATGAGGACCCCCCACAGTGTTATCTCCAATAGTCCCCAAAGAATTATGATACGCACAGTTCCACAAACACAGACTGATGACCCCTATAGTCCCCAAACACAGACAATTGATCCCCACAGTGTGATCCATTATAGCTCCCAACACAGTATGATAAGTCCCTGAGATTATGATGGCCCCTCCTTTCCCATGATGAAGAAAAACCTGTTCACAACATCCACCCAATTGAAGAACACTCTCCGGGAAGTAGGTGTTTCAGTATCTAAAGGCCCCTTTACACACTGAGACTTTCTAGCGATCCCACCAGCGATCCCAACCTGGCCGGGATTGCTACAAAGTCTCTGGTCAGTCACTGGTGAGCTGTCAAACAGGCATACCTGGCCAGCGACACAGCAGCGTTTAGAGACTTTCTAGCGATCCCTGACCTGCAGAACAACCTAGCTAGTCATTGGGGACGTGTCAAAGCAGCTATTTGAATGGGAAGTCGCTAACAAAGTCGTTGTAACGGTGTCAAACACATCGATACATGCTGCACAGAGGAAAACAAAGGACCAAAAAATGGTCCTGAAAGATTTGTAGCGATCAGCAACCTCACAGCGGGGGCCAGGTCGCTGATGCGTTTCACACACTGCAATGTCACTGGGGAGGTCGCTATTACGGCACAAAACCGGTGACGTTACAGCGATATCATTAGCGATGTTGCAGTGTGTAAAGGGGCCTTAAGTCTACCATAAAGAGAAGACTTCATGAGAGAAAATACAGAAGGTTCATCACAAGGTGCAAACCATTACTCAGCCTTAAATAATAGAAGGCAAGATTAGATTTTGCTCCAAAAAAATCTAAAATGTTGCTCCTTCCCTCATCAGATTTGCACTGTACTACAAAAATAGTTACATGAAGAGTATTGACACACTCTGGAAAAATTACACAGGAAACTGTGTGGTCCATTTTTTTCTTATTAGCCCCATAAAAAATTGAAAACTTGGGGCAAAAAAACCCATACTTTTAGTGAAAAAAAACCCTCTTTCTTCACTACCCAATGGTATAAAATTATGTGTGACACCTGTGGTATCAATATGCCCACTTCACCACTAGATTCATTCATTGAGGATTGTACATTGTAAAATGGGGGGGTGTCTACTTTTCTGGTATGCCAGGGGCTCTGCCAATGTGACATGGCTTCCCAAACCATTCTAACTAAATCTTGACTCCAATATGGCACTCCTTCCATTCAAACCTTTGTACTGTGTCTCAAAAGTAGTTTTTAACCCCATATTGGCGTACTCAGGAGAAAGTGTGTAACAAATTGTATGGTTCATTTTGAAAATTGAAACTTTGAAGCCAAAGCAACATTTTAGTGGAAAAAAATGGTAATTTTTTTATTTTCACAGCCAATTTTATAAAATTACATGAATCACGTGAGGGTTAAAATTGCTCAGTACATCCCAAAAAAAAGTTTTTGAGAGGTATAGTTTCCTGAATGGGTTCACTTATGGGGAATTTCTGATGTTTTGGCATATCTGGGGATCTTCAAATGTGACATGGTGTCTGCAATCTATTCCAGCCAAAATGGCACTCCAAAATTTAAATTGCGCTCTTTCCCTTCTGAGCCCTGCCATGCACCCAAACAATAGTTGTCCGTTACACATGGGGTATCGGTGAAAAATTGCACAACAAATTGCCGGTTCATTTTTTCCTGTTAGCCTTGTGAAAATCAAAAATTTGAGGATAAGGCAACATTTTTTTATATGTATTTTCATATTTTCACGGCTCAACATTATAAAATTATGTTAAGCACCTGTAGGATTAAGGTTCCCACCATAAATCTAGATACAATCCTTGAGGGGTCTACTTTTCAAAATGGCTTCACTTGTGGGTGGTTTCCACTGTTTAGGCACATCAGGGGCTATGCAAATGCATCACATGGTCTCCACTAACGATTCCAGTGAATTTTTCGTTCCAAAAGTCAAATGGTGCTCCTTCTTTTCCAAGCCCTGCTGTACACCCAAACCGTAGTTTCAAATCATATATGGGGTATCTGTGTACTCAGGAGGTTTTGCACAAAAAACTGTATGGTGCACTTTCTCCTTTTACCCCTGTGAAAATTTTAAAATTTGAGGCTAAAACAACATTTTTGTGGGAAATCATACAGATCTTCTCCAGATCTTTCAGGCTTTGGGACTCTCACTGGACAACATTGAGTTTTGGCTCCATCCAAATATTTTATAATGGGTTCAGGTCGGAAGACTGGCTACGCCACTCCAGGACCTTGAAATGCTTCTTACGGAGCCTCTCCTTAATTGCTCTGGCTGTGTGTTTTGGGTCATTGTTGTGCTGGAAGACCCAGCCACCACCCATCTTCAATGCTTTTACAGAAGACAGGAGGTTGTTTGCTAAAATCTTGTGATTCATGACCCCATCCATTCTCCCTTCATTATAGCGCAGTAATCCTGTCCCCTTTGCAGAAAATCACCCCAAAGTATGATGTTTTCTTCCCCATGCTTCACGGTTGGGACAGTGTTCTTGAGGTTGTACTCATCCTTCTTCTTCCTTCAAACATGGCGAGTGGAGTTGATACCAAAAAGTTCTATTTTGGTTTTATCTGACTACAAAGGTCATTTGTTAGAGTGCAATGCAATTTTTTTTTCTCTCTTGGTACTCGTCCGATTTATATGCTTATGGGAACTAAGCCTTAAGGAAATATGTAATGGACATTCCAAATGTATTGCTATGTACAGTGACCAATGCCAGCTTTAAATTTTCCTATTGTAAAACTAGATTTGTGGCCTCTCACGGTCTAATGATTTTATAATAGGTATGGAAAATATAGACATAGGCCTAAGTGATATGGGTAGACTCTGTCGTACTAAACTGTTACAGTATATTAGCAAACTATATAAGTTTTCATTCCATAATAAATAAAATTTTCATTGCTGATATTTACTAGTTTGCTAAGTGCACCAGCATTCTGCCATTGGTCTTGCAGACTAATTTGCATGCTACCTTATGGTATAATAGCAGGTTCTGCCAAGCAGAAAATATAGCCCAATAGTCCAATATAACAGTGGAAAATAGCAAGGACTAAAACATAGCTTTTAATAAATACTTTAAAAAGGTACCAAAGTGCTTGTGCATAAATTGTGCAAATAACAAAAAGTGATGCCAAATGGCAATAAATCAGACAAATCTCACCCAGATCTTCTCCATGGGCAAGATTAAACACTGGTTCAGGGTTGGTCACTGGCTGGAAGAACCAGGGCAATGCGTCGGGTGATGGAATAATAAACCCTGTCGTGCCCCGTGACTGGACTTCCGCCCTGACAAGGGCAGCCCCAAATAAGTTGTCTGCCCCACAACCACAAAAAATATATATAAATGTCCTCCATCACCCGACGCATTGCCCTGGTTCTTCCAGCCAGTGACCAACCCTGGACCGGTGTTTAATCTTGCCCATGGAGAAGATCTGGGTGAGATTTGTCTGATTTATTGCCATTTGGCATCACTTTTTGTTATTTGCACAATTTATGCACAAGCACTTTGGTACCTTTTTAATGTATTTATTAAAAGCTATGTTTTAGTCCTTGCTATTTCCCATGCTACCTTATGGCTTCACTAGGCAGCACGGTGGCTCAATGGTTAGCACTGTTGCTTTGCTGTACAGGGATCCTGGGTTTAAATATCATTACGCCAATCATCTACAACAAGTTTGTATGTTCGCCTTGTGTTTACGTGGATTTCCTCGCTCCAAAGACATATGATTGTGAGCTCCAAAGGAGACAGTGAATAATGTCTGTAAAGCATTGTGAAATACTATAGTGCTATATAAGCAAACATAAAAAAATAATTGTTTCTTCAGAACTTGCACATCTCTGTACTACAAAACATATTCCAATTTATACAGATATACCACTAGTTTTAGTAGTGAAATAATCCTGACAAGTTGAATTTAAATTAAAAAAAAAAATGAGGCTGCTTGTCCTGCATAATTTACAGGGCGAAGATTCTACATACAAATTTATTATTGATGTCAGTGAGAGCACATTTTCATTTTCATGATATTCTTTGGTTGTCCCGTTTAAATTGTTTTATTCAATGTACAGTTGATCTGTTTATCAGGTATCAATCTGGAGATTAAGAGGTTCATTGCAAAAGTTTGATACTATTTCTGACCATGTTTCAGTTACACATCCTGCTAAAATTTACAAGACTACGTTTCAGCTTTTTGAGACGGACAGGCAAATCTGGAGTTTGAATATATTTCAAATTTGTTGAATCTAGGTATGCCATTGACTTTTACAAAAGCCGCTACCTGCAAATTGGTACCAAAGCATTAAAGAGGTGGTCCACTATACAGCATAGTGGCCACATATTGATGTAAAGCTCATGAAGAAGGCTTTTCTCAAATACCATGTATAGTCAATTGTGCCTGTAAGCGGAGCTATTGCGGTTCGCTCATCCCCATCACGTGACTCCCGGGCTACATGAGATCTGATGATGTTACGTCAACTTCCAGCTGACCCGACATCACTGAGGTGGGCCCCATTCTCCCTAAGTGACTGGGCTGTGGGTGGAGTTTCACCGCTTGTCACAGCCCAGCATCGCTTCTGCTTGCAGCGTTTTGCAGTGAAGGAGAGCGCACGCGAGATGCTGGGCTATGATGAGCAGTGAATCTTCGCCCACAGCCCAGTCACTCAGGGAAAATGGGGCCCACCTTGATGAAAAGTTGACATAACATCACTGGATCAATGAGATCACAGAGCTCAGGGGTCACATTATGGTAATTAGCGGACCGCAATAGCGCCGATCAGAGGCACAACTGACTACACAAGGTATTTGAGAAAAGCCTTCTTTATCACTTTTACATCAATGTGTTGCCACTATGTTGTAACCACCCCTTTAATTGTCCACAATATGATTGTCAGTGGATAGCTATGAAATGCTACTTTTCATTTACAGTCAAATTTTGTCTAATTGTCTACAGCAGTTTCTGTCATGGTCCTTCCTATTACCCGGAAAAAAAACATGGAATGTTGTGGTTAACAGTGCCCTAAATGAGCAGGAGCCTGAAAGGATGAACTTCACATCATGATGAGGTCTATTTTAATTTTTAATTTTTGGCACCAAGATGTTAGCATCAGTTTCTTTCTGTCTTGTTCATTTGTTTAGTCATGAAGTGAGGACCTTTATGGATCAGACTCGGTTGTGAGATCTTGGATTTTTTTTAATTCAATGCAACAACAACTTTGTTTTTGTTAAATTACTGACCAATTTTTGAACTTTAGCAGGGTGCATTATTCTTCTAAAAGAGGCTTTTGATAATCTGGAATGTCATTTCCATGAAGGGGGTGAGCTTGGTTTGCAACAATGTTTAGATAGGATGTATGCATTAGTGTAACTGTCTTGATAACACCAGAACTCAAGGTAACGAGCAGAATATTACACTGCTTTATCTTCCTCCCATGTGCATACTAGTACTATCTCCTCCCTGAGGAAGATGTGCACCTGGCCATCCACGATATAAAAGAAATTGTAATTCATCAAATAAACCTTTTTTCAATGCTCCATTATCCTCTATGATTTTCACATGTGAATTGTAGGTAAATGAAGCAGTTGAGAAGAGTCAGTATAGCCACTCTGCAGAGGAACCTTTCTATCATAACCAGTGCTAAAGGGTTATTCCCATCTCCTATCCCAATATGTAGTAAGTGTAATAATAATAGTATTAGCTATTACCTCCAAATATTAATGTAGTACCGTTCTCCTGATATAGCCATGTCTCCTACCTCATGTGCAGAACATTGCAGCTTAGATATCCATGATTACATCTACTTATATAGTGACAGTTAGTTAGTTGCTTGTGGTCGGAACCATGGATACCTAAGCTTATATTGCCCTGCACATGAGGTAAGAGACATGGCTATATCAGGAGAACTATGCTACATTTCTAATTGGAAGTATTTGCTAATATTATTATTATCTATTACATATTGGGATAGGATCTTGCAGATGGGAATACCCGTTTAACTTTTTACAGCAATTTGTGTTACATTAGTTATTCTGTGCACTTTTTGTACATAATACCATTAAAAATCAGCAACACACTACAACCATTACAATTTAGCCTTTGTCAAAGTCACACAAATTCTTAACATTACCTATTTTTCCTGCATCTAAAAGATCATCTTTATCGCTTTGTGTCAAAGCACTGGCTTTTCAAATGGACGTGACAACTTCCATAAGGATGTGAAAAGTCTGGAAATCTTGACACTTGGACTGTAATCACGGGTCTCTCACTGTGCAAGAGAGGTAGTAGAATATATTAGAAGGGAAAGACTGCTCTCAGTATTTGCAGCAGCTCAATTAACTCTTCACATGCCATGGTCAAAAGCAATTTTTGCACTGAAGAAGTTTGACAGAGGGAGATTGCTCCCTCTGTTACTCCATCAGCACCCTGTACCCTGCAAGACACAGATCTAATAGGCAGCCTGTCTATAAATAACACTGAGAGGCTAGATAATGTACTGCATTAATCAATGTGATCAAAGGATTGTGTGCCCCTTAGACTAATATATATTGTTAAGAAAAAATATTTTTACAAAGTTTTTTTTAAAAGTAACAAAAAAAGTAAAAAAAAAATCAAATTATTCAGATGAAAAAGTTGTTTAAGCTAATACAAAACAAATATTCCTGAGCCCCTCTATCCCCCAAAAAACATTTATCTGGTCTCACCGAGTCTACAACGACCAGTACAATAAAATTATGTAATTATAACAAATGTATTACTTTTTTTTCCGGGTATTGTATAAAAGTAAAAAAAACCCCATAAAACTAAATACATTTGGCATCACTATGATCATAATAACCCACAGAATGATGTTAACACTTTTACGCAGGAAATGAAAAGAATAAAATTTAAAATGTCAAAAGACAAAAACAGAATTGTTGATTTTTTTCTATTACTTCCCATAAAGAGTTAATAAAATTAGGTATTAGAATGCATGTACTCCAAAATGGTGCCACGGACAAATAAAATTTATCCCAGAAAAATATGATTAGTTACATCGCCAAAAAAAATTAAAAAGTTATGACTCCTGGGATTTGCCATTAAAAAAAAATAAAAAATAATGTGGGGGCAATAAGGCCAAATTAGAAGTAGACCTTAAAGAGGACCTTTCACCAAATTTGTCATGTTGAACTAGACACACTATATAATAGTGACTACAAAAATTATTTTTTTTTACATTACGTCTCTCTGTAGTGAAAATGTTAACAATCAGAATTTGACACTTATAAGTTAATTTTCGATAAGTCCAAATGGGCTTGCATAGTTTTCATTGGTGGCATGTACTTCTCCCCCTGATATATGCTGACCAATCATAAGCAGGGAGCAACACTCAGGGGAAAGAAGAATATTCCCCTACAATAGCTTAGAGCAGGTTCCTCAGAGTGTGAGATATAGTAATATAGCTCTGATCTCCTGGTATAAACTCTCGTATCATTACAAAGAGCTGGGAGTAGAGCACACATGACTAACATATTTCAATAATATCCCTGTGAGGAAAGGGAAAGCACAGTGGAGTTATCTGCATCATATTACAAACATATCAGATCTCCTTCTCTCATAGCACTGTCACCTCTGCTGTACTCCCCCCTTCCCTGACACTGCCTGCTCGGAAATGTGTCAGTAATCACACTTATGTCTGCTGTTCTTAAGGCACCTTGTACTTGCTCTCCAGTAAGATCAGAGCAGGCTGTCACTACATATCACTCAGGAATAGCCCGGAAAAGGCAGTCTAATTCTCTGTGATACATGTAATGATAGACAGCTCCGATCTCACTACGGAGCAGCTGCAAGTTTCCTTGAGCACATCAGGGGAGGAGAGGAAGAGACCTGATAGAAGGGTTTATAATGTGACACAGCTAAATTCTGCTGTGCTTCCAACTCTCACAGGGACCTTATCAGAAAGGTATAAGTCATCTGTGCTCTACTCCTTGTACTTTCTAATCATGCAGGATGTGAGACCAGGATATCAGAGTTGTATCATTACATCTCACACACTTAAGAAACCTGCTATTGTGGGGGTGTATTCTTTTTTTCAAGTGTTTCTACTGCCTGCTTATGATTGGGTAACATCATTCAAGGGGAAGAAGAACACCAAAGTGAAAACGTTCTGATAACTTTTATTATGTCCAATTAAATTTTAACTCATTAGGTGCCAAAAACATTGATTGCTAATATCTACACAGAGGAAAGGTGAAATTAAAAAGAAAAAATGTATTCTGCTTTGCAGCCACTATTCCATAGTGTATCCACAGGGAATGACAACATGAAAACGTTGGTGAAAGGTCCTCCTTAGGCTATGTGCGCACATTGCGTACTGGCCCTGCAGAAATTTCTAGAGCGATTTGAATTGTCTCTCCAGTAAAGGAGACAAACTCTAGCACAGCGCCACCTATTGGAAGTAGCGATCCTAAAAGTCACAAGTGGATTTTCGACAATCCTTTGCAATATGACTCAGGATATATAACGATTTGAACAGCACACGTGCGCTTCAGATCGCTGCAGAAACAAAAGCCGATTTCATGTGCTCTGCATGTAGCCCCTCCCAGCCCCTGCCATAGACAGAGCAGGGACTTCATGCAGAGTGCACAAAAGAAGTGACATGTCACTTCTTAGAACGCGCGTTTCGGGCAGCAGCCGAAGCGCTGCGCTCTAATACGCCACGTGTGCACGTCTCCTGCACAATCTCCATAGATTGTGCAGGGGACGCAGGATGCATACAGTTACGCTGCGGTGCAGATCGCAGCGTAACTGCATGCAATTACGCAACATGCGCACATAGCCTTATTGTTCACTTGCTTCCTAAGGTGTCCTTCCCCTTAACAGGTCCACAAAACTACATATTCTGTTACTTATTCTACCTGTCAATGGTTTTAATGTTATGGTCAGTGTATTTTTTGCTTACACTCTTTAAATTTGCAAACTTAAAGCCCCAGTAACACAAGATTTTTATATTTTACTGCTCATGTGATTTCAGCTAGGGGTACATGGTGAATTTTGCCACAATACAGGTTGCGTAGCTACTACATCTCATCATAATACAAGAAAATGAGGTTGCATTTCTTCCTGGTGAGTAGGGCTCACAGTGCAATTTGTGCGGTGATCTTGCAGGTACACATAGTGATCGTTAACTACGGAACCATGTATGGTTGTCAAAATCACCATGTAACCCCAGCTTTAAAGATTCAAAATAGGCTATGTGCGCACACTACAAAATTGTTTCTCCAGTGAAAAGCGCACCTACCTGCGGAAAAAATGCACCTACCTGCGGAAAAAACGTACCATAAACACATGCGGTTTTACCGCATTTTGATGTATTTTTGGTGCAGATTTGCTGCGTTTTTGTCTGTGGTATCGTCCCTGTGGTTTTTTTTTAAGGGAAAAACGCAGAAAATTGCAGAAAATAAGTGACATGCTACTTCTTTTTGCTGCAGAAATTCTGCAGCAAAACCTGTAAGGAAAAAAAACCGCAGTGAGAGCACAGCATTTTGGATTTCTCATAGACCTTGCTGGGGAAGGACTGCATGAAGCTTATGAACAAAAAACGCACCAATTCTGCAGCAAAAACCGCGGCAAATCCGCAGCCAAAAACAGTGTGCGCACAGGGCCTAAACCTTGGATTCCAGTGGTAGATGCTGGAGAGACAAAAAGGCACAATATAGGGTCTTATTCCAGTGGAAAGGGATAGAAAGTACAGGGAATTGCTCACCTGGGGTAGTTGTGCAAGTCACAACAACTATGAAAGGTATATAGCTGTGCTATGACTACTGCAGACCCTATGTAAACTCAAAATGGATAAAGCAGGAGAAGAAGGGGTTAAATCTGTGCTGCCATGTATAGTAAAGAATGATCCAGAAACGATCAGTATCGTGATTTTATTGTTCTACACGTTTCGGAGTCTTGTTCCTTTTTCAAGACAAAAATCACCGATGTATATAGTGGATTCTGAACGTCCCTGGATCCTTCTTTACTATTCATGGCAGCGCAGATTTAACCCCTTTTTCTCCTGCTTAATCCATTTTGAGACTTGGATTCCAGGCTGCTTAGTTCAGATAATTGCCTGGAATTAATTTATTGTAGTAAACACTTAGCTAAGAGAAGTACGGTATTTAGTTGCTGTTGTTTTCATTGTAACATTTGACTGTTCTTCAAAATGCCAAGAGGCCATTTAACCTCAAACTATTATGGGTATGTGATGTATGCAGGAAGCAATGTGTCTGAGGTTAATAGGATACATTATAAGTGCCCCTATATGTTATATACAAAATAACACTTGTTCCATCATTGCACCTTATACAGAAGGCTTGTATTTGTAACAAGAATGGACTTGAAACCATGTCTAACTTGTGCCAAAGATA
The DNA here is from genome assembly GCF_048569485.1 of Anomaloglossus baeobatrachus. Taxonomy (NCBI): domain Eukaryota; kingdom Metazoa; phylum Chordata; class Amphibia; order Anura; family Aromobatidae; genus Anomaloglossus; species Anomaloglossus baeobatrachus. The sequence continues at coordinate 359,892,616 of NC_134355.1, forward strand.
GTGATTCTTGGTTTCCGCCAATGCAAGTGACTCATTAGTATCGGTGAGTTGGTTACTTCTAATAATAAAACATGTGGTTTAAGTTAGTAAGTCTCAGTAAAAGGTTGGAAAATATTGCTCTTTGATTTTCACCTTGCAGTTTGGTAAACATTGCAGCTATCATGTATACGATCTTCTGTTTTTTCCATAGTCTTCTTAGCCAAATGGCAGGTTGTTTTGAATGAATAACAAAAGTGCTTTTATATTAAATGTAGCAGTTGTGAACTCCACTAACAACCTAAAGGCTGCTTTACACGTAGCGACATCGTTAGTGATGTCGCTCGTGAAAGCACCCGCCCCCATCGTTTGTGCGTCACGGGCAAATCGCATCCCGTGGCGCACAACTATCGCTAACACCCATCACAAGTACTTACCTTCCTAACGACGTCGCTGTGGCCGGCGAACCGCCTCCTTTCTAAGGGGGAGGTTCGTTCGCCGTCACAGCGACGTCACGCAGCAGCCGACCAATAGAAGCGGAGGGGCGGAGACCAGCCGCATTAACGGCACGCCCACCTCGTTACCGGAGGTCGCAGGTAAGCTGTTGTTCGTTGTTCCCGGGGTGTCACATGTAGCGATGTGTGATGCCTCAGGAATGACGAACAACCTACGTCCACAACGACCAACGAGATTTTGAAAATGAACGATGTGTCAACGATCAACGATTAGGTGAGTATTTTTGATCGTTAACACTCGCTCAGAGCTGTTACACGCCACAACGTCGCTAACGACGCCAGATATGCGTCACAAATTCCGTAACCCCGATGACATATCGTTAGAAATGTCGTTGCGTATAAACTTAAGTCAGTATACATAGTTCAGGGGCTGAGTTAGGGGTACTTTGCACGTTGCAACATCGCTACTGCGATATCGTCAGGGTCAAATCGAAAGTGACGCACATCCGGCGTCGGTAACGACGTCGCAACGTGTAAAACCTAGATGTGCCGATAAACGATCGCAAAAGCGGTGATCTGTGTAGTGTCGGACATTTTCATAATGTCGCACCAATAGGAGATACGATGTTGTTCCTCGTTCCTGCGGCAGCACACATCGCTGTGTGTGAAGCCGCAGGAGCGAGGAACATCTCCTTACCTGCCTCCACCGGCAATGCGGAAGGAAGGAGGTGGGCGGGATGTTTACGTCCCGCTCATCTCCGCCCCTCCGCTTCTATTTGACGGCTGCCGTGTGACTTCGCTGTGACGCCGCACGACACGCCCCCTTAGGAAGGAGGCGGGTCGCCATCCAGAGCGACGTTGCAGGGCAGGTAAGTGCATGTGAAGCTGCCGTAGCGCAGCATTTGCTTGGACCTGTCCCGCCCACAGCCATGACTCAGTCATGGGTACGGGATTGAAATAGACCAGGTGAGTGCTGCTAAGAGCAGTTCAACTATTCATATGTGAGGCCGTATGGCACATTTTATAAAAATATTTTAGTGTAGGACTGCCTCAAATGAGATTTGCCGTGACGTGGCGAGGCAGCTCAAGAAATTGCAATTTTTTGCCAAAAATCTCAAAATTTTTATAATAAGTACAGTTTGGAATTTTTAGTGCTGAAGTGCACATTTAGTGCTGGCTTTTTGTTTTTCTTTAGTAAATGATATAACCTGCAATAAGGCTTACCCCTGTAAGTAGTAGGCTGCAGAACAATGCCAGGTCAATACCACCCGTACAGTCTCCCTATACTGACAATTTAGAAATGTTAGGAGCTGAGAAAGCTGTGAGAATTTCCTTAGTAACATGTTATGAACTCTTGGGGAATGCAAAATAAGTCCTAAAACCAGAAAATCTCTCTAGCTTGGATTCTTGGCATTTTTTTTCAAACTAGAAATACTGTATAATCTTTTATGTTTGAGTTTTTGCATGTGGTAAAATATGGTATGTGTCACCAATTGGCACTGGGGAACCAGCTTTGCAAAAACTTGTGTACCTCTGGAAATTGGGCTTGTTTAGCATCCTAACGTAGCCTAGATCTTGTTAAAAGTATAACTGTAGGTATAAAATAGTATGGAGTTAGTATATGTTCACTTTCTAAAATGAAATGTAACAAAAGACAACAATTCAACATGAAATTAGGCAGATTATAAAATCCTGAAGTAACTGTGCTTTAAGACTAAGGAATCTTGGGGGGCCATCTTAAGAGTAAGACCGGGGCCACACGGGGACTACTGCGATCCTCGCATCACACTCAGCTCACGCTGGCAGCACAGCAGGAGCCGAGTGTCCCTGCGACCGAGGTCCGATCATCCAATCAAACCGCAGCTGCGGGGGGCGGGCCGGCACTAAGGAGGGGCGGGCCGGCACGGAGGAGAGGGAGGGATTTATCTCCCTCTCTCCTCTGTTGCCAGCTATTGCCATTCTTGCACTGCTCTCGCGTTACACCGGTGTACTGCGAGTGTAGTGTGATTTTTCTCTCGCTCCATAGACTTGAATGGATGCAACAGAAACAAGGATCACATTGCACCCGCGGCATGCTGCCATTGTTTTCTCGGTCCAATTAGAGCTGAGAAAATAATCGCTCATCAGTGCTGACACAGGGTAATATTGGTCCGAGTGGAATACGATGTTTTATCCATGCATTCCACTAGCTCCGATTTTCATGCCGTGTGTCTTAAGCCTGCTTTACACGCTGCAATGTATCTTACAATGTGTCGGCGGGGTCACGTCGTATGTGACGCACATCCGGCATCGTAAGGTACATTGCAGTGTGTGACAGGTACGTGCGATTGCGATTGAACGGTAAAACGTTCATCACACGCACATCGTACCTTTCTCTAGAATTGCATGTCAGATTGTTCATCGTACCCGGGGTAGCACACATCACAGTGTGTGACACCCCAGGAACGATGAACAGATCTTACCTGCGTCCTGCAGCTCCCGGCCCACAATGCGGAAGGAAGGAGGTGGGCGGGATGTTTACGTCCCGCTCAGCTCCGCCCCTCCGCTTCTATTGGCCCTGCTGCCGCGTGATGTCGATGTGACGCCGAACGTCCCTCCCACTCCAGGAAGTGGACGTTCGCCGCCCACATCGAGGTCGTATGGACGGGTAAGTACGTGTGACAGGGGTTAATCGTTTGTGCGGCACATTCAACAAATTGAACATGCCACACTTACGATGGGGGCGTTGCAAATCGCATACGATATCATATGCGAAATTGCAACGTGTAAAGCAGGCTTTAGGCCTTACCACATTTTTAAATGACCTTAGGTTCATTTAGAACAAAATCTGATGAAATGTGAAAAAGACATACTGTATATTGATAGATTTTGTAATCTCTTTACGCTGCTATAAGAGTGTAACGTTTGATTTTCTTGTATTTTAGGAATTAACAGGTTTCTCCTGCCCCTTATACTTTGCATTGTGTCTGTGTGAATGGATGTGTGCTGACGGTACTTCTTTGTATACAAATGCCACAACACTGACAGAATACATAGCATAGTGCAGCACTTTCATCAGAGAATGGAAAAATGTGGCATGCCACAATGCTTCATGATAAAATTTCTCCCCCTCTATATTCCAGGTTGACTAAGTGAGTAGGTGCTGTGGTTGTTGGAGGAAATAATCACTGAGTAGGTGCTTTGACATGAAAATTGGTTTGAGAAAGTTAACATAGTTCTAATTCCTGTAAGTTAAATCTAACCTGGGGCTGTGTTCTTTTATGTTATACTCATACCTGTGTGTGCCTCTTGTACAGTAAGGCCTAAGCCACACGGCGAGAAAAACAGTGCGAGTGGAGTGCGATAAAACATCGCATTCCCCTCGGACCAATTCTAGTCTGTGTGTCAGCACACATGAGCGGTTATTTTCTCAGCCCTAATCGGACCGAAAAAACAATCGCAGCATGCTGCGATTGTAAGCTGAGACTCTTTCTCTCGCACCCATTCAAGTGAATGGGGAGAGAGAAAAATCGCACTGCACTCGCGGTACACCGGTGTACCGCTAGTGCAGTGCGAGAATGGCAATAGCCGGCTACGCAGGAGAGAGGGAGAAAAATCCCTCCCTCCTCTCCTGAGTGCCGGCCCGCCCTCCGCAGCTGAGGTCTGCTCGCACGAACGGACCTCAGTTGCAAGGACACACGCATGACACTCGGCTCTGCTGTACTGCCATCACGAGCCCAGTTTCATGCAAGTGGATCGCAGTAGTCCCCGTGTGGCCCCAGCCTAAGAGCTTTGCTTGGTTAAATCATCATTTTATTTTCTTTCAATACCGGTAACGTTCTGACTGTGGACCAGTCTTATTGAAATAATTTTCTTCTTTCAAGAGAAACTATACGTAAAAAGAAAGTTTCCCATTTTCCTAAGACCAGTTTCATATGTCCAGAAACTGGACGGGACTTGTTTTCTGTGAAGATGCGTGCAGGAGTTACCTACCATTTACATGCACTAGTTTGGTCTAGAACTCAGAACAGAAGGGTACATACTGACATTATTTCCACGTAGACAATTGGTCAGTCTGGATGAGTGTGCTCTCCGTGTACAGTCCATGGTGTGCACAGAGAGCACACATCTGTTTAATACGCCTGTCTATCTGAGCCCTAATTCCCACATACTGTATTTCACTTCATCTTCAAATTTGCCTTACTGGGGCTGTTGACAGTCTGAATTTCAGCTTCAGTGATGTGTTCTTTCTACTTCAGTCAAAGGAGAAAAGCCTGTGATCGTCATGAATTAGAACTTGCCACATGTAATTTGATGAACTGGCCCTCCTCAGGGTGGACACAAATTATTATGATGATGGTTACACAAGTTCCTATCACATAGTTATCTGGTTCTATGCTTAATAAGTGCAATATGTACAAAAGAAGAAGCAAGTTCATCATTTATGGTGGAATGGGGAGGAAAAATTGTGTTAACGCTGAAGCTCTTCTTTAACCTTCGTCCGGCTGAATAGGTACAATTGTAACTATTCCCTTATTAAATTGCAATAATTTTTTTTTAGAAAAGCCGTAGAGGGCTGAAATTTCGTGACATCTCAGCAGTTTTGGTCCAGAATATATTGGCCAAATTTCAATAAAATATCTCCACCCCCTTCCGAGATAAGGGGTCGAGAAATTTTGGCAAAATTATGCAGCCTGACGAATGTTAAGATGCAAGTAAAAATGGAGCTTTAAAGAGGTACTCGAGGGAGTTTCAAAAATTCTTCCAATGGCCATGCCCTCAAACTATAAAGATGAGATCCATAGTCCTGTTCCCCACCTTAACAGTACCTGTAATCAGTGTGATGCTGGGGCTGCTCCTTGGTGCTCCCCCTCTTTTCTGGGAAGTTGCCACCTACATGCTGTTAGTAACAGCCAGCCTGCTGCTATTATCTGCTTCCCTGCAGTCCAGAAACAGGAGGCGTGACCATTATAATAATTTTTTTATCTGCACAGAGTACCCTTTTAAGCTATGCTGCCTTCGAAAATGTATCATATATGTCTAGAAGAAACTTTCAGTATTAAAGTACTAAAGTCCTCTAAATATCCCACCAGTAGAGGTGTTAAGTCTGGGATCACGTGTGTATTAAACATTTGATTTATAACGGGGATGGATCTGTCTAATGATGAACATCAGAGGCACCAGATGGACCGTTTTGACTTCTATTGGGGTTTGCCAGGTTTCCAGGTTACTGTCATGATGACTATCTTGGTAATGGAAAAAAATAGCATGCTGTAAAACTTCCAAAATCCGTGATGGAACCACCTAAAGGAGACTTCAACCCAGATGTGAACAATGCTTAAAATAACCATACATAAGATGTTACATGTACTGCTTTTTTTTCTTTTACATTATCACACAATGAAAGAAGCAGATTACAAGCATGAGACGTTCAGTAATGTGTATGATTATTCTTATACGTACCTGCTTAATTAATTCATTATGTGACCATACTTTCTATATATTTACTTTTTCATGGGCCTATTGTAAAATATGTATTATAGGGTTGTTTACGCTGAGGAGGCTGAACAAGGCATTAGGAAAATGTATGTAGTGTGATAAATGTAGGGTGCAGTTTGTGCTTTCTACTTACCTTTAATCATTTCTTCGTTTCTAAAAAGGTACATTATCTTTGACTTCAGTACACCTAATGTAATAAGGGGCTATAGGATCTTTGGTACTGTGAGGGTTTAGCGTCTTTTTATATTATGGTCTTATTGTTATCTAATTTGATGATGTTGGTTAGGATACATTGTGATTTAAGGCCGCTTTACACGCTGCAACATCGCTCAAGTGATCTCGTTGGGTCACGGAATTTGTGACGCACATCCGGTCGCTTTAGCGATGCCGTTGCGTGTGACATCTTTAAGCGATTTTGCATTATTGCAGAAACGTGCAAAATCGCTGATCGGTGACATGGGGGTCCATTCTCTAATATTGTTGCTGAAGCAGTAACGAAATTGTTCCTCGTTCCTGCGGCAGCACACATCGCTCCGTGTGACACCGCAGGAACGAGGAAGCTGTCCTTACCTGCCTCCCGCCCGCAATGAGGAAGGAAGGAGGTGGGCGGGATGTTCGTCCCGCTCATCTCCGCCCCTCCGCTTCTATTGGGCGGCGGTTCCTTTCTCGGGGAGACGCCTGACATGATTAATCTAGGACTTAGGGGCAGCTATGGGCTGCCAATAACTCCTTATTACCCCGATTTGCCAACGCACCAGGGCAAATCGGGAAGAGCCGGGTACTGTCCCAGAAGAGTCGCATATAATGTATGCGGCCATTCTGGGCGGCTGCTGATTGATATTGTTAGGCTGGGGGGCTCCCCATAACGTGGAGCTCCCCATCCTGAGAATACCAGCCTTCAGCCGTATGGCTTTATCTGGCTGGTATTAAATTTGGGGGGGACCGCACGCCGTTTTTTTTAATTATTTATTTATTTCTATACTCCATAGTGACACGCCCACCGGCTGCTGTGATTGGGTGCAGTGAGACACCTGTCACTCGGCGTGGGGGCGTGTCTCACTGCAACCAATCATAGGCGCCGTGGGCGGGGAAAGCAGGGAATACGAGATTGATTAATGAGCGGCCGGCTTTCAAAAGAGGAAAAGTCGCCGGAGTTTAGAGAACAGCCGTGCAGCGCTGGTGATCGGGGAACGGTAAACATGAGAGAGGGGGGGAACTGACCGATAGACAGCGAGAGGGACAGATAAGACAGAGAGACCGACCGACAGACATAGAGAGAGACCGACCGACCGACGGACTGAGGGAGAGAACGAAACAGAAAAAGAAAAAAGACCGCCATCACATGAAAAAAGCACAAAACGTACAGGGAGCAAACAGATGCGTCAGTGTCACTCGGATGTGCGCACAGACCCATTGACTTTCGTTGGGTCCGTGCTGCGTGTTGCTTGCTGAAAACTGACATGCTTCTGTGCAAAACGGAGACACAAACGTAGCACGCACACGGACCCACGGACCTTAATGAAAAATGCACATGTGTCCTCAAACATTAAATAACATTGGTGCACGTTTGGCCGTGTCTCCGGTATATACGGAAACGGACCAAACACGCACTTGTTTCACGGATGTGTGTTTCAGGCCTAACTGGCATTCCAAACAAAACTAACTGTTTAAAGGGAATTTGTCATCAGGTTTTTGCTATGTAATCTGAAAACAGCATGCTGCAAGGGTTGAAATATAGAATTCAGAGACGCCTGAGTGTTTGTTTAACCAGCAGGACTTATCATTGATGGACTAGATTGATTTCTCCATGTCATTCCGGCATGCCCTCTCCACTGTTTAACACCTCACTGTCAATGTTCAATGTCTTTGGAGAGCCTCGTGTGGGTGGGATAGTTCTCTCAGCTCTACTAGATGGCTAAATCTAAAAATTCAGATTGTGTCAGAACCGCTGCACCCAGTAATCTAAGTTATACATTGTTGGATTAAGGATATCTTTGTCTACATCTTCCTCCTCTCACATGAGGTATAAAAAACCTGCTGACAGATTCTCTTTAAATTACACTTTTAGTCTGAAACTGGTCACCATGGACAAACCATAGAATACGTTATCGCACATAATTGTACTGTTTTTATGACCACATCAGTGCAATAGATTTTGGTAACTATAGGAGATGCTATAGGTACACCTTCACTGAAATTACTCCAAAATGCACAGACATCACTTCTTATTTTTTGTTCAGTTCTTCATATTTATTTTTATTAATCTTTTACTCATCTTTTTCTTTTGCCTTTGATTTTATATATTACATTTGATATATGGTACAGAACCAAAAGTTTGGACACATTTTCTCATCTCTAGAACAACTATTAAGAAGAGACTTTGTGCAGCAGGCCTTCATGGTAAAATAGTTGCTAGGAAACCACTGCTAAAGACAGGCAACAAGCAGAAAAGACTTATTTGGGCTACAGAACACAAGGAATGGACATTAGACCAGTGCAAATCTGCTTTGGTCTGTTGAGTCTAAATTTGAGATCTTTGGATCCAACCACCGTGTCTTTGTACTTTGTAGAAAAGGTGAACGGATGGACTCTACATGGCTGGTTCCCATCGTGAAGCATGGAGGAGGAGGTGTGATGGTGTGGGGGTTCTTTGCTGGTGACATTGTTGGGGATTTATTCAAAATTGAAGGCATACTAAACCAGCATGGCTACCACAGCATCTTGCAGCGGCATGCTATTCTATCCGGTTTGCGTTTAGTTGGACCATAATTTATATTTCAACAGGACAATGACCCCAAACACACCTCCAGCCTGTGTAAGGGCTATTTGACTTAAGGCCGCTTTACACGCTGCGATATCGGTACCGATATTGCTAGCATGGGTACCCGCCCCCATCTGTTGTCCGACATGGGCAAATCGCTGCCCGTGCCGCACAATATCGCCCAGACCCGTCACACTACTTACCTGTCCGGCGACGTCGCTGTGACCGGCGAACCGTCTCCTTTCTAAGGAGGCGGTTCGTTTAGCGTCACAGCTGCGTCACTGAACCGCCGCCCAATAGAAGCGGAGGGGCGGAGATGAGCTGGACGTAACATCCTGCCCAGCTCCTTCATTCCGTATAGCGTCCGGGAGGCAGGTAAGGTGAGGTTCCTCGTTCCTGCGGTGTCACACGGAGCGATGTGTGCTGCCGCAGGAACGAGGAACAACTTCGTTACTGCTGCAGTAACGATTTTTGAGAATGGACCCCCATGTCACCGATGAGCGATTTTGCACGTTTTTGTGACGATGCAAAATCGCTCATAGGTGTCACACGCAACGGCATCGCTAATGCGGCCTGATGTGCATCACCAATTCCGTGACCCCAACGAGTTCGCATTAGCGATGTCGTAGCGTGTAAAGCCCCCTTAAGAAGGAGAGTGATGGGGTGCTACGCCAGATGACCTGGCCTCCCCAGTCACCAGACCTGAACCCAATCGAGATGATTTGGGGTGAGCTTGACCGCAGAGTGAAGGCAAAAGGGCCAACAAGTGCTAAGCATTTCTGGAAACTCCTTCAAGACTGTTGGAAGACCATTTCCCGTGACTACCTCTTGAAGCTCATCAAGAGAATGCCAAGAGTGTGCAAAGCAGTAATCAAAGCAAAAGGTGGCTACTTTGAAGAACCTAGAATATAAGACATATTTTCAGTTGTTTCACACTTTTTTCTTAAGTATTTCATTCCACATGTGTTAATTCATAGTTTTGATGCCTTCAATGTGAATCTACAATTTTTAGAGTCAGGAAAATAAAGAAAACTCTTTGAATGAGAAGGTGTCTCCAAACTTCTTTTGGTCTGTACTGTATTTGATCCTATTTATCGCATGTACAGTTTGCCATATAACTATTATATTTTATTTATTCATTATGATATCATTTTGTGCTGTTATAAGAAAAACATCATCTACCTTCAGAGATATGTTTCATTTGAAAGAAAACTCTCACTTTAGGAGCTGCAGTACAGTGCTAAATTGAAGATGACAAGAGAAAAAAGGTTTTTTAGCAACTGCTTCATTAGAATGATATTTTGATTTTGTAACATTATCAAATTATTAACGGTATAGAAATTTGCTAATGCTATAGTGGTAAAGAAATATGCAGGCTTAATTTCTTTTTTTCTTTTCATGAATCAATAGTAGATTATAAAACAAGAAATTTTCTAATAGAACTTATGAGACAAATCTACGTATATCTCCTCCTGCACTGATCATTCATTGTCAACATTTTCAATTCACAGGTAAAATCTATCTTCAGTGTATACAGATTTTCCCATTACTGAGAAAGGAGATGACAGTTGGTGCAGATAAAGTTTTATGCAGTCCAATGACTTCTAGTCTCTAGCTTCTCCGTCTTCCTCCACCTCCTCTCTCCAGAAACTTTTATCTGTCTACACTGAATGCAGAATTTACAGATTTTGTCCATGATTTGAGTGAAAAACCAATTCAGCACGAGAAAGAAGAAACTTTCTCTGAAAAAAACTAAATAATAATAAAAAAATATATATATATATATATATATATATATATATATATATATATATATATATATATATATATATATATATATATATATATATATATATATATATATATATATATATATATATATATATATATAATATATGTATGTGTATATATATGTATTGTGAGGTAGCACGGTCGGCTGCGCAGCAGAAGACACGGGATCCAGGCAGTAAGGTTCACAGCACACGGTTTTAATGTCCAAACAAAAGTCCATAACACAATACATGTGCCTTCCCAGCAGAAAACTCAGGGAGTTCTGTTCACTCCCTCACACCCGGCACACCTGCCCTTGTTCCTGATTCTATTTAACCCTTCCTTCAGCCTGTAGGGAAACAGCATTAACCCTATAGTGGATTTACTTTCTATCATGGAGTGAGCACAACCGGGGCGAGACATACCGGCCGTCATAGATAACCCCGGTCACAGTCTCACATACCCCCCCCCTCAGTTCAAGCGTGCGGGGTTGAACTCCAGCCATCAAACACGGGCCGCAGGACAAGGCATCGGCGTTGCCCTGCAACCTACCGGCCCGGTGTTCAACCGTAAACTGGAAGTTCTGCAGAGAAAGGAACCACCGGTTAACCCGGGTATTCCGTTCCTTGGCGGACCTCATCCAGACCAGTGGAGAGTGATCCGTCACCAAGCGAAACTGCCGTCCCAGCAGGTAATAGCGTAGGGACTCCAAGGCCCACTTGATCGCCAGGCACTCCTTCTCCACTACGCTATAATTCCGCTCGGGAGGGGTGAGCTTCCTACTTAAGAAGGTGACGGGGTGTTCCTCCCCCTGAACCACCTGAGACAGCACTGCCCCCAGGCCGACCTCCGAGGCGTCAGTCTGTACAATGAACTCCTTCCGGAAATCAGGGTTGACCAGAACGGGCTGTCCGCACAGGACCTCCTTCAGGGCCCGGAAGGAGTCCTCGGCCTGCGGAGTCCAGCGCACCATGACGGACTTCTTGCCTTTGAGAAGGTCCGTCAAGGGGGCTGATAGTCCCGCAAAATCCTTTACAAACCTCCAGTAGTACCCCACGATACCCAGGAAGGCCCTAACCTGCTTCGTGGTCAGGGGTCTAGGCCACTTCTGGATCGCCTCAACCTTGTTAATTTGGGGCTTAATCACTCCTTGGCCTATCACGTAGCCCAAGTAGCGGGCTTCTGTGAGTCCCAATGCACATTTCTTGGGATTGGCTGTCAATCCGGCTGTTCGAAGCGCGTCCACCACCGCTTGTACCTGTTCCAAGTGGGTCTGCCAATCGGAGCTGTAAATAATGATGTCATCCAGGTACGCTGATGCATACGCCTGGTGGGGTTCCAGCACTAAGTCCATCAACCTCTGGAACGTGGCCGGAGCGCCATGTAACCCAAAAGGCAAGACAACATAGTGGAAGAGACCCTCCGGCGTAACAAAAGCGGTTTTCTCCTTGGCGGACTCCGTTAGTGGCACCTGCCAGTACCCCTTGGTCAGGTCGAGCGTGGTAAAATATCGCGCCTGTCCCAGCCTATCAATCAGCTCATCCACCCGGGGCATGGGGTAGAGATCGAACTTGGATATTTCGTTCAATCTCCTAAAGTCATTGCAGAACCTTAAGGAGCCATTGGGTTTTGGTATTAGGACAATCGGACTAGCCCATTCACTCCGGGATTTTTCGATGACCCCCAGGCGTAACATTGTCTTTACTTCCTCCGATATGGCTTGTCGTCGAGCCTCCGGTACCCGGTATGACTTCAGGCGTACCTTCAGGTGGGGCTTGGTGACAATATCGTGTCGTATCAGACTGGTCCTACCGGGCAGCTCGGAGAAGACATCGGGGTTCTGCTGAACCAACCGTCTGGCCTCTCGCCTCTGTTGCTTGGTGAGGGCTTCTCCAATCCTTACTTCCGGTTCGTCCTCTCCGGAGGTCGCTGGAGCCGGATGTGAACGACCCGAAGAGGAGGGAGGTGGGGAAAAAACAGCCATCAGGCTTTCCCGTTCCTGCCAAGGTTTTAATAGGTTGACATGGTATATTTGTTCAGGTTTCCGCCTACCGGGCTGCAATACTTTATAGTTAACCACCCCGACTCTTTCCTTTATCTCGTAGGGGCCTTGCCACTGAGCCAGGAATTTACTCTCCGCCTTGGGGATTAATACCAACACCCGATCCCCGGGTTTAAAGGTCCGCACGGTGGCTTGTCTATTGTAGCGGCCGCTTTGCGCGGCCTGAGCCTCCTGTAAATGCTCCTTCACAATTGGCATGACTGCGCTTATGCGGTTCTGCATACCTAAAATGTGTTCAATCACACTTTTATGGGGGGTGGGCTCTTGTTCCCATGTTTCTTTTGCCAGGTCCAACAATCCCCGGGGATGTCGCCCGTATAACAATTCAAAAGGCGAAAACCCCGTGGATGCCTGTGGCACCTCTCGTATGGCAAACATCAAGTAGGGAAGCATCATATCCCAGTCTTTCCCGTCTTTTGAGATCACCCTTCTTAGCATGGTTTTCAGGGTTTTATTGAAACGCTCGACTAAACCGTCCTTTTGAGGATGATACACAGACGTATGCAACTGCTTGATCTGGAGTAGCCGGCATAGCTCTTTGGTCACTTTAGACATGAATGGGGTCCCCTGATCCGTAAGGATCTCCTTGGGCAACCCCACCCGGCAGAACACAGCAAACAACTCCCGAGCTATAAGCTTTGCTGCAGTATGTCTGAGAGGTATCGCCTCGGGATACCGGGTGGCATAGTCAACGATCACTAGGATGTACAACCTATAACTGACCCATTATCCCACATTTTTCATATGTATAATTCTCTATGATAATAAATTATTCTAAGTAGAATTGCTTATCAATAATTTTTATTTAGTTCAAAAATTAAACGTCACACAGTGCACAGAGGTGAAAAAATAGCTAAAAATTCTTTTAAAAATACAGTCAGAGGATATTTACAAAACAGGGTAGCATGATCCACACATCTCATAGATATCACTGGTTCATATTGTAGGTGAGAACATTTCCTTCAAATATAGGTATATAGAAAGTGCCTAATACAGTGCAATGTCCGCATAACTCTCAGCATATATCAATCAAAGTTGCATATAAATATATATATAAAGTGCTTAGTGCAGAGCAGCATGGATTGTAAACATTTACACATAGTCCTGTGTTGCCGCAGTCAGCAGCACAGGAAAGAACATTATCAAGCTCACCACTGAGGTGCAGGGTGACGTGATCCACATAACTCCCATCCCCACATTGGTGGGTTTTCACTAAGTATCAATTGTTTTATCCCTGGAACAAATACCTATATTTGAAGGAAATGTTCTCACCTACAATATGAACCAGTGATATCTATGAGATGTGTGGATCATGCTACCCTGTTTTGTAAATATCCTCTGACTGTATTTTTAAAAGAATTTTTAGCTATTTTTTCACCTCTGTGCACTGTGTGACGTTTAATTTTTGAACTAAATAAAAATTATTGATAAGCAATTCTACTTAGAATAATTTATTATCATAGAGAATTATACATATGAAAAATGTGGGATAATGGGTCAGTTATAGGTTGTATATGCTTAATTGAGGATCCAGTCTAAAGAAATATTGTTGAAATGGACCTAAGTGTTCTTTTGGTTAAAGTGGATCACTAGGATGTGTTGGTGCCCTCGAGCGGACTTTACGAGGGGCCCCACCAGATCCATCCCTATCCGTTCAAAAGGGACTTCTATAATGGGTAACGGTACCAACGGACTGCGAAAATGGGTCAGGGGTGCGGTAAGCTGACACTCCGGGCAGGTTTCGCAGAACCGTTTTACCTCCCCAAAGACCCCGGGCCAATAGAACCTTTGCAATATTCGCTCCTGCGTTTTCTTGACCCCTAGGTGGCCACTCATCAGGTGTTTATGAGCCAAGTCGAGGACCCGCCGGCGATGCGGCTGGGGCACCACCAACTGTTCTACCCCCACGCCCCGTATTTCATCTACCCGGTAGAGTAAATCCTGCTTAAGAGCGAAATGGGGGTACCTTACCTGGGCACCGGGCAGCTGTGCCACCCCGTCAACTACTGTCACCCGACTCCGGGCATGTATCAACGTAGGGTCCTGGAGTTGGGCTGTCCCAAACGTATCCGAGGACGCCTCCAACTCCAGAATGGGCTCGACCGTCTCAGCCTCTCCTGCCAATACCTCTAGGGGCGACCTACCGGGTACACACTCTGTCCCTATCATGGTGACCCCTACGGCAGGTGTCCCGGATTCAGGATTGTAGGGCTCAGGTCCCGGACCAACCAATATCTGAGGGGACTTAGGGGGCCCCCTCCATAAAGTCCAAAAATAGGGCAGATCCCTTCCTAGGATCACGTCATAAGGAAGAGTGTTAAGAAGTCCCACTTCATGTTGCACCTGACCGCAAGGTGCTGTGATGGTGACAATCCCCGTGGGATAGTCGCGGCGGTCCCCATGTATGCAAACCACCCCCACGGTGCGTCCTGTGGCCTTTACTTTAGCCTTCAAGGTGGATCGCACAAGGGTCACTAAGCTTCCGGAATCCAACAATCCTGTAACCGGACATCCATTCACCTGTATTTGGCACAAGTGGGGCTCCGTCTCTGGGGAGACCAGGTCAGCGGTACACACCACCTGAGCATACATTGAACCCCGCCGGGTAACCCCACAATCCATGGGCTCCGTGGTGAGTGGACACTGGGCTTCCATATGTCCCACCCGCTGGCACCGCCAACATCTAATGGGGACGGAAACCCCCTTGACGGGTTGTCGTTTAGGGTACAGAACCTTCCGGACCTCAGGAATGGCGGCCGCGGCCTCAGACGGGACGGTAGGGGACTCCTGCACCGTTGTCAGCGGTGGGTCCTTGGCCCTAGGCTTGGAGGGGCCGGACCGACGGGCGGTACGCAAAGTCTCAGTGTCCCGTATCAAGTCCTGCGTAGCCACCTGCCGCTCTACCAGGGACACTAATTGGTCCAGGGTACTTGGGTCACCCTGTCCAACCCACCGTTGAACGGTGACGGGTAAAGTGCGCACAAAACGATCCACTACTACCCTTTCCACCATTTGCGCCGGGCTCAGAGTGTCAGGCTGCAACTGCTTTTTTACAAGATGCAACAAGTCATAGGCCTGGGAGCGTACGGGTTTGGCTTCCTCAAAGAACCACTGATTTACCCGCTGAGCCCGTACATAGGTATTCACCCCCAACCGAGCCAGTATTTCGGCTTTCAGGGTCACATAGTCAATGGCGTCCTCGGTACAGAGGTCCAGGTACGCTTTTTGGGGTTCCCCCGTCAGATAGGGCGACAATACCTCAGCCCACTGCGGGGTCGGCAGCTTTTCCCGCTCGGCCACCCGCTCAAACACCGCCAGGAACGCTTCCACATCATCACCCGGGGTCATCTTTTGCAACGCTTGTCTCACCGCTTTCCGGACGCTGCCGTCGTCACCCGGTCTCGGGGTTGTTGCTGCCGGTCCAGCACGGATCGACTTGGCCAGGAGAACCATCTGTTCTTGGTGCCTTTTTTCCTGCAATTGCAAGGCTTGCTGCTGACGTGCATTGGCCTGATCCATCTGTTCTTGGAATTTTTTTTCCTGCACTTGCAAGGATTGGAGCAGGTGTGCATTGGTCTGTTGCTGCTGTGCATTAGCCTGTTGCTGCTGTGCATTAGCCTGTTGCTGCTGTGCATTAGCCTGAGCCAAAAGCTTTAGTATGTCCTCCATGGCGTCGCCGGGTTTGGGCTGTAGTATAGCCGCTCGAATCCAGGACATGCGCAGCTGGGTCACCAGGGATGGATGCTACACCTCACCGGCTGTCATGCCCGCCGATTCTCCACCATATGTGAGGTAGCACGGTCGGCTGCGCAGCAGAAGACACGGGATCCAGGCAGTAAGGTTCACAGCACACGGTTTTAATGTCCAAACAAAAGTCCATAACACAATACATGTGCCTTCCCAGCAGAAAACTCAGGGAGTTCTGTTCACTCCCTCACACCCGGCACACCTGCCCTTGTTCCTGATTCTATTTAACCCTTCCTTCAGCCTGTAGGGAAACAGCATTAACCCTATAGTGGATTTACTTTCTATCATGGAGTGAGCACAACCGGGGCGAGACATACCGGCCGTCATAGATAACCCCGGTCACAGTCTCACAGTGTGTATATATGTATATATGTGTGTGTATATATATATATATATATATATATATATATATACTAGAAGGTGGCCCAATTCTACGCATCGGGTATTCTAGAATTTACGTACTGTGTAGTTCATGTATGATTTTTGTTATATATATATATATATATAGATGTTGTTGTGTGTAGTTACCAAGTGTTTGTGTAGGGCGCTGTACATGTTCTGGGTGTTGTCTGGGTGTGGCGGGGGGTGAGAGCGGTGTTGTATGTGTGTTGCATGTGTTGCGTTGTTTGTGGAGCGCTGTGTGTCTGTAGCGTTGTGTGTGTGTGTGTTGCGCGGTTTGTGTGGGTGTGGTGTGTTTTGGGGGGAGGTATGTTTTGTGCAATGTGTGTGTTGTGCGGTATGTGCGTATATTTATGTATGCCGCGGTGTTTGTGTGTTGGGTGTTGTGTGTGTGCGGCGTTGTCTGTGTGTGTGGGTGTCTGTATGGCGGTGTTTGTGGTTCCCAGTGTGTGTGGTGTGTTGTGTGTGTTGGGGGGAGGTGTGCACCTCCCATCGTGCTCCATCCCCCATGCTGCGCACCCCCCATCGTGCCCCATCCCCCATGCTGCGCACCCCCCATCGTGCTCCATCCCCTATGCTGCGCATTCACCATCGTGCTCCATCCCCGATGCTGCGCACCCCCCATCGTGCTCCATCCCCCATGCTGCGCACTCCCCATCGTGCTCCATCCCCCATGCTGCGCACTCCCCATCGTGCTCCATCCTCCATGCTGCGCACTCCCCATCGTGCTCCATCCCCCATGCTGCGCACTCCCCATCGTGCTACATCACCCATGCTGCGCACCCCATCGTGCTCCATCCCCCATGCTATAATAGTTTTCCTATTATACTCAGAGAGGAGTATAATAGGAGGACTATAATAGGAGGAGTAGTCCTGGGGGAGAGGAGTATAATGCCGGCTTCCTGCACATGTGTACCGGGAGCTGGTGTACGCTGGTAACTATGATACACATCGGGTAACTAAGGGACCTTAGTTACCCGATGTGTATAATGGTTACCAGCGTTCACCAGCTCCGTCAAGATCCCAGCATCGCAAGGGTATGTCTGGCGCTGCAGGGATCGTGACGGAGCCGGTGTACACTGGTAACTATGATACACATCGGGTAACTAAGGGACCTTAGTTACCCGATGTGTATAATGGTTACCAGCGTTCACCGGCTCCGTCAAGATCCCAGCATCGTAAGGTTATGTCTGGCGCTGCTGGGATCGTGACGGAGCCGGTGTACACTGGTAACTATGATACACATCGGGTAACTAAGGGACCTTAGTTACCCGATGTGTATAATGGTTACCAGCGTACACCGGCTCCGTCACGATGCCAGCAGCGCAAGGTTATGTCTGGCGATGCGTGCAGAGGGCCGGGGCGAGCGGCCAATCCATGCGGAGGGCGGGGCCAGGCCGAGGCAAGCGACCAATCCGTGGGGGGCGGAGGCGAGGCGAGCGGCCAATCCGTGCGGGGGGTCGGGGCCATGGCGAGCCCAGCGGCCAATCAGCTTTGTGTCACCGTAAGGACACAATTTTGGAGCAAGACAGACAGACAGACAGACAGAATAAGGCAATTATATATATATATATATATATATATATATATATATATATATATACACACAAAGTTGCTTATTTTCTTGCACTGATTCATTACATTAAAATTAACATTTCAGTGATGGAGCACCTGAGCAGAATAAATAAAAAAATATGACTGGTAATGTATTAGCTTATGTTAGCTTATGGAAAAAGACAAGGGTTTTTATTATGTAGCGCACATATTTAATGGCATTTATTATAATCCTTTCTTGAAATACAGATCCCCAGGATCTTTAGCATTGGACATGAATGAGCGCATGCTTGTGCTGACTTGTTTACCATGTCGGAAAAAGACATCTTTACTATACTGTACTTGTTTCTGCTGAAAAGTATGCCTGACACAAGTCTGTGCATAAATTACTATTGCACAAAGCCAAGTACACAAGAATTTCTTGAATATATTTTTCTCCCAAGGATTTAGGAATTAGCACATTTTTTTTATTTACTATGACAGTATGTTAGTATTAGGCTGACTACTTTATGTATTCACAGGAAATCAGTGGTTTCTTCTCACACTGTTACTGAGGTTCAAATGTTATACAGATTAAAAGATGATACTGAAATGATATCTTCCTTCCTGCCCGCATAGTCACTTAAGCTTGATATACCTATAGAGCAATAAAGTAAAATATTTACAGGTTCTTGAATTTTGCTAATTCACAGGCACGTAATGCATTCTACAAAAATGTGCTTGGTCAAGGTCCAGCTTCTGTGACTTGACTCGTTATTTTAAGGCCCCGTCACACACAGAGATAAATCTTTGGCAGATCTGTGGTTGCAGTGAAATCATGGACATATTGTTCCATTTGTACACAGCCACAAACCTGGCACTGATTGTCCACAATTTCACTGCAACCACAGATCTGCCGCAGATTTATCTCTGTGTGTGACAGGGCCTTTAGGCATGAGGGAAGCACGGTACCTGTTCTTAATGGAGATGTGGACTGTCACTCTATTATTTTCATACATTAATTAAAACAAGTCAACTCTTCTGAATCAGTAAAGCTGGTGTTTTAGATACCAGTGTGAATAAAAAGAGCGCTGGAATAAGATGCACTGATGTCATTAATCCCTTAACGACCACGAGCGGTAATGTTATGTCATAGCAGTCATAGTGTTAATCCCCAGCTTGCGGCGATCAGCGCACATGTCAGCTGATTTGTACAGCTGACATGTGTGCCTGCCAGGCACGAGTGAAATCGCATTCCGCCCGTGCCTTTTAACTTTTTAAATGGCGCTGTCAATATGTTACAGTACCATTATAATTACGATCAAGCTAAAATTTTACTTACAGGCCAACATCGGAAGTCACGTGACATTGCACAGGGTCATGTGATGACTCCTGTAGCTCACGTGACTAAGGTCCTGTAAGGAACAGCCAAGTGCTGCTTTTTACAAGAGATGAGCTTTCCTCCCGATCTGAGAGGTGCTGCTCTGATAGTGAGAAAGGAACCAGCGATCAAACAGCTGAACCTTATTGCCCTCTAGGGGGAATATTGAAAAAAAAAAAAAGCTTTGACAAATTAAAAAAAAATAAAAGAACCTAAAAGTTCAAATCACCTCCCTTTTGCCCCATTGAAAATTAAAGGGTTAAAAAAAGAAAAAATACACAGTACACACATTTGGTAACACCGCATTCAGAAATGCCCGATCTATCAAAATATAAAATCAATTAATCTGTTTGGTAAACGGCATAGCCGCAAAAAAATTCCAAACGCCAAAGTTATGTTTTTTGGTCACCACAAATTTTGCGCAAAATGCAATAGCAAACGATCAAAACGTAGCATCTGCGCAAAAATGGTACCATTAAAAATGTCAGCTCGAGATGCAAAAAATAAGCTGTCCCTAAGCCATAAATCCCAAAAATGATAACGCTATGGGTCACAGAAAATGGCGCAAAATGTATGCCATTTCTTACGGACAAACTTCAGATTTTTTTTCAACCCCTTAGATAAAAGTGAACCTATCCATGTTTCATAGTTTCATAGTTTTAAGGTTGAAGGGAGACTCTAAGTCCATCTAGTTCAACCCGTAGCCTAACATGTTGATCCATAGGAAGGCAAAAAAAACCCAATGCCTACGAACTCACACCAACCTCAGGCATCACACCACCACATGAATTTTACCATATAGTGAACACAGTTAATAAAATATATCAAAAACAATTGTGTAATCGCACTTTTTTGCAATTTTTCCGCATTTGGATTTTTGTTTGCAGTTTTCCAGTACACTATATGGTAAAACTCATGCTCTCATTTAAAAATACATCTTGTTCCGCAAAAAACGAGCCCTCACGTGACCATATTGACTGAAAAATGGAAAAAGTTACGTCTCTTAGAAGAAGAATAGCAAAAAAAAACGGAAAGCGCAAACTTAAGAGTTGTGCGCCTCTTCTGGAATTTGATGCATCTTTAAACTGTTGTAAACCTATGTCACAGCTTGATGTGATCTTGGGGGGATCTGGGATCAGAAGGTCACAGCGGATTTTTGATAGCAGATCCGCTTTAATGACAAGATAGAGCATATTTAATTCCATCTGGTACTGAAGGAGTTAAGGTTCATTTCTATCCTGCAGTCACTTAAGGCCCGTTTCACACATCCGGCATTTCGCCGGATGCCAGATCCGGCACGCATGCAGTACAGTACATTCATTTACAGTGGAAGCACGACACCATGCGATTGTGTGCTTCATGCACAACCGCATTTGCCTGCATGGTGTCGCGCTTCCACTGTAAATGAATGTACTGTACTGCATGCGTGCCGGATCCGGCGAAATACTGGATGTGTGAAACAGGCGTAACAGGTAGTTGTAACCTCAGGTGCAGCCACTCCCTTCTGTATAAATGTCAGCTCTTCACTCCTCACTATGCCAGCTAAAGATCATACCTATACTGTCCACTTTGAAGGAGCCATTCTCTGGAGAAGCTGAGGTGTCGCTTCTGTTGCAGCTGAGAAGTTCCTGCAGCAGAAGCTGTTGAGTGTTATTTGCTGTGCCTTTCCCCACCTGTTTGTCTTTCCTTCCTCATATTGGCCTTCACTAGTCAGGGTGAGTTCAAGGCTAGTGAGGGCCTAAGCAAGTGATGATGCACAAAGGGAAGGACCCACCTAGGGACATTAGAGAGTGCAGGAATCAGTCTCTCGTAAGTGTGAGGAGATGACCCCGGTCCCCTCTCCCTAACACTAGTGCCTTCCATTATGTTGCTATCCTGTTGTTCCATCTGTGTTGCACTGCTCGCTAGGAGTCCTCTCGTACTCTGGCGTGACACCTACAGTCACATTGTGAAACTGATCTATGTTTTGTGTACATTTCTGTTATAATTTACGCCAATTTTTTTGTAAAGGGTGATTGAATTGCACATGCTGTCCTCATTTAAGTTCTTTAGGTCCCATTTTGGAACTTAAGACAAATCTGTTGTCAAAAAGCACATGGCATACTTTTAGTTTTTTTAAATCCCTCTTTTTCGTTCTCCTACCCATTTGTGAAATGAGTACCCTGCCAGTGAGTGGAAAATGAGCAGCATTTAAATATCTAGCAAACACATAATACAAACCACACACATTACTCACTCTGTAGACTAACCTTTCACATGTACCTCTGTTGAAAGGTCACATTACACAATTGTGGAAAGCTTCAGACGAGACAAGTAGAAGCTCCCGTTATTTTCTACAATCTTGTATAATATCTAGCCCTTTTAATTTTGTATACAAGTTTGTGGCCCACCATTGGTGCTGCTCTCCTAGTTGGCTGGCATGCCCAGCATGTATTATATTATTGGCATGAGTATCTGATATATCACATAGGCTATTGCCAATGCATGTGCAGAAATATCAGTGCAGTGTAGGCTCTTCTTTCTATATTATTTATGCATACAAAGGCATTAATACCCTTGGTAACAAAATTAGATAGTGCTTTAAACCCTTATTGCAAAATGAAGTGCATTTATATCAGCGCTGGGGTCACTGAATGTGGAGGAGGCACAAGAGCAGAGCTCCCTCCACAACCACAATATAAATAGCCAGCATCTGTCTATAACCGTAGCGACCAAAGCTAAGCTCCGATTGCTGCTGTTAATCATTTAGATGCTTTCGTTAATTTCTAACAACAGTATTTGAATCAGCCCTCCTACTACGTGTGTGCGTTACATTTGTTGCCCTTGGGCTGCTGAAGTCTCTTTGCCATCTTGGTATTCATGTGAAGCTCTCTCATAAGAGACAGTTATTTTCACTAACAACGATGGTAGGTTCAAGTCACCCAAGGGTACTGATAAAGTAAAAGAATAGAAAATCTAAAAATGTTAATCACCCCGTCCACCGTTAAAAAACAAACAAAACATTTTTGAGTTCACTACGTCCGTAAGCGTCCAGTCTATTAAAATATAAAATGAATTAGCCCATAATGTAAATGCTAAAAAGAAAAGAAAAATCATAACACCAACATCCATAAAAAAAACCCTTAATGATGAGTCCACCTTGTTAAAAAATGCTTGCTACAAAAAAAGATCAGACATCCTAGGTATCCCAAATTGGTATTGATAAATTCAACAGCTTACCTAACAAAAAACAAGCCCTAGCATAGCTCCAACAATGGAAAAATATGAATGGTACAGAAAATGGTGATACGAACAAATGTTTTTTTTATAAAAATTGCAATGTTTTCTTCACTTATGTAAAAAAAAATACATCGATATGTGTAATTACCGGAATTATACTGAGTTCAGGAATCATGTTTCAAGGACTTTTTTGTATATAATAAATGCCATAAAATAAACTCAAAAACCTGGCAGAATTGCATTTTTCCTACTTTAGTACACTGTTTGGTAAAATGGATGGTGTCATTAGAAACTACAACTTTCCCTCATACGGTTATGTCGACAGAAAAATAAAAAAAAATTTGGCTTTTGGAAGAATGCGAGGAAAAATGCAAGCATAAAAAGAGAAATTGATTGCAGAGGCAGAGAGGCTATTGTTACAAGTCCCAGAAATAAAATGAAAGCAGCGAAAGACCTATAGATGTGGAAACTTGTCTATGAAGACAGGACACAATGGGATCTGCCGAGGGACGGGGGACAAAAAAAGAGTAGTGTTATTGTACAGTAATAGTAAAAATGTTCTGTTGGGGAGAAAAATGTATAACTATAGAACTAGCAGTAATCCTTGTCATGTGTGTGATCTGGACATTAGAGCACTGTATTTTATTTATTTATTTCACTCATTTATATAGCGTAATAATTCCAGACATCATCACTGTCCCCATTGGGGCTCACAATCTACATTTTCTATCAATATGTCTTTGGAGTGTGGGAGGAAACTGGAGAACCCGGAGGAAACCCACGCAAACATGAGGAGAGCATGTAAACGTCTTACATTTTCTGTCCTTGGTGGGATTAAAATCCCAGACCCCAATGCTGCAGTGCTAACCACTGAGACATTGTGCTGCCCCAGCATATCATATGTGTTTCAATATGTATGACAATGTAATTTTCACCAACATATTTTATATTGCTAGTATACCATTAAAGCCTCTGCATCTACTACAGCTCATGTTTGTTTGTGAGAAGTGTTGTGAAAGTATGTAGGAGTCTGTAAGCTGCAGTGGTTTTTAACCACTTTAGCATTTATACACAAGGCATAGTCAGCATACAAAAATATATGTATTTGTGTGCAAACTGGTTTGCAATATTGTAAGACATGCAAATTCAATATTATGTATTAAAATATAAAATCTAATATATAAAGCTGAGTGTATATGTGTGTGTGTGTATGTATGTATTTATGTCCGCTAAAGGAATCCGCACCGTCGCATTCACAATCACAAAATTTTGCACAGACGCCTCATGTGACTCAGGGAACGTCATACACTATGTTTTGACAAGAAAATTTAACCCTGCGCTTTACAGTTACTCTCAAAAAAACCTGCCTCCATTAAACTGAATGGAGCTGTGAGCTCCAGGCTATTAATAAGAGCTATGATTGGTTGCTATAGGAACAAAGGACATTCATAGTATAAGAAGCTTATGTGTGAGGTAATATGATGTCGTGGAGAGACAGACATAGACAGACACAGACTGAGAGACAGACATACAGACAGGTACAGACAGAGAAAAAGACACATAGACAAAAAGAGACAGACAGAGACAGATAGGAAAAAAAGCCAGACAGACAGAGACAGACAGAAAAACATACATGGAAAGAGACGGAGAGAGACAGACAAGGAAAGAGACAGACAAAGACAGACGAGGAAAGAGACATACCGGGGAAAGAGACATACCGGGGAAAGAGACATACCGGGGAAAGAGACAGACAAGGAAAGAGACAGACAAAGACAGACAGGGAAAGATGGAGAAAGAGAGAGACTGGGAAAGAGAGAGACGGGGAAAGAAAGAGACGGGGAAAGAGACAGACAGAGAGACAAAGACACAGGGAAAGACGGGGAAAGCGACATACTGGGGAAAGAGACAGACAGCAAAAGAGAAAGACAGAGAGACAGACAGGGACAGATGGGGAAAGAGACAGACGGGGAAAGAGACAGAAAAAGACAGACAGGGAAAGATGGGGAAAGAGACATACCGGGGAAAGAGACATTGTCATTGCAAATAAGCACTTGTAAAAAAAACCAAATCAATAATGAAAAAGAGGAATAAATAATATAAAGACCAAAGAAAAAAATCCCCTTAAACAATACTTTATTTCAATAGATTAAAATGGTATACCTCAGAACCATCAGTATAATTCTATCAGACCGCAGTCAAGTGAAGGGGGTGAAGTGCAAAATGCAAGATAGGGTATGATAAAGTGGTAAAAGGGTGACATTGTTCACCGATACTTACAGAGATTATACTAGTAATCAGGGGAAATATATCTGGTGTCAATTGGCCCTCACTGTCACCTGCCTACCAGCGGAGTTGCACCATAATGTTTAGGGTGCCCCCCGCTACTCGTCGGCTGTTCCCTACCTTACCCTAGTTTAATATTTACCAAACATTGACCTCCATCACCGAAATGATTTGAGAAGATAATTTGTGCCCAAAAATCTGTCAGATGTCAGAAAAAGGCAATAGTTAAGTCCTCCTAGTTATCGGAAACTCAAACTCAAACTGCCTAAATTTATAGATTAGACAATTGCTCAGAGAGCAAAACACCAGATGTATATTATAATATATACGGATAATAGAATGTAAATTCCCAGCAGGAGTGCCCTGTCATCCTGCAGTGGGCAGGAAATAGTCTCAACTGTGGGACTTTACCCAGGCACAAGCATTGTCTGCCCCTGGAATGGACACCATTAGATGGCCTTTTTGTTCCTGGACTATTGTCCTGTGAGGGTTCTCTGATGAACCCCAAGAAATTCGGGGGGAAACGCGTCGGGTTGGGAGACAGTTTGAGGATACCGGCAGATAAGTCCCTGCTGGGAATTTATATTCTATTATCCTATTCTATTATATATTAGACCTATCCTGTGAATAGGTAATAATTTGCGATTGGGGCATAATCCATTCATTTAAAGAAAGCTATTGCTTTTTTACAAGTCATATTGGACAGTTTTCATTTAACTGTTTATTAGTTGTCCGGTAAATTGGATAAGCGGAAGTCAGAGTCCTTTAAACTGGTCCCACATACATATGATTTTAAAGCATTTGTATGCATTTTAATTGATATTCTTCATTGTGATTTTATTTTTGTTTGTTTTGGTTTTAATCTGAAATTACTGCAGCCTGATAAACTTTTATATCAAAGATTTGTAAACATTTTAATACAAATTGTTGCTGTCACAGTTGTTGCACAATTGGAATCACTGGCATTTTGTCCATATGCTTCTCAAAAGGACTTTGAAAATGTAAAAAAAAAATATCTAAATTTAGCAAAATAAAAAAAAGCCTCAACAAAAGACAGCAATAATTGCCACTAGAAATGTTTAATAAGCATGGTGTTCATAATTGTAAAATGAAAAAAGTTACACAGTATGTGTGTGTGTGTGTGTGTGTGTGTGTGTGTGTGTGTGTGTGTGTGTGTATATATATATATAT
This sequence comes from Anomaloglossus baeobatrachus, assembly GCF_048569485.1. NCBI lineage: Eukaryota > Metazoa > Chordata > Amphibia > Anura > Aromobatidae > Anomaloglossus > Anomaloglossus baeobatrachus. The sequence goes on from NC_134355.1 coordinate 359,918,871, forward strand.
ATATATATTATATATATATATATATATATACATATACTGTATATACAGTTAGGTCCAGAAATATTTGGACAGTGACACAATTTTCGCGAGTTGGGCTCTGCATGCCACCACATTGGATTTGAAATGAAACCTCTACAACAGAATTCAAGTGCAGATTGTAACGTTTAATTTGAAGGTTTGAACAAAAATATCTGATAGAAATTGTAGGAATTGTACATATTTCTTTACAAACACTCCACATTTTAGGAGGTCAAAAGTAATTGGACAAATAAACCAAACCCAAAAAATTTTTTTAGTTTCAATATTTTGTTGCGAATCCTTTGGAGGCAATCACTGCCTTAAGTCTGGAACCCATGGACATCACCAAACGCTGGGTTTCCTCCTTCTTAATGCTTTGCCAGACCTTTACAGCCGCAGCCTTCAGGTCTTGCTTGTTTGTGGGTCTTTCCGTCTTAAGTCTGGATTTGAGCAAGTGAAATGCATGCTCAATTGGGTTAAGATCTGGTGATTGACTTGGCCATTGTAGAATGTTCCACTTTTTTGCACTCATGAACTCCTGGGTAGCTTTGGCTGTATGCTTGGGGTCATTGTCCATCTGTACTATGAAGCGCTGTCCGATCAACTTTGCGGCATTTGGCTGAATCTGGGCTGAAAGTATATCCCGGTACACTTCAGAATTCATCCGGCTACTCTTGTCTGCTGTTATGTCATCAATAAACACAAGTGACCCAGTGCCATTGAAAGCCATGCATGCCCATGCCATCACGTTGCCTCCACCATGTTTTACAGAGGATGTGGTGTGCCTTGGATCATGTGCCGTTCCCTTTCTTCTCCATACTTTTTTCTTCCCATCATTCTGGTACAGGTTGATCTTGGTCTCATCTGTCCATAGAATACTTTTCCAGAACTGAGCTGGCTTCATGAGGTGTTTTTCAGCAAATTTAACTCTGGCCTGTCTATTTTTGGAATTGATGAATGGTTTGCATCTAGATGTGAACCCTTTGTATTTACTTTCATGGAGTCTTCTCTTTACTGTTGACTTAGAGACAGATACACCTACTTCACTGAGAGTGTTCTGGACTTCAGTTGATGTTGTGAACGGGTTCTTCTTCACCAAAGAAAGTATGCGGCGATCATCCACCACTGTTGTCATCCGTGGACGCCCAGGCCTTTTTGAGTTCCCAAGCTCACCAGTCAATTCCTTTTTTCTCAGAATGTACCCGACTGTTGATTTTGCTACTCCAAGCATGTCTGCTATCTCTCTGATGGATTTTTTCTTTTTTTTCAGCCTCAGGATGTTCTGCTTCACCTCAATTGAGAATTCCTTAGACCGCATGTTGTCTGGTCACAGCAACAGCTTCCAAATGCAAAACCACACACCTGTAATCAACCCCAGACCTTTTAACTACTTCATTGATTACAGGTTAACGAGGGAGACGCCTTCAGAGTTAATTGCAGCCCTTAGAGTCCCTTGTCCAATTACTTTAGGTCCCTTGAAAAAGAGGAGGCTATGCATTACAGAGTTATGATTCCTAAACCCTTTCTCCGATTTGGATGCGAAAACTCTCATATTGCAGCTGGGAGTGTGCACTTTCAGCCCATATTATATATATAATTGTATTTCTGAACATGTTTTTGTAAACAGCTAAAATAACAAAACTTGTGTCACTGTCCAAACATTTCTGGACCTAACTGTATACTGTGTGTATATATATCTATATATAAATATATCTATATATATGTATATATGTATATATATATATATATATATATATATTGTGTGTGTATATATATATATATATATATATATATATATATATATATATATATATATATATATACAATGTATGTATGCATGTATGTATGTGTGTGTGTGTGTGTGTATATGTGTATATATATATATATATATACACACACACATACATACATACATACATACATACATACATACATACATACATGCATACATACATTGTATATATATATATATATATATATATATATATATATATATATATATACACATACACACATACACACATATATATATATATATATGTATGTGTGTATGTGTATATATATATATATATATATATATATATACACACATGCGTATGTATATAATTTATACATGCTATGTGTGTAACTTTTAATTTTTTTTAAGACACCCATGATTTAATCCAGGTGCAGGTCGAGAAGGAACAGTCAATATTCTACACTTAGTAAAGATGCAAATGCCATGCAAATCAGTGATTTTAATTTGTGTAGCTTCTATTACAAACCACTAATAATAACACCAAGTTAATGTATTATTGCAATGAAAACAGGTTTTATTTTTTTTTTCTGTTACCTTAAAGAAAACATTTACAAAATATGTACTATGTGCTTACTATGTAAAACTGTAGGAAGAAATGCTTACTTTAGAGTATTTTTTAGTTTTTGTACTGTACAAAGATAATAAACTACATTTCTTTGAAGGTAATGTATCGCGTTTTTTTATTTTTGTATTAAAAATAGTGATTATGAAATCAAGTATTTTTAATACAAAATGAAAATCGCAGCTTATTTAGTTTTTGTTTAATTCTAATTTTACTGGAGGCACTGGGGGCTGCCATGCTGGATTTGCTGTGTGTGTAACGACAGTTACTCACTCCTTTATGGCATCCCCTGTGCATAGAGAACAGTGGTCGGGATCCGACCCCATTCACTAACGTTACAGTGGGCGTCTGCTGTGACCTTGACGCGCCCCCCTGGGCTGTCCAGATCACAGGAGAGTGAGGAGATCAGCGCCATCATTGTGGAGCTCAAAACGTATGCTGTTTGCTCATCTATACCCCTGTCAACCGCCGGGATATGTGAGTACAGGCAGCCTACCCTACCCTCCCCTCCCCCCATTACTGTCTCCTATGACACCCCCTCCCTCCGCTCTCCCCAGCCCCCGCTCTCCCCAGCCCCCGCTCTGCCCCCGATACTGCTACCGCCACCCCTTCCCCCGCCGTTACCGTCTCCGATGACACCCCCTCCCTCCGCTCTCCCCAGCCCTCGCTACTGCTACCGCCGCCCCTCCCCCCGCCGTTACCGTCTCCGATGACACCCCCTCCCTTCGCTCTCCCCAGCCCCCGCTACTGCTACCGCCGCCCCTCCCCCCGCCGCTACAATCTCTGATGACACCCTCTCCCTCCGCTCTCCCCAGTCCCCGCTACTGCTACTGCCGCCCCTCCCTCTGCCGCTACCGTCTCTGATGACACCCCCTCCCTCTGCTCTCCCCAGCCACCACTCCGCCTGCCGCCGCCACTGCTGTTGTGTGTGTGTGTGTGTGTGTGTGTGTGTGTGCGCCACTGCATGTGAGTACCGCTGATACTGTCTGCACGGCTGTGAATCTAATCCTCTCCTGTGTGATACTGTCTGCACGGCTGTGTATCTAATCCTCTCCTGTTTAATACTGTCTGCTTAGCCGTGTATCTAATCCTATCCTGTGTGATACTGTCTGCTGAGCCATGTATCTAATCTTATCCTGTGTGATACTGTCTGCTGAGCTGTGTATCTAATCCTGTCCTGGGTGATACTCCTGCTGTCCTTGGTGACACTTTAGACATTTCTGGTCACCAACAAAATCTTTCTGCACTCCTACATGTCAGTCTCTGTTATCTGTTGTAAACACTCAGTTTGGGAGGGGGGAGGTGTGCCATCACACACAGGAGAGCAGACTCCGCCCACTTTACTGCAGCTGTAATGTAAGCTTTTTCTACAGTTGGATTTGTGTAGGATTTCAGAAGCTGCTCCCCCTAGTGTTTAACAGTGGAAACAGTGGAAAATATCAAACTTTTTATTTATTTTTTTTATATTTTGCTCAATTAAAAAAAAAATAATAATAATATTTAAACAAAACATTAAAATACTATGACTTTACATTTTTTCGGTTATTGAATTTGGTTTTTTTCTGACGATACATTCCCTTTAACTGTACCTTTTAACTCAAATTTTAAGGCTGAGATATTGTTTTCCAACAGCAATCTATTAAGATTTGTTATACCTATTTTAAACAAAATGGAAAATTGTAAGTTTTACTGATAACTTTATAAAATGTAATATTCTGATTATTTACAATTTCGATATAATTTTATAGATACTTGTCTTCTTTCACCAGAATGAGGATTACGAAAGGTAGAATGTTTACTGATGGTCAAATGTTCATATTTGCACATATGTAGAATAGGCTTCTCATGACTGAAAATGATTTAGCAGAAATAAACCTGTAATTGCGGAAATATGTTTTCTTCAGTTACATAAATTCCTAGTGTTTTAAAGACATGTATGTAAGCCCGCAAGGGCAGGGCCCTCTTCCCTCTGTACTAGTCTGTCTACTGTAACTTGTGTATGTATTCTGTATGTAACCCCTTCTCATGTACACCACCATGGAATTAATGGTGCTCGATAAATAAATAATAATAATAATAATAATATGCTAAAGAAAAGACTTGGTGACTCTAAATTGGTTCTAAGTTTTGTTAAATGATAATTAGATGGACCTAGGTCTTTTTTCAATTTATGTAATGATGTAACTATAGAGGTAGTATTGGCAGCCACTATAACAATTTTTATAAAAGGGCTGGATGATTTCCTCAGTACACACAATATTGTCAGTTATTAATGCTTTAGTGGTGAAATGTATAACCGGTGGAGGAAGGTTGAACTGGATGGACCTAAGTCTGTTTTCAGCCTATGTAACTGAATATTTTCGTCTCAGTGAGATAAACAAAAAAACTAATAAGTGATAACTAAATATGCTAGGACATTAGTATATGAAATCCTTTTATGCATAATGTCTATCCTGTTCGCATGCAGTATTGTTCTATTGCATGTTTTTATTGTGACCAAAAGATGACGTGAAAAACCTAAAGTTTTTGTTTTCAATTGATTAAAATTGTTTCCACTTTTTTAAATAATATTTTTGAAAGCGGAGAATGTTGAGTTGGTAGTTCTCTATCTGAGCTTATATTGAATAGTAGAGGAAATATACAGGTTCCTTACATATTTTGCAGTGTGTGCTTAGTGGGCACCTTTTGTGATGTGTACAAAGTTTTTTTGTAGCTTTAAGCCAATAGGGGTAACAAATATGTAGCAGGACTTTGTAGGATAGACAATTCCTTCATGGAGTTTGGTGGTATATAGACACTGCACCGATGCTGTTCTTTGGTACCTTTTCCTTTAGTCTTAGATTTGTTTCATAAGTTTGAAAATAAATTTATCTTTAAATAATGAACATCTTTTTGTAAGAAGATTCTGAAGATATTATTTTACTACAAGGAAAAGAAATATCCAGCTCACCTGTCATCAAAGTCCATGCTTTCCTCCAGGCTGCACGAGTCCTGCCGGTCAGTCCATACCGGAATATACAGCAGGAGATGAGGAGAAAAAAGTGGGTTCAGCACCAATATGTAAAAAAATGTAAAAAACTTTTATTGAAATCCAGTTAAAACAAAATCTGGGAACACGTTGTACAAAATATGACTAAGGACGCTTTTGGTTTTAATAATTAGTTCGTCCGAAACGCGTAAAGTTTCACCTGCTTTCATATTTTGTACGTGTTCCCAGATTTTGTTTTAACTGGATTTCAATAAAAGTTTTTTACATTTTTTTACATATTGGTGCTGAGCCCACTTTTTTCTCCTCATCTCCTGCTATATTATTTTACTGCCTCACTTATGTTACATTATTGAGTCTTAATTTATACATATTTACCTATCTCTACATGGATTGATAGAAGGATAGATACATTTTACGCATACTTTGATATATGTACACTACATACAATTGTAACATCTTATTGGTAAAAAATAACATATCACTTGCACATTGCATAAAAAAATGATTGTGGATTTGCTGTTTTCCCAGTTAATAAGTTGGCCAATAAATTATACTTGCTAAAAAAAGATTATTACTACAAGTCGTCCTCCGAAAAACCTGTCCCTCATACAAGTAGGTAAAAGGACAAATACAAGTTGTCTCTCAAAGGGCAGTAATAAAAACAAATATTTGTTCCTCTAAGATAAAAAGTAGAAACAATGTGGGTGTTTTCTTTTCTCTTTTTTTATTCACCCCCTTAGTTTATTTTCAATGAAAGTTAACTCATATAATATAAATACAGTGGAACATTGGATTAAGAGTTACTTGGTTTGAGAGCGTTTTGCAAATACAAGCATAGCTTTCTAAAAATTTGTAACTTGGTTTAAGAGCAATGATTTGCAAGAAGAGCAAATACTCACCGTGCACACTTCCAGTTCCATCCTTTCACTGCACTCTGACCTGCTCTGGAGGTAACTTTCTGTACATATGTACTGTATACTGTATACCATTGCACAGTACAGTATATACTATTCAGCATGTCTATCAATTTACATTTGTGGACAGTATTGTACTTTCTTATTGATAACCAGTACAGCACATTGCTAGTACTGTGCCTCCCGCACACCAACAACTCTATTATAAGCTAATGTGCAGTTTAATATGTTTTATATGCTTTTTACTGTACATTGTTTTGTATTAGTGTACTGTAATAATTTTATATGAATACAGTACATTATTGTCTATAACTGTAATAAGTTTGTATAAATACAGTATATATTTTGGGTTGTGGAACGAATTGTCTGCGTTTCAATTATTTCCCATGGGAAAATCCGTTTTGATATAAGAGTAACTTGGTTTAAGCGCACACTCCCAGAACCAATTATGCTCGTAATCCAAGGTTCCACTGTACTCCAAATGGCTAACAATGAAAACTACAGCTTATGTGGCTAAAAAAGAAGCACTGGCATGTCAATGGTAAAATGCAAATGACAATGACTCTTGGTGTATGAGAATGGAAAAACTGCATGAAGCAGCTCAGCATTTAGTGGTTTAAAGAATCACTGAACAATCCCAATATCATCAGTGGAAAAATATCCACTTTGAGTATAACTCTCCAGTCATATTCATGCCATTAGATTACTTAAAGGGGTTTTCCATGGTTAGAAAAACACAACAGCTGAAGTAAATGAAGCTCATGCAATACTTAGCACAGCTCATTTCAATAGTGCTATTTCTGTAAAAAAAAAACAAAAAAACTCCTTTAATCACATGGCCACCTCTTTGGTAGGCACTCACGCTTTGCTCTTGTGATTAGATCCACCTTTTCTTTTCCTGCCACCTGTGATGTCTCATTGGTGTTATCTGAAAATGGAGAGTCGTTGTACAGTATTACAGTGTAGGACACTACACAAAGGATTGCCAGACATCTTGTGGGCCTGTGGTGTAGAATTGTTAGTGGTATATTAATTTATGCTACTAACGCTGCAAAAATGATGTCCACAGCTTTCCACAAGTATGTCACCCAATAATAAAAAAAAATAGACAGATTCAAGCCGCTAATGAAGTAAATACACATTGGTTAAAATTCATATACAAAATCATTTAAAGATAAAACAATTTAAAGGGATTCTGTCAGCAGGTTTTTGCTTTGTAATATGAGGTCAGCATGAGGTAGTGGCTGAGACACAGATTTCAGGAATGTGTCACTTATAAGACTGTGAGCTGTTATTTCCATACAATGAGTGGGGTAGGATCTTGGTGATGGGAATACCCCTTTAAGCGTAAGTACAAATGATTCCCAATAATACAGTTAGTCACTATGGGCAAGTAAGCCCTTTTCTCCCATACATTGCCAACGGTGGTTGCAACAGTCTGATCCCCCCAATGTGACAATTACTATCTATCTCTAGGTCCTGTATATGTGTACGCTCACTATATACACTAAGTAATCTCTCAATATATGTGCTTTACAGAGCCATTGCCTATAACGATCTGATGTACTGTATGTCAAAAGGAGTGTCCTCTTTGCATGTGCTTAGGCAGTATGGGTGCAGATCCCCCATTGTTCTGTATTAAATAGCATAGTTGACAACACATTTTAACATGGTAATCTTCAGGCACCGTATGTCTTTTTCCTTTAGAATGGGTGACAGGACTATCTCTGGTATAAAGTTTCATTTGTCAGAGGTCTAGATATTCATTTTATCCATTAGATTTTATTTTTCATCCTAGGCACTAATTTTCCAATGTGTGAACAGAGACCTATGCATTTGAATGAGTTGTTCCATTCAGGTCCTCCTTTTGACATATTTGGATATCCCAGTCCAGCAATTAATTTTCTCTCTAAGGCTAAGTTCACATTTCCGTTGATTTGTATCAGTCACATGCGTCGCTTGACGCATGTGACTGATGCGCTGTTCAACGCTGTACAACGGATGACAAAGAACAGAATTCTTTGTCGGATTCCGTTGTGTGCGGGGGGGCGGAGTTCGGGGGCAGAGCCGAGCGGGGGGCGGGGCCAGGCGCTGAGGATGTCAGTAGAAGTGCTGCGGTCTGCATGGCTGGGGACAGGTGAGTGTATGTGTGAGTGAGTGTGTGTATGTGCATGTATGTATGTATGTATGTATGTATGTGTGTGCACATGCAAAGTGCGGGAGGGGGCGGAGCCGAGCGGGGGGCGGGGCCAGTTGAGGGTGTCAGTGGCAGTGCTTGTCTGCATGGCTGGGGACAGGTGTGTGTGTGTGTGTGTGTGTACATACATGTGCGGAGTGCGGGAGGGGGCGGGGCCGAGCGGGGAAGTGTCGGCCTCCCTGCACACGTAACCAGCCTAAATATCGGGTAACAGCAAAGCACCCGATGTTTACCTTGGTTACCCGATATTTACCTTGGTTACGGGCCTACACCGCTTAGCGCTGGCTCCTTGCACCGTAACCAAGGTAAATATCGGGTAACCAACCAAAGCTGGTGACGTGTGCAGGGAGCCAGAGAGCATGCGCAGCGAAATCCGACGGATCTCGCTGCTCAAAAAACGTTACATGCTGCGTTCCCCCCGCCCGGCGGTCAGTCGTTCCACGACTGATCAGTCGGGCGGAGGGTGCAACGCAGCATCATCAGTCACAATCCGCTGCTCATACAAGTCTATGGGAGCAGCGGAATCCGCTAAACGGATTCCGCTGTTTACAAGAGCAGCGGATTGTGACTGATAGATTTTAGCGGAAATGTGAACTTAGGCTAAAGAGTAAAAGGAAATTACACATTCTTATCTCATCTTCAGTTTCTCCTGCAAACACCTCCCCTAAAACTGTACATTGCCGAGAATGTTACTGAAGCATACAATTGTGTAATGAAGCATAATAAGTGAAGGAAGGAGCCTTCTAAGGAACTGTGTGTCGGTATGTAAATGTATGCTCAGCGTCTGTCAGCTGCAGGTGTTGTTTTGCTGAATAGCAAACAAACTACAGTTGTCATAAAAGATGCTAAAATACGGCATTCATTGTTTAGCAGAGTACTGCACTTTTGCATTAATATTTTGGTGTGGTGGTGAAAATGGACATTGAGAAATAAGGTGATGGAATGCATAGTAATGAATGAATATTGTTCAAATATGATTTGCTATTTCATCTCAGATTCGCACTATGCGCAGGATGGAGGATACATGTTTGGTCACTGGTAATTGCACTGATCATAAGAAGAAGGGTCCCTAAGTCACTCATTTCTCTTCTGTTGTATGGACGTGTGGTAATGAGCAGTTTCAATGCATATTTGTCACTGCACTATTCAAGGTCTGTGAAAGCCAGGCCAGACGTGGAGTAACCGAGGACTCTGAACTAGAAATAAGCGACCCTTAAAAGTAAAGTTTGGTGTTCTTACCAAACACGGACTTTACAAAAAAAAAACAGAGTTTGAGTTCAGAGCTTGGGTGCCTTACGTATCAAATATTTCTGTGCTCACCCTCCTTCCCCTGAAAGTATTCTGTTTATGGCTGGCTATATGTAGGCGGAGAGCCCAATCAGGGATTTCCATTCTGATTCAGGTCTAGTCCTGGTCCAGAACCAAACATATATAAAGTCTGGCTGAACCCGGTGAACCGAACTTCCATGGGTTTGCTCATCTCTACTCGGGGCTCCCATTTTAGATATTGTGAGAGTCACAGTGATCACAGAGAGTGAGGTGCAGAATTTACAAATGTTATATGAAGGAAATACTGTTCTATTAATTGTAATTTTGCTTGGATATGTTTGCTATCTCCCCTGATTTAGGAAAATTATTTGGTTTTATAAATTATTTGGTTGTTTTTGGACTTATGGCTACCCTCTGTATTAAAATAGTAGTCCCATTTTATGCGCTAGCAAATCATTAGGAAATGTCATACCACTATAATAAGGAGTATCTGACCTCTGTGACAACCATCAATCTTGAGAATGAACCATATGTCATCACTAAACACTGTAGAATTTCATTTATCTATACAAAAATCCATTTTAAACAGACACGAGACTCCAAACATGCCCTCTTCTCATCCGTTTTGTGGATCAGACTTGGCCATTAAAGTCTACGACTATCCATATAAAATGAATGAAACACAAACATTATAATTTGTTCTTCATCTGTAGTTCCTCAGTTTTCACTGATCCTTTCTTAAGACTCAATTAGGAGATATAAGGTCAGGGAACTTACCTGCTTCACAAATGATAAAGAAACAGGTGCATCACTGTAGCAATGCGGGTGACACATGAGAGGAAAAAATATAAAAAATGACACAAAAATGTAACTGTTACATAACGCCAAGTAGAAGAGTACCATGTTGTTTGTTTTATAAGACGCACCAGATTATATTACGTACCCCAAATTTAGGGGAAAAAAAGGGAAAAAAAATATGGGGTCTGTGTTATAATCCTATGGTGTCTTACCAGGGGTGGCAACAGCGGTAGTAGAGTGGGATCACAGGAGGCAGGGGTGGTGGTGTAGTAGGGCGATGCTGCAGGTGGTGCAGCAGGTATCCCAGATGCTCGCTGTGGGCTTTGTGAGGTACGAACAGCCAGAAAATGTCGGCGGTGCAGCTTCAAAGAAATTGCGCCCGTAGACAGCGCGCGTGTAGATTGAGCTATTGGCTGAATGATGAGATCTCATCTGTGCACATCCCACCTTTGGGCACCATTTTACTTTAGTCTATACCTGGAAGATCAAAGGGCAGGAGGTGGCATATGCACATATAAGATATTGAACCAAGAGCTCAATCTGTGCACGCACCGACTCCAGGCACCATTTTTTGAAGCCTGCATCACCAACATTTTCAGGATGGGCCCTGCCTCACCTCCCGCAGCACAGCACAGCGCACAGTCCACAACCTATAGCATTACCCCAGCATCTTGTCATCATTCTCCACTACCCCCCAATAAGCTACATTCGGCTTATAAGACACACCTCTCATTTTTCTCCCACATTTTTGCAAGGAAAAGTGCATCTTATAATCCGAAAAATAAGGTACTTCTTTTCTCCAAATATGTTTCTGTGAACTTTTAAGGGGGGATTTTTATTCAAGGGTAGCCTTTTAATTATATCACTCATGCAAGGAGAAGAAGATGGGTAATATTGCCAGGGGTCGTCAAAGCTACAGAGATGACCGCACTACTGTGTTCATTACTCCAAAGAAATCATTAGAAATTGCGAAAACAGCAGAACTCAGAGTTTTGCGGTCTCCAGACGTTTTGAGCTATGGAAAAAAAACAAGAAAACTGGAACAGAATCTTTTTCAAGCCATTACAATAGGTTAAAGCTGTTTAATCAGAATAATAAAAACTTTCAAACTGGCTAATGTCTTTGGCTATAGACATATTTAGCATATATTCTTGCTGCGTTGCAGGTGAAATCCATGAACTTATCTTCTTGTTCTCTGTGTAGCTATGATCTGAAATACAAATCTTTTTCTTTTTAATTTGTTTTATATTCATTGAAGAGAAAGTTTCTTGACACCTCCAGTAAAGTCGTCTTCAAATACTTTTTGGAAAATTGTAAAACATAAAATCGCAGTATGAAAATAATTTCTACATACTATTTAGTATTATTTGTCCTAATTGGAGAAACTCGAAACATTTATCTTTGCACAACCACCTACGCACAGCAATTTTCAGAATTTTTCTAAGTGTTGGATATGTGTGTTAATATACTGGATTCCATGGCAACTGCTACCTGCTCTGTACACAGCAATAGATATTGCCATGCTGAATGTGGCTACTATAGTGGGCTATGTATTTCTTTATGGAAAAAAAGGGAAATACAGCTCAATTATTTGAAGATTTCATGCCCTAAAAATATAAGAAAAGATGAAAAAACAACGTTTTAGTAAATTTAAGAGGACTGGGTTTAGCAACTACACGTTTCATTGTGAGAGTTTTAGAGCTACATTAAAGGGGTTTTCCCTACTTGGATCACATTGTCTCATTCCCCATGTTTGCCCCCTTTAAAGTAAAAAAGCTTATACTCCCCTCCGGTGCCGGCGCTGTACCATATAATTTTGCATATATTGATTTTTCATAAAAGAAGTTTTGGTTGATTTACTAATTTCTTAATTAAAGAAAACTTTCCAGACAGTATTTTCAGGAACAGAGAAAAGTAAATAGGTGTTTGGGAAATATTAACAGGACAGTGCACTCTTGATAACAACGGCATTAAAGGGAGTCTTTAACTCCTTAATTAATATTAATTATGTATACAGTGATATTAGGGACTTAGCCGCAATACCAATCATATTAGCATTGTACTTGTAAGGGCCCTTTCACATTGTATTATTACTTACGCTCACTGGTCCCGTCGGGGCCTCCATCCGAACCCCCCCGTAAAACTTGTTTTGGACGCATGCGCCGACGGGGCAATTTACTGTAGTGGAGCAGGTGGAGTCACCCTGTGCTCTGTCTTGCACCATTTTCGGACGTATACGCTTTCTGCAGGCGGACACCCAGACATAGTAGACTGCGTCTGGGTGCCCACCTGCAGAAAGTATATATGCTCGAAAATGATGCAAGACAGTGTACACAATGCTCCATCTGCTGCATTATAGTCAATGGCCTCATTGACGCATGCGTCCAAAACTCATTTTGCGGAGGGGTTAGGACAGAAGCTCCAACGGGACCACTGAACATAGGTAATAACGCAATGTGAAAGCAGCCTTAGAGATTTCAGTGCACCAGTGGAGTAGTCAAGAGTTTGGCTCACTCTTATAGCCTCTCATATTTCATTTGAGGACCTTCCCGTGCTTCTGCTTGACAGTGTTGGCTTAAGGCAGGGATTATTGTGTGAACTCTGGATCCATGTGTGCACATGCACACTGCCCCCTCAATGCCAGAGTGTACACAGTATTTGAGTGCATGTTTTCCTCCCTGCTTCATCTCGGTGGAGATTGCTCAGTACAATAATGCACTCAGAAATTTAGTGAGTTGCGTCTGCAGAGTGAAGCCAGGGAGGAGACTGTGCCAGCCACAAGGTGTGCGATCTGGTACTAACACTGTGGATGGCAAGGTTTAGGCAGTGTCTGTGCGCTGTCTATGCATGTGGGCTGAGTTCTAGCAGTGGTCACTCTGGCAAGTGATCACTGTGAACCAGAAGACAGCAAAAGCCCTCAAAATTCAATATAGGTGTGAAACATGGCACCAAACTCTTGGCCATGCCATTGGTGAACCGAAGCCTGATAAGTGACACATTGCTGAAATCTGTGTTTCAGACCCTATTTCCTGCTGTCTTCAGATTTCATAGCAAAAAACTGTGAACAAATTCCCTTTAATTCACTTTCTATTTGAAAAAAATAAGTTTCATTAGTGATGTACTTCCAAGTAATTATATTATGGTCTAAATTTGAAACATACATACTGTACAATTACAACATTATAAAACTACTGTAAATAAGAAAAAATATAAAAAAAAAATTGGTTCAGCTGCTTATAAACAATTTTTTTTTTTATTTTCTATTCTCAGGTCATGCTAGTTGTTAAACTGACATCTGGATGACGGATTTACCCAGGAAAGATCACATTCGACAAGCACTACTGATATAGTGTACTATTAAATGACTGCTTTTGGACCAGCTTCAGGTAAGGAAATATAGACTTTGATATAATGCAAATCTGTTTACCTGCCTACACGCTTGTCAACATACTTTACATATTTTGTAGTGTTATATACCTGGGTTTTTTTTTTCTGGGGGACAGTTTACTTTGCGACTTTTGCACCTCTAATATATGAACAGCTTAGGCCCAATGTATTAGAAATGAGCCAGGACATATCAAAACTGGAATGCCAGCAATTAAATAAGTATACAAAACCACAACTGATACTTTTTCACTATTTCTTCTAAGAAAACATGCCTCCAGTGTATGGGCGGTATGAGCTACAAATTGTGGGGAGACCCTTCACATGGAGAATTTCTCTCGTTCTGCAATTTTTTTCTACAACAGGTTTTTTAATACAATTAGGCAATTGTCCTAGCTCCTATGTCTGTGTGATGTGATATATTAGGGTAACATGGCACTGCTGACAATGCAAAAGTAAGGAGCAGCAGAAATGAAGTCGTTTAATGCTGGATAAAAGGCATTCTTATGCCATCGCTCCTACGGCTTACTCACATAGCTTTTGAGGTTCTTAATGCAAAATCTAAAATATTTCACTTGAATTATTTTCCTTTTGATACTAAATTGGCCAATATAAGAAGCTCTTGTTAAATATGCAATGTTGTTTTAAGTCTGGTTCCAGGGGCCTCTTGACTGATGCATGCTATGGCATATAATTCCTTCTGTAACACTACATTCACACATCCCATAATTTTCGTCCGAGTGTTGTCCATGTAAAAAAACAGACATCACAGAAAACAATAATACCAATGTTATTCAGTTGGGCTGTTCGGATGACCATTTTAATACATGGACCAAATGTCTGTGTGAATAAGTTATTTCAGCATGCACTATTCTCTACCTTATTTCAGAGGAGAACGGCCTAGTCAATCTGTCATCTGTATCGCATTCCATTTTTATTAATGTATTGCCATTGTTACAAAAAGACAGTTGCACTTTGTAGTGCTAAGATATGTGGAACAATGAATATAGGGATATAGACATGCAATACTGCTATGAAAAACATGCAAAAATTGAGATAGTGTACAAACATGGGCAGTTTTATGTGAGCCCAGCAGCCAACGACAAGGCGACCATAACATTGCCATTGTTAACATAGGATACTTTTTTGGGGTCTTGTAAATCGTATTCACTACTGACATATAAAAATGGATAGCATATAGATGACAGACAATAAAGATGAAAATACATTGATGATTTTTCTATATACTCTTGTAAACTTTGCCTAAGGAGGTCAGAGCGGTCAGAACTCTTGTCATGAGTACAGTGGCCACTTGTCTTTTTTTAAGAGTATATTAAGAGACAAGGAACTATATTTTGTGCTGTTTTATCAAAGTAGACAAGCATTGTATGTAAATATACGTAGATAATTGTAGGTGTGCTAGTCGTCGCCGGTCTGCTGGATTAACATAATTCAATGTGTCTAATACACTTGTGGATCTCCGGTTTCCAGGAGTAATTTCTCCAGAATCCACTACAATAATTCAGTTGTCACATATCAAAGCTCTTTTCATATCCAAAAACAAAAAATATGGAGTTGTATGAAGTACATTAAAGGGAATCTGACAGCTGATACATGTTGCCCAAACCATGGATGACGTGTGTCAGCCACTGGCTGTATTATTTCAGTAAGGTATGTTTGATTCTGAAATACTGCAGCGTATCAGAGAAAAACATAGCTTAAGAGCTACAGGCGGGTCCTGGGCGGGTTCTCCCCACCCATGGCCTTGAATTGATAGGTCTTTGCCTATACATGTATTTAGGCAAACACATGTCAAGAACTGTCAGCAGGCAGGGAGAAGCTGCCGAGGACCCGCCTGTTCGACTAGGCTGTCATGCGGCTTGGTCTCCATCCAGCTACCATATTTTTATTTGAAATGCCGCAGCATTTCTGAGTCAAACATACCTGGCTGGGATAATTAAGCCAGTGGCTGATAAATGCTGTCCATGGTTTGGGTAGCATGTATCAGCTGTCAGCTTCCGAAGTAGGAAGCAGTTACCTATACTTTTCTTTTTACAATGTAAGTCAATAGCAAACATATTTATAGGCATACAGTAAATACATTGCAACAAGAATACTTGGCCTCACAGATTTCGGAGGAAATGTCCAATAACTGACTGAGCTCTTCTCAACACGTTGAAGACAGTAAGCATGGCGAATATCATTGCATCTGGATTTCTTCCAGCAGTTCACAGCAGATGCAGGCTAACTCCATCTTCTACCAGTGCACCCAATGTCTGTACCAGGTACCTCTCTGTGAGGCCTCCGACACACATCCATGCCGCCGGTATGTGTTTGGTACGTTTTTGCACGTACCGGCGGCACGGAGACACGTGCATTAATGTTACCCTATGGTAGAAGGCACACACATGTAAAACCACACGGAACGTGTGTCTGTGTCCGTTTGTACGTGTGTGTTTTCCAACACGCTGACATGTCCATCTTTTCTCCGGCATCACGTGTGTCACACGGCCCGCACCCGTACCACACGGATGTAGTGTGGATGCGGTCCCGTGTGACACGCGCCGGAGAAAACTCACGTGTCAGGGAAAAAATAACAAATCTTTACTCACCTTCTCCAGCCCTCTTGTCTCTGCCGCTGTTGCCTCTTGCTGCCGACCGCCGCTCATTATGCTCATTTAATATTCACTTCACTGCGGCCAGAAGCAGCAGCAGCGGGGAGACGACAGGGCTGTAGACTGAAGAGCAGTACCCTGGACAGCAGGAAGGACCACGTGAGTATGCAAATTACCGGTTCTCCGTGTGTTATCGCGTATAGCACACGGAGAACACACGTGGCCCGCACGTACCAGAGACACGTACTTACCTACACGCAACACGCAGGGAAAATATGTGTCTCACGACACGTGCGTGATTTTCACGTCAGTGTGGCAGAGGCCTGAGGCAAAGTAATTATATTATTATCTTGTTTTCTGCTAGCGTCCCAGTGTTCTGTAAGAAGATACTTTTCTCGTCCTGTCATTTTGGATTAAGTGTCCCAGCTTCATAAAATGAGCTGTTGCTATTTTGCAGTTATCGTAGCTGATAACATCACAGGTTCATTTTCTCATTTCTATATCTTAAGGCGTAGAAAGAAGTTGTTAAAACTATGCACATTTTGTTTTTATTAATTGTAGTCAAGTATTATGTTGTTATTATGTGTAAATAAAAGAGATATCGGCCGAGAGCATGCAGTCACAGCAGATCATCTGATGGTAAGTATAATGTTCACATGACATCAGGCTAAACTTAGGAATGGCCACATTAGTCCGGCTGTCAATTGGCTGCTACAGATTGATGACTTTTAAAGTCTAGGATTCCCCTCTGCTGCTGGTGGCTCGGTGGTTGGTGACTCAAGATATTAAACTTACTGCTGTGACTCAGGCTTCAACAATGTACTGTATGCTGCGGCGTGAAACTCAAACTGCATTCTTTCTCCCTGCCATAGCCTCCCATTAAATACACGCAAGCACAGGAGGAAAGCAGCTTTCCTCATGAGGGCTGTGAGTTTTGTTTTGTTAATTATTTGCAATTGCTTTTATTAGGATCGGTTTCAGTTGCTAAGGGGCATAAAAGAAAACCCTCTGTGCCTGCTGTCTGCTGCAGTTTAATTACTGAGGTGTGCTATGCTCTGTAAACGCCACATTGTTTTACTGGCTTCCCACATCTGGTGCTATTCTGAGTAATAATGGTTATGCTGCAAAGAATGAGCAAGTGGTAGCTTAACCCCTTCCGGCCACGCAGCGTCGGTCTGGCCCACCATGACACGGGACGATTCTCTTGTGGGCGTAGGTCCTTAGTGGGCCTCCAAGCCAGACGAAGAGGGGGCCCACTGGTAAATTTTGCTTGGTCATTAAAATTGCCACTGGCCGGTAGGTCAGCAGCTGACGTTAGCGTGAGGCCCATGGCAATGACGTCCTGTCAGTGCTGACATCAGCTGCCGGCCTCTGATACGCCGGTGCCATTGTAACAACATTACCGGATTTGCACAAGCAAGATGCTGATCGGGAATTGGAGCAAGATGAGTATGTGATGATTTTATTTTCTATGCTTTTTTTCTACATGTCCTAGTATATAGAAGGCTATGTGAGTGTGCATACAATCTATAGGGGACTATGTGGGGGCTCATGTTGTTTATTGGGGGCTATGTGGTGGCTACTACTGTCTATAGGGGAGTATGTGGGGCTCATACTGTATATTGGGAGATGTGTGGGCTTATACTGTATATGGGGGTTTGTGTGGGCTTGTACTGTATATAGTGGGGTCATGTAAGGGCTTATACTGTATATAGTGTGGTTATGTCGTGGCTAATACTGTCTATAGGGGAGTATGTGGGGCTCATACTGTGTATGGATAGATGTGTGGGCTCATACTGTATATGGGGATTTGTGTGTGCTCATACTGCATATAGTGGGGCCATGTGGGGGCTTTTACTGTATATAGTGGGGCTATGTGGTGGCTAATGCTGTCTATAGAGGAAACAACCAGAGGAGAAAAAACTCCCAAATCCAGCTGACCGCATGCCTTTAGAAGTCCTTATGATGGTGCACGGAGATTCTTGAGCCAAGAGAGGTAACCATAAAGATTCAAAGGTCTAGCAGCACATCCATAAAAAATGATGAATTTTATTATTCCATATATAATATGTTTAAAAGGACAAAAAGACGCGTTTCGGGAACAACCCTTGTTCACGGTGCGTGAACAAGGGTCGTTCCCGAAACGCATCTTTTTATCCTTTTAAACATTTTATATATGGAATAATAAAATTCATCTTTTTTTATGGATGTGCTGCTGGACCTTTGAATCTTTATGTCTATAGAGGAGTATGTGGATCTCATACTGTATATAGGGAGATATGTGGGCTCATACCGTATGTGGGAATTTGTGTGGGATCATACTGTATATAGGACACTATGTTAGGGCTTATGCTGTATATAGGGAGGCTATGTGTGGGCTCAAACTCTATTTAGGGAGAGTATGTATAGGCTCATACTGTATATATTGAGGTTATGTGAGGGCTCATGCTGTTTATAGGGTGAGCTCATACTTTATATAGGGGGTTATGTGATTGTTAATACTGTCTATAGGGGACTAGACTTGCTTTGAGTAATGTCGTGTCCACTAGTCGGGTTTTGGCCGGGATTATGCATATCAGATGCTTGGCCACCGTTCCCAGCCCTGACACCGCCAAATCCTTGCAGCGCGTGATGTGAACATTCACAAGTCTGCAGTCACTTAGAGTAAAGGCCACTTTACACACAGAGATAAATCTGTGGCAGATCTGTGGTTGTAGTGAAATCATGGACATATTGTTCCATTTGTACACAGCCTCAAACCTGGCACTGATTGTCCACAATTTCACTGCAACCACAGATCTGCCGCAGATTTATCGCTGTGTGTAAAGTGGCCCTAAGACACAAAGTGACTGCAGAGTTTTCATTACAGACCAGTCAACCCCTTTCTCATTGTTACAGGATTGGGAAAAATTATTAAATAAAGGGGCCTAGTATGAGGGACATACATTATTAGTTTATCGTGGTATTTGGGGGACATAATTACTGTAGGGGACAATTAGGAGACATTATAACTGCTCTAATATATTTTAGGGCTTGCTTACAGTGGCGTATATGTTCTCTCATGCTAGAGTATTGGGTGGAATATGCTAATGACACTCAAACTCTGCTGTGTGAGCCGAGTGTCATTCACTGTGCTCCGGTTCTCTTGCATGCGAGAATCAGATAACAGGTGCGGAGAAAGTGGAGAGATTATTTTTTTCACGGCGTATATCAGACTGCACTCGGATGTTAGGCTGCTTTCACACTACGTTTTTTTAGCATGCGTCATAAACGTTTTTTTGCTGCAAAAGCGGATCCTGTTTTTGCAAAGAAAAACACATGCAAACGCATCTGTTACTTTGCAAGATCCTGTCACTTTAAGTTTATGGGCGGGCATTGCAGTCATGTGATCGGGAGTGAGGGGAACTGAACGTGAAAGACTGGGAGCCGACATCTGACAGCTGCGGAGGCTCGTAACCAAGGTAAACATCGGGTAACTTGCTTGGATACCCGATATTTACCTTGGTTACGAGCGTCTGCAGCTGCTAGGAGCAGGGCTGCCTGCTCCCTGCACACATAACCAAGGTAAACATCGGGTAACTAAGCCCGCGGTTACCCGATATTTACCTTGGTTACGAGTGTTCTCCGCTCTCAGGCAGGGGAGAGAGGGTAGAATGGGAGGGGGAGAGAGAGACTGATCACACGAGGCTGGTTTCTGGGCATGCTCAGTAGAGCAAGCAGGATCCTGTCTATCAGCATGCCAGCATTCACATGCGTTTGCGTGCAGTATAGTCAGGATCCAGCAATTTGCAGTATTTGTACGCAGCTCAAAAACGCTACAAGTAGCATTTTTGAAAAAAGTTAAAAAACTGCAAGTCGCTGGATCCTTACCATAACGCACACAAACGCATGTTGACGCGAGTCCATTGCAAATGCATTGAAATGAAAACGCATTTGCACTAGATCCGTTTTTGAGTTAAAAAAACGTTCAGGACGCATGTTAAAAAAACGTAGTGTGAAAGCAGCCTTATTCAGCAGTTTTTTTTGTCATGATGAATCGGCATGAGGAAAAAAGCATTGGTTGGCACTGCCCCATACTATCACATTGGCGTGAGTGCTATCTGATAAAACATCAGGCAGCACTCATCCGAGTTATACATAAATGGAACTGAGCCCTTATTTTGAGGATACAGTTTTCCATAAGGGGAACAAAGGCAGGTCTTCTAAGGCTGAGTTTGCACGTTGCTTTTTTGCTGCGTTTGGTGCAGATTATATATACCATTTTTCTACAGTACGTGTTTAATAAAGTTAATTTAATTCACCAAAAAAAGCAACAAAAACACATGGTTGCATTAGTTGCAGGATGTTTGCACACTCAGTGTTTTATATGGTGAAAAGCAATAGAAAAATGCTGAAAGAGTTAACATGCTGCAGTTTTCAAAAATGCCGCAGTTTTCCAATTCAGTATTTATGAAGCTCATAGCTTTTGCTGGTACTGTAAAAAGCAACTTTTAATTAACATTAAAAAAGCAACAAGTGAGCATAGCCTTACGGTGCAGGGCGGCACCATGTCGCTTTTTTTTATCTGGCGCTCTGCACCGATGAAGAAGAAAAGGAAAGATGAATGATTTCAACTAGAAATGTCAATGGAAAGTCAGTGTATCACATGTACACTAACACTATACAGAATCTAGTATATACAGAGCTCATGTGCATAATGTCACTGGTTATCTCTTTATTACCTGTACACTGTTCACTCTATAGAGAATCCTGTATTTAATAGGGGTAATATTAGTATTGTTATTATTATTGTGGTTTCTATTCATGGTCAGTATTATATTATTTGTTTCTATGCAGTGATATGATGTGGTTTGATCATGGTTTGGTGGTATGTATCCCTTATTTATGATATTATTCAGTCACAATGTGGTGGTAATAGGTGGTCTGGTCATAGTTTGGTGGTATTTCTCTCTTGTATATGGTACTATTCAGTCACTGTGGTAGTAATATATGGTCTGGTCACAGTGTGGTGGCAATTGTCCCTTGTATGTGGTATTATTTGGTCACTGTGATCTAGTCATAGTGTGGCGGTATTTGTCCCTTGTATGTGGCAATATTGGTCGGTATAGTGGATTGTACTGTCTGTAGAGGCCATTTTTTTGGTCTGATATTACTTAATAGAACGTTATTTCTTTCCATTAAAGATTAAAGAGAATCTGTCACCAGGTTTTTGCCACCTAATCACAGATTAACATAATGTAGAGACAGAGACCCTGATTCCAGCGTTGTTTCACTTACTGGGCTGCTTAGTGTAGTTTTGATAAAATCACTGTTAATCAGCAGTATATTATCATTAGATAACTACTTGGTGTGCTGCCAGGTAGTCCAGTATATTCATGAGCTCTTTATAACTGCTAGACCTGCAGCAGAGAAAACATGGATTTTATCAAAATCACAGCAAACAGCTCAGTAATAGAGTTGAGTGAGTAACTTACTATTCGTACTCACTATACTCCTAACGTGTACTGTCTGATACTCGCGTATTCATTCCGAATAGCATGGGCAATGCAAGTCAACTGGGGAAAACTTGCAAAGTAACGAGTAACTGAATGGCGGACTATTTGCTACTCGCATGAATAGTACGACATTCAGGTTACTCGTTACTTTGCGAGTTTTTCCCAATTGACTTGCATTTCACACGCTATTCGGAACGAATACTCGAGTATTAGACAGTACTCGTTATGAGTATAGTGAGTACGAATAGTTAGGCAGTCACTGAACTCTACTCAGTAAGAGACACATGGCTGGAATCAGGATCTCTGTATCTACATTATGCAGCTCTCAGATGAGGTAGCAAAAATCTAGTGACAGATTCCCTTGAAATACTTAGAAGTTTAACCCCTCTCTGTCCTGTGAATATTACACTGTGGTAGAGATGCAGTTATAGAGGTCCTCCGTTGAAAACACAAGTAATCACCTCTCCACAGTATCTGATAACTTATTGATTGGTGGGGATCCGGCTGATGTGACTCCCATCGATCGTTAGCATGGGGAACTTTTATCTCAATCAGACTGAAGCTTGTGTTTGATCACTGATCCACTCATTCCCTCAGTGGCTGTGAATGCCGCACTTGCCTTTTTCTGGCAATCCCAAAGAGGATGAATGGAGCTGTGGTCAGTAATCCCACTTGCCGCTGCATTTTATAAAGGGGATAAAAGTGTCTTGTCAGAGAAAAAAGTTCCCCATTCTTCCAATCGATGTGGTTTCCAATGGTCGGATTCCACCAATTAATAAGTAATCACTGATGCTATGGATTGGTGATAACTTGTTTTCACCAAAGAACCTCTTTAATGCAAACTACTGTAATTGTACATCCCAGTTATTGTGTGTGCTTAGTAGATGTGCAGGAGTCTCCTGTATTTTACTGTCAACACTCCACTCTAATGGGGATAACCACCAACAGGTATTTTGCATGTATAGCTGTAGAGTGGGCCCCTAGAAACAATACCTTTGTGGGCCCCAGACCCCCCAGTCTGACTTTGCCGCATATAGAGTGGGCTCAGAAGCTCAGCCCACTCCACACAAGGTAGATTCTGACTTTATTTGGGCTCCTTCAGTTTTTCTTCTACAAGTGCTATCTGTATTTGCAAACTATAGATCCGTGAAAAAAATCAAACAGCACTCAGATGTGTTTTTTGTACTGTACATTTTTAACAGACTATTTGACAGGAGAAGCTTGAAAAGCAAGCTCCAACACTGCGGTAAACCATGCCGCTATTAATCACACGATGCGATGGCGGGGTGCCAATGAATCACCATGTTGCCAGTTTTGATAGGAGATTGTGATTAGGACTAATGTATTGCAGTATGTACTACAAAGTGATCCCCGGTTCAAATCTGTATGGGGACTAAAACAAATTTCAAAATGAAAAAAGTTTCTAAAAAAAAAACCCCATAAAATCTGGAATCACTCCACTTTTCCTTATGTAAAAAATAAAAAGAAAAAATAAGAAAAACTAGCAATTTTGGTGTCATTGTGACTGTAACAATCAAAGTCTATCAAAGTACATAATTGTTTATTCTGGATGAGAAATGTCTTAAAAAAAAATTAAATCACTCAAATTGACTTTTTTTGTCACAGAAACAGCCAGAAAAAAATTAATAAAAGCGATTAAATCGTAGTATGTACTTCAAAATGGTACTAATCTACCACAAAAAGTCGTTTTTTTTATGTAATATGGCTCCGTCAACAATAATCTAAAATAGCCGTGAGTCTCAGAAAAGGATGATATAAAGTACATTTTTTTACAAAGTTCAGAATTTTTTTAAACCACTGAAATAGTAAAAACAAACTATCCATGACCTGGAAAATCATGTCTGTCATGTCATTTTTACCACATAATTAACACCCTAAAAACAAAACCCAAACACTGATGAAAGAATTACCGTACATTTTTTATTACCATTTTACCTAAATAGGATTTTTTTCTTTTTTCCTTAGTACATTATATGGTATAATTAATGGCGTCATTAAAGGGATTGGCCACTATTCTCTTTATTGGTGGTGACAGCTGGTTGTCTTATTGATCAGCTGTTACCAGTGGCAGAGTTGGCCACAAATTTTCACAAATAGGGGGCAAATCTGCAGTACCCACAGCCAATATAGTTTTGATTAAGCTGCTGCGTTCTGGGAGCATCCGAGAACTCCTGGCCACTGCCACCAATGGTATCAAACTCCATCAATCAGATATTAATGACCTACCCTAATCATGGGCCTTCAATAAAGAAAAATACTGTTTAAGGTTAGAGCTACACGTCGACATGTGTGAAAAGCTTAGCGGCAAAAACATTTTTGCAGCTTGCCTACAACTTGCTGTTGGTCAACTACTATAAGCCACGTGCACACGTTCAGTATTTGACGAGTTTTTTACCTCGGCATTTGTAAGCCAAAACTAAAAGTGGGTAAAAAATGCAGATGCTGTGCTCATATTTCTGTTATACGTTTCCTCTGTCTCAGTCCTGGCTTTACTCTTAAGGTGACTTTACACGCTACGAGATCGCTAAAGCGATCTCGTTGGGGTCACGGAATTTGTGACGCACATCCGGCCGCTTTAGTGATGTCGTTGCCTGTGACACCTATTAGCGATTTTGAATCGTTGCAAAAATGTTGAAAATCGCTAATCGGTGACATGCCCCCCTTTTCCCAAATATCATTGCTGCTGCAGTAACGATGTTGTTCCTCGTTTCTGCGGCAGCACACATCGCTACGTGTGACAACGCAGGAACGAGGAACCTCTCCTTACCTGCGTCCTGCCAGCAATGAGGAAGGAAGGAGGTGGGCGGGATGTTCGTCCCGCTCATCTCCGCCCCTCCGCTTTGATTGGGCGGCCGCTTAGTGACGTCGCTGTGACGCTAAACGAACCGCCCCCTTAGAAAGGAGGCGGTTCAGCGATCACAGCCATGTCGCTAGGCAGGTATGTGCGTGTGACGCTGCCGTAGCGATAATGTTCGCTACGGCAGCGATCACCACATATCGACCGTACAATTTAGGCGGGTGCTATCATGCTCGACATCGCTAGCATCGGCTAGCGATGTCGGAGTGTGTAAAGCGGCCTTTAGGCCATGTGCCCATGGTAGCTTGCTTCTGTGGATTTTGCAGCGGAAAACCTGCGGATTTATCTGTTTTTTCCAGATAAATCCGCAGGTTTCAGCAAGTACAGACACTCTCCATGTTATCTTATGGGACATGGGGAGTGTCTGTATCCACTCTGCGGAATGTGCGGCTGCGGAATATGCTGTGGATGTCCCGCAGCCGCACATAACTGCTTGTCAATTATTCCTGCAGAATTACCTGCGGAAATCCCGGCCCTCCACTATAGAGATAGAGGTCGTGACGTCCGCAGGTAAATCGCATGAAAGTCCGCAGGTTTACTGCAGCTATACAGTTATATGAAAAAGTTTGGGCACCCCTATTAATGTTAACCTTTTTTCTTTATAACAATTTGGGTTTTTGCAACAGCTATTTCAGTTTCATATATCTAATAACTGATGGACTGAGTAATATTTCTGGATTGAAATGAGGTTTATTGTACAAACAGAAAATGTGCAATCCTCATTTAAACAAAATTTGACCGGTGCAAAAGTATGGGCACCCTTATCAATTTCTTGATTTGAACACTCCTAACTACTTTTTACTGACTTACTAAACCACTAAATTGGTTTTGTAACCTCATTGAGCTTTGAACTTCATAGGCAGGTGTATCCAATCATTAGAAAAGGTATTTAAGGTGGCCACTTGCAAGTCGTTCTTCTATTTGAATCTCCTATGAAGAGTGGCATCATGGGCTCCTCAAAACAACTCTCAAATGATCTGAAAATAAAGATTATTCAACATATTTGTTCAGGGGAAGGATACAAAATATTGTCTCAGAGATTTAAACTGTCAGTTTCCTCTGTAAGGAAATGGAAGAACACAGGTACAGTTCTTGTTAAGCCCAGAAGTGGCAGGCCTAGAAAAGTATCAGAAAGGCAGAGAAGAAGAATGGTGAGAACAGTCAAGGACAATCCACAGACCACCTCCAAAGACCTGCAGCTTCATCTTGCTGCAAATGGTGTCAATGTGCATCGGTCAACAATACAGCGCACATTGCACAAGGAGAAGCTGTATGGGAGAGTGATGCCAAAGAAGCAGTTTCTGCAAGCACGCCACAAACAGTCGCCTGAGGTATGCAAAAGCACATTTGGACAAGCCAGTTACATTTTGGAAGAAGGTCCTGTGGACTGATGAAACAAAGATTGAGTTGTTTGGTCATACAATAAGACGTTATGCATGGCGGCACAAAAACACGGCATTCCAAGAAAAGTACTTGCTACCCACAGTAAAATTTGGTGGAGGTTCCATCATGCTTTGGGGCTGTGTGGTCAATGCCAGCACCGGGAATCTTGTTAAAGTTCAGGGTTGCATGGATTCAACTCAGTATCAGCAGATTCTTGACAATAATGTGCAAGAATCAGTGACGAAGTTGAAGTTACGCAGGGGATGGATATTTCAGCATGACAATGATCCAAAACACCGCTCCAAATATACTCAGGCATTCATGCAGAGGAACAATTACAATGTTCTGGAATGGCCATCCCAGTCCCCAGATCTGAATATCATTGAACATCTGTGGGATGATTTGAAGCGTGCTGTCCATGCTCGGCGACCATCAAACTTAACTGAACTGGAAGTGTTTTGTAAACAGGAATGGTCAAATATACCTTCATCCAGGATCCAGGAACTCATTAAAAGCTAAAGGAAGTGACTAGAGGCTGTTATTTTTGCAAAAGGAGGATCTACAAAATATTAATGTCACTTTTATGTTGAGGTGCCCATACTTTTGCATCGGTCAAATTTTGTTTAAATGCGGATTGCACATTTTCTGTTAGTACAATAAACCTCATTCCAATCCAGAAATATTACTCAGTCCATCAGTTAGGCCGGGCCACACGGGGACTACTGCTATCCACTTGCATGACACTTGGCTCGTGCTGGCAGTACAGCAGAGCCGAGTTTCATGCGTGTGTCCTTGCTACTGAGGTCCGTTCGTGCGAGCAGACCTCAGCTGCGGGGGGAGGGCCGGCACTCAGGAGGGGAGGGATTTCTCTCCCTCTCTCCTGCGTAGCCGGCTATTGCCATTCTCGCACTGCACTAGCGGTACACCGGTGTACCGTGAGTGCAGTGCGATTTTTCTCTCGTCCCATTCACTTGAATGGGTGCGAGAGAAAGAGTCTCGCATTACAATCGCAGCATGCTGTGATTGTTTTCTCAGTCCGATTAGGGCTGAGAAAATAATCTCTCATGTGTGCTGACACACAGGCTAGAATTGGTCCGAGGGGAATGCGATGTTATATCGCACTCCACTCGCACTCTTTTTCTCGCCGTGTGGCTTAGGCCTTATTAGATATATGAAACTGAAATAGCTGCTGCAAAAACCCAAATTGTTATAAAGAAAAAAGGTTAACATTAATAGGGGTGCCCAAACTTTTTCATATGACTGTATCGCTGTACTATCGCAGCTAAAAATAGCTGCGGATGCCGGCGGGCAGCTGCGGTAAACCTGCGGCCGTACCTGCGGATATATCCGCAGGTACGAGCTCCCGTGGGCAAATAGCCTTACAAATACTGAGATAAAAAACTCACCAAATGCTCAATGCGTGAGTTCTGTTCATTTTTATTAACCCCTTAGGCCATGTGAACACGTTGAGTGTTTGGTGAGTTTTTTTTACCTCAGTTTTTGTAAGCAAAAACCAGGAGTGTGGTAAGAAATGCAAAACTGGTGCTCATGTTTCTGTTATTCTTTTCCTCATATTGTACCACTCCTGGTTTTGGTTTCAATCTCCTGAGGTAAAATATCACCAAATACCACATGAGGTATTTTTACTCCTGTGGTATTATTACTCCTGAGGTAAAAAGCTCACCAGATACCACATGAGGTATTTTTACTCCTGTGGTATTATTACTCCTGAGGTAAAAAGCTCACCAGATACCACATGAGGTATTTTTACTCCTGTGGTATTATTACTCCTGAGGTAAAAAGCTCACCAGATACCACATGAGGTATTTTTAGTGCTGTGGTATTATTACTCCTGAGGTAAAAGCTTGTGGCATGTGGCCTTAAGGACTAGGGTGAAAGGCCATTTGCATATGCAGAATATGAAGCATGGAGTGATCAGATAATGATGGCTTCCCTCTTCTTCTTGGTTCCACCATAGAAAGTTGACATTTTGCATGGATAAATTTGCTATGTTATGATATATTCTGCATGGACAGGCATAGAAAAATATATATATAATTTTCTTCTAATGGTAAAGAACCTGTTCGATATATAGTGCTAACTTCAAGTAAGGCTTCACTAAGACATCTGTGTTGAACATATGTGGTCTATCCGTGTTTTTCATGGATACAATATATACCCAGACTGTGTGTCTGTGCAAAACTCATGGAGACATGTCCTTGTTTTCCAGAATCATGGTTGATAAGGACAAATACAAGTCTATGGGTTTGTGAAAAAAAACCAGCATACAGTGTGCAGTCCCTGTGCTGTCTAGCATTGGAAAGCATAGGAGAAGCTTTGTAATTTATTTATCCATACGAGATGATCATTGATGACCCACTGATTGTAAAAACAGACACACAGACAGTACCCGCAGATCCAAATCACTGATCCAAAGCACTAATGGCACCAATACTATTTTTTTGCAGACATGAATAATCCTGACATCTAATCAAGGCCTAACATATTAATTTGTTGTATTATCGACAGAGTATTTTCATAATCTGACTAGCACCAATCTTAGATGATCTCAGGGCTGCCAGACGTGCCAGATTATTGAACGTTTTGGATTGATTTGAATTGCTGGTTTATTTGGATTGCTACAAGCCAGATAGGAGTCTTACGGTAAACTACTTTACATCTTTCTTGTTGTCTATAGTTAGTGTGAAAATAATCCAAAAAGAAAATGTGTAACATTTGGCTCGAGTATATCTGTCATGTAGAGTACATAATATAGCGATGTAACAAGTGGTGTGTCATTTTATAGGCAGAACTAGTTATCTACCCGACTATTAAACTGAGTGTGACACTTCAACATTTCAGCACAATAAAGCCTTTGTGAATGTCATCCGCCTGCTTGTGTCAGTCCGGCTCGAGTCATCAGTGCTGAATAAAAGTGACATAGTGGCGCAAGATATTTATTGTATAGCAAAAACTATGTACAAATTAGGTGGATACATAAAATCAAGATTTCCATAAATTCCACCTTCAATGGCATGTATTGTATATACGGTATGTGGGTGTGTACATGTGTATGTATAAGTTTGTGTGTATACGTGTTTGTGTATATGCGTGTGTATGTATTTGTGTGTGTATGCGTGTGTATGTGTGTATGTATTCTTATGTATGTATTTGTGTATGCATGTGTGTGTATGTATGTTCCCTTGTGTATGTATGTGTGTGTGTGTGAGTGTAATGCATCGATCACTGACCAGATACAATATATTCCAGGCTGCTGTTTTTCTTTTCGCTTTTATTTGGTTCATTGTTGAAATTCTATCCATGTTAAGCCACGAAGCTGATGTAATTTATAGTGAATGTGCTTTTTTCACTTTCCAGGGGAGGGTTTGAGGGTTTTTTTTTTTCTCAATGTGAAACAAGTGTCAAGGGCGCCTCAGCAACTCTTGCATCTGCCAAGAATGTGCCTATTTTTAAACACTGGGGATCAAATATCAGCAATGCTGGTTACAAATCCTTATCTGTGTGTACGAGGAAGCCCTCCTCTGTGTAGTCTACAAATGGGAATGCCTCTACTTGCCTTGTTTACACTGCAGCTCTCTGCATTCTTCAGTAATTATAGTAATGGAACTAGAGGGAAAAGGGGGACGGGAGGACAGGATGCTATATGAGGTAAAGTTTGCTTTCAAAGTTGGTGAATGAAAAGGAACTCTGTCTGGGAAAGTAGTTTAAAAGAAGGAAGGGAGGGAGAGAGTTTCATCCACACAGGGAAATACTCTTTGCTTTACATCTATTTCACTGCATAGAAACCAGATGGCCTTCTGGAACACCCGCTCTGAAAATGGAGAAGCCAAACATATGGCTGATGGTCGAGAGAGGCATTTCAAAGCCAGAGCATTTCTTAGTGCTTCACATTACAGACTGTTATGTCATTGCCAAGCTAAGTGCTTAATACCCACTGTGGTCACCAGGCATACACTTACACAAATGACTTAGCTCTTTGTTGGCACAGAACGCGTTGACATCATCGGTTCGTTTTTTCTAGATCATCCCTTTCTTTCCTGTGCTGCAGCAGGCGGGAAGGGGGGTAGTTAATTATCCTATTGTGTTTTATTTGCGTTAGTTCCCGGTCTGTTCCTTTTAGTAGCTATAATGGGGTACTACTGATGTACGTGGCACTAGAAGCTGTTGTTTTGGGAGATCTGGGCAGCCCTTAGGCCTATGTTATCTGCAGAACTGCTGAGCTCATTCATCTCTTTTTCACGGCCGTTTCCTTTTATTTTCAGCCAAATCTGTCAAGCCTGACAGGCGAGTAATTTGAGCCAGAGAAAGGGCAGAGCTCCAGGTCCTTTCCACAAAGCAATTCTTCTCCTCCCCTCCTGGGAAGGCTCTGAACTTGGCCTGTTTTATGCAGATGGATTTGTTGAGTCATGTGAGATCATTTACACAAAAATATATAGCGAGTGCACGGATAGTGAGCGGCGACCACTAAATTAATAAATAGATGGAATGTTTTACCTTTCTCGCTACTATAAACTGCTTAATGTGATAGACATTATGAAAGCAAAAAGACAAACAAAAGTATACATTAGATGTAAAAACAGCACAGAGATGAAATAAGCACATAAATATAACACAAAAAATCCTGCTGTAGGTGTCTCTAAGGGTACTTTCACACTTGCGTTATTTTCCTTCCGTTACAATCCGCCCTTTTGGGAAACAGCGGAATCCGTTAACGGATTCCGCTGTTTCCCATAGACTTGTATGGTTGACGGATTGTACCAAAAGGAGCTGCGTTGCTTCCGCTGGGCGACGCTCCGTTGCTTCCGCCCAGCGGGAGGAACGCAGCATGTAACGTTATTTTGAGCAGCGGAATCCTCTGGATTTCACTGCGCATGCTCTTTTTTTTTTTTTTTTTTTTTTAAATCAAACTTTATTTTGGCTCGCGGTGGCCGAACGTTCAGCTGAGCGCCCGGCCGTCGGCAAGCGACAGCGCTCAGCTGAATGACCGGCCACCAGCATGCCCGGCCGCCGGCAAGTCACAGCGCTCAGCTGAGCGCCCGCCCGCCGGCATGCCCGGGCGCCGGCAAGTGACAGCGATCAGCTGATCACCCGGCGGCCGGCTGCAGGGAGCGATCAGCTGATCACCCGGCGGCCGGGAGCGATCAGCTGATCACCCGGCAGCCGGCTGCATGGAGCGATCAGCTGATCACCCGGCGGCCGGCTGCAGGGAGCGATCAGCTGATCACCCGGCGGCCGGCTGCAGGGAGCGATCAGCTGATCACCCGGCGGCCGGCTGCAGGGAGCGATCAGCTGATCACCCGGCGGCCGGGAGCGATCAGCTGATCACCCGGCGGCCGGGAGCGATCAGCTGATCACCCGGCGGCCGGGAGCGATCAGCTGATCACCCGGCAGCCGGCTGCAGGGAGCGATCAGCTGATCACCCGGCAGCCGGGAGCGATCAGCTGATCACCCGGCGGCCGGGAGCGATCAGCTGATCACCCGGCGGCCGGCTACTGGGAGCAATCAGCTGATCACCCAGCGGCCGGCTGCAGGGAACGATCAGCTGATCGTTCACTATAGTCTGCCGCTGGTAAAACCGGGAAAAAAAAAAAAAAAAAATCAAAACGAATTGCGTTGTTTTGCAGCATCCGTTGCATCCGTTGTGTCACTATATGCAACACATCCGTTGCATCCGTTACACAACGCAATGCAACGGATACCGTTCAACGCAAGTGTGAAAGTAGCCTAATACACAAAAATATATAGCGAGTGCACGGTTATTGAGCGGCGACTGCTAAATAAATAGATGGAAAGTTTTACCTTTCTCGCTACTATAAACTGCTTAATTTGATAAACATTCTGAAAGCAAACAAACAAAAGTAGACATTACATGCCGACAGCACAGAGATGAAAAAGCACATAAATATAACACAAAAAATCCTGTTGTAGGTGTCTGACCACAGCAAATACAGAAGGTTCTGTCTAATGATCTAGCCATCAATAATATAATTTTTATATAATAAACATACAAGGTTGATTTAGTTTAATCTCTTGATCCTGGATACCGTATGGAGAGATAGAATTCCCTCTGTGATCCATGGGCCTCCTGCTTTGGTGGCTTGCTGTCTGATTAGATTTTTTTTTGCCGTGAAGATCAGATGGCCAGAAGTGTTTTCTTCTGCTGCTCTGAGGCCGACTTAAAACATAATTAAACTTACATGAAAATTATCCCTTCAAGAACCAGACAGAAGAATGCAGAGCAGATTCTTTCTTGAATAAGGTAATGTCTATTTCACAGAAAGAGGTGGGGCCAATATAGTGAGCTAACTCAACACATCTATAAAAGGGAAAGAGAGAAAGCATCGTTCTCCAACATGATAATGTGTACAATAAAGCTGGCGGAGCTTGTGTCTGCTGTGCTGGAGCCTCACAAATGCCTAGATAAAATGTAGTTTGCCTTGTAATCTGTTTTAGAGTGACGCAAGATGCAGTTAAAAAATGATGGAGCTAAAAAATGAAATGGTATTATTGTCTTGGGATATCCATCCGCACATAGTAGGAATCTGTAGTATAACATCACACTGGTAGCCATGTAATTCAGTTAACGTAGCATAATTCCTTCTCAAAGTACCTGTATGTGCAGTTATGGAGTACTTAAAAAGTTTAATAAAATTCTACTACTTCCTACTGAAACTCAGAAACCATGTATCAGAGCATTTATAATGTAAAGTCCTCCATTTCACTTTATTTTGACCCATGGAAGCCACAGATTGAATATCCTGATTTTAGGAGAATAGATCTAAAAGTTTCTTCAAAAGTGTACTCTACAAAATAGAAAGGGAATACAAACCCATACTGCATGGCACGGTATACATGTACACAGGTCTGCTTCTTCTATGTTGTGAGATGAGCATCTCCACCTCTTGCTGTGGTCAAAGCTGTTTCCTGGGATCATTCCCCCAGGAGTAGAACTCATTTGGTTCTCTGAGCTTGCTGTTACACCTTGCTGTTATACCTGGCTCAGAGAATGGGGATATATTCCTGCAGATGTGAATACAATTGAAAACAGGAGTGCATATTACCCCTTGAGAAGGAGCGAATATCAACGCCCGAAATGCAGCAGCTTGATGAGGTCACCTCATCACACTGATGTCACAGCTGTACCATAGTGGCGCAAAAGACAGCAAAATAATAAGCTTTCTATAGGAGCTAAATACTGAATACTATTGCAATCTGGGGCAGGACAGGTGGTATTACTGTGAAGCAGCAGTATGGAGGAAGAGGTTGTAAGAGATGGGGAAAATGTACAAGAGAGCAGCATTGGGTGATGGGCAGTGTGTAAGGTATAATATGGAGAGGGGCAGCTTGTGGTGACAGTGTTGAGGGGGCAGCTTGTAAGGAACAATTAAGAGAAGGGTAGCATGTGGGGGACAGAATGGAAAGGGTCAGCATGTTTGATACAGTATGGAGAGGGGCAGCTAATTAGGACAGTGGTTCCTTTATGGTCCACGTCTGATGATGACTGGCAAAAACAGCTCCCAGTATCTCTTTACCATTGTTAAGGACATGTGGGAGTTGTAGGTTCATGTAATAAAAATGTATATTGTGACTTGACATTGTAAGCTATATTAAAAGGGTTGCTCTCTTTTAGAAAATTACTTTCCCCAAGCTCAGTTTATCAAAAAAATCAAACTGTGCTTTATTAACCATCCCAAGTTCAGTACTGAGTCTCTGACGCAGCCAATTAGTGAGCTCAAATTAGATGGACACATAAAACATATTATTTCCATAAACTCCACCTTCAGTTGCATGTATTGTATATCTGTGTGCGCACGTATGTGTGTGTATGCGTATATCTATGTGTGTGCATATGTGTGTGTATGCATGTTTGTGTGTATGTGTGTGTATATGGGTATGTATGTATATGTGTTTGTGTGTGTGTGTGTGTGTGTGTTTGTGTGTGTGTGTGTGTGCATGGTATTCTGTCTACACTGGTAAACCTGCAAAGCTCAGTGATTGGCTGTCAATGAGAAGTCAGCACTGCAGCCAATTTTAGAAACAGGAGCAGCAGCAGAAGCTTACCAATGGACTCAGGGATGGTGAGTAAAGTGTGTTTTTGTTTGTATTTAAAGAGAATAACCTATTTAAGCTTGGTGCAGTATTCATGTAGCTAACACTAGAGAAGACAGAGAAAGTATTGAGTAGGATTTAGATAAGCTGGAACAATGGGCATTGACTAATAAAATGGATTTTACAGGGAGAAATGCAAAATTCTACATTTGTGCAAGAAAAATTAAAATAACATCTACAGAATAGGAGGAATATAACTAAGCAACAAGACTTTTGTATACTAATAGATTACAGACTGCACATGAGTCAACAGTGTGATGCAGCAGCAAAAGAAGCAAACACTGCTCTGGGATGTATTAAGAGAAGCATAGAGTCTAGATCTATTCCTCTTGGTCAGACCTTATCCGCTATATTGTGTCTGTCCAGTTTTGGCTACCACATTTTAAAAAAGACATAGAAAAACTGGAGCAAGTTCAGAGAAGAGCTACAAAGATGATCAGCTGTCTGAAAACTATGTCCTTCAAGGAATGGTTAAAGGATCTGGGAATGTTTAACTTGCAAAAAAAGGCTCAATGGGGAGCTCCTTTTTTTTAAACTGCCTGTAGCTCGATCTCGAGCCATGATGACTTGATTGATGAGTGCTCTGTAGGAAGATCGACCTTGTGCAAGCCTAGATAGGTTCAATAGGGTCTTCTCCGATGTTAGAATTCTTGTTCTATTCCTTCTTCCTTCTATTCTTCCGACCATAATGCCCTCCTGTGAGATCTCCCGAAGACTTAATAGCTGTCTACAAATATCTGAAGGGATGTCACAGTGTAGAGAAATCATCCTTATTCTCAAGATACAGATTAGGTATTAGAAAAAACTTTTTGACAGTGACCAATGAGTGGAACAGTCTAACACGAGAGGTGGTGAGTTCTCCTTCAATGGAAGTCTTCAAAGGGAGGCTGGACAGACATCTATTTGAGATGGCTTAGTGAGTCCTATATTGAGCAGGTGGTTGAACACGATGACCCTGGAGGCCCTTCTAACGCTTTCATTCTATGATTTTATGATGGTTCTGGCTCCACTACTGCTGGTCTAGCAGCTATAGCTCCACTGTTGCTGGTCAAGCATGAGCAGTAGAGAGTCTCTGTCAGCTGGCTTCCTTGCAGTATAGTTTTGATATGCTTCCAGCACTGACCTAGAGTGTATTTTACATTTAGAATGCACACTATTTTTTTGTGCACTATTTGTACTGCATTCCACTCTGCTCTGCCTCCACTACAGAGCTTGAATTAAATAGCCACGGGTGATCTGCAGAGCTGAGTTGTGTTCGATGACTGCTGCTGATAGCCCAATGATGCAAAACTGCAAATGCTGTCCTGTTAATACACATTGTACACATAATCCTATGCCACACACATGAACAGAGGGGAATTTTCTTTTTCACATAACTGATCTTTCAGCAGCAGGCATCAAATATTGGTCAGGCTTGCTTGTCTCAGGTCTGCTATGCCCATTTCTTTCAAGTTCCGTAGTGAAGGCAAAGCAGAGTGCAGGAAAGTTGATTTCTGCTGGAAACCAGGTAACAGATCAACGTAAAATGTAAAAACTCACATGCAGCTATTTTGATATAGATGGCAGTATATAAAATCCTTCAGGTTGTGTACAAGACCATACAGTGTCGAGAAGCACAGCTGGAAGTCAACCGCTCAGAAAGTGAAAAGAACAGAATAGAGGGTGACTGCAGCACTGAGGAGAAGCAGTGTGTGACTAGGAAATTATATTTTAGTAGTGTAGGAACAGGACTGCCAATTTAGCCATATGTATCTGGATGCATAGGGGCAGATAGAGATGAAGAAAGATGCAAAGGTACAAAGAAATGTTTTTGTTCTTTTTGTTCTGCTTGGTCTATATAATGATAATAAGTTTGCATTGTGAAAAATAATGTAATTGTGGGAATAATACTTTCATATTCTGCTACTATTAGCTTACTGCATACTGTTACCGAAGTTCAATAGATTTATGGTATGGTGCAAACGTCTAAGCTCTATAAACTTAACTGCAAGAATTATAATTAAGTTATTCATTGTAGAATCTTGGAATATTAATATTAAAAGTCACATAATTTTTCACAGGTTAACATTCACACCTAGGTAATGAGTCAAATTGTGGAGATATTCTTTACAGAGCAAGAAAGGTTAGGTAGTAAAGAGACAGTAACATCTTACAGGGGCTGGATGGCAAATTTTTGCCTGGGGTGCAAGCACACAGGAGTGGCCCATGAGTAACGGCCTATCCTTAAAGAGAACCTGTCAGCTCCAATATGCACCCAGAACCATGAGTTCTGAGTGCATATTACTAATCCCTTCCTAACCATCCATGTATACACTAGCATAGATAAAGAGAGCTTTAGAAAAAGTATTTCTAAAGATCTTTTATCGTATACTAATGAGCGAGGGGACTAGTTCCCTGGGCGTTAGTTCCCCTGGCTAGTTGGCTCTATTAGCATGTTAGTACACCCCTATGGGTGTACTAACATACTAATAAATGTACAGCGTCAGAGGATGATCTCACTCACCTCTCCGCTGCCATCATCGCCCGACACTGGATTTCGGCTCAGTGCTAGACCCCGGAGTTTCAGTCATGCGCACCATGAAGCCGGGTGCATGTGTCCTGGCTTCAAACTGAAGTAGTGCGCATGACTGAAACTATGGGGTCATGTGCACTGAGCCGAAATCCAGTTGCGGGCGGCGATGGCAGCGGAGAGGTGAGTGAGATTATCCTCTGATTCTGCGCATTGATTAGCATGTTAGCAAACCCACAGGGCCGTACTAACATGCTAATGGAGCCGACTAGCAAGGGGAACTAACACCCAGGGGACTAGTCCCCACGCTCATTAGCATACGATAAAAGATCTTTAGAAATACTTTTTCTAAAGATCTCTTTATCTATGCTAGTTCATACAGGGACGGTTAGGCAGGGATTAGCAATATGCACCCAGAACTTCTCGTGGTTCTGGGTGCATATTGGACCTGACAGGTTCCCTTTAAAGGGAATGTGTCATCAGATATTACCAATATAAAGTGCAGCCATCATCTTTAAGGCTTCTTTTACAGTACTCTAGCAATCTGTATGTATTTCCCAAGTCCCTCTGCATAGTGCAAAAAAAAAAAAAGCTTTTATTATACCCGGTCTGATTGGGGTCTATGGTTTTGATCCAGCACCTCTTCTATTCCTAAAATCAGCATTGCCATTAGGCAGAGCAAAATAATCAGCACTCTTTGGCGTTACCCAGTGTATCAGAGTGTCCCTCCCCTGTGCTCATGTTGTAATAATCTGTCTCTCCTTGAGTGTCCTGTATGTACTACTGGTGGGGAATTGTTTGTTCTTCTCAGCATGGGACTTCTCCAATCCACAACTTGGTAAACAGAACAGAGCCAGGAGTCTAAAGTCCATTCATGTATCAAGTGTCCAGGCGGAGTTGGACTCTTCTGCCCATCTAAGGGGCTGATCCCAGGAGGAGAGAACAATGAGACCCATGTTAGGTCAGTTAGTTGTATCTCGGCTGGAGAAGGACTAGGATCTATAGCTGAGGCTGCATCCTAGAGCCTGTGTATGGACTGTTACAGATTGGAGATCAGTGGCCACGTGGGACTGTGTTTTGTTGTTCACCCTGTTGGACTCAAGGAACTCCTATAAGGACCATTGTCATATTTTCCCTGGCATCGGAATACCGGGCGGTGCCCCTTGATCGTTTGTTTTGTTGTGGACTCCTTGCAGACTTTAAGGGTATATATTTATGTTTGGTGCTTTATCTTTGTGGTTCCTATAAAGCCCTTTGGATTGTTCCTTGGCCTGGCGTCCCTTACTGCTCTGCCACATACCCTGTCACACCCAGCCCTTAGCAGAGCAGAGAGAAGTGCATCTGTGCTGGAGCGTGATTGGGAAACACTGTGTCAATGACATAGGACACATCATCCTTATGAAGTAGGGAAAAACAATGGCTATTGTAGAAAGAGAAGAGGCCCCAGATCAAGAGACGCCCATCGGACTGAACCACCAGCCGTGGGTATAAAAAAGAAGCTCTTTTTTTGTGCTATGCAGAGGGGCTTGGGGACATAATACAGCTTACTAGAATTCTGTAAAAGCGGTGTTAAAGGTGGTGGCCGTACTTTATATTAGAAAAACTGGGTGACAGGTTCCCTTTGACATGTTTACTTTTGTTTGCCTGTGGGAAAAACTGACAGTGCTCGGACCAGTTCATATGAGCTCTTGTACTTGTCAGGTGTAGTACATATTCTGCTTACGTATCACTATTTTTAAAGAGAACTTGTCAGGTCCAATCTGCACTGAGAACCACAAGCAATTCTGGTGCATAATGCTAATCCCTACCTAACAGTCCCTGCATATAGTAGCAAACATAAAGAGATCTTTAGAAAAATTATTTCTAAAGATTCTTTATGATATGCTAATGAGCGCAGGGACTAGTCTCAAAGGCATTATTTCCCCCGACTAGTCCTCCCGCTTAGCATGTTAGCACATCCACAGGGGTGTGCTAACATGCTATTCAATGCCCATTGTCCAGCCTCAACTGGAGTGACGCATGTACCTTTGTTCGTTGTCACTGCCTCAGACGCCGGGTTTAGGCTCAGTGCGCGTGATCAAAAGACCCGACGCTTCCACTCATGCGCAGTATGAAGCCCGGTGTACGCGTCCTGGTTTCAGAGAGGTCTAGTGAGCATGATCCGAA
This sequence comes from Anomaloglossus baeobatrachus, assembly GCF_048569485.1. NCBI lineage: Eukaryota > Metazoa > Chordata > Amphibia > Anura > Aromobatidae > Anomaloglossus > Anomaloglossus baeobatrachus. The sequence continues at coordinate 359,957,976 of NC_134355.1, forward strand.
GTGCCAGAACTTCTGATCATACGCACTGAGCCTAAACTCGGCATCTGAGGCAGTAACAACGGACAGGTATGTGTGCCCCTATGTCGTGCTAATATGCTAAGAGGGCAAACTAGTTGGGAGAAATGACGCCCTTGTCACTAGTCCCTGACCTCATTAGCATCTCATAAAGTTTCTTTAAAAATACTTTATCTATAGATCTCTTTATGTATGCTACTATAGGCTGGGACTGCTAGGCAAGGATTAGCAATAAGGACCCAAAATTGCTCATGGTTCTGGGTGCATATTGCACTGGACATATTCACTTTAAGCCGGATATACATTTTCAGATATGTATTGTACACTGTGCTTTTTGACACCCCTAAAAAGGAAAGATATTCCCAGAGTAAAGGTGGTCACACCCAAGCATAGGTCTGCTAGATACTTACCTAATAAATATTTTTTATGTAATTTTTCAAACATACCGTATTTTTCGCTTTATAATACGCACCTGATTATAAGACGCACCCCCAAATTTGGTGAAGGAAAGGAGATTTTTTTTTTTAATGTTAAATGGGGTCCATCTTATAATGCCAGTATCCATCTAACAAATCATATAGGGTATATGTCCCTCGTAGTCCCCCATCCTAAAATTAGCCCCCTTAATCTGGATATGAGGAAAGAGTTCTGCCCAGCGCAAGGAGGAGAAATACGTCAGTAAATTTCCAGGTGCTTTATTTTACTTGGTTTCCAATAAAACGATCATATAAACATATGAACAGTTAAGACATAGTCCTCCGTGGATACTGACACAACAGCGACGCGTTTCGGCTACTGGAGTGTAGCCTTTGTCAACTTGATGACTTGTGATGGACAGCGGCTCTGCATATTATATGAGCGGGAGCAGGAGATCTAACGCTGCATCCAGCAGCGCTCCAGAGTGGACCCTGCAAAATATATATATATATATATATATATATGTATATTATATAATATATATATACACACACCCACCCCTGTATATTCGGCTTATAAGACGCACCCCCTACTTTCCCCCAAAATTTGGGGGAACAAAAGTGCGTCTTATAAAGCGAAAAATACGGTACTTGATCCACCAAGTCACCAATGTAAACGTCCAACTCCACATCAATAAAAATAGATTATAGTACAGGATGTACAGTCACTTATTATTCTGTGTATACAATCTGATGTCCAGATATTATACCAGTCACATATTACCTGTATATAACATCAGCTGCCTGTGCATATTGTATATTACATAGAGTTTACAGGAAGGATAATACATGACTGGCATATATTTCACCAGCTGTATAAGTATTGAACACATCAGTGATTTTTTAAGTACCTGTATTAATAGAGGTGCTATTGATATGAATTTCTCACCAGATATCGATAACCCATCCAATCCACACAGGCAGAGAAATCAAACCATAGATGTCCATAAATTATGTGTAATAATAAGAAAGGACACATAAAATGCGCCAAAATCAGAATAACATTGCAATAACATCGCTCAGCACTTGCACTGTTCTACGGTATGCTCTGCCCACAGTAGGGCAGAGCAGAGTGTGCCTGCAAGATTACTGCACAGACACGAGATTTAGGCCTAAGCCACTTGGCATGAAAATCGGACCGAGTGGAATGCGATAAAACATCGCATTCCACTCGGACCAATATTAACCTATGTGCCAGCACCCATGAGCGATTATTTTTTTGGCCCAAATCGAACCGAGAAAACAGTCGCAGCATGCTGTGATTGTAATGCGAGACTCTTTCTCTCGCACCCATTCAAGTATGTGGGGCGAGAGAAAGATCGCACTGCACTCGCAGTACACCGGTGTACCGCGAGTGCAGGCCGAGAATGGCAATAGCCGGCTACGGAGGTGAGAAGGAGATAAATCCCTCCCTCTCCTCCTCAGCGCTGGCCCGCCCCTTCTCAGTGCCAGCCCGTCCCCCCGCAGCTGAGGTCTGATCGTATGATCGGACCTCAGTCGCAGTGACACTCACATGACACTCGACTCCCGCTGTGCTGCCAGCGAGAGCCAAGTGTCATGCGAGGATCGCATTAGTCCCCGTTTGGCCCTAGCCTTATGCTCACTTTATGGATGACATAAGATGTGTCATCCACGTCAGTCAGAGTAGGACACAATTAGCAGCAGACAGGAGGGAGAGACACCACAGCGATGATGCCTATCAGTCCGGACCAACCTAACTTACATACAATATGGGATCATATCAAATGGTATTTTGGGGGGTACACACACGGAGTCAGGAGCTGATAGACATGTTTGGAGAATGCAGCAAAGAAACCGTTAAAGGTGGTGCTAATTGTTCATAGCGTTCAAAACTGGTCAGAGGTTCCCTTTAATATTCAGCAGAACTAAGTATGCTCACATCCCTCTACATACAGTATGAACGCATACACAGCTCCCATATATATATATATATATATATATATATATATACTAGAAGGTGGCCCGATTCTACGTATCGGGTATTCTAGAATTTACGTATTGTGTAGTTCATGTATGATTTTTGTTATATATATATATATATATATATATAGAGAGAGATGTTGTTGTCTGTAGTTACCAAGTGTTTGTGTAGGGCGCTGTACATGTTCTGGGTGTTGTCTGGGTGTGACGGGGGGTGAGAGCGGTGTTGTATGTGTGTTGCGTGTGTTGCGTTGTTTGTGGAGCGCTGTGTGTCTGTAGCGTTGTGTGTGTGTTGCGCGGTTTGTGTGTGTGTGGTGTGTTTTGGGGGGAGGTATGTTTTGTGCAAAGTGTGTGTTGTGCGGTATGTGCGTATATTTGTGTGTGCCGCGGTGTTTGTGTGTTGGGTGTTGTGTGTGTGTAGCGTTGTCTGTGTGTGTGGGTGTCTGTGTAGGGCAGTTGTTTGTGGTTCCCAGTGTGTGTGTGGTGTGTTGTGCAGTGCGCGCACGCGTGTGTGTGTGTGTGTGTGTGTGTGTGTGTGCATCAGCCTCTCTTCTCTCAGCCTACCTCTCCCAGCCTCCCTCCTCCCAGCCTCCCTCAGCATCAGCCTCCCTCTCCCAGCCTCCCCAGCATCAGCCTCCGCCAGCATCAGCCTCTCTCCTTCCAGCCTCCTCCAGCATCAGCCTCCCTCTCCCAGCCTTCCCCAGGATCAGCCTCTCTCCTCCCAGCCTCCGTCCTCCCAGCCTTCCCCAGCATCAGCTTTCCCCTCCCAGCCTCCCTCAGCATCAGCCTTCCCCAGCATCAGCCTCCCGTTCCCAGCCTTCCCCAGGATCAGCCTCTCTCCTCCCAGCCTCCTTCCTCCCAGCCTTCCCCAGCATCAGCTTTCCCCTCCCAGCCTCCCTCAGCGTCAGCCTCCCTCAGCATCAGCCTCCCGTTCCCAGCCTTCCCCAGGATCAGCCTCTCTCCTCCCAGCCTCCTTCCGCCCAGCCTCCCTCAGCATCAGCCTTCCCCTCCCAGTCTCCCCCAGCATCAGCCTCCCCAAGCATCAGCCTCCACCAGCATTAGCCTCTCTCCTTCCAGCCTCCTCCAGCATCAGCCTCCCTCTCCCAGCCTTCCCCAGGATCAGCCTCTCTCCTCCCAGCCTCCGTCCTCCCAGCCTTCCCCAGCATCAGCTTTCCCCTCCCAGCCTCCCTCAGCATCAGCCTTCCCCAGCATCAGCCTCCCGTTCCCAGCCTTCCCCAGGATCAGCCTCTCTCCTCCCAGCCTCCGTCCTCCCAGCCTTCCCCAGCATCAGCTTTCCCCTCCCAGCCTCCCTCAGCATCAGCCTCCCTCAGCATCAGCCTCCCGTTCCCAGCCTTCCCCAGGGTCAGCCTCTCTCCTCCCAGCCTCCTTCCTCCCAGCCTCCCTCAGCATCAGCCTTCCCCTCCCAGTCTCCCCCAGCATCAGCCTCCCCAAGCATCAGCCTCCACCAGCATTAGCCTCTCTCCTTCCAGCCTCCCCCAGCATCAGCCTCCCCAAGCATCAGCCTCCACCAGCATCAGCCTCCCTCGTCCCAGCCTCCCCCTCCCAGCCTCCCCCAGCATCAGCCTCTCTACTCCCAGCCTTCCCCATGATCAGCCTCTCTGCTCCCAGCCTCCTCCAGCACGCCGTGCTCCTCTGCCGACACTCACACACCCGATCGCATCCTCTCACACACACCCGATCGCATCCACTCACACACACCCGATCGCATCCACTCACACACACCCGATCGCATCCACTCACACACATCCGATCGCATACACTCACACACACCCGATCGCATACACTCACACACACAGACACTGACGATATCGCACATACGCGCTTATACTCACAACATCCGGGGATATCACATGGTTCTGGCCATGTGATCCTCCGGCAGGTCCTGGAAGATCACAACAGCACAGTATCGAGGCCGAGAAGCAAGCGATATCCCAGGATGTTGTGAGTATGTGGATGCGATGTGATGTGTGAGGTGTGTGTGAGTGTGATCTGATTTGTGTGTGTATGTGTGTGTGTGTGCTGTTATGTGTGTGTATGTTCCGCAGCTGCAGGACCTTGATGTGTGGATGCGATGTGATGTGTGTGTGATGTGTGTGTGAGAGTGAGTGTGAGCCGGTGAACACTGGTAACTATGATACACATCGGGTAACTAAGGGACCTTAGTTACCCGATGTGTATAATGGTTACCAGCTTTCACGGCCTCCGTGAAGATCCCAGCATCGCAAGGTTATGTGTGGCACTGCCGGGATCCTGACGGAGCCGGTGTAGAAGCAAGCGATATCCCAGCATGTTGTGATGTGTGAGGTGTGTGTGAGAGTGAGTGTGAGAGTGAGTGCGATGTGATGTGTGTGTGTGTACTCACCTGGGAATCGGGGCTCCGTGTCAGTTGGGCCAGAGCGAGCGTGGATTGCGTGAGGGGGGCGGGGCCTGCAGAGAGCCGGGGCGAGAGGCCAATCCGTGTGGGGGGGCGGGGCCATGGCGAGCCCAGCGGCCAATCAGCTTTGTGTCACCGTAAGGACACAATTTCGGAGCATGACAGACAGACAGACAGACAGACAGACAGAATAAGGCAATTATATATATAGATATATAGCATGAGCACACTCACAGCTCCCTATATACAGCTTATATACGATATGAGCCCCCACATAGTTCCATATATCCAGTATGAGCCCCTACGTAATCCCCTATATACAGTATGACACTCACATAGCCCTCTATATGCAGTAGCCTATATATTGAGTATAAGCCTTACAGAGCCCCTATATACAGTGTGAGCCTCTACATAATCCATTATATACAGTCACAAATTCCATACACATATAAAAAAAAAATACACAGACACGTACACACAACAACGTAGACTCACCTCGCTCACGTTCCTCCAGCGCTCTGCTCCATTCCCCAAGGCTCCACTTCTTCTTGCATACATTCTGCCACTGGCTGATGATGAAATTGTACTCCCATGTCACACAACAAGCCACGGGAACTTCCCTGGAGCTGAGCTGCCATTCTGCATTGCTGACAGTGGAGCTCCAGGAAAGCCCTCTGCCCGGAGATGGGCACTGCTGTTAGTGACACAAACATTAGAGTGAGGGCAATCTGGTTATGAGCCTCTCTGGAGCCTTGAGTGGTAGCCCAGATTGCCCTCATTATAATCTGTCTATGAGCACTAATCTGTACACTGCATGTGCTATATATTATTTACACAGTTATATAGTGTTATAAGTGTGGCGCCCTGGACAAGCCAGGACGTTACAGGTACTGCAACAACACACCCCACACCCCGGCTAGGCACACCAAGGTCAAACACAAATCCTTGTTGTCTCCCTCCAGGGGCTGATGTCTACACCAGGGGGTGGGCCAGGCGGTTGGCCCCGCCCACCGAGGAGTTCACAGTTCTGGAGGCGGGAAAAAGGAGTCAGATCAGTTTTGGAGTTAGAGAAGTCAAGTGGTAGTAGAGGAGACTGACTATGTCCGGGTGCGTGGCCCGGGCACATACAGCAAGGTTGGCAGACGGTGGTGACCGTCTGCAGGAGAGGCTGATTGAAGTGAACCGTAAGGACCAGGGACGGGCGGTGGCCCGCCAGTACCGGATCGGGGAGCGAAGAGAAGCCAGCACCATTCGGCAGGGCCTACGGACCCCGACCAGGCTAGGAGTCGCCGTAAAACTGGTCAAATCCGTTAGCGAAGGGAACCTCCGGGGTTTCCCAGCAGTCAAGACCCGATTGAAGGCAACCGCTCAAACCGTGAAGGGAAATACAGTCACCGCCAAGGCTACAGTTCCCAGGGCCAGAGCCTGCGGGCAAAAGGGGCTCCCTCAGCATCCATTCAAGCTGGGGAGCGGGTTACCAGTGGGAAGCCATTGGAACCGTGAACATAACACAGGTGCAGGGAAAGGCAGTCACCACCAACCTACCGGGAGAACTACCGCAGCCGTCTGTGGGACCCGTTCATCCAGCCGTTTATTTTACCGGAGACTTTGCATTCATCATTGGCTGAGTGAGTACCACCGTGCCGTGCGGCACAGCGCTGCCCCTGTGACCCTGCACCTCACCAGGCCCCGTAGCCCGGCTGCCATCCCTCCCTCATCGGGCCCCGAGACAACCAACCCCCCTACCCACGGAGGGGAGAAGCAACATCCAAGCTGCTCCCTGTCATCACTCCCGGGATCCCCGTCCAGAGCAGCGGTGGTGTCACAACCGTGGGTGGCGTCACGGACAATATCCCTAAACCAAACTACCCCCTTTCACTCACTCGCTCGAGTCCCCGGGATCCGGCCCACCGCTCGAGCCACCACCGAGCAGCAGTAGCAGCAGCCGGACCCGAGCAGTGGGTGAGCGCAGCGTCCCCTCCTCCGCCCGCGACATAAGCACTGTACTAATCCCACCTGGACCCATAAGACCTCACATAATATATATGGAGCCATACAGTATAATCTGTGATGTCCTGAAGGTTCAGGGTTGATCAGTCGGTGTAGACGAATGTCTGTGGCTATTCTCCTGGGGCTTAATGTGATTTATTGCAGGAGACTGAATTTTCCTGGAGGTGGGGAGATCCTCGAGCTGATGACCCTGAGATCAAAGCTCCGACCCTGCAATAACTCACATAGACCCCAGCACAGCGGCCGCCACTGCAGTCAATCCTGGGTGACCTTACCAGGAGGTGAGCAGCACGCAGCGTCCTCCTCACTGAGACCTTTGGGCCCTGACACTGTAACTGATCACATCCACAAGCTGCTCTCTGACAGGATGAACAGTGACAGTGTAGGCGAACTGTGTGACGTCAGAGCCTCCACACCGCGCAGTGTGGCTGTGTCTGATCACTGCAGCCAGGCAGCAGCAAGAACAAATACAAGGTGAAGTACCAGACTCCATGCGGCCTTGAGCAGCTGCTTAGGGGCCGGCCCAGGGAGGGCAATTTCCCCCTTTCCCCCTGGGCCAGTCCGCCCCTGATGTCTTAGTGAATTCTGGAAATCTTACCATCCTTACTACTTTTTGGTCACTTATTTTAGGACTGAGAAAATTCCATAATTTTATTTTCCCTTTATACAAACTTTGTCCTTGTTGGTAATTCTATACTATAAAACTGGGCATTCTCACAACTGTCCACTATATGAACTACGGATTACATAGATCTATGTATGTATCTATGTATGTTAGTGCCGAATACAAATTTGTATGTTTTTATTCTCTGAGCAGTTGTTAAACTCATACTGAAACCTGCATGTCATACTATAAAAATTCTTGTTGGAAATATCACTCTGACACACTATTTTTATTGCACCTGTAAATCACATGATGACTAACTAGATGCATGAATGAATGTTTTTTTTAGAACAGTTGTTAAACTGTTTAATAAAAAAAATCTTTATCTTATTTGAAACAACATTGAAAGTATCAGTTAAATAAATGTTGTAAGGCCTGTTTCAGTGATTCTGGTACGTTTGTGCTTTTTTTTTCTATGTACCAGAATCACTGACATACGCAGACCCATTATAATCAATGGGTCTGCTCACACATCAGTGAACGTGTCTCCGTGCGACGTGCCCGCGTGTCCGTAATTGCCGCACGGAGACATGTCCATTTTTTTCTGGCATCACTGATGTCCCACGGACCACGCAGTGGTGTGATCCGTGAAACACGTGCCAGAAAAAAACGTGCATATAAATTAAAAATCATTTTTACTCACCCGGCTTCAGCCGCGCTCTCTGCAGCCTGTTCTGCCTGCTGCTTCTGAGCCGGCTCATTACTGTTGTGCATATTCATGAATGCACGACACAGCCGACCCAAAAGCAGCTGCTGCGGAGGTCAGCGCCGGCCAGATGCTGCACCGCGGGAGCGTTCAGCACCATGGAGAGCGGGAGCGCGCACAGGTGAGTTAATCTCTATGTGCAATCACGGACCACGGAGAAGGGAGCCCGGATTGGACATAGACAACCCACGTGTGCCGTGAATCACTGGACATGGAGGTACATGTGCGTGTTTTACATGTCAGTGAAGAACGTCTGTGGTTTTCACTGACGTGTGAAATGGGCCTTAGGGCTGCCTTTACTGTATTCCATATATCATGTATACTCGTGCATAAGCTGAATTTTTCAGCACGTTTTCTATGCTAAAAAAGCCCCCCTCGACTTATACTTGAGTTTACTTGGTGTCCTCTTATCTGCTTCTTGCAGACCACTGGCACATAGACCCTTCAATAATTTCAGCCAGTACACGGGGACGCCGCTGCCGTCGGCGCTTTACTACACTTGAACGATTTGTCACACTGTAAATCATTCAGCTGAAATAAATAAAGTGCTGACAGCAACGGCGGCCCCCTGCACTGGCCGAGAGGGTTCTATGTGCCTGTGGTCCGCAAGAAGCAGGTAAGAGGACTACGAGGGAACAGAAGACAGGTGAGAAGAAGTTTTTGGGTGTGTATGTGAACAATGGCATAATAGCGGACAAGAAAGGGACCAGATCTATTTTTATTTTTGAAATTCACCAGTAGCTGCTTCATTTCCCACCCTAGGCTTATACTGGAGTCAATAAGTTTTCCCAGTTTTTGTGGTAAAATTTGGTGCCTCGGCTTATATTCAGGTCGGCTTATACTGGAGTATATATGGTAACCTATTCACTGTTCCATGCCATTGAATTATTTGTAGAGTCACATATTAAACATAACATAGTTTGACATCTGTAAGAAGTGGTATACAATATGTAATTTCCTCTATCTGTGTGCTAGATGAATATTTTGTCTACTTTGTCTTTTTTGTCAAATTTTAATTTAGTAAAGTGGTCCTATACTCCCAAAAAAGCACACCCAAACAGTGTTCTCCTGTATACTGAAGTCCATATTTTAAGTAGCCACTTTCTAGTCTTGGGAGATGACACAACCAGAATATATTAGGCTATGTTAAGATTTGCGCTATGGCTTGTATTTATACTGCAAGTCACAACTGTTGTGTTCTGTTGTGGTGTCCATTAGTTACATTTAAAAAGTAATACTGCAAAATCAGCCTTCAATGTAAATGTGAACAGGAGTTTATACACCATATGAATTCTAGGCTTCACTACTTGAATATTTTTCAAGCTATTGAAAAAGGCCTTGAACATTTCTCCGAGACTGATAGGAGAAATGTGAAGAGGTAAGATATAAAGAGTTAAGAGATTTCACAAGGAGAATACACACTTTGGAGATATGGAGAACACACTGCATGAACACTTTGGAAATATGGTTAACTAGGTATTAGTTGAGCAGCTGAAAACGTTAAGGCTAACCACTCTTCCCATGTCTGCATTCCATTTTACTGGCAAATTGTATGGCATTATCTAATAGTAGAAGTCACTTTACTAATCTATTTCTGCTCCTCATACTGTGTTGCTCGCGTTCTTTGGCAGTCTCAGTGCTTCTTCCACAAGTCAGACATGCATATGGCTATAGCAGTTACATGTGTACGACCATAACCGGAGTCAGTCTCTGTGCTATCTTTTCTGGTCATACAGATTTTTGACTCATGCCGGAAGTCACTAACTGCTGCAGTGTCCTGCTGGTCACTGCTGTGGCCAGTGATTGGCTGCGTTATTCCCAAGTTCCCACCATTCTTAAAGACAGGTGAGAGATGACTATAGTTCTGGAATTGGAGCAGTAGGAGATTTAAGGATACTATTTTTTTTTTATTCAAGTATTCCAGGCTGTTTTTTAAGGAAGAAAAATTAGAAGTGGACATCCTCATTAAAGAATATTTCGGGTTAATTCAGCCAATAATGTTGGGTATTATTCACACAGTTTTAGTAAAAATAAGTGTCTGTGCTCAAGGTCAGCAGAAAATCATTTCAAGGTTTGTAGTATACTCGGGGAGGTTCAGTAATCTGCTTCTGATCGTTCTGCTCTAATCATGCACTGGGCACCTGTACCTCCTGGATAATATGCCTCAGCCAACTCCTGGAGTCTTGAATGGCTGGTGCTCACCAAGTGCCTTTAAATTTAGCCAATTCCTTTGTATGTGAGGTTTTATTAGGTTCTTACTTTCTGCACACTGGGCCAGAGCAGTAACGTCTATCTGGTGCCAGTCTGATCCAGTGTATGTCTTTTCCTGTTGTTTACACTTACTACTTCGCTTGTGTTCCTGACCTTGATTTCTTGTTTGCTGCCCCTCGAGATCTTTGCCTGAGCTGCACTTCACTGAACTCTGCCAGTCTTGCCTCTTGCTGTATCCAACTAAAATTTTTGGCTTCTGATTGGCTTGACTTAGGAAAGTCTGACTGACGGCCCTATCTTGCTGTACTGACCCAAACCAGTTATCCACCTTTTACCGCTTACTCCACCCAAAATAAGACACAGACTGCGTGACATTGGATGTAAAAAGGCCACAGCAGCCTCGTTTATTAACACCAAAATAATCAATAACATTTTATTCATAAATATAGTAATAACTCCATAAAACATAACCACCAGCAAAGGAGGGGGGGTAAGTGAAGAGTCCCGTTGTATATGATTGCAACACCAGCTCCACCATGTGCCCTCAGCCGCACCACACCGACTCGAGGACACCCAGCCGAGTGTTGCTCCACCATGTGCCCTCAGCCGCAGTACACCGGCTCGAGGATACCCAGCACATTAACATGCCCTGCTGTGACCCAGCACAGCAGGGTCCCATGTTAAAATGTCCCGCTGTGACCGAGCACAGCAGTGACCCACCAACCATACCATTGCACCACCAGGGGTAACCCGTTCCTGCACTGGGTTCCCCCTCGCTCTTTGTACAATCCACCGACTTCAAATACCCCCCTCCTTTCCGCCGACTGCTGCGACAAGTTCAATCCTCCTCGTATCTCCATGTCGATCGCCAGAAATCCTGAAATAGGGGCGGGTGGGCGGGACAATTCCAGACGTCTTCCAGGTAGTGAATGAGCCTCCCACCTCATAATTCGGCCCTATATATACTCCCCTTCAACTGACAATCCCCTGACCAATTACACGGCCCCACAGCCCTTATAACTCCACCTCCCACTTTTCCCGCACAAAATGCCCTACACCTTAACCCCTTGCTAACCTTCAGGCCTAGCATCCCTCCTCAGTCATGTTGCCCTCCCTTGAGCCCCTTCAGGGCAGGCGTCCGGGTTTTTCTTTGTGATTTAGGAACTCCTGCCTGCCTGCTGCTCGTTGCGCTAGTACACCGATTCTGGAGCGGGTGGGGAATGGTTCCTGAAGACTCTATTCCCGTCGAGTGAATTACTGGGCTGCGTGAAGCTTCTTCCCAGCCTAGGGTCCATGTACCCCGTCGTGCCCTGGCCCCTGCCGGGTTGTAGCACAAGGCAGCCGGCCCGCTCTCTGTAGCGGCACCGTGCCCCCTGTCACTACCCTCTGCAACTGGGGTTTCAGCTCCTTCTGGCCAGGGCAACGTCTGGCACCTGGGACAGGAACAGGAGCCCAGCTCCACAGTGTGACCTGTCCTGTCACCGCTGTCTCACTGCTCAACTACCACTCAACTAAAATCTCTGCCCTCCCTCTTCCATCCCTCCATCTGGGTGGCCCTATTCCCCTCAGGCTGCCCAATGGGTGTTTGGTGGGTGTGGTGCAGAGTGTTCCTCAGGATTTAGGTATACCTGTTGGTAGCAACACCAAATTGACAGGACCCATAATCAAGGAGGAGCGGGTACCATGCAGAAGGGCAGATTGCTCGGCACCCTTGTGACGACCTGATAGGCCAGGGCGTCACATTCCCCCTTGGTTAAGCGTAGCTCGTCCGCGAGCTACAGAACGCCAAGCATTTATTTTTTTTTTTAAAGAAGGAAAAGGGTTAACATGAACATTTATTTAAACAGGTTCATCCCACACAGGGGAAGCATTTTCTTAAACCGTTGCTAACTTTTGTACTTTAGAGTTCGTCTGCCACAGGGGACGCCACCTTTTTTAGTGCCAGCGAGGACCCAACCTTCCTCGTTGCGGTCCCTCCCTGCGACAGTCCAGTCCTAACATCCCGGATCCCCCCACCCAAACAACCTGGTTCCCTTGGAAACCTAGATGGGTCCTTGGACCGGGTTAAGGTCCCGGGGTATGTCAGACGACTCTGGTAAGCACAACAGGTGCAGTTTTTTTTACAAGACACAAGTTTGTGTTTGTCACGCCAGTCCTGTGACCGTGGTCCATTTTTAATTAACTATAAGAGCATGGAAGTCTTTGTAAAACATATCAAGAGTCCCTGTACCATAGTACAACAGCTGTCAATCAAGGAAAAATCAGGTTACTTTCCCATGCAATTAGCTTTTCATTAAATCTCTAATTTTCTAACATTTTCTATATGGAAAATAACAAACTGTGGAAAATAACAAATAGAAAACACAGATACCTAACAGTTTTACGGTATCACATTTTTGCTATGTCAACATTCTTTACTGGTCCAGCTCCCTGGGGAACCGGTAGCCAACAGCAGCAGCCGACACAATCCGCTCATTCACTACAGTGAACCGTTTCACGTCGAGGGCATACCAGCCCCGCTCGCCCCAATGCCGGGTGTAGCTAACCATCTCCCCAGGCTCAAGGTTGCGGCCAGGGTGATCTCTCGGGAGGTATTGTTCCATATCTCTTCTGGTAACAAACACCTCGTCGGCCAGACAAGCTTCTGACATAAACCCCACCCCTTTTCGGGATCATAACGGTGTACCATGCCTCTTCTTATCGGGCCTCGGGTACGGAATGTAGATTTCCTTAGATAATCTTTCTCTCGCTGGGTGCGGGCAATTATCTCTTGCTGCCATTGCTCTGCCTGGGTCGTTGTCGGTTTCAGTGGTTGTTGTTGTCGTTCCCAGCAGGAGGCGCCAGCGTCCGGTCTCGGCTCCCTGACTGGCTTTGGCTTTGAAGGTACTACTGCGGCCCCAAGAGTCGACGGGATGCCGCGCGGTAATGGAATCATAGAATTGGAAGGTTCCACTCCCACTACTGGAAGTAGTGGGCTCGACTGCTCCGCAGCCGGGGTTGCAGGGTCCGGGTTCTCCCCCTCTAAGGACGGGTCCGGTGATGCAGCCAGGTCTGGTCTGGCCGGTATCCGGACGACTGCTGTCATGACCGGGATGATGATGGACCTTGGGGCTGCTGCTGGAGCTTCTTAAAAACAGACTGCAGGTTCCGCTGCCGGGATGGATAATGGCTGCTCGGCATCCGCCAAGGACGGGGTAGGTGACAGTAAAGTGGTTGCTGCAAGTGGGGGTGGACCGGATCCCTCAGCTGCCATGGCCGGATTATTGTAATTAATAGGGACTGGGTAACCGCTTACCCTTTCTTCACGTGGGATTTCAATCTCACGGGCTTGCTCCGCTACCGCCAGACTCCTCATCTCTTCCCTCCAGTGGTTTAGTATGAATAGGAACTGCGTCCGCATTCTCCTGCACAGCTGCTCGGTTTCTTCTTCAGTCCAGGTCGCGGTCCCGGGAACAGCACGTTCCGGTAACCAGTTCCGCTCCGCCATCTTGCCTCTGCGTTGTCCAGGAACAGTATGGCACAGTCCTGGCGTCCCTGCTTCTTTTCCGCTTTCGCTACATTCGGGCACGTCCCCTCGGTTTTCTCCCAGCACTCTTTCGCGAGCTGTGGCCCTCTGGGAACTTCTGGTTCCTGCTTCAGGCTGAAGACGAAGGGCGGGGCTTCGGCTTCTCGCCCTTTTCCAAGAAGATGGCGTTTTTGGCGCGAAAACAGCGGGAAAATGGCGGACGTCACAGAAAATGGGATTTTGGATTGCGATCTTCACTTCTCAAGGCGCACGTCACCCAGGTTAGTGGGTCCTGCTTGCATCCTGTTCGTGACGCCAAGTTTTCCTAAGGTGTGCCGCCCCCAAGACAGCCGACGGGCTGCTCAGACCCGGATCCACAGTGGCTCGAAGGGTCTCCGGATTCGAGGCGACCCCAGCTACCCGGAATAAAAAGGGGGAATGTTTTGGGTGGTGAATGAGATAATGTTCGTGACACCACCCACGGTGTGTGGTAACATGAGGTACCACCGCTGCCGTTTAGGGGGGAGCCCAGGGACGATGGCATGGCAGCACGAGATGTTAACCCCTCCGTGGGCAGGGGGAGTGGTGCCCCGGGACTCGGTGATGGATGGAGTGGGGAACCCGTCGGGGGTGAACGGATATCGGGTACTCACACAGTCCAAAGTCACTGACACTGACACCAGGTAAACCAAACTCTTGAAAGCTCCATCTCCGTTGGTCGAGCACGCTGGGTCTGTGCCCCTTTGGTGTTGCTGGTTGGTCTCAAGCCTTGTCCCTTGGCACTGTGTGTCCTTCGTATGGATCCCTTTCACTTAAAACTACTCGGGTCCCGCTCACCTGCGTGGCTAGCAGGGTGAGCTTGCTCTCAGGGTTCACACTTGGGATTTTCTGGACGGTTGTGGGAAGTCCTATCCCCCTCGTTGCGCTAGTACCCCCGATTCTGGAGCGAGTGGGGAACGGTTCCTGAAGACTCCGTTCCCGTCGAGTGAATTACTGGGCTGCGTGAAGCTTCTTCCCAGCCTAGGGTCCACGTACCCCGTCGTGCCCTAGCCCCTGCCTGGTTGTAGCACAAGGCAGCTGGCCCGCTCTCTGTAGCGGCACCGTGCCCCCTGTCACTACCCCCTGCGACCGGGATTCCAGCTCCTTCTGGCCAGGGCAACGTCTGGCATCTGGGACAGGTACAGGAGCCCAGCTCCACAGCGTGACCTGTCCTGTCACCGCTGTCTCACTGCTCAACTACTACTCAACTGACATCTCTGCCCTCCCTCTTCCATCCCTCCATCTGGCTGGCCCTATTCCCCTCAGGCTGCCCAATGGGTGTTTGGTGGGTGTGGTGCAGAGTGTTCCTCAGGATTTAGGCATACCTGTTGGTAGCAACACCAAATTGACAGGACCCATAATCAAGGAGGAGCGGGTACCATGCAGAAGGGCAGATTCCACGGCACCCTTGTGACAACCTGATAGGCCAGGGCGCCACAGGTGCACTTACATCTGATCATGCTATTGTTACCCCCGGTATGAACCATTGAAACACTGCAGGTGGCTCACACTGTGCAGTGCACTATGCATACCCAAGTACAGCGATGCTCACACACGTGGTTTGCATTCATAAAGCACCTGAATTTCAAACCCAATCTCTGTTTTCTTGGAAAGGTCTGAGTTCGTACCGAACACTGAACTTCAGGTTTGCTCATCTCTAGATTTGATGACCTTAAGTCCAATTTATTTTTTTTAACTGCTCTTAAATGCTGCATATTTTCCCCACATAAAAAAACTGCAGCAGTTACTTTATGTAGGATCATGGCCTTAGTCATAGCATAGCTGGATACAGGCAACTACCTGACATTTCTTTTGGATTTGTCGAAATGCATTTTATAATATACTGCAAAATCTGTAAAGCTAGGATGTATTCTCTGTTAATAGCAATAAACTACATAATTATTGTAGTTCTGTTCTGTAAAGCTCGGATGTATTAATGACAATGAACTGTACGATTATTGCAATTTGAAAAGTAACAATGCAGTTTAACTGCTGCGGTTTCCTCCTTTTAGATAAAAGTGTGATCCTGTGTAAAATGCAAAAATCATCTTTATAATGTTCTTCTGCTAATGCTTTCAAGGTAAAGAAAGAAAAATGAGCACTGCTCAGTATTTAATAGCATCTTGATGTTACTTCAGCTTAATTTTCCACAAACCACACAGCAATATTCCCATCTTGACAGCCGTAGGAAAGGATTACGCCATGCTGGAAGTGGTCTGACTGGGGCTAAAAATAGCTGCGTGGATTGCACACAAAGAAAAGAATGTAAAACAATAGGAATCCAAACGGCTGGTACGTCTGCAGCATTTTCCTAGAAGACACATCAATAAAATGCCTAAATAAAGACTTCTCCAGATTTTTTAGAGCGTGGACTTAGAAGACCTTTGTACACTCATTCAGTGTAGACCCATAACCTTAGAACGAAAATAGACTGCTTTCAGTTTTCTGTAACCTCCACTATTGCTGTAAGCTTTGTCACATTGGTTTTTATGTGCTGGCAGAAAAGTGTAGCAGCTACCTTGCTTTTAATGATTTCATGAAAGACACAAGCTCTAATTATATGGTCAACTTTATTGCATTGAGTTATTCCTCTCTGAACTTTGGAGAAACATTAAAAATCACAAAACCAACGAGGTGTCACACCTCATAGGGTAGTATATTGCAGCCATCATATCCCAAAGTAGGAAAAAGACTCAAGTGGAAACTCGCTTTATTATTTTAGGTAGTGTGATATATGCCCTAGTGTAATTTTGGGGCAACAAGCTTCATGAATAGTGCACTCCATGATGCAGACCATTCATATGTAAAAGTAGGCTTGGATCTACTCAACAGTGAAGAATTTCAATACACAATCCAGATCTGTGATACATTGTGTATTGTCTAATGTTAGTTTTGATGATGATAACACGTTTGAGTTATATAACTTGTCAGGTAAAATGATACATATACAGTAGGCAACATCATGGTTAATCTGGAAAAATAAGGGAAGGATGGATAGCAGAGGACAATTTGGGAAAACTTGGCGGTGGACCTGGAGAAGCTGTGGGAGGCTGTTTAAACAATGGTCTTCATGGTGGATCTGGGAAAGATGGAAAAGACTAGTTCAGTCAAGACTACTTCAGTAGATCTGCAAAATAGGCTAGGAAGAATGGAGTTGTGCATCACCCAGAATTTATTTTACTACTTTATCCTGTATATGTCTCATTCTACCCAAGGAATAATTTATACACTTTTAAGGATGTTGTAACTACTGGGGTTAACAATAAAAGTTCTACGATTCACCAAACATCTGGATTGTATATATGGAATTCTTCACCACTGGTTACCGCCAAGCCTGCTTTTTACATTGAAATTGTCTACTCTTCTTAAAAGTTTACACCCAAAATAATAGAACTTTTTATCACCAACATACTGTAAAGTGCTACTACCATAAAGATTAAAATTACATGATTCTATGATGCCTCCTTTGTTTTAAAGAAGTTTCCATTTGCAGTCTCAGACCTAGTATGGACTGTGCTCAGAATAGCTTGAATTACATAAAATGCGTATAATTACAAAGGAAATTCAGTGAAAAATAGATAGTATAGTAATATTTCCCTCATTATCTGCACATTAAAGAGGCTGTAAGTGTTGAACAATCCATTTCGTAAGCCCAACTATTCAGAGCTTTTGTGGTCATGTATTTTAAGGATTTATGTGATTCTTAAATGGTTTTTAAGGGTTTTGTTTATGCTCTTGCTTGACGACATGTTGTCCATAAGCCAACCCAGTGGGTAGACCAGTCACTACCTGCAGGATTAAAGGCAGATGTGATGAGAGGCCCAACTTTCCCTTGCAGGGGAAGCAGTTTTTATATAAAATGCCAATACATTTTAATACATTTTAAATTATTCTTTCAAATGATTAACATATTCAATCAACTATGAAAAATATTGTTACAGATTTTTTTATGATTGAGGAATAATAAAAGTAGCAGACCAGTAAAGTTTAGGCAAAGGAGCATCTGGATTATTAATAATAATAATAATAATAATAATACCTACTACATATTGGGATAGGATCTTAGAAATGGGAATACCCCTTTAAGGAAATTGAATGACCGGTTATGAAATCCAGAACTAGATGTCGAGAAAGACTGAACTATAAAATCTTAATTTTTATTTATTTTTATGATGCTTCCGACAGTAAAATATTTATTCCGTTTTTAGTATTCTAGTATAATTTTTAACTTTATCAAGAGATTACATAGAGATGTGATTCTATAAGCTATGGTGCTCCATTTGCTGTTAATGAGCCACTGAATATCATAACTGTCCAAACCTTTATACTGAGCTATGGAAATTCTTCATCCAGTTTTCTAAGTGACATATCAGAAAATCCTACATAAATATGCTGCTTCATGACTGTCTATGACTGTGCATAACCATTAACAGCAAATTATAATCCGATGGTGCTGCATTAAGGGGGTAGATGGAGATTTTACAAGTTACCAACATGTTGCTCCATTATTATTCAATTCCTACATAATATTTAAAACGTCTCCAAGTATTGCTCTTCACTATAAACCAGTTTTTTTTACAATATTTATTGAATTTATATGACCCTAAGGATCTAAATATTTTAGCCACCTGCAGTACAAACATATGTTGTGATTGTAAATGCCTTAATGTTAATTTTATTTTGTTTTTTATATATATATATATATATATATATATATATATATATATATATATATATATATATATATGTGTGTATATATATATATATACACAGATATATATATATATATATGTATACGTATTTTTATAATAAGTACAGTTTGGAATGTTTAGTGCTGAAGTGCACATTTGGTGCTGGCTTTTTGTTTTTTCTTCATATGTATACGTATACAGTATTTTTATATTATATTATATATATATATATATATATATATATATATATATATATATATTACACAGCAGAGACAAACACCAATAAGTCATCCTATTGAGAGAGCACAGTTACGATATATTACAGAAAACTCAAGTGTTCCTGCTTTCAAGAGTCATCTTGGTAAAGCAGGAGCTTGACAAAGGTGTTCTTTTCCATTGATTTCAATTTGATTTTTTAATGTGCTTCTGTGCAGAGTCCTTCTGCCGAGAGTGGGGAATGAAAAGAGAAGCAGATTCCTTTGATAAGATAGTATCTAATTTATCTCTCATTATGAGATTCTGCTACTGCTAACAGTGCTGATCAATACCAATAAAGCTGAGCTAGTGGGCAGCAAGTGGTGTATTTGTTTACTAGTTGCAAGCCATACTGTATGACCTGAACCGTACCAGGCCAAAATCCTCTTGGACACTTATGGACATGTTTAGCGTGTTCATGTGGAGCCTTCACAATCAGGGACATGCTAAATGGAATGGAAAAAGATGATGTGACTATAACTTAAAAGGTTCTGTATGTCCACTAAAAGACTGCTTTGACCCAAATATTATCAATATTATCCCAAATATTATCTGCTCCTCAGCTGCTGTCACTCAAAAAGCTGCCGATTTTTATCAACTTCACTTTCTTGGATTTCAAAACCTACACATCCGAGCTGACCACTAAAGGTATGTCTAGGATCAGCCTGATAGTGCCAGTATAGCATTGGCTTTAGGTTATATAGGAAAATCCTGGTGATTGCTTCCTTTTTAAGAGTTTCAACTTTCTAGTAAGTGCTGAATAAATGAGTCTGTGTGTATATATATATATATATATATATATATATATATATATATTAATGTATATATAATTATTTACCTTAGATCTTTGCAGCAAAATTAAAGGAATAAATTGAACATTCAACCATATGGGATTCATGTGTTATAGGTTATCTACAAGGTTAATCTGCAGCCAAAAACTGCATTAAGTCTTGCAGTATTACTTGCAGAAATACTGCAGATTTGTTGCAGATTTCACCCTTTAAATCTCAGGACAATTTACAATCATTTTTTGAATAGTTTGTGGATGACATTTGATGATACTCATCTACAATACTGTTTCTGTAATACTCTACTTTTGTGACCACTAACTTACTATTGCCGCATGAGAGCATATCTTTAAGGCCCCCTCCTCACGTCCGTGAAAAACGTTCATTTTTTGCATGGCCATATTGAAGGTGTGTATGGCCCATCGGTGTGATAGCACACAGAGAGCAGGAACTTTTTACTTACCTGTCCCTGGTGCTGATGTCTCCGGCGCTACTGCTTTCGGGTCCGCGGTGCAGTGAATATTCATAAGCATAATGAGTGGGCCTGGAAGCAAGTGATAGCAGCGCCAAAGACAGCAAGTGAGTATAGAGAATAATTTTATTACAAAGACACATGTTTTCTCCAGTACGCATCACACTGATGTCACACGCGCTGTGTGGTTCATGTGGTGTGGTTCATGTGACATCAGTGCTGCCAGAGAAAAAAAACACGTCTCCGTGCGGAACACACAAACACGTGTGTGCTCCATATGGACACACGGTCCTTGTGAAAATACTGATTTGTGCACAGACCCATTGATTTTAACGGGTCTGCGTATGTCCGTGTCTCCGGTACATATGAAAATAGACGTCATATGCACCGGAATCACTGACGTGTGAAGGAGGTCAAGTGGTTTCAAGCGATGTTGTTTCAGTGATCTTTACACATGTAGGTTTCAGCATCACAAAGTCGTTTACCTGTCACGCTCATGTCTGACTCTTGAAGGTTTTATTCATGGCAAGGCTTTATTAGTATGTTGTCTTCAACCTGTAAATAGGCTGATCAATTGATTTCATTTATTTACATCACCCAGGCATATAGAATGAAGTAATGTGCAGTTATAAATAGCTGCTCTTCAAGGCTGTGCATGTTTATTAAGATTTAATTTATTCTTCTTCAGTAGAAGAATTTTGAATGAGCATTTTATGAATTCATTTGTCTGCAGATTGTGAGCTGCACTCAACACCCACACCTCCTCCTGTTCAATATGTCACTGTCTAACAGAACTATAGTAAGTCAGGAACAATTGTAAGAAACTTAACATGTTGTAATGCACTTGGGTGAATTTCACATCATTGAAATAAAACAATAAATCTCATCTGAATTGAATGTTGGACGTGAATCAGATTTAACAGCCAGTTAAACAGCTAAGAAATAGCTATAGGAGTGACACCTACAGGCTATAGAACCTCAAGTGTGTTGTTATCAGCATATTCAAATATTTTCCATTATTGCAGCAGTTCATTATTATTTCTTGGCTAACATGTTTACAAGCCAACTTAAGAGTACAGAAACCTACCCCATTGCTTTTGACCTCCTACATTTATAACCCACTAATCCCCTTTAACTCGTTAAGGACTGAGCCACTTTGTACATTAAAGGGAACCTGTCAGGGGTAATATGCACCCAGAACCACAAGCAGTTCTTCATGCATATTGCTAATCCCTCCCTGCCTAACCATCCCTGTATACACTAGCATAGATAAGATCTTTAGAAAAAGAATTTCTAAAGATCTTATACCATATGCTAATGAGCGAGGGGACCTGTCCTCTGGGCGTTAATTCCCCTTGCCAGTTGGCTCCATTAGCATGTTAGTACGCGCCTGTGGGTGTGCTAATGACGCGCCCACGGGGTCGGGGGTTACTCGCCTTGCCCAGTTCCGTGACCCCGGGTGTCAATAAAATGGCTGGGGAAGGGGACGATGGGTGTAGTTGTTCGCGACGCCACCTGTGGTGTGCGGCCAATATCAGCTGCCTCTGCGGGACTTATCTGCTGGGGCGGATGAGAACACAGCTCAGATGGTTTATCTCTCCACAGGCAGAGCTGTGCCCCAAGGAAGGATGGTGGTGGTAGTAGTCGCCTTATGGCACAGGGGCGTGATGGTGAGGGTGCTGGCAGTGATGGGACGACACAGAAGGTGCAGTTAAAGGTCTTTACTCACTGGTCACACACTGCCGATGGAGTATCGGGCTACTCTGTGATGGGCTTCAGCCGATCCCGGATACTTCGGAGGTCAAGGCCGCTGTTTCCTTCTGTGTGTCACCTTACGATGGTTTCCCTCCAACCCAGCTCCTGGGCTGTGGAATGGGTCATGGGTGCCTTCCAGGGCTGTGGAGTCAGGGTCGTGGAGTCTAAGTCGGAGTCGGTGTTCATTTTGGTGGAGTTAGAGTCGGTATAAAATGGACCGACTCTGACTCCTAAAATATATAATAAATTGGGTACAGTAGTTCAATGCAGAATGTGCTGAATATTGTTTCTTAGGAATTTGGGAAAGTTATGAAGTGCCCTATAAATGTCTGTTCTATTCCTGATCTAAGGCTACATTCACACACAGCGTTTTTGCTGCCTTTTTTGAGGATACGTTATTCAGCTGCAAAAGCGGATCAGCTTTTTAAAAAACCGCATCACCTGAAAGGTTTTTTAGCTCATAGATAATGTTTTCAATAGCAAAAGCAGATTAGAAAAACGCTACACAAACTGACATGCTCATTCTTTGTGAGGATCCGTTTTTGAGCCGAAAAACGTATACTCACAAAACAATGCTTCAAACATGATAAGTACAATTAAACTGATTAATGAGAGTAATGAACAACGGCTAGAAGAAAATTTGGGATTCAGTATGTTTGAGATGGAAGTCCACAGTGCTGTTCATGTAACTGACGAACAAACAGATATTACAACAGAAGAACAGCAAAATGATACTTTAGAATTAGATGATCTTGTTGAAGCTGCTTCAAAATACATTCATATTCATCACATGCGCTGTGTTGTGCACACGCTGCAGCTGGCAATAAGAGATAGTCTACAAGAGGGACATGCTGAAAATCTGATTGGAAAAGTGAAGAAATTGGTTATTGCCGCCAGAACCCTTAAAATTGATTCCATTTTTGAGAGACGTGCTGGGAAAGGGGCAATTGTCGATCAAGCCACTAGGTGGGGCAGCACTGATTTAATGATTGAGCAACTGCTTGAACTAAAACCGTTTCTTATAGATATGGCAAACTCTCAGGTAACCCTAAATGAAGGTCAATGGACACAGGTGGCTGAATTGAAGGAATTGCTTAATCACTCATTTACCGTGACTAAAAAATTACAAGCTGAGGATCATTTTCATAAGGGAGTGGAAGAACTTGCTATTTTGCCTGTCCCAAAGAGGAGTTTTAATCGCAGATGGTATTTCTGCTTCAATGAAACAGAGAGCGACACAGCTATTGGAAAATAAAATTCTTCTGGCAGCTGTTTATGTGGACCCAAGTCATCGTATAATGCTTGATGATCAACAGCTTACTAAAGGAAAAGCAGCTCTGACTGAGGTAGCAGTTAGGATGAGTGGCCGACAGGACTACCAGGCGCAAGAGGACTTGGGTCCTGACAATGCTACTGCTGCCATATCTTCATCCTCATCAGATGAGGAGTTTAACTTTGACAAGTATTTGGATGACATGGAGCAGGCAAAGAGTGGGTGCAAGGAAAAATATTTCACTCCGTCTCCTATAGCAAGCAGATTGACCATATTTCAGCAAAATGTTTCACTTGCTCTCAAATAATAGAAAAATTCAACCGTTCATCAAAATTGACTGTGCATGAGGCAATTCCTTTACAACCGGAAATCGTTAGAGATGTTACCCATGTGGTTACGGCTTTGCCTCCAACCCAAGTAAGTGTAGAGATGTTGTTCTCTAGCCTTAAAATTATTAGGTCAGATTTGAGGTCATCTATGAAGGAGGATCTGATGGAGGCAATTCTATTTCTTAGAACAAATTCATAGCCTGCACAAATGTTATTTAGTATATTTTTGTTGAAAACTGTTTTTTGCCACTTACATAGTTTATTACATAGTGTTATATATATGTAATCTGTATTACATAGTGTATTACATATTTACAATTTATTATAGTTTTTTGTGTTCTAAAGTTGTATTCCAAAAAATATATTTAATGTTCTATCTAAATATCTTGATTATTGTATCATACAAATGATTAAATGTCTGATGTTCACATTGTACTACAATAAATTTTTCACTTAAATATAAGCAATATAGGAGTAGGAGTCGGTGCAAGGGAAATTGAGGAGTCGGAGTCACAGGTTTGGCTTACCGACTCCACAGCCCTGGTGCCTTCTGCACTCCCCACGAACCCTGGGCTTCCCCTTCTTTTCCTAAGGACCCGGGTCGAGCTTCCAGCTCCAGACCACGGGCCCTGAACTGTTCGTTGTCTGCTGCTCCTCCAAAGTGCGACCTCACACTGACACTGTCCGGTGCAGACTGCCTACTTTGTGTCGGATGGCTCCTAACTTCCTCTTGTGTAAGCCCCGCCTCCTGGGTCCCTGAATTAGTGGGCATGAGGTCCCATACCTTGTGATGGCCAACTCAGCACCTACCCTAGCCCGGTCCCAGTGACAGAACTACCGTGTAATGTGTTGGTGAGTGTGGTTGTAGTTGTTACCAGCGATGACCTCCTTCGCATCCAAGATGAATACTGCACCTTAAGTGCACAGGGGAGCCACACTAACATGCTAATGAATACGCAGCATCAGAGGATGATCTCACTTCTCCGCCACCATTGCATCCAACGGGGGATTTCAGCTCAGTGCGCATGACCCTGGAGTTCCCACTCCTCATAAAGTGCAATTGCAAAATCAAAAACCCATGAAGCAGCTCACTATGGAGAGACAGTTACCCATAGTACCTCCAGGTCAGTGAGGGCATGTACCACCGGGAGTGGGAACTTGAGCACTTTTTCTGTGGGCCAAATATCTCCTATTGTGTGAAAACACTGAAGCTGCTATCTTGCATAGTTGCATAGGCACTTTAATACCCACCTCCTTATTACGAATTGGTCAGTGTCTGGGTGCCCCCCTCCTTTTTTTGTCTCCTCAACAGCACTTTTGTTCTAATTGTATGAAAGATTACCGCACCCGCGGTAAAAAATCGCAGCAAACCGCACCCGAAAACCACATGCGGTTTTATCGTGATTTGCCGCGGTTTTGCCACGGTATTGCCACAAATTTTCCACAGGTTGTTCCCTAAGGTTTTTTACCATTATCTATGGCAAAAAAAGCAGGTACCTGTGGAAAGGAAGTGACATGCACATTCTTTTTGCTGCAGAAAACATACAGCAAAACCTGTAGGAGAAAAAAACGCAGTGTGCGCACAGCATTTTTTTTTTACCTTAGGTTTTGCTGGGGAAGGACTGCAGCAAGGTTATGAACATTTTCTGCAGCAAAACATGCTGCAAAACCGTGGTAAAAAACGCAGTGTGTGCACAGGGCCTTAATGTTTCAACTAAATAATGGTGGAGTATCACTCATTTCATAAATTCATTAAATGAAAGAGAGGTACAAAATTTAGAGGTATCAGATTAGTTTTTGTGTCAATGTATCATACTGTCTCCTATGTGACTAAAGGCTACTTTACACACAGCGATAAATCTGCGGCAGATCTGTGGTTGCAGTGAAATTGTGGACAATCAGTGCCAGGTTTGTGGCTGTGTACAAATGGAACATGTCCATGATTTGACTGCAACCACAGATCTGCCAAAGATTTATCTCTGTATGTGACGGGACCTTTAGTGGAAACATTCATATTCATTCCTCTTATTGTATTTTCACTTTGAATATTACAGATCAGTTCTTAAATAATTCATGTTGATGCAATTTTTTTTAAGAATATTAAACTGCTTGTGGTGACTCAGAGCCTATTAGAATAATTATTTAAATTTTATTACCGTTCTTGGCTTTTCTATAGAAGATCTGTAGCACCATATGGTAGTTTGCAAAAGTGCATTTTTTTTCTGTTTCTTAGATTTTCAACTCTGTATGTTTGAATTACTTTTTTTTTTAAACTCTTTTGTGTCCAACACCTTTAATGCCAAAATGTTATCACAAAATGTCACATTTTAGAATGATAAATTCTTAGGGTGAACACCAGTTTTATTTTACAGTTTGTCACCCCGAGCCTATAGTGCTAAAGTGTGTACCTTTTCTCATATTAACCATTGTCCAGGCTGCGTGAGCCATCAGCTAATATACATATGATGAAGATGATGATAACAATAATAATAAAAAGAGAAAGTGGAATAATGAGAAACTGGTTATTGGTTTGCCAGTCCTGTTCTTTACACTGATTAGGCTAGGTACATACAATCGCCTGATTCATCAAACCTTTTGAACCAGAATTCTGACATAAAAGCTTTGGAAAGTCGCAAAATTTTGGTGGAATGTGAAGCTTCTCTAAAATTTAGTAATTTTTAGCTTTCTCATGCCATTTTCAACACAGTGGACAGAGCTAGGGCAGACAGGATGTGGCAATCCGCAACCAGGTGCGTTCCTTACTCCACAGATCTTACTCCAGCCCCCACAACTGGAGTAAAGGCTGCTCTACATGTTACAATTTATTGTGCGAGCGCATTTGCGATCACACCCGCCCCAATCGTTTGTGCGTCATGGGCAATTTCTTGCTCGTGTCGCACAGTGTTGTAACCTCCCGTCACACGTACTTACCTTCCAAACGACCTCGCTGTGGGCGGCGAACATCCACTTCCTGAAGGGGGAGGGATGTTCGGCGTCACAGCAACGTCACACAGCGGCCGGCCAATCGAAGCAGAAGGGCGGAGATGAGCGGGACGTAAACATCCTGCCCACCTCCTTCCTTCAGCATTGCCGGCGGCCGCAGGTAAGCTGCAGTTCATCGTTTCCTGAGTGTCACACGGAGCGATGTGTTCTGCCTCGGGAACAATGAACAACAGGACGTTCGATTTTTAGAAAATGAGCGACGTGTCAATGATGAACGAGAAGGTGAGTATTTCTGCTCGTTCACACGCTACGATATCACTAACGATGCCGGATGTGCGTCACTTATGTGACCCCGCCGACATCTCGTTAGATATATCGTAGCGTGTAAAGCCCGCTTCAGATTTCTGGCATGGAGCACACAGAGGTCCAAACCGTTTTTCAGAAGCTCTGGATTTTTTAAGACTCATTTCAACATTACTGCTGATGGTAGCAATTCAATAACATAGATATCTTCTGCGGTATGTTTACATTTTAGTGGTTCTTGTGCAGCACTAAGGGGTACTTTGCACGTTGCGACATCGCAACTACGATATCGTCGGGGTCAAAACAAAAGTGACGTACATCCGGCGCCGGTAACGATGTTGCAACGTGTAAAGCCTAGGAGAGAAGATGAACGAGTGTGAAACAGTCAAAAATAGGTGATCTGTGCTACGTCATTCATTTTCATAATGTTGGTGCGTCCGCAGGTACGATGTTGTTTGTCGTTCCTGCAGCTCCACACATCGCTGTGTGTGAAGCCGCAGGAGCGAAACATCTTCTTACCTGCGCCCGCCATCCACTGGCAATGCGGAAGGGAGAAGGTGGGGGAATGTTTACATCCCGCTCATCTCCGCCCCTCCGCTTCTATTGGCCGACCGATTAGTGACGTCCAGGTAAGTGCGTGTGAAGCTGCCGTAGCGATAATGTTTGCTACGGCAGCTATCACAAGATATCGCATGTGCGACGGGGGCGGGTGCTATCGCGCTCGGCATCGCTATCATCGGCTAGCGATGTCGCAGCGTGCAAAGTACCCCTAAGCCCATAGCTCCCAACCGTCCCGAATTCAGCAGGGCTGTCCTTATTTGAGAGCTCAGTTCTGCTGTCTCGGCATGTTAGGGCTTTTGTCTCAATTTCCTCTCACCTCTCATGTTTTTTTCTATTAAATCCATAAAAAATGTAATAAAAATGTAACACTGTTATTCCAATCATGGAGCTTTGGAAATCTGAGATGAAAAGCACCAGCAAGAACTAATGAACATATGACTTAAGCATACTTAATAAGGCTGTTTGATTTCATTTTAGTAATAAAAAAAAATTAGGAAAATATGTTCCCCCATCATATTACATTTCAGATCATGTAAAAGTGTGCTAAAATAAACACAGGGCAGTCGGATAGTTTTTGCTTCAAAAGAAACTGTCACCAAATTTTACCATACAAAGTACACAGGTTATTAAATAGATATTTTAGACTTAACCCCTTTACGACATTTGACATATATTTACATCATATGTTGTGTTCCTGCCTTTGATGTGGGCTTGCCCACACATAATGGTTGATTTTAATAGTAGTGAACAACCTCTTTAATTATAGTATTGTACAAAATGTATTGCAAAAGAAAAAGTGACAATGGAATTAAGTAGGGTAGTATAAAGCCATATGCACACGGGTATTTGGTCAGTATTTTACCTAAGTATTGTAAGCCAATACCAGGAGTGTAAGAGTCAAAGGAAAAGTATAACAGAAACACGAACACCACTTCTGCATTTTTTACCCACTCCTGGTTGTAGCTTACAAATACTGAGATGAAAAAAACTAATCAAATAATCAACATTTACACATGGCCTAAAATAAGAAAAACTGGTACCATGGCTAAGACTTTGGGACCCGCTAGCTGAATCAGAAGCAACACCACCACCACCACTAGTACCAGCCGTCCAAGCAGTAATAATACAAAATGCAGGACACAATTGGCCTTTGTTGCATCAGGCAAACATATTAGTGGGAAGGATGCGCAGCATGGTCTGAAATTTTTGCATATCACTTGCCTCAATCACAGCAGTATGATATTACCTCAATCGATCAGTATGAGTTTGTTTTCTGCGCAGAGCATTCTGCCTAATCACTAGTGTTGAGCGAGTAGTTGGCTATGTATATTTGCTATGCTGTTATCGAGTACTGTACGCTACTCGCATATTCGTTACACGAAGCGGGCGCAATGTAAATCAATGGGAACTACTCGCTAAGTCGCATGTAACCCGTAAGCCGTACTAATCGTGCGAGTAGCGAATAGTACGGGTTTCGGGTTAATCGCTATTTAGCGAGTATTTCCCAGTGACTTTCATTGTGCCCGCTAAGCGTAACGAATGTGCGAGTAGCGTACAGTACTCGCTAACAGCATAGCAAGTATGAATAGTCAACTACTCGCTCAATACTAATGATCACAAATAACTACATGGGATAATTTTTAGACCATTTATAATTAAAAAAAAACCCAAAACATTAAATGTCTGTAAGTGCATAATGTTATTAACTGGGCACTTGGTTACTGTTGAGTTATCATTCTACGGTTAGGCTATGTGCGCACGTTGCGTAAATACATGCAGTTACGCTGCGCTTTGTAGCGCAGCGTAACTGCATGCGTCCTGCGTCCCCTGCACAGTCTATGGAGATTGTGCATGGGACGTGCGCACGTGGCGTTTTAGAGCGCAGCGCTTCAGCTACTGCCGAAGCGCTGCGTAAAAAGAAGTGACATGTCACTTCTTCCGTGCGCTTTGCCGGCAGCTCCTGCTCTCTCTATGGGAGGAGCTGCAGGCAGAGCGCATGGAATCGGCTTCACTACGGACATTTCTGCAGCGATTTAAAGCGCACATGTGCTCTTCAGATCGCTGCAGAAATTTCTGCAGTGAACTGTACGCAACGTGCGCACATAGCCTTAGGTTGCTTTGACAATACTGTGTTTGTGTTAAACAGATTGAAAGGGGTTGCAAACAGTCGTAGGAGACCTCAGAATCATACACACATATTTTTAGGGTAATTGAAGTACTAGCAATGGAAGAATTTCTAAAGATTCGACCATCTCTCCTGTTTGCTATTAAGCAGCTTCTGTTCTAAAAGATGTATCTACATGATCAGTGATAATGGACATTATTGGGCCATAAATCATTAAGAGATCCTTAAAGCTAAAGTCTAAAGCGCTAATATATTCAGCTGTACAGGAAAATGTTTATTTGTTTTATATACTGTGCTATGTTATTGAATTATTTCCTTTTTGTGGAAAATAGAGTTTGCATGTGATTTCTGGTTTTCAATTGTAATTTATTTTCAAGCAAAAAGTTATGAGGCTGCCAAAACAGAACCCTGTGACCATCCTCTGTCAGCTTCTGCAATGTAGTGCCACACAGACAGCGGTGGACACCGTGTCATACCCAGCAACGCCGCTTATCACGTTACTATACTTTCTGAGGACCCTTTGCACCTGCACTGATGAAGGTGTTTTGCCTGAAACGTCTGTGCTTGTGCTGGTCCTACAAGTTCTTCACAATAAAAACCACCATTCACATTGCTCTTGAGTGCCAAGTTTCTACATCTATTTGAGACGGTTTGGGTCCTACCTGTACACCACCCCAGAAGTGCCTGGTGTATCAACTCACTAAGGTTTTCTACTTAGTAAGCCCAGTGCAACAATGTTGTGCCATGAGATATGTATGATGTCTCACTGGGCCTTTTGCAGATGCCCGCAAGTAATGGCCGCTTTACACACTGCGACATCGCTAGCGATCGCACCCGCCCCCATCGTTTGTGCATCACAGGCAAATCGCTGCCCGTGGCGAACACTATCGCTAGGACGCGTCACACGTACTTACCTTCCTCACGACGTCGCTGTGGCCGGCGAACAACCTCGTTTTTAAGGGGACGGTTTGTGTGGCGTCACAGCGACATCAATCAGCGGGCCATCAATAGAAGCGGAGGGGCGGAGAGCATCCGCATTCACGTCACTCCCACCTCGTTGCCGGAGGACGCAGGAATGCTGTTGTTCATGGTTCCCGGGGTGTCACATGTAGCGATGTGTGCTGCCTCAGGAACGACGAACAACCTGCATCCAAAATGAGCAATGATATTTGGGAAATGAACGACGTGTCAACGATCAACGATTTGGTGAGTTTTTGTGATCGTTAGCGGTCGCTCGTAGGTGTCACATGCAACGACGTCGCTAACAAGGCCGGATGTACGTCACAGATTCCGTGACCCCCAACGATATCTCGTTAGCGATGTCATTGCGTGTAAAGTGGCCTTAAGAGTAAGATCTTGGGACTCGGCCATGTTAGCCACAGACTTCTGACATGGCCACTGGACCAGGGTAATATGAATCTTTTAACTCAATTCTAATTCAAACCAATATGACTATGATCTTTTCTCACACATATATAATTTTCCATATAAATAAATTTGAAGCTCTGCAGGTTATCTAATGTAAGTTTTGGGAAAGCAGAAAAAAAATAATTGATTATGTTCTTCACAATCTTCTTGAATTTCTAATTGCTCGTTCTACTATAAATAGAGTTTCTGCAAGTAGACCAGTACTGAATGTTGCAGGCCATTAACAAGAGCTGAGTCACTTACATCAGCGAATTCCTGTAATTAATCTGTGCCCTATGAACTAGAACTTTATTTTTTAGTCTAAAATTCTTATGAATAGAAAACACAAAGGATAAAGCAAATGGAAGGTCTGAAAGATACTTTTTTATGATTTATGCTCACGCTTGTCACTACTATGTTCACTCATTGATATTGTTGGTTCTCAAGGCCTAGTAGTTAGGGATGAGCGGACCCATGGAGATTTAGTTAAAAGTTCTGTTCAGGATTTTGACTTGGCCCCGGACCTCAAACCCCATATAAGTCAATGGGGACCCCAACCTCTGGGCTGAAAAAATGGTTGGTCTCTCTCTCTTTTGCTCATCTACATCCTTTCAACAAACTTTGCTAGTATACGAACAGCATCCAAACTTTATTTGAACGTCTATGTTTTTGGGCTTGAGCCCTGAACATCTGGTGTCCAGTATGAACCACAAACTTTTCCGTTCGGGTTCACTCATCTCTACAAGTATATCTTCAGTCTATATAGTATTGAAAACATCCATTTATCAGTCCGCAAAAAAGGAAGCACTTGAAGATGACACATATCATACATGCTATTTATACTTGGAAAATTGACTCTTTTTTTCTAAGTTGCCTAATTTTTTAATACCTCCCAATATATTTCAGTTGGTCTAAAGCAGGGATTCTCAACTCCAGTCCTCAGGACCCACCAACAGATCATGTTTTCAGGTTTCCCCTCAATATGAGACAGGGAATAATTCCACAACCTGTGCAACATTAAGGAAATCCTGAAAACCTGATTGAGGAAAACCTGAAAACATGATCTGTTGGTGGGCCTTGAGGAATAGAGTTGAAAAACACTGGTAAAGGAAAGTTTAAAAAGGTTCATTGTGTCAAGATTTTTTTTTTTTTAGGTCTGAAGTCAAGTTATTGTTCACCTTTCACAAACGAACAACATATCAGGTCTGCATGAATTTTTGTCAAGCCAAGTACCTATGTACAATAAGTATATTACGTACCATGTATTAGCATGCCGTCCAACATTTATTAGCTTGTTATTGTGTTGTCATTAAGGGGATTGTCCAAGTGTCCAAGATATTTTATAATTGGCCACAAACCAGTGTAGACAATAAAATAACAACGTAAGTTAAGCACTCCGTCACCACTCCAGTCCCTCCTCTCAAGTTGTGCCGCCAGTCTGTGTGAACTGTCCTTCAGCCAAGACCTTGTGATTAGCACATCTCCACTGATCATCAGCAGAATCACCAAAGTGACAGGTGATATTATTAGGCAACTAGTATTTTTGGCTATTTTCTCACCTTAACTGCTCTGTCATTCTTAAAAGAAAAAAAAAAATCCCTTTACGCTCCAAGAGATGTACTGTACATAAAAACATAGAGGTATGACAAAACATCATATCTAATATTACATGGTTCATATTCAACTGAATCACATATTGTTGAGATCTTGGGTGTTTTACCCTAAGAGATTGCAAACTCCTACTTCCCACTATGCTGCCAGTCAGCATAAAGAGTCACTAAATAGTGTGGTTTGCAGCCTATTAAAAAGCAACTGCATTTTTGTGCAGTATAAATAAGGCAGAAAGATAAACAGTTACCCTTAAGGGTAAGTTCTCACAGTGCGTTTTTCGCTGCGTTTTTGCGCGTTTTTCGGGTTTTTGCTCAGAAAACTGCATGACTTTGCTTCCCCAGCAAAGTCTGAGTTTTCATTTTTGCTGTCTGCACACATCGGTTTTTTTTTAGCTGCGTTTTTGTGGTGCCCACAAAAACGCAGCATGTCAATTGTTTTTGCGTTTTTCATTGCGTTTTCCAGTTTAAGTTCAATGAGATGTTCAAAAACGCAATGAAAAGCGCAAATTGCAAATATAGCTGCGTTTTAGTGCGTTTTTATGACTAAAAACGCAGCTATAAGCGCAAGGGGTGGGTAGAAGAGTGACATGTACAGGAAAAGGATTCCTTCTGTCAGTAAACACAGAAGCGTGAATCCTCCCAGTACCGCCACCGCTGCTTCCATTTCCTGCCCGGTGCCATGTCTGCTCCCATGCGGGAGGTGGAAGCGGCTGCTAAATCAAAAGTGAACAGTAGAAAAATGTCATACTCACCTGTCTGCAGACTCCCGGTGCCATGTCCGCTCCCAGCTCCTCTCCCAGTACTGCCACCCCCGCCCTGGCTGTGTGCCGGCTCCCAGGCACGTACGATAGCTGGATGGCCTGGCGGTGATCACCTGGCGGTGATCACCTGATGCGGTCACCTGACGTATCAGCTGATCGTAAGTCTCGCGGTGACGCCGGATTTTGCCGCCCGGCCGGCTTTCAGCTGATGTCGTCAGGAGGCTTCATCTGCTGATTACCGGCTGCTCCTGCAGCGGTCGGACGGGAGTCAACAGGGTCGTGTGTAGTTGTTGTTTTTTTTTTTTTTGCACTGATGCATCAGCCTAGACTGTACAGCGAGCGAGCGCCGAGTGACTGATTCCCCAGCGCTTGCAGTCAGTTCATGACAGCTGCAGACAGGCCGGGGTGATCTCCGGAGTTCAGGTGAGAGCACCGGAGATTAGCCCGGGATGATGTCTGCAGCTGTCATGAACTGAATCGCAAGTGCCAGGGAATCAGTCACTCGGCGCTCGCTGTAAAGTCCAGGCTGCACGCCGGAGCTCAGGTGAGAGCTCCGGAGTGAATGCAGGTACCTGAATCCAGGCCTTGCATTACTGGAGATTCCTCCGGTAGCCAGTCCGACGCTGCACAGAATTATGTGATTTTTTTGGGGGTTTTTTGCACTGATGCATCAGCTGATTGTATAAAAGCCGTTTATACAATCAGCTGCTGTGTCATGTGCTTCAGGCCCTTGAACCTGACACATCATCTAATCACTTTGCCTTCCAGCAAACCGATCAGATGATATTGGATCTGGATTGGACGTTGCGGGACCCTTCACCCAGGATTACTGCGGAGGGGAGTTCCTTATTACAATAAAAATGCAGTCACTAATTGTGTTGTGTTTTATTTCTAATAAAAATATTTTTCTGTGTGTTGTGTTTTTTTTTTTTTTATCTTTACTAGAAATTCATGGTGGCCATGTCTAATATTGGTGTGACACCATGAATTTCAGGCTTAGGGCCAGCTGATAATACACAGCTAGCCCTAACCCCATTATTACCCAGCGAGCCACCCGACATCAGGGCAGCTAGAAGAGTTGGATATAGCGCCATTTTCTGGGGTGGCTGCGGACTGCAATTCTCAGCGGGGGTGCCCAAAAAGCTTGGGCACCCTGCATTGTGGATTCCAATCCCCAGCTGCCTAGTTGTACCTGGTTGGACACAAAAATTGGGCGAAGCCCACGTCATTTTTTTTTTTTAATTATTTCATGAAATTCATGAAATAAAAGAAAAGGGCTTCCCTATATTTTTGGTTCCCAGACGGGTACAAATAGGCAGCTGGGGGTTGGGGGAAGCCCGTACCTGCCTGCTGTACCCGGCTAGCATACAAAAATATGGCGAAGCCCACATCATTTCTTTTGTTTGGGGGGCAAAAAAATCCTGCATTCAGTCCTGGAAGGAGGATGCTGAGCCTTGTAGTTCAGCAGCTGCTGTCTACTCTCCTGCATACACTATTGGATGGAGGATGCTGAGCCTTGTAGTTCTGCAGCTGCTGTCTGCTCTCCTGCATCCACTAGTGGATGGAGTATGCTGAGCCTTGTAGGTCTGCTCCCCCTGACTCTCCCTCCAGCATACAGTCCTGGATGGAGCATGCTGAGCCTTGTAGTTCTGCAGCTGTCTGCTCTCCTGCATACACTAGTGGAGAATGAAGAACATATTGAAGAAGGAAATTACATCAGACCTTTTTTTTTTTCTTTCAACAATCTTTAATGGCAATGTTTACTGATAAAAAACGCATAAAAACGCAGTGAGCCAAAACGCGGTAAAAACGCATGCTTTTTTGCCGCGAGTGCGTTTTTGTGCGTTTTTTTGGCGGCAAAAAACCCAGCGTCAAAAAGACGCAGTATGTGAACTTAGCCTTAAACAGCTTTTTTTCTTCACTGCTATATATTTTATATTGTCAAAACCTCTGTCATGTTCCAAATAGACCTTACATGGGCATCCCGGGACCTTTAGGGGCAAAGTGTAATCAGCCCTAAACAGACATTTCTATACAAAATTTTTATGGGTGAATATTACCCAATCATCCTGTAAAAATTCAAAATGACCATGAAATATATAGCTCTCATGAAAAAACTGCTGTTTTTAGACTTTTCCTGCACAATGAGATTGTATGCTACCTGCAGAGGACAGATATGGCCTACAGCATTATTTTCAAGTGCCATGTTTACCCTTATCCTGTCTCTTCTACTCCAGTGGCAGTGCATTGTAAAACTATGTATGTCATACAATCCTAGTTTATTCATTTTTCATAAATCTTGAATTTTCTAGGTAAGTCAACAACACATTGTGTATTTAAACCAATTATTTTCTTTGCCCTGCATGTAGTGATAATGGTGAGAACTAGTGATAGGCAGACCCAGACTATAAAAGTCCGGATCCACATGGGTTCAAAAGTTCTCGAGCACTGACCCTGGGCCTGGGATTCTCAGGGAACCGACAACTTTGCTAAGTAAAAAAAATAAAGGAATCCTGGTCAGCTGCAAGATGCTACTTTTAGGCTGGGGAGCCCAATAAGCATGGTTCTCCCCAGCCTGAGGATACCAGCTCCCAGGTGTCAGCTTTATCATGACTAGGTATCAACTGGGGGGACCACACGACGTGTTTTAAAATATTTTTTTTTACGTCATTTTTCAAAAAGCCACATGTGGTGTCTCTATTTTGATACACAGCTAAGATAAGCACCTAGCTAGTGGCTGCAGCCTGTAGTCTTATGCTTCATCTGTGCTAGGTATCATAATATGGGGGACCCTACGCCAAATTTTTTATTTATTTTTACACCAATATAGACACACAGACAGCATCTCTGATTGAAAGCAGTCAGACACGCTGTCACACAGGGTGGGGACGCATCTGACTGCAACAAATCAGAGATGTGGGGACTGCAGTACATATGCATGAAGGATAATGAGCGGCCCTGGAAGTAGCATTATAGCAGCAAAGAGACTGGTAAGTATAAAGCGCTTGCTCCAATCCCCCTATCCCTTGTACTACCATTTTTAAGCATGTGATTCAGGTCCCTATAGATTGATATGGGGACCTGCGACAGGCCAGATATCCAGGATCAATTACGGGCATGAACCAGGTTGTTTTTTTAAACCCAGTTGGACCTGTCGATCCTGGGTATCTGCGAGTCTGTCCATCACTACTGAGAACACATCACAGCAGAAAAGTTCAGTCAATAGGAATGATGCTACTTATTAAAATGTAGGGCTCTTGTATATGGGGCACGTTTTCTGGCATTGTTTACAGTATGTATATAACGCATCAGTTTTCTGTCTCTGGCATAGTATAGTAACACAGCGACTTAGAGTTCCAGCAAAGTGGATGTGAGATACAGAAATCTTATGCCCACTGTGCCTCTTTTTTATGCTGCATAAACTGACCGGTGATGTGTTTCAAATCCACAACAAGTCAATTTCTCTTGTGGGTATGCTAAGTTTTTTGTGCAGATTTTCCTCACAGACGTGCATAAGATACTGAAAATCTGCAGGTAAAAATGGCAGAAACACATAAAAAAATGCATGGAACCCGCACCTTAGTATATAATAATATTTTTCAAAGCCAAATACCAGTAAGTATCAAAAGCAAAGCAGTTAAAAAAAAATGCCAACAAGAGACAAATAACAGCATCAAAAACGTATGTTAAAAAATGCAAACAAAAAAACAACGACAAACCGCAAGTAATCTAATTTACATAATAGGTGCAGAAGTTCAGCAACATCAAAAGCCCATCGTGGGAATATAGTCTTAAAGAGGTTTTCCCACATAAAGCTTCTAGCTTGTCATTCCTCCTTCCTGCATGATCATAATGAGGAGTTTAAGTGTCATTGTATTCCAATTTTACAGCTCCTTCCAGCTCCCTTTTGACGTCTATGGGACTAATGGCGGCTGACAAGCTCAGCTCTGTAGACATTAAATGAACCACAGGTCTCATGCCCAACTGCCGCACCAACCACGGGTCAGGAACCCAGTGCTAGTGATGGGTGATGGTCCATGTGGAGGTCAGGCATTTACCATCCATCTTGGTGAGAAATCTACTTTAACCCTATACATTCATACACTGGTCTTCCTTCTTCCAGCATGAAGGTACTGTCCAGGTTAGTGGTAATGATTGATAGTTTTTCCGAAGATGCATCAAGATCTACCATGAAAACACGTGACAAGTCCCCTCTACTGTCTTGTCTGCTAATACCGACATTATGAGGATGCTTGGGTGTCAGAACGATAGGAACCTTGTGCCTTTTTATGATTCCTAAAGGATATTAACCTTCTGGTTCTCTGTTGTCTGACACTTGGAGTTTAATTGCTGTATTGATCTGCCGTGGAGTAGGTTTGCTGTTGTAGACATATTTATTTTTAATCGCCATCCTTTTCTTTGCTGATCTCTTAGATCATTCTTAGATGAATTTCATGACTCCAGAATGTCCTTGTAGAATCTTTAAAATAGTCTGACCTCACTCACTGGTTGTAATATGACAGCATTTTTTTTTCTTTTATATTTAGTGAATATAATGCTTGAGCATCTCCTTCTTAATGAACTATAAATCTAATACGGCAAATAGGTTGAAGTAAAGCGTATGCTGAGCCTTCAAGTGCCCTTGTCCTTCAAAAAAAACCTGTAGAAGGACAGTGTTGCTGCCATCATCCCTGTCTAATATATCTAGGGGCTATTCCAATTCTCCTGCTTTGTAACTTATCATTCAGTCTTTTTGCAGTTTACGTCTTCTTTTTAGGATTCGACCCTCCCTGTAGGTGCTGATACAATTTTCTTTTCTACTCCAAATGCTTTGCTTTTGCCAATGTCCAATGGCTTCACTTTGACGAACTAAAAGCTGCCTGTCTGGTATGCCTGTATGGGAGGAATACATTACATTCTAAATGTATCCTTGGGGCTCTGTAATGTCTATATATACCCCTAGATATTATAGAGCCACATGGATACATTTCAGATGAGCCAATATGTAAGGTGCTGGAGAGGGGTAGTCGTGGGCAAGGGTTGCGGTCCTCAACCCACCCCGGCACACTACAGACATGGGGGGCAGAGTGGTGTGTGTGGAGGTGTTACTAGTCTGTAACTGCACGTCTGAGTCTCCGTCCAGCTTCTCAGGATCCCGTTCACTACAATTGGCCTTGCACACCTCATTATCAGAAAGGAGTCCACCACCAGATAAAGATTCAATAACTTTACTAAACAGTTGATTCGCAGTTTCCATTTCTTCAAGGTATATTTTACATCATTGACAGTTACATGCATTCTTTTCCGTACCGAGCTCGGCTCTGCAGTTTCGGCAGCCAAGGGAGATTTACCGTCTCCTCTCTGACCAAATCATGGAGCATGATGGCTGGTCTAACGGCATGGCTTTTTGGCATTGGCAGGATTCCTTCTGATGGTACTCCCGCTGTGCTAGTGTTGACACAGGTATTTACAGCTGCTGGCCAAAAAAGGGGACGCCTTTCTTTTTTACGCCTTCTTACTGGAATTAGCAGACGAGCTCACTCTCTACTGTATCCTCCTCTTCCTTTTTCTTACTGTCTTTTGTCTGTGACCTCCACACCACCCACTCCAGTCTGCTTCATCTGACCCTGCAGGTCCTTTCTCTTGTCCTACTCACTGTCTCACTCTTTCCCTATCTGCTTGTACCCAGTAAAACCTCTGCCCTATATCTCCTCCTGTCCTGGGGACGTCCCTCCCCACTTAACCTTTGCCATCCCGTCACTCCCTCTGCACTCCCTCACTCTAGGGGACCAGGGACCCAGTGACACCTGGTGCCAGCTGGCTATATTAAACAGAAGGAAATACCATACAGTAAAACACAAGCATATACAAAAATACAGTACATTACAATAAACCGATTTACCATACATATCCGGGGGAAGTAGGGCACTGGACACCCTATTACAAATATACACATCCTGCCCCAAGAAAACTATCCAAAAAGTGCTCCAAGTATACACTATAAAATGACACAAACTTCATTGCATAGATATGGATATTTCATGGCAATTAATGGAAATATACATTAGGCTATCTTTAGATATAGATTTAACATACATTTTTCCAGGTTTGCAATTTTTCTCAGGAACATTTTTCAGTATTTTGTTTTGCTATGTAATTGTGAGCTGGGCATGTCTTTTAGATGTGTAATGAGTCAATTTGGAGCAATTAGCATTTTAGCTCATAAGTCCAGTAGGATAACTGCAGGCAGTTGTGCTAATTGGATGCTGCCGACCAGAGCATAGCTCCAGCTTTGAGCATATGAATGGGAAGGTGAAGATAATGGGTATCTCGGCAGTGCTGCTATAATCAAGCAGCAGTACGCCACAGGCAGTGCTCTTATGAATATTTGCAATACTTTCACTTCTTCTGCTAACATTTGCAACATTATGCTGATGTAAAGCAGTCAGGGATTATTTTTTTTTTCGTTTAGTGTTTGTCCTGCAAAGCAACATGATCGTTTGTTACATTGAATTTTGATGTGCTGTGATGATGATTACTGGGAAAGGAATTTATGCCTGTCCTCATTTTCAGTTATGGTCGATAGAAAGCGACATAAATGATGCACTGGAAAAATGTTACCTACATATAAGATTGGCAGTCCAGCCACTGACAAACATCCCTGTTATCCTCTTCTCAGAACTCTCTTGGGAATCTATAGCCTGTACGCTATGGCCAAGTCATAGACTATTGTAAATGCTACTCTATGGTTTGTAGACATGCTCCAGGGCAGCCGTTGAGAAATTATGTTCCCTGAGGCTGCCCTT
Source organism: Anomaloglossus baeobatrachus (assembly GCF_048569485.1). Lineage (NCBI taxonomy): Eukaryota > Metazoa > Chordata > Amphibia > Anura > Aromobatidae > Anomaloglossus > Anomaloglossus baeobatrachus. Next base: position 359,998,017 of record NC_134355.1, read on the forward strand.
CTGCATATTTTGATCCAACTATATCAGGGAGGCATAATCTTTTCTGGTCCAAGCACCACATTGTGAGACTGAATCAATCTCAAGGGCAGCAATGATAGTTAAATCAGAAGGGTATCAAGATTTTCCGGCACCCAAGGCAAGAATTCAGGTTAACGCCCCCTCCCCAAGCAGTTTGAGTTGTTGACGTGACTAGTCATTCATATGCAATTTGCACACTTACAGTCACATGCCAACTAGCTGCTCTTCCTGCTCTCACATCACCATAAGCATGAAAAATGCTTATGAGTGGACTGCCCATGTAATGACTGCTAAAATGAGCAAGCAGAGTTGAATCCTGACAGTGAGTATATTACACTGTGTTAGGATTGGCATGCTGTAGTGCTTAATTTCATAATTAAATGGCTTCTCGGGGTTTGTGATTAAAGTATGCAGTCACTCTAGGTGACTGTAGAATTCTGAATACTTACACAGGGCTCACTGCACACTTTTAGGATTTTCCCTTGCCAGTGGCAAGAGTAGAAGTTCATGTGAGCACAAATATGCGATCTGTGTACTTCTGGCCACATTCTGACTAGAAGTGTCCAGCCACGCTCAATTCATTTCATTGAGAGAGCCCATGCATGTCCAGTCAGCACGTGACCACATGTGTGTAAGTTGCATACTTGCGGGTTAGAGACATCCCACTATCACCACCAACACCTGAAAATACTGACAATCTGCAGTGGATTCACTGTAAGAATTCAGAAGTCTGCAGTCAGATAGAGTTACTTCAGACTTTCATCAGAAACTTAGACAACCACTTTAATGCTCTTAACATAAATAAAAAATGTAGTGACCCTTAACTAGTCAGATAGCACAACACTGTATTAACATGGCAATGTATCACGTAATCTTACAAGTTATGGATTGTTACATGTGTACAGGATCAGAACCAATAGCAGCACAAAAATACATTACCAGAACCCCCACTAGCTCAGAAATAAATAACTAGAATCCCCATCAGTACAGATACACAGCATCACAACCCTCATCAGTACACAAATATATCACCAGAAACACCAGCAGCACAGAAATTCATCATAAGAACCACGATCAGTACATAAATACATCCATATAACCCCGATCAGTACAAAAACACAGCATCAAAACCCTCATCAGTACAGGAATACAACAACAGGTCCAACATCAGTACATGGTACATCAATTGTAATTTCAGGTAAGACCCATATACCGACCATACAGGAACCACAGTACTAATAAGAGTAACTTAGTATAGTCTATAGAGGAGTTATATAGATATAAATGTTTATGTTTGTGTGTGTATGTATGTATGTATGTGTGTGTATATATATATATATATGTATATATATAATATGTGTGTGTATATATATATCTATACACATTAATGGCTGTGTTGAGTTATTTAGAGGGCAAACCAAATTCCCACTGTTATGCAAGCTATACACTGACTACTTAAAATGTGATATCTTCAGTATTGTCCCATGAAAATATATAAAAAATAAACATTTACAAAACTCTGAGGGATGTACTTACTTCTGTGATATGCTGTATGTATACAGTACAGACCTAAAGTTTTGACACACCTTCTCATCTCTAGAACAACTGTTAAGAGGAGACTTTGTGCAGCAGGCCTTCATGAGAAAATAGCTGTTAGGAAACTACTGCTAAGGACAGACAACAAGCAGAAGAGACTTGTTTGGGCTAAAGAACACAAGGAATGGACATTAGACCAGTGGAAATCTGTGCTTTGGTCTGATGAGTCCAAATTTAAAATCTTTGGATCCAACCACCGTGTCTTTGTAGAAAAGGTGAACAGATGGACTCTACATGCCTGGTCCCCATCGTGAAGCATGGAGGAGGAGGTGTGATACTATGTGATGGGTGCATTGTCCTGCTTGAAAACTGCTGGCTGATTGAGTGATGAATTCAAGTAAAGAACCACGTGTTGTTGAAGAAGGTTCTGATACAGCTACATGGCAGAGTAAATGCAAGTGTGTATCAGAGGTACAACTCCTGCTACAGAAAACATCCCTCAAACTATGACACTTCCTCCACCACCTTTCACTGAGTTCTTAACACATTTTGGGTTCAGTCTTTCCCCAGGTTTTGAACAAACAAAATGTTTCCCATCAGACCCAAATAAATTAAACTTGCTTTCATCACTAAAATGAACTGTTGACCACTTATCCTTTGTCCACACAACATGCTCCTCACCAAAGGTGAGTTTAGCATTGTGATTCTTTTTGCTAATGAGAGGTTTGGTCACTGTAGGCTTTCAGTCCAAATGCGGGGGAGAGAGAGAGAGAGAGAGAGAGAGGGAGGAGAAAAAACAAAAAAACAAAATAATCGTGCACCCGGCTACGGATCTACCGCTGAAATCCGGGTCCGCTCAACACTAGTTCTGAGCTATCAGCAGATGCATGTGTGCCCTAATTACACCTTCCTACCCATCCTTGTGTTGTAAAATTTTATACTATGAAAGTAATAAAAAACGTTTTATTACCTTCATATTTCATATGTAAATTAGAGAGCTGCTGGCCACATGGGCGGCGCCTTGCCCTATGGACGTCTGCCTACTTTCCGTGGTAATTGACAAGGAGAACCCGGAAGAGAAGCCTGCCGCAAAGGTAAGTATAACCGCGCGCAGGATAGAATGAGCGACGGGGATGTCGCTCATGTTACTCCATGGTATCACGCCGACAGGGGCGTGATACCACGGAAAGTATGCAGACATCCATAGGGCAAGGCGCCGCCCATGTGGCCAGCGGCTCTCTAATTTACATAGGAAATGTGAAGGGAATAAAACGTTTTTTATTACTTGCATATTATACAATTTTACAATTTTACAGGGATGGATAGGGAGGTGTAATTAGGGCACACAGGCGTCTGCTGATAGGTCAGAACGCATATTCTAGGTGACAGGTTCCCTTTAACACCAATAACTTGCAGGTATCTGAAAGTGTTCTCTAATTTTGATCAGTGTTCTTTGTCATTTATATTATGTACATTTTTATTATGTGCTTTTTGAAAAACAAGCTTAAAATACTGCTAGTTTACTCATGTTAGGATATACAGTAATTACATAGGACTACACAATGACATTAAAATTTGGGAAATTGTGGGGTGTTCTCTAATTTTGATCTCTAGTGTACGTCTCATGGAAAACTTGTCCAAAGTGGAGTTCTTACCAAAAAATCTAATTCATATGTCCACTTGATAAATCTAAATACATTGCATTTATGACTATATACAGTAAAAGCATGTATATATAATATAATCCAGACTCAGGCTTGTCACTTGCTTGGTATGGCAGCAGAGTGCTGATCAATGTTTCTTTAGTGGTGGCTGCTCCGGAAATGGTGATAAATGTTCTTTAGGGTTTTTTGTTTGATTCAGAAGATGAAAGTAGGACAAGCAGTGACCTTGGAGTAGTATGAGGCAGCAGTTTATAGGGTTACTCTATGTAAGCGGATGGTATTCAGGAAGTATGTACATCCTGCTGTTGTGGGGAGTTTTTTCTATTTTCTTCATGTTTTTCAGCGCAGCTTTAGAGACGGTGATTGTTGCTAGGATACCACCAATGCCGATCTGCTTGAAAACAGAGGTTTTGCTGGTCATACACAATGCAAACTCTAACCATGCTAGCTAAGTTGTATCATTAGAACTACTGAATGAAATCTCCATTATCCCCAGATCACACAAAAGATGATACTGGGCACACACTGACTCCTCAATGCTTGGTATGTTTTAGTGTGGAGTACTATATACACTGGAGGACACAGTCAGGAAAGGGCCGCTGCGCAAGAACAGTGTTTGCGCCCTTTGCAGCCCAGGAGCTCATAAAAATGCAAAATTGCACCTGCTTTGGAGGTAGAAATGGACCCCCTTACCTCTTGATCCCCTGCACTGCCCCATAGGTTGCACCAATGATAAGTCTGCCCTTGACCCTATACTAGAATTACGTATACCAGATTTGGCTGGATGTCATTTAGAAGTCTCTGATATGGATGTGTAGATGCCCAGGGACACATTATTTCATAGAGGCCTCACCTTTTAGTTTTTTTACCACCATGAAAAATTTGCAGTGCCAGAACAGACGCATATCAGTCTCCATAACAAGTTCAGATACAATATGCTGCCCACAGTTATTGTCAATGTGGTAATAAAACATTTTCTATATATATACATATATATATATATATATATATATATATATATATATATATATATATATATATATATATATATATTTCCATTTTTTTTTGTATATTTTCCCTATGCTTAGTTGTTGTAAATGGCAACAGTGGCTTAATGGCTAAGCACTGCTGCTTTGTTCCTGAGTTCAAATAATTTTGTATGTTCTCCTCGTGTTTGCGGGGGTGTTTCTGAGTACTCTGGTTTCCTCCCACAATCCACAGACATACTGATAGGGAATATAGATTGCAAGTCCCAATGGAGACAGGGATGATGTTGGTAAAGAGCTTTATAAGAAAGCATTGGTGGACAGAGACAGAAGAGGGGTCCCGTGAATGTACAGTAATTGGGCCCTTTGCAGTCCAATAGCTCATCATAATGAACAATTATGCTTGCTTTGGAGGTAGAAAAGGGTCTCCCTTACCTCTTGGGCCCTTGTATATCTGCACAGGGTGCACCAATGATATGTAAGTAAAATAAATAGAAATGAGTAAGTGAATAAGGGTAAAGCCACTAAATAACGACTCCTACTATTGCTTATAGTCATTGCAGGGCAGCGCGAGATGTACAAGTATGTGGCTGTATTATACTGCCCACTCCAACTTGTTATTTCCATATCCAAAAGATATACATGTATGTTCGTCTGCATCTTCTTTGAAGTCTGTTACATGGCATCTTTCGCCAGCTATCGTCTCTTATGTGCTGCAGGCCGTTCTACTAATTGAAGGAATAGTTTTATCATTCCCAGTTTACAAAAATGAAAAACATGCAAGGAAAATGCATTCGTCATTTACTGTGACAAACACCATCTCCCCTTAACTATGTGTCGTTCACCTTTAGAGTAAGGGAAATGTTTTTTTCATCTATCTCATTAATCTGAGTATTATTCCGGTGTCTTCTAGCTAACTGTGTGACGAAAGAAAAGCACCTAAAAAGCTCCACGTGATCAGCAAATACTGCTAATACCTCTGCACTTATATCTCATATGATACCACATCACAGCTCTGAATTCCTACTATACCATGTCTAGGCAGTGCTCTTTGTAAATGTGATGGAGCTTTTTTTTTTTTTTAAGCGCACTCATGTGGTTGAGGGTTTCCGGATTGGGAAAGGGAGTGGTGCAGAGAATGCTATATGTTTTTATTCACTTATGCTTAGTTTGTTTCTTTGATGAAGATCAGAAGTTGGCGTAATGCATACTATCTGTATGACCCCAAAGCTTCCTGTGTTAGCGTGGGCGACATAATCTTACCTTCTGTCTCCTGCATACAATTTGCTTGGAGCATTATCTTATCAACTTATTTCTAAAATGATATTAACTTGTCAATTTAGCAAGAATAGAATGATGCCTTTCTGTGCTCACTACATATCTCCATTTCTTAAATATGTGAATGTTCCTTCTGCGTACTTTGTAACATACCTGCAAAAATAAAGCACTTCAGGTATGTGCCATGTGCGCTGTTGTACGAGGACACACTTTCTTGTTGAGACAAGATCAAGCAAAGCACCTTCACTGACAATTACTCATAGCAATAACAAAAGATTCATAGATGAAGTGACAAAACCACAGGAACTCAGAAATGCGCAGGTATTCACTGCTGTTTATCTCATTTCTTAGAAAAAGTGAAACTTGAGCCTAGTTCTTGGATGTCTAAGCCACTGTAGAAAAATGCTGCTATTATATGTGTATATAGTAGACGTTTAGGGCTTATTAGCTTTCATAGAAACATTCTGATTATTGCTGTCAATACACTAGTTTGCAATTAATAAGAAATAATTCTAAACATGAAAGCTTAGTATTATTGTAGAAAACCATATAATAATATTCATAGTTGGCCATAGTTTTTCGACATTGGATCACAGTTTCCTTTTTTTCTGCGCAGACATTTGACTTTAAAGTAGTTAATTAATTAAATTAGTTTTGAAAACCATTTCTTAAAGTGAACCAGTCCTCAGATTTGACGACTATAAGCTGCTGCCACCACCACTCAGCTCTTTTATATGCAGCATTCTATACTGTATATAAGAGCCCAGGCCTCTGTCTATAACATAAAAATCACTTTTACAATACTCACCGAGGGGGCAATCCGATGGGCGTCTCTGCTTTCTGGTCCAGCGCCTCCTCTCTGTCCTCCTTCTACCCAGCCCAGTATGGATGACGTGTCCTACGTCGTCCACACAGGCCGACATTGCGGTCTTGCGCAGGCGGACTTTGATCTGTCTTGCTGAGGACAGATCAAAGTACTGTGATGCGCATGTGCGAGGAAAGTTTAGAGACCGCCCACACATGCGCACTACAATACTCTGCATTGAACAGGGCAGATCAAAGTGTGCCTGCGCAGAACCTCAATGCCGGCCAGTGTGGATGTCGGACGTGTCATGCACATGAGCCTCAGAAGAAGGAGGCCAGCGATCACCGCAGAGAGATGGCGCCAAACCAGAGAGCAGCGACACCCATCGGACCAGTAAGTATTATAAAAGTGTTTTTTAAGTTCTACACAGTAGCCTGGGCACTTATACACAGTATTCTAGAATGCCGTATATAAAAGCCCACCGGTGGTTGCTTATAGTCACCAAATCTGGTGACAGGTTGCCTTTAAATACATCAGTGCATAATTCCCCACTATTTTGCATTTTGATAGATTTCAGGTCCACTGTCGGTCTCTTCTTCCTGCTCCAACAGATGATAAACTTCTACTTTTGGACGTAAGTGCTGGCGTAGGAAGTAGAGACTGATGGGGGATCCGGCAGACATCGGAGCCAAAGTTGACTATTTTGTTATTTTCTTACATTCAAAGTTGATTTTCAAAATAATTTGTGAACAGTAAACTCCTAAACAGTTCCTGGAGGCAGTGGAAGGCAGGTTGAAATGTATCATTTAACGATATGTCTCCATAGAGAGCAACAGATCATGTGTGGCCATCAGTCCAGTGAAAGTTGGGAATAATACTGGCTCCTTCTCCAAATCAATGGAGACGCTAGTCATTGGAGCCTTACTGTTAAGAGCTTTATGACATGGCTTATTGGAAAAAGCAGATTAATAGCTAACAAATGCATTTGTGCATCATGCATTTTATACATTATATATCCTGTGTGATTGTGTGTTAAAGACACAAATGACCAGTGGGTCTAATTTATCCAAACAGCACTCAGCCTTAAGGGACATTTAGATGAGCAGATAATTGCCGAAGGAGCATCGATAACACTTGGGTCATGTAAACGTGATGCTGTATGAGGACACAATGATTCATCAAGACTAGAGATGAGCAAACCTGAGGTTCACTATTCATCAAAAACACAGACTTTCCAAAAAAGCAAAGTTCAGGTTCGGAGTTCGGGTGCTTTACATATGCAAGCCACTCACACAAGCATCGCTGTGTTCGGGTACACTCGGTGCTCGGCCTAGCGCCACTTACAGTGGTGAATTAGAATTAGATGAGTTGAATGAATTAGATGAACCATGGCGCCGTGCTACTGTCATGCCCAGCTCCTCCTATCTTGCTATTGCTGGGAGAGACTGACGTGAAAACGCCAAACATCACAACTTTTTGTGCAACTTCGAGTTGTGCCAAAATTTTACCATTTTGCAAAGCAATTAATGCTAGAAGTTTGGAAAAATTGCTTTGAGTCAGGGCCCACGATGTTATTAGCAATAATCTTGTTTCCATCAGTTTTTAATGACTGGTATTCATTTACTGAACAGTTTACACTAATCTACTTGTATTGTTTGATTGGCACTTAGTATTTGGCCTAGATCGGTGTGCCTAATTGCATCATTACTTATCTATTCCATATTTTAGCAAAGATATCAATTTATAAATAAAGCAACTTTGCAAGGGGTTTTGTTATAAATATCCTACTCTACAGCTCATATGTCAACCTACGCTAACAAGTCATCAAACGCTGCGTAATGAGATCCTTCGGTTCTACTCTTTTCCAACCTTCAATACCTTTGGCTACATATACATTAGCATAGAGGTGGGGACAAATGGAAGAGAGCATAACCATAGGACCTCACTACACATGGTCTAATGCATTTTAACATGGAGATGCATAGATCTGCAAAGGAGTGGTACACACTTTAGTACCATTTTTTTTGAAGACCTATTGTAAATTGAATTTGTTTTACAATTTAAAGGGAACCTGTCACCATGAAAATGTAGTCCAATTGCAGGCACCATGATATAGAGCAGGGGGAGCTGAGAAGAATTATATATATTTTTGTGAGAAAAGGTTGAGTATAACTTGTACCTTTAAAAATGTAATGCTCTGGTCTTTCTGGTATTTTAGGTTCAGTGGGCGGTACTATCAGTGATTGACAGCTACCTTTGTTACACACTTATTCAAAGAAAGCGGTCAATCACTGATAGGATGGCCCAATGCACTGAATATCCCACAAAGAGCAGAGGTATAAATGATTAAAACACAAGATGTACTGAGTCTTTTCTCACTAAACTATTATCATTCCACTCAGCTCCCCCTGGTCTAAAACATGGAGCCTACAGATTAGACGGTGTTTTCATTGTGACCGGTTCCCTTTAATATAGATATGGAAAATTAAAAAGCTAAACTGGTTGTTAAACTGGACTTATACTTTAATAACAGCAACTTTTACAAAAGGAATCTTTGTCTTATAATGCAAGATAGTATCTTAATAAATTAGAGATAAATCATGGTTTTAATGGCATTACCTCTACGTGCTTTGAATTAATGTATACTTTATGTAGGTATGTGTTGTCCTCTTCTGCTAACATTATATTTCATTTTAGTATAGATTGTGCTATATTTGGTTTAAGCAATAAAAATATGAACACAGAATGAATATTTTGGTGCAAGTTTATTATGCAAAGGTGGTGAGAAAGGCGCCACTTCAGATGGAGAGCAGAATTGGCATAGTTTGATTGCATGTCTTTCGTCTGGAATTTTCATTAGAAGACAGATAAATCAATAGTTATTTAAAGCCATGTAAAGCAAGGCTGGACTTACAAAGTAATTTTCAACCTGATAAAGTGGCTTGGGTCAGACTAGCAATGTCATCTTCAGTACAACTTCAGACTGTCTCCTGGACGGGGGCCAAGAGGAGAGTATCTATGTAATGCCTTCCTTAATAATGCGAAGTGTTTGCTTTTTTCCTCTTTTGATGATTGTACACTAATTGAGTAGGGATGATCTCATTGCAGTCTGCAGTGCCAGTAATGTCCAGTTCCTCTGCTTGACGTAAGGGTATAACGATCGTTAAGAAGCAGTCTCAATGTCTTGGTCTTCATTTTCCATGTGATTTAGGAGACTAATCATTGGTATATCTGAGAAATACTGAGGGTCTCAAGTGAGGAGCAGATGAATTTTTCATGACGTATTGCGCTACTTAGAGCGTTAAAGCCCTATGTATTTATTCAGAAGCATCTCTTCTCTTGCGATGCTGATCCCTTCTGAGCTTGCAGATATCGAACTGTTGGTTAGTGGAATGCCTGGAACTTACAAATAGAATATTTCTACTACCAGATTATCATTCCGTTGAAGCTTTAGGTCATATCATTATTCAGTAGCCTCGCTGTAACAAACATGTTTTTAGCCTTTTCTTAACAGCTCACGACAAAAAAGGGAATCCTTCTGTGTTAGATGCAACATTCTTGAAAATGCTATTGTTTTTGAACATAATTTAGTACCTGCCATCATGTCAGCTTGTTATGGCTTATTAATATCCTATTGATCTAGAATTAATTCTTAAACACCCATGTCAATATCCAGCTGTCAACACTCTAAATTTGCTTAGAGTCACAATCCTGTTTCATAAATGTAACGTGAACCTCATCCTAAATATATGCTTATAATGATTCTAATAATCAAGTGACATTTCCATGGCAACTGTATCTATGCACATGTACAGAACATCACACCATACAAGTTCAGTATTACGGGTATTTTAAGAGGAACTAACATATTTATGCAGTGGAGCACCAGTCTAGAAGCTACCTTCCCTATTCACTCCTGTAAGAAGAAAGAGAAATGGCATCAAGAGAGCTTTATTCACCTAGATCTAAACACTTATGGACCTTCTGATAGCATTGCACATGCCAATGTATATAGGCCTTACCCCCCTGTCCATTGATCATTCATTCCTTTGATTTAGACAAAGGCCTGTTCCCAATTCTGCGCTCTTGAGGACAGAGTGGTGGACACCCATTGTATAATTCTTAACTTTTTGTACAAAACCTTTATCGCCTATCCATGAAGTTAAGGAAAATCTACTGATTGCCAGTGGTCCAACATCTGCTAACCCTACCAATCTGAAGAATGAGTCTTTACAAGGCCCTATCTGAATGAAGCGACAGTCAGGTATGTACGTGACCTCTCTTATCATTGTTTGTGGGCCTGGCAGAGCACAGTCCTCTCAGCTAAACTCCAGTTAAAAGTTCAAGATATAAAAAGGACAATTTATTAGATATGTTAAGCCAGAAAACGTACATTAAAGGTTTGCACATTATTGAGCAGCACAAATTGTTTGTACTTTATGGCAATTTACCCCAGCTCTCCCAACTTTTTGAAAAGTGGGCAGAGCTTAGCAGAATGGGGCATGTTCTAGAATGGCCCAACAGATTCACTGAAATTTCTGCAAACACAACTGTGTAAATTATATCAGAAATGTTCTCCAGTCTACCACTGAAATACATTTTTTGATACAGACAGATGAAAAATTTGCCAAATTCAATAAAATATGCCCACATCTTTCTTAATATGGTGCATCTTACTCCAGCAATCTCTTAATCAAGAATGGCATGGGAAACCCCATTCTTTATTAATTCACAGACCCTCATACATGTCAGTTATTTCTATGAAATTGTGCACTTATCTTCCAGAGCAGTGATTCTCAATTATAGTTGGAAAGACTCCACTTAACAGGTCATGTTTTCTGGATTTCATTATTATTACATATGTGATGGAATTATTAGCAAGGGATCATAAATTGCCACAGGTTCTCTCTATAGTTGTGGTCCCCAACTTTTCTTACTTGCAGAGCCCTCCATCAACCACCCAAGTAGGGACATGAAGAACCCCCACCCCACCCCATAGTACTAGCCACACTCACAGCCCTTGTAATTATAGTCAAAACTTCTCCATAGAAATCACACTGAGGCAATATGCTTACTTCCAGGGGCTCCCACCTTACCCCCATTTGGTATTCTCACATTAGAAACTTCAACCATACTATTGCATCCAGCTTCAAGCAACTTTTTAACTGGCAGTATCATCCTATCTACAGTTAACCAGACTGAGGCTATGTGCGCACGTTGCGTTCTGTCGTGACAAATATTCTGCAATGTTTTGTGCGTTTCAAAATGCAGCCAAAACGCTGCATTTTGGATGTATTTTAAATACAGAATGGATGCAGAATTCATGCACTCTGGACGCTTGCTCTACCATAGACAGAGTGGGAAAAGCATCGAAAACGCACAAAAGAAGTGACATGTTGCTTTTTAGAACGCATCGATTTTGTCAAACATTTGGCATGCAAAACGCTGCGTTTTAAAACGCAATGTGCGAATGGAATTTGCTAAATTCTCATAGACTTTGCTGGGGACGCAGAACGCATGCGTTTACGCTGCAGTTTAAAGCGCTGCGTAAATGCATGAAAAAACGCAACGTGCACAAATAGCCTTAATTTATCTCTTTAACCCTTACACCAGTATATGTACATCTAGATCTACTCTTCTCAGGAGACCTGCCTTTCATATCTGTTTGTTAGACCTGGTGCTAATGCACCAAGCTGGCGGACAGCCGCAATCCACACATCACGGGCCTGTGAGCCACATGTGGCTCACAAGCCACTGGCTGGGGATTTGTGCTCTATAGGATTTCTACAAGTCATGACCTATTAGGGGGGTCTTGAAGGCTGGATTTGAGAAACACTGTTCCGGGAGATGAATCGACAGAGGTATGAGTGAAGAAACAAGTCTATGTAGAAACTGTAGAGGCAAACTAATATCTATATATGCTTGTATTTAATCGATTCTGAAGTTTAGTTTGTCATTTTAGACACAATAGAAGAAATGAATAAAGGTGGCCATAGTTTTTAGGTTTCACGCTATGCAGCCCAATCTGAAGAGGCTGTAAAGGAATGATAAATGATGAAGCCTGCAGAGTAGTGGGGAAAGGTTGTCTGTGTGCAGCACAGTATTGCTGTGTCAGGAGGTGAGCGGCGAGCCAGAGCTAAGGGCTGGAGTTAGTGCTGTGAATTCCATCTCAAGCCTTGCTTGCAGTGTTTGTAATCGCTGTCAGCAGGGGAAGCTAGGCTTTGTGCTGTGGGTGTTAACTGCTGTCTCTCATAACAAAGAATGAGTCACTCCAGCTTCTAATCTGATAGTGAGACGTGTTTGTGTGAAGTCATTCTTTCCAATGAGCACTTGCATTTTTCGCCCCCACAGCTTTGCTTTTTCACCTGCTATGCAGTTAAATATTGATGTCATTTACTGTTGTCTGATGAGACACTTAACAGTTTTCCCCATGAAGTGGATGGAGATGATGGAGATATTCTCTTTATCAGAGAAGGGAAATGGAATAATATTGTATCTAGTGATCAGCGCGCACTCCCATGCTCGGGTGCTCGGTACTTGTAATGAGCAGTTAATGCTCAGATTGGTGCCAGTCATGTACCAGAGTATAATGGAAGTCATTGGGGAAATCAAGCATTTTTGCAGATCTTCCCGAAAAATGCTCAAGTTTCCCATTGACTTCCATTATACTCAGTACACAATATAAACCTACAGCTTCCCTTAAAGGGAGGGTCTCAGTGAGGACAACAAAAACCAAAAAGATCCCAGTGGTCAAAACACACCAATAAATAAGATGAGAGGAAGACCACTGGTAAAAGAAGAGACCAAAAACAAGTATTTAGTGAAATACAAAATCCATTTTAATAAAGTGTACGTGACATAAGGACAGACAGTAGTGACGAATAGGATCTAAAAATCGCCAGACACAAAGTTGCACAAACACCACCAGCAGATGTAATGGGGCTGCTAGACACAAGGGGTTAATGTCAGAAGCCAAATAGCCAAAGTGGTAGGGAAATCATGTAATAAATAATGAACTAGTTGTGGTCACCAATGTGTTTCTCTGCCTGTATAACCGCCAAAGTAACATGTCACTTAAATAAACATATAAAAGGAATTACCTTGAGACATGTTAGAAAGTGCCAGCAGACAGGCTGGTGGCAGTGGGCGGAGCCTCGACGCGCGTTTCACCGGGCGTGGCTTCGTCAGGAGGATGCTAGCACTTTTTTTTTGTTGACACATTCCTAAGTTTTTTTCACCATTAAATTTAAAAAAAAAAAATGATATGTGTTTGGTCTCTACAAACTCGATCTGACCTGGGAAATAATATTGTCAGGTTAGTTTTACCATATAGTGAACATGGTAAATAAAACAAAAAAAAACAACATTATGGAATTGCACTTTTTGGGCAATGTCACTGCAAGTGGAATTTTTTTTCCCATCAGTACCCTATGTGGCAGAATGAATGTTGTCATTCAAAATTATGACTACCCTCCCTGCTAAAGACACCTGAGTGGTCTCAAAAGCTGCTGTTTATTACTGGCTAAGTGAAAAGATTATTTCAACCACTGAGAACTGTCATATTTTAAGACTTTGCAGAAAGCAATGGCATTATGCAGGTTTTATAATCCACAAAGCTGATCAGCTGTCTGCAGGTAGCCAATTCTCGATTTAATATGTATTATATTACAAAGTTTCACTTACGATTAACATTAGCCGGTTACCTTATAAATGTTAGCATCTTTATAATATTTTTTTTACTTACTTTGTTGTTTTCGGGCCATCACTTGTAATCTAGCTGCAGTAGACCTTGCCATAGATTTAGGCTATGTGCGCACTAGACCCTTTTATCCGCGGATTTACTCGCGGATTTGCCGCGGAAATTTCTTGAGAAAGATTAGAAATCTTTCTACAGACATTTCCCAGCAAAACCTATGTGTAAAAAAAATAGCTGTGCGCACGCTGCGGATTTTTCTCAAGAAAATTTCTTGAGAAAATTTTCTCGAGAAACTTTCTTGAGAAAATGAGCGTGTCCATTATTACCTGCGGAATACCCCCGGAATTTCTATATTTGCATGTGTCAGGAACAACCTGTGGAAAATCCGCGGTGAAATCGCGGTAAAATCGTGGCTAATCCGCGGTAAAAACGCATGAGTTTTTACCGCGGATTTGGTACATTTTTTTCCCGCAGATGCGGGAATCTTCAACTCCCAGAATGTCTCTCAAGAAAGTTTCTTGAGAAACAGGACATTTCTAGTGGGCACATAGCCTTAGGGTTTTTTTTCACTGATGGTCTTTATCTCAATATATTCAGTGGTTCTCCTTATTAGCATTTGAACACCCAAATACATAAATACATATTACTTGTAATCGGTGTTCACGTGTCAATGATCAGTATTTGACATGAGGGTAAAGAAACCATGAAGGCAGCCCATGCAGCATTAAAAAGGGCACAGCTTTGAGATACCAGTGTAGGAGACTATTTTGCAATGGATGAGAAGGCGGTGGAAGCCACAAGCTGTTTGACCTTCTGTCCTGAAATGAGTAAGTGTGATGCAATGAACTAAAACTAGCAGGGGGTACATTTTCTGTATGTCACAGGGGTATTGTAGCTTTAGTGCACACATCAGAAATGTGATGTGATGCTAGTCACTACTTATGTATAATATAGAAGGAAGGGTAGTCAGACAAGCCAGGGTCAGGAAACAGGAGGACACAACAGGACACAGGGAGTAAGCAGAAATGCAGTCAAGTCACAGGCCGAGTGTCAGAATTCCAGGAGAGTACGTATTTGATTCAAGGAGCACACAGAGATGTGGTCAGGTAACAGTCCGAGGTCAGAAGCCAGGAGGTAACAACAAGAACAGGGAGAGGGCAGAGAGGAGTCAATCAACAGTCCGGGGTCAAGAAACTTAGATCAGAAAACAAGCACAAACACAAGCCAAGAGCACAACTGCAGAACCAGACAGTACGACTGTCGAAGTTCTAGGAGCGCATGCTCAGTAATGAAACAGAGCAATTTCCAGGAATGTGGAACACCTGAGTAAAAGCACCTCCCAGAACCTGCATGGAATCATGTTTTGTCAAACAACCTGTCAGTTAGTACTCAAAGAAACACATCAGAGCATCTCCAAATGTAAAATGCTTTGCACAAAGGAAACATGTTACTGCCGGCTCTGTAGTTCAGGAAAGTGTGGCAGAGCATCACCTGTGTGCAAGAAGTTCTGCACAGAGGAATAATGTCACTGCCAGCTCCGTAATTCAGGAAGACGCAACAGAGCATCACCTGTGTGCAAGATGCTCTGCACAGAGGAATCGTGACATGTAACCTAACCACAGAACTATATTATAAATTAAGTAAAAGTCCTAGATGTATGTACAGATCCATCAACAGCAACCTACCAATGAATATTAGATGGTAAGCGAGATTATTTATTCCTTTTCTTAGCGAGTAGAAAACCAGTGAGGAATAATTAAAACTATAAACAAAGATGTATTTCTTATATGATAGATTTCACATTACCTAACTATACAGTCAATGTTAATCAAAGCTGATTTATTTTGAAGGTTTAATGACGCTAAGGCATGTTTCATCATTTCAAGCGAAAATACATTTGGCCGCATTACTTGTCAGGCAACATCATTTTTTGCCTATTTCTGAAATAAAATCTTACAAGGACATTGGATAATTTGTTGCTTATCTTTCATTGATGAGCAGTAATGAGCTGGTAGTATGTGGTCAGTCTTAAAGTGTAGGTTTGTGAAAAAAAGGAAGTCAGAAATGGATGATCTCTTTGGACACATATAGAGTTATTTATATATTTCTCATTTTTATTGCAATTTGAGATAGAATAAAGAAGAGAGAAGGTTAAAAAACATTACAGAGGTTGTCTATTACTTTTACATTGATGACCTATCCTTAGGATAGGTCATTAGTGTCTGATCCCACCTTCAACGATCAGCTGTTCTTGATCCTGGTGGTGGCAGAAGGCAGTCAGAAATGCTCAGTTCCAGAGGTGTCCCATTTTCCGATAATGTCTGTGGTTGGGTACTGCACATCTGCTTCCCATTCAAATCAATAGCCGCCGGAACCAGGAACAGCTGATTGGCTGGGGTTCAACATCCTGCACCCCCACCTATCAGACATTGATGACCTATCCTAAGGGGTACTTCACACACACAGCGAGATCGCTACTGAGATCGCTGCTGAGTCACGTTTTTTGTGACCTCATTAGCGATCTCGCTGTGTATGACACTGAGCAGCGATCTGGCCCCTGCTGTGAGATCGCTGCTCGTTACACACAGTGCTGGTTCGTTTTTTTATTGTTTCTCTCCCGTTGATAAGCACACATCGCTGGCTGTGTGTGACAGCGAGAGAGCAACAATCCTGAATGTGCAGGGAGCAGGAGCCGGCGTCTGACAGCCTGTGGTAAGCTGTAACCAAGGTAAACATCGGGTAACCAAGGTGGTTACCCGATATTTACCTTCGTTACCAGCCTCCGCAGCTCTCACGCTGCCAGTGCCGGCTCCTGCTCCCTGCACACGCTAAGTTAAGCGGTGTAAGCTGGTAACTAAGGTAAACATCGGGTAACCATACCCGATGTTTACCTTAGTTACCAGTGTCCGCAGCTTCCAGACGCCGGCTCCGTGCAAGCGCAGCGTCGCTTGCACGTCGCTGCTGGCTGGGGGCTGGTCACTGGTCGCTGGTGAGATCTGCCTGTTTGACAGTTCACCAGCGTCCATGTAGCGATGCAGCAGCGATCCTGACCAGGTCAGATCGCTGGTCGGATCGCTGCTGCATCGCTAAAGTGTGAAGGTACCCTAAGGATAGGCCTAAAAGTAGTGGATAACCTATTCAAATAGATAAAAAGATTTAAAGAGGTATCGCATGGTATTTTTGGGTGTATTTCTTTTTTTTCGTGTTTGCTTTCAGAACTGTAAAAAACCTGGGTTTGACAAATTGAACGAATACTCTGTATTACCACTAGCCGACTATTTTGGGAAAATCTGTTCTGCCTTCAGCTTTCCTCTAGTATATCAAACAAGGAATTTCACCAAATATTTGAAAATTAACAAAGCGATCAACATCAAATTAGTTTAGCGTAAAGCCCTTATTACACGAGGCAAAAATCGAACTTAAAATCATAATAATATTGTTCTTAAAACAGCGATAATCGCAATGTATGATAGTTGCTAGCGATCATAATATCATTCGATTGTTGTGAAACCAGATCTTTCAACTTGCTTAAATTATCTCTTGTCAACACAAAATTTCACTATGTGATAAGTCGCTTATAAGCTGTAATACATGGTGTTATGAACAACTAGTGACTTTCCATTGGCCGCTCCAGCGATCTTTCGAGCAAACATTTTCTTTTCTAATGAGCTTATGTGCAAGATAGTGACGCGATAAGTATTTGCTCGTCAATTGATATCGTTACAAAATCATAATGTCTAATAACACCTGAAGAGTAAAGTATAGGACAGCACAAGGCATGGGCGTACCCAGCGAGGGGCAGGGGGGGGGCAGCTGCCCCCCCTAGAAGCAGGGGCACGGTGTAGTGGGCCAGTGCCTGTAGCGGGCAGCTGTATCTGCAGCCACCGGCGTGCTCCTCAGCAGTGTGTGCATGCCGGGCACACTAGCTGCAGCAGGAGGCAGCGCGCTGTGCTGTGCCGGCTCTGCTGTGTGCTGTGCGCCCGGCATGCACACAGTGCAGAGCAACGCGCCGGTGGCTGCAGCTTCCTCCTTCTTCCTATTCAAATGTATTTGCGTCTTTCAGACGTAAATACATTTGAACAGCGCGCCGGAACTAGGCCCCGCCCCCGACGTGCAGCAACGTGATGAGATCAGCACATTGCTGACGTCATCACAGTGCTGCGGGCACCACACTGGATTCATCAGGCAGCAGTAAGCGCTCCATGGAGGAGCCGAAGAGACAGGTGTAATTAATGGAGATGTGTGGGGAGGGGCTGAGGACACATAACGGGGAACATTTGTAAAGGAGACACAGCTTTGTGACAGGCAGAGGAGGAGCACTGTATTCCGAGGGAGGGGGGAGGCAGGAGTGTGTAGTGATGGGGTAGTGTAATTTGTGTCTGCAGGGGGTGATGGGGGGTGCAATGTATTATGTCTGGGGAGGGGGTAATGGAGGGTGCATTGTATTGTGTGTGGGGGGAGGGGTAATGGAGTTTTCACTGCCTTGTGTGTGTGTGGGGAGGGGTAATGGGAGGTACATTGTAGTGTGTGTGTGTGTGTGTGTGTGTGTGTGTAGGGGGTGATGGGGGGTGCATTATGTGTGTTGGAGGTGATGGGGGGTGCATTGTGTGTGTGTGTGTGTGTGTGTGTAGGGAGCAATGGTGCATTGTATGTGTGTGTGTGTGTAGGGAGTAATGGGGGTGCATTGTATTGTGGGTGTGTGTGTAGGGGTGATGGGGGGATGTATTGTGTGTGTGGGGGGGGTAATGGAGCGTGCATTGTATTGTGTGTGTGTGTGTGTGTGTAATGGAGGTGCATTGTAGTGTGTGTGTGTGTGTGTGTGTGTGTGTGTAGGGGTTGATGGGGGGTGCATTGTATATTGTGTGTGTGTGTAGGGGGTGATGGGGGGTGCATTGTGTGTGTGTGTAGGGGTTGATGGGGGGTGCATTGTGTGTGTGTGTAGGGGGTGATAGGGGGTGCATTGTGTGTGTGTGTGTGTGTGTGTGGGGAGTAATGGGGGTGCATTGTGTGTGTGTGTGTGTGTGTGTGTAGGGAGTAATGGGGGGTGCATCGTATTGTGGGTGTGTGTGTAGTGGGTGATGGGGGTGATGTATTGTGTGTGTGTGTGGGGGGTAATGGAGCGTGCATTGTGTGTGTGTGTGTGTGGGTAATGGGGTGCATTATAGTGTGTGTGTGTAGAGGTTGATGGGGGTGTATTGTGTGTGTGTGTAGGGGGTGATGGGGGGTGCATTGTGTGTGTGTGTGTGTGTGTGTAGGGAGTAATGGGGGTGCATTGTGTGTGTATTTGTGTGTGTGTGTGTGTAGGGAGTAATGGGGGGTGCATTGTATTGTGGGTGTGTGTAGGGGTGATGGGAGGGGTGCATTGTATTTGTGTGTGTAGAAGGTAATGGGGGGATGTATTGTGTGTGGGGGGGTAATGGAGCGTGCATTGTATTGTGTGTGGGGGGAGGGGTAATGGAGTTTTCACTGCATTTTGTGTGTGTGTGTGGGGAGGGGTAGTGGTGGGTACATTGTAGTGTGTGTGTGTGTGTGTGTGTAGGGGGTGATGGGGGGGGTGCATTGTGTGTGTGTGTGTAGGGGGTCATGGGGGGTGCATTGTGTGTGTAGGGGGTGATGGGGGGTGCATTGTGTGTGTGTGTAAGGAGTAATGGGGGTGCATTTTGTGTGTGTGTAATGGGGGAGCATTATAGTGTGTGTGTGTGCGTGTGTAGGGGGTGATGGGGGGTGCATTGTGTGTGTGTGTGTGTGTGTAGGGGGTGATGGGGGGTGCATTGTGTGTGTGTGTGTAGGGGGTGATGGGGGTGCATTGTGTGTGTGTGTGTAAGGAGTAATGGGGGTGCATTGTGTGTGTGTGTGTGTGTGTGTGTGTGTAATGGGGGAGCATTATAGTGTGTGTGTGTGTGCGTGTGTAGGGGTTGATGGAGGGTGCATTGTATTGTGTGTGTGTGTGTGTGTGTGTAGGGAGTAATGGGGGGTGCATTGTATTGTGGGGGTGTGTGTAGTGGATAATGGGGGTGATGTATTGTGTGTGTGGGGGTAATGGAGCGTGCATTGTATTTGTGTGTGTGTGTGTGTAGGGGGTGATGGGGGGTGCATTTTGTGTGTGTAGGGGGTGATGGGGGGGTGCATTTTGTGTGTGTGTGTGTGTGTGTGTGTGTGTAATGGGGGAGCATTATAGTGTGTGTGTGTGTGCGTGTGTAGGGGTTGATGGAGGGTGCATTGTATTGTGTGTGTGTGTGTGTGTAGGGGGTGATGGGGGGTGCATTGTGTGTGTGTGTGTGTGTGTGTGTGTAGGGGGTGATAGGGGGTACATTGTGTGTGTGTGTGTAGGGAGTAATGGGGGTGCATTGTGTGTGTGTGTGTGTGTGTAGGGAGTAATGGGGGGTGCATTGTATTGTGGGGGTGTGTGTAGTGGATAATGGGGGTGATGTATTGTGTGTGTGGGGGTAATGGAGCGTGCATTGTATTTGTGTGTGTGTGTGTGTAGGGGGTGATGGGGGGTGCATTTTGTGTGTGTAGGGGATGATGGGGGGGTGCATTTTGTGTGTGTGTGTGTATGTAGAGGTTGATGGGGGGTGCATTTTGTGTGTGTAGGGGGTGATGGGGGGTGCATTGTGTGTGTGTGTGTGTGTGTGTGTGTGTAAGGAGTAATGGGGGTGCATTGTGTGTGTGTGTGTGTGTGTGTGTGTGTAGGGAGTAATGGGAGGTGCATTGTATTGTGGGTGTGTGTAGGGGTGATGGGAGGGGTGCATTGTATTTGTGTGTGTGTGTGTGCGTAGTAGGTGATGGGGGGATGTATTGTGTGTGTGTGGGGTAATGGAGCGTGTATTGTGTGTGTGTGTGTGTGTGGGTAATGGGGGTGCATTATAGTGTGTGTGTGTGTGTGTGTGTGTGTGTGTGTGGAGAGAGGCGCGGAGTCATCGAGCTATAATTACATATAAAGAAAATTTTCGTTTCATTCACCTTTTCCATTCTAATATTTTACAACCTGAACGACCATGGCTTGCCCCCCCCCCCCTAGTTTTGATCCTGGGTACGCCCATGGCACAAGGTTACCCCTTTAGCTTCTACAGCTCATATCAGGCCCACTAGTATGGAGCCGGAAGGCCTCTTTGTCGTGGTCCTGGTACTATGCTGCTTTTGGCTCCTTATGTTAGAGTTTTTTCTCTTAGAATTCAGCTCCTGTATAGAAAAAAGATCTGTCCATACAACTTGAGATGTAACTTGCCACAAATGATTTTCTTTTGGATTGGTATGAATAAAAACCTAAAAGGGGTGTTACACGCAGCTATATCGCTAGCGATATTGCTGGTGAAAGCACCCGCCCCCGTCGTTTTTGTGTCACGGGCAAATCGCTGCCCGTGGTGCACACAATCATTTGGAGCCATCACACGGACTTACCTGCTTAGCGACGTCGCTGTTGCCGGCAAACCGCCTCCTTTCTAAGGGGGCGGTTTGTTCGGCGTCACTAAGCGGCCGCCAGATAGAAGCGGAGATGAGCGGGACGTAACATCCCGCCCATCTCCTTCCTTCCACATTGCCGGCGGCCGCAGGTAAGCTGCAGGTCATCGTTCCCGAGGTGTCACATGTAGCGATGTGTGCTGCTTCGGGAACGACGAACCTCAAGAATCAACGATATTTTAAAAAGGAACGACGTGTCAACGATGGACGATAAGGTGAGTATTTTCCATCGTTAACAGACGTTACTTGCTGTCACACGCAACGACGTCGCTAACGATGCTGGATGTGCATCACAGAATCCGTGACCCCGGCGATATATTGTTAGATCCGTCGTTGCGTGTAACGGGGCCTTAAGACTAGTCATGATCTTTAACCAAATTGACCACTACCTGACCTATTGCAGACACAGCCAAAAGTACAGTATTGCAGTTTGGCCATAAAACCTTTTAGTTGAGGTATGAGGAAAAAGTCCATGTCTATCCATTAATGTTTCTTTTCTATTTGTTCTTTTTCTGTTAAGCTTGTGTGAGTTGGTATTATTGTGTAAAGCAGGGTTATAAGGATCTTGGTAAATGGTTTTTTTATTAGCATTCTCTTATTGGCTGAAGTGGACTAAATGTTTTTCTGGATTCTTTGATACTACTACTTAAAAAATCTAATTTGATGTGCTGTGGAATGGGAAAGTCATGTACCACAAAGTGCAGCCAATTTTCCATCCCGATTTGCTGACATTACGTCTACACAAAAGTCATGTGTGGACTTACACTAAGCGTACATTCCCATAGGCCATATATGCATTTTTGCTGCAAAATTGCAGTTGTGTATCAATCATAGTAGCAGCAAAGTGGATAAGATTTAGTGAAATCTCTTCTACACAATGAGGACAAATTGGAGTGGAGGGGTTATGCAGTCTTCAGAGTGCTTGGCAAATATCATACACTTGCGTTTGGTTGTTAAGCACGTTATATTGAAATCGTCCAAACTCACCAATATTGGGTGACTCTACTGACTGTCTAATGTGTATGGGGCCTCCCGACAGATGATGTCAGGATAAATGACAATCTAACATGTCCAAGTTGGGACTGCCGATTCTTTTCTACTTGTTGAGGTAAGCCGCTTCCAGAGTAACCTTGTAGTGGCGCTTTCTTTGAGAGCACAGAAGCACTTTGTATGGAAGAGTCAGGCTGAGGCCACACGGGGTTATGTGCGATTCCTCACATGACACTCGGCTCACTCTCGCATGCGACTGTGGTGCGATCAGACCACATCTGCAGAGTGGGTGGCTGGCGCTGCGGAGGGGAGGGCTGATGCGGCGGAGGGGAGGGCCGGCGCTGCGGAGGGGAGTGCCAGTGCTGCGGAGGGGAGGAATTTATCTCCTTTGTTGCCGGCTATTGCAATTCTTGCACTGCACTCGCATTACACCGGTGTACCGCGAGTGCAGTGCGATGTTTCTCTCGACCCATAGACTTGAATGGGTGTGAGTGAAACAGGATTGCATTACACTCGCAGCATGCTACGACTGTTTTTTCGGTCCGATTAGGGCTGAGAAAATAATCGCTCATGGGTGCTGCCTCATAGAGTAATATTAATCCGAGTGGAATGCGATTTTTTTTTTTTTAATCGCATTTTACTTGCACCGTTTTTCTCGCCATGTGTCCTAGGCCTCAAGAGAGAACTGCCGGCCATACGATTGATTAAACCATCATTTGGCCAACAGGTATCTATTATGTATGGGGCCGTTAGGGAAATGTAATATTGCTGTATCGTGTCATATAACCCCCTCCAACTTTTCTTTTTTTCGCCATCATGTTTATAGGGAGCTGATGACAGAGTCTCATGGAGCGCTTTCAAGTATGGCAGACTGCTTACTTTATCTACAAGGATTAGCACTATGTACTCTAGTGATTGGAAGATAATTGACTGCCAGTTGATCTTTATTAGGGCATTTATAACTAGCATGATAACATAGGTGCTTTGAAGCTGGTGTCATATTACACTTCTTATCAGATCATTATCTGGAGGTATTTTATTTTTTTCCTAGCCGTGATAAGGTCACAGTCCATATAAATAAAGCACTACATGTTAGATTAGCGATTATGGATTGGCAATATACTTTGAGAACCATTTCCTTTTCTCTTTCATGTCATTGTACTACATTTTAGGTTCGGATCCATATATTCACCAAGTAAGGGGTAATGTTTAGTGATGAGCGAGTACTAAAAAGCTCGGGTGCTCGAAGCTCGGGCCGAGCCTCCCAAGATACTCGTGTACTCGGCCCGAGCAACGAGCCCAATGTTATCCTATGGGAGACCCGAGTATTTTTGTGAAATGACCTCCCGGCAGCATGGAGAAACCCTAAAAATGGCACAAAAGTCTCAGAAGAGTGCTCAAATGACATGGCAACAGCATGGGGAAGACCCCTTGAAGCATTTATCACTCAAAAGTCACAGCTGTGAACAATTTTGTCCGCGTTTTACGCCATTTTTACGGACTCACCAGAAAACCTTCCAAAATGACCCCAAAATGATTTTTCATGGCAGAAATGTTAAGGGCACATACCCAATAGTGAGATAGAGCTGGTGTATGTTACTTTTTGAGATTAATACATGAAAGATTTTACGTGAAAACATTGTGTGGCACTCCGATGTCCCTGAGAAGAGACGTACATGAAGGCCTCTTGAGTCTAATGTGCCCATTTTGAGGAAGTGAGTCTTTGTAGTATTTTCCTTTGCCAGGGCAGTCCAAAATTGTGAGGTTCACCAATGTCCCTGGATAGAGACGTGCATGATGGCCTGTAAACCTGAAGTGCCCATTGTAAGGAAGTGGGTCTATTTTAGTATAGCCCTTTGCCAGGGCAGCCAAAAATTGGGAGGCTCCACATTGTCCCTGGATAGAGACGTGCATGATGGCCTGTAAACCTGAAGTGCCCATTGTAAGGAAGTGGGTCTATTTCAGTATAGCCCTTTGCCAGGGCAGCCAAAAATTGGGAGGCTCCACATTGTCCCTGGATAGAGACGTGCATGATGGCCTGTAAACCTGAAGTGCCCATTGTAAGGAAGTGGGTCTATTTCAGTATAGCCCTTTGCCAGGGCAGCCAAAAATTGGGAGGCTCCACATTGTCCCTGGATAGAGACGTGCATGATGGCCTGTAAACCTGAAGTGCCCATTGTAAGGAAGTGGGTCTATTTCAGTATAGCCCTTTGCCAGGGCAGCCAAAAATTGGGAGGCTCCACATTGTCCCTGGATAGAGACGTGCATGATGGCCTGTAAACCTGAAGTGCCCATTGTAAGGAAGTGGGTCTATTTTAGTATAGCCCTTTGCCAGGGCAGCCAAAAATTGGGAGGCTCCACATTGTCCCTGGATAGAGACGTGCATGATGGCCTGTAAACCTGAAGTGCCCATTGTAAGGAAGTGGGTCTATTTTAGTATAGCCCTTTGCCAGGGCAGCCAAAAATTGGGAGGCTCCACATTGTCCCTGGATAGAGACGTGCATGATGGCCTGTAAACCTGAAGTGCCCATTGTAAGGAAGTGGGTGTATTTCAGTATAGCCCTTTGCCAGGGCAGCCAAAAATTGGGAGGCTCCACATTGTCCCTGGGTAGAGACGTGCATGATGGCCTCAAAACATTAAGTGTCCATTTTAAGGAAGTGGGTCTATTTCAGTATAGCCCTTTGCCAGGGCAGCCAAAAATTGGGAGGCTCCACATTGTCCCTGGATAGAGACGTGCATGATGGCCTGTAAACCTGAAGTGCCCATTGTAAGGAAGTGGGTCTATTTTAGTATAGCCCTTTGCCAGGGCAGCCAAAAATTGGGAGGCTCCACATTGTCCCTGGATAGAGACGTGCATGATGGCCTGTAAACCTGAAGTGCCCATTGTAAGGAAGTGGGTGTATTTCAGTATAGCCCTTTGCCAGGGCAGCCAAAAATTGGGAGGCTCCACATTGTCCCTGGGTAGAGACGTGCATGATGGCCTCAAAACATTAAGTGTCCATTTTAAGGAAGTGGGTCTATTTCAGTATAGCCCTTTGCCAGGGCAGCCAAAAATTGGGAGGCTCCACATTGTCCCTGGATAGAGACGTGCATGATGGCCTGTAAACCTGAAGTGCCCATTGTAAGGAAGTGGGTCTATTTTAGTATAGCCCTTTGCCAGGGCAGCCAAAAATTGGGAGGCTCCACATTGTCCCTGGATAGAGACGTGCATGATGGCCTGTAAACCTGAAGTGCCCATTGTAAGGAAGTGGGTGTATTTCAGTATAGCCCTTAGGCAGGGCAGCCAAAAATTGGGAGGCTCCACGTTGTCCCTGGGTAGAGACGTGCATGAGGGCCTCAAAACATTGTTCCCATTGCAAAGGAGCGGGTCTCCTGTCGTTGTAATGTCCATTCTGCAAAGAATGGGCGAAAAAATTTACCACTGGGGGTATACCTGAAACAAAGACCTAACTATTGTAACGGTCATCATGATGGCGCATGAGGAGAAGGAGGAGCAGTCCAGCGATTATCCAAAGTCGAGAAGTGTACCCATGGGTGAGTGGAGGTACATGGCAAACTTTAAACTCCGCTCTCATTTGCTGGTGGTGTGGTGAAGTCTGGCCCAATCCAACCCTTGTTCATCTTTATCAGAGTCAGCCTGTCAGCATTTTCAGTTGACAGGCGGGTGCGTTTATCTGTAATGATTCCACCTGCGGCACTAAAAACACGCTCTGACAAAACACTAGCAGCAGGGCAGGCCAGGACTTCCAAGGCGTAGAGAGCCAATTCATGCCACGTGTCCAGCTTGGATACCCAATAATTGTAAGGCACAGAGGAATGTCGGAGTACAGTTGTTCGATCTGCAAGGTACTCCTTCAGCATCTGGGCAAACTTAGGATTTCTTGTGGCACTACCCCGCACCTCAGGGGCTGTGGTACGTGAGGGGCTGAGAAAACTGTCCCACATCTTAAAGACTGTTCCCCTACCTCTGGCGGATTGGACTTGTGCCTCTCTCGGCTGTACGCCTCGGTTGTCCACTGATTCCTGACCTATGCCGCTAGCGTTTTGTGAGGGGAATGCTTTGCCTACTTCCGTGAGTATGGCCTTCCGAAACTGCTGCATTTTGGTTGACCTCTCCTCCACGGGAATAAGAGACAAAAAGTTCTCCTTGTAGCGTGGGTCTAACAGTGTTACCAACCAGTAATGATTGTCGGCCAAGATGTTCTTAACGCGAGGGTCACGAGACAGGCAGCTTACCATAAAGTCAGCCATGTGCGCCAGACTCTTAACAGCCAGGACTTCAGTAGCCTGACCAACAAGATGACTGAACATGCTGTCCTCCTCCTCCTCCTCCTCCTCCTCCTCCTCCTCCTCATCTACCCTGTCCTCTGGCCAGCCACGCTGAATCGAGGATATGACTGGTGTGCATGTCATATCCTCAATTTGGCCGGAGAGTTGCTCCATGTCTTCATCCTCCTCCTCGTCATAGTCCTCCACTGCACGTTGTGATGAGACGAGGCTGGGCTGTGTGTTATCACCCACACCCACTACTGTTTCTTGCTGCAACTCATCGCGCTCCGCCTGCAATGCATCATGTTTGTTTTTCAGCAGGGACCGTTTTAGAAGGCAGAGTAGCGGTATGGTGACGCTAATAATGGCGTCATCACCACTCACCATCTTGGTGGAGTCCTCAAAGTTTTGGAGGATGGTACATAGGTCTGACATCCATCTCCACTCCTCAGGTGTTATGTGTGGAGTTTGACCCATTTCCCGACGGCTTAGGTGATGCAGGTACTCAACAACTGCCCTCTTCTGCTCACATATCCTGACCAACATGTGCAGAGTTGAATTCCAACGCGTGGGGACATCACACACCAGTCTGTGAGCCGGAAGATGCAAACGGCGCTGAAAGCCGGCAAGGCCGGCTGAAGCAGTAGGTGACTTTCGAAAATGTGCAGACAGGCGGCGAACTTTTACCAGCAGATCAGACAGCTCTGGGTATGACTTTATAAACCGCTGAACCACGAGGTTGAGCACATGGGCCACGCATGGAACATGTGTCAGCTGGCCTCGCCTCAAAGCCGCCACCAGGTTCCGGCCATTGTCACAAACGACCTTTCCTGGCTTTAGGTTCAGAGGTGTGAGCCAGTGATCTGCCTGCTGTTTCAGAGCTGTCCACAGCTCTTCTGCATTGTGGGGTTTGTCACCTATGCAGATTAGCTTCAGCACAGCCTGTTGCCGCTTCGCCGAGGCAGTGCTGCAGTGCTTCCAGCTTGTGACTGGTGTGGAGGGCACAGTGGATGAGGATGCGCAGGAGGAGGAGGAGGCTGAAGAGCATGACATTCCGGAGCTGTAGAGTGTGGGTGAAACACTGACTGAGGTAGGGCCTGCAAACCTTGGTGTGGGAAGGACGTGTTGCGTCCCTCGCTCAGACTGGGTCCCAGCTTCCACAATATTAACCCAGTGTGCCGTCAACGAGATGTAGCGGCCTTGCCCACAAGCACTTGTCCACGTGTCTGTGGTTAGGTGGACCTTGGGTGAAACAGCGTTGTTCAGGGCACGTGTGATGTTTTGTGACACGTGGTTATGCAACGCGGGGACGGCACACCGGGAGAAATAGTGGCGGCTGGGGACCGAGTAACGTGGGACAGCTGCCGCCATCAGGTCACGGAATGCTTCTGTCTCCACCAGCCTAAAAGGCAACATTTCCAGCGCAAGCAGTCGCGAAATGTTAGCATTTAGAACTGTGGCATGTGGGGTGTTGGCAGTGTATTTGCGCCTGCGTTCAAAGGTTTGCTGAATGGATAACTGAACGCTGCGCTGGGACAAGGACGTGCTTGATGATGGTGTTCTTTCTGCGTAGGCAACTGCAGGTGCAGGAGTGGAGGAGGCTTGTTCGCAGGCAGCATGGACAGAGGATTGGCTCGCATGCACAACCAGCGAAGACGTAGCAGTGACATCAGCAAGCACTGCTCCTCGACTCTGTTGTACTTCCCACAAAGTCGGGTGCTTGGCTGACATGTGCCTGATCATGCTGGTGGTGGTCAGGCTGCTAGTTTTGGTACCCCTGCTGATGCTGGCACGGCAGGTGTTGCAAATGGCCTTTTTTGAATCATCTGGATCCAACTTAAAAAACTGCCAGACTCGTGAAGACCTAACATTTGTACAGGCACCTTGTGTCGTCGTGTTGTTCCGGGGAACGGTTGCCTGACTTCTGCCTGGGGCCACCACCCTGCTTCTTACTGCCTGTTGTGATGCTACGCCTCCCTCCCCCTGTGCACTGCTGTCCTCGCTCTGCATATCCTCCTGCCAGGTTGGGTCAGTTACTGGATCATCCACCACGTCGTCTTCCTCTTCCGCACCCTGCTCCTCCTCCTGACTTGCTGACAATTGTGTCTCATCATCGTCCACCACTTGTTGAGACACGTTGCCAACTTCGTGAGAACGTGGCTGCTCAAATATTTGGCCATCTGTACAGACGATCTCCTCATGACCCACTTCAATATGAGCTGGCGAGAGGCCAGAATGTGTGAATGGAAACGTGAACAGCTCTTCCGAGTGTCCAAGTGTGGGATCATTAATGTCCGAGGAGGACGTGTACTCAGCCTGGTGGTAGGAAGGAGGATCAGGTTCAGAAATGTGCGGTGCAGTATCACGGCTACTGACACTTGACCGTGTGGAAGACAGAGTGTTTGTGGTGGTGCCAATCTGACTGGAAGCATTATCCGCTATCCAACTAACAACCTGTTGACACTGGTCTTGGTTCAAGAGCGGTGTACTGCTGCGGTCCCCAAGAATTTGGGACAGGACGTGCGAGCGACTAGATGTGGCCCTTTGTTGTGGCGAAATTAGAGCTTGCCCACGACCTCGGCCTCTGCCTGCACCACCATCACGTCCACTTCCTTGTTCCTTGCCAATGCCCTTGCGCATTTTGCAATGCTGTGCACTGCTGACGTGTATATTCACTACTTGTGCGTTATATCAAAGTTTCTGGAAATTGCACACAAGTGCACCTGTACGCTGCCACCGACAGGCACACACGTGCGGTTTTTAAATGCAAGCACGGACGCAATAATAACCTAACACAGGTTTTAGGAGCAAAAATTAAGAACTCTGACACTATCAGCCACTGCTGACTGACGTGTATTATACACTACACTTGTGCGTTATATAATAGTTTGGTAAACGCACACCAGTGCACCTGTACGCTGCCACCAACAGGCACACACGTGCGGTTTTAAAAACCAAGCACGGACGCAATAATAACCTAACACAGGTTTTAGGAGCAAAAATTAAGAACTCTGACACTATCAGCCACTGCTGACTGACGTGTATTATACACTACACTTGTGCGTTATATAATAGTTTGGTAAACGCACACCAGTGCACCTGTACGCTGCCACCAACAGGCACACACGTGCGGTTTTAAAAACCAAGCACGGACGCAATAATAACCTAACACAGGTTTTAGGAGCAAAAATTAAGAACTCTGACACTATCAGCCACTGCTGACTGACGTGTATTATACACTACACTTGTGCGTTATATAATAGTTTGGTAAACGCACACCAGTGCACCTGTACGCTGCCACCAACAGGCACACACGTGCGGTTTTAAAAACCAAGCACGGACGCAATAATAACCTAACACAGGTTTTAGGAGCAAAAATTAAGAACTCTGACACTATCAGCCACTGCTGACTGACGTGTATTATACACTACACTTGTGCGTTATATAATAGTTTGGTAAACGCACACCAGTGCACCTGTACGCTGCCACCAACAGGCACACACGTGCGGTTTTAAAAACCAAGCACGGACGCAATAATAACCTAACACAGGTTTTAGGAGCAAAAATTAAGAACTCTGACACTATCAGCCACTGCTGACTGACGTGTATTATACACTACACTTGTGCGTTATATAATAGTTTGGTAAACGCACACCAGTGCACCTGTACGCTGCCACCAACAGGCACACACGTGCGGTTTTAAAAACCAAGCACGGACGCAATAATAACCTAACACAGGTTTTAGGAGCAAAAATTAAGAACTCTGACACTATCAGCCACTGCTGACTGACGTGTATTATACACTACACTTGTGCGTTATATAATAGTTTGGTAAACGCACACCAGTGCACCTGTACGCTGCCACCAACAGGCACACACGTGCGGTTTTAAAAACCAAGCACGGACGCAATAATAACCTAACACAGGTTTTAGGAGCAAAAATTAAGAACTCTGACACTATCAGCCACTGCTGACTGACGTGTATTATACACTACACTTGTGCGTTATATAATAGTTTGGTAAACGCACACCAGTGCACCTGTACGCTGCCACCAACAGGCACACACGTGCGGTTTTAAAAACCAAGCACGGACGCAATAATAACCTAACACAGGTTTTAGGAGCAAAAATTAAGAACTCTGACACTATCAGCCACTGCTGACTGACGTGTATTATACACTACACTTGTGCGTTATATAATAGTTTGGTAAACGCACACCAGTGCACCTGTACGCTGCCACCAACAGGCACACACGTGCGGTTTTAAAAACCAAGCACGGACGCAATAATAACCTAACACAGGTTTTAGGAGCAAAAATTAAGAACTCTGACACTATCAGCCACTGCTGACTGACGTGTATTATACACTACACTTGTGCGTTATATAATAGTTTGGTAAACGCACACCAGTGCACCTGTACGCTGCCACCAACAGGCACACACGTGCGGTTTTAAAAACCAAGCACGGACGCAATAATAACCTAACACAGGTTTTAGGAGCAAAAATTAAGAACTCTGACACTATCAGCCACTGCTGACTGACGTGTATTATACACTACACTTGTGCGTTATATAATAGTTTGGTAAACGCACACCAGTGCACCTGTACGCTGCCACCAACAGGCACACACGTGCGGTTTTAAAAACCAAGCACGGACGCAATAATAACCTAACACAGGTTTTAGGAGCAAAAATTAAGAACTCTGACACTATCAGCCACTGCTGACTGACGTGTATTATACACTACACTTGTGCGTTATATAATAGTTTGGTAAACGCACACCAGTGCACCTGTACGCTGCCACCAACAGGCACACACGTGCGGTTTTAAAAACCAAGCATGGACGCAATAATAACCTAACACAGGTTTTAGGAGCAAAAATTAAGAACTCTGACACTATCAGCCACTGCTGACTGACGTGTATTATACACTACACTTGTGCGTTATATAATAGTTTGGTAAACGCACACCAGTGCACCTGTACGCTGCCACCAACAGGCACACACGTGCGGTTTTAAAAACCAAGCACGGACGCAATAATAACCTAACACAGGTTTTAGGAGCAAAAATTAAGAACTCTGACACTATCAGCCACTGCTGACTGACGTGTATTATACACTACACTTGTGCGTTATATAATAGTTTGGTAAACGCACACCAGTGCACCTGTACGCTGCCACCAACAGGCACACACGTGCGGTTTTAAAAACCAAGCACGGACGCAATAATAACCTAACAGGTTTTTTTGGGGAGCGACAATTACAGTACAGACAAGTCAGACACTATCTGGACTGTTTTACACTGTGTACACCAGCCCCAGATATGAAGGCTGGTATACGGTCACCACTACCCTGCCTGCCTGCCTGCCTGTATACTGCTACAATAGTCCTGACAAGGACTCTTTTGGTCACTAGCCTGTATTCAGACCTGGCTATACCCTGCCTGTATATAGCAACAATAGTCCTGAGAAGGACTCTGCTACTGTACGCCGACCTGGCTATACCCTGCCTGCCTGTATACAACTAGAATAGTCCTGAGAAGGACTTTTGGTCACACTGTTTGCAGCCCTGCAACTGAAAAAGCTATAAAGGGCCGCAAAGCTTTCCCTGAATCAGCGACACTCTCCCTACACTCACTGTCAGAATAGCTGTGAGCAGAGCACAGCGCGCCGGCCTATATAAAGGCTCGGTGACGCTGTGCAGGCCGGCCAATCACTGCAATTCCACAACTAACAGGGCTGTGGCATTGCAGTGGTCTGCCAGCCAATCCCTGCATGAGGGCTGGCTCTCAAAAGAGCGCCAACATGCAGAAATGAAGACCACGAGTAAAGCACGAGTATCGCGAGATTACTCGTTCCCCGCCGAGCAGCCCGAGTACAGTGATACTCGTGCGAGTACCGAGTAGTGACAAGCATGCTCGCTCATCACTAGTAATGTTACTTTTTTGCTTTTTTTTATCATTAACATAAAATCACAGCATTATTTAAAACAATACTTTAAAAATCAAACTATTTTAGGAGCTGTTCACATTGATTGATGGAGTCTTAGGGGTACTTCACACACAGCGAGATCGCTACTGAGATCGCTGCTGAGTCACGTTTTTTGTGACCTCATTAGCGATCTCGCTGTGTGTGACACTGAGCAGCGATCTGGCCCCTGCTGTGAGATTGCTGCTCGTTACACACAGCCCTGGTTCGTTTTTTTATTGTTGCTCTCCCGCTGATAAGCACACATCGCTGTGTGTGACAGCGAGAGAGCAACAATCCTGAATGTGCAGGGAGCAGGAGCCGGCGTGTGACAGCCTGCGGTAAGCTGTAACCAAGGTAAACATCGGGTAACCAAGGTGGTTACCCGATATTTACCTTCGTTACCAGCCTCCGCAGCTCTCACGCTGCCAGTGCCGGCTCCTGCTCCCTGCATACGCTAAGTTAAGCGGTGTGAGCTGGTAACTAAGGTAAACATCGGGTAACCATACCCGATGTTTACCTTAGTTACCAGTGTCCGCAGCTTCCAGACGCCGGCTCCGTGCAAGCGCAGAGTCGCTTGCACGTTGCTGCTGGCTGGGGGCTGGTCACTGGTCGCTGGTTAGATCTGCCTGTTTGACAGCTCACTAGCGACCATGTAGCGATGCAGCAGCGATCCTGACCAGGTCAGATCGCTGGTCAGATCGCTGCTGCATCGCTAAAGTGTGAAGGTACCCTTACATGCAGATTTTGTTGTAAATGACTTGACGTGTAGAACAGCTCTGCGTACAGCACTGATTTTAATCTGAAACAACAATGAAGACAGACCCTATTATAAATCAGTGGGGTTGTACTGGTATCTATATTTTGAGGAATCTGTCACAGCACATTGGCTTCCTTTAAAAATAGAAGCCACGTTGCAGATGTGAGCCGAGCTGTCCAAGAGTGTTAAAATGCTGACCAGAAGTCACACTAAAAAGCTTAATTACATAGATAAATAATGTACAGTTGCTGTAGTTATGAAAGATCGGGAAAATATACTGTAGAAACCGCTGAGGTGACAGATTTAAGGATGCTCTAGACTCTTGGATGTTTATAAGCTGCTTAACCCTGGTGCTGCAGGTTGTCTTCAGCCTGTAAAAAAAAGCATTTTAAGGCCCTGTGCATACGGTGTGGATTTACCGCGGATTTTGCTGTGGAATTGCTGCAGAAAATGTATCTAACATTGCTGCAGTCATTCCCCAGCAAATCCTATGGGTTTTAAAAAATGCTGTGCGCACACTGCGTTTTTTATGCCTGCGGATTTACCCGCGGATTTTCCGCTGCGGAATTAATGAGCATGTCACTTCTTTTCCGCAGGTAGCTGCGGTTTTTGCCATAGATAGTGGTAAAAATCCGCAGGGACTAACTTGCAGAAAATCCACGGTAAATCCACAGCAAATCTGCACAAAATCCGCGGCAAACCGCGGTAAAACCGCATGCGGATTTCATTGCGGTTTTAGTGCGTTTTTTTACCGCGGGTGTGGGATTCTTTAAGAGGGTCCATTTTTTTCTTAAGAAAAAGGCACTTTCTAGTGCGCACTTGGCCTTAGTGTGTGTAACACCAAGTCAAGTCCTTGTTTTGTGAGAATGTGAGATTGTGAGATCCTAATTCGAGATGAGTGAACCCGAGGTGTTTGGTGTTCGTACCGAACACAAACTGTACAAAAAAAAAAAATTAGAGTTCAGACATCGGGTGCTTTACGTATGAACACCACACGTGTGAGCATTGCTGTGCTCGGGTATGCTCTGTGCTCAGCCCAGTGTGAGCCGCTTGCAGTGTTTGAACAGCTCGCACTGGGGGTAACAACAGCATGATCAGATGTAGTGTGCACCAAAAAGAAATGGAAAAAACCTTGCCCACCCCCGGAAGTGATCTGTTTATGGCTGGCTGCATGTGGGCAGAGACCCGAACTGCCCAATTAGAGACTTTCATTGGGGTTGAGGTCAAGTCCGGGCCCCAAACTGAACTAAAGTCTGTCGGAACCAAATTTCCACGGGTCCACTCATCTCTAATCCTAATGTGTGCTCTCACCCACCAAAAATACAAGTTTTTCATTTTTTTTTTCTGATTTAGGCATTCATGTCATGTATGGAGATTAACATTTCCAAGCACTCTTGGTCAATATTCATTAACTGCCTTTCTTCTGCATAGAGTTATTAAAGGTAACCTGTCACCTTCAAAATTGCTATTTACATGGCAATATAGTGGTAATCAGCAAGCAAATAGTGTTTAAATCATATCTGGCAGGCTAACTGGAAGTGCTTCAAGAGGGAGAAAATCAAGTTGTTTTCTCCCTGTAGTCACTCATTTCCAGTCATTGGGGCGGTGCAAGAGCTGTAACGGTGAACGCTCACTACTCACAGTGAATGTGGCTATATTCAATCCCTCTGCACATTAATTGACTGCCTGGTCTGAACACACAAGCTGCAGAGCAGGCTGTTACTCAAGTTGGAGGGTTTAGGGTATGTGCGCACGTTGCTTTTTACCTGCTTTTTACCTGCTTTTTTGCTGCTTTTTCTTCTGCGCTGTTTAATGCCAAAATGGATATGTTCTTCTATTCAAGCAAAGTCTATGGGAATTTGGGTTTCTTGTTCACACTATGTTGTTCAAAATGCTGCCTTTTTGTGGCAGAACTTTGGTCAAAAACTCAGCTTTGCAGTGCAAAACGCAAATGGCAAAAACAATTGACATGTTGCTTCTTTTCCTGAGGAAGGAGACGGATGTCTCTGAAACGCGTAGGAACTATCCAATAAAAAGGAAATCTTTTAATTTACACGCATCAGTGGTTTTCAGCGCGGCATAAACCCGGTCTTTTCTTCTACCTGTGTGATACAAAATTCCTCTCCCGGGGCTGCAGCTAAACCACCAGGCACTCACAGGCTATCATAAGGGGTTGTGACTGGCACAACCTCACCAGGTGAGTGCTTCTTTGTCTTGTTTGTCCACCCTCATACCGGGTAAGACCCTATTGCGCTTTTTTCCCCTTTACAGTTTTACAAGATGTCCAATGATAAAATACGTCAGTCCCATTACTGTACATGAGCATACAGGGTGCAGATAAGGTAAATTCTACACTTAGATTAGCTTAATAATAACTCAAAGAAGTGGGGTTATTGAGGACCACACATGAAAGGAAGGAGTCTGCACGTTCAAGGAGAAGCAAGTTCTGCTGGAAAATTTAGTTTTAGCAGATAAGAATAAGACAGCCCATTTACTGTAGCTATGTGAAGCTAGATGCACTGAGAGTAGATAGAAATTAAAAAAGATACAAAAGTATAAGAAAAAACCTTTATGTTGGGCCTAGTCTGTATATTAATCATAGTACAGACTTACTGTGCTTTGTGAAAAATAATACGATTCTGGCAGGAGCCCTTTTATTAGTGGGAACTTGTTAACATGCAGTCTGATCTATGGCTGCATGTTATAGAGCAGAAATCTATTGCAATACTTGTCACTATATCATCTTAACAGAATGTTTCTAACTTTTTAAATGTTATATTTTCATGGGTTTTTTGTCGCTTCTACCTTCTAAATGAACTTGTTCTCCCATAAAGTAACATGACTGGCCATTGTAACGGGGTGCCAGGGGTGCCTCTGGCCTTGTAGTCGTGGCCCTTGCAATCAGGCTTACCCCTGGCTCCACCGTCACTATGGGGACAGGAGATGATTTGGTGGGGCAGAGTGTGGTGGTGGTGTAGATGTTATCCGGCGCACAAACACTCCTCAGGCAGGGTACAATGCAATGAACGAACATTCTTTTATTCTTCACAGATAAAAGTCCAGACAAAGCAATCTGGTCAGCAATAAATCTGGCAGATGACAATTCCTGTGGAGCTGGGGACAACCTGACCTTGCGCACCCTCTGGTGGGGATATGCCC
This sequence comes from Anomaloglossus baeobatrachus, assembly GCF_048569485.1. Lineage (NCBI taxonomy): Eukaryota > Metazoa > Chordata > Amphibia > Anura > Aromobatidae > Anomaloglossus > Anomaloglossus baeobatrachus. Next base: position 360,034,606 of record NC_134355.1, read on the forward strand.
AAAGTACTCCACTTCCTCCGGGCTCCCACTCTTCAGCCAAGCATACACCGGACCCACACCGGCAGAATAGGCTCTGAGGTTGCGTCCACCTCCTTATCTCCGGTGTCCCCTGCTGTTCCGCTCACACACCCTGCCCGACGTGCACACACTGCTGTCCCGGATGCTACTTCTCACAAAGTCCCAAACAAAGCCATAAAGGTGAGGATACACTTTCTTAGCTGGGGGAAGCCTGTCCTTGCGTCCCCTCCAGTGGGGATGTGCCTGACTACTCCACTTCGCCCGGCTCCCACTTCTGGCTACCCACAGCCCGGACCCACACCGGACTGCTTCACACTATGAGGTTCCGCCCGCTCCTTTTCTCACCGGCTTCCCTGATTTCCAGCTCCCTTCTTTCTTTCTTTCTTTCTGCCCACTCAGCTCCACACTCTGCCCCGGCTCTGCTGCTCCGCTCCTGTCCCCGAGACAACTGCTCCCTTGATCTAATCTTTTCCTCACACCCTTGCTCTCTCCTCCCCTTGTCTCTGCCGGCTCCTCCTCCCCACTGTGGTGACAGCCGTCCCACCCGGCCACTAGGGGTACCCTAACACAATACACATGCACATACAAATACAACATTTTTATTAATAACATTTCCGGGTTAACTATGCTCCCTTTTGCAGGGGGTCTGCTCACCCACTGCATACCTCCCCTCTTAAAACCCGAGCCTCCCGGCACGGCTCTTACTTAAAACACACAGAAGCACGTAAAGTCTGCAATACCGTCCACAATAGGCGCAGCACCCACACAGAGGGCTCCAGTGTGCCCAGTTCTCCTCCTCTGGACGGCCACCAGTCCCGCGCAGCTCTCCTCCTCTGGACGGCCACCAGTGTGCGCAGCTCTCCTCCTCTGGACGGCCACCAGTGTGCCCAGTTCTCCTCCTCTGGACGGCCACCAGTCCCGCGTCCGGCGGTTTCTGCAGCGCTCCCGGTCCTTCTTTCAACTAGCGCCCGGAGGCTCAACAGCGCTCCCGGTCTTAGATGGGCGCCCGGAGGCTTGGCAACAGCGCTCCCGGTCTTAGATGGGGCGACTGCCCGTACAAACACACAGAAGGGAGCTCGTCCCGTGAAACTTTAAAAGAACTTCTGCCGGCTAAACGGCGCCGGACTTAAACAACAGATCAGCAGTGGTGACTTACTCTGGGGGCCAGGCCCTCTTCCATTCCTCCGCTTGGGCCTGGATGTATGCCCCCAGGGATTGTCCCGGCTGCTGACGGATCCTCTGGAAGGACGCAGGGGCGTAGGGTGGCTCCACAGGCGCAGCTGCTGCAACTCCTCTCGGTGGTGAAGGCGTCGCTGCCCCTGACAATCTTGCTGGTAACGGCGGCGGTGTCAATGCTGAGACTGGGTAGAGTGGAGACGGGTCCTCGTTTCCCGCTCTTAAACAGACTCCACCCCCATCCCCACGCATCATCTTGACTCCTCCGCTGAGGTACTTCTTTTTCTTCTTCTTCCATGCCCTGGAGCTGGCGCCTCCCCTCTTTGGGCGGAGTACTCCATGCTTTCTCTTCGGCACCGGCCAGCCCCAGGCTCTTCTTTCGGCGCCAATTTTCCGCGCCTTTTCTTCCTCACAGATAACGGCCTCCTTGCCGCCATCTTGTACCCGGTCCAACGCTACGGGTACTGGGTTCTCTTCCCACCACAGGACTGGAAATCTTGTATCCTGGTCCGGATCCTGTGCTTCAGGCACGACCCGATCTCCAGCCTCCTGGGTCCCTGGCAGGGGACTCGGATCCTGCCGACTACGCCACATGTAACGGGGTGCCAGGGGTGCCTCTGGCCTTGTAGTCGTGGCCCTTGCAATCAGGCTTACCCCTGGCTCCACCGTCACTATGGGGACAGGAGATGATTTGGTGGGGCAGAGTGTGGTGGTGGTGTAGATGTTATCCGGCGCACAAACACTCCTCAGGCAGGGTACAATGCAATGAACGAACATTCTTTTATTCTTCACAGATAAAAGTCCAGACAAAGCAATCTGGTCAGCAATAAATCTGGCAGATGACAATTCCTGTGGAGCTGGGGACAACCTGACCTTGCGCACCCTCTGGTGGGGATATGCCCAAAGTACTCCACTTCCTCCGGGCTCCCACTCTTCAGCCAAGCATACACCGGACCCACACCGGCAGAATAGGCTCTGAGGTTGCGTCCACCTCCTTATCTCCGGTGTCCCCTGCTGTTCCGCTCACACACCCTGCCCGACGTGCACACACTGCTGTCCCGGATGCTACTTCTCACAAAGTCCCAAACAAAGCCATAAAGGTGAGGATACACTTTCTTAGCTGGGGGAAGCCTGTCCTTGCGTCCCCTCCAGTGGGGATGTGCCTGACTACTCCACTTCGCCCGGCTCCCACTTCTGGCTACCCACAGCCCGGACCCACACCGGACTGCTTCACACTATGAGGTTCCGCCCGCTCCTTTTCTCACCGGCTTCCCTGATTTCCAGCTCCCTTCTTTCTTTCTTTCTTTCTGCCCACTCAGCTCCACACTCTGCCCCGGCTCTGCTGCTCCGCTCCTGTCCCCGAGACAACTGCTCCCTTGATCTAATCTTTTCCTCACACCCTTGCTCTCTCCTCCCCTTGTCTCTGCCGGCTCCTCCTCCCCACTGTGGTGACAGCCGTCCCACCCGGCCACTAGGGGTACCCTAACACAATACACATGCACATACAAATACAACATTTTTATTAATAACATTTCCGGGTTAACTATGCTCCCTTTTGCAGGGGGTCTGCTCACCCACTGCACCATTATAGAGGGATCAGAGCATGTGACCGTGTTGATATTTTGCTACACATTTCTGAGTGAATGCTAAAGGAAAAAAAGCTCCTTTGTTCTGCAGTGGTGTGCTCAGATTTCATAAGGATGTGGCTTGTTTGCTTTTTGGATTACTGTGTTGACTTTTTCTACTCCATGAAAAGAATGAATTTATAAAAGTAAAATATCTGAGAGGTGATGAATGGAATGTCCACGATCCCATCTGAGTTCAGTGACCTTTACTGCAAAAGTGTCAAGTAATGCCAACAGTATATAAAAAGTTTACTATGTACATATTAGCTACTCTGTCTGTATTTTATAATGATGATTTTTTTATATATATTAGACACATTAGTAAATACGTGAAATTTTTTATTTTATTTAACGGAATATAGTGGCATTTATTTGACTATACACTAACTTGTAATCTTCCTTTCTTTACTGAAAATATGAAAAAGTCTTACACAATTCATAGAGTAATGGTGTGGGAAGAAGACAAGGAAGAGGGAGACAACGTTTGGCTCAGAATTTTAGGCAAAGCACTATAGGCTGTGTGAGAATCAGAAAATATCAGCAAGCTCAAACATCATGTAAACAAAGATGCTTGATTGGTCTCAGTGGGAGATTTCAGAAGATCTTTTAGTTCCATAAATGTGTGGTACATTCTGGTACCCTCCTTTTAGTTAAATGGAATCTATCAACAGTGTTTTGCTATGTAATCTGAGGACAGCAGGCTGTAGGGGTTAAAAAACAAAAATCAACTACGCCTCTCCCTCTGTGTGTTTTTATTTACTAAAACTAAAAGCTTTATCACCTAATGATTATCATTGCTTAGACTACAATGTCATGGACAGGACAGTCTCCCATTAATGACACCTCAATGTACAATCTCTATTGAGAGCCTGGCATGGGCGGTGAAGATCACTCAGCTCTGCTGCTTTGCTAAATCCAAAACCTTTGATTGTGTCAGAATGGCGCCACCCAGTAATCTAAAGGCCGCTTTACACGCTGCAATATAGTTACCAATATCGTTAGCGTGACTACCCGCCCCCATCAGTTGTGCGACACTGGCAAATCGCTGCCCGTGGCGCACAACATCGCTCAGACCTGTCACACTACTTACCTGCCTAGCGACGTCGCTGTGACCGGCGAACCTCCTCCTTTCTAAGGGATCGGTTTGTTCGGCGTCACAGCGATGTCACTAAGCAGGCGCCCAATAGAAGCGGAGGGGCAGAGATGAGCGGGACGTAACATCCCGCCCACCTCCTTCCTTCCGCGTTGCCGGCGGCCACAGGTAAGGTGAGGTTCCTCGTTCCTGCGGTGTCACACATAGCGATCTACACGTACACACAGCAGCAACGATAATTGGGAATAGGGGGGCATGTGGCCAATTAGCGATTTTGAACGTTTTTGTGACGATTCAAAATCGCTCATAGGTGTCACACGCAACGACATCACTAAAGCGGCCGGATGTGCGTCACAAATTCCGTGACCTCCATCGAGATTGCTTCAGCGATGTCATAGCGTGTAAAGCGGCCTTAAGTGATAGATCACTGGAATCAAGATCTCTTTCCTACATTATGTTGCTCTCAGATGAGGTAGCAAAAACCTGCTGTCAGATTCCCTTTAAAAGAAAAAAGGCTGTAACACACATGCAGAAGCCATGCAAAGGGGGAAAAGATAGTTGACAGCAGATATTCAAGCGGCATTATAGCTAAAAGATCACCAACGTCAATACCAGTCTTATAGCCATATAAGGAATATTGTTTTTTTGTTAGTTTTTGTTGAAAACTTAAAAAAAAAAAATATCAGGAATGCAAGACGTAAACCAATTATTTTATTTTTAAGACTTTTAATTATGAAATTGAGATTTCCGCAAATGTAGATGAGCTGTGACACTACATTGCATACTATTTGCCAGAATCATGGCTGACTTGGATCACTGTGTTTGGAATACATGCCTACCTGGGTTTGGGTCCTGATTGGAATATAATCTGCAAGAAGTATGTTTATCCCCCTCCTACTTCAGTGGGTCTCCCCCATACTTAAACTGATGGGTTAAAGGGAATCTAGTAGCAGGTTTTGCTATGTAATCTGAGCACAGCATGATAGGCACTCAAACAAAATCCACAATATACAACATTTAAACAGTATTTTTATTTTCTAATGTTAATTCTTTGTTCCAGAAATGTGTTGTGTTTCACATCCAAAATCCCCTCCCATGTCAGTTCATACATCATTTATACTATTGTGACTGTGATATTTTTATGTAGACATCATAGAAAAGCTGTTTAGGTGTTCATATTTCCCCCACCCTCAGTGACTTGTGTTCTGTAATAAATAGTTTGTGTCTCGTCTTTCTTTCTGCATGAACACATCTTCAGTAGTTTTTGCCGTCATGATTCAGTCAACTGCGTGATAAAATGAAGTAAAATAAGTGGAAAAACTTAAGTGTATGTATAAAAGTGGGTTCAAAATAGATTCATGTAAATGTTCTTGAGTTTCCATAAGGGAAGTCAATGATTTTATCATGCGTCGTAAACTTCAAACACAAGTTACTGTTTAATATCACTTTCTGGGCATCTCAACACCTGTGATGTTCGCCCAGTTACTTTCCAATGAAGAGAATCGGTCACTTGATTTTCCTACACTAAATTAGTACTTGAATATTACAGTACCTTGCAGTAGGTTCCTCAACTTGTCTATGTATAAACAGTGTTAGCATTGTCTTGAAAACTAGGTTAGAGAACTGCATTGGCTACATGGTAATTACCCCTCAATAGTCCTATGGGCGGTGCTGCTCAGTGAAGAGTCACGCAGTCTTTCACACCTCCTGGGTTCCCATATAAATCCAACACAGTCTGGCTGTGTCTTCACTGCCTCGCCAAAGTTAAGAAATCATACCACTTGTTATTTTCCAGAAGGTCCAAAAAATTGTAGAATGTTATAGATGGAGACCCCATGGGGTTGAGTTTTTTTATCCTGCTCACTCTGTCCATTATAATGAGGGTTGTCCAATAATGTCCCTAACGTGGCTACCAGTGTCATCTGGTGGGCTGTAGCCTTCACAGTCTCATCAGCCAGAACAGTTTTGCTTGATATAATTGTGAAGGCTGCACTCTATCAGCAGTCGCTGATTGGCTGCAGTGCTGATATGGCGTAATCAATGCCCAAGATAGCCAAGTGACACAACACTAAGGGGTACTTTGCACGCTGCGACATCGCTAGCCGATGATAGCGATGCCAAGTGCGATAGTACCCGCCCCCTTCGCACATGCGATATTTTGTGATAGCTGCCGTAGCGAACATTATCGCTACGGCAGCTTCTCATGCACTTACCTGCCCTGCGATGTCGCTCTGGCCGGCGACCCGCCACCTTCCTAAGGGGGAGGGTCGTGTGGCGTCACAGCGACGTCACACGGCAGGCGGCCAATAGAAGCGGAGGGGCGGAGATGAGCGGGACGTAAACATCCTGCCCACCTCCTTCCTTTCGCATAGCCGGTGGAGGCAGGTAAGGAGAAGTTCCTCGCTCCTGCGGCTTCATACACAGCAATGTGTGCTGCCGCAGGAATGAGGAACAACATCGTAGCTGTCACTGCAACAAAATTCTGAAAATGACCGACACTACACAGATCACCGATTTACGACGCTTTTGCGATCGTTTATCAGTGCATCTAGGCTTTACACGTTGCGACGTCGTTACTGGCGCCGGATGTGTGTCATTTTTTATTTGACCCCAATGACATTGCAGTAGCGATGTCGCAACGTGCAAAGTACCCCTTAGAGCAGAGGAGCAACTTAGTTCCAGGAGGGAAGTATGCACAACCTCCTTAAGTCAATACCAAATAAAAGCATTTCACATACGTATCAGAGGTAGTATTGTATACAGGAAAAGATATGAAAGATGACTCCCGAGTCTCAGCTAAATTGGAATATATGCTTGAACTAAGGGATGGCATGCATATACGGTGTATATATATATATTTTTTAATAGCCTTCAGCTCGATCTTTAGCCATGGCGACTCGATGTTTGAACACTCTGTAGGAAGAGCGATCTTGTGCAAGTTTAGATATGTCCACCAGGGTCTTCTTCGCTGTTATCTTGATAGTATGAAGCCATGGGGTTTTTGGTCTTCCTCTTCACCTTGTTTCTTCTACTCTGTCGACCATTACAGTGCCTACAAGTAGGATTCAACCCCCTGCAGATTTAGCAGGTTTACACATTCGGAATTAACTTGGCATTGTGACATTTGGACTGTAGATCAGCCTGGAAGTGTGAAATGCACTGCAGCAAAAAAGAATGTTATTTCTTTTTTTATTTTTTTTTTAAATTGTGAAAAGTTTATTCAGAGGGTCATTTATTATTCAACCCCTCAAACCACAAGAATTCTGTTTGGTTCCCCTAAAGTATTATGAAGTATTTCAGGCACAAAGAACAATGAGCTTCACATGTTTGGATTAATTATCTCTTTTTCCAGCCTTTTCTGACTAATTAAGACCCTCCCCAAACTTGTGAACAGCACTCATACTTGGTCAACATGGGAAAGACAAAGGAGCATTCCAAGGCCATCAGAGACAAGATCGTAGAGGGTCACAAGGCTGGCAAGGGGTACAAAACCCTTTCCAAGGAGTTGGGCCTACCTGTCTCCGCTGTTGGGAGCATCATCCGGAAGTGGAAGGCTTATGGAACTACTGTTAGCCTTCTACGGCCTGGACAGCTTTTGAAAGTTTCCACCCGTGCCGAGGCCAGGCTTGTCCGAAGAGTCAAGGCTAACCCAAGGACAACAAGGAAGGAACTCCGGGAAGATCTCATGGCAATGGGGACATTGGTTTCAGTCAATACCATAAGTAACGTACTCCACCGCAATGGTCTCCGTTCCAGACGAGCCCGTAAGGTACCTTTACTTTCAAAGCGTCATGTCAAGGCTCGTCTACAGTTTGCTCATGATCACTTGGAGGACTCTGAGACAGACTGGTTCAAGGTTCTCTGGTCTGATGAGACCAAGATCGAGATCTTTGGTGCCAACCACACACGTGACGTTTGGAGACTGGATGGCACTGCATACGACCCCAAGAATACCATCCCTACAGTCAAGCATGGTGGTGGCAGCATCATGCTAAGGGGCTGTTTCTCAGCCAAGGGGCCTGGCCATCTGGTCCGCATCCATGGGAAGATGGATAGCACGGCCTACCTGGAGATTTTGGCCAAGAACCTCCGCTCCTCCATCAAGGATCTTAAGATGGGTCGTCATTTCATCTTCCAACAAGACAACGACCCAAAGCACACAGCCAAGAAAACCAAGGCCTGGTTCAAGAGGGAAAAAATCAAGGTGTTGCACTGGCCTAGTCAGTCTCCTGACCTTAACCCAATTGAAAACTTGTGGAAGGAGCTCAAGATTAAAGTCCACATGAGACACCCAAAGAACCTAGATAACTTGGAGAAGATCTGCATGGAGGAGTGGGCCAAGATAACTCCAGAGACCTGTGCCAGCCTGATCACGTCTTATAAAAGATGATTATTAGCTGTAATTGCAAACAAGGGTTATTCCACAAAATATTAAACCTAGGGGTTGAATAATAATTGACCCACACTTTTATTTGAAAATTTATTAAAATTTAACTGAGCAACATAACTTGTTGGTTTGTAAGATTTATGCATCTGTTAATAAATCCTGCTCTTGTTTGAAGTTTGCAGGCTCTAACTTATTTGCATCTTATCAAACCTGCTAAATCTGCAGGGGGTTGAATACTAATTGTAGGCACTGTATGTCCTTTTCCAATGATTGCTCTCTTGTGTCTAAATTAGGCAAATCATATCTTGCTGATCCTTGTTTCATGACATGTCTACCTTGATTTGTTCCAAAATGAATTTGTATGTTCTTCTTGCCATCCATGGTATTGATAACATTCTTATCGAGCACCACATTTTGAAGGAGTTGATTCTTATTCTGTCCTGTTTCTTTATCATCCAGGTTTCACATCCATATGTTACTACAGAAAAGACACGCATATACATAAGGGAAAAAAGGATACTGTCCAAAGAGTAAAGGCCACGTCTCACTAAGCAACATCGCTAGCAACATCGCTGCTGAGGCACGACTTTTGTGACGCAACAGCAATGTTGCTAGCGATGTTGCTGTGTGTGACATCAAGCAACAACCTGGCCCCTGCTGTGAGGTCGCCGGTTGTTGCTGAATGTCCTGGACCATTTTTTAGTTGTTGCTCTCCCGCTGGGAAGCACACATCGCTGTGTGTGACAGCGAGAGAGCAACAACTGAATGTGCAGTGAGCAGGGAGCCGGCTTCTGCGGACCCTGGTAACAAAGGTAAATATCGGGTAACCAAAAAGCCCTTTCCTTGGTTACCCGATATTTACCTTCGTTACCAGCGTCCGCCGCTCTCACGCTGTCAGTGCCGGCTCCCTGCACACATACCAGAGTACACATCGGGTAATTAACCCGATGTGTACTCTGGCTAGGAGTGCAGGGAGCCAGCGCTAAGCGGTGTGCGCTGGTAACCAAGGTAAATATCAGGTTGGTTACCCAATATTTATCTTAGTTACCAAGCGCAGCATCACGTCCATGCATTGCTGCTGGCTGGGGGCTGGTCACTGGTGAAATCTGCCTGTTTGACAGCTCACCAGCAACCCGTGTAGCGACGCTCCAGCGATCCCTGCCAGGTCAGGTTGCTGATGGGATCGCTGGAGCGTCATTTAGTGTGACGGTACCTTTAGAGAATGTCAATAGCTTTGGTGGGGAAACTATGCTTTACATAGGGCTGCAGACATGTCCACATTAACTTCTACACACAATAGATATTAATCTGAAGATAATGGACCCATTTCCAACATGCCACCAACCTATTTTATTTTATTTTACTCTAGAGCCTGGAGTGTCATATCTGGAGTACAAAACCAAGTCTTCCATGTTCCCACAATGACCTTCCGATGTGTTTATCAGCATGAAGACAAACTGTCACATGAATAACTCTTCTGTGATTTCTGGAAAATGTATATTAATAGAGAGAGGCATCATTTAAAGGTAATCATTGTTTTTGTTTTCAGCATTTTGCATTTGGTTCTTCTTAATTATAATTATTATCTGTTGTTTTTTTTTTAAATTTTACACTTCATTCCCTAACTTGATTAAAATGTTTTCTATTAAGGGGTGTTTCAAAACGACAATCTTTATTCACAATCCCTACTGGGCAATATAGACTTAAAGCACCACTCCAGGATTTTTTTTCAGCTCTTGAGTGGTGCTTTAAACCTAAGTCCCCTGCCCCCAGTCTTATTCTTACCTTCTGATGTTTTTTAGACTTGTATTGAGCCCTTGTGACATAACTTCTGACTTCCGGCCAGTTAGAAGTTCCAACACAAACTCTCAATACAAGTCTTTGAGAGCCAGTCTCTTAGATTTTGTATTGAGTTGTGACCTACGGTGAGATTGATGAAACATTGAAGCTGCCGGTAGGTCACAAACTGCCCGAGACTGACCATAGCAACTCTGAAAGCAAATGAAGATGCCGAAGGGTGAGTATAATACAGGGGGCAGGAAATTTAGATTTTAAGCATGACTCCAGGGGTGAAATAAAAAAAAAAATACTGGAGTATTGCTTTAATAGTAGAGAGTTTTATATTTATTGACATCACTGACACTCCCTCAATGGGACTAAGAAGATAGCGTTGAAGAACATCTCCCATTTTGATAGCTAAGACTAGTCCATATGCAGTACATGGCTAGACATAACTTCATTCATCGATCAACTGATCACCAGACTAACTTCTGCACGTTATCCATAACATTTTTGATACTATATAATATATATGTGTATAATATATATATATATATATATATATATATATATATATATATATATATATATTTTGCAGATTTATCTATTTAGTAGAAACATATTTTTGATTAGATGGTAAGGTCAGACCCAATGGATAACATTTATTAGAGGCTTGATAATTTCCTGTGAATGGCTAGATCTTCGATGTTCAAAAGACATAGAATATTGTTTCCACCTTGATATTAGGGAATACATTCTAAAAGCAAGAGACATACATTTGATTTAATTTTTACAGGGATCATTTGTACACCTCATTAAAATGAAACATGACTCGCACATGAACCTTGTGCCTGCAAGTCTTTTAAGTCAACCGAATGCACGGTGCCATGGCGATCAAATGTTTTTTCGGTTTCGTACTCTCATGAATAGTATTAGCAGCATTTTCTTCTTTCTTGAAAGAACATCCGATTTTATTCAAAAGCTGGTTTCTTTTTGACACTAGCGGTTGAAAGACTTACGTTTGGTACGGCTTATTATGATCACTTTTCTTGGATGCAGTCTATGGAGTTAAAAAAAAAAATGGCTCGTAAAAACCGCAAAATGTCCGTACGTTCTACAGCTGTGCACAAATAATAAATTAGCACATGCATTAAAAGCGTTTCTACCAACTTTCACAACTACGAAAAATGAATTCTGACTCATTGATAATTTGGTATTTCAATCATTAGGACTTTTATTAGTCACTGTTGGCTTTGCAGTTTATTCAGTGACTCAGTTGAAGAAATGTAAATGAGATTGCTGCACACTGGCAGGAAGTGAGAGTTTTGAAACCTACTTAAAGGCAGACCACAGATTTTCATTCTTATGATAATGTTTTACAGAAAAATGTGGTAGGACTTAAAAATACTGAACGTACTTAAAAAAACAACTTTATTTTATTCTAAAGGCCCCGTCACACTAAGCAACATCGCTAGCAACATCGCTGGTAACGAACAACTTTTGTGACGTTGCTAGCGATGTTGCTGTGTGTGACATCCAGCAACAACCTGGCCCCTGCTGTGAGGTCGTTGGTTGTTGCTGAATGTCCTGGGCCATTTTTTAGTTGTTGCTGTCCCGCTGTGAAGCATAGATCGCTGTGTGTGACAGCGAGACAGCAACAACTAAATGTGCAGTGAGCAGGGAGCCAGCTTCTGCTGAGGCTGGTAACCAATGTAAACATCGGGTAACCAAGAAGCCCTGTCCTTGGTTACCCGATATTTACCTTTGATACCAGCCTCCTCCGCTCTCACTGCCTGTGCCGGCTCCTGCTCTGTGCACATGTAGCTGCAGCACACATCGGGTTAATTAACCTGATGTGTGCTGTAACTAGGAGACTGGGGGCTTGTCACTGGTTGCTGGTGAGCTCACCAGCAACTCGTGTAGCCACGCTCCAGCGATCCCTGCCAGGTCAGGTTGCTGGTGGGATCGCTGGAGCGTCGCAGTGTGACAGCTCACCAGCAACCTCCTAGCAACTTACCAGCGATCCCTATCGTTGTTGGGATCGCTGGTAAGTTGCTTAGTGTGACTGGACCTTTAGGCAATCTAACGTAAAACATTCATTCTCATGTAAACGATCAGCTTTGTGTGTTTTCTTTTGTCCCTTAGGACAACTTTTTCCTATTTGACAGGTATTTGTTGAAAAGCTGAGCACCTGTCTATTAATGGGAGTGCTATACATTAGAAATCCTGCAATGCTAAATTAAATGTAATCTCAGTAGTTCCCTCTGCATTGTGATCTACATGTGCACTTTCGTAAAAAGGCTCTAGTCTCTCATTGACTTCCAACTGCTTGTTACGAGTACATGATAGTGCTCGCTCATCATGCAGTCCTTTGCATTGTGATCTACCTGTGCACTTCTGCTTCCATCTTCACTAGATTCTACACTTTTGTTACTTGAAACCTCAGTATTAGTGATGAGCGATCACTATCATGCTTGGGTGCTCAATACTCATAAAGAACAGTTGTAAGTTCGGATGGGTGCGACTCGAGTACCCATGGATAATGGAAATCAATCGAGAATCAAGCATTTTTGCAGGAAATCTTCTGAAAAAATGCTCTAGTTCCTCATTAACTTCCAACTGCTCGTTACAAGAACATTGTAGTGCTCATTTATCATGCAGTCCTCTGCATTGTAATCTACATGTGCATTTCTGCTTCCACCTATAGATTCTATACTTTTGTTACTTAAAACCTCAGCATTAGGGATCAGGAATAACTACCATGCTCGGGTGCTCTGTATTCGTAACGAGCAGTTGAATGTTTGGAGGAGCACAACTCGACTTCCCCAGTATAATGGAAATCAATGGGGACTCGAGCATTTTTCTGGAAAATGTTCTGGAAAAATGCTGTAGTCCCTCATTGACTTCCAATTGCTCGCTACGAATACATGGTAATTCTCGCTCATCATGCAGTCCTCTTGCTTTGTTATTTACATCTACACTTCTGCTTCCATCTTCACTAGATTCTACATTTTTGTTATTTGAAACCACAGCATTAGTGATAAGCGAACACTACCATGCTCGGGGGTCTGTATTCGTAACGAGTAGTTGGATGTTCAGATGGGCACGGCTCAAGTACCCGAGTACAATGGAAAACAATGAGGACTTGAGCATTTTTCCAGGAAATCTACCAGAAAAATGCCGTTGTACCTTATTGACTTGCAGCTGCTCCTTACATACATACGTACATAGTAGTCCTCGCTCATCACTACTCAGCATGTTTTAGCTTGTTTATCAACATTTTATAGGAATTATAGCTGTGCTATAATCAATTGACAGGTCAAATACCTTAATAACACTGTTGCATGTAATATAGTCACACGTATATGTACAGGACAGATGTAGCATATCATATAGACCAGGGGTGTCAAACTCGGCTGGGTGTATGGGCCGCACATAGAAAAAAAATAGCCTGAGGGGCCACAATGATTGCAGGACAAAGTAACATTTTTATTGGTCCCCATTCTGTTGTAATATACCCATCCTTGTCCCCATCCTGTAGTAAAGTGCCTATCATGTAGTAATGTGCCCATCCTTGCCCCTTTACAAATGTACCCTATCTTTGTCCCCATCCTGTAGCACCCTGCCCCGTCATGTAGTAATGTGCCCAAAGTTATCCCCTTTTACTAATGTGCCCCACCTTTGTCCCCATCCTTTAGCAATGTGCCCATCCTTGTACCCTTTTACTAATGTGCCCATGCAGGTCCTCCTCTTGTAGTAATGTCTCCTTTACTGACCATCTTCTTTTGGCAATGTCCCATCCTGGTCCCCTATTGTGACATTCTACACACACACACAAACACACACACATACACACTAGCAATGTCACCATCCTGGTCCCCTAATGTGCCATTCTACACACAAACACACACGCACACACAGACTAGCAATGTTCCAACCTGGTCTCCTATTGTGCCATTCTACACATACACACACACACACACACACACACTAGCAATGTCGCATCCTGGTCTCCTATTGTGCCATTCTACACACACACACACTAGCAATGTCGCATCCTGGTCCCCTATTGTACCATTCCACACACACACATACACACACACACACACACTAGCAATGTTGCATCCTGGTCCCTATTGTGCCATTTTTCACACACACACACACACACACACTAGCAATGTCGCATCCTGGTCCCCTATTTTGCCATTCTACACACACACACACACACACACAAACAAAAACATTCTTCTCAACTGTCCTCAATTCCCTCAGTGTCCTCTTCCCTGCTTCTTGCGGCCTGCAGGCACGGGCCCCCATTGACAATCGCAGTTGCTGTCAGTGCTTCTTCTAACATTCAGATGAACATTTTGCCGCTGCGGCACTGAGTCAAGCTCTCTCTGCACTGTTCCAAAGGCAGCCAATCAGATGCAAGTAGGTGACTTCATATGCATCAGCTGCTTGCCTCTGATTTGCCAGCGGCTGCCATTTCAATAGTGCAGAGAGAGCTTCATTGCGCATCACCCGTAAAACATTAATTTGAAATAAAGCAGTGACGACTGCGGCCCCTGCACTGGCTGCGATCGTTAAGGGGGAGCACGTGCCTGCATCCTGCAAGAAGCAGCCCGAGGGAACCTCTGATATAGACCCTAACATGATTCACAAAAAATCTCAAATCCCAATAAATGACTTTTTATTAATATTCATTTAAAAACTAATAAAAACCCACCCAATTTTACACAAATGATTTATAAAATCAACAGCTGATCAGAATATTTATCACAGGTAGAGGAAGAGTATAAACAAAACTGGACCCTTCCTCTACCTGTGATAAATATTCTGATCCCTGTTGATTTTATAAATCATTTGTGTAAAATTGGGTGGGCTTTTGTTTTTTAATTGGGGTTTGAGATTTTTTGTGAATCCTATTGTACTCTACCCGAATCTATTTTCATTGGTTAACACATTAAGACCCTAACATGAGAAGCAGGCTAAAATCACATATAAATACAAAGGTAAAGAACTTTATTGAAAAATAGATAAAAACACAAAAACAGTACACTGAATACAAGGAATCCATAAAAGAACCACACAAAAATATGGATCATAATACAAGCCCTTCATATGAAATCTAATTATAAGTTAACGCTTCAAAGAACATTTAAACAACACAAAAAAACCTGGGAGTGACATAAACCCCAGGGAATTATGAAGTAAGCTAGTGGATTAGAATCAATAAGTCTTTATTAGTTACTTTTTTAATGTGTTATGCCTTCATATTAAAAAGATACTTCATGTGAGGGACACAGAGTAGGTAATATACCGGTATCGAAACAAATGGGTATGGGCTAAAAAGAGAGGGAAAGAGAAATGAGAAAAGAGGAAATTAGTTAGACATGAACTATATTTGTAGCATAACTATTTTTGTGGCAGTGTTTTATCATGAATGAACTAACTTTTAACATTGGAGCTGGGAATATTATAGCAATATCTATAATGATAAGATGCTTACGTAACTACATACAGTACTCAACATTTTTCTTGCACCTTAATACACGATGTGGGTTTTTTTATCATATGAATCTCGTTTTACCCTTTAGCTAAATGCCAAACAGCTTTTGGCCTTACTTGGCCTTCAGGATGGAATGAGTCAGAGAGAATTGAGTATTATATCCCGCAATTCTTTGTGACACACATTCTACAACTTAACAGAACAGTCATCTTCTCCTCTCCCAGAGACATATTTCACGGTACACAAGTGGTTTTATGTAAATATAACAATTAAACCTTCTTATATTGCTTTAAAAGCTCTCAATTGAAAGTAATTTATTAGCGACTTGTGAAATAATACCGTAACACAGGGGTGGGGAACCTTTTTACTGCCGGGGGCCATTTGGAATTTCCTACTAACCTTTGGGGGCCGCACAACATTATCAACTTGAAAAATTTGGTCAAACGATTAATTAACTCACCCTTACTGTGAAGGCAGGAGCTGCTTCTGTTTGGTGTGACTGTGTGTTCAGTGTTATTGATCATCTTGTTTCTCACAGCTGCTTTTCCAGGTTTGTCTCGGTCTGGAGATGCTGGGGGCATATAGGTCACAGGAGGGGCTGGGGCATATACATCACAGGAGGGGCTGGGGTGCATAAATTACAGGAGACACTGGGAGTACACATCACAGGAGGAGCTGGGGCATATGCATCACAGGAGGCGGCTGGGGCATATACATCAGTAGGGGGGCATGGACAGCCTTGGCTGTGGCACAGACAGCACTAGGTGGCTGCACGGACTGCACTAGGTGGCTGCACGGACTACACTAGGTGGCAGCACGGACTGCACTAGGTGGCAGCACGGACTGCACTAGGTGGCAGCACAGACAGCACTAGGTGGCAGCACAGACAGCACTAGGTGGCAGCACAGACAGCACTAGCTGGCATCACTAGGGAGACACAGAGAAGTCTGGGGGAGCATAGACATCAACAGGAGGGCACAGACTGGGGGGCATAGAAAGCAGTGGGAGGGTACAGACAGCAGTAGCAAGTTCAGAGCACTGGGGGGTACATAGTACTGAGGAGTGGCACACAGCACTGGGGAGCACGGACAGCATAAGGGGGCACAGACAGCACTGACCGTGGCATGGACAGCACTGGTGGCAGCATGGACAGCATTAGGTGGTGCGGACAGCACTGGGGGGGCATAGACATCACCCAAGGGATACAGACATTACTAGGGGAGCACACACAGTACTAAGGGGTACACACTGTACTAGGGGTGTACTCAACATTAGGGGGTACACACTGCAGTAGGGGGTACACACTGCATTAGGGGGTACACACTGCATTAAGGGGTACACACAGCATTAGGGGGTACACACAGCATTAGGGGGTACACACAGCACTGGGGGGGTACACAGCACTGGGGGATACACACAGCATTAGGGGATACACACAGAATTAGGGGGTACACAGCACGAGGGGGTACACAGCACTGGGGGGTACACAGCATTGAGGGGTACACACAGCACGAGGGAGTACACAGCACTTAGCTGGGGGGGTAGCGATGGGTTGCGTACTCACAGTGAGGGGGAGGAGGAGTCACGCAGACAGCAGGTCCGGGAGGCTGGTAAATCTGCTGCAGCTCTTCTGTGACATATCGCAGCGTGCTGATTACCCCGCCCACCAGAGCAGAGAGCACACTAGCACAGGCCGGGGTTAAGCCTAGAATGTATGGGCTGCAGTCAGGTCCTGGAAGTCAGGATCTGGATAGAGCCCGTACATTCTAGCATCTACCCTCAAGGCATCAGGCAGTGAGATTTAAAGGGCCGGCAGCCGGGAAAAGCGCGGCTGCTGCCAGAGCACAGCGGTCCCTGGAAATGTGCCTGGGGGCCGCATAAAAAGTCGTGACGGGCTGTATACGGCCCGCGGGCCGGAGGTTCCCCACCCTTGCCGTAACAGATATATGAAGAGAAATTGATATTTATTTAAAAAAATGGTATCCATATGTTTAGAAGTCTTATAGTTCACAAACTTGTGATATGGTATACTAGCAGGGGGACCATATTGGCAAACTGGTCACAAAGCCATGGACTACTAAGCCCAAAATTGGTTTGTGCATAGATGATATATATTAATTTTTTTTTGGAAGAGACCTTTTAACATTTGTCTTTTATTTTGAAGCACTAGAACATTCTTCATTCAGGACTACCAAGCCAAAATATTTGCTTGCTGGTTACAACATCACTGAAGTATATTCCTAAGTCTATGTATGGAAGAGAGTGTGAAAGGGTGACATAAACATGCTCTAAGGCTCACACATGTGACTGTCAATCACACCTTCCAAGAAACCAGTGACATTGCAAAAGAAACTCTTGACTATCATTTTCTTCTGTCATCCCAGTGCTGACGTCCCTGATGTAATTTCATCTTGCTGTTCTTGTACTTTGTGAATGTAGTAGACGTCTTTGCCAAGAAGTGATTAGCCACCCTATTTCCGTACACTATCTATGATTTTTAATGTGAGGCTGATAATGCATTAGAATTGAATTGTAATAATTATTAGGTAGTAATAATTATTAGATCTTAGTAAATAGAGTTAGATTAAGGAACTCATACAGATGTGTGCGCTAGTGATGAGCAAGCCTGCTCAGCACTGCTCGTTACTCAATTGATCATCACAGTGCTTGGGTCCTCGCGGAGCTCAGACGAGTATATTGAGTGCCCGGATGTTTCATCCGTGAAACAACGACCACTACGAACAGGCTTGCTGCGTTGCATGATGTGTGCACTATTGATCAGCAAGCGTGCTTGGCACTGCTTGTTACTCGATCAAGCATCAGTGTGCTCGAGTATTGCAGATGCACGGAAGTTTCATCCGTGAAGCAATGAACATAACACAGGCTTGCTTCACTGCATGATGTGTGCAGGCATCCCAGGGAGAGCCATTCGCAGTCTCTGAATGGCTCTCACTGGAGTTAAAGCAATGTTTTCAGGTGTAGTGTGTCAAAAGAAAAAAACCTGTCCTCCCTCCTGCTGCAAATGCACTCTTTGGCTAGGTTCGCACACTGCATCTTTTTGACGCTGCGTTTTTGTGCGTTTTTGGCTGCTAAAAACGCACAAAAACGCACCTGCGTCGAAAAAACGCATCAAAAAACGCATGCGTTTTTGCCGCGATTTGGTTCGTTTTTGGCTGCGTTTTGCTGCGTTTTTGATCTCTGCATTTTGCTGCGTTTTTCCAATGCATGGCATGGGGGGAAAACGCAGAAAAACGCAGGAAAGAACTGACATGTCCATTTTTTTTTTTTAACTCAAAAACGCAGGTAAAAAAAACAGATGTGTGCGGACAGCAAAAATGAAAACTCATAGACTTTGCTGGGGAAGCAAAGTCCTGCAGTTTTGAGGCCAAAAACGCGCAAAAACGCCGCGAAAAACGCACTGTGCGCACATAGCCTTTATGTCTGCCTGTATGTGGGTGGAGAGGCAAACAGCCCAATCACTGACTTCCATTATACTCGTTACTCCAGTTAAGTCCTCTCAGAGCATATAATCTGCTGAACTCGAGTACCGAGATCCCGAGCATTTTAGTACTCACCCATCTAGAGTGTGCACCACTACATAAGCCTTTTGCAGCTGCCTCTTACCAAAAGGAGTTTACTACAGATTATTCTGCTAGAAGCGAGGTAATGATGGTACAGGAAGCAAAATTACATGGATAGAGATGGGAAATTATTTAAAGGTGACTTGTTTTTCCATGCACAAAAGAAATTGTGACCAGAAATGAAAGACATTGAGGGACATTGTGGCTAGTATTCACACGTTGGTTGTCTAGGCACCCTATGGCTGCAACAGAAAAAGGAGTATGACAAATTATGTAATCTGTGATAAATAGAAGTCTGAATGCTGACTAGTTTTACTTGGAATTTTGTTTAAATTCTTCCTTCTTAACTTTCATTTTTTTTTCTTAATGTCATTTACTGGTTTTACATCAATAATCCTTAAAAAGAACCTGTCACTAACACTACCCCTGTGCAAGGAGACATAGTGTGGAATATGCAGTGTAAAAGTAAAGATGCTTATTACAGCTTCATCCATACATTGCTTTGAAATTCTTCTTTTATTGATTTGCAAATTGGGTTTGCAAGTGCACGAGTGGGTGTATCAGTACACTGTAGTCTATGGCTCCTCTTCACTTTTTCCCGCCGACATCGTCTTCCCCCTTCTTCATGCGTTTGTTTCCCCAGTCAATCAAGAAGTGGAGGTGGCGATGGTGGGGAGAATTGACAAGGAATCAAAGATTACAAGGGCACTAATACGCCCCAACAGTGCACCTTCACATCTAATTTTGAATATCAATAAAAACCAAATTTCAGCACGGAGGATGGTGCAGTAATTGATATTTTTCAGAATGTTTAACACTGTCCCATTCCATACTATTGTTTTTAACAGTGTTACTGCCAGGTTCTCTTTAATGTTAGTCTATAAAGCTAACAGCAAGGCTTCTAAGTACAATTACAACCATGAGAAAATATACTTATCTTGTTGATGCTGTTGCATTTCAGAGAAAATATAGTTTGAAGATTTGCCAGGGACTATAGTCAGAGTCGTGATTAGTCCGGTGCTGTCCCAATCAGTTTTTTCTAGCACAAATTCAAGGTGATTAACAATTTTTTTTGCTCACACATTGAAGAAACTTGTTAATCACCTAGAGCAGTGTTCCCCAACTCCAGTCCTCAGGAGCCACCAACAATGCATGTTTTCAGGATTTCCTTAGTACTGCACTGGTGATAATTTAATCACTTGCATAGGTGATGATTCCACCACTTGTGCAATGATACGTAAATCCTGAAAACATGCACTGTTGGTGGGCCTTGAGGACTGGAGTTGCGGAACTTTGAAATAGCGTAGTGCGCTTAGAACCAAGCCTACTACTCTCAACTCTGCCTTATGGTTCCCAGCTGGATCCTCAAACTAAATTTTCTCTAAAACACCAGAGTGTGTCAGAAATAAAATATACCTGGCTGAAATCATGCAGACAAACTCTGATTCATGCTGTTCATAGCTTGGGCAATAGGAACTGAGTCACGGATTCCCTTTAAACTATTACTTATTACTTCCAACTTTGGCCAAATACTTCCGACTTTGGCCAATGGTGTCACTAAATTAGCTTCGCCCCTGGGAATGAACACACTCTGCTCTCTTCTGAAAAGTGGATAAATTGTATTCAGTTTAGGCAGGGTTATATTATTATTATTATTATTATTATTATTATTATTATTATTCACATTTCAGTATTTGTGTTCAGTATTTCATCTATATTCTTAAACAAAAACTTTGAGTGACTACAAAACACAGAAGAGGTGAGAATCTATCCATTATGGTCTTTTTGTCTATCTTTTACTCCTGATTTTGAATTATAAATAATGCAAAATACTGACCAAATACTGATATTGGATATTTTTTTTCCTTAATTTTTAATTTAATTTGGTTGTATAGAAAAATGTAATATATTGATACAGGTGTTATCAGGCCTCTGATCTACAAAAATTGGATATGTCAAAGCATGGTACTTCCATTTGCTTAATGTTACATTATCACTTTCCTATAACCACATTTTTTCCTAGAATATTCCAAATATCAGCAGGAAATGCATATAAGGGTGTT
The DNA here is from genome assembly GCF_048569485.1 of Anomaloglossus baeobatrachus. NCBI lineage: Eukaryota > Metazoa > Chordata > Amphibia > Anura > Aromobatidae > Anomaloglossus > Anomaloglossus baeobatrachus. Next base: position 360,055,837 of record NC_134355.1, read on the forward strand.
TTATTTTTACTGTACATTTATAGCTATGGTTAATTGTACTCCGGCTGCAAAATGGAAAAGAAATTGTGGTCACCTGATCTATATTCGATGACACTTACCATCCTCTGGCATCGCTCCTATGGACATCAACAATGTTTCATCATATGTGTTTATACAGGTCTCTAAATGTCACCTGTGTAATATATATATGAGCTCTTGTTTTACGGGGTACAGATTCACAGAAGCTTTAATTAAATGTGTTAATATCTCGGAGCTATGTTACCATTCTCTTGGAATGATAAGAAAAGATGAACTATACCAGTGTCCCCACCCCCATATGTATAGCCAGTATACAAATGTAGCATGATGAGAACGTGCCATGAATGCTGATGCTCCCACAGACAGTCTATTGAGATTTTTTCTGTAGGCAGAATTTCAATCCTTTTCTTTTGTTAGCATGCAAACATGAATTCCAATGTGTAGCTATAGGAGGTGTAGGTACCTGCTGCCTTTCTTGTTTTTATCAAATTATTTTCCTCAATGGTGGAGTTCTAGTAAAGCCAACACAGAAGATTTGGCTGACATATTTGTTAGAAGAAAATGCAAATTCATCTGAACGACTTTTTCACACTGCCTTTTACTTTGCAATGTAACACATGTTCAATCTGTGATATTCGAGAATAAATTGTGTCAGTTAGTAAATTTATCTTAGTATGCATAGATGGCATAAAAATAGATCAAAATGTATTTGATATATTAGAATTTAGAGCAATGTCCCAACAAAAGTATAGTAGCCTTGAAAAAGGAATGCATAGCTGTTCTAATGTGCGTTACTCTATTGTTGCTGCCAAAATTCTGTGTAGTTTGATGTGTTAATTATTACTTTTGATTTTAGTAAAATTAGCAGTTATGAATGGGTTTACATTGACCATTAAACGGTGGCCTTAGGTTACCGTAACAGAACTGCCTGCTAGCCAAATGACTTTAAGCAAAAAAGGTTATCAAAATAGGGATTAAAGGGCGTATCCAAGACTTTAGAAAAAAAAAATTGTGCCTAAGCACTAACAGGCAGGTCGCTGCTATCTACTTGACTGTTGTGCCCGATGCTGTTCTTTGCAGCACAGAGCAGACACAAACCGCTCCTACCGGTGATTCATCTGCTTCCGCTGACATCACATCACATCCGCTCTGCTTTGTAGATGGGGCGGTACAGCCAGCATCATGCTGATTGACAGCCAGCTCCCCGGTTAGCAGCAAAAAAACGGTGTCACTCATCATGACGTTGGCTGTTCTGCCACGTCTACAAAGCAGAGCAGAAAAGAAGCCACCGCACTGTTGACAAAGGCACTGTATTGCCAGCAGGATCGGTCTGTGACAACTCAGTGTCGGCGAAGAACGCCGTCATGCACAACAGGCAGGTTGATGGCAACTACCTGTCTGTTAGTGCTTAGGTACATTTTTCTTTTTAAAGTCCCAGATTTACCCTCTAAGGCGGGCTTTGCACATTACGACATCGCAAACCGATGCTGCGATGTCGAGTGCGATAGTCCCCGCCCCCGTCGCAGTTACGATATCTTGTGATAGCTGGCGTAGCGAACATTATCGCTACGCCAGCTTCACATGCACTCACCTGCCCTGCGACCATCGCTCTGGCCGGCGACCCGCCTCCTTCCTAAGGGGGCGGGTCGTGCGGCGTCATAGCGACGTCACACGGCAGGCGGCCAATAGCGGCGGAGGGGTGGAGATGAGCAGGATGTAAACATCCCGCCCACCTCCTTCCTTCTCATAGCAGCCAAGAGGCAGGTAGGAGATGTTCCTCGCTCCTGCGGCTTTACACACAGCGATGTGTGCAGCCGCAGGAACGAGGAACTACATCGTACCTGTCTCTACACCGGCATTATGGAAATGTCGGAGAATACACCGATGATACGATAACGACGCTTTTGCGCTCGTTAATCGTATCATCTAGGATTTACACACTACAATGTCGAAAGTGACGCCGGATGTGCGTCACTTTCAATTTGACCCCACCGACATCGCACGTGCGATGTTGCAACGTGCAAAGCCGCCCTACGTGTTTCTTTATTCCAATTGGCTTAGAACATGACAAACATAAACTGTCTTTTTAAAGACATCCATAATAATAATTTAAATTAAAAAGAACATAAACAAATATCATCATAAGTAATTATCATATAGGGTTAGTACGTAGGCTTATTACTTTAGCCTCATAATATAAATGTTGTTTACCATAATGCCTATTTTAAGCTTGATAAAACCAAGTTGTTAGAGGGAATCATTGGACTCTTAATTGGTTCTTTCCGATCCTTGAAATAGTATAGCCACAAATGTACACTCCTCAACATGGAAATGCAACACCAAAGAGTAAACGTTGTGCAAATATGGAAATCGCAGGATCAATAGACTTGTTAATCATGATGATGTGCATTCAGCGTGGCAGAATGTTCCTCAGACAACCATTAATAACTTCGATGATAGCATGTCATGTATTTCTGCACGTGGCACTCCTACTTGATACTGAATAAATCGAGATGTTTGGAAAATGCTGTTTCCCTTTTTTCATATTTTGCATATCCCTAACATGTCTATCCATAACTCTACAACTCTACAACTTTTTCTTCTTGGTGGTGCAATTTTAATGTGAAAGATTGTATATACAACTTGGGTTCTGTAAGGAACAAGAATAGGCAGATACCAGACTGTTGGATTATCTTGTCCTGTAGTATGTAATCTGCATGTGGAAGACACCAATGGGATTCTGTGATAAGTCACAGCTTCTTTTTTTCCCTTTGGGGAAAATTTTTTAATATACTCATGTGAACTTAACAGAGATAGCAGAGGAGATTCTTTCCAACGTACATTGTCCCCGACCGCATCATATGTATTAGCACCACTGGACAGACTTAATGTAAATTTCCTATTTTTTTATTTATTTATTTTACTTACTTATACAGCACTTTACAGATTTGATAATCACTGTCCCTATTGGGCTCACCTTGTACATTCTCTATCAGTATGTCTTTGGAGTGTGGGAGAAATCCGGAGGAAACCCAGACAAACACAGGAGAACATACAAACCCCTTACAGATGTGGGATTTGAATCCAGGTCATCATCCCTGGAAAGCAACAGCGCTAACCACTAAGCCACCATGCTGACCCTTACGGGTGCTTTACACACTGCGACATCGCTAGCGATCTCGTTAGCGATGTGACACGCCAAATCGCAGATAAGATTTGCCGAGATCGCACATAGGTCATTTTTGTATCGCCGGTCACATGTGTGATCTCGGCAAATCGTATGTGCGATCTGGCGTGTTACATCGCTAACAAGAACGCTAGCGATGTCACAGCGTGTAAAGCACCCTGTAGACCGCGCAGCTTCTCTCACTGAGAGGAGCAAGCTGCTTCTCTGCAGGGTGGGCGCCGGACCCTGTTGCGTTGATGATCTCTACGACTGCGATTGTTACGCCTCTGCTTATATGCCTAGACCTTAGAATGGATTTCTTCAATTTAATTTTCATTGTACAGAATAGTGCAGGAAATTATGCTATTCTAGCAATACAAATTTGATTTGTGAACAGAGTCTAAGGGGCACTTTGCACACTACGACATCGCAGGTGCGATGTCGGTGGGGTCAAATTGAAAGTGACGCACATCCGGCGTCGCAGGTGATATCTTAGTGTGTAAAGCCTTTTTGATACGATTAACGAGCGCAAAATCGTCGTAATCGTATCATCGGTGTAGCGTCGGTCATTTCCATAATTTGGGAATGACCGATGTTACGATGTTGTTCCTCGTTCCTGCGGCAGCACACATCGCTGTGTGTGAAGCCGCAGGAGCGAGAAACATCTCCTACCTGCGTTCTGCCGCTCACGCCAGCTATGTGGAAGGAAGGAGGTGGGCGGGATGTTTACGTCCCGCTCATCTCCGCCCCTCCGCTTCTATTGGCCGCCTGCCACGTGACGTCGCTATGACGCCGCACGACCCGCCCCCTTAATAAGGAGGCGGGTCGCCGGCCACAGCAACGTCGCAGGGCAGGTGAGTGCATGTGAAGCTGGCGTAGCGATAATGTTCGCTACGCCAGCTATCACCATGATATCGCAGCTGCGACGGGGGTGGGGATTATCGCGCTCGGCATCGCAAGCATCGGCTTGCGATGTCGTAGTGTGCAAAGTGCCCCTTACAATACCATTTTTACTAGTGCTTTACAGCCAGGGAAAAGAGTAAACATATACTGTACTGTAGGTGGTAAACTTTAAAAATCTGATATTGACAAAATGTACTGATTGTGATTGAAGAGAAGTGAGAACCATGATAGTTTGATCTTACATTGTACATCCTTATACACATCACTGTAATGATTACTGATGAACTACAAAAAAAACATAAACATGAAATATGGATATTATGTCACGTCTATCAGTATTTTTTCAGCCACACTTTTTACATATCCAGCAGCAAATAGAAAATGTAAAACTGGAGATTACATATGGATCAAAATATTATAGTACCAGTAAAGTACCAGTAAGATTCATGTTTGAACTTGCTGTATATTTGAAATGCAGAGAAAAAATACAGCGGGATGAATATTGCTGCAGAATCCGGGACATTCAAAGCAATCACTGTGAAGGACACGTGTAACTGCAGTCTTAACCAAAAGCCTGAATACTCTGTCCCATGAAATATTGGTAATACCTGAATTTGTCTCTCACCCTGCCATACTGTACCCTTTATGGATTTATAATAGAGCATGAACATGCCATCAGTGGTGAGTGCCGCATCTTTGTTATTAGTATGGTGGCCATTGGATTTACCTAATTATGCTGAGCACCCCCATCAAACATGCTAATTAGACCCTTGGAATAGTGTTGTTAGAGTCTCATACATATCACCACTTCACATATCAAGTTGCAACAAATATTGATAATGCGTATTGCAAATGAAAATGAATTCCATATGCATAGGATAAAGATGTGTAAATAATGTGAAAGACGTGAATTGTTTACCTGATGTATAGGCAAAGAGGAGGGGCTGCTTATGAATGGCGTGCAACAATGAGAAAATAAAAAGTGTAATATTCACAAATTCATTCCTACTGTAACAATTCAATGAGATTTTTTGCAAATGATTGAACAATGATTTGAGCCCCCCTGCCCCGTCACGGCAAATCTCTATAGGGGGGTCCCTACACTATTTTATAAATTATTATCGTCCCATAAGGTCTCATCCTATAATGAGCAGGACCATATAAGAAATACCACCTACCCGAGACATGTCTGAAATGCTCCCATGCTGCAAGGACTGACAACTGCGAATAAAGGTAGCCCTGGTGCCAGTGTGTGTGGCAGAACCACACACACCAGCACAATGTCAGACCTGGCCCTCACAGTGCCAGACCAGCAAACATGGATGAGGGCGGAACAGGCGCAGGCAGGTGGTGCTTATATAATGATGCCTGTGGAACAGGGGGCGGTGGCTGTGTGTGAACAGGCACCAACATGAATTTTGATGACAACAGAAGGAATTTGCAAACCACACTGGGCGTGCACGGCAAGGTGGCGGTCAACCACCGACCAGTTAAACGCAAATCATTGATCAATCATTTTCAAAAAATCTCATTGAATTGTTACAGTAGGAATGAATTTGTGAATATTACACTTTTTATTTTCTCATTGTTGCATGCTATTCATAAGCAGTGCTGGATCCCCTCCTCCTTACCTGATGTATAGGTATAGCCGATAACTGAACATAAGCTTTGATCACACTTTTCTAGTCCTGATACTGAAAAACGTAAAAGGGTTATCTGTCCAAAGATTTTTGCTATGTAATCTGAGGACAGCATAAGATAGGGCCTGAGACACAGATTTCAGTGATGTGTCACTTATTAGGCTGTATGCTGTGGTTTCAATACAATGAGTGTTATGTCAAAAGTAGATTATTACTGCCTGGACAACAGCTCATGTGAAGCTTGTTCCAAACAGGCCCTCTGCTCTGCCCAGCGGTCTGGTTGCCACAGCAGTGTTGCCCTCCTCAAAAGGGTTGGCCTGGAGGTAGTTGGGGAAATCCATTGGCCAGTAAGTACAATCATTCAACACAGTTTCTCTCCAAGGCCAGCAGAGGGAGCTCTAAACCTGGAGTTCCAGGGAGAATTCCTTAAGCTCTGACCTGGGGGAGGAGTTAGTTAGTCTGTGAGGAGAGTTCAGTGAGAAAGGAACTCGGGTAGTGTGGTGTGTGAGCTGGGAGCTGAGCCGGATCGCTCAACCCAGGAAAACACAATCCACAGAGAGGCAAAAGAGGAGAAGGACCTTGGGGAGTGAAGCGCAGCCAGCTCACCCCGACGTCATCGCTGGAAAACCGAATACCGGAGTTCGGGGCCACTCGAGTATCGGTGGTCGCATCCGGAGGACGAGAGGACTTCAGATCTCCATCCACCTGGCACCCGGAGGCGCAGCTGTAGAGCCAGGACTAGGAGCCAGGATTAAAAGAGTGGCACCTGTGACAGTCCACGCAGCCCGCCATATGGGGGAGGTAATAAATTACCTCAGAGAGCAACAGAACGGGTCTCAGAATTGCTGAAACAGTGGGACCCCGTTTACCCAGACAGAGCATAGGGAGCAGGCCTCATTACTCACCTGGCCAGTGGGATTGCTTTCAGGTTACCGGATTGCCGCTACCATCTCTAACAGGCTCCCTGGAGGTCACCGACTGAGGACAAGTAAAGGAGAAGGTAAAAGAAATCATTGTGTCTGTTCCTTTCCACTGCCCTGTCAGCCCTGCACCTCATCAACAAACACCATAAACTTTACCAAGCACCAAAGGTTGCCCTGGGGTACCCGCTCTACCTGTGGAGAGCAAGAAACACCTCAGCTGCCATAACATCAGCCCCGGAGGTCCCTTCGAGCAGCTGCGGCTCCATAGCTGCAAAATTCCGCAGGTGGCGTCACGAATCTTATATAAACTTTATTACCATCTCCCCCATCTGCCATTTTAATTGACTCCGCCAGGGTCACGGAGCTGGGCCCCGCCACCGCTGACTACCCCGGACTAGTCCGGCCCGACACCGAGTTACCTAAGGCCCTGGGGCGGCGAGTCAAATACACACAGAGAGCTGTTGTGTCGGCTGGGTTGGCTTTCTGAGCTCTTTCATGCTATATCTAAAAACACTGATTGTGTCACAACTGCTTCACTCAATAATCTAAGTAATACATTTTTGGGATCAGGATCTCTGCCCCTACGTTATGCTGCTCTAAGATGAGCAAAAACCTGGTGACAGATTCATTTAAAGGGAACCTGTCACGTCCCCAGTGCACCCAGAACTGCTAGCATATCTATAATCCCTGCCTTACTGTACCAGCACATAGTAGCACACATAAACAGATCTTTAGAAAAAGTATTGCTAAAGATTGTTTATGATGTGCTAAATAGGACAGTGACTAGTTGCAAGGGCATTAGTTCACTGGATAGTCTGCTCACTTAACATGTTATCACACTCTTGTGCGGCCAGTGCATTGCTTGTACCCGTTAGCATTGAGCTTCATTGATGCTGGGTGTATGCACCCTGGTTTCAAAGACACTCACTGCCCATGATAGGAAGTCATCATGGTCATGGTTTGGTCATGCGCCCTACTCAATAGCCAGGTGTATGTCCCAACTTGAGAGAGGAGTAGTGTGCATGACTGGAAGTGCGGACGACTTCTGATCATGGGCAGGGAGTATCTTTGAAGCCAGTTACGCATACACCTAGCGTCAAAGTAGCTCAGTGCTAACGGGTACAAAGCTGCACACTGGCCCCACAGGAGTGTGATAACATGCTAAGTGGCCCGACTAGCCAGGAAACTAACGTCCTTGCGGCTAGTCCCTGGCCTCATTAGCACATCATAAGCGATCTTTAGAAATACTGTTTTTAAAGATCTCTTTATGTATGCTAGAAAATGCAGGGACAGTGAGCCAACCATTAGTAATATGCACCCAGAATTGCTCGTGGTTCTGGGTGCATAGGGGACATAGCAGGTTCCCTTTAACATGTGGGAAACCGTGAAAAAGGTGTTTTTTTTGCTTTTGTTTAGAATGAAATGTATTTATTTAAAACCAATATTTCTATCTATATCTATTCCTTCCATGTCAGTAATCATTCAGAGCCCAGGTAAATTCAATAATTCTACATAAAACGATTTTGATGACTGTTCTTTTCCACATCATTACACTACATTGTGTGTTCTGCTGTCTCCTGGCCAATAAAATGAAGTGTGACAGCCACGGTTCACAGCCTACTTTTCTATTATTGTCATCGACACTTGTCTATCATAGCATATTCCTTGAAGATCAGTCAGCATTTATGGCAGATGTAATTTATAAAGCGATGTAATTCTTAATTTCAGGTGTTATACGGAAACTTTGCTTTCGTTCGCATAGACAGATTTTTGCACAAATTTTAGGAATTTGCTTCCCAATTAAAGGATACAAGACGAAAGAGTTCCTTTGACTTCCTGCAGAGAAGGTCACAAAGATTCACATTGCATTGTCTCCATTGATGATCTAAAGCTCAACAGAGACATGAGTGATTTGTCAATACACACTTCCAACAATCTTATAATTAATCTGTCCAGTTTCCATCTTCTGGCTGCATTAGAAATGACTAATTTTGTCTGAATCAGCAAATCTCTGATTAACACGTAACTTGGCACAAGGGTCACCTTTGAGTTGTTAACCATAGGGCTCAGGTGCAGTAGAATCATGACAACATTCTTCTCCACAAAGTTTCACCCCCTCTGGCATGCTGAGTGCCATCTTTTAGAATGGTATGTATTTAGAACAAGATTCCTGAGATTTCTATTTCTTACATTCTTCTTCACTACAATCTCATCAGTCCGTATTTCCTTACTTAGATGAAGAGGAAGGACTTGGTGTTGTTACTATGACAGCATGTGATTTTCACGCGGCTTTCTTGCTCCTACAATCTCAAAGCATACCTGCTACGCCAATAACTGCCTTTTGTCAATTCTTCTCTTTGTCCACCAAATGATCTGAGAATCCTGGAGAAATAGTTTCTTAATTATATACTTGTCTTCAAAAACTACAAGACGGATACAACGGGTAATCTTATATCACTACCATTCCTTGTTACACAAAGGTTCTCCTTTTTACCCGTCCCTCAATTGCCACATGACATCTAAACAATCGATCTACTTTGCTTCTCATCAAAAATAGTGACATTTCATATGCTTACACATGCATCCATTTCTTAGACCCCATCACTAAAAACCTTATGCTTTGTATTTCCTTTACAATCGTGTCTAGAACTGCTTGAAGACTATATAATTGGTTGGAGAAGCATTCCTATAATGGAGAACAAATATGCTTAAAGGGAATCTGTCAGCAGGTTTTTTGCTACCTCATCTGATAGCAACATAATGTAGGCACAGAGATTCTGAATCCAGCGGTGTATCACATAGATTACTGGGTGCAGCCATTCTCACATAATCAAAGAATTGAGTTTAAAGCATGTAAGAAAAGGATGAAGAAATCCCACACACCGTTCTTCATAATATTTTTCAAGATTATGAGTAAGGATGTATGTAACATAACACGTAAGCAGGGCTGGGTGCCCAGAATACACAATTTTAAAGAAGGATTTTAATGTGTTAATAAAGTCTTGAAGAATTTTATTAAGAATGGTGTGTCATCCTTTTCTTGCATTGAATTGTGGACGAGAGCCACTTCATCCTAGCACCAAAGAGATTGCTGAGTGATGAGCCTCCTAAATCTTTCTGTTGATTTAAAGCATGTAGCTGAGCTGAAAAAGCTGTCCCCGCCCCCATCAGTCTCTCTATAGACATTATGCATTGACAGTGAGTTGCCAATCACAGCAAGGGGCATGTCTGACTTCTCTGCACCTGGCTTTCTAGTCCTGTAATGTTAATCACAGAGTAATAAAGCCATTAGTTTAAGTAAACAATAGTACACACACAGATAAGAGAGGCAGAGTTGCTTTTTGTTCTTTAACCCCTACAGCATGCTGTCCTCAGCTTATATAGCAAAAACCTGCTGACAGATTCCCTTTAAATGATACAGCATTTACATCTGTCAGGGATCATGGGAGTTTATTCTAGCCTGGGTCCTCCCCAGTACTTTTTTCTTTTCCCCATAGTCATCCTTTCCGATTCTGTTCATGGATAACATATTCAGAATACTGGTCTGTGAGCTCAACTTGTTTTATTTGAATTATTCAGAAACCAGTTGCTTTTCCAACTCTTCCCAGTTAGTCGCCATATAACATAGTTACCAGTAATATAAGCATTAGTAAATTATCTTTCCAGCTAGGATGGAATACCACTCGTGGTTTTATACATTAATATTTATTCAAATGCAATTTTACAGTTATTAGACCAAAAATGGTAAAATACGAATATACAGTATATATAATCTTCTTATGACGATACATGAAATAATGAAGAAAGAAAATTGTCATAGTAAGCCAATCTCTGCAGGTTACTTCAGCAGCAGCATGAAAGCCTACACTGCACAGCCCTGTGATAGCTGTCATTAGGACATATATGGCTCCGCACTTAATAGGATCTTGGGGAAAACCTTGAAAGGTCTTTCTACTTGGTTACTAGGTTACTGCACTTCAATTAAAGATCTGCCAGTCAAAGCCTCTTAATGTCATTTCTTTTGTATTTTTTCTTTTTTTTTCTATTTTTTTAGTGTTCATTGAAAAGTCCCTTTTTTAACACATTATTGCAGACACTTGGCTTCATTTGCTTCCACTACATATTCAATTTTTTCATTTGGTTCAATCCATAAATAGCCATTAAGTTCACGTACATTTACATGCTTAATTACTTACATTATTGCTGTCATTTGTATATTCTGCCTAGAAAAATTAAGATACAGTTACACGGGCCTGACACAGCAATGGGCTATTATAAATGAGCTCCATCAAGAAGTATCTCCCAGTGTAAAATATCTAAAGGGAATCTATCACCTGGTTTGTTCTGCCGCATCTGAGAGCAGCATGCTGTAAGAGCAGAGACCCTGATTCCAGCGATGTATCACTTAATGAGCCCCCTGCTGCAGTTTTGATAAAATAAGTTTTATCTGCTGCAGATCTACCAGTCCTCTGAATGCTGAGCTCTGTATAACCCCGCCCACACCACTGATTGGCAGCTTTCTGTGTACACAGTACTTAGGCAGGATCCTGCCAATGAGTGTTGGAGGCGGGGTGATATAGAGTTTAAGAATATAGAGGACTATATGACAGCAGGTTTACTAATCCTCTCCAACTGATTCAGAGTTCATGCGGGCACTTCCTCTTGGATGGTGGCGCTTGTATCTTACGGTGGGAGCCCCAAATAGGCATAGTAAAATAAGATTGGCAGATTGGCACCCACATTGATTATGTTTCCTTTTTTTTCAATGTTTATCCATATTTCCAAAGTGAAGATTACAAATGACGCGTTTCGGCCTGCATTATCAAGCCTTTCTCAAACAGTATAAGTCTGCTGCTCGCAGGTTAGGTGTCAGATTCCCTTTGAAGTCTACATCTGAACATAAATTGTGTCATCGGAATTAGTCGCAGTTTATATTGGTGATTATCTGTATTCATCGTACTTTATAAAAAGTCAAACCACATTCAGTTTTGTTAACTTTACTTAAACATTAGTAACGCTGCCACAGACTGTACGTCCTGAATACAAGAATGTTTATAACTATTAAGGGATATTGTACTGCCAGATTTCTTTCTATAGTACATGAAGTAATGGCAAACAGGCTGTGCAAGTTCAGATCTCTGCTTTGTGATTTACTAAGCAGAAAGGAAAGCTGCCTGGATGAGCTAATGTCATGAAAAGAGACCACTCGTGTTTCATTGTAATTACATTGAATCATGGTGGACTTTATTAAACTTTTTTTACATTGATCAACAGTGGCCAATTTATACCCAGATCTTGGTCCTATTAAGCCACTTTGATGCTGGACATGAAAATCACTGTATTCCCCATGTAACTTAACAGTTGAACATGTTAGCAAAAGTAAAGCTATTCAATTCTCTTTTATGCAGACAGTGTCTTGAAAAAGTATTCATATCCCATGAACCTTTCCACATTTATTCACGTTGCTACTGTTAACATAAATATATCTTATTGCGAATTTAGGTCATATACCAGCACTAAGTAGCAAGTATTGGTGAAGTGTAGAGGAAATTATACATGGTTTTCTAAATATTTTAAAAATATGAATCTGAAAATTGTGACATGCATTTGTGTTGAGTCTCCAGATGACTGACACCCCTAAATTAAATTATGATTGACCAATTACCGTATTTTTCGGACTATAAGACGCACCTGACCATAAGACGCACCCTGGTTTTAGAGGAGGAAAATAGGAAAATAAAATTTTAACCAAAAAATATGGTCATGACACACTGTTATGGGGCGAGGATCTGCTGCTGACACTGTTATGGGGTAATGTCCCCAAATTCTCTACTAAGGTACCCCATTCTGGTAAGGATCCTCCTGCCTTGTATATGATCCTGCTCATATACCCCCATCCTGCTCATAATATACCCCCCATCCATCCTGCTCATGATATACCCCCATCCATCCTGCTCATGAAATGCCCCCATCCATCCTGCTCATGTTATACCCCCATCCATCCTGCTCATGTTATACCCCCATCCATCCTGCTCATGTTATTCCCCCATCCATCCTGCTCATGTTATACCCCCATCCATCCTGCTCATGTTATACCCCCATCCATCCTGCTCATGTTATTCCCCCATCCATCCTGCTCATGTTATTCCCCCATCCATCCTGCTCATGTTATACCCCCATCCTGCTATATGGCCTGTGGCACCGAAAAAAAAAATAAACGTTTATACTCACCTTTCCTCACTCCCTGAAGCACCGATCTCTGTCTCAGCTGCAGCGCCGCTGTGTGGAGCCGTCACCGCGTGTGGAGCCGTCACCGTCTGCAGCATCGCGCGATGTCTTCCTGTCTGTGCCGGTCAGCTGATCTGGACACTAGCGGCGCGCACAGCGATAACGTCATCGCTGGGCACGCCGCTAGTGACCAGATCAGCTGACCGGCACAGACAGGAAGACATCGCGCGATGCTGCAGGGGGAAGGCTCCACACGTGGTGACGGGTGAGTACACTGATTCACTGCACCCCGCGCTGATAATGATGCACGGGGGCAGTGAATACAGCCGCACATGATCACTCCAGGCTGTAGTTGCCAGGGGTGATCACGGCCGGCTGTTAATTATGCGCGCACCCCCCCGCCCATCACCCCGCCCACCTGTCAGCGCCGTGTTCGCTGAGAGATGATGGGCGGGAGGATGGGCGTGCATATGTAATGAGCGGGCCCACGTGGTCACGGCAGGCGCTGCTGCAGCCTGCTCGTGCCCCCGATGACCCGCTCCACCGCAGCACCCACATTCCCGGACGCAGCCCTATAGTCAGACCATAAGACGCACCCCCCACTTTCTCCCAACATTTGGGGGGAAAAAAGTGCGTCTTATGGTCCGAAAAATACGGTACATCCAGAGATCACATAATTAGTTAATTAAGTCCACCTGTGTATAAATTATTCTTAGTATAACTATAACTGTTCTGTGAAGGTCTCATAGGTTTTTGGGAACAAAAGGGATCAAACAGCATCATTAAAACCAAGGAACACACCAGACAGGTCAGGGATAAAGTAGTCGAGAAGAGTAAAGCAGGGTAGGTTATAAAAAAAATAGCCCAGGCTCTGAACATCTCACAGAGCACTGTCCAATCCAATACAAAAATAGAAGTATGGCACAACTGTAAACCTACCAAGACATTGCTGTCCACTTCAACTGACATCCGAACACGGAGAGCCATATGTAGGGAATCAGCCAAGAAGCCCATGGTCACTTTGGAGGAGCTGCAGAGATCACAGCTCAAGTTGGAGAATCTGTCCACAGGACAATTATTAGTCATGTACAGAATAAAAATGCGTATCGCCATTTTAACATATATATTGTTAAAATATTAAAAAAAACTTTTACAGTTCACAAATACTCGCTACTTTGTGTTATTATATCACTTAAAATCTCAATAAAATAGATTTGCCGATGTATGAAAATATGCAGAAAACTTCACAGGGCACTTTCTCAAGGCACTGTAAATGAAGGGGTAGTAAAGCTTATGTAGTGCTCTGTCCTCCTTCACTGTTAGTTTTCTGCACACCTATTCACTTCAATAAGGATGGCACTGTAAAACCCGGGAAGGACCATTATACAGCATAAGAGTGCTATGATGTTCTGCATCCAGTTAAACAGTGGGGCTGCTAAGTGTCGGACCCTCACTTTATAGGTCATCAATAGCTTACTCTTGGACAACCCCTTTAAGTCACATGACTTTCTGTAAAGTGCAAATAATTTGCTTACAGATTTCAAGACTATATCATTTTTATATTTCTTTGTATGAGAGTGGAAAAGAAAATTAATATAATTCCAAATAAGTAATATGTAAAAAAAATATTTTTAAAGTTACTCATCTTTTTAGTTTGTGAGAACTGATGTTCGAGCAGGGAGTTTTTTTTTATGCACATCTTTTTTTAATTGATTTTGTAGGTGTTTGGTATAGTGTAACCTCATGGAAACACCTTCATTTCCCCTAACCACAGGAGTTTTACTTTCAGTGTAGCAGAGATTCAGAATAGAACAGTCATTCAGTGTCTGAAGGCGGACTAATGCACCCATGTATGAGACACTTCTCCTTTAGAGTCGACAAGCATGTTTGTGATGCCGGAGCAGGGAGTACAAGAAAATTACTTTAAGGAGTTGGTAGTTTCCTCTAAATCGGCGCTAATTTAGGATGAAAGTGTTCCAGTGAGTTACAGGTAGGAATAGGGGAGCACCTGGGGGGTTGAATGCTTTTATATTGCCCCTTACTTGCTATTAAGCTTATTTGTGGTATATACATTGTGTTGATTATAGTACATATACAGTATATTTATATGTAGACAGATAACTACTGCTGTGTTATGTTGGTTGTAAGTACATGTGTAGTCATCACTTGTGGTGTTTTTGGATTTGGTAAGCACTTTGGTCTCAAGCTAGTTTTTTACTTCTTTGGTGTCAGCTTTGGTAAATTTCTTTTGTTCCCCAATAAGACTGTTCACATAAAAAAAGAAGGAAAATGTGAGCCAAATGTGGATAGATACCAGTCAAAGTAAATTTGGATGGGGTTTCTAAAGATCCTTCAATCTGCTGATCCTTATAGAAACTCCTTATTGTTTTCATATGACTACTAACTGCTTTCGAGAATTGGCATATGGTGTGCCAAGATGAGTTGCTGGAATAAGCCACAATTAAGCCTTATATTATTGCTTTGTTCACAGTACCATGATGGATTGACACATATATTGAAGTTCCAAACAGTACAATTTCAATGAATCTTGAATATCTCTGCTGACTTGGAATCCAATGTAAAAAGAACTTGGCACTCACAAATAGTAATCCTGGAAAAGTTATAATTATCGTAATCCAAAATAATACATATATCATGCATGTATGGCATGTCGACACGCCATACGCGCATTGAGCGCTGTCATTTCTCCCTCGATATTTACGCTCTGCTTAGTTTCTTTATATTCATATCCATTCCAAATGTCTGAAGAAGGTCCGACTGAAAGGTCATGCGTGTATTATTTTGGATTGCTACAATTACTATTTGAGGTGCCATGATCTTTTTACATTGGACTACAGGTTGGTACGTTACTTGAGCAAGCTGATTATTTGTGAGTGTCGTGTATCTCCAGTTGACTTGGAGGCATTATGGTCCTTCAGGTTTTTGGTGTTTTTCATGGCAAGTGTAGCAAACACCCTTCATCACTGCTTCCGGACAAAAACATACAACTAGAACGCAATGGAACTAGTGTGAACTGACAAGGATGTCATAACATGCTCTAAATAATTTTTCTGCACTGTAACAATTGATTTTTCTAAGAAAACACTATCTTCACATGTCTGCTCTACACAAAATATTTGTAAAGAACATTTGCAGGTATAAGGGAAATAAAGATCATTTACCAATATGGAATGAGCATTTTCATATGTAAACATGCAGTGGCGGAACGTTAAATTGATTTAGTTGTTTTCATCCCTGTGCCATCTATGTATGTTGTATAGAGATAATAGTGGTTGTCAGACCATGGACGAAGAGCTGCCCTTGAGCTTTAATAATCAGCCAGAGAACCAGAAACACAGCTTTAATGTCATATAGAAAAATCAGTTCATTTTAATGTACTAGTGCTACCCGCTTTATGACATCCTTGTTAGTGTCATTGATGCAGAGTATTCCTAGTAAATACTTGGCAATCCTTTTTATAGTCAGGAAGGTAGAACAACAAATCTGATCTGAGTGATGCTTACACAATACACATCTATAATAATAAACTATCCTACCATAAAGGACACAACGATTGGACCACATAGTACTTTTTGATTTTTCACTTTGTTGTAAATCAAGAGCCAAGTCTCACTTTCTACATTTGCAGCTATTTTAATTAAAATATTAGTTAATTGCATAAATAGTAAAACTAAGGAAATTTTCTCAATCTTTGCAAAAGTGTATAATAACACTATAGAGAGATTGAGCACTCCTGTACATCTAAAAAATACAAATATTCCAAAAACAAGCACATATAGACAGCCCAGTGGAAAAATGTTCAGCATGGCATTATCTAAACATTAGTTAACTAGGAAAATAAGAATAATATAAACATATACCCTACTATAACTAAATAAAAGCATAGTGCATATAAACATCAGATACTTAGTAAACACTATTTTTGATCAAAAAAGTGTAAAGCCATTTCACCGCAACAAGGTGTACCCAAATCGGGACGGTATTAAGTTATAGTAGGGTATATGTTTACATTATTCTTATTTTTTGTTTTTCTATGGTCCTATGGCCGGTGTGAACATGCGCTTATAACATGCATGTGTACCAACTCCGGCTCATTTTTTGCTTTGTTTTGTTTTTTCATTAGTTAACTAGACATAGGATGGGGAAAAAATGTATGTACTATGCAGTGGTGATCTATTTACTGTCGATATTTTATGTACGGTAATTCATGGGTGAAGAAGAATATAGATGGCACTCGCCAATAGTTAAAGTCATCCTTCTTTATTTTGTAAAGCTACTTTACAATATAAAAGGCCACTAGGGCTTATGGTGACAAGTATTTCACAGTAACTCACCCTTCTAAAGGCCAGAAGAAGTTTTGGTAACTACCGAACTGAAGAAGTGTGTTTTAACACAATTATGGATTCACATTCTCAGGTAGGCAATAGGTTGTGTACACACAGGCAATGCCATTTGCTGTAAACATTTGCATTTTTTTGCTTTCATAAAACTTTAAGTGATTTAAAACAAAACAGCATCTTCTGGGCAACGGGGTATAACAGCAAATAAACAGTTTATTCAGTGGGCACACATGTGTCAGTGAGGGCTCGCCCAAACAGATTACAGTCCATTTTCCCGGCGCATACTTCCCACCCATAAGGGGGTACAGTACTACTAGTCTCGATGTCCCCTTCAGACTGAGCTCCAGCAGCTTCCAGCACCAAACAGGAGTATTAAAAACAGCCTGGTCACTTAGCAGCTTCTTCACACTGTTCTCTGCTCACTAGCAGAGTGAGACACCCAAGTGAACACATGCCTTGGTCTTTAGTTAAAGCTAGCCAGGTGTATGTAAGCAAAACCAGCAGTGCTAAGATTTAACCTTGTCCTCCCTCGCTTTGCTACACAGAAAATGGCCTTTGCCAGGCATGCTACCTAAAACCTCCTCTGGTCTCTAGCTTTTAAAGTATCTTTAACCCTTTCACGACCGGCCGATTTTTCGCTTTCCGTTTTTTTTTTTCGCCATTCTTTTTCTGAGAGACGTAACTTTTTTATTTTTCAGTCAATATGGTCATGTGAGGGCTCATTTTTTGCGGAACGAGCTGTACTTTTAAATGAAACCATCAGTTTTACCATATTGTGTACTAGAAAATGGCAAAAAAATTCCAAATGCTGAAAAATTGCAAAAAAAGTGCGATAGCACTATAGTTTTTGAGATATTTTATTCACTGTGTTCACTATATGGTAAAACTGATGTGTGGGTGTGATGCCTCAGGTCAGTGCGAGTTCGTAGACATCAAACATGTATAGGTTTACTTTTATATAAGGGGTTAAAAAAAAATCGGAAGTTTGTCCGAAAAAAGTGGCGCACGTTTTACGCCATATTCCGTGACCCGTAGCCTTCTCATTTTTCGGGATCTTAGGCTCAATGACGGCTTATTTTTTGCGTCTCGAGCTGACGTTTTTACCGGTACCATTTTTGCGCAGATGCTACGTTTTGATCGCCTCTTATTGCATTTTGCGCAAAAGTTGTGGCGACAAAAAAACGTCGTTTTGGCGTTTGGAATTTTTTTGCCGCTACGCCGTTTACTGATCAGATTAATTGATTTTATATTTTGATAGATCGGGCGTTTCTGAACGCGGCGATACCAAATGTGTGTATATTTTTTATTTTTTTAACCCTTTAATTTTCAATGGGGCGAATGGGGGGTGATTTGAACTTTTAGGTTTTTTTGTTTTTTTTTAATTTTTTAAAACTTATTTTTTTACTTTTTTTTTTTATTTTACTAGTCCCCCTAGGGGGCTATTGCGATCAGCATTCCGATCGCTCTGCAGTATCTGCTGATCACAGCTGGAAGGCTGTAAACAGCAGATACGCTGCCTTTCTCTTTTGCTGTGCCCCGGGCACAGCGAAAGTGAAACCAATTCATGTGTAGTACAGGAGTCATCACATGACCCTGTACTACCATGACAACTATCGGGAGTCACGTGATCGCGTCACGTGACTTCCGGTTTCGGCGGTAAGTAAAACTTTACCGCGATTGCGCTTATAATGGCGCTGTCATGTATTGACAGCGCCATATAAGGGGTTAATCGGCACGAGCAGATAACGATTCTGCTCGTGCCTAGCAGGCACACATCTCAGCTGTGAAAATCAGCTGAGATGTGTGCCGATCGCGGCATGCTGCCGCCGGAGGACCGCGGGCAGTAAGATTATGTCATTTAGGACGTAATTTTACGGCCCGCGGTCGTTAAGGGGTTAAAGAATAAAAATGGTGGACTTTAACTATTGGTAAGTGCCATCAATTTTCTTCTTTCTTCACCGGATGAAACCGCTATTGTGCCCCTTTTTCATGCCCTGCTTTGCCACTGCCTAACTCCACTGTTAGAATACATGAAGCAAATAAGCAGATGACCATCAGCCTAGTTAGGTCTAATAATATAAATAGTTGTCTTTTCTCTAATGGCTATTAACATAAACCGTAGCTATCCATTCAGTTGACTTTTCATAAAAAACTATTATGTGTACATGAGGTGCAACACTATATCTGGCTATTACATCGCCTGCTTTTTGACTACTTTACTAGTTTTCACCTCTGCATGCTACATCATAAATTGTCAATGTTCTCTGAGCTGGTGGGTGATGAGTAACTGCTTTGATGTGTCCCATACAGAGTACCCAACAGTTAAGGGATTCCTGTCTGTATGTAACAAGTGTTCATACCGTAAGCAGCAAGATGGAGGAATGGAGGATATTATAACAGTGTTAAACAGTTTAGCTAGGAATCCATTACTAGAAAGCACAAGTATAGTCTGTATATCCCTCTGAGTCGCTCGCTCTCTCCATCCATCTTTCCCCTCCCCACTCACTGCATAGACGTTAGTAAGCAGCAGTCTTGTTTGGAAAAGATGTATTTAAGAGGGGGAAAGTGGGGTTTCCTATTTTGAATCATGTAATTCTATTTGTTTATGTAATTTATTTATTTATTTTTTAAATGACACTGACTATTTAAAAGGAACTCGACAGCTTCATTACCCCTCCTAAACGGTCACCATGACTTTATAGTATGTTGCTGCATTAGAATGAACTCCTTTATGTGTAATAAGTGTCACCATTGGGATTCTGCAAATCTGGGGCTGTGTACGATACTCAGCCTTCCTGGTCATGTATAATGGAGCCAAGTGTATGCGCTCAGGCTTAATCGGTGCATTGAGCATGACTAGGGAGGTAGAATGCCACATGCATTTACATTTGCAAGAACCTGATGTGATATTGCCACCATCCTAGTTGTCAGTCCCCTCCAGGTGTTGTGTTTACAACATTATAGGCCTTACTTTTCTTACTTTGCATAGTTCAAGATTCGTCGCTCGTTTTTTTCACACATAGAAATAAGTACATTGCACCTGGAGGAGATTATTGCAATAAAGCAAGAACTTTGCAAAAAAGAAAAATTGTAATAGATTCAGTTTTTGCCATAGACACACAGGTTTGTAGCATGAGTGACTATTGTATGTTGTTCCAATTTATAAGGAGATCTGAACAAAACGTGTGTGTGTGTGTATATAGGAATATAAATGACTTAGAATAACTCACACTCGGTGAATGAATTGTACTCATTGTAAAGGACGGTGTTCTCTTCGCATTCAGCCTGCTGTAATATGGTCCTATGCCGTCTAGCTAGGGTAAGTATCTCTTTAATGTTGTTCATCAGTATGCAGTACACATTAACCACTCTGCTACTCAAAGTGCTGTTCATTTCTGTGTCAGCAGGTTTTTCCCAGATACTTACATCTGCTCTAGGGTCTGTTACAGCTAGTGAAAATTTGCCTTTTTACTGGGATGACCAATCTACTGTGACTCTGATTTAATTGATAGCATGTCAACTCAATGCCAAGAGGCACGCTAAAGAGAGCTGGTGTCTGCTTTATGTTCAGAAAATTCACAGCCTAAATCTCTTTGGTACCATCCATGTTCCACTGAGTGAACAGCTGAGACAGATCCCTAAAATGAAGCTTCTTTTGTGTTTATGCAGATTTACACTTGCTGTAATTCATAAAAAGGATGAGTCAAGAAGGCTGGCAGTCATCCAGCTTTACCCAGTCTCCAATTGTTGCCCTGCGCTTTGAGTTTGTTTTGTCTTCCACTGGATTCATGCCACTTAAGATTTCATGAGATGGTTGGACAAAGACTAAAAGGGTTGACATTAGTCTTCCAGTAATGAAACACAGGCGGCGACTTTAGTCACCCCATTATTTGTGAATAGAGGGAATGCTGGCTGCTTTCTGACACTCCTTACTACTAAGTGGAAACTAAACCAGATTCCTGTCAAAGTAAGATGGGATGCTAGTTTCTCAATTTCTCCAACCAAATATAAGTTCTTGTTATTGGAGGTTGGACAATAGAAAGGTTGAACATCTCTTTGAGAAAACCAAATCTAATGTGTAGGGCAGAAATTTTTTTTACCACCTAAATATATACCTTTTCCATTTTAGAGGTACATAAATTCACCCTAATTGGCTCCCTACAAGATTCTTAAAGAGAGCCCATGAGCACGATTTTGTAATGTAAAGTAAAGGGGTGCCAGTAATGGCGCTGTTATACTGATGACATCAATACCTTTGATGAAGAGATCTGTTTTATTGTTCTTCTATTATCTCCATTTGAAATTTTCTGATAATTAGATTTCTTAGCACATGGGCCAGACTGTACACTAGTTCCTCTCCTCCCTGTCTGTGATTCCCCAGACCCTCTGCCTGCGTTTGGTATGTGAATGACTGGTCACTGCTGAGATTTTAAGCAGAGGAGGCCAGTCATTCACAGTCCAGAGGCAGGTGAATCAAAGACAGGGAGGAGAAGACCTAGTGTACAGTCTGGCCCCTGCGCACTAAAATCTAATTAGCAAAAAATCTCATATGGGGATAAAAGAAAAACAATAAAGCAGATTTGTTCACCAAAGGTATCAATTTAATCTGTACTACAGTGACATCACAGTCATGTCTTTACTTTACATTACAAAATGCGATTGCAATTCCAGATTAATAGGCAAACATAAAGAGTTTTTCAAGAACTGAAGACAATATGGAGGAAACTGAATTGAAGGTTTTTTCTACATACAACTTTAATTTTAATCAATAATTTTGGAATAATAATAAGTTCCACAATTGAATGTGTTTAATAAAAATGTTCCTGTGCTGAGATAATCTTATATACTGTATGTACCCCTTCTGTGTGCTGTGTAATGGCCATGTCTGACCGTACAGCGTCATGGTCTTATCATACCACATCTCCTGGGCCGGGGAGGTAGTAAGAAAGTATACAGACATTGCAGCGTGGACTTGCAAATGATTCTTTCTTTGAAGTAAAACATTATTTAATAACAGACATAGAAATGTTTTACCTCACAAAAAGAATTAGCTTGATCTCATGCTGTAATGTCTTTATACTCTTTTGCCTCCTCACCTACCCAGGAGATGTGATGTGATCGGACAATCTCATATAACAGTCCACATATATAAGATTATCTCAGCACAGGAACATTTTTTTTAAACAAATCCAATTGTGGAAATTATTATTATTCCAAGATCTATTAATTAAAATGAAACTTAAAATTAACTTTGTTCATGGGAAAACCTCTTTAAATATCAGAAGATCTTATCAACACCTGATAATTCCACCTCCTGTGTTTTTAGTGGTCTTTGCCTACCTTGCTGCATCAATGATTTTCCTGACAGCTCTCAATCGATAAGGACTCAGATGAGCATAGAATCGGTTGACGTGCTGACCATGTGTGCCATGGAGTGCACACAGACCTATTATAGCCAGTGTGCCGTGCAGATAACTGATTTTCTATAAAAACCAATGGTCTATGTGGAAAAAATGGCAGTGTGCTCAACTTTAGTCTCTTTCACAGGCAGAACTAAGGCATACAAAGTAAAGGTGGCTCCAGCATCGGTCCACAATGTGGATGAGCCCACCTAGCTGCACACCGACACCGTCATATGCAGATTTTTCGGTTACGAGGTGTCTGTTTTTCCATACAGGCCTCTAAACCTGGCCTAAAAAGTGTAAAAGTGTTTTTTAGAGATTAATCACAATTTTTTTGTGTGTATAATTTACCATGTTAATAAAATCTTTTGCTGATCCACAAAATTGCTAAAAAACATTTGCTTGGAGAGATGACACATTTTTTGTATTACATTGTGCAACAATGCCACCATTACACTGGAACCTTAATGACAGAATGGGGCTTTTATATGCATGTTTGGCATGTTTTTTCCCTCAATGGTTCTTCTTTAGGGGATAGCCAAGGGAAAGCCTGTGAATCCAGATAGTAGAGTAACAAGTTGGCAACATTCACCTCTCATCACTGTCAACTACTTACATCAAGTCTGCAGGGCGTGCTAGGAATGTGCGTGCAGTGGTTTATAGGCTAAATATGTTACAAACATTGGCCTACTGGTCCTTAACGGATCATGTCAGCAGTGGAGTTATACATGACAGATCATTCTTCAACATTCTTGTGTAATAATAATCACATACTAATTTATTGATATAGGAAATAATATATAAGACAGTTAAATACGGTTTCTAAATATATATTTTTATGCATTCTGTTTTTGCACATTTTTCATTGCTGTTGCAGACTTAAGGCCGCAATACATGCTACGATTTATCTGACGATATGTCATCAGGGTCACGGTTTTCATGATGCACTTCCATCATCATTAGCGACGTCGTTGCGTGTGACACCTACATGCGACTCCGAACGATCGCAAATAGGGTGATAATTGTTGATAGTTTACACGTCGTTCAGTTTCAAAATATTGTTCATCGTTTGGAACGCAGCAGACATATTGCTACGTTTGACACCCTGCCAATGACAAACAACAGCCACACGACCGCCTTGGTCAAACAATATATCGCTTAATGATGTAGCGTCATTTGTGAGATGTGTACATGTGACCTCTACAAAACGACCTATGAGCAATCTCGGCAAATCGTAACAACGATCTGGGCGTGTCACATCACTAACGAGATCGATAGCAATATCGTTGTGTGTAAAGCAGCCTTAAGTGTGTGGTACAATTATTCTAAGATCTTCTGGTTTATCCACCATTTGACCCATATACGCTTATATTGTTCGCTTTAGTCGCATAATTATTCAGTCTAGAGAAGGGCTGCTTGCAATAAGAGTGGATAATGGTGTCTGTCTCACAAGGTTGGTCTCAGAAAATTCCGTATGCAAAATGTAACTGGACAATGTATCTGTAAGAGAGCCTGTGACGTTTAAAAACTGTATCAACCTGTTTGTTAACCTGAAGATATGGGGTTAATCGGCAGGTTAATAGCGTTTGAAACCTGCCTGGTGCTCACACATTGAACCCTGCTGCTGGGAGGAAAGGAACTTTAATTCTCCTGGCAGTCTTCCGGTTTTTGTCACAGCGCCGGCTTTCTGTATATGGAGAGATATAGCGGTAGCCTCCCTCACTGACAGCTGCTCAGCATTACATCTTGTTGTCAGTCAGTGTTGTTGGCGTGACTACAGCCGCCGTTCTCCATGCACAGAGCGGTGACTGAGCTCTCCCCCTTAACTGAAACCGGAACGCTGCTGGGAGTATGAAAGTTCTTTTCCTCCCAGCAATGGGGTTCAATGTGCAGGCACCAGTCAGATTTCAAAAGCTATTAATCTGCAGATTAACCCTATATATGATGGTTAATATCACTTTTAAACGACAGGTTTCTTTTAAAGGAGTTATCCAGGTTAGCCATCATTATCAGGTGTTAGCAGGTCCTATGGCCACCAAAGTGACAGAGGCCACCACAGCTCAGTACACTGTATAGTGGTTGTACTTGGGTACTGCATATTGAAGTGAATGGGAGCTGAGCTGCAAAACAATTGGGGATGGACTTTAAATCCTTGGATGGTGGTATGACAATACCATATATTCCAGTTTGTATTTTCTATGTAAAATGAATAGGTGAGTGTGTAGTTTTGCTGATGTACTAGTGATACGGCGCAGGATAATTATTTTGTTCAAGTGAATTGTCATGTGACTAGTGATGGGTGAATAGTAACTATTCTTGTTTGGATTATTAGTAACGAATTCCAAAATACTATTCCGGTAGTCATCACAAATAACAAACCTAATGCAAGTTAATGGGGAAATGGAGCATTTTTCTTGTCGTGGCGACTGCCGGATTAGTACTCGGTATTCGGTAAGCATTATCCAAACACGAATAGTTACTATTTGCCTATCTCTACTTATGACAAATGAGGCTGTATGGCAGCAGATGAACAGCCCAGTGAATCTGATGTAAATGGTAATCTTTTTTACTTCATGAATGATTTATACATGTAAGGAAATAAAGACTTGTGTAATAGTTCCCCTTGTGTTTGTTTCTGCAATGCTACAAGGCATCTCTTTGCTGTAAACCATATATTTCATGTCTAGATTTCATCCTCTTATTTTATGCTTGTCGTAGCATGAAAGGTTTTGATGGAAGTCTTGACACTCCATAATGAACAATGAAATCCATTTTGTGATTTGTGTAGCACGCGCTCTACGTGTTTTTTTGTTCAAATTTTAACTGTTGGATCTTTTCCGCTAATTTATTCTATGACAATGTGCTGCAAATATTGTACAAGACACTAAACATATGCTAGATTGTTTTTAGTGATGATCTGTTCTGTTTTCTTTTTCTCGAGTCTCTTAGTGACTTATTCTCAATTCCCTTTTACAAATAAAAAGATCCTTTGACAAATGCAAAACATATATATATATATATATGTGTGTGTATGTATGTATGTATGTATGTATATATATATATATATAATGTGTGTGTGTGCATATATATGCGCGTGTGTATACTGAATATGTGTAAATGCTTTTGTGTTGCAGAATGACCATAAATGGTACCTGCATAAAAGGGATTTAATATTGAGGTTGTTAACCTTCTGTCATTCTTATTCTCAATAAAAGCAATTAAGAGAAAGAAGTTCATTAGTCAATATTTGTGGCTATGAAGAGCATTGAGGACGATGTATAGGGGTAGTACATGTTGCTATGGAAACATGGTCCATTGATATTTCTGTTCTTTACCACTTAAACAGAGAAAACCTTTTTTTTCCCTTTTTTATTCAGGTTTTGCCACAGAAAGAATTTATCTGAGTAGCATTGTCTTGTTCTGCATTTGACGGAATAGCTTTAGCTAATATTAATATAGTTTTCATGGTCTGGAGGACTGAAACCCACCAGCTCATACCGTTAATGCTTACTAGCAAGCCTCCAGTGATGTCATCATCATTACTCATCTCAGCGTCTTAAAGATGCTAAAACAGCATATTCACTGCACTGCGGGGCGGATGGCTGGAGACGCACTGTGTCTGCAGTCTCATGTTTGCAAATGTTAAAAACATCTAATGTGCTTAGAGATATGGAATAGTCCCGAATGAAGCTATTTTCAGTAGGTAACTATGTGAATACACACAATATAGTGCCAGAGTGCATCCCTTGATATGGAAAGTATTGTGCTGACTGGCATGTCAGCTCTTCTGGTTAATGTTAGGTATGATTGGGCAATTTTTAATGCCTGACACAATAGAAGGTAAAGAACCGCAATCAGCAGCAATGAAGGAGAGCATATCTATCAGTGCCATGACTTGATAGAGCAGAGAGTATAAATGATAGTGTCACTGAGTGCTGCAGAAGGTAGCACGGGAATTCCACTTCAGTAAATTACATTACGAAGACAGACCCAACGGCATTGTATCTGAATGAGCACAGGAAAGAAAAGGTTGTCAGCATAAAGCTGAAGACATTACCGAACAACTGGCTTCAGGCTTAGATCGTTCTGTGTTTTTATTCTGTTTTGGAAAAATCCATATGTTTTATGGCACACAGTTTGTGTGTGTGTCTTTATGTGTGACAGCATTGTTTGGGCGCAAGTGATGGTGACTACAACATGTCTGTCATTCAAGCAGTAAACGATACAATGAAGGTTACAAAAAAGAACAATATCACACCTTTAAAAATACAATGCCCTATTCAAACGATAAGTTAGCCATATGATTAGCGTAGTTAAAGAAAATGTGCCATCAAAATTATTTCATAAACCATCCTTATTAGCTAGATAAATGCTATAAATTACACGCTAATCGCTGTCTTTTCCAGTTTCCAGCATTGTTTTGATCCCATGTAACCACTTCTCTTCATTGCCGACTATCACAAGGATTGTTGTGTGGGGTAGACTAAGGACGGCTTTGCACACTACGACATCGCAGGTGCGATGTCGGTGGGGTCAAATCGAAAGTGACGCACATCCGGCGTGTGACTGCATGTGGGTGGAGACCTGAACTGCCCAATCAGTGACTTCCATTGAGGTTCAGGTCAAGTTCGGATCCCAAACCAAACTTTATCTAAAGTTTGGCAGAACCCCTGAACAGAAATTCAATGAGTCTGCTTATCTCTATCCACAGACAGCCACTGCTGGTCTGCACAAAAAAAACCCTGTCTGCCTTGGTTAGTCTTTTTGCAGTAGGTCACCTGGGCCATTAGAGCACCAGAACAATGTCAGAAATTAGTAAAGATGGCTATCGGTATGTCTTTTAATGCACTTACACATCATTATATAGGCAATTAAAACAGATTACGAAATACAAATTTTGATGGATGTCTTCTTTAAATTTGTCTGGCTTTCAAAAACTATTGTCATATACAACAATAGAGTAGGTAAAACGTATAGCAAGCATCCCTGTGCTGAGGTGAGAGTGAAATCAAACTCAATCACCACCACGAGGGATCGTTTGTGTCCATTGAAATTATTGAATTTTTTTTACAGGATCATGCAATTCTCTATTCTCCATGCAAGCTAAATAGATTCTGCATTCTGAGTTTTGTTCTGTAGCTATAATTATAGGATGGAGTCTTGAGTGTGTGTCCTATTGTGTGATTGGGATAGCTGTAATTGTTTGTATGTTTGCATATAGGTCAATCCCTGACTAACATTTGTTGCCATGTCAGACATATGCAATCTCCTATAAATGGAGAACTTCAATTTTAGGAGTCCTTCCAACTTGTATGAAAGTAAGATAACATGACTGCCTTCCGTCAATATTCAGCACTTTTTAGAATATACTGAAGATGAAGACTTCCATCTTTACTCTTATCTTAAGCGTTCCTCACACAACTGTCTTGCAGATTTATCCTGTATGTCCCCTGTACTCTGGAATTCAGTCTCTTTTTTAACCTTAAAAACTTCAGATGCAACCTGAAAACCCAGTGTCACGACCCACCGGAGTCCGCTCCTGCGACTTTTGCTTCGATCACCTGGCGCCACCGTATTTCCACCATGGGCGATACTGCTGATAGGGGAGGAGTCTGTGCTAGTGGCTGGGTTTCCCTGGGACCTGCAGTACCACTGGCTGACGGTGGTGGTGTGTGTCTGCCAGCTGAAGTTACCACTTTTCAGCTACAGCCAATGGGAAGACACAAAACCCTTCTTATTCCCCCTCCTGTCTGCTTGTCGCTGCCAGATATAGTCTTGTAGTTCACTGCTTGTCTCTGGTTCTAACCCTGTTCTGAATATGGATTCCAGTGTTTTGACCCCTGCCTGCTCTCTGACTACTTTCCTGCATGCCGTTTCTGTACCTCTCTGCCATCTTCGGTTTTTGACCTTAGCCTGATTCCTGACTACGCTCTTGACTGCCAATTTTATCCCTTTCCTGTATTTTCTGGTTTGACCCTGCCTGACAACTACTCTTCTTAGAATTGCAGCCTTTCACAGGTAGCAATCTCCAGGGGCCTGTAGTAATTCCAAATCCAAAGGGTTTCGGGGTTCTCTGGATCCTGCTTAGTGAGCGGCTAGCCTCTAGCCTGTCCGTGACAGCCTTTCTGAGACTGTGGTTCCAGGCAGACATCACACCCAGCTCTTCAAGAATGACTACAATGTGCATACTCCTGAAGATAATGTAGCACAAAACCTTTAGGAAATACAATAATGTACTTTCTGTGGTTGATGACAGGAATCTATATATATAATTGCCTTATTCTGTCTGTCTGTCTGTCTGTCTTGCGCCAAATTGTGTCCTTACGGTGACACAAAGCTGATTGGCCGCTGGGCTCGCCATGGCCCCGCCCCCCGCACGGATTGGCCGCTCGCCCAGGCAACTCGCCCATGCCCCGCCCCCCTCACGCAATGCACGCTCGCTCTGGCCCCGCCCCCGCACGCATTCCCCGAACCGACCGACACGGAGCCACGACTCCCAGGTGAGTACTGTACCCCCGGGACCCCACATCAGCGTACGCCGCCAACCCAGCCGACACATACCCTCGCATTGCTGGGGTTGCCGCCGTATGCTGGTGTGGGCTCCCGTGCGAGCGGGGGACGGGATACGCTGGTAACCATGGTAGCATAGTTACCAGCGCATCAAGGTCCTGCAGCGGCGAAACATACACACACGCACGCACACACACACACATCAGATCACACTCACTCTCACACACACCTCACACACACATCACATCGCATCCACACACTCACAACATCCTGGGATATCGCTTGCTTCTCGGCGGCGATACTGTGCAGTGAACTTCCAGGACCTGCCGGAGGATGACATGGCCAGAAGCATGTGGTTTCTCCGGATGTTGTGAGTGTGAGCGCGTATGTGCAATATCGTCAATGTGTGTGTGCGTGAGTGTATGCGATCGGGTGTGTGTGAGTGTATGCGATCGGGTGTGTGTGAGTGTATGCGATCGGGTGTGTGTGAGTGTATGCGATTGGGTGTGTGTGTGTATGCGATCGGATCTGTGTCGGCAGAGGAGCACGGCGTGCTGGAGGAGGCTGGGAGGAGAGAGGCTGATCCTGGGGAAGGCTGGGAGGGGGAGGCTGAGAGAAGAGAGGCTGATGCTGGGGGAGGCTGAGGCTGGGGTAGGCTGGAGGAGAGAGGCTGATGCTAGGGACAGAAAAGGCTGATGCTGGGAGGAGAGAGGCTGATGCTGGGAGGAGAGAGGCTGATGCTGGGAGGAGAGAGGCTGATGCTGGGAGGAGAGAGGCTGATGCTGCGGGCAGAGAGGCTGATGCTGCGGGCAGAGAGGCTGATGCTGCGGGCAGAGAGGCTGATGCTGGTGCAGCATGGGGGATGGAGCACGATGGGGGGTGCGCAGCATGGGGGATGGAGCACGATGGGGAGTGCGCAGCATGGGGGATGGAGCACGTTTGGGAGTGCGCAGCATGGCGGATGGAGCACGTTTGGGAGTGCGCAGCATGGGGGATGCAGCACGATGGGGAGTGCACAGTATGGCGGATGGAGCACGTTTGGGAGTGCACAGCATGGCGGATGGACCACGTTTGGGAGTGCGCAGCATGGCGGATGGAGCACGATGGGGAGTGCACAGCATGGGGGATGGAGCACGATGGGGGGTGCGCAGCATGGTGGATGGAGCACGATGGGAGGTGCACACCTCCCCCCAACACACACACACACACACAGACACACACACACACACACTGGGAACCACAAACACCGCCCTACACAGACACCCAGACACACAGACAACGCTGCATACACACAACACCCAACACACAAACACCGCGGCATACATAAATATACGCACATACCGCACAACACACACATTGCACAAAACATACCTCCCCCCAAAACACACCACACACACACAAACCGCGCAACACACACAACGCTACAAACACACAGCGCTCCACAAACAACGCAACACACATACAACACCGCTCTCACCCCCCGCCACACCCAGACAACACCCAGAACATGTACAGCCCCTACACAAACACTTGGTAAGTACACACAACAACATCTATATATATAACAAAAATCATACATGAACTACACAATACGTAAATTCTAGAATACCCGATGCGTAGAATCGGGCCACCTTCTAGTAAATAAATAAATGTCTATAGATAACCAAAATTCAGTTTAAAATAATCAACTTTCAGCATGATTTGTCATTTATATAGTACTTTTTAAATGCAGAAATACTGGAAACACCTGATCTAGAGGAAAGAGCTCTGCCAGTAATCATTGAAACAGTCAAGTAATGAATATATTAGGTGACAGACAAAAATAATCTTATGAGCAATCAAATTGACCTATATTAAATTAAACTGAAATATCGTTATTTTTTTTATTATTTGTGAGTAGAGGTGAGCTTACTGGTAGATATTCGTGTTCGCCAGTTTCGGGAGGTATCTGCAGTACTATTCAAGACCATAAGCCACTAGCTGTGCTAGTACTTCCCTGCCTCTTCAGCTGATCAGCTCATCAATGGGAATGCAATCAAACCACCACAGTTCTCATGTTGATGACTTATCATTATAGGTTGCCAATATTAAATATCCTATAACCCCTTTACCCCCTGGCGATTTTCCGTTTTTCGTCATCATTTTTTTTCTCTCCTTCCTTCAAGAGCCATAATGTTTTTAATTTATTGTTAATATAGCCATTTGAGGGCTTATTTTTTGCAGGACGAGTTGTACTTTTGAAAAAAAAACATTAGTTTTACCTTATAGTGTACTGAAAAACGGGGAAAGAAATCCAAGTGCGGTGAAATAGCAAAAAAAGTCCAATTGCATGATTTGGGGCTGGAGGGGGTTATTTACCATGTTCACTATATGGTAAAACTGACTTGCATTATGATTCCTCAGGTCAGTATGAGTTCGTAGATACAAAAAAGTATAGTTTTACCTTCATCTAAGTGGTGTAAAAAAATTCAGAAGCTTGTAAAAAAAAAGAATTGCGCTCTTGTCGTCATTTTCCAAGACCCGTAGCATTTTTATTTTTTTGATCGGGGGCCCAGTGACTGCTTATTTTTTGTGTACTCAGCTGGCATTTTTAATTATACCATTTTTATCTAGATGTGATGTTTTAGTCATCTATTATTGCATTTTAATGCAATGTTGCGGAAACTGAAAAAAAATAATTTTAACATTTGGAATATTTAAGCATTGCTCTGATCATCAGAAATGCTGTGTTACTGTGAATGCCGACATTCACAGGAAACACATAATGGCAGTGACAGGGGTCATCAGTTGACCCCACGCTGCCATGCCAACCCATTAGCGTCCCATGATCGCATCTCAGGGCTGCTGATGGTGGCTGAGAACAGCGCGATCCCTGCTGGAGTACTTTAGATCGAGCTGTCAGTTTGACAGCGCAGTCTAAGGGCTTAACAGGCGCGGGTGGATCGACGATCCATCCGCACCTGTTAGCCACAAATGTCTTCTGATTAGATCAGCAGACATGTGCAGAGATGACCACGGGCTCACAGAGGTTAGAAACTACAGCAATAAGGTTTAGAATTACAAAGAATTAGTATATAAAGAAAAACTCCTAAAAATTCAAATTTATTAAGATTATTAAAATTGAGAAATCTCAACACACAATTTATAGCTGGCCCTGATCAGCCCTACTCTTAAGGCCACTTTACACACAGAGATAAATCTTTGGCAGATCTGTGGTTGCAGTGAAATCATGGACATATTGTTCCATTTGTACGCAGCCACAAACCTGGCACTGATTGTCCACAAATTCACTGCAACCACTGATCTGCCGCAGATTTATCTCTGTGTGTAAAGTGGCCTTTACTCCTACCTTACCATGGAGGTCGGCACCCTAATCCTGCGCTTATGGCGCCCCCACTCACTGACAGCTTTCCCTCCAGGCCCTAACAAGCCCTATACAGATGACATGAGGGACCTAAAATATATATAAATACAACACACACTCTTAAAAGATGAAAATCAATGCACATAAAATATCAAATTGATCACACATATAAAGTACCAGAAAAGACTCCACCAAGGCTAATAGCTCAGGGAGTAAATGCATGGGCCCCAATAAACCACTCTATGTAATAAATGGTCAGAGACCACTTAACGCATTTCCACTCTCAAAGAGCATGATCCTTTCGGCAGGCACCAAGTCATACAGTCACAGCAAGGCAGTACAGCCCCATATATAACTATGTCAGTCTAAGTGGCCTAGATGCGGCCATCCCGGGGAGTGAGAGCAGGGCCCATACGCAGCCATGCCTGAGGAATCAGGTATATAAATACAAAACCTAATAGCACTCACCTAATTCAGATAAAACAATTATCCCATCCTGCGTCCCAACCTGAAACGCACGCCACATTCATATCCGTGTTAGTATGTGCCCGCACCCGAAGTGCGTCTAGACTTCGTTACAGCTCCTCTTAAACTGAGCATGCACAGGTCCTGTGTTCCACCATGAGCGCAAACACAACCGCGCACCACAGAGGGAGCCCACAGTGACCGGGGGTAGGCGACCTGGGATGTACATATACGTCCTAGGTCATAAAGGGGATAAATAGTAGGCTCAATCATCTTAAATCATATACATGGGTTTGTAGATTGTGACAAGTTGAATAAAATGATACCTTGATATCTGTGATTGGATGTTTTATTCCAGAGAAATCCATCTTTTTCTTAATATGTAAATGAGCTGTTAAGATCTTGGAGCTGGACATAGATCACCGTAAAAATCTGTCTCCACAGCTTATTTTAAATGAAAGGAGGCATTACCAGTTTGAGACGTGTAATGTCTGAGACTCTGCTGTCCTCCAGTAACTCCCCTTTTATTTAAAACTAGCTGTAGTACCGAGCGTTGCCTGGGATAGCAACTAAGTGTCTCTCTCTCCCTCTCTCCCGCTCTACCACTTTCCCTTTCTCTCACTCTCCCACTCTCCCTCTCTCTCCAACTCTCCCACTCTCCCATTCTCCCTTTCTCTACCTCTCTCCTACTCTACCTCTCTCCCACTCTCCCTCCCTACCTTTCACCCACTCTCCCAATCTCTCTCTCTGTATCTCTCCCAGACTCCTACTCTTCCTCTCTCCCACTCTACCACTCTCCCTCTCACCACAAAAATCATATTAACTGACACATAAGTTGTCTTATACTAAGAATGTCCTTTGTTGCCTATAGCAACCACTCAGCTCCTATTAATGACCTGTAGCAAGAAGCAGAGCTGTGATTGGTTGCTATAGGCCACCTGATAAATACACAGAGATCTTAACAGCTCATTTAAATATTTAGAGAACAGTGGATTACTCAGGAATGATATACCAGATCAAAGATATCAAGGTGTCCTTTTTTAACTTTCTATAACAAACATTCCCATATAGATGGCTTAAGAGGGTTCATCCTACTGAGAGACACTCTTTATGTTTCTAGAAGAAAGCAGTGGAAAAATCCAGCTGGACTCCAAAGGGATAAATAAAAATGCTTCTTTATTTATATCAACTCGATTAAAAATATATATCCATTTCTCAAGTAAAGACACCGGCTTGTTCACACTGATGCATGGCAGATGTATACTACTACGCGTTTCGGCGGAACGCCTTCCTCAGGTCATAAACGCGTAGTAGTATACATCTGCCATGCATCCGTGTGAACAAGCCGGTGTCTTTACTTGAGAAATGGATATATATTTTTAATCGAGTTGATATAAATAAAGAAGCATTTTTATTTATCCCTTTGGAGTCCAGCTGGATTTTTCCACTGCTTTCTTCTATTATCTTCTCGGCTTGCTGCCGTAATCCGTGCCGGACCAAAGGGGACTAACAGGAGGATATATTCAGGCTTGTCTCTGCAGTGGTGAGCGGTTTTGTTTGTTTTTTGTACTTCTTTATGTTTCTGTTACTATTCCCACAAGATGTGTCCTCTGTTATCATGCTAAAGTATAACTTGACAGATCATTGAATAGTATTATGAGTTGTATCTTAAAAATAAGTAACTGGCTGCAGACCTCTTTAATGTCAAACAAAAATAATAAAGGAAATGAGCATTAACAAAAAATAAGTAATTACCTGCTTCTTTTGGCTTTATTTGCATACTAGCTGTAGTACCAGGACGTTGCCCGGGATAGTAACTGTCTCTCTGTCTCTTTCCCACTCTGTGTGTCTGTCTCTGTGTGGGTCTGGCTCTGTGTGGGTCTGGCTCGTTCCCCAGTCTGTCTCGTTCCCTCTATCTGTCTCTCCACTGACATCTTATTACCTCACACATAAGCTTCTTATAGTAAGAATGTCCTTCGTTGCCTATAGCAACCAATCACAGCTTCAATTAATAACCTTTAGCTCGCAGCTCCATTGACTTTAATGGAGGCAGGATTTTTGGAGAGTAATTGTAAAGCGCGGGGTCAAATTTTCCAGTCAAAACATAGTCTATGACGCTCCCTGAGTCACATGGGGTGTTTGTGCAAAATTTCGTGATTGTAAATGCGACGGTGCTTTAGCGGACACACACACACACACACATACATACACTCAGATTTATATATTAGATTACAAATATGTGATTTAGAAGCTTTTTGCTTTCATTTGCTGGTCGGCGTTTATGAACCTGTCCTATTGTGATGATATTTTTTGGAATGTCTCTCAGTGATATGTGAAATGATGACCTACCGGATTTCCCTTTCAGCACCGCATTCTTTGTATTCATTAGCCTCACAGTGACTATAGGACAGTGCTAGGAAAATGCATTCTCACCCTATAGAAAAGTCCTCTAGTTTTGCATATTTGCAATGGTTTCTTATAAAAAAAAACTGCATAGGACAAAGCCACAAGCTTAAAATATTACTACACTTCTAACCAAAAGAAAGTTCATTGTATATAAGAGATCGCTCACCAAATAATTTACAAAAAGTTGATAAACAATATGGACGGTTTTAGAAACTTTCTGTTCAATGACATTTAAAACAAAAATGTATAGATATAATAGGTGAAAAATAAAGTCATCCTTTTGGAGCTTGGAAATTCCCTTGAGGTCTGTCACAAACCACCGGGGGGGTCACTCAGAAATCCCCCGCGCTGGCTACCAGTACGTCACAATCGGGGGGTAACAAGTGGGGGTCACCCCTCCTTTATACCTCCCGACCGACAGACAGAGCACGTGACGCGCTCTCTAGCGCCCCTCTTATAGTCAGGCCAATTATGGAATTGCCCGACCATAAGCAAGGAGGCCGCTATACTACTTATGCCGATTATTGAAGGGTCCCCGGTGAGAGTAAGGTATATATTCCCCCGACCTCCGCGGGCGGAATATATAAAATCTCCCCGAATCTCACTGGCCTCCCCACAATAATCCTTGGCACAATTCGCTGCCACCAACCGATTTACGGTAACTATTAGCCGAACACACAGACGTGGGATTCAAGATCGAGATAACAGAACAGCCCAAGATTAATTATATAATTTAATCAGCCTAAAGCACACTAGAACTACAATATATACAATAGGGAATTTACAGAATATACATATGTCAGAGTACAGTTACAATCAAAGCATGGGTTACAAACAGGCATACACAGTTCCAGCAGTTACCTTGTTGCGTCTGGCCACAGGGGGGCGCTGTACCCAGGTTTCTAGGATCCTTCCCACAGATGTTTCCTACACGTGCCCCCAGCGAAAAGAACACTGGAAAATGGCCGAAGTAGGGTTATCAACCTGGGCAAATCCAGGTCCCCTCCTACCTTAGTGACCTCAGAGGGAGCACTGCTCCACCCCTGGCTTGAGTTATGGACAATCCACAACATGGAATATGGGCCATAACTTTGCCTGGGAGCGTCGTAGGCGGACGCCAATGCTCTCATTGTGACAGTTATGAATTTAGCTACAGAACGAGGGGACTCATGACCTGTCTGCCAGTTCCCCATTGGCTGATATCACGCCTGGGGCATTTCCCAATGTCCTGCTCCCATAAAAAGGGTGTGCCGGCATCGTCCGCATGCGGAGACACCATTTTTATGGTTGCCATATTTATCGGAAATATGGCTTGCGAGATATGAACCATTTTTTACTGGAGTCGTTCTGTCTGGCTATTTCCATAGCCTTGCTAACTAGCTAGCAGCCCCCACTACAGGGTCACGGCAGGGAGTCATCCTGTGTCCATTGTCCCCAAGCCACCTAATTTCCATATCACAGGACATGGCCATGGAGGTGTAAGTGGAACACTGAGAACAAGAAGGGAGGGGGCACTGCCAGGGAGTGATGAGGGATTATGACTGGAGTCATAATTCATCTTCATATCCCGGGATTTGCCTCACACCTCCCCCCTTTTGAGGGCGCTAGGGGGCAGCACACTCCGGTGTTCCCCCGTGCGCCCGTCCGCGACCTCTCCTTGTCGGGACAGCCCGTCTGCGTTACCGTGGTCACGGCCCCTTTTGTGGCGAATGGTGAAGTTGTATTGCTGGAGCGCAAGGCTCCATCGCAACAATCGCCCATTCGTCCCAGAGACGGTGTGCAACCAGCTGAGGGGATTGTGGTCCGTCTCCACGATGAAGTGGCGCCCGTATAGATAGGGTTGCAGACGCTGCAGGGCCCACACTATGGCCAGGCACTCCTTCTCCATCGTGGAATAGGCAACTTCCCTTGGTAACAGCTTCCTGCTCAGGTACAAGACTGGGTGCTCTTGGCTCGCAGAGTCCACCTGGCTGAGCACCGCACCGAGGCCGAAGTCACTGGCGTCGGTCTGTACTACAAACGGCCGCGTGAAGTCGGCTGCCTGTAGCACGGGCGGGCTGGACAGGGCGTCCTTTAGGGCCCGGAAGGCTGTCTCGCAGTCCATTGTCCAATCGACTGCAGAGGGCAGCTTCTTCTTGGTGAGGTCCGTCAAGGGCTTTGCCAGGCTACTATAGCATGGAACAAACCTCCTATAGTACCCAGCGGTCCCCAAGAAGGACATCACCTGCTTCTTGGTCCTGGGGGTGGGCCAGGATGCGATGGCTTCCACTTTCTCAGGCTCGGGCTTCAGTGTTCTCCCACCTACCCGGTGACCGAGGTACTGGACCTCGCTCATGGCCAGCTGACACTTTCCCGGCTTGATGGTCAAACCTGCCCGGTGGATCCGCCTGAGCACCTGTGCTAGATGCTCTAGGTGGTCCTCCCAGGTGGGACTGAAGACGGCAATGTCATCCAGGTACGCGGCCGCGTACCCTTCAAGTCCCTTGAGCAGGGTGTTGACCATCCGCTGGAAAGTGGCAGGGGCATTCCTCATCCCGAATGGCATCACCGTGGACTCGTACAGTCCAAATGGGGTAATAAAGGCAGAGCGTTCCCTGGCCTTGCGAGTCAGGGGGATCTGCCAATATCCCCGGCTCAGATCCATGATGGTCAGGTACTGAGCCCCGGCCAACTGATCGAGCAGGTCATCGATGCGTGGCATTGGGTACGCATCGGCGACCGTGACCGCATTGAGCCCCCTGTAGTCCACGCAGAACCGAGTGGTTCGGTCCTTCTTAGGGACGAGGACTACAGGCGAGGCCCAAGCGCTGTTGGATGCCTGGATCACCCCCAGCTTCAGCATCTCGTCAATCTCCTGGCGCATGTGTTGCTGCACCTCCAGGGAGACCCGATATGCTGAACGCCGGATCGGGGGATGATCCCCAGTGTCCACGTGATGGACAGCCAAGTCAGTCCTTCCGGGCTGGTTGGTAAACAACCCCCGGAAGGGGAGGAGGGTGGCCCACAGCTGGGACCGTTGGTCTTCCAAGAGCTGGTGGCCAACCTCCACATCCTCAATGGATCCGCCTGCCCTAACCTGGGCTAGCATATCCAAGAGGGTTTCCGCTTCTCCCTCCTCGGGCAGGTTGCACACGGGGAGCGCACATGCCTCCCGCTCATGATGTGCCTTCAACATGTTCACATGGAAGGGCTTCCGCCTTCCACGGGCAGGGTCCAGGGTGACCAGGTACGTTACAGGGTTGAGCTGCTGGTACACGAGGTATGGGCCTTCCCAGGCTGCCTGAAGCTTGTCCTGTGGTACGGGGACCAGTACCCACACCTTTTGACCCACTTGGTAGGTCCTCTCACAAGCGTTCTGGTCGTACCAACGCTTCTGATCGGCCTGGGCTTGAGCCATATTGTCGTGTACCAGTTGCGTCAAGGCCTGCATTTTGTCCCGGAAGCGCATGACATACTCGATAACCGACACTCCAGGGGTGGCCAAATCCCCTTCCCAAGCCTCTTTCACCAGAGCCAGGGGGCCCCGCACACGTCGCCCGTACAGGAGCTCAAACGGTGAGAATCCTGTTGAGGCCTGTGGAACCTCCCGGTAAGCAAATAACAGGTGTGGGAGATACCGCTCCCAGTCACGCCCATGGGAGTCGACCAACATCTTAAGCATCTGCTTTAAGGTGCCATTGAACCGCTCGCACAGGCCATTAGTCTGTGGATGGTACGGGCTGGCCACCAGATGTCGCACCTGGACTTGCTTACAGAGGGCCTCCATCAGCTGGGACATGAATTGGGTCCCCCGGTCAGTGAGCATTTCCTGGGGAAAACCCACTCGGGAGAAAATCTCCAGCAATGCGGTGGCCACCTTGTCAGCCCGAATGGACGACAAGGCCACTGCTTCTGGGTACCGGGTGGCATAGTCCACTACCGTCAGTATGAAGCGTTTCCCGGAGCTGCTGGGGATGGCCAGCGGGCCGACCAGATCCACAGCCACCCTCCTGAAAGGCTCATCGATGATTGGCAGAGATACCAGTGGGGCTTTGGGGCGTGGCCCCGCCTTCCCCACTCTCTGACAGGTTTCACACGAACGGCAGTAGGCAGCCACATCGGCCCCCATTTTTGGCCAGTAGAAATGCTGGTTTAACCTGGCCTTGGTCTTAGCGATCCCTAGGTGTCCGGCCATCGGAATCTCATGTGCGATCCGCAACAACTCCGTCCGGAACGGATAGGGTACCACCAACTGTCGGTCCCTGGGCCACGCCTCCGGTGAACCCTGCTGGACCGTGGCCCGGTACAGCCGTCCTTGGTCCCAGACCACTCGCTCCGGGTCCGAGTCCGAGGGAGGCTGTGCCGCCTGCTCCTTAAGAGCTTTCAGGCTGTCGTCAGCTTCTAACGCTGCCTGAAACCCCTGACTAGATGTGGCCAGAATCGACGAGACTGTCACATCTTCAGTCAGTACCCCGGGACCTGTGTCCTGGCCTCCACCTGACTCGGCTGCCACTTGGTCAGAAGGGGAAGAGCTATCGGACCTCCGGGAGGCCCCTTGGCTTCCAGCACTCCCACTGCGGGTGACAGCGGCCACAGCCGCTGCGACCGTGGGTCGTGCCTGCTCCTCCTCCGTTCCTGACCAAGTCGCCGGTTCAGGCAGACCTACCTGGCTTCCTGACACCCCGGTTGTGGGGGAACCATGCACCGAGATCTTACCTGGGAGCACTTCCGCTCCTGGACCGGCCCCAATCTCACCTGCCTGTTCCCCTCCTGCAGCAACAGAACCCCGCTGTGAAATCTCTGGGGACCCCACATTTGCTGTGGTAGCCCCCACCCCACACACTGGTCCTCCCCCTGCAGCACCCTGCTCTCTGCTTATCCCTGCAGAGGGCAGCAGATCCCAGCTCACAGGCTGGTTACTTGTAGAGGCATTGTCACACCTTTCTCTGACCCCCTCCCCTGTCACAGCTGCAGCTGTGTGTGTGTCTATGGTGTCTATGCAAGCAGAAATATCAGAGTTTACTCCCTCCTCCCTTACATCATTCATAGATAACACATTAACATTGTCCGGAGGCATGTCAGTACTGGCTGAAGGTTCAGCCCTTGGTTGGGGCCCAAACTGGGAGGTTATCTGCCCCAAATCTGTCCCAAGTAGCACGTTTGCGGGGATCCGATCAGTTACCCCCACCTCCCTCACCCCTCGCCCTGCGCCCCAGTCCACATAAATGTCAGCAACAGGCAGCGCCGGGTCAATGCCTCCAATCCCGGAGACAGCGAGGGTTTTTCCAGGGATCAAGTCTTGGGGGGACACCATCTCAGGCCGCACCAGAGTCACCTCCGAGGCGCTGTCTCGCAGTCCTATGGTCACAGACCGGCCGACGGTGACAGGTTGGAAGCTGTCCAGGGACCTACCACCACCCCCACCCACACAATACACCTTGGGCGGCCCTTGGGACGGGGACGGAGCCGGGGCCTTGGGACGCTGAGGGCACATGGCCTTGAAGTGTCCAGGTAGGTTGCACTGGTGGCACCGTCTTGGTTCTGCCACGGGCCTGGAGAGGGGAGTTGAGGGGGACACCCCCTGCAGTCTAGGGGCAGGTGGGGCAGTCGCAGAATTCATCTTACCCCCTCTCCAGGTGCTGCTGGTGGCTGCTCTCCTGGCTTCAGGAGCCCGATTGTTGGTGTAGTCATCGGCCAGGGCAGCTGTAGCCGTGGACCCCTTTGGCTTCTGGTCTCGGATGAACTGGCGGAGATCCTCAGGGCAGTTCCACAAGAGTTGCTCCGTGATGAACAAGTCCAGGATCTCCGGTCCGGTGGAAAGCTGCAGGCCTTGGGTCCAGTGGTCGGCAGCTCGGGCAAGTGCCCGCCTGTGGTCAGCCCAGGAGTCCTTTGGTCCCTTCTGTAGGCTCCGGAACTTCTTGCGGTAGGACTCTGGGGTGAGGTTGTACTGTTGGATCAGGGCCCGCTTGATGGTGTCGTAGCCCTGATCTGCCTCAGCAGGCAAGTCCCCAAGGATATCCAGGGCCTTACCCCTTAAACGGGGGGTCAGGTATTTGGCCCACTGCTCCTTGTCCAGATGGTGCTGCAAGCAAGTCCGTTCAAAAGCAGTCAAGAAAGAGTCCAAGTCTCCATCCTTCTCCAGCACTGGGAAGTCCTCAACACGGACCTTTGGAAGTTTGGTGTCTTGAAGGTCACGTGTGGCTGATGAGGGCCGGAGCTGAGCTAGCTGCAGCTGGTGGTCACGGTCTGCCTGCTGCCGTCGCTCCGCAGCCTCACGCTCTGCCTGGCGCTCTTCACGCGCTGCCTGCCGCTCTGCCCTGCGCTCTGCCAGGAGTTCCTTGTAGCCCTCCTGGTCTCCAGCCTGGAGAAGGGCCATAGCCATTTGAAGAAGGCTATCCGAGCCTCCCAGGCTCGGTGGAATGGCACGTGGTGATCTGCGGCCCGCTGCGGAGCCTGGTGATTCACTGTCCGTTGCAGAGCGGAGGGCTGGCATCTGGCTCGTTGAGGACCCTTGGGCGAGCTCCTCCTCATTTTGTCCAGCAGTGCCAGGTTGTGCGATGTCCTCTGCAGAGCTGTTCTCTGGCGTCGGGCTCTTGGAGGGCTCGTGGACAACCTCCTCATCGTCTCTGGCCTGAGCATCGGCCATTCCTTTGGCTTTGCTCCTGGTGCTCTCAGCCATTCTTGCAGACTTTGGTCACTGACACAGAACTGACACCTGATGCCTCCACACACCTTACAGTATCTGCACTCTGACACTCTAGTGTTGAGCTAGTCTGAAGACCCCAGCAGCCACAGCTGCTGCAGGCAGTCTTTAGTGTCTGGGAGTATGGGTCTCACACTCACACACACTATTATCTCGATCCCACCGCTATGCCACCAATATGTCACAAACCACCGGGGGGGTCACTCAGAAATCCCCCGCGCTGGCTACCAGTACGTCACAATCGGGGGGTAACAAGTGGGGGTCACCCCTCCTTTATACCTCCCGACCGACAGACAGAGCACGTGACGCGCTCTCTAGCGCCCCTCTTATAGTCAGGCCAATTATGGAATTGCCCGACCATAAGCAAGGAGGCCGCTATACTACTTATGCCGATTATTGAAGGGTCCCCGGTGAGAGTAAGGTATATATTCCCCCGACCTCCGCGGGCGGAATATATAAAATCTCCCCGAATCTCACTGGCCTCCCCACAATAATCCTTGGCACAATTCGCTGCCACCAACCGATTTACGGTAACTATTAGCCGAACACACAGACGTGGGATTCAAGATCGAGATAACAGAACAGCCCAAGATTAATTATATAATTTAATCAGCCTAAAGCACACTAGAAACTACAATATATACAATAGGGAATCTACAGAATATACATATGTCAGAGTACAGTTACAATCAAAGCATGGGTTACAAACAGGCATACACAGTTCCAGCAGTTACCTTGTTGCGTCTGGCCACAGGGGGGCGCTGTACCCAGGTTTCTAGGATCCTTCCCACAGATGTTTCCTACACGTGCCCCCAGCGAAAAGAACACTGGAAAATGGCCGAAGTAGGGTTATCAACCTGGGCAAATCCAGGTCCCCTCCTACCTTAGTGACCTCAGAGGGAGCACTGCTCCACCCCTGGCTTGAGTTATGGACAATCCACAACATGGAATATGGGCCATAACTTTGCCTGGGAGCGTCGTAGGCGGACGCCAATGCTCTCATTGTGACAGTTATGAATTTAGCTACAGAACGAGGGGACTCATGACCTGTCTGCCAGTTCCCCATTGGCTGATATCACGCCTGGGGCATTTCCCAATGTCCTGCTCCCATAAAAAGGGTGTGCCGGCATCGTCCGCATGCGGAGACACCATTTTTATGGTTGCCATATTTATCGGAAATATGGCTTGCGAGATATGAACCATTTTTTACTGGAGTCGTTCTGTCTGGCTATTTCCATAGCCTTGCTAACTAGCTAGCAGCCCCCACTACAGGGTCACGGCAGGGAGTCATCCTGTGTCCATTGTCCCCAAGCCACCTAATTTCCATATCACAGGA
The DNA here is from genome assembly GCF_048569485.1 of Anomaloglossus baeobatrachus. Taxonomy (NCBI): domain Eukaryota; kingdom Metazoa; phylum Chordata; class Amphibia; order Anura; family Aromobatidae; genus Anomaloglossus; species Anomaloglossus baeobatrachus. Next base: position 360,099,241 of record NC_134355.1, read on the forward strand.
CATGGCCATGGAGGTGTAAGTGGAACACTGAGAACAAGAAGGGAGGGGGCACTGCCAGGGAGTGATGAGGGATTATGACTGGAGTCATAATTCATCTTCATATCCCGGGATTTGCCTCACAAGGTCATATATACATTTTTTTGTAATAATCTATACATAGTTCTGTTTTTACCCTACACAGCAGACGCTTGTGCTTCTTTGAACAAATGCAAATGTGAACGTCTGAAGCCGCTCAGGGCCGAGAGGAATTTCTGCTTTCCTTTAAGCAATCTGATTGTAAATTTCCTTATGATGCACTATTCAGTTTGCTGATCTGAAACTTTTTTTTTTATTACTTTGGAGAATAAAGACATCAATTATCTTTATTTTTGTTTATTTCTTTTTGCAGAAATTACTTTCAGTACCTTTTTGCTAAAACCTGTAGTTCCAATGATGTCTACGGCATTTACATAAAGCTTTCAGAATTGTATAAAAAGAAACTTTTGTTTTTACTAGCGGGAGGGAACAGAAAAAAAGAAAAGCCCAGACAGCATGAACCTCGTAGTGGGGTATGTCCCACACCAGAACAATTACTTCATTTATGTTTTTATGACATACATAGCAAAGAATTTCTAATAAAGAGATCTTTATTGAGAGATCTCTGGTGACCTAAAAAGTTCCCAACTGTGGTCCTGTGATGTCTTACTTTTAGTCATTATAGTCAATAGTCAAAAAGAGAGTTAAAATAATCTGTATAACCTTAGTTAACCTGAATACTATGAAAAGTCTGGATCTAGTATTATCTTGTAAGTAAATGCTGAATCTTAAAATAATAAACTTTAGATATGTAAAGTCATGAAAAGTACAAGTCACTGGGAGATAGGTATCACTGAGCAAAAAAATCTAATTTGCTAAACCCTAGAGTTATCCCAGTATGTGTCAGGCTTTCTCCAAGATGAAAATGAGTAAGGCTTTGTTCACACGCAACTTTTTGCAGCGTTTTTTTGTTTCAGCTGTTTTTATGCAAATATAAGCTGCGTTTTACAGTAGCAGCAAAAGCTACAATATTTCAGAAATCTCATGCACACATTTGATGTTTTTGGCGGATTGAATTAGAATCCTGCAGTCTTATTCATATATATAATAGGCAGCATATCAATTTTTTCAGGGATTTGCATTTTTTCCCGTGTTTTTTTTAAATAAAACTCACTTTATTAAACTTACTGGGGACAAAACACACTTACTACGCACCAAAAAAAAATGTTGCAAGCAGCACAAAAAAAAACAAAAAGCACAATAAAACACAGCATTTTTACTGACAAGATAGAAGGCTTTGCCTATAGAGAAAAAAACACTGTGTGTGAATACAGGCTAAGTCCACTTGCGTTTTGCAGGGACAAGTGCAATCCGATAAAACATCGGACTGCACTCGCACCGGTGCAAAATTATGCGGCAGTGTCCATCTGTGATTGATATCTAATGCCATATCAGCATGAACAAAAGCGTGCTGTGTTTGGCAGTGAGTCTTGGCTCACACGCACCCATACAAGTCTATGGGAGTGTGTGAAACAACACACTGGACTCGCATGTCATCCAACTGATGTGCAATGTACGCAGAGACAGGCTACGGGGAAGAAGGAGAAAGTGCTCCCCCTCTTCTTGCGATCGGATCACAGTTGCATAAACCTCGTCTCACACTCGCAGCACAGGGTCATTAGCATATTGCTTCCAATGTTCTTGCATCGGACGTATGCGCAAGTGGAACCGAGCCCTAATGGTGGGAAAAGAGCAACACGGTACTCCTACACAAGAATCTACTGTGTCTGATGAAGACCCAAATTCAGGGGTCAAAACATTACATTTTACATATTTTTTAATTACCTGTATAATAACGTCCTTATATTCAATTTTGGTGTGCCAAGTTCTCTTGTATCTAATGACAGGTTTGAACCCTTCTTGAGCACCCATAATTCCAAGTGTGCCATAAACCTTATTCTACTAATGGTGGGAAAAGTTAGATTGTTTACTACATGTGACATTGGTCCCAGTAGCATTTGATCATGTTGGTGAGGAAGATAGATTTCAGGTGTTTCTAAGTTAGACATATGTTTTAAAAGTTGGCTATACACATTAGATAGGTTGATGGTATAACAACCATTGAAGAAATAATCAATATACTGGCGCAGTCACATTTTGAGTCATCCTGTTACCTTGGTTCAAACTGGTCATAAATGTCTAATGACACTATGAGAAGGAAGATTGTTCTTTCTGGAAATGTTCTAGGAACGTTCTTTCACTGACTAGTGGCTATCAGGTAACTTATTATCAGTCTGTCATTAGTCGGCTAACACAGGAATTTGTGGTTAAATTTTACCAGACGAATGATAATTTTGGTTTAAACTGTCTGTCTTGATGAACATTATACTAATTATATGGTCATATCCTGAGATGTTTGACTAAATTAGTTTAGGAAATCACAACGTAACAATTTTATGTATATGTTAAAAGGTGTATCTGGGACTTTTAAAAAAAGGAAGACTGTGCCTAAGCACTAACAGACAGGTAGTTGCTACCTACTTGCCTGTTGTGCCCAGTGCCATTTTTCACCAGCACAGAGAAGTCACAGACTGTTCCTGCCAGCGATTCAGCTGCTTCCACTGACATAGCAACAACAAAGTGGTGGATTCTCATCCGCTCTGCTCAGTTGACTTGGTGGTTCAGCCAGCGTCATGCTGATTGACAGCTGCCTCCCCAGTTAGTCAGCAGGGAGCCAGGTGTCAATCAGCATGACATCCGCTGTCCCCCCACGTCTACAGAAAAGAGTGTAAAATAATCCTCCTCTCTGTTGATAAAGTCATTGAATTGCCGACAGGATTGGTCTGTGACCGCTCTATGCCGGTGAAGAACGGCGCCAGGCAGAAACAGGCAGGTAAGTAGCAGCTACCTGCCTGCTAGGGCTTTAACATTTTTTAGCTCTAATTTAATTGGTCCCTCAATCGTTTCATATAGGAGAACATTTCATGTTGAATTTTGAACTTGTTTGCAATATTTTTTTGATGGCTTAGCTTTAATAATTTTGGATGTATACCTACAATAGTAAATAATTGTTCTGCTTCGAAAATATATAGAAATGGAACAATTGTTGTATGGAGACTGGCCTTCACCCACAAACGTACAAAGTACAGAATATTTTTAGAATTGGTAGAATACTACAATGCCATCTGGTGGTCAATCTGCAATTTTCTTATAGAATTGCAAAATTGTCATGTGCAGACCAATTGTATTTGCCATATTTTAAACTAACTTGTCAAACATTTAGACTTTAATACTATTGTAAAACTTTTGGGGGGGGGCTGCAGAATGCAGGAAACCAAATTTCTCAATCCACTGTTTCCAGTCTATTCTCAAAGATGCTGTTTCTTGGTTTCTAATCTAATGAAGATCCCCCATTGTTTTATACTCTACTTACATATTCGTTTTTTTGTTTTATATTTTATCAGTAAGTTGCTTTTGACCTTTTGTTTGGCTTTTGCTCGCTATAAAATGCATAAAACGCACAATACATATTTAGGTTTACATGGTACCACATTGCTTAAATAGACAACTTGCAGTCCTGTTTTTAAGTAATGAATAACAGCAGTATCCGAGCCTTTTCTGTGTACTTTGAACGTTCAGTGTGACTTGAATTTTAATGGCTACAGGTAATTAATAAAGCTGAAGGCAATTGTGTGCTGTGTTTTCAAGTAAACATAATGGTCTTGGGTGAAAAAAGAGGGCCCATGTGCAACAACGGTATATGGGCCCTTTGCAGTTCTGTAGTTTATCTTTATGCAATCTTTTATGCATCTTTGACAGAGGCTGCTAGGTAGAAGTGGGAGCTCTTAACCCCTGGGCCACTGTGCGGCTGCACATGCTGCACTAAGGCTATGTGCACAAGTTGCATAATTTCATGCGTTTACGCTGCATATTACACTGCAGCGTAATCGCATGCGTCCTGCGTCCCCAGCACAATCTATGAAGATTGTGCATAATCCATCCGCATGTTGCATTTGAGAGCGCAGCGATTTGCATGCTGAAATTTTGATCCAAATCACTGCTCTCAAAAAAGCAAATGTCACTTATTTTGTGCGCTTTGGATGCTGCTCCCACTCTGTCTATGGTGGGGGCAGCATCCAGAGCACATGAAATCGTCATCTATTCTGCATACACACTGCAGCTATTATGCACTGTTTCTGCAGCGATTTGAAGTGCACATGCGCTGCCAAATCGCTGACGAATATTTGCCATGGCAGTACGCAACGTGCGCACACAGCAAAATGGTTTGTCCACCATTGATAACTGTGATAATGAAATGGATGCAGACAGGAATCAGTTATTCTGGGGAAAATTGCAGTGGGGAAATATACTGTGCACAAACATAGTATGCCCATTTATTAATGGCTGCGCCAACCTAAATCGCTTTGAATAGTTGCAAAACTGAGTTGCTCAAAAATGTAGGAATGTTAGGAATTAATGCGCACACCACTTGTCAGGCAGTCCTGATTCATCAACAGGCATGAATCGGGACCGTCCAATGCCAACTCTCTGCTTTGGCTAACAAAAGCTGTCTACTCTGATTTCCGTATGATAGGAATATATCCAGAGATAAAAAATGTGGATGAACTGATGGGTGGTCCATATGTCAAGGGCAGTGAAGATGGCTTGTATATGATCCATTTTATTATTTCTGCTCCATTTTGCTTGTATTGAAGTATTTTGTTTTAATGTGGTAATAGATACGGACAATGTCATAGAGGCAAGAAACGAGCAATAGAAAATTGTTAATGATATTTTTATTCTGTATGGATAAGTGATTTTTTAGCACCATGTTTCACATCTATATTAGTATATGGAGTATTTTAGGGGGTAGCAATTGCAATTTTCTTGATAGGGGATGCCCTCAAAGGATTGTTGTTTTCAGCTGACGTACAGATACATTATTGTTCTCGTCTTAGTGTAGTAAGTCTAGCTGCGTTTCTAGCAAAATGTACTCCTGTCATTCCCATTCATCAAAGCAGGAATTAGGGACCACTCAACCGTGTCAACATTTGATTAATCCTCTTCACTTGCATTAGGAAATAGCATTGATATTTTAAATGTATGGTTAATAAATACGATACAAGGCTTTTGAAATATTGATTATTTTACCTGTTTGTTTATACTGTGACTAGATATGAGCAAATCGATTTGCGGGACTTCTGTCTAGTGTCCAGGTCAGTGGTACGTGGTGGCTAGATGGGAGGCTCTCAAATGTTCAACCTTCTGGTGTCTACAGCATGGCTTTTGATAGCACAGATGACGTTGTAACAGCCCTAATGAATGAAAAGCCAAGCCAATGACACCAGAATGTAAGAGATTCACTTGTTTTCAATCTAGCCACCAGGTACCACTGACCTGGATTCACTATGTACTTGGAGTTTTGTAATTTCTTCCTTTACTGGGTGTATTGAAACCAAAGTCAACCCATATAAGAGTTACCACGGTGCTGTTTTCTTCCATTAGCGGATAGAAAGTTGCCTTTCTTCCCTAGCGCCTCAGGATGGATGTCAGGTTAGCTTGTGGCTGCATTGCTAGTTATTGATCAAAGTGTAGCACAATGGTTGACACACATGGCGCATTTCCAGATTTAAGACTTTTGTCTACAGCTGTTTCTCCAATTTTATGCCACCCCTCATATTTGAGTAAGAATTGCGGCTTTTTGAAATTTGAATAAATCTGGTTTATTTGCATAGCAAACCACACATACTCCCCGCCTATGTTTTATATATGTCAAGAGCAGTGCCAAGCGGTTGTTTTTTGACTGCTGAAAACTGGCGTGAAAGCCTTGATATTTATCTACATATGGCAGGGGTGGGGAACCTTTTTACTGCCGGGGGCCATTTGGAATTTTCTAACAACCTTTGGGGGCCGCACCAAATTATCAACTTGAAAATGACCAGGCTATATTTGGTCAAACAATTTATTAACTCCCCCCTAATGTGGTGGCTGGAGCGGCTGAGATGTTTGGTGATATTGATCATTTTGTTTCTCACAACTGCTTTTCCAGGTTTGTCTTGGTCTGAGGAGGCTGGGGGCATACACATCACAGGAGAAGCTGAGGCATATACATCACAGGAGAGGCTGGGGGAATACACATCACAGGAGATACTGAGCCATATACATCACAGGAGACACTGAGGCATATACATCCCAGGAGAGGCTGCGTCATATACATCCCAGGAGAGGCTGGGGCATATACATCACAGGAGAGGCTGGGGCGTATACATCACAGGAGGAGCGTATACATCACAGGAGGGACTGGGGCATATATATCACAAAAGGGGCGTATACATCACAGGAGGTGCTGAGCATGGACAGCACTGGTGGCGGGCACAGACAGCACTAGGTGGCAGCACGAACAGCAATAGGCAGCAGCACGAACAGCACTAGGCGGCACAACGGACAGCACTAGGTGGCAGCACAGAGAGGGCCAGTTGGCAGCACAGAGAGCGCCAGTTGGCAGTACAGAGAGTGCTAGTTGGCAGCACAGAGAATGCTAGTTGGCAGCACAGAGAATGCTAGTTGGCAGCACAGAGAATGCTAGTTGGCAGCACAGAGAGCACTAGGTGGCAGCTCGGGGAGCACTAGGTGGCAGCTCGGAGAGCACTAGGTGGCAGCTCGGAGAGCACTAGGTGGCAGCACAGAGCGCACTAGGTGGCAGCACGGAGAGCACTAGGTGGCAGCACAAAGAGCACTAGGTGGCAGCACAAAGAGCACTAGGTGGCAGCACGGACAGAACTAGGTGGCAGCACAAAGAGCACTAGGTGGCAGCACAAAGCACTAGGTGGCAGCACAAAGCACTAGGTGGCAGCATGGACAGAATTAGGTGGCGGCACAGAGAGTACTAGGTGGCAGCACAGAGAGCACTAGGTGGCAGCACAGAGAGCACTAGGTGGCAGCACAGAGAGCACCAGGTGGCAGCACAGAGAGCACCAGGTGGCAGCACAGAGAGCACTAGGTGGCAGCACAAAGAGCACTGACAGCACTAGGAGGCAGCACGGAGAGCATTAGATGACAGCACTAGGAGACAGCAGGGAGAGCACTATGTGGCAGCACTGACAGCACTAGGAGGCTACACAGATTACACAGCACTGAGGGGTTACACACAGTACTAGCGGGTACACAGCACGGAGTGGGTACACAGCACTGAGGGGGTACACACAGTACTAGGTCGTAGACAGCACTGAGGGGGTAGACAGCACTGAGGGGGTACACACAGTACTAGGGGGTACACAGCACTGAGGGGGTACACAGCACTTGGGGCTACACACAGTACTATGGGGTACACACAGTACTAGGGGGTACACAGCATTGGATTGGGGGCAGTGATGGGTTGCATACTCACAGTTCTTGGGGAGGAGGAGTCACACAGCACAGGTACGGGAGGCATGTACCGCAGGGAGGCATCTGCTGAACCTCTTCTGTGACAGGAGCACAGCGCGCTGCTTACCCCACCCACAAGGTAAACCCTGAGCACGCAAGCACAGTCCCGGGTTCAGTCTAGAATGTACGGGCTGTAGTCAGGTCCCGAAAAGGGCTGCAATCAGGATCTGGAAAAAGCCCATACATTCTAGCATCTACCCAGAACGCACTGGGATTTAAAGGGCCGGCAGCCGGCAAAAGCGCGAGTGCCGCTCGAGCACTGGGGTTGCCTGGAATGTGCCCGGGGGCCGCAGAAAATGTCATCGCGGGCTGCATACGGCCCGCAGGCCGGAGGTTCCCCACCCCTGACATAGGACATAGAAATAAACTGCACTAGTGGTACCACATCAGCACATTGATCGGATTGGATACTTGTTATTTGAGCAGAGGCTTAGAAAGATCTATTGAATCTTCCCTTTTTTAATAGTTGATCAGTTTTAACACAACTGTTACCATGGTATTTGTACAAATCAAAAGAACATAATATATATATATATATATATTAAAAAAAATAAATGCTCCGGGGCCATATTTTTTCCAGGATTCTAAGAGACAGGCAGTGACAGAGAAAAGCATGACACAGCAATTCGAGGCAGCTCTCTAACCTTTAAAATGCTAACACAGGCGTAATGTGTAATTACAGAAATCAGTGTGAGAATTGTTGCACTGTATAATTATCTTTTCCTGAAACTTTATTGCTGAATGAATTATTAATCCAAATCAGTGTTGTATAGAATTTCCAGGAACAAAGAAAATAGTCTATAATTAAATTGCATCGGTTTTATTTTTGTGCTCTTGTTTTACTGTGCTGTAATTGATAATTAATTGGTAAAAGAGTGTAGGAGTTTCAGGTGGGTGGCATCTGCAGGTTCTTCATGCTTTCCAATCAGAGCAGTGTAAATAGCTTTGTTTTTTGCCATAGCTTGGCATCTTAACATACCCATTATGGCCCTACTGCTGCTTATTTATGTCATGAGACCCGATTGCCTTCTGCTACTCATATGTAACACTGGTTATCTGTCAAAAATGGAAAACAGAGAAGATGGCAAAATCAGAGTTTCTGGTTTCCAGCAATAAAAAGGCATCTCCAAAAGCATAATTCGCACTGACAAAGCACAATATATTAGAGGTTTTTTTGTCTTAGCTAGAGCATTAGAATAACCTCTTGCTAGGGTTTTATGATGTGTTCTTATATACACTGTGTGCGGAATTATTAGACAAGCGAATATTTTGACCATATTATTTTTATGCACCTTTTCCACCTCTAAGCTGTATAAACCTGAATTCTTATTGAATGAAGCATCAGATTATGAGTATTTGTGTAACGCGAGATAATGTGGCCTAAGGCCTAAGCTCCCCTTTATGAAACTGTGAAAAATTATTAGGGAGCTTGTTTTCCTCAGGCACAATGGGCTAAAAATGAGATTTAAAGGGAACCTGTCACCACTTTTTTTGGCTGTAAGCTGCGGCCACCACTACAGGGCTCTTATATACAGCATTCTAACATGCTGTATATAAGAGCCCAGGTCGCTGTGACAACATAAAAAACACTTTATAATACTTACCTAACGGTCACGCTGTGGTGGAATTGGGTCACGGAGGCGTCTCCGTTGTCCGGTGCCGGCGCCGCCTCTTTCGGCCATCTTCGTGTTCCTTCTTCTGAAGCCGCAGTGCATGACGCGTCCGACGTCATTCATACTCACCGGCATTCAGGTCCTGGGCAGGCGCACTTTGATCTGCCCTGAGCAGGGCAGATCAAAGTATTGTAGTGCGCCAGTGCAGGATCGGCGAATGTGTATGACGTAGACACGTCATGCACACAGGCTTCAGAAAGAGGACGAAGATGGCCGAAAAAGGCGGCGCCGGCACCGGAGAACGGAGACGCCTCCGTGACCCAATTCCACCGCAGCGCAACCGTTAGGTAAGTATTATAAAGGTTTTTTTATGTTCTCACAGGGGCCTGGGCTCTTATATACAGCATGTTAGAATGCTGTATATAAGAGCCTGGTGGTGGTGGCCGCAGCTTATAGCCAAAAAAAGTGGTGACCGGTTCCCTTTAACTGACTCTGAGAGTCAACTATTTTTATAAGTATTAGGCCGGTGTCACACTTGCAATTGAAAAATCGGTCCGATTCTCATGCTGGAAAATAGAACGATTTTTTCTTACTTTTCGTTAGTGTGCTGTCAGTGTGCTTTCAGTGTGCTGTCCATGTGCAATCTGTTTTCTTCTCAGTAGCTGTTACTCATTTACAACCATGTACATGAGCATTTACCGTGTTGTCTGCTACATGATAGAATTGTATTTAGAAAAACGAATGTCACTAGGATAGTCCGTGTGCCGTCCGTGTGACATCCGATTTTTTTCTCGCACCCATAGACTTGCATTGGAGAGTCTCGCACGAGAAACTCTAGAAATCGTAGCATGCTGCGGTTTTTTTTTCCTCAGTCCGATTTGAGTTTAGGAAAAAATAGCAGATCGGAGCTGCCTCATTGATTAACATTGGTCCGAGTGCAATGCGAGATTTTCTCGCATTGCAATTGTGCGAGTCAATCGCAAGTGTGACGCTGGCCTTACAGTGGGATGCAGAACTCTTAACATTGCTAAGCTATTGAGGTGCAATCACAAAACCATCAAAAGTTTTGCTGCAAATAGTTAATGGGGTCGCAAAAAAACATGGTGAGAAAAAAGACACACCTTAAATACCCAAGATTTGACAAGAATCAAACGTGAAATGACCAGAAACTATTCACCAGTGCGATCATATTCCAGAAATGCAACCACACTGGAGTGCCTCATAGCGCATGGTATTCAGTGCTCAGAGACAAGGCCACAGTAAGGTAGGCTGAAACCTGACCACCATTGAAAATGGCACATAAGTTGAAGCATCAAGACTGGGTCAGCAAATGGGTATCCATGCAGTGCTGTAATATAGTGCATAAGACTAAATATCGTCCTGCATAAAAATCATGGTTTTCCTGAAAGATGTAAAGTGTTTCCTGTACCACTGTTTGAGAAAAATATCTTAAAAACTGGCAGTAGGTTTAGGAGTTTATTTTTGAGTCCATCTTCAATCTGAAAATGTCAAGTTGGATCATTTTTAATAATACCAGCCCATATCATTACCCCACCGCCACCTTTCTGGCATCTGATTCGACGTAGAGGTCTGTGTCCATTATTCCTGCCAAAGGGACATCTATCAGGTCCAGTAAGACTCACTCATCTGATGAAACCATAAAACCTTTGAAAAATGTGTCTTCAGATATTTCTTGGACTAATCTTGATGTTTCTACTAATGGGCCTTGTTCAATGATGGTTGCGTTAACTGGGGCATGTCACTGAGAACTGAACGCATTCTTCTTGTAAAAATCCCTAAATTCCCCTTTTTATGACACACCTTTTAAAATCACGAGCCCCACCATAAGATTCTCCTAGAGCAGTTCTCCTAAGGGGTACTTCTCACATAACGAGATCGCTAGCGAGATTGCTGCTGAGTCACAGGTTTTGTGACTTAATAGGGGTCTCTCCAGCGATCTCGTTATGTGTGACACTAAGCATCGACCTGGCCCCTGCTGTGAAATCGCTGATCGTTACACACTGTTCTGGTTTATTTTCTTCAAAGGCGATGTCCTGCTGGGCAGGACGCATCGCTATGTTTGACACTGTGTGACAGGGTCCGAATGACAGCAGAGATCGTTATACAGGTCGCTACTGCGACCTGTATCGTTACTGAGTCGTTGGTAAGGTCTGACTGTGTGACATCTCACCAGCGACCTCCTAGCGACTTACCAGCGATCCTTATCAGGTCGCATAGTTTTCGGGATCGCTGGTAAGTCGCTAAATGTGACGGGGGCTTAAGCATGCTTTTGCTGTCCTGAGCTGTGTGATTGTTCAAATCAATTGTTATCTCTATGTGTAAAAACAGTGATAGCAGAGTAGGCTCCAAAACAAACCACTGATAGCTGAATGTGTACAGCAGAACTTGTGCTGAGCTCTATTTATTTATTTTCTAACTGCCTTCAGCGCCATCTCGAGCCATGGCGACTTGATGGATGAACGCTCAGGTTGCCAGACTTCCTCTTCACCTTGTTCCTTCTATTCTTCCAACCATGATGTCCTTTTCCAGTGACTACGCTCTTCGTATGATGATGTGCCCAAAGTAGGCAAATCATTGCTTGGTGATCCTTGCTTTGAATGACATGTCTGGCTTGACTTTATTTCTTCCAAAATTGATTTGTTTGTTGTTACCATCTATGGTATTAATAACAGACTTATCCAGCAATACATTATGAAGTTGTTGATTCTTCTTTGGTACTTCTGTATTGCTCCTTTATGGTCAAAGTTTCACATCTACATGTTACTACAGAAAAGACCAGACTATGTACGAGCCGTGTCTCTGTCACCAGTGAAATATTGAGGACCTTGTCCAGTAATGTCATTGTTGATTTGCCCATAGCTGTTGTCCTATTGACTTCCGTGCTGTCGCTGCATCTTGAGAGCTTTTTAGTTCTAAAGCTATGTGCCGACATGTGTGCGCACTGCACAGCAGCGTAACGTCACAGCATGTCTGCTTCAGAGCGCAGCTGAAAAGCTCCGTTCTGAAACTTTGCCGACTGCGGAATTCATGCGCTCTGGACACTGCCTCTCCCTATAGACAGAATAGAGACAGCATGCAAAGCACACGAAAGAAGTGACATGTTGCTTTTTAGAACCCAGCGATTTGGCAGCATGCAAATCGCTGCGTTCTAAAACGCCACGTGGGCATGGATTATGCACAATCTTCACAGATTGTGCTGGGGATGCAGGACGCATGCAGTTACGCTGCGGTGCAGAACGCAGCGTAACTTCATGCAATACACACACGTGGGCACAGAGCCTAATAGTACTACATTTCTGTTCATCACCAGAAGTGTCACTCAGGAAGATTTCCTATCCTGCCAGAAACCAGGAAGTAAGGAGACTGCATATCTCTGAACTGCTCAAGAGACAACTTGAGAATACCCCTTTAGTGTCCTGCATTATAACACAGAGCAATGCCTCTCACCTCCAATGTAATCCTTATGAATTCATGTTTTAATTACAGGCAAAATTCATGTAAAATTGTGTAACATTTCAGTCTGAATTAGAAATCTTTGTGAAGCAAACTGTATCAATTTGTTATTAAAGAAAAAGGTACTAGAGGGAAACTGCTCAATGATAGACCTCAATCATTACCTTAGACAATGGGTATCCAGTACAATATACAGTAGCTGCTGAGGTACAGCTTTATACCTTTACTTTTCATAGCAATCAGATTTGTTTAATTAACATATCGTATTAAGTACATGTAGATTTCCCCTTCATAAATGGCGAGGAACATGTTTGAGTTCTTATTTGTGATACTGGCAACTTGGACTTGGGATTCTTCTCAAGCACCAAAGCTTGGATTGTGTCTGTCCATTGATTGAATAGGCATAAAACAATTATTTATTTACATACAGTGCCTACAAGTAGTATTCAACCCCCTGCAGATTTAGCAGGTTTGATAAGATGCAAATAAGTTAGAGCCTGCAAACTTCAAACAAGAGCAGGATTTATTAACAGATGCATAAATCTTACAAACCAACAAGTTATGTTGCTCAGTTAAATTTTAATAAATTTTCAACATAAAAGTGTGGGTCAATTATTATTCAACCCCTAGTTTTAATATATTGTGGAATAACCCTTGTTTGCAATTACAGCTAATAATCGTCTTTTATAAGACCTGATCAGGCCGGCACAGGTCTCTGGAGTTATCTTGGCCCACTCCTCCATGCAGATCTTCTCCAAGTTATCTAGGTTCTTTGGGTGTCTCATGTGGACTTTCATCTTGAGCTCCTTCCACAAGTTTTCAATTGGGTTAAGGTCAGGAGACTGACTAGGCCACTGCAACACTTTGATTTTTTCCCTCTTGAACCAGGCCTTGGTTTTCTTGGCTGTGTGCTTTGGATCGTTGTCTTGTTGGAAGATGAAATGACGACCCATCTTAAGATCCTTGATGGAGGAGCGGAGGTTCTTGGCCAAAATCTCCAGGTAGGCCGTGCTATCCATCTTCCCATGGATGCGGACCAGATGGCCAGGCCCCTTGGCTGAGAAACAGCCCCACAGCATGATGCTGCCACCACCATGCTTGACTGTAGGGATGGTATTCTTGCTTGAGGTCGTATGCAGTGCCATCCAGTCTCCAAACGTCACGTGTGTGGTTGGCACCAAAGATCTCGATCTTGGTCTCATCAAACCAGAGAACCTTGAACCAGTCTGTCTCAGAGTCCTCCAAGTGATCATGAGCAAACTGTAGACGAGCCTTGACATGACGCTTTGAAAGTAAAGGTACCTTACGGGCTCGTCTGGAACGGAGACCATTGCGGTGGAGTACGTTACTTATGGTATTGACTGAAACCAATGTCCCCACTGCCATGAGATCTTCCCGGAGCTCCTTCCTTGTTGTCCTTGGCTTAGCCTTGACTCTTCGGACAAGCCTGGCCTCGGCACGGGTGGAAACTTTCAAAGGCTGTCCAGGCCGTGGAAGGCTAACAGTAGTTCCATAAGCCTTCCACTTCCGGATGATGCTCCCAACAGTGGAGACAGGTAGGCCCAACTCCTTGGAAAGGGTTTTGTACCCCTTGCCAGCCTTGTGACCCTCCACGATCTTGTCTCTGATGGCCTTGGAATGCTCCTTTGTCTTTCCCATGTTGACCAAGTATGAGTGCTGTTCACAAGTTTGGGGAGGGTCTTAATTAGTCAGAAAAGGCTGGAAAAAGAGATAATTAATCCAAACATGTGAAGCTCATTGTTCTTTGTGCCTGAAATACTTCTTAATACTTTAGGGGAACCAAACAGAATTCTTGTGGTTTGAGGGGTTGAATAATAAATGACCCTCTGAATAAACTTTTCACAATTTAAAAAAAAAATAAAAAAAGAAATAACATTCTTTTTTGCTGCAGTGCATTTCACACTTCCAGGCTGATCTACAGTCCAAATGTCACAATGCCAAGTTAATTCCGAATGTGTAAACCTGCTAAATCTGCAGGGGGTTGAATACTACTTGTAGGCACTGTATGGTGTTCCTGAAATGTATGTGACTCATGGTAATTATATGCTTAGGGAAAGAGAAGCAATATTAGAAAGTGTTCTGGGTGGTTAGATGTTGACTGGTAATAAAACAATTTGTGTGAATGGACGTGAAAGAATAATGGTTGCTACTATTGATCTTGTGTAAAACAATGCTTAAATTCCTTCAAACATATTACACATGAACTTGGGGTTGTTTACTGCGGTCTGACAAGAGTCATAGTGAAAGTATCGAAATGTGCAAACAGTTACTTGAAGCTATTATTAGTATTCAGCTTTATATAGCATACACACTATTTGCTTATATGCAGTATCTTGGTTCTTCCCCTACTGGTGATCACCGTGTAACTTCACTATAACAAACACACATCCTGCTGCCAATTCAAAAATCACTGATAACGCAGGTCTGCAAAGGTAAAATTGTTTGAAAAATAAGAGATGATTTTCTATATAGATTCGATCGCTGAACTCAGGAACACATCACATACAATTTTTTCACCAACACTGACTCCATAGGCTTTTCCTTGCACCATACTTTGACTCCTTTGCGTGATTTTTGGTGGAGGATTTTAGTGTGATTAGATTGGTTAGAAATTACGTAATGCTGTGCGGCAATTTGCTGTTCTGTGAGCAGATAAGATTTTCTTAACCCAGGTTACAAAAAAATAGTCTGAAAGCTTTCCTACTGCTCAATTGCAGTAAGTATACTTCAGTGGTTGAACCAAACCTGAAAGCCTGAACCAAAAGGAACACAGTTTGGTCGACTCCTGAGCCTGTCTGAGAAGCTCAGAAGCCTAACAAGAGATCTGGAGTTTATTGTCAAACTCTGCTGTGTGAACATAGTCAGATGCCGCCCAGACACTTGGTAAGTTCTGAGCTAAACCCCATTTGATGGTTAATATGAGGTGATCTGAAAGTTCTTGATTTGCTCCTTTGGCAGCAAGTAGGATACACAAAGTACCCATGCTTTTTGTGTGAATAGGAGAGCCAAGATAGGACTCATCGCTGAAGCCAAGAAAGTTGGCCATCGAGAACATCCCTGCAACGTGAACTCAAGAACATAGTTGCGGAATGTTTAGTTGATGCCACTACAGTTCTTTTGTCAAAACTACATATTAAGCTGGGAATGTTGATGCAGTTTGTGAAAGCACTACTGAAAGAAGGAGAGACTTTTAAGTACCTGTTTACCAGGTTTCAGGGACTGTCTGAAGCAAAACTCAAGGATGTAATTTTTGTTAGTTTGGATGTTTGGAAACTCATGACGGACAAAGTGTTTGAAACAAAAATGAAAACTGGTGTATAAGGGGCTTGGGATTTTTTTAAAGAAGTCATGAAGAAATTTCTAAGTGACAACAAAGATTCAAAATTTAAGTCCATCCTGGAGAACATGCTGAAACGTTTTAAACCTTGGATTGTCTGATGAATTTGATGTTACATTTTTTACATTCCCATTTGGTCTGAAAACCTTGGTGCTGTTAACGAAGAGCAAGGAGAAAATTTCATCAGGATGTCAAGGAGATAGAGTAACGATACCAAGGTAGAGGGAACGTGAACATGATGAGGGACTACTGCTGGATGCTTCACAGAGAAGATCCGCAGGCCTTCTATAAGAGAAATGGTATCAAGAGAAGCTTTGAAGACAAAAGGAAAAGGTGCAAGAATGAATTTCAAATAAAGTTCGGGAATGAATGTTCAATACATTTTTATATACAATATTGCGTTCATTTTTGGCTACAATAAAGATTTTTCTTGTTCCTTTTGGTTGCATGTGATTTCACACGCATTTTGTGCAAAATCCATACGTGATGGTTAAAAATAGAAAAATAAATTTAAAATCAGGGCATGAGAAAATATAACTATCAGTCATTAGATTTAAAAACATTTTTATAAACCCCTTTGCATACCTGTGCAATCTGACTGTCATCACTTTACACACTTTCGAAGTATAAAAATATTGATAGGTTATGGCAAAATTTCATGAGTCCGAGTGCAATTCATTGTTTTTTCTCACATTGTACTCATCCGAGTTATATGCCAGTGAGCGTACCCTTAAAATGAGCTTCCGAATCACTGTGGTAGCTGTGATCCAGACTGAGATATAGCCATTAGCAGCCAAGACGAATCTAATACATTCTTGACTACTGAGTTGCCTCTCTGTAACAATGTATGACATGCATCCTTGGCAAGGAATGGTTAATCTTTGTTGTACTATGCATACTCTCAAATATCTTATTATGATTAAAATTAACCTCATATATCAAGTACTACTTAGTTTAGCAGGTCTGGGCTCCCCAAGTGTTGTCCTAATTAGTCTTTCCAACAATCCAAAACTTATAGCTAGTTTCAGTGTGTCATATTTTTAACCACATGTGGACAGAATAAAATTTGATGATCTCAGTTGTTAGGTCAAATTGTTCAGTTGGTCTCTGTACTCACATGTCATTTTAATATAGATTGGGTTAAATATGCATATTGAGTGCATACATCATGTATATGAATTTTATCAAATAAAATGAAAGCTGGGTTGCTGTAAAATATGATGAAACAATTGGAACTTAAGGCGATTTAGTAGTAAATTAAAACGCAAATGTACTTTTTGCCTAACTGCATGCAAACTGTGTTATGTCTGACTAAGATATAATATATTTGCTGACTGTTCCCTAAATGGTAACTTTTACATTCTACTATTTGGGTTATGCAGCTATATTTTGAAATATGCTGATTTTCTTTTATGCTACACAAAAAGCTAAAACATGTATCTAATTTTCTTCAAAATTACTGAAGTCGTATTTTTGAGCTGACAAAAATGATGCTGAATAATACAATAGAAAACTAAATCTAAAGTATGCACTCATTTGTAAGTTTCTAGAATGAAATTTAAACTAGTTGTCCCATTTCAGAAAACTTTTTTTTTCTGCTGCCTCAATTCATGGTAATTTCGACTGGAAAAAGTGAAAGGTGGCCATTAAAACATAACTTTTATTAAATTTGCTTAAAAATACACAATCGATTACTACATTGTTAAAATAGGAGTGGATAAGTCAAAGCTCCAAACTGAATATTAGACATGGTATATGGAAATTTTTCAGTTTCTCCCTTAGGCCTTGCTCCCACTTGCATTTAGTACAGACTAGTGCAATCTGATAAAACATCAGATTGCACTTGCACCAATATTTAGCTAAGTTCACATGTCCTGTAGTCATCCGTTAGAATGGATCCGTTGGGAAACTGATTTTTACTGGCTCCTTTTTTTTTTTAACTTGGGAGTGTATAGACAATGGATCTGCTAACAGATTGATATTTAGCCATCCGTTGTACTTGCATTTGTAATGGATCTATTGTTTTCTGTATGAATATGTTATAAATTTACGATCAATAGCAATCCATTAACAAATCCATTGTCCATAGACTCCACGTTAAAAACGGATCCGGCCAACATCTGTTATTTAACAACGGACACAAAAGTTGTATTTGCACAACTTTTTTCCAAACGGTCGTCTAATGGATCCGTGATAACCAATGACTACAGGACATGTAAACCCAGCCTTAAACAATTAAGCAGTGTTCATCTGTGAGTTCTTTCTCATGCCAAATCAGACTGAGAAAATAATCGAAGCATGCTGCAATTGGCAGTGATTCTTGCATCACACACCCATACAAGTCTATGGGAACTTGTGAAACATCGGACTGCATTAGGATGAGATCTGAGTGCAGTGCGATATACGCAGAGACAGACAATGGAGAAGATGGAGAGATTAATCTTTCCATCTTTTCCTCCTGTATGATCTGACCCCCACATGCCAGAGAATCTGAGCACAGTAGAATGACACTTGGCTCCCACTTGCAGCAGAGTCTGAGCCAAGTGTCATTAGCATATTGTGTTTGATTCTCTCTCATCGGATACTGTACACTAATGGGAGCGAGGCCTGAAAAAAAATAGTGACTGACACATCAAAATATGGGTAAAATAATCATAAAGTGGATGGATGGATTGGTGGAGCAAACAATAGTATCCCCCCAGCAATTCCAGATATTGGTCATATCCAGGAATTAACAATATGACTAATAAGTCCAATACTTATAATTGATTATGAAAAATATTATTGGACAGAATTAATAGAATTGATCAAAATGAAGGTTTATTTCGACAGTGGTTGAAGAAACTTGAGGTGATCAAATAACAAGAGGAGATATTGACAGTTGTTGATTAATCCTGGTCAATATATGTCCATATGTAGATATTTTAATCAAAGTACATTAGTATATTAGATGAAGTAAAAACAAATACATATACTTTTTTATATATATATATATATATATATATATATATATATATATATATATAACGTTTTCATTTTTTTTACTGCTGAGTGCAAAAGACAGTGCTTCACGGTAGAGATGGATGCTGACCAACACATGCCACCAAAGCAAAAGCAACCCAGTACCTTCTGAAAGAAGTTCTCCTCTTTTGTAGCCAGTTTTTTTCTTACTTAGATGTTTTCCTTTAGGACTAAAAATAATTTTTGAAATTGTGTTTCATTAAACATTTTGCACTGTTTGTCTCCTATAGCCACTGAATTGCACTGTCTATTGCTGGCAGCAGAATGAGTAGTGAGTGGCCAAACCCATTACTTTAAGAGATGTTTTGGGGATATGATTTTGTGGCACTTACTGTTATATCGATATGATAGGATCTACTCCTGCTCTGTTACTACATAACTCCTCACAGACCGTACAGATGTTGAGTCCATAAAATGGCAGCTTGGGGAGAAGCATGTGACCTGACCTGTTCATCTGTCTATTGGACAGAACTGGTCACAAGATCATCCACCAGCAGCCATTTTATGGACATAATTGCTGTGCAGTCTGTGAGGACAGCTGCAGTAATAATAATAATTGTGTAACTAGATGTGTGATAATATTCTTTAGTTCGATCTAATTATTATTCCACTAAGCTATTAATTTCTTTCTTACATCATGCCTTTCATTTATATTCATCCTTTGAACATAGAGTATAAGGAGTATCACACTTAATTAAAAGCTTAAAGACAAAAAGATAACAGCAGAACAGCCAAATGACTTAATCGACCAATATTTGAAATTTAACATAGATTTAGAGATGTCATAATTAGGTAGTGTAAGGTAATATGTTGTTGATTAGTCATAGTCTTTGATAACCATCTTGATTTATTTTTCAGGGTTTAAACGGAATGTCTGCAGATGACAAGACTGAATCTCCCATGTACGTGTATGAGTCAACTGTACATTGTACCAATATTCTTCAGTGCCTCAATGACCAGTGGAAACAAGACATTCTGTGTGATGTCACTTTAGTTGTGGAAGGAAAGGAGTTTCGAGCCCATCGAGCAGTGCTGGCTGCATGCAGTGAATACTTCCTGCAAGTGCTGGTTGGGCCAACGGAGCATGGATTGGTAGTCAGCTTGCCAGAAGAGGTATGTTATAATGTCATTGTTTACATTACCATCAGGTCAATTTCACATCTCAGTTTTTTAGGTTGTCCACCATGGGCTGAATCTGTTTTTCACCCCTTTCTTTTGCGATCAGTATGTCATCAATTTTTCTTGTATACAAAAAACAGTTGATCAAGCTTTCCCAAGACTTTACTAGCAAACAGTCAGTGAAAAACAGATGATATTCGGATGCACCTCAGAAGGTGACCATGGGCCATCCATTCTTTTTGTAGAGCGTTTCATTGAATGGCGCGAGTTTGGTCAAGTCAGACCAAACTAGGACATGACTCCATTTCTTTCCTGCTGACTTTTGGTCAGCCAAAAGAAAATGATATATGAATAGGCTTATAAAATATAATGTCTCACATTATGCTGTCAGTGGAAATCACTAACAGCACATGTATGACAAACACTGATGTGTGAATGAGCTCTCAATACATCGCTCTAGATAATGGTCTAGTAGAAAAATAAATATATGACAATTCCACAATTTGTCAAACATAACTCATTTGGTAATTCAAACTACTTGGCTTTTTTGTTTGCAAGTAGTAGCCTCTAGAGGTCCATTAAAAATAATGAAGAGCCGCACATCTATTATGAAGTGTGATACATAGATCTAGACCTAGACCTAAATAGTAACTGTTATTTTACCATAGTGCCCATAAAAATAAGCAACATTGTAATATGTCTTATCAGAGAAATCTGCTTTTTTCTCCTTGTGGTTTTCTCTTTTACTCTCAATTCAGTACATTCAGTGAAGATAGATTTTCATGTTACTCTGAAAGGGGCTGACATAACATACTTCAAGAGGCGAAGCAGCAGGAAGATAGAGGCAGACACAAAAATTTTGCTGCAAGTTCTCCTGAAACGATAGTTATACTTTAAATCTAAAAATGACCAAAGGTTGCCAATACCAAGAGGTTTAGTAGAAAAGAGATCAAATAACATCAGTGAACCCAGGCATGTTAGTCACAAAGGCAGAAATCAAGTCTGCCCAGGCTATGTGCCAATGAATGAATTAGGTTTACCAAAAAAGACCATACCAAATAACCAAAATACAAATAATTTTTATTAAGCCAAGTTTAACGCAAGGTGCAATCAATGTGAATAAAAGGGCACCGCAAGAACAGCAGAAGGAGAAAAAGAAAAAAACACCCATACATAACAATAGAAGGTATCACTCCTGAAGTACCAGGGAAGTTAAACAAGTCAATCACATATGTATATAATAAGCCCTAATAGTAAGGAGTTTAACTAGAGAAAGTACACGGGTATCAATAAACAGAGATCATATGTTACCTAGTGGCATCTCCTCCTGCTGGTGCCCGTTCCCTACACGTGTTTCAGCTTGGGAGCCTTCATCAGGAGCCATTTTAATGAAGACAACATCACAATAGCAATGCGTAAGTGACACCAACTTTGTTAATGGTGGCGAGGCACAAAATTTAAATAAATAAAAGGGGGCAGGCCAGAAGGACACTGGAGGATGAATACATACAGAAGACCCCACCCACATAGTCCCGCCTCAATGCACATGCCACTCAACCAAAGCACTAATTTCTGGACCTTTGATAAGATTTTTTTTCTGCAATCAAACATCCCATCTCGAAACTGAAGGTGTGACTTGATTCACCACCCTACACTAGTATAGCACTGGCTTTACTTTATATAGGAAAATCCTGCTGATTGATTCCCTTTAAGTTACAGTAACTAAAAAGTGTTGAGAGAGGTGTAAAATTATAAAAAGACTTAGAACTGGAATGGGACAACATTTTGATACTTTTTCTGTCAGAAAACTGTATATCTTTTATACAGTCAGTAAAATTCTAGAAATTGTTGTAATTAAAAGTCAGTTGGGGTTGAAAGGGTTGTATCCTCCATTCTTTACTAATTGGTAATATTGCAAAGTGCTTACAAAAACAGGCAACCTATCTCTTATTAATAAACTTTCTCATTCTCAAGAACAGAGGGATTTTATATTTTATTGCCCAAGTTACCTAGACAAGGAGGGCATTCCCATTGCAAAGGTGCAATGCTTTTAAGCCTGCAAACTCAATTTTGAACGTGGCCAGATCACTTGATGCCCCTGTTCTTCTCCTATACTAAAAAGGTAAAGTGCTCATGCTATTGGACTGAACTGTTAGTCTTCAGGAGTGCACTGCCTCTTGAGAAAATTGAAGCCAAAAGGCAGGGAAGCCGTGTGCTTATGAACAACGAAGATGAGACAAACCCTTTAAGATTGTGTACAGGGGCGTAACTACCGCAGTCGCAGAGGTCGCGACTGCGACTGGGCCTGGCAGCTTACTGGCCAGCTCTGCAGATTACCAGCCAGCTCCTTCCTGGCGCAGACCACGAGACTGCTATATGATCCAGTGCCGACACCACCGCTGGGCACTGGGCCCCCCTCCCCCGTCATCATGCACAGCAACAATGAAGCGTGGAGCGGTCCGTGCAGCGCCACGCTTCATCATTCCCCCCCTGTGCCTGCGCGGTGAAGTCACTCCTGTGCGACTGCTGGAGCATGGGAGGCTGTATTATACATGGAGCATGGGGGGCTGCCTGCATTATACATGGAGCATGGGGGGCTGCCTGCATTATACATGGAGCATGGGGGGCTGGCTGCATTATACATGAAGCATGGGGGGCGCTGCCTGCATTATACAAGGGGCATGAGGGGCTGCCTGTATTATACATGGAGCATGGGGGGCAGCCTGCATTATACATGGTGGTCTATGGGGCTGCATTATACAACATGATGGACACCTTATACATGGATATAGGGGGGCATTATACATGGAGGAGTATAGGGCTGCATAATACAATATGAAGGTTTTATGGGGCTGCATTATAATACATATAGGACTATGGGGGCTACATTATAATATATGGAGAACTATGGAGGCTACCTTATACACGGGGGTGCATTGTAAAACATGGAGAGCTATGTGGTGCAGTATAATATATGAAGTACTATGGAGTGCATTATAATATATGGAGAACTATGGGGTGAATTATAATACATGGAGAACTATGGGAAATGCATTATAATACATGGAGGACTAATGAGCTGCATTCTAATATATGAAGGGTTGTGTGGGACCGTTTATACAATATGGAAGGCTATGTGGGGGCCGTTATAGTATTTGGAAAACTATATACAAGGGGGGACAAAGATACAAGCATGAGATGGGAATGTTTTGTGCTGAGGGAAAAGGGCTCTTTCCCTCAGCACCCAGCTTTCTCATGCTCTGCTAGAAATCTCTTAGCACCCAGCTTTCCCATTCTCTGATATGGGAAAGCTGGGTGCTGAGGGGAAGATGTATAGCAGAGCATGGGCAAGCTGGGTGTCTAGGACAAGATGGATATCAGAACATAGGAAAGCTGGGTACTGATAGAGGGATTTCAGATCATGGGAAATCTGGGTGCTGTGGGTAAGAGCCAAGTGTCAGCGTCATTATCCCGTACCCAGAGTGTCAGTGTCATTGTCCCGTACCCCAAGTGTCGGTGTACGTGGAGGGCAGCCCAGGTCCGAACTTTGCACTGGGGCTCATCAAACTCTAGTTACGCCACTGCCCTCTGCATATGAATACAGTCTACTTTTCACATGGCTGGCTGTAATTACGGGCCAGCCTTTGGAATTTGTGCATTTTTTGAACTTCAACACTCATACACTACACTATTGTTCATGTAAGCATGTATATAGAATAACTTGGATGTAAGCAATAGGGGACACATAGGGGGATATACCTGAAACAGTTACAAAATTGGAGGATGGAGGATTAGAAAATTTTAGTAACTATGCACAGTATTCCACTTATCAGGTCTGCATCTGTGGCTTCTAGCAGAGAGCTGGAGGAGCAGCTAATGACTTCTGTGCCTGGGTGAGAGCAGGGGGCCTGGAGAAAAACCAAGGGGTGTGGGAAATGTAGTTTATAGTTGTCATATATGCAGCAATGAAGGATGGCTATTTAACACTGAGCACAAATTGTGGAGGAACTGGAGACCCAAAATATGGAAGAAATTAGCCTATAAATATCTAAAGACATGGCCAGAATACTTTAAAGGTGTTATTAGGCTACTGGGAGTTTAAAAAAAAAAAAATAACAGATGTGGGGGAAAATCCCTTTAAGTCTCCCTAATCTGTTACCCAAGAGAACCATTTTTGGTTAAAAAAAAGCAGTTGGTGCAGTGATCATCTGATCACCGTGGATCATCTTCTGTAGTCTCCAGCCAAGATCTACTTAAAAAAAATAAAGGTGCACCTGATTATACAATAGTCTGCAGAAGCCAGCACACAGGAGATGTACTATTACAATATAGCAATTCAAATCAATTTTTCTCCATGTAGTGTATGCATGTGTCTCGTTCACCATTGTTCTGTGCTCTGACACCCAGAGAAAAAAGCTGGGTGGGAAGTTCCCCCTCTGTGACATACATGTCCTAATAGAACCTGTAGACTGTGGTTGCTGTCATGAGACAACCGCTTTAAGAGCACCATCACACGACTGTATATCTCATCTGAGGATCGCATTACAATGCTTGGACTGGCCGTCTGCTCTCCTGACCCAAGTGTGATAGCAGGTGTTTCTATGCAACAGTGCTTCTCAGGTCAGAAGAGCAGACTGCCAGTCCGAGCATTTAGATGCGATCCTCGGACGAGTGATAAAGCCATGAGACAGTGCCGTACATAAGAAATGCAGCTAATATTTTGTTTATTCTGAGTACTTTTTACAGTAGCTACTGTACATCAAAGAACATTTCTATTTCTAAACGATCTAATATGAAAGTATGTGAAACCCCTTTAATTCGGGGCAATACTTTTTTCCCATTAGTTTAGATTTCCATTCCTTTGCCTCTCCCTCTCTGTTCCTTATTTTTCTTGTCAATCCTCACCTTTTCACCTCTCAACACCACACGTAAGGGTACCGTCACACTTAGTGACGCTCCAGCGATCCCACCAGCGATCTGACCTGGCAGGGATCGCTGGAGCATCTCTATATGGTCCTGGTGAGCTGTCCATCAGGCAGATCTCCACAGCGATCAGAAATCTGCCACCAGCGACCCGTGTAACGACGCTGTGTTTAGTAACCATAGTACACATCGGGTTACTAAGCAAAGCACTTCGCTTAGTTACCTGATGTGTACCTTGGCTACGTGTGCAGGGAGCAGGGACCCGGCTTCTAGAAGCTGCGGACGCTGGTAACGAAGGTAAATATCGGGTAACCAAGCAAAGCCTTTGCTTGATTACCCGATGTGTACCTTGGTTACCAGCGTCCGCAGCAGTCAGAAGCCGGCTCCCTGCACATTCAGATTGTTGCTCTCTCGCTGTCAAACACAGCAATGTGTGCTTCACAGCGGGAGAGCAACGACCAAAAATGAACCAAAGCAGTGTTTAACGAGCAGCGATTTCACAGCAGGAGCCAGATCGCTGCTCAGTGTCACACACAGCGAGATCGCTGATGAGGTCACTGGTACGTCACAAAACCTGTGACTCAGCAGCGATCTTGCTAGCGATCTCGCTATGTGAGAAGTACCCCTTACTCACTTCAGGTATTCATTAGCCACTGAACACTTTATTAGGACATGGATATATCTAAATGTTGCAATTAGAATTTTTGTGTGCCCGTGCCATTATAACGCTTTCTCATATCAGTATATTGCCACCTTATTGTGCTGCAATGTTGGGGAAATACAATCAGAACATTGACAAATGCATTAGGGTTTATATACAACTTCATATCTTTATATTCTTTTCCTAATAAACTGAGCAGTAGTCTATTACATTTAGAAGTGCGTAAAGGAAACACAATTGGTTTACCAGTGACCTTTCACAATAAAGATAGCCATATCTGATGTTTGCTTTTTTAATCTGGATTTAACACATGACTGCTGCCTAGAACATGAGATTACTGATTAGTGACTGTGGCAAATTGCATTCAGCCAAGAATGTTGATATTAGTGAGGTATTTCTACCTGGCCATGAGGAAGAGTGAACTGCTCAGTTGTGCCAAGAAGGTAGTGTGAAAAATGTCCGGAAGGGCTGTACTATACTGGAAATAGGTTTTCTGACAATCATTCAATCAGAAAAAATGTTAACGGGAACCTGTCACCTACTTACCTTCAAGTCTGACTGGTCCGGTTTGATGGACGTCGCTGGTCTTGACCTTGCACCTCCTCTATCCTTGCGACCACTGTCCTCCTTCCTGCTTCATGTGGATGATGCGTCCTTTGTCATCCAGTTAAAGAAAATAGTTTTGGTACCGTGTTATCCAGTTGAAAAATGATTGATTGCTCTCAGTTAGAGAAACTAAATTATAATTTTGTAGTTGTGATACCTTTTAATGGCTAACTAAAATAAAATAGGATGTTACAAAGCAAGCTTTCGAGACATCTCAGGTCCCTTCATACCATGCCTGATGAAGGGACCTGAGATGTCTTGAAAGCTTGATTTGTAACATCCTATTTTATTTTAGTTAGCCATTAAAAGGTGTCACAACTACAAAATTATAATTTTGTTTCTCTCACTGAGAACAATTAATCCTTTGTCATCCAGACATAGTCACTAATTGCACTCCTGTGCTCTTCTTTCTGCCCTACTGAGGCCAGCTCAAAGTGTTGTAAGGAGAATGTGCAGGCACTCTTTGACCTTTCCCTGCACCTGCTCATTACAGTTCTTTGGTCTGCCCGCAGCCGGCAAGAGAGAAATGGGCATGCGCAGGAGCACAACAGAGGACAGTGCATGGGTGACATAGGGTGCATCGAAGCAAGACGGAGGACAGCGATCACAGGACAAGAGGAGGCACTGGGTCAAGACCAGTGACGCTCATCAGACCGCCCACAGATGAGCATTTGACAGGTCCCCTTTAAATTAACATTATACCTGTTTCTGCTATGGGACGTCACAGGTAAATGTATTGTAGAATTTCGTTTTTTCCATTCAGTTTGTTAGAAAAACGTTTCTGTTGAAGACGATGTATTAATGTATTAGTGAATTTAAAGGGAGTGACCTATTTTTTACAGTGAAGTTTGAATGGCTCACAAAAAGCTCATGAAGACAACCCTTTCTTTAAGAAAAGCTATCATAGTGGTCAGTAAATAGCTATGGGATTGGCTTCTCTTATTGATTATTTGTTGAGGGAGTATATGAATGCACAGGCCCATCAGAGTCAAAGCTGTTCCAATAGAACGGAGTTCCAAGGTCCTATTAATATGCCATTAATGTCTCTCGAGGGAAAAAATCCTTTAAATAAAACAATATACTATAACTGTCACCCCAATAATAAAGCATTACATATGACTAGAAACCTATGTTTTTTAAATACCATCTGATTAAAGTTTTCATAGTCATCCACTTCTCTATATTGTCTATTTTCTTTTAAAGAGCCGTATGTAAAAAAAAAAATATAAAGTGTTGTCAGGCAAGGGTACTGTAGGGCATGCCAATGTTCTGGGCAAGAAGCCATTATTTAATTAACATTACTTCATCATTGTTACTAATAGCGCTTGAGTGGATGGTTAAGTCATTTAACTGGAACCCTACCCTAGAAAGTGGGAATGCTTGTGAAGACAGGATTCTTACGTTTCCAGCTCAATGTATTGAATGACGCATAGAATAATATATATATTTTTTCTACAATGTTTTATGCAGGTAGTAAAATAACAACAGGAATTATTTTTATTAACAAAAGAATAGAAATATAATATATAGAGTGTTTCCTTTTTTAATGCTTCGTTCAGCCACCCATTTTTCAGTTACATATTCATGGAAATAATACATGCCTATTAGTGTGTGGTGCTGTTCACTTGTCTGTGTTTTTTCGCGGTCACGGTTTCAAGTTTTTTTCACAACAGCACCCAATTGTCATCAAAATGTAATACATGTGTTATCCATTTGTAATTGTAATGGGTAGGTAAAGCTTTGTAATTTTTTTTAATGTTGGCCACTCAAGAAAATCATTGATGATAAAAACCAACTTTTTGATCAAACACTAATAAAAATCTGATCCAAAACACTGACCAATATCTCATTCAGCACACTGATGAAAATATTTCCATTTTTGCACGTATGAGAAAAAAATGGATGTCTCAAAGAGGCCTACGTTTTGTCAAATAAGTAGAGATGAGTTACCAAAAGATATGAATAATATCTAACACAAATAAGTACAAAACTGCTAAAACATACTTTTATTATGCAATGATTCTCCAAATTAGATTGGTTTTACCCATTTGTGAAACATGGACCATAATCGCAATACTGGCCTGACCATCAGGTGTTGTTCTGCCAACCATATGATGTGTTAGGATTACATTTCATACTCTGTGAATGACCATAATACCGAACGATGTATGAACATATGCTAAGATTTTTTGGAAAAGTTTTCTACTTGAGCTTACCTGTACAGTTTAAATTACTCTCTAAAGGTGCCACATTGCCATACATTACATATTCTTGTTTAGGCCACAATCTGTGCCTTTTTGTGATATGGATGAGCTTCAGATATGCCAAACAATGGCAGGCTCTGCATGTTGCATTTTTCAGTCATTGTTATGCAATATTGTTGAAAGATCCTTCATGCCACAATGAGAAATCTATGGTAGTCCAGACTTAAGCCCATATACATACCATACTAAAGTCAGCCAAACCCATTGATATCAACAGGTTTGTCTGACAGCCCCGAACTGGTGATTGTTTAGGGAGTTTTCTCTACTACTTGGACAACCCCTTCTCATTCTACATGTGCACCCCCATAAAAATTAAAAAATCCTATACTGAGCTCCGGTACCGGTGCGGTTCCAGTCCCATGACCAATTAGTGCCGGCTTTCTTCTTCCCACCTTTGCACACAGGAGTAATTAACAGGAAGTGAGAAGCAGCCAAAGCTCTCACTTCCTGTTAATTATTTAACCATCCAAAGGCGGGGAGAAGGAAGCCAGCGCTGACTGGTCACAGGCCTCCCATGTCATAACAATGTCAAGTGAGCCCCAAGAATGCGAGTTCTGACATTGCTCCAGCACAGAGGTGAGGATAGACTTTTTATTTTTATGGGGACACATGAGGAACGTGAAGGGTTGTGGACAATCTCTTTAAGGATCTGGCTTGTCCAGTTTCGATCCTTTTGTTTTGTATGAAAGAAGCCACTGCCAAACCTGTCTGACAGCAGCTCTCTCATATAGAACACAGGAGCCCTTGGCAGAGTGATCACTCATGTGTATAAGGGGGGCTTTACGTGTTGCGACATCGCTACTGATATATCGTCGGGGTCACGTCGTAAGTGACGCACATCCGGCGCCAGTAGCGACATCGCAATGTGTAAAGCCTAGGTGCGACGATGAACGAGCGCAAAAGTGACAAAAATCGCTGATTTGTGCCACGTTCATTTTCATAATATCACTCCTGCTGCAGGTACGATGTTGTTTGTCGTTCTTGCGGCAGCACACATCGCTGTGTGTGAAGCCGCAGGAACGACAAACATCTCCTTACCTGCATCCACCAGCAATGTGGAAGGAAGGAGGTGTGCGGGATGTTATGTCCCGCTCATCTCCGCCCCTCCGCTGCTATTGGCCGGCCATTTGGTGATGTCGCTGTGACATCGCTGTGATGCTGAACGCACCTCCCCACTTGAAGGAGGGATTGTTCGGCGGTCACAGCGACGTCGCCAAGCAGGTATGTGCGTGTGAAGCTGCCGTAGCGATAATGTTCGCTACGGCAGCAAACACCATATATCGCATGTACGACGGGGGCGGGTGCTATCGGGCTGGACATCGCTAGCCGATGCTAGCGATGTCGCAGCGTGTAAAGCCCGCTTCAGAGAGATGGCAGAGAGCCATCAAAGCTGTATGGAGGGATTAAAGCGCATAGTACATCGGAGATCCACTGAGGATATTTGCACTCAACGCAAGAGGAACATGCTTCATAAAAATGCCTGATGTGTTTTACCTGAAGCGCTTTTTTTAGGTCATTTGTGTTGTTTTATGCAGCGGCTTTACCGCATGTATTCTTTTCTATTTACATTATATAAACAATAAGGAGTAGTCTGAAGAATGATCAGGTTATTTCTTTTAAAAGCTGACAAACATCGAATATATGCATAGCAAGTTCTTTTGAAATCTAATATATAAAGCTGAGTGCATGTATGTGTGTGTGTGTGTGTGTGTGTGTATGTCCGCTAAATGAATTCGCACTGTCGCATTTACAATCACGAAATTGTGCACAGACACCTCATTTGACTCAGGGAACATCATAGACTGTGTTTAGAAAGGAAAATGTAACCCCGCGCTTTACAGTTACGCTCCAAAAAAATCACTTGATACAGAGACTGACAGACAGGGAAAGAGACAGAGACAGTCAAAGAGACAGACAGAGGCAGGCAGATATGGAAAGAAATAGACAGAGAGGGAAAGAGACAGAGGGGAAAAGAGACAGAGGGGGAAAAGAGACAGAGAGGGAAAAGAGACAGAGGGGGAAAAGAGACAGAGGGGGAAAAGAGACAGAGGGGGAAAAGAGACAGAGGGGGTAAAGAGACAGAGGGGGAAAAGAGACAGAGGGGGAAAAGAAGTAGATAAAAAACCTGTTGAAAAAGAAGCGCAATAGGGTCTTACCCTGACAAACAGGGGGTGACAGAAAGGATAATCCTATTCACCCAGGAGGGTTATGAAAGGCACAACTCCTGTAACAGCATAAATCTGGATCAACGGCAGCAGTACCCAAGGTGGCTGATAACAGTGAGAGATTGTGGAACGGGGCTTTGTAAACCGCGCCAAAGATCACTGATGAAATCTTGGATTAATGTAAACTTTTTATTTTTGCACAGGTCTACGCGTTTCAGGAGGCTCTGCTCCCTTCCTCAGGACCAACAGGCATAAGCTACATCAAATCTCAATTTGATGTAGCTTATGCCTGTTGGTCCTGAGGAAGGGAGCAGAGCCTCCTGAAACGCGTAGACCTGTGCAAAAATAAAAAGTTTACATTAATCCAAGATTTCATCAGTGATCTTTGGCGCGGTTTACAAAGCCCCGTTCCACAATCTCTCTCTAGAGGGGAAAAGAGACAGAGGGGGAAAAGAGACAGAGGGGGAAAAGAGACAGAGGGGGAAAAGAGACAGAGGGGGAAAAGAGACAGAGGGGGAAAAGAGACAGAGGGGGAAAAGAGACAGACTGGGTAAAGAGACAGAGGGGGTAAAGAGACAGAGGGGGTAAAGAGACAGAGGGGGTAAAGAGACAGAGGGGGTAAAGAGACAGAGGGGGAAAACAGACAGAGGGGGAAAACAGACAGAGGGGGAAAACAGACAGAGGGGGAAAACAGACAGAGGGGGAAAACAGACAGAGGGGGAAAAGAGACAGAGGGGGAAAAGAGACAGAGGGGGAAAAGAGACAGAGGGTGAAAGAGACAGAGGGTGAAAGAGACAGAGGGGAAAAGAGACAGACCTGGAACGAGACAGAGACAGAGAGAGAGAGTGATACAGAGACAGACAGAGAGATAGACACAAACAGACAGACACACATGGATAGAGACTGACACACGGACAGACAGGAAAAGAGACAGACAGAGCCACACACACACAGACAGACAGAGATAGACAGACAGACACAGACAGACAGACTGGGAGAGAGACAAAGAGACCGTTACTATCCTGGCCAATGCCCGGGTACTACAGCTAGTTGCTGTATATATATATATGTTAATTCTTTTTAGCATTTTTAGGCGCTTTTTCATATTTCGGTGCAGAATTGTCTGAAAAAGATGTTGTGCCCGTAGCCTCTCAGGTGCCTCATGAGTGATTAGTCATTCTGAAAACGACTCCCTGAAATCCCTAATGTATGGCTAGCTAAGGAGACATACGTAGCTCCCTTATTTAGCCCTGTGCCTCACTCTCTCCCCTTGATGATCCATATGACCATTGTTTTGCTTCATCTCAGTCGCACTTTTAGTTCATTCAAGTTTCAAAATGTCTGTGGGGAAACCAGTTGAAACAGACAAGTCTAAATAATGTATTACTACATGTAAAAGGAATTTGGTAGACTGACTTTCTGAATTACATGCTTGCTCTGGCCTGCATTGTAAACTGAGGCAAAAACAATCAGTTCAAGGACTATTTCCTGCCAATACTGAAATTGTATGACACCGAATATGTTAGAAGCTTTGCCTCTTCTTTATATTTTACTAGTTCAGTCTTTGATACAATTGAGGATGTCCAAATAATGTAAACATAGCAGAAATTCTCCATTTTATGTAGTTGCTGCCGTTTCTTCTTAACCAATTCAAGACTGGACACATTTTCCCTGTTCATGACCAGGCACATTTTAATTTTTTTTTTGTAGATGCAGTTTTAGGAACTGAACATTTAGTTTTCTCATTTTGATATTGAAACATTTTTTGCTTCTTTTTTGTGATACATAAAGGCTTAATTTTCTATGTAATTTTCATATTCACATTTTTTATTATATAGTCCAAAAGTGTAATGGGAAAATGAAATATGCACCCTGTTTTCCATTTTTCTAATTTTTTTCTCAGCATAAAGTGGCTCTAAAATACAAATAAATTGCATTGCAATTTGGGGTTCATTTAAATCATTTAAACAATTTTATTTTTAGTTGTTAAATTGCTGATTTTTCTTTTAACTGGAGTTGGCATATTAGCAGGGCAAATTTAGTCTCCAGATTTCACTGTAGAGCTGATCTGCATCTGCTAAGACCAAGGCGCTCTTGCATCTTCCAGGCACCTACTAAATTGGTGAACCATATATACAACACTTAAGGCCCTCATACATATTAGAGCAAACCCACTAAAATGTAATTGGCCACAGTCTAAATGTGCACATGTGCCTCTATACTCTTTCCTGATAGATGATTTTGGTGGAAGATAAGGTTCAAGAACTTAACCCTTTTGTTCTCTGTGAGATTACCACTGCTTTCTCTAAATCCCCATGGAAAACACATAAATATATTCAGCCAAGCTGAACAGTTATGTGTATGGGGGTCAGGAGAGATATGTGTCAGCTAAAAGGTGTTTCAGCCGACAGCTATCTAATATGTATTAGCGCTTTCGGAAGGCATAAAGGGTAATAAACCGTCTCTGTCTTCACCATAGGGAGTCCACTTGTCTCAAACAGTTGATCCTCTGCTCTTTACAGCTACACAATCTCTGAATGCTTGATACATTTTTGCAAGCCTCAGTTTCTATTCAGGCAAATGAAGAGCTTGTTGGGCTATTTCTGAAACTTTTATAGACTTTAAGGCTATGTGCGCACACTGCGTTCTGGCTTGACATATAAACTGCAGCGTTTTGACAATTGTAAACACTGTGTTTGACAAAAAAAATACATTCAAAACGCATGCATTTTGGATGCATTTTGAATGCATTTTTGACAGTGTGGTCCCACTCGACTCTGCTACATCCCTATAGAGCAAGGCTTGCTGCGAGACTGAGCCGTGCGATCAGAATGAACTCGGATGAACTTTACTCGACTTCATTGTCATCGCATGGCTCTCTCTGTGTGCCGCGGCCTGATTTGCGGTCACCGGTGAAGAACTCATTGGTGACCGCAAATCCCCTGAGTGACTGAAGTGAGTAGCGCGATCAGCGGTGCCGTGACTCAGGTTACCCGCAGCCAGCTAGAGCCCTCCACCCAAGACCGCAAATTACCTGAGTGAGGGCACCGCTGATCGTGCTGCTCAATTCAGTCACTCGGGGGATTTGCGGTCACAGGTGGAGGACTCCAGCGATGGCCGTGGGTAACCTGAGGGATGTCATCGCTGATAGCGTGCTCACTTCAGTTGCTGCATGGAGCTCACAGAGAGGGGTCGTGGTCTGTGGCCGCTCGCTGTCAGCTCCCGATGTAGCAGAGCTGAAAGCGTCGTAGGACCTTGTGTGGATTACGTCAGACCTGGAGGGCTGTTTGGGGATTAATAAAGTGGTGAAAGAGGGTGGGTTTTTTTGTTTTTTATTCCAAATAAAGGATTTTTTGGGTGTATGTGTTTATTTTCTTTAACTTACAGATTAATATATTAATTAGATTATAGACACCTGTCATGATTAACCTAGGACTTAGTGGCAGCTATGGGCTGCCATTAACTCCTTATTACCCCGATTGCCACCACACCAGGGCAATTCGGGAGGAGCCAAGTAGAGTCCCGGGACTGTCGCATCTACTGGATGCAGCAATTCCGGGCGGCTGCTGGCTGATATTTTTAGGCTGGGGGGCTCCCCATAATGTGGGGCTCCCCATCCTGAGAATACCAGCCTTCAGCCGTGTGGCTTTACCTTGGCTGGTATCAAAAGTGGGGGGAACCGCACGTTGGGTTTTTTTTTTTATTAATTATTTATTTATTTTACTGCACGATATAGACCCGCCCACCGGCGGCTGTAATTGGTTGCAGTGAGACAGCTGTCACTCAGCTCGTCTGAATGCAACCAATCATAGGCGCCTGTGAGCGGGGTAAGCAGTGAAAACGAGATGAAATAATGAGTGGCCGGCATTTTCAAAAGCTGGAGAAGCCGCCGGAGCTTTGTGACAGCTGTGCAGCGCTGCGTCGGTGATCGGTGAGTATGAAAGAGAGATGGAGAGACCGACAGAGAGAGAGAACGACAGACCAACCGACAAAGACAGAGAGAGAGACCGAAAGACCTGCATTTTGTTTGTCAAAAAAGCATGCAGAGCGCAACAAAAATGCAGTGCAAGCGCACAGCTAAACATTTTGATTGCGTTTTGACACACCTCATTCATGTCAATGAGTGGAAAATGCAACCAAAACGCACAAAAGAAGTGAATGCTGCTTTTTTAAACTCATCAATTTTGTAAAATATTTGACATCCAAAACACTGCATTTAAAAAAGCAACATGCGCATGGAATTTGCTGACTTCTCATAGACTTTGCTGGGGAAGCACAACGCATGCATTTTGTCATTGAGACGCTGCGATTTTAAACGCAGCCAAAACACAGGGAAAAAAGGAACGTGCGCACACAACCTAATGCAGAACTGTCTTGTGGTGTGGTGGCCAAGAACTGACAATCAGGAATCACTGGGATATAGTTTTCTATTGTTTTTTTAAATTGCAGCATGCTTGCAGTCTTAAGGGGGCTTTACACGCTACGACATCGCTAATGCGAACTCGTTGGGGTCACGGAATTGGTGATGCACATCCGGCCGCATTAGCGATGCCGTTGCGTGTGACACCGATGAGCGATTTTGCATCGTTGCAAAAACGTGCAAAATCGCTCATCGGTGACATGGGGGTCCATTCTCAAAAATCGTTACTGCAGCAGTAACGAGGTTGTTCCTCGTTCCTGCGGCAGCACACATCGCTCAGTGTGACACCGCAGGAACGAGGAAGCTCTCCTTACCTGCCTCCCGGCCGCTATGGGGAAGGAAGGAGGTGGGCGGGATGTTACGTCCCGCTCAGCTCCGCCCCTCCGCTGCTATTGGGCGGCTGTTCAGTGACGTCGCTGTGACGCCGCACGGACCGCCCCCTTAGAAAGGAGGCAGTTCGCCGGTCACAGCGACGTCGCCGGGCAGGTAAGTATGTGTGACGGGTCTGGGCGATGTTGTGCGGCACGGGCAGCGATTTCCCCGTGTCGCGCAACAGATGGGGGCGGGTACCCACACTAGCGATATCAGGACCGATATCGCAGTGTGTAAAGCCCGCTTTAGGCTATGTGCGCACGTGTGCATTCTGCACCGCACCTAAAAGGTGCGCTTCAGAGCGCAGCTGAAAAGCTCCTTTCTGAAGCGCATGGTGCCGGCGAGAACGTGCGCTCTGCATGCAGCTCCTGCCAAGACAGAGCAGGGGCTGCCGGCAAAGCGCACGGAAGAAGTGACATGTCACTTCTTAGAACGCGTGCTTCGGGCAGCAGCCGAAGCGCTGCGCTCTAAGACGCCACGTGCGCACGGCCCCTGCACAATCTCCATAGATTATGCAGGGGACGCAGGACGCATGCAGTTACGCTGCGCTACAAAGCACAGCGTAACTGCATGTAATACGCACACGTGCGCACATAGCCTTAGACCACTTTCACACTTTGAGTATTTGGTGAGTTTTTTACCTCAGTATTTGTAGCCAAAACCAGGAGTGGAACAATCAGAGGAAAAATATAATAGAAACTCGAGCACCACATCTGCATTTATTACCCACTCCTGGTTTTGACTTACAGATACAGATGTAAAAAACTTACCAAATACTCAACATGTGTATGTGGCCTTACAGATACTAAGCTAATAACTTACCAAATACTCAACGTGTGCACATGGCCTATCAAATACTGAGGTAAAAAACTCACCGAATACTCAACGTGTGCACAGGGCATTATGGTGTCTATTTTTTAAATTCAGTTAGGTAAAAGAAAAGTCTTTTAAAACCTTGGAGATTTTTATTTACATACTGACATGCAGTTTTCAGTAGGATAACAGTCTAGTAACATGTACAAGCATGTGATTTGCTCATTTAAAGGGAACCTGTCACCACTGTTTTGCCCTATAAGCTGCGGCGGTCACCACCGCCGGGCTCTTATATACAGCATTCTAACATGCTGTATATAAGTGCCCAGGCTGCTGTGAGAACATAGAAAACACTTTATAATACTTACGTAACGTCGTGCGGTTGGCCATATGGGGGTCTCCGTTGTCCGGTACTGGCGCAGCCTCTTTCGGCCATCTTCATCCTCCATCTTCTGAAGCCGTGGTGCATGACGCATCCGACATCATACACACGCCAGCATTGAGGTCCTGAGCAGGCGCACTTTGATATGCCCTGAGCAGGGCAGATCAAAGTATTGTAGTGCTCCTGCGCAGGACCGGCGAGTGTGTATGACGTAGACGCGTCATGCACACAGGCTTCAGAAAGAGGACGAAGATGGCCTAAAGAAGAGGCAACGGCACCGGACAACGGAGACACCCATAAGGCCCACAGCACGACCGTTAGGTAAGTATTATAAAGTGTTTTTTAAGTTCTCACAGCGGCCTGGGCTCTTATATACAGCATGTTAGAATGCTGTATATAAGAGTCCGGTGGTGGTGGCCGCAGCTTATAGGGCAAAAAAGTGGTGACAGGTTTCCTTTAAAGAAAACCTGTCTCTAGACCAGTTTCTTAGTCTGATTTTATTGAATATGCAGGGGTTTTTTTATATTTTTATTTTTCAAAAACAACACATGATTCTCGAGACATTTACATTTTTATTTAGTGTTAACTTTTATGGTCTTTACCAGTGGGGCCAGAGGCGGACATATGATTGGTGCAATCAGGGGCCCAATATGTAAGGGGGGCTCATTTCTACCTCAAAGCCAGGTAGTATCGTGCATTTTGATGAGGTTTAGGACTGAAAAGGACCCATATACTTTTTTTGCACAGGGGCCCTTTTCTGCCTGTGTCCACCAGTGAGTGGGGCATTGCCTACAGGATAATAAGTAACAGCAGTTTAAAGACACATCCCCAGATAATCTGGTGCACAACGCTCCCTTAGTGAGGATCATAAAAATTAGCATTAAATAAAAAGGTCCACATCTCTAGAACCTTATGTAAAGCAATGGGAATACAATTAGAAAAAATACTGGGCACATGTGACCTAATGATACGTTCTCTTTAAGAAAACTTATATGAATAAAAATGATGGCAATTAATATTTAGCCAATCGTGTCACCATCCAGCTTCAACCATCACAGTCATTTTTATACTAGTAGCCAGGTCTCTTATGTTTGAGGAGCATAGTATTCAATGGCAAAACACAAAGCTTTATCTGTGAAATATGTAAGTGCTGCAGATTGCAAAATGTCTTATAGTTCTTGTTAGTATCATATAGAACCCTAAAGCTTTTTCTATAGATGTTTTGTGCCTTGGAATCCCCCTGTATTACTGGGCTTATGCAGCACAATCAGCTACACACAAGTTGATTGGTGGTTGTGTAATTTCCTATTTAGGCTACTTTCACACATCCGGTTTTTGCTCTGCGACACAATACGGCGCTCTGCAGAAAAACCGCAAAAGGTTTTTTTGCCGCCGGTTGCGTTTTTTTTTTGCATAGACTTACATTAGTGCCGTATTGTGCCGCATGGGCTTGCGTTCGGTCCGTTTTTTGCCGCATGTGGCAGATTTAGCCGATGCCGCAGCCGGATGGAATGCTGCCTGCAACGGTTTTTGCTCTGTCAAAAAAAAACGCATCCGGCCGCTGCGGCGCATTTTTCAATGCATGCCTATGGACGCCGGATGCGGTGCGATGCGGGAAAAAACGCATCCGCACGCCGCATGCGGTTTCTTCCACTGCGCATGCTCAGTAGCGTGCCGCAACCGGAAAAAAACGGACGGGCCGCATGTAAAAACTTATGCAAAGGATGCGGTGTTTTCGCCGCATCCGTTGCATAGGTTTCACAGCCGGATTGAGCCGCACTGCTCAAACCGGATGTGTGAAAGTAGCCTTAGACAGGCTGACCACAATTCATTGTACACAGTATGACTTTTACTACGATTGTTCTGTTTATATAGAATATCATTTTATGGGCAGCACATCAACTGTTTACACAAGACGGTGCTGCCACTAATGATAACAATCAGTATTTTAAAATATTCATCACTTGGCTCATTTGTTGGGTGTTTGCCTGCCTGTTTAGACTTGTGGATCAGTGGGAACAAACAGTCCTACAAAACTGTTGTTTCCTGATTATCGGCCCATCTAAGTGGGTCTTAAGATGTATTGATGTGACTCTTGGTTTGTCACATAGCTTTTTTTCGTATACCTTGAGCCATTATCCCCAATGGAACTGTACATGTTTTAGTTTTAAGTAATAGTCAGAGAAATGTTGAATCAAACCACTAATGATAGGATGATACCGTATTTCTAGCCTCTGTGATTCCTCACGTTGTTTC
This sequence comes from Anomaloglossus baeobatrachus, assembly GCF_048569485.1. Classification (NCBI taxonomy): domain Eukaryota; kingdom Metazoa; phylum Chordata; class Amphibia; order Anura; family Aromobatidae; genus Anomaloglossus; species Anomaloglossus baeobatrachus. Next base: position 360,138,128 of record NC_134355.1, read on the forward strand.
GGATGAGAACAGAGAGTATTGTAAAACATTCAGCTCTTAAATGGTGATTAAGCCACTGTGCTAATGACTGAGATAGCTGCGCGCAGCAGAAACCCCTCCTACAAACATCAGACATGCCTGCAGATGTGATTTCTGTGCATGAGAGTCATACAGCCTGCGGAAACCTGCTTAGCTGCATGTGAGGGCACAGTAGTGTGAGATGTGACAATTTTTAATTAAATTACTCAGAGCTATTTACATGTTGTCATTCATTATTTATACAACTCGTGTTCTGTACTCAGAATGATGTGCACTAGATTACAGAAGTGCTGTTTATATGAGATAACTGCTAATTCCTATTCATCCATGTGTTATTTTTATCATTTAATTTAAAGGGTTTTCCAAGGTTATAAAAAAATACAGAAAAGTTTCTATATGTGCCTATATGCTTACCAGGTGAGGCCCCCAACTTCAGAAATTACTATTTTCCCATTTTAATCTCCTTTCCAGCTCTATACAGCACCTTTATTTTAATGCTGCCAACCGTTGCTGTGGGATTTTCAGTGTGAAATACTAAAGTCTCTATGATTCCTCACCCTGCTCACAGACATTCTCACAGTCAGTTATAGCTGCCTCTGTTAAGCCTCTTTCACACGTCAGTCAAAAACACACATGTTTTTCACTGACATGTTAAAGATGCATTTGACCCTTCATGTGCCATGATTTTGGCACACGTGTGTTCTCCATTTGCTATCTGAGATAGCACACGGAGATCAGGGACTCCTATACTCACCTGTCCCCAGCGTTGCTCTCCATAGTGCTGATGTCTCCGGCCGCCACTGTCTCCCCTCTGCTGTTACTTCTGGGTTGCGGTGCAGTGAATATTCATGAGCATAATTAGCCGGCCTGGAAGCAGGAGACAGCAGCGGCTGGAGACTGGTGAGTATAAAAATCATTTTATTTCAAAGATACGTCTTTTCTCTGGTACCTGTCCCATGGATCACACCACTGTGTGGTCCGTGTAACATCAGTGATGCCAGGGAAAATGTACTTGTCTCCGTGCGCTGCACGGAAACACAGTCAGTGAGAAATCACTGATGTGTGCTCAGACCCATTGATTTTAATGGGTCTGCATTCCGTATATCCGTGATTCCGGTACGTATAAAAACTGCAACATACGTACCAGGATCACTGACGTGTGAAGGGGGCCTTGCACATTGTATAGTAGCGCTGTAATTATTCTCTCTTTCTATTTCGTTGCTCTGCTATTTTTTGCTTACTGACATTGCTACCCAGCACGTACAACAAATTACCCCCAGTCACATTGAGAATGATAGAGAGCAGTAAGATAAGCAAAATTTGTGGTAAATGAGGGGGAGGAGATAACCTTCACACTCTATGCACTAAAGCATGGTGGTTCATTGGGAGAAGCCTGTTAATCAACTGGTATGGGATGGGGAGACATCAGCCAGTCCACTGTATCACAGGCTAAAAAGTGTATGCAAGTATGCAAAAGGATTTGTAGAACAGGCAGAGTAATCCTGCTTGCCCATCACCAAAAGGAAAATAACAAAAAGACTATAGCTCTCTTTTAGTCCCCCTCGTACACAAATGATTGGGAATTTGGTATGAACAGAGATTTTTTTTTTTTATTAGGGCATCTTACAGACCGATACCCTTGATGTTTTTTGCACTTATGTTTCCAAGCATTATTGACTAACTGTGCCTATGAGGCATAGTTGTTAGCCGAGCTTTCTCTCCTGAAACTCCTATACAGATTTAGGCTATGTGCGCACGTTGCGTAATTACATGCAGTTACGCTGCACTTTGTAGCGCAGCGTAACTGCATGCGTTCTGCGTCCCCTGCATAATCTATGGAGATTGTGCAGGGGCTGTGCGCATGTGGCGTCTTAGAGCGCAGCGCTTCGGCTGCTGCCCGAAGCGCGCGTTCTAAGAAGTGACATGTCACTTCTTCCGTGCGCTTTGCTGGCAGCCCCTGCTCTGTCTATGGCAGGAGCTGCAGGCAGAGCGCATGGAATCAGCTTTTTTTTTTTTCACTACGGACATTTTCTGCAGCGATTTGAAGCGCACATGTGCTCTTCAGATCGCTGCATACATTTCTGCAGTGACTGTACGCAACGTGCGCACATAGCCTAAAGCTGGGTTCACACATAGCGACAACGACATCGCTGTTACGTCACCATTTTCTGTGACGTAACAGCGACCTTGTAAGTCGCTGTTATGATCGCTGCTTAGCTGTCAAACACAGCGACGCAGCAGCGATCATAACGTCGCTACATGTGCAGGGAGCCGCGCACACTGCTTAGCGCTGGCTCCTTGCTCTCCTAGCTACAGTACACATCGGGTTAATTAACCCGATGTGTACTGCAGCTACATGTCACAGTGCAGAGAGCAGGGAGCCGCGCACACTGCTTAGCGCTGGCTCCTTGCTCTCCTGGCTACAGTACACATCGGGTTAATTAACCCGATGTGTACTGCAGCTACATGTCACAGTGCAGAGAGCAGGGAGCCGCGCACACTGCTTAGCGCTGGCCCCTTGCTCTCCTAGCTATAGTACACATAGGGTTAATTACCCGATGCGTACTGCAGCTACATGTGCACAGAGCAGGAGCCGGTACTAGCAGCAAGAGCGGCGGAGGCTGGTAACGAAGGTAAACATCGGGTAACCAGGGAATGGTCTTCCCTTGGTTACCTGATGTTTACAGTGGTTACAGCTTTCCGCAGCTGCCAGACGCCGGCTCCTGCTCCCTGCTCGCTTCATTTTGTCGCTCTCTCTCGCTGTCACACACAGCGATGTGTGCTTCACAGCGGGAGAGCGACGACGAAAAAATGAAGCAGGACATTCAGCAACGAGCAACGACCTCACAGCAGGGGCCAGCTCGTTGCTGGATGTCACACACAGCGACAGCGATGGGACGTCGCTGCAACGTCACAGAAAATGGTGACGTAGCAGCGACGTCGTCGTCGCTGTGTGTGACACCACCTTAACACTTGTCTTGATCGTACACAGTAACAGACTGTTTACACTGGCATTAAGATGTCAGTTTGAGATTTTAAGGCTATGTGTGCATGTACATGCTGAAATATCTGCAGCGATTTGGCAGCACATGTGCGCTGCAAATCGCCGCAGAAACACTGCGCAATGGATGCAGTGTGTCTGCAGAATAGATGCCAATTTCATGCGCTCAGGATGCTGCCTATCCCATAGACAGAGTGGGAGCAGCATCCAAAGCGCACAAATTAAGTGACATTTTTAAATGCAGTGATTTTGTTGAATTTTTGACACTCAAATCGCTGCGTTTAAAAAAGCATCATGCGCACGGATTATGCACAATCTTCATAGATTGTGCAGGGGACGCAGGACGCATGCATTTACGCTGCAGTGCTAGACGCAGCGTAAATGCATGAAATTACGCTACGTGCACACATAGCCTTAAAGTATCTACAGAAGCATAAGATGGCAGTTTCTTCTAACGTCAAGATTTTTTTCCGGACTTTAAAAAAAATTACAAAAGGGTTTCCTTTGTGAAAACTTGGATGAATCGGGCCCTTTTTTGTCTAAAAAAAAGTTGGTGTGACTAAGTTTAGAGCAATAACATGAAATTTACTAACAGAATTGTGGTGGATTCCCTGCACCACTCCTCACATCCTTACCAGCCATATCTATTATATTTGTGGATATTAATATGGTGCAATGAAGAGGACACCTGAAGATTATCTGGTGTTTTGGAAAATCTACCTATTTTCTAATAAATTTATTAAGGACAATTACCATTTTTTGGGGAGATACAAAAAGTAGGTCAAATAAGGTGATATAAATATAGATAGGAGTGTCTATACATGCATCAAATTTATCACCATGCATGAACTACTAGTGCTTTTTAAGGCTTTCTAGTGTAAAACGATGCTATCTATAAAACAAGCAGGAATGGTCTGGTCCACAACCAATATTCATGATCCAGCTTAGCTGTAGGTTTGTTGACTTGAATTCAACATCTTCATATTTGGTTATGAGGTTGTTAAGTTCACATCAGAAGATCTGCTGTTGGTGTGGACATTGCCACCTGTTTTGGGCAGTGATTGACAGATGAAAAGAGCCTTAAGGCCCTGTCATACGCAACGACTTATCTAACGATATATCGCCAGGGTCTCGGATTCCGTGACCCAGATCCGGCATCGTTAGCAACGTTGTTGCGCGTGACACCAACGAACGGCTGTTACCGATCAAAAATACTCACTTTATCATTGATCGTTGACACGTCGTTCACTTTCAAAATATTGTTGATTGTTGAGGTCGCAGGTTGTTCGTCGTTCCCAAGGCAGCACACATCGCTACGTGTGACATTGCGTTAACGACGAACTGCAGTTTACCTGCGGCCGCCGGCAATGAGGAAGAAAGGAGGTGGGCGGGATGTTACAGCCGCTCATCTCCGCCCCTCCGCTTCTATTGGGCGGCCGCTTAGTGACGCCGCTGTGACTCCGCACGAACTGCCCCCCTTAGAAAGGAGGTGGTTTGCCGGCAACAGCAATGTCACTAAGCAGGTAAGTCCGTGTGACGGCCCCAGACGATTTTGTGCATCACAGGCAACGATTTGCCCGTGACGCACAAATGACGGGGGCGCGTACGCTCACTAGCGATATCGTTAATGATATCGCTGCGTGTAATGGGGCCTTTAGTAAATCTGCCACATGGTGTGTCTATGTCTGTTTCTTGCAAGAAGGAGGATCTCTACAAATGCGGCTTTACTGACCGTGGAAGAGGTGTACAAAATTTCTGCACTTATGGTTGGACATAAGCAACCATTACTACTATGTATTGTAATGTCAGTTTATCAACTATTGTAGATAGAAAATACCGTCATTGCAAGAAAGGAAATTAAAAAAAAATTTTTTTAGGAATATGGTAGTAATCTGAAAGTGGCAGTTCTAGAATGCTGTTTAATATCGTACATGCTTTACTCCAGATTAATTCACTAATGATATAATAGTAGCAGGACACGCATGCTTTACGCTCGCTGGTGTTGGCAATGTTAATACAAGTCTTGAATCAAAAACTATGTCTCCCAACAGATGCACTGTCTGATGGAAGTCCTTTCTGCTGAGAACATTTCTCCAAGTAGAACATTTTAGTAGTCTCCGGGGTGTTGTTAGGAAAGAGAACACACATTAAATATTCAGCGAATCATTCAAGTGAAAATGCTATATCAAAGAAAAAAAAATTCTGTACTTTTTATTCAGTGGAGCAGATTCATTTTGGTGTGGAGTATATGACCTGTGCACATCTTACAAGAACTACAACCCTCATGATTCCATTTTTATGAAGAAGGTTCCGTGCCACACTTGCCATCATTAACAAAATATAATCCTGCTACAATATTCAGTGCTGTGAAAAAGTATTGCCTTATTCCGGATGCCCCCAATTTTTATGGATCATTAAACCAATCTTGTATTGCAAATAGGATCATGAATAAGCTAAGAAAAAAAGTCACCCATGTGAAAAGGTAGCTATTCCTTCAAATTTAAGGCTAAGATCCCACTCTGAGTATTTGATGACGTTTTGATGTTGCAGAATTTCGGCAGCATTTGTGCACCTATTATATAAATTAGATTACTTGTGGGAGTAGTTCATTGCGTTTTGAGTGCTTTTTTTTTACATATGTTTTTATTGAATTTTTGACGCTGACATTTTTTGTCTTTTTGGTGTTTTGTTACCTGCAGATTTTATGCATCTAACGCCGTTCTAATGGGAAAATCTGCACATAAAACTCAGCGCACCCGCAAAAGAAAATGATGTTGCAGATTACAAAAGCACACCAAAAGTCAGATTACGTAGGATTAAAATAGCACAATGTGCATAACATTTCTATAATCCCATCCACTTTCTTGAAACTTTACGACGCTGTTTCTTGAGCAGCAAAAGATGCTGTGTGAAAACTCATCGTGGAAATCCGACTTAGAAGGAATTTATCGCGTAGATATTAGCTTACTACTTAAAACTGTACGATATATCCTTTATTATCTTACTATCTGATATACTGTTTTTTTATTCCACTTTCTGTAAATGATTAAACAAGAAGCCATAATCCCTGTGCTGCTTTTCTGTGTTAACAGTAGTTTAATCCCTTAAGGACTCAGCAATTTTCCTTTTTGTGCTTTCATTTTAACCTCCCCTTCTTCCAAAAGCCGTAACATTTTTATTTTCCCTCTGAAAAGGCCACGTGAGGGCTTGTTTTTTGAGAGAATAGTTGTACTTTTGAATGGAACCATCCATATATCATACAATTTGCTAGAATATGAGGGAAACAAATCCAAATTAAGTGAAATTGCAAAAAAAGTGCACGTCTACAATTGTTTTTTGGGTTTGTTTTCTCTGTGTTCATTCTGCTACATATCTGATTAGTGATGGGCTGGATTAACCGAATTTAAAAAAAAAAAGAAATTTGGTTCCGGCCCGCAATTGTTCATGAATGTGACGGGGTATGCGACAGAGCAGTGAGGGACGCCAGGCCAAGGAACAATCCAAAGGGCTTTATTGGAACCACAAAGATAAAGCACCAACCATAAATATAAATCCTTAACTTCTGCAAGGAGTCCACAAAAAAACAAAAGATCCAGGGGCGCCTCCCGGTATTCCAACACCAGGGAAAATATGGCAATGGTCCTTATATGAGTTCCTTGAGCCCAACAGGGTGAACACAAAACACAATCCCACGTGGCCACTGATCTCCAATCTGAGACAGTCCATACACAGGCTCTAGGATCCAGCCTCAGCTATAGATCCTAGTCCTTCTCCAGCCGAGATCCAACTAACTGACATAACATGGGTCTCATTATTCTTCTCTCCTGGGATCAGCCCCTAAGGTGGGCCCAACTCCGCCTGGACATTTGATGACATTTGATACATGAATGGACTTTAGATTCCTGGCTCTGTTCTGTTTACCAAGTTGTGGATTGGAGAAGTCCCATGCTGAAAAGAACAAACAATCCCCCACCAGTAGTACATACAGGACAGTCAAGGAGAGACAGACTATTACACCATGAGCACAGGCAAGGGGAGGGACACCCTGTTACAATGAATATCTATTGGGACCAGAATCTGGCGCTTAAAACTGGTGGTAGAAGGGATAGGAGGATTAGAACTAGCACTCTATACTTTCCGAGTCTCTGTAACATCTTTCGGGCTACTCACTCGTCTTCCGGGGCCACTCATTTACCTTTATGCATATTCAATGGTTCCTCAGGCCAACGACAGTCCTGGCATCTGTGATTGGTTGCAGTCAGATGTGCCTGCAGCCTGTGTGACAGCATCTTTGCACTCAGGAGTTGATGAGAAAGAATGGTGATTTTTAATCCAAGACACTACCAAGAACAAGCATTTCGGTCCGTAATGTATCTTCCTCAGTGTGCTGTAATCAAATATAACATATAGATATACATTGTCAGTTTTGTCTAATAAAATATGGACATGTAAAGGATAATAGCATAAGCATAAGAGGAATCTAATTCCATCCAGTACATTATTTTTTATTTAAATATATTTTTTCCAATTATGTTTCTGCACAAAAAAATATTTTCTTTTTGCAGAACTTTACTTATCTTATATGTGTTTCAACGTCCAATGCTATTATCCTTTACATGTGTATATTTTATTAGTCAAAATTAACAGTGTATTATACAGTGGGGAAAAAAAGCATTTAGTCAGCCACTAATTGTGCAAGTTCTGCCACTTAAAAAGATGAGAGGCCTGTATTTGACATCATAGGTAGATCACAACTATGAGAAAACAAATCCAGAAAATCACCTTGTCTGATTTGGCAAGATTTTTTTTGCAAATTATGGTGGAAAATAAGTATTTGGTCCCTAACATAAGTTCATTTTAATATTTTGTTATATATCCTTTTAGGCAATGACAGAGGTCAAATGTTTTCTGTAAAGGCTACTTTACACACTGCGATATCGGTCCCGATATCGCTAGTGTGGGTACCCGCCCCCATCTGTTGCGCGACACGGGCAAATCGCTGCCCGTGTCGCACAACAGCCGTCACACATACTTACCTGTCCGGCGACGTCGCTGTGACGGGCGAACCGCCTCCTTTCTAAGGGGGCGGTCCGTGCAGCGTCACAGCGACGTCACTGAAGTGTCACTGAACCGCCGCCCAATAGCAGCGGAGGGGCGGAGCTGAGCGGGACGTAACATCCCGCCCACCACCTTCCTTCCGCATAGCGGCCGGGAGGCAGGTAAGGGGAGCTTCCTCGTTCCTGCGGCGTCACACGCAGCGATGTGTGCTGCCGCAGGAACGAGGAACAACTTCGTTACTGCTGCAGTAACGATTTTTAAGAATGGACCCCCATGTCGCCGATTAGCGATTTTGCACGCTTTTGCAACGATGCAAAATCGCTTATCGGTGTCACACGCAGCAACATCGCTAATGCGGCCGGATGTGCGTCACAAATTCCGTGACCCCAACGACTCCGCATTAGCGATGTCGCAGCGTGTAAAGCCCGCTTAAGTCTTCATAAGGTTGGCACACACTGTTGGTGGCCCATTCCTCCATGCAGATCCCCTCTAGAGCAATAATGTATTGGGCCTTTTGCTGGGCAACACGGACTTTCAACTCACTCCAAAGGTTTTCAATGGGGTTGAGACCTGGAGACTGCCTAGGCCACTCCAGGACCTTCATATGCTTCTTACAAAGCCACTCCTTCGTTGCCCTGATGGTGTGCTTGGGATTGTTATCATGCTGAAAGACCCAGCCACGTTTCATCTTTAATGCCCTTGCTGATTGAAGGAGGTTTGCACTCAAAATCTCACGATACATGGCCCCATTCATTCTTTCATGTACACGGATCAGTTGTCCTGGTGCCTTTGCAGCGAAACAGCCCCAAATCATGATGTTGCCACCCCCCATGCTTCACAGTAGGTATGGTGTTCTTTGGATGCCACTCAGCATTCTGTCTCCTTCAAACATGATGAGTTGTGTTTCTACCAAACAGCTCTACTTTGGTTTCATCAGACCATATGACATTCTCTCAATACTCTTCTGGATAATCCAAATGCTCTCTAGCAAATTTCAGATGGACCCGGACATGTATTGGCTTAAGCAGGGGAACGCATCTGGCACTGCAGGATCTGAGTCACTGGCAGCGTAGTTTGTTACTGATGGTAGCCTTTGTTACAGTGGTCCCAGCTCTATGCAAGTCATTCACTAGGTCCCCCTGTGTGGTTCTGGGATTCTTGCTTACCGTTATTGTGATCATTTTGACCCCACAGGGTGAGATCTTGCGTGGAGCCCCAGATCAAGGGAGACTAGATATAATACTGTGGAACAGAAAAGCGCAATAGGGTCTTACCCGTTAAGGGGAATTAATAGACAAAAAATTAGGCGCACTCACCTATTCAGGTTGTGACAGTTACCATCACTGCATGTGCATATAGGGGTTGTATTAGCTGCAGCCCCGAGGTATGAGACATAGATTCAATAGGAGTGGAAATCGGGTATATGTAAATTATATTAATTTCGGATTCCGTGGTGTTAGCGTGGCATATACCTGATTTCCTCTCCTATTGAATCTAGATCAAGGGAGACTATCAGTGGGCTTGAATGTCTTCAATTTTATTATTTCTCTCACGGTTGATTTTATCACACCAAGCTGCTTGCCTATTGCAGATTCAGTCTTCCCAGCCTGGTGCAGGGCTACAATTTTTTTTCTGGTGTCCTTCAGCAGCTCTTTGATCTTCACCATAGTGGAGTTTGGAGTGTGACTGTTTGAGGTTGTAGACAGGTGTCTTTTATACTGATAACAAGTTCAAACAGGTACCATTACTACAGGAGTGGAGGACAGAGGAGCCTCTTAAAGAAGAAGTTACAGGTCTGTGAGAGCCAGAAATTTTGCATGTTTTTAGGTGACCAAATACTTATTTTCTACCATAATTTGCAAAAAAAATCTTGCCAAATCAGATAAGGTGATTTTCTGGATTTGTTTTCTCATTTTGACTCTCATAGTTGTGGTCTACCTATGATGTCAATTACAAGCCTCTCTCCTCTTTTTAAGTGGGAGAACTTCACAATTGGTGGCTGACTAAATACTTTTTTTCCCCACTGTATTTGATTACAGCACACTGAGGAAGGTTCACTACTGACCAAAACGTTTGTGCCTGGTAGAGTCTTGGAATAAAAATTACCGTTCTTTCACATCAACTCCTGAGTGCCAAGTTTTCTGATATATTGATTATGGGACTGGATCTTACTTGTGCACCATCAACAAAAGTGTTGTGCTTTGCTATAATCTGTGTGACAGCTTTTGACTGCAACCAATCACAGGCCCTGTCTGAGAGTCTATATCGTGGTATAAAAATAAATAAATAAATTTGCTTAGGGTTCCCCCATATTATCATACCCAGCACAGATAAAGCATAGGGCTACAGCTGCAGCCCCCAGCCATGCACTTATCTTGGCTGTGTATCAAAATAAGAGATACCACATACAGCTTTTTTAAAATTATTTAAATAAATAATTTTTAAAACCAGCTTGCGGTCCCACACAATTTTGATACCCAGCCATGATAAAGCCCAACAGCTGGTGGCTGGTTTTCTCAGGCTGGGGAGACGCATGATTATTGGGCCCCCAAGCCTAAAAATAGCAGCTTGCAGCCAGCGAAGACTGTCGCATCCATTAGATGTGACAATGCCGGAACTTTACCTGGCTCCACCCAATTGCCCTGGTGCGGTGGCAATCGATGTAAAAAGGAGTTAATAACAGCCCACAGCTGCCACTTAGCCCTAGATTAGTAATGGGAGCTGTCTATGAGACCCCCCATTACTGATCTGTAAGTGAACAGAAATAAACACAAATACCAAAAAAATCCTTTATTTGGAATAAAATACAAAAAAACACCTTTTTTTCACTGATTTATTAACCTAGAAAACACCCAGGTCTGATGTAATCCACAAGAGATCCCATGAAAATCCCAGCTCTGCTACACCTGAAGGCATAGCGTGCGGCCATAGAACAATGACCACCCACTGTGAGCTTCAGGCAGAGACTGAGCCACGCAATGAGCGGTGACATCACTCAGGTTATTTGCAGTCACACTGGAGGTTCCTACGGTCCTTCACGTAACCTTACCTCAGGTGACCTTATTAAACTCAGTGACCTTACCTGATTTCACAGACCGGCATCTCCTAGCAGAAAACCAATCTTTTTTGGGCAAGAGATGCATAATTTGAGCTGAAATTTTTACACCATATTTCTGCACACAATCTACACCCCATGGCAAAAAATTGCATCACTGACGCATTATATCGCATGCAATAGCGATGCGTTTTTTTGGCCCATAAATGCAAAAAAAACAAACAGTTTAGACACCATCTTAGTGCGGTTTTCTGCCAAAAGGTATAAATTTGGTGCTGAAATCTGGTGCAGACATTTCAGCACCAATTTGAACCTCCTGGCAGAAAACCTCACCAAAACGGGGTCAAAACCGGTTTTTTTTGCATTTTGGGGCCAAGAGATGCAAATTTGGTGATGATATTTTTACACCATATTCCTGCACCCAATCTACACCTCCTGGCAAAAAATTGCATCACTACTGCATTATACCAATTGCGGTAGTGATGCATTTTTGTTGGCCAAGATGTGTAGATTGGGTGAGGAATATGCTGTTGGAATTTCAGCACCAAATTTGCATTATTTTGCAAAAAACTGTCAGGAGATGCAGGTCACTGGCTTTACTGATGTTTTATGGCTACCCTCTGTCACTTCTGATGTAGCAGCGCTGCAATAGTCGTTGGACCTCGAGTGGATTACATCAGATCTGGTTGTTTTGGGGGTTAATAAATTGGTAAGCGAGGGTTTTTTGTATTTTTTTTCAAATAAAAGATTTTTTGGGTGTTTGTCTTTATTTCTTTTCACTTACAGATTAGTAATGAGGGGTGAGTTTCATAGACCCTCACCATTACTAATCTAGGGCTTAGTGTCAGCTGTGAGTTGTTTTTAACCCCTTATTACCCTGATTTCCACGCACCAGGGCAATCGGAAAGAGATGGTTAAGGTTCTGAGATTGTCACATCTAATGGATGCAACGGTGGCTGCAAGCTGCTATTTTTAGACTGGAGGGGCCCCATAAACATGGGTTTCCCCATCCTGAGAATACCAGCCCCCAGCTATCGTCGGCTTTATCATGGTCGGGTATCAAAATTGGGTGGGACCACACACCATTTTTTTTTCAATTATTTATTTAAATACTTAAAAAAAAAAAAAAAAAAAAGCCATATGCGGTTCCTCTTATTTTGATACACAGCCAAGATAAGCACACGACTGGTGCCTGTAGTTGTATGCTTTATCTGTGCTAATTATCATAATACGAGGGCACCTTATGCCAATTTATTTATTTTTATACCACTATAGCGACCCGCAAACAGGGTCTGTGATCGCAAGCAGTCAGACGGTGTCAAACAGGCTGGGGGTGCAGCTGTCTGCAACCAATCACAGACACTAGAATTGCCAGTCGGCAGGGGAAGCAGTGAGTATGTATGATGCTAATAGCAGCAGCGGAAGAAGAGTGAGGGATCCTGGAAGCCGTCACAGCCGTGCTGGAGACTCGGAAAAGTATAGCGTTCTTGATTTACTTTTATTTTTCCTTTTTTTTCCTTTATTTTTCGAGTTGCCAGATTTGGATCATTAGCCAGAGTTCCCTGAGAACTCCGGGCCCGGGTCCGTCACTCGGATACATCTGAAACAGCACAGGTCCAGACTTTTACAGTCCGTGTCCGCCCATTACTAAATATGATTGTTCAGGTCAGTATGATTATGTTGATAAACCTTCTTTTTATCTAAAGGGTGGAAAAAAGTGTAGAAATTCGTAAAATAAAACAAAAATTACTTTAAGTCGCCAGCGCCACTTTCCAAAAGTCATAACATTTTTATTTTTTGGTGGATGAAACTGTGTGAGGATTTGCTTTGTGTATGGTGACCTGACATTTTTATATATACTATTTTTGGGAAGATATCATGCTTTTATCGCTACATAATGCATGTTTTTTGTGGGTCTGCGACCAAAAACCAGCAATTCAGACATTTTGAATGTTTTTCTCCTAACAGTTTTTTTCAGGTACAGTAAATTTTAAATTGTCATAGATTGGCATTGATATCAAATATGTATATTTTATTTTTTACATATGTTTTTTGTTAACTGGGGAAAAGGGGAAGTGATTAAAATGTTTATATCTTTTTACTTTATGTGTTAGTCCCCTTAGGGGACTTGAACCTGCAATCATCTTATCGCTTATACTATATAAAACAATTATACAGCAATAAACACCCAAACCGTAATGCCAGATGTGGGTTTCTCAGAATAAAGCCAGTTAATAGTGTTAAGAGATTTTATTATTTAAATATAACTTTTAATTGTAATGCCTAAAAATAGCGATATACCCACAAATATAATCAAAAACCTATGCAGATCATGTGATAACACAACAAAGGACATTAATAGGTTTATCAAAGCATATTGTAAATGCTACAAAGTGCAATACTAATATCCGTGTCCCTAGTAAATTGTTGCAATCTCACCCAATCCAGAAGACAGTTTGTTGTAATTTGTAGAGCCACTTTAGGGGCCACATCAGCAAGGATGCTCGATTGACCCTAGTCCTCCCTGTTGTGCCCCATGTAGTGGCTCCTGCCCTCTTCACCTTGTGTTACCAAAAGGAAAACTCTTCCAACACATTTCTGCCTCACAACCAAGGCATCCTCAAAATCTATATGCTGGAGGCCAAAGAGGAATAGAGTATAACTAGAAAACAAACTCATCCAAATACAAGAACTGCAACAGGTCCTGTAGTAACAGGTAGACCTTATCTGGTGTGCAGACTGCTGTACAACCAGAGGTTTTTCTTCTTTTTAGCACTTGCTGTAATTAAACCTGGTTTTTCTCAGTTGGCTGTTATCAAGTATCTTGTGAGGCACAGCTTCTCCCATGAATGTCCCAACTTACAATTTATGGGCGCTTTTCCATCTGCGATTTTCTTGTGCGAGTGCGATCCGATAAAAAATCGGATTGCACTCACACCATTGTTAATCAATGAGTTAGTTTCCTCTGTCCTGTTTTTTCTCCACATGATTTGCACCGAGTCTCAGCTCACGTGTGTGTAAAATCGCACTGCCTTTGCATGTTATGTGACTGTAGTGCCGTGCACGTAGAGACAGACAGCGGAGGAGATGGGGAGAAAGTGCTCCATCCCTCTTCTCCGCTCCTGTGATGCAATCGCAAGATCATATCACAGTCACATGACCCTCGGCTGGCACCGCAGCAGAGGGTCATTAGCATATCGCTTCTGATGCTCCCACATCACAAGCTATACGCAAGTGGAAAAGAACCCTTAAATATATTTTCTGTATCAGTAATTAAAGTTTTCTCAAGGTGTGTCTTCAGGAACACACCGTTCCTAGCCCCCCGACCTCCTGTTTCCCTGGGGCAGTGCACTTCTGAAGAGTGACAGTTTGGCTGTACCCCTGGTCCAGGCTGAGCACTCTCTGAGGATGAAGCTGGCCGGATACAGCAATCAAGTCAGCGACAGAGGGGCACCTGTGTGCTGTAAAGAATAGAGCCTGCCTACGCCATATGCTGTTTGTCTAGGTAACTAGTCAGGCTGGGACAGCAGTCTGGCAACTAACCTAGGAAATGAGCTGAACAGTATATAAAAAATTAAAAATCCTCCATTCTTGAGAATGAAGAGTACTTTTACTGTAGTAAGGGGTAATTTGCAGAACTGCTTGTTTGTGCAATTTTATCATTTATGCACGAGAGACAAACCCTTTTACTGCTTAGAAGATCTCTTCAAGAATTCTTCCAGGAATCTTCCTTATTTCCTTCATCTGAACAGATCTCTATTTCCTACCAGTAGCTAATAAAAGTTCTTACTGTATAACTGCAGGCAGAAATTTTAAAAACCAGGCAGAATTGATATAGAAACTATATTGGAATATGATAATATAACTTTTCATAACACAAAGAAATATATTTTTTTGCTGAAACCATAGTATGACCGGAAGCTGAAGTGATCATAAATAATACACTGAGCTTGTCAATGGGGCTTTCCAGTTAAAATCTGATGCTTAACTTACTACCTAAGTGTCTTTTAAACACTTTTTTTCCTGAAACAACTTTTTATTTTGTTTCTTTTTGTTATTTCTTGAGCGCTTTTCTGACCGTTTTGGTTATCAATGGTTTTTGTGAGGGCTTTAGAATTTTTTTCGACGTTTTTTTTACCACTGTTTTCTGGTACTTTTTTACTCCAATGAACAATTAAAAAATCAGCAAAATTATTTTAAGCAAAAACAATAGCAAAATGCTCCAAAAGATGTCCAGACATTTTTCAAGCATCTCTCAAGCTTTCCTGTTTACTTGTATTAGAAAGTACAGAGCATCTTCCATGCGAAAAAAGCCAGAAGAATTGTCAGCTCACTTCTTTTTAACACTTGATGTTTTTAGAAACCTAAAGAAGTTAAAAGATATTCAAAATTCTAAACATGAGCACCAGACTTTTTTTATATAAATGCATATGTTCATACTTTTGAGCATTTTTCTGGTAGGTTTCTCTGGTGGTTTCTGCTTGAAAAAGTTGTTGTTTGCACACACTTTAATTGGCAGGTTTCTGGCCAATTAAATACCAAAAAAATACCAAGTATAGGATTCCTGGTCCCTTCTTGCTCCTTAATTAGTAGCCACATATTCATAACCATTTTCTATTAGAACAAACTATGAAAAATGGTGATACCTGCAGAGCTATATACATATTTTACTTAGAAGCACTGCCGTGAATTTTTGTGTTGTATAGTGTGTGTTAGTATATTCACCTATGGGTGGCATGGTGGCTCAGTGGTTAGCACTGCAGTCTTGCAGTGCTGGGGATCTGGGTTCAAATCCCACCAAGGACAATATCTGAAAGGAGTTTGCATGTTCTCCTCATGTTTGTGTGGTTTTCCTCCAGGTACTCTGGTTTCCTCCCACACTCCAAATTTAGGTCATTTAGATTGTGAGCCCTCATGGGGACAGTGTTGCTGATTTATGTAAAATACTGTGGAGTATGTTAGCAATATAGAAAAATTTTAATTATGGCTTCATTCTCAGGGGTCCAGAGCTGTTCTGCTCCTCTTATCAGTGACGTCACCACTCTTCAGACTCTCCGGGCCACACTGTGCTCTTCGTGACCCGGAAGTCACTTTTACAATGCAAGTGTATAGAGCATCAGAATGATTTATATGTATAAATACATGTGTGGTCAATATAAAGGACTGGCACATGACTTATTACTTCCAAGACAATACTAAGGACCAGGGGGCATTGACAGCGAGTGGTAGAAAAGCAATTTTTTGCAGCTAAATAGGAAAGGGTTCTTTACAATTAGGGCATTCCACAGTCTGACTGCTCTATCACAAGAGGTAGTAATGGCAGAAACTATAACAGTTTTTAAAAAAGGGGTGGATGATTTCCTCAGTACACACAACATTGATGGTTATAAATGACTTAATGACAAGATGTATAATTAGTGGAGGAAGGTTGAACTAGATGGACCTTTTTTCAACCTAAGTAACTATGTAACTATGTATGTAACTATGAAATGCCATAGGCTTAAGTTGTAGAAGTTATGCGTAGAGCATAAAATGAGCCAGATGGTCTGAAGACCGGTGACATTACTAAGAAGAGAAGCAGAACGACGCTTGATCACGGAGAGAGGACTGTGGTAGGGAATTATATTAACACTCAAATACACACTACTAGAGAGACAAATGCACAGATTTACTGAGAAAAAACTTTATTGGAGTACTTCTTTAATATAGAGTGGTCATATATGTTTGGCCACCAAGACACAATTATGCTTGAGACTGGTGATAGAGGTGGTGGACTCTTAAATACACTTACTTATGTCAACTGAACTTTGGTGGTGATATGAAATGAAATATTCAGACAAGAGTCGATTGGCCACGCAAGATCCATTACTTATACAGAAATTCATATTACAAGTACAACTGCCTGAAAAGAATATTTGCAATATTGAAAGCTATTATCTATCTACAAGTTAGTTGATAACGTGCAGATCATTGAGGATCTGATCCCAGGAATGGAACTTTTAGAAAGCCTATTGAAATGACTCCGTATCAGTATCCATGCATGTTCAATTCATGGTCTGTGGGAGAGCATTTTTCAGGTAGTCCCATACACAATGTGTGGAGCATCTACGCTCCAATTTCTGTGGCAGAAATGTTGACAGCTCTAACTCCGAACACTGAAAAAAGCAGCTCACTGTGTAGTGCGAGAGGAATTCTTACCCGTAGTATCAGTCAGCAGTTTTAGCGTATCCATCCATTGACTTGTATGTACACAAAGCCTTCTCCCTATTCAGCTTAGCAGTCACTCACCTTCCATACAACAAACTGAAGCAATGGTATGTAGTCAACAAACACCTCATGGTTTGATTGACTCCTTTGGATAATATATATATATATATATATATATATATATACAGTATATATATATATATATATATATATATATATATACGCAGGTGAAATATATCTTTGTATCTTAGCCAGTAGAGATAAAAAATTGTTTAAAAGAACTGAAGTCCTCAGTGGTTGATACCTTTTTAATGGCTAACTGAAAAGATGGCAATAATAGCAAGCTTTCCAGACTACTCAGGTCTCTTCATCAGGCTCAGTATAACACATAATCTGAAGAATCACATATATATAATTGCGGTCATATGTCAATCGCTTTGTCTTCTGTTTCTCTTAATGCAAGTTTCCCATATGCGACCCTGACTAATGATATTCCAGATCTAGAAAACTCCTTTAATGATGCAACCAGTTTTGTTCTTAAAGATGAAGGGTTGTGTTTGTTTTTTGTTTTGTTTTTTTTTTTAAGATTTGTCACCGCATTCTGAAAGTATTTTTTTTTCAGTGACAGTCAATTAAGCGTTCATGAGTTGCAGGATGAGTTGTACTTTTTAATAGCATCATTTTTTAGTACATATAATTTGTTGTCTTTTGTTAAGTATTTTGGGGGGTATCAGAAAGAAATGGCAGCATTTTTTTTTTAATCAATACAGCTTATAACTAAGTGATACATGCTGATGAGGTAGCAAAAACCTACTGACAGATTCCCTTTAGGTTTGCATGACTATAAGCAGCAGTAGAGACACATTTAGTTGTCTCAGAGTATGTAACTTAACCCTGACATCACTTCAGGAAGAGCACACCATTTTAAGAACCACGCAAGTTTCAAATTCCTCATTTTTGTTCTGAGCTCAAGTAGCAGGCACTGTACCCCACCATAAAGATGTGTGGGTTCCTCCCTGTGTTCTCTTCGCTATTGCCATTTTACAGATAATGTGATTGAAATGGGCAGCATAGTGTTCACTGGTCAGCACTTCTGTTTTACAGCACTAGGGTCATGGGCTCCAATTCCACACAGTACAACATCTTGAAGGAGTTTGTGCATTCTCCTGTGTTTGCATGGGTTTCCTCCCATACATCAAATGCATACTAATAGGGAATTTAGATTATGAGCGCCATAGGTGACAGTGATGATGTCTGTAAAGATCTGTGGAATATAGTTATGACCACAGAATGACTATCCAAATCAAGTGCAGGCGCTTGGTGTGCCCTTGGTTTAGCCAAACATTTAAACACATCTTCCCACCTACTTGTTTTCCCTCTATCTCCACCCCTTCCATTTCTACTTTTATTGACAGTTCTGGCTTTATAGAAGCAGAGAAGTGTGAAGATAGATGGAAAACACCTATGTGGGAAAGTGCATTTAAATGTTTAGCCAATCCAAAGGTGCACCGAGCACCTGTACTTTCTTTGACCAGTGCTGACAGACCCCATTAAACGCACATCATTTGAACACTCAGTGAACAATAAATCTGTATGCAATAAGCTTTTACCCTATCCCAGTCATTTAACTCTGGTCGTGTGACAAAAGCCGGGGGTTGGAGATTTTTAATAGAAAACTGGAGCTCAAGCAGCTGTGAAATTAAAGGTATCATTGGATGATGAACCTCAAAGGTGGAAGGAACGAACCTGTCCTACTTTACAAAATCAAGTCGATGCCTCAAACCATTGAAAAGCATCGGAATTGTAGCGGTAATATTAGTTCCAATTATTTGTTTTCTACCTACCGTATTAGTTTGAGTCATCCATTATATTTTCATTAGTAAGACATTAGCTTAGCGTTTTCCCATATTTTAACGAGTCTACATTTTACCTTGTACTTTTTTTGGCAACTTTTCCAGTGGTGACGTATGGATAGGGCCATATGCTCTATCCATCTGATATTCATGTGTAGAGCATATACCTTCTACATTAGTACATGGGTATTTCTTGTAGGTTATCCTACAGAACATATGTCAGCTGTATGTTCTCTTCCATGTTGACCATGTAGTTTCTGTCCTTTTAATAGCATCCAGTTACCAGACACCAAGGAGTATAATCTCTAGCACAGCAGCCCATATTAGCATAAAATGGCCCAATTCTGTCAGTTTGATTAATTTGTCCCTTTGTCTCTCCACCATGTGATAAGTGCTATTAATGGTTACAACACTTCATGTGTCAAAGTATTTCTTTCTAATGACTTCAAAACGTGGTTTATTTCCTTCTCCTCTGCATTATTTCTCTCATTTCGGATTCCACTCGAGTATAGATTTATGCCATGCTCTTTCATTATCAGACAGGTTGCAGCATAGGAGTGATTGCATATGGTATAGGGTAAGCACGATCCCAGAGGCAGCAGCTGCTGATGTAAGCTGAAAATAGATCCAGCCTACGCTCAGCATTTCTCCCAGAGGTCTCCTATTTATTAGTTAGCGGCATGGTATAGGACAGCTTGAATCCTCATTTAGCAAGATGACTCCTTGGTTCTCAGTGCAGCACAGTGACTTTGCTCAATTACTAACTGCTGTGTAATTTTATTTTTATTCCTTACATCCAGGCAGTGACTTCACCAATCATAAATCATGATTTCAGCCTGATTTATAATGAACTCCAAAAATGACAGGTCCATTTGAAGCAATGAAGCTTGACAGATCTGAGGTTTAAATATAAGAATCCTTTTTGTAAGGAAGCATTCTGGTATGATCAATGGATTTCATATTAGCTCCATTTTTTGTTACATTGCCTTCAAATTCTGCCGACCTAAAAAGTATCTGTTCTCTTATTGCGTTAGCTAGAGAGTGTTGAGCTGACAGATTAATAAAAGTCACCTGTCTTCTGTAAACACGGTTGTCTGCTTTTGTACCGCTCCTGCAGCTGTCGAACCGCTCGGATCCGGGGTTGCTGCTGTGGCTAGAGAGTCTCCGGACCTGGGGGCTTGTGGCCACTCAAATATATAAAAAGGGGGTTATTTACAGGGAATAAGAGTTTGTGACGCCACCCGTGGTTCGCGGTAAGGGTGTAATACTTATAATATATATCAATCGTTTGTCCTAATTGGGTCTGATACAGGTCCAAGTTCAAACTACAGTCTAATGAGAAGTTAAATCGATTGTCTGCCAATGTAATGAATGTGTACTATTTCATTGCCATTCTACATCACTACGGTTTTCTTGGGTACTCCCTGTACAACTTTTAGTTGACTGTATAAATGGTTAATATTGAAGATTTAGTTAGATTGTTGCTTTTATAAACCCTGATAAAATAGTCTGCATATGGTATGCCTGCTGTCAGTCACATCCAGGGAGGCGTCGTATGTAAATCTGAGGCAGGAGGCTCTGCCACACTAGTCCTGCTCCTGTAGCATATGCGACGATGCAGAATGATAGGTCATCCTTGAAAGGATGCTGCCTTAAGAGGCACTGACACTACAAGGTAATAAATGAGTGTTGTTAAAAACGCTTGTTTCGAGATTATCCTGCCGTGTAAATCTAAACAGGCTGCTGATCACCAGATGAATCAGCAAAACGCTTGTTTATCGGGTGAAATGATATTTTGCGTAGCATGAAAGATCTGCATTCTCAACACTTCATTGTCCCATGTAGACAGGACTTACGCTGCTAAAATCATAGCAGCATATGCATACTGAGCGGTCTAGTATAGATAATTTGCCTCGGTCTGACTGTGTAAACAGGAAGGTAAATAACCGCTAATCTGTAAAAGTTTGCAAATCGGCAGTCGTATTATGCTGGTGGTTGGTCTTTAGAAACGAACCTTTAGGCTATGTTCACACACTGGATCTTTTCTTAACGATAAAGATGCAGCATTTTTGGCCCCAAAAAATGCACCCGCGGCAAAAAGGCATGCGTTTGTCACGTGTTTTGACGTGTTTTTGATGTGTTTTTACCGCATTTTGCCCAATGCGTTTTTTAAGTCAAATCTATTGATTGGAAGGGCTCAAAAACGCTGGCAAAAATTCAAAAACAATTGACATGCTACATCTTCAAAAATGCAGCCAAGATGCAGCCAACAAAAGATGCCCAGTGTGGACCGCAAAATAGAATTCTCATAGACTTTGCTGGGAGAAGGAGAGGCATGCATTTAGGTGCATCTTTGGGACCACAAAAACACAACAAAAACACAGTAAAAAATGCAGTGTGTGAACATAGCCTTAGTGAGGCACATCAAATAAATAGTTAGAATAAAGGAATTACCTGTATACAACTATAGTAGTAATTGGACACAGTCAGAGAACTGGTCAGGTTCCCTCTAATGTTTGGTGTGAAGATTACAACTCTCAGACCCCTGCCCATTGTCTTACACTCACCTGCCACCATCTTCTTCTGTTTCCAGCGTCGCTTCCATCGGTCTCCAGTAATTTGTGACCTGCTGGCAGCTCCAATGTTTCATGGCGCGCACCAGAGGTTACAATTCTATGAGAGACTTGTTCTGGTCTTGTTCCTGCTCTCATAGAGTTGCATTGAGCTCTTCTGACGTAACTTCTGCCTTACGGCCAGTCGGAAGCTACGGTCACAAGGCGCAGCGGGACCGGAGCGGCTCGGAAAAGGAGGAGAACACTGGAGGGTGAGTGTAAGACATGGGGCTTGAAAAAACGCTGGCATGATGCTTTAAGAAGCTCAAGAACAACCATATCTAATATTGTCCAATTTTATTGGAAAATGCAAATAAATCCCTAGTGTGTAAAAGAAGTGTGTGAATAACATATGACTGTGGGAAGAGATGACACAGACTGGGTTTGTAGTCTGTAACTATGGATACACATAGTTCTGCATTTGAGTTGTAGACACAAAAAAGGAAAATGTTCCATGTACTATACTCCTCTGTATGTTCCTGCTTTTAGCTACTGAAAATCATTTTTTTTGTGTTTTTTTAATATATATATATTTTTATATATATATATATATATATATATATATATATATATATATATTTGTAAAATACATTTGAATGCATCACCTTCATCCTAAATACATTTGAATATTCCTAATCATGAAATCATACGGTCTATTAAATCTGAGTCCTACATGCCATAAAACGCCTCTTTAGTCCCTGCTTTTTCCAGGCATCCTTGATAGAACACAAGCCATGCCTGTTGTACTGAGAAAAATGACAATTTTCATTAAGATAAACAACTTCTACCCTTTTCGGGTCGCCTGAGACAAAGAGGCTTCTTCAGTTCTTCAATCTCCTGGTAGTGTTCACTCGTAGTAAACAACCTTGAAGGTGACAGTGACAACGAGGGGAAGGACAAGTAGCTTAGCAACTTGCTTCCCAGCAGCTTCTCACCCGTCTGACTCCACATCTCCTGGGGAGAAATCCAATCTGAAAAATGATTGAGACAAAGTCGGTTATGCAGTGTGCATATCTCCTCATTGTCAGCGCTGGTTGTGTTGACTCATCCTATTAATTTAAGGCAAATTGTATGGCCTTATTCCTCTGCCTTCTGCTGCTAGGCTGTGATATGATGATAAGTTTTTTCTATTTTCTCCTAATATTCTGTCTGATTTGTTAATCCATCTCTTATTCTGAACCATTCCTCTTTTTTCGCCACTTTCATGTTATTTTTGTTTTCATTTGAGCACTAGACCAGATTTTAATTCATGTTTTTTTGTATCTATATTCAATGATTCAACTTATCACCCAATTTTGTAATATACAGATAATGCAACCATGAGCTGTATGTTATGGTCATACATAGTTGATCTTAGATAATGTAATATTATAGCACAGAAATGGTGAAGTACCAGATAATATTTGTTATACAGTACTATGACTGTGTGCATTGTCCTCACCTATTGTACCATCACCCATTCCCTGTAGACTGTGAGCCCTCGCGGGCAGGGTCCTCTCTCCTCCTATACCAGTCTGTCTTGTACTGTTAATGATTGTTGTACGTATACCCTCTTTCACTTGTAAAGCGCCATGGAATAAATGGCGCTATAATAATAAATAATAATAATAATAATAATAATAGAGCTGCGGAATAGGGATTTTTTAAGAAAGTTGTCATTAAACCTTATTTTTTTTCATCACATTTATTTTTTGAGTCACTAGGTGTAGTTATGTGGCTTTGTGGTAACAGATTACAAACCCTATATAGTCTCTTATCTTCTATCTCCCAATTTCCAGCTAATTTACCATATATACTGTATGTTAGAAAGAAGCTAGAGACAAATGGAAGGGAGTATGACTACAGGATAGTGTTTATTGGTTGTCTGTTCCCATTGAGTCTGCATAGTCGCTGTAGGCAATAAATGGTAGAAAATCATGCTTGTCAATTGGTATGTTTCAAAATAAGCTGTCATATGTGTATACATGAGGAAAAACACTATTTCTGGCCATCATATGACTTGTGTCCTATATTTTTCCCCCCTGCAGTCTTGTGCTAATTTTCAGTTCTCTCTGAACTAGTGAGAGGAGACTAGATGTTATAATGTCTCCCATACACAATACAGAGAGCTGGGTTTCTGCTCTTCTTTCTTTGTATTCAGAAGCAGAAACAGTCATAGAAAGCTGACTAAATGATATCTGTGATCCGATGTGTTATTCCAGAGAAATCCAATTTTTTTTTTTTAATATGTCATGAGCCATAAGATCTATGGAACAGATACAGATCTCCTTGAGAATCTGCCACCAGAGCTTATCTTAAATGAAGGAGGGAGTTACGAGTGTGAGACATGTAATGACTGACAGTCTGCTCTTGTAATATATATGTCTCACTCCAGTAATGCCCGTTTTAAGGCCCCGTCACACTAAGCAACATCGCTAGCAACATCGCTGCTAACGAACAACTTTTGTGACGTAGCAGCGATGTTGCTAGTGATGTCGCTGTGTGTGACATCCAGCAACAACCTGGCCCCTGCTGTGAGGTCGTTGGTTGTTGCTGAATGTCCTGGGCCATTTTTTAGTTGTTGCTGTCCCGCTGTGAAGCACACATCGCTGTGTGTGACAGCGACAGAGCAACAACTAAATGTGCAGGCAGCAGGAGCCGGCTTCTGCGGAGGCTGGTAACCACAGTAAACATTGGTAACCAAGAAGCCCTGTCCTTGGTTACCCGATATTTACCTTTGTTACCAGCCTCCGCCGCTCTCCCTGTCAGTGCCGGCTCCTGCTCTGTGCACATGTAGCTGCAGGACACATCGAGTTAATTAACCCGATGTGTGCTGTAGCTAGGAGAGCAGGGAGCCAGCGCTAAGCATTGTGCGCTGCTCCCTGCTCTGTGCACATTTAGCTGCAGTACACATCGGGTAATTAACCCGATGTGTGCTGTAACTAGGAGAGCAAGGAGCCAGCGCTAAGCGGTGTGCGCTGCTCCCTGCTCTGTGCACATGTAGCTGCAGCACACATCGGGTAATTAACCCGATGTGTGCTGTAACTAGGAGAGCAGGGAGCCAGCGCTCAGTGTGCGCTGCTCCCTGATCTCTGCACGTGTAGCTCCGTGCGCTGGTAACCAAGGTATATATCGGGTTGGTTACCCGATATTTACCTTAGTTACCAAGCGCAGCATCTTCCACGCGGCGCTGGGGGCTGGTCACTGGTTGCTGGTGAGCTCACCAGCAACTCGTGTAGCGACGCTCCAGCGATCCCTGCCAGGTCAGGTTGCTGGTGGGATCGCTGGAGCGTCGCAGTGTGACATCTCACCAGCAACCTCCTAGCAACTTACCAGCGATTCCTATCGTTGTTGGGATCGCTGGTAAGTTGCTTAGTGTGACTGGACCTTTAGGGACGAAGCTATAGATCCAGTGGTTGAAATTGACTGTGAGCCCTGGATCCTAGGGGGGCCCAAAAGTTTCCTTTACACCATATAAATAGACTAATAATATTAAAGATCTGTTATAGTTGGGGGCTCCAATGTAGATTTTACATTACGGCCCTCGAATTGAAAGTTATAGCACTGCCCCCTTTTATTTAAAATAAGCTGTGGAGCCGGGATTCTAAGAGAGATCTGTGTCCGGCTCATAGATCTTAACAGCTCATTTATACATTATACAAAAGTCGATTTCTCTAGAATAAAAAAATCAGATTGCAGATATCAAGGTGTCATTTTATTTAGCTTCCTATGACCTACATGCCCATATAGACAGCTTAAGGCTATGTTCACACATCAGTTTTTTTTCCATCAGGCACAACCCGGAAAAAAACAGATAAAACGGATCCGGCACAGGATCCGTTTTATCCCCATTGATTTGTATTAGCGCCGGATTGTGCCTGATGGCCTTGCGTTGCATCCGTCTTTTGACGGATCCGGCATAATTACTCGGCCGGATGGAACGTCTCATTGAACGTTTTTTGTCTCTGAAGACAGCGTGATTTACAATGGAAGCCTATCGACACCGGATCGGGCTCGATGCGGCAAGAAAAGGATGCGGCCGCCGGATCCGTTTTTTTAAACTGAGCATGCTCCAATTTATTGTAAAAAACGGATCCAGCAAAAAAAAACGGATGAAACAGATGCAAAAACGGATGCGCCGGATCCGTAAAAAAAAAAAAGATTTGCCGCATCCGCTTTTGCATATTCTGCACCAGATCCGTTGCATCAGGCACCCGCCGAATTGTGCCTGATGCCAAAAAACTGATGTGTGAACATAGCCTTAGGGCGGCATTGCACGTGCGATGTCGATGGGGTCAAATCGAAAGTGACGCACATCCGGCGTCGCAGTCGATATCGCAACGTGTAAAACCTTTTTGATACGATGAACGAGCGCAAAAGCGTCGTTATCGTATCATCGCTGCAGCCTCCGACATTTCCATAATGCCGGTGCAGCGACAGGTGCGATGTTGTTCCTCGCTCCTGCGGCAGCACACATCGCTGTGTGTGAAGCCGCAGGAGCGAGGAACTTCACCTTACCTGCCGCCGGCTGCAATGAGAAGGACGGAGGTGGGCGGGATGTTTACATCCTGCTCATCTCCGCCCCTCCACTTCAATTGGCCGCCTGCCGTGTGACGTCGCTGTGACGCCGCACGACCCGCCCCCTTAGGAAGGAGGCGGGTCGCCGGCCAGAGGGACGTCGCACGGCAGGTATGTGCTACGGCAGCTTTGACTAGATATTGCACGTGTGACGGGGGCGGGACTATCGCTGCAGCATCGGTAACACATTGTTACCGATGTCGCAGCGTGCAAAGCCCGCCTTAGGGGCACTTTGCACAGTACGACATCGCAAGCCGATGCTGTGATGCCATGCACGATAGTCCCCGCCCCCGTCGCAGCTGCGATATCATGGTGATAGCTGCCATAGCAAACATTATCGCTACGGCAGCTTCACATGCACTCACCTGCCCTGCGACGTCTCTCTGGCCGGCGAACCGCCTCCTTATTAAGAGGACAGGTCGTGCGGCGTCATAGCGACGTCACACGGCAGGCGGCCAATAGAAGCGGAGGGGCGGAGATGAGCGGGACTTAAACATCCCGCCCACCTCCTTTCGCATAGCTGGCGTGAGCCGCAGGACGCAGGTAGATGTTCCTCGCTCCTGCAGCTTCACACACAGCGATATGTGATGCCGCAGGAACGAGGAGCAACATCGTAACATCGGTATTTCTCAATTAATGGAAATGACCGACGCTACACCAATGATACGATTACGACGCTTTTGCGCTCGTTAATCGTATCATAAAGGATTTACACACTACGATGTCCAGAGCGACGCCGGATGCACTTGCGATGTCGTAGTGTGCAAAGTGCCCCTTAGAGGGTTAATCCCACTGACAGATTCCCTATAATTGTAAACACCTTTTTTATGGTTAGAAGTTCATGCTAGTGATTGCCAGCTATGTCTGGCTGCACAGTGGAACTGAGATGAGTGACAGGCATGGATCACAGTCGCCCAATGGACTCCTAGGCATGTAAAGAGCAGGAACGTAAAATAATAAATACAGGATATACTAAATATTTCCCACAAACCCATATATCATTTTGTTCAGCTACTAAGATGCTGTCTGCAGATCAGACACCATGATCAATGGACGAGTTTTTTTCCCAGAAATATATTTTTTTATACCGGAAAGAGTCTCGTTCTTGGTGTACCGTTAACTGCTCAGCCCTCCTTCTCCGCCAGGGTGACCTTGTATATGTATTTTTTTTCTTCCATAAAATATCACTAATAGCTTTTCATAACTCTTCCAACTTTGCAGCCACTTCAGTATTATTTTTCATTTGGATATTTGCCTCTGACAAAACCTATTAAGCATATCATCGTAAATTATGATGCAAACATTCAGAGGACTCAGCGGATAGTATATGACAGTGCTTTTATTTTATGGTGGTGATAATATATCCTGCTAACACTGACTCAACTTGTAAATTTTTTTTTTTATGTTTAACCTTATTTTGCTCAAGAACTTGAAGGGTGTAGATGAGAAGTTACCAATAAGTTGCCTAGTCCTAGTGCATGGATCTATAGAATTGTATATTGAAAAGTTAAAGTGACCCCTTATTTTTTTTTTTTAGCACCCTGTGATATTTCTCAGGAAATGACACTTTATCCAGTACATGCCAAGCTGATCCATAACATGCTTGTATGTGTGTCCAACATCAGAAGGGAAGCTATTTTGATTTTACATTGCAGACATAACGATGCCATTTAACTCATTGAGTGCTCCCTGGGAGTGTATTATATAGTTCACTACATACTATTCACAACCAGCAGCGCAATTGGCAAAAAGCAGGTGTCTGGACAGTGTGCGCGAGTTTGTAATGAAAGTCTCTGGACGTTGTCTCTGTTACCGTATAAGTCCTCTTCTGGCTACACACTGCAAGCTTGCATTTTGCACAAGCATAAGTTGTTGACAGAAGCTAAATTAATTCCAAACTTTTGGCATGCCGTGCTTCATTCCTTCATGTATGTTTGGTATGCCAAGCAATCAAGCTCTTGAAAATAGATGCGGCAGAGGTTATTTAAATTCTGGTTCTGAAGCATGACTTAGACATTACATCATTCTTGTTTTCAGTCTGCCCGTGTCTGCAACATGGCAGCATAGTTATAGTGTTTCAATAAACTCATACAATTACATTAAAAAAAAAACATTAGTCAGTCATAAGATAGGTTTGCACATTGTAGCTGAACTGCAGCCAAGATGCGTTTGCAATTTGTTGGAGACTAAACGTTTTTTGTGTTCTGTAAAAATAGGCATATGGCCTCTTTATAGAGGAAGAGGTCTTGAACTCTAGTGCCAACTATTGGGGGGTAGCAATCCCAAAAGTCAATACCAAGCCTTTGCCACATGACGTAGAGTAAAGGGTGCTTTACACGTTGCGACATCGCTAACGATATATCGTCGGGGTCACGTCGTTAGTGACGCATCTCCGGCGCCGTTAGCGACATCGCAGCGTGTGACACCAAGGAGCGACGATCACCGATCGCAAAAAACGTCAAAAATCGGCGATCGTTGACACGTCGCTCCTTTTCATAATATCGTTGGTGGTGCATGCCGCTGGTTGTTCGTCGTTTCTGCGCTATGTGTGATGCCGCAGGAACAACGAACATCTCCTTACCTGCGTCCACTGGCAATGAGGAAGGAAGGAGGTGGGCGGCATGTTCCGGCCACTCATCTCCGCCCCTCCTCTGCTATTGGGCGGCCACTTCGTGACGTCGCTATGACGCCGAACGCACCTCTCCCTTCAAGGAGGGATTGTTCGGCAGTCACAGCGACGTCGCTGACAAGGTATGTGCATGTGACGCTGCTTTAGCGAAAATGTTCGCTACGGCAGTGATCACCAAATGTCGCACAGACGACGGGGGCAAGTGCTATCGCGCACGACATCGCTAGCTAACGCTAATGATGTTGCAGCGTGTAAAGCACCCTTCAGAAACCAAAATAGACATTTGTAGACACGTGTTTCAGTGTGTTTACTCATCATCAGTGCAAACCAGGATTAAATTAGGTGAGCGAGTCTAACAGGGGGTCAAAGTGGGAATGTTTCTCCTTATGGAGCATCCCAAGCCACTCTAAGGAGACTCCTCTGAGAATTTAAATATGCAAATATCTAATGCCGCTAGAGAACAAATCCTCTTCCTAGCTGAAGAGGCTATTTGCATATTTAAATTCCCAGAGGAAACATTGCTGGCCCATAAGTCTCCTTACACAGGTTTGAGTTGATACACACAGCACTTCTGGGGTGGTGCTCAAGTAGGGTCCAGAACCATCTCAAGTAGATGTAGAAACTTGGCACTCAATCTAAATGTGAATAGTGGTTGTTTATTGAGACGAACTTGTAGGACTAGCACAAGCACAGATGTTTCGGTCAACCTGTGGCACATAGACAGCGGTGGACACCGAGTCATACCTGACTACGCCAGTTGCCAAGTTTCTGTACCTTCTGAGGACCCCCTGCACGCACACTGATGAAGGTCTTTGACCAAAACATCTCTGCTTGTGCTGGTCCTACAAGTTGTTCTCAATAAAAGACCACTATTCACATTTATCTTGAGTGCCAAGTTTCTACATCTACTCATTACACAGGTTTGGCACGATCCACAAGGAGGACACTCACAAAATGGAGGCTAAAATGGGGTACAAACTTTCATCCTCATTGAAGCAGATGGATATATCAGCTCACACATCTGAATCTACTTTTCGACGTTAGCTTTGAAAATGTTATTATTCTGCTTTGTAATCATATTAAGATGTTTGCTGAGCCATATTCCTGTATACACAGAACAAGCTGAAAAGTGATCTCTACAATACAGGAAATGGTACCCTATTGTAAGTATCAAGTGGACAGTGTAAAAACGTAAATGCCTTAAAGAGGTTGTCCACTATTTTTAAATTGATGACTCATCGATGTCTGATTGGCCGGGGTTGCACACCCCATATCCCCGCCGATCAGCTGTTCTCGGTGCCAGCAGCAGGTAGCCAGAAGTGCTCAGTTCCGGAGCTGTCCTGTGTTCTGATAGTGGCCACAGCCAGGTACTGCACATTCGTGTCCTATTGATTTGGATAGGCAATCAATGTAAAAGTAAGATGTTATTTTCATAACGATAGTAATGCAGAGAGAAACATCAATTTATAAAAGATTAACATTAAAACTTGATTCAAACAATAACTTCCCTTTTAAAAAGCAGATGAGTTTAGCCACGTACAGATGTGGCCACGGACTGATGTGTCTTTCTTTAGCCCATGTCTAGACCAAATATATACAGAGACATACTCTTTTACTGGATGGAGAATTGGTTTTATGACCAATTGAATATCTTAACACAATCCAAGAAAAGTTAGTGATGGACACATTTGTTGTTGCTTTCATTGTTTACATGCAGCATTTAGAACTATGAAAAATGTTCATCTATTGTCATTTTATTCTAGTTGGAAATTGCTATAAAGGTAATTTTTTGATACCTAGTCAAGTGTGTAAAAACAAAGAGCGGCTTATAGGAAGCAAATGCTTTGAAATCAGTCTTAAGCTTGGTGATAACAAAGGCAATGGGGTATTTCCACACTTCATAGAGCACCAAGAAGAAAATAGAATGATGGGAAGAGTGAGCATACCGTTATTACAAAGACAGAGGTTATTTATCAGTCTACAAACTATGATATTCTGATGTTCACGAGGAAGAAGGAGTTTGAGATTGAAATCTATAGCCAGCCAGCAAGAATCCATCTCACATTTATTAAGTATGCTGGCTTTCATTCAGATGGTGAAGTTCTATCTCCTCAGTGTAGAATTCCTTTGGGGCTACGGAGGTTAAAGAACAATGGCAAGTGAATTCTGAATCTCAGCATTTGAATTTTAATGATCAGTAGCTTGCATGTAGAGTAGGTTTCAAAGTATTTCCTGCGGCGTCAGTAGTCTTTTAATGGCCCATGTGCATAAAAAATCAGGAATTTGTGTTCTATTTCAATGTAACAAATATAAATGTGAACAATGTAACAACAATGAGTAGACATTTCTGGAAATTACCTCAGGTAAGGGTAAATAGAAATAACTAGCACACCATGAGCATTCGTCCCACATGCATACTGAAAGAAGATTGTTTTGCCGTTCTAAACAAAATGATGAATATGGAGGGGGATATTATGCTCCATTGAACACTTTGTGTTATAAAAGGATAAGATTATTATTTTTTCTTAACTCAGAGACACAAAGTGAAATGGGTGCGTTAACCTTAATGGGAATTTGTCGCTAGGATTTTGCTACCTCATCGGAGAGCAGCATAATGTAAGCAAAAACCTGCTGACAGATTCCGTTTAAAGCGGGCTTTACACGCTACAACATCGCTCAAGTGATCTCATTGGGGTCACGGAATTTGTGACGCACATCCGGTCGCTTTAGCGATACCGTTGCGTGTGACACCTATGAGCGATTTTGCATAGTCACAAAAACGTGCAAAATCGCTCATCGGTGACATGGGGGTCCATTCTCAAATATCGTTACTCAGCAGTAAAGAAGTTGTTCCTCGTTCCTGCGGCAGCACACATCGCTCCGTGTGACACCGCAGGAACGAGGAACCTCACCTTACCTGCGTCCCGGCCACAATGCGGAAGGAAGGAGGTGGGTGGGATGTTACGTCCCGCTCACCTCCGCCCCTCCGCTTCTATTGGGCGGCGGTTCAGTGACGCTGCTGTGACGCTGAACGAACTGCCCCCTTAGAAAGGAGGCGGTTCGCCGGTCACAGCGACGTCGCAGGGAAGGTAAGTCCGTGTAACGGGTCCGGGCGATGTTGTGCGATACGGGCATCGATTGGCCCATGTCGCACAACCGATGGGGGTGGGTACGCACGCTGGCGATATCGGTACCGATATCGCAGTGTGTAAAGCGGCCTTAAGTATTACACGCTGAAAGTGTACTTGTAGTCAAGTGTACATGAGTATTAGCACTATTTCTGGCCATTATTTAACTTGTATCCTGCATTTTTTGCTCCAGTGTTTCCTCTTTGCATGCACTGTCTTTGATTCACGTGACACACAGTACATAGAGGAATGAGGGATTCCTGCTCTGTGCAGCATTGGTAAGAAGCATCAGCATGAAGAACAACACATACAGCAGTGTAGTTGTGAATCCAGTTGTGGGGCAGTGTAGCCGTGAATCCAGCTGTGGGTTAGATAAGGCACTGTATGTGTCTGTGTCTCTCACTTTGCTTCTCCCTTCTCCTCTTGATAAACTTCAATAGGCAGGTGTAATTTGATCTTTCCGAGAGCTGGTAGTCTACCTTGTTTTGAGGAAGACAGTTCTTAGCTGTATTTTAGTGGAGTGAGGGGCTGATTAGTAAGCAAGGAAGCATGGATATATGACAGAAGTACAGTGCCTACAAGTAGTATTCAAACCCCCTGCAGATTTAGCAGGTTTGATAAGATGCAAATAAGTTAGAGCCTGCAAACTTCAAACAAGAGCAGGATTTATTAACAGATGCATAAATCTTACAAACCAACAAGTTATGTTGCTCAGTTAAATTTTAATAAATTTTCAACA
Source organism: Anomaloglossus baeobatrachus (assembly GCF_048569485.1). Taxonomy (NCBI): domain Eukaryota; kingdom Metazoa; phylum Chordata; class Amphibia; order Anura; family Aromobatidae; genus Anomaloglossus; species Anomaloglossus baeobatrachus. Next base: position 360,170,985 of record NC_134355.1, read on the forward strand.
TAAAAGTGTGGGTCAATTATTATTCAACCCCTAGGTTTAATATTTTGTGGAATAACCCTTGTTTGCAATTACAGCTAATAATCATCTTTTATAAGACGTGATCAGGCTGGCACAGGTCTCTGGAGTTATCTTGGCCCACTCCTCCATGCAGATCTTCTCCAAGTTATCTAGGTTCTTTGGGTGTCTCATGTGGACTTTAATCTTGAGCTCCTTCCACAAGTTTTCAATTGGGTTAAGGTCAGAAGACTGACTAGGCCAGTGCAACACCTTGATTTTTTCCCTCTTGAACCAGGCCTTGGTTTTCTTGGTTGTGTGCTTTGGGTCGTTGTCTTGTTGGAAGATGAAATGACAACCCATCTTTAAGATCCTTGATGGAGGAGCGCAGGTTCTTGGCCAAAATCTCCAGGTAGGCCGTGCTATCCATCTTCCCATGGATGCGGACCAGATGGCCAGGCCCCTTGGCTGAGAAACAGCCCCACAGCATGATGCTGCCACCACCATGCTTGACTGTAGGGATGGTATTCTTGGGGTCGTATGCAGTGCCATCCAGTCTCCAAACGTCACGTGTGTGGTTGGCACCAAAGATCTCGAGCTTGGTCTCATCAGACCAGAGAACCTTGAACCAGTCTGTCTCGGAGTCCTCCAAGTGATCATGAGCAAACTGTAGATGAGCCTTGACATGACGCTTTGAAAGTAAAGGTACCTTACGGGCTTGTCTGGAACGGAGAGCATTGCGGTGGAGTACATTACTTATGGTGTTGACTGAAACCAATGTCCCCACTGCCATGAGATATTCCCGGAGCTCCTTCCTTGTTGTCCTTGGGTTAGCCTTGACTCTTCGGACAAGCTTGGCCTCGGCACGGGTGGAAACTTTCAAAGGCTGTCCAGGCCGTGGAAGGCTAACAGTAGTTCCATAAGCCTTCCACTTCCGGATGATGCTCCCAACAGTGGAGACAGGTAGGCCCAACTCCTTGGAAAGGGTTTTGTACCCCTTGCCAGCCTTGTGACCCTCCACAATCTTGTCTCTGATGGCCTTGGAATGCTCCTTTGTCTTTCCCATGTTGACCAAGTGTGAGTGCTGTTCACAAGTTTGGGGAGGGTATTAATTAGTCAGAAAAGGCTGGAAAAAGAGATAATTAATCCAAACATGTGAAGCTCATTGTTCTTTGTGCCTGAAATACTTCTTAATACTTTAGGGGAACCAAACAGAATTCTTGTGGTTTGAGGGGTTGAATAATAAATGACCCTCTGAATAAACTTTTCACAATTTAAAAAAGAAATAACATTCTTTTTTGCTGCAGTGCATTTCACACTTCCAGACTGATCTACAGTCCAAATGTCACAATGCCAAGTTAATTCTGAATGTGTAAACCTGCTAAATCTGCAGGGGGTTGAATACTACTTGTAGGCACTGTATATCGTATCGTACATTTGTTTCTACTATTCATTTAAACTTTCTTGAAATGACAGTGACCATTTAATGGGAACAGATCTTGCTATGGTACAATGTTTGGCAGTAGCTCTCACACTTCATGGGTGCAGAATAACAAAATAATTGCAGCGAGTTGCCCCGTGATTAGTTGAGATCTAATGGTCATGCTGTAACCCAAGATGGCTGATAACTGCTGCCCGAACCCAAATGCTGCTATAGGTCTTAAAGTAGGCCATTCTTTACTGTAGCATACCTCGCCTATCTGCTGGACTGCTGGATGCTTTGATAGACTCATGGTTGTCCACTGGCGTTACATTGGATCTTGGGAGCCACTCACACCTGCAATATTTACAGAGTAACTTATCCTACATTCACACTTCACAGATGTCATCTTTCAAGAAGTAATTTTAACCTAGATGGTTTTTAAAGGGGTTTTCCAGTTTCAGAAAACCCCTCTCCCCAGCTGCAGTTTAAAAAAAAACAAAAAACTTGGATTTACTAGCCTCTTCCTGTTCCCGTAGTAATTGATTGTCTGCAGCGTTAACATTACGTCGATATGGCTACAGTCAATAACCAAGCTCAGGAATTCTGCCCAAAAGTCAACTTCTTTCCAGACTTCAGTCATTCCCTGCGTTCTATCCTGTAGTCCACAAGCAAATTTCTGAATGGTTGTGTATGTGCCTAAGCCTACTTTCTTTCTCGCGGCTCTTATAAAAATTGGAAAGTTCTGGTGAAAAGAAATATCTAAATTAACTTTGCTCAGCTGTTTCTACTAAAGGTGATGAATCAGTTTTCAGAACTTTGATTCAGCGACCACATCAGTATTCCATGGCTGTCTGATAGAAGCCTTGCAAACCGATTCCTAACTGCCAGCATTCTTTGTGCCTCCTCCAATTAGTAGGGCTGACGAGATGTTATGTATGAGTTATGCCACAACAGTGATGTTTTCCCGGACCTATAAATCAGAAGAGGCACTGGGGATTCCACCTTAGTAGGAGGTGGTTCTCGGGGCCCCTATCCGGCAGCTGCGGAAAATTGACATGGCTGATGGATCTAGTTCCTACCAATCAGAAAACTTAGGGCGGCTTTGCACGTTGCAACATCTCACGTACGATGTCGGTGGGGTCAAATCGAAAGTGACAAACATCCGGCGTCACTTTCGACATTGTAGTGTGTAAATTCTAGATGATACGATTAACGAGCGCAAAAGCGTCGTTATCGTATCATCGGTGTATTCTCCGACATTTCCATAATGCCGGTCCCGCGACAGGTACGATGTAGTTCCTCGTTCCTGCGGCAGCACACATCGCTGTGTGTGAAGCCGCTGGAGCGAGGAACATCACCTTACCTGCCGCCGGCGGCTATGCGGAAGGAAGGAGGTGGGCGGGATGTTTACATCCTGCTCATCTCCGCCCCTCCGCTTCTATTGGCCGCCTGCCGTGTGACATCGCTCTGACGTTGTACCACCCGCCCCCTTAGGAAGGAGGCGGGACGCCGGCCAGAGCGACGTTGCACGCCAGGTGAGTGCATGTGAAGCTGCCGTAGCGATAATGTTCGCTACGGCAGCTATCACAAGATATTGCTGCTGCGATGGGGGTGGGGACTATCGCGTGCGACATCGCATCGGCTTGCGATGTCGCAACGTGCAAAGCCCGCCTTACAGTTTCAACAAAATTTTTCAACATGATGTTATAATACAGAATATTTTAGACACGCTATAGACAGAGAAGTAATAAATGGCACTCAAAGCCCAGTTCAGAAGTTTGTCCAAGCTGTCAACTAATGTACTAATGTCCTTGGAGTCCCTGTATAGTGAGCTGTGACTAAAGCTGGGTTTACACACTGCAACATCTCAAATGACATTGCTGTAACGTCACCGGTTTTGTGACACAATAGCGATGTTGTTTGCGATGTTGCAGTGTGTGAAACACATCAGCGACCTGGCCCCTGCTGTGAAGTTGCTGATCGCTATAAATCGTTCAGGACCATTCCTAGGTCCTTTGTTTCCCGCTGTGCAGCATGCATCGCTACAAAGTTTCAGTGTGTGAAAGACTTTGCAGCGACTTTGTTAGCAACTTCCCTTTCAAAAAGCTGCTTATCAACGTCCCCAACAACCAGCTAGGTCGCTCTGCAGGTCCGGATCGCTGTTGCGTTGTTGGCCAGGTTTGCCTGTTTGACAGCTCACCAGCGACTCAACAGAGACTTAGGGAGGTCGCTGTTACGTCACAAAACCGGTGACGTTACAGCGATGTCCTTTGCGATGTTGCAGTGTGTAAACCCAGCTTAACTGCTGTGTGCACACTCCTATGACTGAAAGCCAGCGGCTCTCAGGAGACTAAAATTTTATTATCTCTTGTTAGCTGTACTTTCAATAAGGCGGCCAGGCAGCATTTTAATGTTATTTACCTGCAGATTAACCCTATATCTGCAGATAATTAGTTCTTTTGGAGATGACAGATTGCCTTTAAATTCTTTATCAGGTATGACAATTTTTATGTGCGGGTGAAAGGTCACACAACTGTAGACAGTTTGTTACTCCACTTGACTTTTGGCCTTCTGACATCAGTTTATCTTTCTGCTGTGTATATTTCTGAATGAGTGATACAGATTAGTGCAAAGTCCAAAAGTCACTGTCAAGTTATTTGTCTGCATGGCCGTTCTTACTGCTATTGTGGGACATGCCGTGTTGCTTTATAAATGTCACATTTTGTAAGAATGGGTCACTAGGGTAGAAGGCTTTGTGCTCTACACAATTTATGTTCAGTGCTTAGAATGCAGCAGTGTAATAAGATGAATGTTGTCATCACGCCAAGAGCCTTGAGTGACCGTTGTGAAATTCCACGTTGTAGTCAAAGCAGTGTCGTAGAGGGCTGGATTGGATGTATATGTTCTTACTGAAGAACCAGCTTGTGAAATGCTGTGTAGTCCATTAAAGAAACTTGAAGCACAACATCCAGGATACAATGAATGTGGCTTTTGTTCTTTTTCTATAGCTCTCAACCATGCTCACTGATGAAATGGCTCTACTATGGAATGTTATGAATCACTTACAGGGCTGTTTATTGTGTATATGTGCTAGGACAGGAAAATCCCGTCTTATACCTGTCAGGAAGAGTAATTAAGTGCCATGCTGCAGAACATGACTTTTCCAAAGAGTTGTGATTATCATGTGAAGTGATTTAACAAGCATTCTTTTCACATAAGGAAGAATTCAATTTTTTCATTGGGTTGAAGCTGTGGCAAAGCTGAATTTATCATTTTATGCTAATTTGATAGGAGTCAGCCAACAATCTCGATGTTTTCTAAACCCTCTGAAGTATCTTTCTTAAAGCACCACTCGTGGGTTTTTTTAGCACTCGAGTGGTGCTTTAATCCCAAGTCCCCTGCCCCCAGTGTTATACTTAGCTTTCGGTCTTTTCACCTTTTTTTGTCATCACTCCAGTTTGGGGCCCCTTCGTGTAACTGTAACTTCTGACTGACTGGTTGTCAGAAGCTACGTCACAAGCTGTCAATACAAGTCTATGACAGCTAGAACGAGGCTCTCATAGAGTTGTATTGATTTGTGACATAACACGCACTCCATGAAACACTGGAGCAGCAAGCAGGTGACAAGATGCTGGAGACCGACCGGCGTGACGCTGAAAACAGATGAAGACTCTGGAGGGTGAGTATAAGATAGGGGACAGTTTAAAGCAACATTCCAGCTGTGAAATAAAAAAGCTCTGGTGTGGTGCTTTAAGCTTATTTTCAATTCTCTTGTGAAATGAACATCAACCAATAGCCAATCTCAGCACAAGAGTTAGCATCTGTTCACATGTACCATTGCCATCCATTTGTAATGAATCCACTATTAAAACAACCTCATAAATGGATCAAAAACAGATGTATACATTGGTTTCTATTTTGCATCCATTTTTTATCTGTTTTTACTAAAAGTGTCTCTGAATATCTCTTTTGTCTTGACCACGAAGGTTAACAGGTCACATAACAGATGCCCATTAGTGATGAGTGGGCACTACCATGCTTGGGTACTTGGTACTCGTAACAAGCAGTTGGATGCTCAAATGGGCACGACTCGAGTACCCAAGTATAATGGAAGTCAATGGGGAACTTAAGTATTTTCCAGAAGATTTCCATGAAAAATGCTCAACTTCCCCATTGACTTTCTGTATACTGAAGTACGCGAGTTGCGCCCATCTGAGCATCCAACTGCTGGCTAAGGGGACTGAGCACCCGAGCATGGTAGTGCCCACTCATCACTAATACCATCCATTATGATCCATTTCCTATAGACTTCAATGTAAAAAAAAAATGGACCCACTTGCTATCCATTTTTTAAAGGGGGCTGGATAAAATTGTTGAGCAGACTACATTTTTTTAATTCAACCAAAAAATTGATAGCAATTGGAAAGAAGACAAACTGAAGACATTTTAAGACATTTCTGTATCCATTCAAATTAATGTGTCTTGCAGTGTATAATTTTATTTTTGTTATCCCAAAACGTATTCCAAAGCTGAAATATCTACTGGACATATGAACATAGCCTTACCAAGAACTCATGATAGGTTGTACCTAGACAAGCATGCAGACAACAACTATCTTGTGTGCATGTCCAACTTTTGGAGCTGCTTTGGTTGTTCACTATGATAACTATGAGATTAGAAAAAGTAGTAGAGCGGTGACTGAACCTGCGCCAGCGCCACCACTGTGACTGAAGTCTGAATGCTGCCAGGAGGATTAAAATTAATTTCCTCCCAGCAGCAGGGTTCGACTTCGATGTGCAGGTGCTGGGCAGGTTCCAAACACTATTAACCTGCATATCTGCATGGGTAATAGCATTTTTTCATTTTTCCCTTTAAATTTACAATCCACAGATTTCAGAGGAACAGACTAAATATGTATGAGAAAGCCGTAACTCTGTCTACAGCAGATGTTTGGAAAAAAAGGGGTCAGGCATGTTGTTTTTTACATGACTAATCCTTTTTGCTCTTGCTAAAGATCAGCCATTACTATTGATTTCTAGCATGGCATACTCTCATCTGATTGAAAGCACATGCACATTCATAAGAAATAGCTCAAAGTTCTGAGCGTTTGGTGTTAAGAGCCGAAAAAAATGGAAACTTTAATATTCATGTTAAAACTGACACAATCCACATGTTCTGATAAATATTTCTTTTTTTACACAATTTTTTTGTTGTCTTTTGTCTCAGTAGTTAGCATGACCTTTATCAGGATCTTTCATCCTTTGTGAGATTTGATCATTGTGGTCCCTACGTTTTCTCTCTGGTCAGTGCCTCTGATATCCATAAGAATTATTAGATTCTCACTTCCATTTGGCTTCAGCCTTTTGTTGCTATGCCACTGTGACAAAGGTAACTTTCCAGGAATAGTTTTGCAGCAGGATTTAATTTTAGCTTCACATTCTTGCTGGTTAATTGGTTAAGCAATCACATACTTGATCTATTCTGTTATTATATCTCATTATATTTCCTATATTATATTTTTACACTTTTTATTTGAAAATATTAGAAAGGTTTCCAGAATCTCATGGTTACTGTAGAAAGTTTGATCTTGCTTTTTAATTCACTGGGTCACTGATAATGTCATTGGTACTGTCCATACAGGTGCATCCGTTGTACACGTCCTTGAGATGTATATTTCTCGGACTGACCCCTACTGGAGTTTCACTGATACTTACACACATTAGTTTTAAAAACAGGTCCGTGTCTCTGGTCCGTGAGACTCAGAGCTTGTCCTATTCTTATCCTGTTTACTGATCAGACTAAACCGTTAAGTCACTGGGGACAAGTTAAACATGGATGAAAATGGAAGACATACTTTGTATTTCATTTTTTTCATCCAACTTTTAACTTTTATCACTGATCCATTTTTAAAGGGAACCTGTCACCGAGTTTTTCCCCTATAAGCTGCGACCAGCAAAAGTCAGCCCTTATATACAGCATTATAGAATATCGTATAAGTTCCCACGCTGCTCTGTATAACAAAAAAGGCCTTTACTATTCTCACCTAGAGGGCAGTCGGGTCCAATGGGCATCGCTGGTCTTGGGTCCGGTGCCTCTTCTGTCTTATGCAGTCGCCTCCTCCTTCTCAACTCCACGTCCTACATCATCTGCACAGAGTCCTCCATTCCGCTTCTGTGCATGCGCACTTTGTTCTGCCCTGATGAGGGCAGATCAACGTATTGTAGTGCGAATGCGCAGGCGTTCTTTGACCTTTCCTCAAGCCTATGCAATACAGTACCTTGCTCTGCCCTCATCATGACAGATAAAAGTGTTCAAAAGTGCAATTGAGGACTTTGTGTGGATGACGTAGGATGTGTCATCTCTACCAAGCTGGGAAGGAGGATAAGACTGCTCAAGATAGAGCAGTGGCCAGACCCGAGAGCAGTGACTTCCGTTGGACCCGACTGCCCCCAAGGTGAGTATAATAAAGGTCTTTTTTACGTTCCACAGAGCAGCCTGGGCTCTTATAATTTATATACAATATTCTGGAATGCTGTAGATAAGGGCTCACTGGTGCTGGCAGCTTGTAAGGGAAAAACCTGGTGACAGGTTCCCTTAAAAAAATCAATAGATAAGACGTTTACACAGACACTGCGTTCTTTTCCACATTCACTGGTCCCTTTAGGTTAGGGCTTATGTCTAAAAAACCCCAATGCAAAATGGGATTTAAATGTGTGTGCCGACAGGGCAATTGAATATAATGGTACAGACACAGTCTGCAGAAAAGAAAAGAAAGCCTGATGTAAATTATGAATTTAGAAGGAGAGTTTAAGAAATGCAGTCATCTTTATTGTCTTGCTCCAGACGGTGTATATCATTCTTTCACTAATTCATACTTTTTAGAAATGACATTGTTATATACATATATTAATTTTACATGTACATGGAGAAGAGATTCTATACCTTTTATACTATTTCATCTGAGACATGCTGATATAGTCAGCCAGTTGCCAGATGTAAAGACCCAGCAGTCATCTTGGCTTAAAAATGCAATTTGTGTTTTTCTATCTAAAACACGTACAATGATAGGATTCTAGCCGTGAAATCCAAGCAAAATGGGATTCCTCGTTCCCCAGTAGAGGCAGATGTGGTTGCTTGTGTTGAGTTAGCACATTTTTATCACTCATCAGGGATGCTGTTTGAAGTTTTCCTACCTGTGCTTCAGTCTAGCTTTCTTTTTCAGTCATGGCATGATGTGTAGAAGCAAGTAGAATTAATTATTAAATGTGGAGTCACTGCTGACCTGATGGGAGATTAACTGCTGCTTTACTGTGTATATGTATGAACATTGTAGCTGTCAACTTATCTCACTACACTTGAGGGACTCTGGACAATTGCTGTGCTGATAGTAATGTTGGCAATTTCCCTGCTTTTTTCTTTTTTTTGCAGGTCACTGCTAGAGGATTTGGTCCATTGTTGCAGTTTGCCTACACTGCGAAGCTATTACTGAGCAGAGAAAACATCCAAGAGGTCATCCAATGTGCTGAATTCCTACGTATGCATAACCTGGAGGACTCCTGTTTCCGCTTCCTTCAGTCACAGCTTCTAAACAATGAAGATGGCTTGTTTCTATGTAAGAAAGACACCTCATGCCAGAGTGTGCACAATGAGACTTTTGATTGTGAAGAGGAAACTATGGAATCTGAAACCTCAAAAATATCTTGCCCCAAGGAAAGAATGCACCACGAGCCTTTCAACTTTGGTTCAGGTGAGAAAGAGGATGATAGAAATGAAGTTATGTTGGCCAATTCCAATATGCAAAGGGAAAACAAAGAAAGTTTAGACAAGGATCCTATAATCCGCTACCCACGATATAAGAAATACCAGTTGGCTTGTACTAAGAATGTCTACAATACATCACACAGTACCTCAGGTTTTTCAAGCACATTCAATGAACATAACTCTGAAATTGGCCTAAAATCAGGACTTCCTTTAAGCCAGATAAAAAGAGAACCACGAGACGATGATATTGATGAAGAGAGTGTTACACTTTGCTTGTCTGGGGATGAAAATGACATCAGGGATAAAGAAGATGTTGAGATGGTCAGAAAACAGCCGAGCCCTGTTAACATGGACAACCCCAAAAGTGTGTCATCTCCTTCAAATCTAAGAACTTTTTTTAGTAGAACGAAAGGGGGGGAATTTCCTGACTTGCCTGGTACTTCCCAACAACGCTTTGTCAGAAGTCCTTCATGCCCTGTGGAAAAGGGAGCAACTCAGGGTGACCATAAAACTGAATACAACCCATTCACTGGGAATTATGAACTGTCCTGTGAACCTCACAAAGATTCCTCTAACTTCCTCATGGCTTCACCTCTCCACGGGTCTGGTTCAGAGCTTGCCTCTAAGCATGAAATGGAATTAGACAGGAGAAGCGTCATATTTTCTTCAAGTGCTTGTGACCAAATAAGCACCCCGGTGCAATCATATTCTGGTGTCAGTTGTTTGGATAAAGAGTTTTCTGAGCATGTGCCAAAGGGTCTTTGGGCAGGAGGTAGCCAATCTCTACCTAGCTCGCACACCTTCTCCCATAGTGGGCTTATAACAGACCCATTGCCAGGAAGGCTGCGGCCAAACACTAGTTGTCCTGTGCCAATTAAAGTATGCCCTCGTTCTCCACCTTTGGAAACCAGAACAAGGACATCCAGCTCATGCTCCTCATATTCATATGCAGAAGATGGCAGTGGTGGATCCCCTTGTAGCCTTCCTCTTCTTGAATTTTCATCATCTCCCTGTTCACAAGGCCCACGATTTCCATCCACTGATCATCAAGAAGCTTGTTCGATGGCTGACTCAATTTATAATCAAGTACGGCCACAGATAAAATGTGAGCAGTCTTATGGAACAAACTCAAGTGATGAATCTGGATCATTTTCAGAAGCAGACAGTGAGTCATGTCCAGTGCAAGACAGAGGCCACGAGGTAAGGAACCCAAGCAATTGTTGAATTATGTATTATAACTGTATTAAATAATGTAATGATGTATTTTGCCACTCTGTTAGTTGATTCCCTTGAAGATAGTTTTAATTATACACAAGTTAGGTGGTTCTAATCAGGTCAGTAGTGCTTGGCCAGATGCACTTTTATTAGCCACCTTTATTTTACCCCACGGCAAAGACACATAGGAGAGCTGTGATGTGGCTTAATACCACGAGTTGCTATGTTATTCAGATTGTTAAAGATACATTATTTTTTTTGGTAATGGTCACTAAAGTTTCCATCTGCCCCATGGCCTATCCCAACAGGTTCTTGCCCTTATAGTTTCCTTTTTGGAGATAGGTATAAATGCCATAAGTTTGTCTGAAATGTTCTTGAATAAAATCACTTTAACAGCTCATTCTCCTTATAAGCACAGAGGGAAGTAACAACATATTTTTTGAAGGCGTGTATCTGCAAGCCAACACTTAAAATTCAATCTAAAGGTTAAAACTCCCTTCAACAAATCTATTATACATGTTTGTGATGATTGACTATTGGCTACTTGTACTTAAAGTAATGTTTTTGTCTTTATGCTCAGTGTTCAGACACAATACTCTTCGGCAGCCAAAAGAATAGCAGCTTTTGCTGCCCCCACATAAGAAAAAAAAAACAAGCCAAAACTAAAGTGAACAGACAGGGAAGTGCAACTGTTCGCAATTAATTATTTGGTTTGTTAGACAGTATTTGGCCCTTGTCTTTTTTACAGGCCATTAAATTAAAGTGTCTAGTCTACCATTTTTGATCCTCAGCCATATGAGCTCAGAACACGTGCTTTTCTGTAAGAAATACATTATTTTCTTGGGGAGTACATAAGGACAGGCTATAGATTTCCTAAAAATCTTGCATTAAAAGCATATTACACAATGCAATCCAAGCTGCGGTCTAGTGATGCAATGAAGAATTTCCTGGCTCTTTATAGTTTGTAAGTTTTCATTGCTAGCTTAAAATCTCAAAACATTACTTTAGCATAGAAATCATCCAGGCTGTGCACAATAGCTATCACACATATTACTTACTTTGTACAATGAATCTTCTAATAATAATGTAATATTTATTCACTTATATAGTACCATTAATTCCACAGTGCTTTACATACATTGGCAACACTGTCCCCATTGGGGCTCACAATCTATATGCCCTATTAGTATGACTTTGGAGTGTGGGAGAAAACCAGAGTACCCAGAGGAAACCCACGCAAACATGGGGAGGATATACAAACTCCTTGCAGATGTTGTCCTTGGTGGGATTTCAACCCAGGACCCCAGCGCTGCAAGATATTGTAAAGCAAAGTTGTTATGGTCACAGGAAGTTATTGTGTTTTAACTTTAAAGCAATGTTCACATCACGTTTTAAATTATGGTCAGTAGCTCTGTTGTGGCTTACGACTGAAACTCCAAAAAATGAGATTCTGGCTTATGCACTGATGGGGCTATTGTTAGTAATGATGTATATGGTGTCACAATGTGCTGGGTCATTTATAATTTTTGGCAGTATATAGCTGTTGGAGGTGGGCAGCAATTTTTCATTGTTACTAGGGTAAGTAGAGAAAATGGACCATACATTTTGTTGTACAATTTTTTCTGAGTACACCTGATACCTCAGATGCAGTGGAAAACTTCTGTTTGGGCATATGGCAGGGCTCGGAAAGGAAGGAGCACTATTTGAATTTTTTAGTGCAAGATTGAATGGAATAGATAGCGGACATAATGTCGCATTTGCAAAGCCCCTGTTGTGCCTAAATAGTGGAAATCCCCACAAGTCATCCCGTTATGGAAACTATACCCCTCAAGGAATTTATCTAACGCTCTGGTGAGCACCTTGAACCCACAGGTGCGCCAAAGAATTTTATAGTGTTGTGCCGTGAAAATGAAAAAATACATTTTAACCTCAATTATGTTGCTTTAACCCCAATTTTTTCAATTTCACAATGGTATCAGGAGAAAATGGACCATATAGTTTGTTGTGCAGTTTCTCCTGCGTACAGGGATACCTCATATGTGGTGGAAAACTACTGGTTGGATGCAAAGCAGGGTTTGGAAGGGAAATAGCACTATTTGAAGTTTGGAGAGCAAAATTGTCTGTAATAGATAACAGACACAATGTCACTTTTGTAGAGCCCCTGATGTGTCTAAATAGTGGGAACCCTCCACAAGTCACCCCACTTTGGAAGCTATACTCCTCAAACAATTTATTTAAATGTGTGGTGAGCACCTTGAACCCACAAGTGCTTCACAAAATTTTATGACATTGAGCCTTGAAAATTAAAAAAATACATGGTGACAGGAGAAAACTGACCATATCAATTGTTGTGCAATTTCTTCGTTTTTTTCGATTCCCCATATCTGGTGGAAAACTACCTTTTGGGAGCACGGCAGGGCTCTGGAGTGAAGGAATGCTATTTGACTTTTGGAGCACCATTTTGGCTGGACTAGATTGCGAACACCATATCAAACACCATGTCAAATTTGAAGATCCCCTTTGATGCCAATACAGCAGAAACCCCCACAAGTGAACCCATTCTGGAAATTATACCTCCTAAGGAATTAAATCTAGCCGTAAATTAAGCCATTTTAACCCTCCAGAGATTCACCGAATTGTATAAAATTGGGCTGTGAAAATTAACAAATTACCATTTTTTTCTATTAAAATGTTGCTTTGGGCCCAAAATTTGAATTTTAAAAAAAGTTAAGAGAAGGAAATTGACCCCACAATTTTTTTACACAATTTCTCCTCAGTTTGCCAATACCCCATATCTGGTCACAAACTACTACTGAGCCACAGGGCAAAGCTAAGAATGGAAGGAGCTCCATATTGGAATTCAGATTTAGTCACAAAATGTTAAACTATTGGAAGAAAAAATAATTACATTTTTACCACTAAAATATTGTTATAGCCATAGATTTCTAATTTTCACAAGGGGAAGAGAGAAAACTGGACCCATAAAGTGTTAAAGAATTTTCCCTTTTGGTTGCAATACCCCACATGTGATTATACAGTACTGTTTGGACACAGGGCAGCGCACGGGAGGGTAGGACATTTAGAGCACAGATTTTCCTTAAATAGTTTGTGGTCTCCATTTGAAGAGCCCCTAAGTGCCAAGAAAGCAGAAACCCCCTTAAGTGACCACATTTTGGAAATTACACGCCTCTGGGAAATTATCTACAGGTGTATTTTCCCTCTGGAAATCAATATCAAACGCAGTGAATGTTGCAGAATTAAAAATTGCAAATAATCCCTTGCATTGCCTAGCATATTGTAGTGTGCCTACATTTTTCTCAGCCCCAGCTCGTGCTTCTACAGACCCACATTCCATAACTTTTGTGGGCTCTCCTAACTACAACAATGCCAAACATGTGGACGTTAACTGTGGTTTAGACACATTGTGGTGCTCAGAAGTGAGAGGGTATTTGAATTTGGGATAACAGAGTTTGCACTATAGCGATTTTCCAGAACCTTTCTGCTACCAGTAATGTGGAAGCCCCCTATATTTCTGTTAACAAATGATAGACATGAGTGGGGATTTGTTTTTTTGTGAGTTGAATTTACTGTTATTAGTGGAAATTTGGGGTAAAGAACATTTTGGCTCAGTTCACATTTGTTTTGTGCTCAATGCTGAGCATCTACATTAGGGTTTTCATCTATATCTCTTAAATGATTCAGGTGAAACCCCCAACTGATCAATTCACTATTGAAGCACCATACTTACTCCATTTGGCATCTATTCATCTTCAGCCTTTTCAAAGGTGCACAAAACTGTTGTTGACCACAGTTTTCAGCACGTTTAAAATGACACGTAAAAGATATACAGTACGTCAAGACAACAGGCCAGATGGGAGTTAAAAGTGGCTCCCTCTGCCTCATTACAGTGAATTTTCTATTGTTAATTTTGTCTGAATCACGTTTTTCAGAGATTTACACATAAACCCCCAATTGGAAGCGCTCACTGTGGAGCACAGGATAAATGTGAGCTGAACCTTACTTCGATCTTTGGGAGGCAGAATGAACAAATCAACAGCAGTTAAAGAACTGACTTTATTAATGGCTATAGTTTTTTTTTCCTGTGAGATGAGTTGAATTATTTAATGGTACCATTTTGAGCCAAATATTTTTTGATCAGTTTCTATTCTGATTTTTGTTAGGCATAATCAAGAAGAAAAGAAAGGGGGGGAGCCAGCACTGCTTGAGAATGGCATGCAAACAACTAAAAGTGTAAATTCACAAATTATTCCAACTGTACTATAATGCAAAATGAGATTTTTAGCAAACAATTGATCAATTTTTTGAGCCACCCCTGCCACGGCACGGCAAATCTCAATAGGGGGCTTAATTAACAAAGCCTGTGGAAAAGGGTGAGGTGGTTGAGTGTGAACAGCCTTGTCCACAGGCTTTGTTAAGCACCATTTACTTGGGCCTGTTCCGCCTTTATTCATGGACCCTGGCCTGGCACTGTGAGGGCCAGTTCTGACATTGTCCTGGTGTGTATGGCTTTAGCTGCACATGCTGGGACCTGGGCTGCCTTTATTCGCAGTTGCCTTTTTTTGCAAACATGAAAGCGTTTTCTGAAATGTTACACTTCAATATGGTTCTTCTTTTAATGAATTTAGAAAGCCGCATAGCACAATGGAAATATTAAATATAGAGTAGGACCCCCTAATTGAGATTTGCCATGAAGAAGAAACGGCAATTTAGGATTTTTCTTTTTTACGTTGTTCACCATGTCGTAAAAGTGATAAGACAGCTTTATTCTATGGGTACGGTTCCACTTGCATAAAACATTGGACTGCACTCGCAACAGAGCAAAACTATGGGGCAGTGTCCATCAGTGATTGATTTCTCATGCCATATCGGCCTGAGAAATGAATCGCATTTGACATCGATTCTCGGCTCACGCACCCCCCATACAAGTCTATGGGAGCGTGTGAAACATCGCACTGCACTCGCATGCCATCCGACTGCAGTACAATGTACGCAGAGACAGACCGGGGAGGAGATGAGGAGAAAGTTCTCCAATCTTCTCCACAGTTGGGATACGATTGCAAGATCGCATGACAGTCACATGACCCCCGGCTGACACTCGCAGTAGAGGGTCATTAGCATATCGCTTCCGATGCTCTCACATCTGAAGCTATGCGCAAGTGGAAAGTGGAGGCCTTTAGGTCAGTACAAATACAGCGATACAATTTTTATTTACATATGACTTTCTGATCATGTTTTATTCCACTTTTTTTATCAGCTGTATGATGAAAAGACAGATTTTCCTATGTCCTTTGTTTATTTATTTTTACAGTGTTAAATGAAGGAGTTAACTAGTGTGACACTTTTATAGATCGGTTTGTTCCGGACATGGCAATACCAAATACGTGTATTTTTTTCTTTTGTTTATTTTTGTTTTTACATAAATATACATATTTCTTGGTATAACCTTGTTTTAATTTTTTACATTTTTTTTTACATTTTTTTACTTAGTCCCTACATGTGACATTCATATTTTTTACTCTGATTGCCAGTATAATGTATTGTAATGTACATATATTGCAGTACATTATACATATCAGTGTGACACTGACAGAACACCAGTTAGACCATGCTCCTGGCATGGTCTAACAAGCCACCGTTGCTGGCTGATACCGAGGTCCTCATTTGACCTCGAGTTGCCATAGCAATGATTGGGTCTCCATGAGGATGTCACAGAAGTGCTGATTGGATGGAAGAGAGAGCACACTCCTACTCTAGCTTCCTAAATTCTATTGATCACTTCATTTAGGAGCTAAAACAGCAAGGGGCATCACAACAATTTTCATGTTTGTGACTTAAGCCTAGCTCCCAGCAACAATCGTGTATCAGAATATTCATCTGTTTCCATGCCTCCCAAAAAGGGTTGTTAAAACTTCTTTAAGTATATAGAACTCCAAAATTGTGCAATTGAAAATGCAACTTGTTCACTCCCCCAAGTAATCAAGTCCTCATAGAGCTATGTTGACGGGATAATTAAAAAGTTCAAAGGAACCTGTCATGTAAAAAAACACTATTAGGCCATATGCACATATTAAGTATTTGGTGAGTTTTTTACCTCATTATTTGTACGAGAAAAAACAGGAGTGGAACAATCCGAGGAAACATATCATAGAAACACAGCACCACTTCTGTATTTACTACCCACTCCTGGTTTTGACTACAAATACTGAGGTAAAACCTCATCAAATACTCATCGTGTGCACAGGCCTTAACCTGCAAATATGCGGTTAATCTGCAGGTAATCGCACTCTGACACCTTGCAGCTTCCGTACTGAGAGCCTTACTGGCGAGAGGAAATCCCCGGGCTTTCAATAATAGGGGGGCGCTGTTGGCGTGGTTTTAGTTGCTGCTCTATGCATAGTGATTGGCATCTGTAAACATGCACCAGGTACTGATTGATAGGCGACTCTGTACTGATGAAATGCTGAGCAGCAGGCAGTCAGTACTGGGGCGTGGTGGCAGCCAACTCTCTCTATGCACAAAGCAGTGACCGAAACAATGCTGGTCGTACCCCTAAGACTGAAAGCCCGAGGCTACAAGGAGAAAATTCATCATTTCCTCCCAGCAGCAAGCTCTCAGTGCAGCGGCCGCACAGCATCAGAACGATATTAGTCTATTAGTTTGCAGATTAACCCTGTATTTTCAGCTTAATAGTATATTTTAAAGGACACGTTCCCTTTACGATTCTATGATTGCGGTGACTCAAAATCTAAAAGTTTCCTTCAACCCATTGGTTAAAAAGGGAAGCCAGCACTTATCAGAGGGTTACCAAACAATTAGTTATCAGTGTATGCACTGAATGTCCACATCATCAAATCTACATTTAGCTGTTCTGTTTAAAGTGCATTGCTCTGTGTTTATTTGGGTGTCTGATGGAGCTGATATCCCACATTACAAAGGTACAAAGTCTGTTGTGGATGGATTGTGTGAAGTGGAGCAAAGAGCAGACTTTACACACTGCTGTAATGGCCAAAGTCTATCCTATGATATGTTGTATGCACAAGATGCCATTGCCAGCATTACTCCATTGCCTGGTCTCTGAAGTGTAAAAGTTTCCAAATATGTAGCTAATTGCAGTCTATGGAGCTACATTCAGCTCTATACCGCAATATTTATACCATAAAATTGCTGTGGGTAAGCTGAGTTATTCTCCTAAATGCCTGTACATACTGTATATACAGCTTTCTTGCGAGTGGTGTACTCTCTACAAGAACATTCTTGAATTACAACATGATTGAAAATTAAGGACATTCAATTTACAGAGAATAACTTCTCAGTTACTCGATGTTGCTACTGCAAAGTTCTTATGAGAACACACCTGAGCCAGGCTGTGGCTGTGAACTTCATTGTGGACGTTTGCTTTTTCACCTCTATGACACAAACCTGTTTTGATTGGTCAAAAAATAAACACCCACAGAGATGTTGTATGGTATATGCCCCATTGGTTGAAGGGAAAATTTGCATATTTGGCACTCTTTATTACTGGAGAATACCCACAAAAAAAAAAAAACTATTCAAGAAGCAGTGGAGCAGCACCTATTAGAAGAAGTACTCAGATTAAGTTAAAAAGAAAATGTAACCAAAGGTCCTCTTTAAGGACCTGCAAAGTCCTAAGTTGCAGTCTAATTTTTGGGTCAATAAAAGAAACAATTTCAAAAATCTAATACAATCTTGGAAAAATGTGTTTTCTTACATTCCGTTTACATTATTATATATAGAATCCAGGTCACTATGCAATGTAGGCTTGGTGTCAGAAGAGGACACAGATAGAAGAGGACCACTGCAATTTGCAGTCTATTAGCTCATCATAATTAGAGTTGAGCGCGGTTCGAGGTTCTCCAGTTCTAGGCTCGAGTGATTTTGGGGCCTGTTCTAGATCGAACTAGAACTCGAGCTTTTTGCAAAAGCTCGATAGTTCTAGAAACGTTCGAGAACGGTTCTAGCAGCAAAAAAACAGCTAATTCCTAGCTTGGTTTCCGCTGTAATAGTGTAAGTCACTCTGTGAATCACACTATTATGACATTTCAGTGTATAGTGTGCGTGAACAGCGCCTTCAGATCACTGCTGTTTCTATAATGGCGATCGTCATTTTTTTTCCTTGTCTTCCTTCCCTAAGCGCGCGCGTGTAGTGGGGCGGGCCAGCATGTCAGCCAATCCCAGACACACACACAGCTAAGTGGACTTTTAGCCAGAGAAGCAACGGCATGTGTGATAGGATGTCCATGTCACATGTCCCTGCATTATAAAATCGGACATTTTCCTCCAGGACGCCATTATCTCTTCTGCGTCTTTGGTGTCAGACATCACTGTCGCAGGTCCGTCCTTTGTCCTATCGCTGATACAGCTGTATGCGCTCCATACACAGCGCTGGACAGCTTAGGGAGAGCACTTTCTAGCAGTCTTTTAAGGGCTCAAACCGGCAGGGTCAGAGCCATAGGTGACAGGTCCTGAAAACAGCGACAGCGTCTGTGTAGCCAAGGTCAGGGATTTCCTCCCTGCATTTCCCTATTAGGAGGGAATAGAAAGGCAGGCTTCCTTTCCTCTACCCAGAGCCCCACAATCCTGGCACTGTACCCTCCTGTCCTCTGCACACTCCAACTCATTATAACTAAGCCATTATACTAGCAAACACTCAGTGTACCTACTGGCATCCTAAACGTGGCTATTGGACTTTGCTATAGTCCCACTAGTGCAAAGACATTTGCAGAGCACGTCTGCCTGCATTGCACACTCCAACTCATTATAACTAAGCCAATATACTAGCAAACACTCAGTGTACCTACTGGCATCCTAAACGTGGCTATTGGACTTTGCTATAGTCCCACTAGTGCAAAGACATTTGCAGAGCACGTCTGCCTGCATTGCACACTCCAACTCATTATAACTAAGCCAATATACTAGCAAACACTCAGTGTACCTACTGGCATCCTA
Source organism: Anomaloglossus baeobatrachus (assembly GCF_048569485.1). Taxonomy (NCBI): domain Eukaryota; kingdom Metazoa; phylum Chordata; class Amphibia; order Anura; family Aromobatidae; genus Anomaloglossus; species Anomaloglossus baeobatrachus. The sequence continues at coordinate 360,190,366 of NC_134355.1, forward strand.
AACGTGGCTATTGGACTTTGCTATAGTCCCACTAGTGCAAAGACATTTGCAGAGCACGTCTGCCTGCATTGCACACTCCAACTCATTATAACTAAGCCATTATACTAGCAAACACTCAGTGTACCTAGTGGCATCCTAAACGTGGCTATTGGACTTTGCTATAGTCCCACTAGTGCAAAGACATTTGCAGCACGTCTGCCTGCATTGCACACTCCAACTCATTATAACTAAGCCATTATACTAGCAAACACTCAGTGTACCTAGTGGCATCCTAAACGTGGCTATTGGACTTTGCTATAGTCCCACTAGTGCAAAGACATTTGCAGAGCACGTCTGCCTGCATTGCACACTCCAACTCATTATAACTAAGCCATTATACTAGCAAACACTCAGTGTACCTAGTGGCATCCTAAACGTGGCTATTGGACTTGGCTATAGTCCCACTAGTGCAAAGACATTTGCAGCACGTCTGCCTGCATTGCACACTCCAACTCATTATAACTAAGCCATTATACTAGCAAACACTCAGTGTACCTAGTGGCATCCTAAACGTGGCTATTGGACTTTGCTATAGTCCCACTAGTGCAAAGACATTTGCAGAGCACGTCTGCCTGCATTGCACATTCCAACTCATTATAACTAAGCCATTATACTAGCAAACACTCAGTGTACCTAGTGGCATCCTAAACGTGGCTATTGGACTTTGCTATAGTCCCACTAGTGCAAAGACATTTGCAGCACGTCTGCCTGCATTGCACACTCCAACTCATTATAACTAAGCCATTATACTAGCAAACACTCAGTGTACCTAGTGGCATCCTAAACGTGGCTATTGGACATTTGTCTAGTCACACTAGTGCAAAGACATTTGCAGCACCTCTACCTGCATTGCACACTCCAACTCATTATAACTAAGCTATTATACTAGCAAACACTCAGTGTACCTAGTGGCATCCTAAACGTGGCTATTGGACTTTGCTATAGTCCCACTAGTGCAAAGACATTTGCAGAGCACGTCTGTCTGCATTGCACACTCCAACTCATTATAACTAAGCCATTATACTAGCAAACACTCAGTGTACCTAGTGGCATCCTAAACGTGGCAATTGGACTTTGCTATAGTCCCACTAGTGCAAAGACATTTGCAGAGCACGTCTGTCTGCATTGCACACTCCAACTCATTATAACTAAGCCATTATACTAGCAAACACTCAGTGTACCTAGTGGCATCCTAAACGTGGCAATTGGACTTTGCTATAGTCACACTAGTGCAAAGACATTTGCAGAGCACGTCTGCCTGCATTGCACACTCCAACTCATTATAACTAAGCCATTATAATAGCAATTTTTGCTGCCAGTTTAAGGGCCGTAGTTGCATTGTCAGGGATATTTATTCTTTATTATTCTGCTGTTAATAAAGCTAGACCACCACTGCAATCTACACCACCTCTCAATTTTTACTACCACATTTTCAGTCCACAATCTTGTCGCAATCAACATGAGTGGCAAAATGACAGATGCTGGTGGAAAGGGGAAGAGGCGTGGTGGAAAAGGCAAAAAAGGTTTTGTCCGTGGGGAAGGTGGCAAAGCTCCATTATCATCTGCTGAAGATAGACCATCTACCAGCAAAAGTAAGATGTCTACTACTTACCGTGGACAATCCGATGTGCTCCCTTTTTTACGGACACGAACAACAGGAACAAAGGTAGATGATGGGCAAAAAAGGAAAATGCTTGAATGGATCTCAAGTGGTCCAACAAGTGCCCTCTCAGCCACTTCAAGTACCACATCCAAAAAACACCAGTCCTCTGAGTTGTCATCCCAATCAAACTTGATTTCTCCCAGCTCTGAAGTCTCCATCAGCCCTGCACAGTATGGTGGAACTGAGATGGCTGAGTCTGCAGAGCTGTTCAGTCACACTATAGCCTGGGAATCAGAGGTCTGCTCCCAAGCTACAGTGAGTACAGAACAGGAAATGGTCTGCAGTGATGCCCAGAACCTTTGTGACTCTGCTTCAGGCCGTGAGGACCAAGTTTCGGAGCATAATGTTGACCCTTTGTCACAAACTGTAACACCTGTGGTTATAGACAATGAGGAACATACTGATGAAGATGAGACTCAGATACCCGATTGGGATGACAACTTAAATATTCGGTCAGGGCAAGAAGAGGCTTGGTCAGAGGGGGAGGGGAGTGCAAACATAACAATTGATGATGAAGTTCTAGATCCCACCTACTGTCAACCCACAGTCAGGCACTCGAGGAGGTCAACAGAGGTGGTGGAGGAGGATGCAACTGATGACGAAGTTACCTTGCGCCTTCCTGGACAGAGTCGGAGTACTGGTAGCACGTCTACAACTGCATCCTCAGCCACCACTCTGCCTCTGAGCATTATTCGGGGTGGATCAACAGGTCGCATGGCCTCTAAGCCTTGCCTAGCCTGGTCCTTTTTTGACATAGAAAAAGATCGCCCAAATTATGTGATCTGTAAAATTTGTCATGGTTCTCTTAGTAGAGGTCAAAACCTCAGCAGTTTGACAACTTCTTCCATGAATCGTCACATGAATAAATATCATATGGCACGGTGGGAAGCTCACCGTGCTGCAATGCGGCCTAGCGGAGCGAACCATCCACCGCCTGCCCCTTCCAGTGCATCCGCGCGCTCGTCAACTTCTAGTACTGTGGGGACAGCTGTCACACCTGTTTTTCCACCCACAACTTCCACCACTGTAACCGCAACAGGCAGTTTGCTTGGTAGGTCGTCAGTTGTTTTGGAAGGGGAAACAAGTGAGTGTGTACAGCTCTCTCAGACATCGATAGCACCAACTTTGGATGAAGGCAACATCATGTCTCCGCCTGCACTTTCCTCACAAACCTGCATTTTTCCAGGGACACCCTACTCAACACCGTCTACACACAGCAGCCAGATCTCTGTCCCTCAGATGTGGACAAATAAAAGGCCATTTCCTGCGACCCATGACAAAGCTAAGAGGTTGACTCAATCCCTGTGTAAGCTGTTGGCTACAGAAATGCTGCCTTTACGCCTAGTGGACACACAGGATTTTAGAGACCTTATGTCTGTCGCTGTGCCCCAGTACCAGATGCCTAGTCGCCACTACTTCTCTAAGAAAGGTGTGCCCGCGCTACACCAGCATGTCGCACACAACATCACCGCTTCCTTGAGAAACTCTGTGTGTGAACGGGTGCATTTCACCACCGATACTTGGACCAGTAAGCATGGACAGGGACGTTACATGTCGCTGACTGGGCACTGGGTAACTATGGTGATAGATGGTGAAGGGTCTGCTGCACAAGTCTTGCCGTCCCCACGACTTGTGTGTCAATCCTCTGTCTGTCCAAGTTCCACCACTGCTTCTGCATCCTCCACCTCATCTGGGTCCTCCACCTCCGTCCCAAGCCTGCCTGGTCAGGCCACCAGCGTTCTCACTGCGCAGAAGGAATCACGCACCCCTCATTACTATGCTGGCAGCAGAGCGCAACGGCATCAGGTGGTCTTTAGCTTGACATGTCTTGGGAATAAGAGTCACACAGCTGAGGAGTTGTGGTCAGCTCTGCGGTCCGAGTTTAATAAATGGTTGTCTCCACTCAACCTGCGACAATGCTGCAAACCTGGGTGCGGCCCTTCGCCTGGGCAAGGTGACACACGTACCTTGTATGGCTCACGTGTTGAACCTTGTCGTGCAGCAATTTTTAACACAGTATCCCGGCCTAGATGGCCTTCTGAACAGGGCACGAAAACTGTCTGCTCACTTCCGCCGTTCAAGCGCCGCAGCTGAGCGACTTGCATCGCTCCAGAAGTCTTTCGGCCTGCCGGTTCATCGCCTGAAATGCGATGTGGCGACACGCTGGAATTCAACTCTCCACATGTTACAGCGACTGTGGCAGCACCGCCGTGCCCTGGTGCAATACGTCATGACGTATAGCCTGGGCCAACGAGATGCAGAGGTGGAGCAGATCACCCTGATGGAGTGGTCTCAGATCAAGGACCTATGCACCCTTCTGCACAGTTTCGACATGGCGACGAATATGTTTAGCGCTGACAATGCCATTATCAGCATGACGATTCCAGTCATTTACATGCTGGAACACACGCTAAACACTATTCGGAGTCAGGGGGTGGGACAACAGGAAGGGGATGAACTACAGGAGGATTCATATGCGCAAGACACAACAACATCACCAAGGTCCAGACGTTCATCATCACCAAGGCGCCAGGCATGGGAGCATGGGGGACAGGGATCAACAAGGGCGCATGGTAGCAGGCGAGATGTTGAGGAAGGTGCAGGAGGACATGAAGAAATGGAGGACGAACTGTCCATGGACATGGAAGACTCAGCAGATGAGGGAGACCTTGGTCAAATTTCAGTTGAAAGAGTTTGGGGGGAGATGTCAGAGGAAGAAAGAACGGTTAGCACCTCTATGCCACAAACACAGCGTGGACTTGGTCCGCATGGCTGCGCAAGACACATGAGTGCCTTCTTGTTGCACTACCTCCAACATGACCCTCGTATTGTCAAAATTAGAAGTGATGATGACTACTGGCTTGCCACACTATTAGATCCCCGGTACAAGTCCAAATTTTGTGACATAATTCCAGCCATAGAAAGGGACGCACGTATGCAGGAGTATCAGCAGAAGCTGTTACTCGATCTTAGATCCGCTTTTCCACCAAACAACCGTGCAGGTGCAGGGAGTGATTCTCCCAGTTGTAACTTGACAAACATGGGACGGTCTCGTCATCTTTAACAGTCTACACGTACCAGTAGGACCGTATCTGGTGCTGGTAACAGCAATTTTATGGAATCTTTTCATAATTTTTTTAGACCCTCCTTTGCAAGGCCACCAGAGACAACAAGTCTGACACATAGTCAACGGCTGGAGAGGATGATACAGGAGTATCTCCAAATGAACATCGATGCCATGACTTTGCAAATGGAGCCTTGCTCCTTTTGGGCTTCAAACCTAGAAAAATGGCCAGAGCTCTCAACTTACGCCTTGGAGATTTTGTCGTGTCCAGCTGCCAGCGTTGTCTCTGAACGTGTCTTCAGTGCTGCTGGGTGTGTGCTGACAGATAAGCGCACGCGTCTGTCCAGTGACAATGTGGACAGACTGACGTTCATCAAAATGAACAAGTCATGGATCCAGAAGGAATTTACAACCCCTGTGTCATCCTGGGGAGAGTAAATGCTTGTGGATTTGGAATGTGTTTGATGCAAATCTAGCTGTGAAGTGTACAACTAGGGCACAAGTGCTGCCACGGAATGGGTGGGTGTGTGTGGGGCACAATTTTTGGAAAAAAAGGGAGACTCCGCTTGGAGTAACCCTTGCTTACATTGTTTTTAAAAGAAGCCAAGATGAACAGAGCTGGGATCAGGAAAGACTTTGCTACCTACCCCGGTGTCATCCTGGGGACGGTTAATTATGGCGTATTTTTGAATGTGCTTGATGCAAATCAAAACATCCTGTTTGCAACTAGGGCCCAAGTGCTGCCACTGATGGGGTGGGTGTCTGTGTGGCCCAATTTTTGGAAAAAAGGGGACTCCGCTTGGAGTAACCCTTGCTTGCTGTGTTTTTAAAAGAAGCCAAGATGAACAGAGCTGGGATCAGGAAAGACTTTGCTACCTACCCTGGTGTCATCCTGGGGACGGTTAATTATGGCGTATTTTTGAATGTGCTTGATGCAAATCTAGCTGTGAAGTGTACAACTAGGGCACAAGTGCTGCCACGGAATGGGTGGGTGTGTGTGGGGCACAATTTTTGGAAAAAAAAGGGAGACTCCGCTTGGAGTAACCCTTGCTTACATTGTTTTTAAAAGAAGCCAAGATGAACAAGTCATGGTTCAGCAAAGACTTTATCTACCTACCCCGGTGTCATGCTGGGGACGGTTAATTATGGCGTATTTTTGAATGTGCTTGATGCAAATCTAGCTGTGAAGTGTACAACTAGGGCACAAGTGCTGCCACGGAATGGGTGGGTGTGTGTGGGGCCCAATTTTTGGAAAAAAGGGAGACTCCGCTTGGAGTCACCTTGCGGTGTTTTACATGACTTTAGAAGGGAGTGCCATGCCTATATCTGTGTCTCCTCCTCTTTTTCCTTGTCCAGCTCTTTTGTTTTTGCATAAGTATATGTCCTTGTTACTTTCCCATGTGTTTGTGTTGTGTTGTGAGTTGTTTGTGACCTTTTGGACACCTTTGAGGGTGTTTTCTAGGTGTTTTTATGTGTTTGTGATTGCCTGCCATTGTTTCCTATGCAGTTCGAGTTCGGTTCGTCGAACGTTCGACGAGCCGAACTCGAACGGGACGTCCGTTCGGCGAACCGACCTCGAGCCGAACCGGGACCGGTTCGCTCATCTCTAATCATAATGCCCAATTCCACCTGCTTTGGAGATGGAAACAGACCCCTTTACCTCTTGGTCCCCTGTGCAGCTGCACAGCTTGCACCAATGTATTTCCACCTCTTATTGGTGTAATCAGCATAACAGAAGGCTCCAGATAAGTAAAAAGATGATTCAATAAATGTTCCCTCCGAATTTCTAATGTACATTCGTGGTATATACCAAACTTTGTAATGAGCCTGGCATATGCCAAATGAATGTCCTTTTGACATATGTTTGGGCAGCATGCATTGGTATATGCTTAGACAAGACTTAGGCGGGCTTTGCACACTACGACATCGCAGGTGCGATGTCGGTGGGGTCAAATTGAAAATGACGCACTTCCGGCATCGCATGCGACATCGTAGTGTGTAAAGGCTCGATGATACGATTAACGAGTGCAAAAGCGTCGTAATCGTATCATCGGTGCAGCGTCGGCATAATCCATGATTTCGCTGACGCGACAGTCCGATGTTGTTCCTCGTTCCTGCGGCAGCACACATCGCTGTGTGTGAAGCCGCAGGAGCGAGGAACATCTCCTACCGGCGTCACTGCGGGTTCCGTAGAATATGCGGAAGGAAGGAGATGGGCGGGATGTTTACATCCCACTCATCTCCGCCCCTCCGCTCCGATTGGCCGCCTGGCGTGTGACGTCGCTATGATGCCGCACGACCCACCCCCTTAACAAGGAGGCGGGTCGCCGGCCAGAGCGACGGTCGCAGGACAGGTGAGTCCATGTGAAGCTGCCGTAGCGATAATGTTCGCTACGGCAGCTATCACAAGGAAATCGCTGCTGCGACGGGGGCGGGGACTATCGCGCTCGGCTAAAGCTTCATCTTTACAATATTTTAGTATCCCATAAATAAAACAGTATACCGCTCCTATTTTTTTTTTATAGATTAGTCAGATTATAGATTAATAAGAGACAGATGTAAATGTATGGCAGACACACAAATGTAGAAAAGCTGGTGAGATTGACACTTATTTGATGCAACCTCAGTGCATGGAAAGGAGCGTTGGCATAGAGTTCATATGGTAGAGCTATACACTAGCTTTATATTTAGATTTGATTTTCTAGGATTCAGCTGGCTTATTTTTTTTTCTTTTTCTCAGGCCCTCTTCACACGTCCGTGTCTCCGGTACGTGTTAGGTCCGTGTCCGTATGTACCGGAGACACGGACACATGTACTCCAATGTTATTCAATGTATGGAGTTACACGTGCGTTTTTCCATAAGGTGTGTGTGTCCGTGTGCGTGATACGTTTGTTTGTCCGTAAAACACGTATGCATGTCCGTTTTCTGCAAGGAACACGCACACACGCACCCAATGAAAGTCTATGGGTCCGTGAGCACACGTACGTGACACGGATGCATCTCCGTATGGTCCGTGTACGTTTTGTGCTTTTTTGAAGCAATGTCGGTAAATCTTTTTTTTCTGTGTATGTCAGTCAATCTCCCTCAGTCCGTCGGTCGGTCTCTCTCTGTCTGTCGGTCTCTCTCTCTCTGTCTGTCCCTCTCTCAGTCCGTCGGTCGGTCTCTCCCCCTTTCTCATACTCACTGATCCCCGATCACTGCTGCGGTGCTGCACAGCTGTTAGTAAAAGCCGCCGCTCATTATTCAATCTCGTATTCCCTGCTTTCCCCGCCCACTGGCGCCTATGATTGGTTGCAGTTAGACACGCCCCCACGCTGAGTGACAGCTGTCTCACTGCAACCAATCACAGCCGCCAGTGGGCGTGTCAATATCGAGCAGTAAAAAAAAATAAATAAATAATTAAAAAAAAACTACGTGCGGTTCCCCCCAATTTTGATACCAGCCAGGGTAAAGCCAAACGGCTGAAGGCTGGTATTCTCAGGATGGAGAGCTCCACGTTATGGGGAGCCCCCCAGCTTAACAATATCAGCCAGCAGCCGCCCGAAATTGCCACATCCATTAGATGCGACAGTCCCGGGACTGTACCCGGCTCATCCCGATTTGCCCTGGTGCCTTGGCAATCGGGGTAATGAGGAGTTAATGGCAGCAGCCCATAGCTGCCACTAAGTCCAAGATTAATCATGACAGGCGTATCCCCGAGATACCTTCCATGATTAACCTGAAGTTAAAGAAAATAAGCATACACAACGAAAAATCCTTTATTTGAAAAAATAAACAAAAAAAACCACCCTCGTTCACCACTTTATTAAGCCCTGAAAACCCCTCTAGCTCCGGCGTAATCCACGGAGGTCCCGTGACGCTCTCAGCTCTGCTACATGAAGGTGACAGGAGCTGCGGTAGAACACCGCCGCTCCTGTCAGCTCCACGCAGCAACTTAGGTGAGTACCGCGATCAGCGATGATGTCACTCAGGTCACTCACGGCCACCTCTGGATCCTCCAATTGTGACAGCAAGTCGCCCAAGTGACAGCGATGAAGTCACAGGTGAGTTGCGGTCTCGGGTGGAGGATCCAGCTAGCCGCGGGTAACCTGAGTGACAGCAGCGTTAATCACGCTGCTCACTTCATTCACTCAGGGGATTAGCGGTCACCGGTGATTCCTTCACGGGTGACCGCTAATCAGTACGCGACACACAGACAGAGCCGCAGGATGACAATGAAGTCGGGTGAAGTTCATCCGAGTTCATTCTCGCGCGTCGCTGTCTGCTGTCAGCGGGTATGTAGCAACGTCATTGTGCATCACACATGGAACATTTCACACAGACAACACACGGACATTACACTTACGTATCTCACACACACAAGGACATTCCACACGCACACACGGCTAGCGTACACAATCACATGGATGTCACACGTACCAGAAAAACGGACAAAGAAAGGGAACACGGACCCGAAAAACTGCAAGCAAGACACGCACGTGTTTTTCACGGACGTGTGAAGGGGGCCTCAGTGTGTATTGTTTATCATTTTCAGTGTTAAGATTTCTATAAAACCTTTAAAGCAGATCTGTTACCTATTTAATGATATGCTATTAAAGGGATGGGAGCAAAGTGGTACAAAAAATGTGTTTTGGTGTTGATTTGGCTAACTGGAACTATCAAAGAATAAAGTACACTCATCTCCTCCCATTTTCCACACAAAGTTTAAAAAGCTGCTATGTATCTGTGTACATATTGACTAGTCATCATTCACAATTGAAAAGGGCAAGGGGTGGTTGTCCTCATGAGTACAGAAAAAAATGTTACATAAAAAGGACTTTTCACTGGATTTTTTTAACTTAAACTGAGCATTATCTCTTATTTGCGCTGCTCCATTGATATTGTAACAGTTTTTCTTTTCTATCTGCTCCCCTCCATTCTGAAGTTATGCCCCCTAGTAATAGTGTAAATTATCCATTCAAGCAACTGGGTGTATACAACAGAATTTCTCTGTGGATGTGGCCATGTTTTGATTGGCCAAAATTATAGAGGAGAATAAGCAAATGTCTACAAAAGATGTTCTGTGGTATATGCCCAGTTGGTTGAAGGGAAAATTTCCACTATTATTACCGCGGGAACTGAGGGGCACAGAAGATAAAAAAAGAACTGTTCCAGAATCAATGGAGCAGCATAAATAGAAGAGGTACCTCAGTTTAAAAAAATAAATGCAGTCAAAGGTCCATTTGAAAGATAAGTTTCCATGGGCTACAGTATGTCCATTGTATAAGATCAGGGCAGATTAGTTGTGGAAATGTGGCAGATTAGCTGTTTATTTGATACTGTAGATTTTTTCTGCAGTGTGTACATAAGATTTAGTGAAATCTCATCCTGACGTAATAAACAGTGGATTTTGCTCAAGCAAACCTTCCCATGCAAACATTCCTCTGTATCCTTACATACTGTATTAGCATATCAAGGTAATAGATCTGCTTTTGGACCAAAATCTCATTTACATGGCTCAATAATAGTATACATTATGTGGGGTTTGTAATAGTGACACCTACCTGATGTCAAATTAACTTTCAAGCATTTTCCTTGTTATGGCTTATATAAAATCCTATCATCTTATAATCTAAAAATGACAAACACCTCACATATACTGGTGAGAAGACAGATCACCTTCCATTAGATTGCACACAGTGTGACAAGTCTGAATATGCATTTTGTGCAAGTAATGTGATTTTATATTCCTTAATTGCACTATTTTGTTTAGGGTTTTCTCCCAGCGTTCATAGGTGTAAATTAGTACAGCTATGTTTAGCATATGGTGCTTTGACTAAAAAAAAATTAAAAAAAAAATTTTTATTGACCTGAATTGGATTATTTAATTAAGTCCCCCCGTACACATTAGACTTATATTTAGGTCCAGAAATATTTGGACAGTGATGGAATTTTTGTAATCTTGCCTCTGCATGGCACTATTTTTTATTTAAAATTAAGCAACTGAGATGCAATTGAAATGTACGCTTTCATATTTAATTAAAGGGGTTGAACTAAAATATCCTGTGAAATGTTTAGGAATTTCTTAAAGGGCAGCTCTGCCAATGATAAAGAGGAGCTCTGAATATTAATAATTAATGTCAGCTTTGACTGTCAACAACTAATATCCAATTAGTACATGACACCTTAAAGGGAATATGTCAACAGGTTTTTGCTACCATTTAAGAAATATCAAAAAATAGCAACAGAAAGAGGAGATAAAAACTCCTCCAAAAATGTAATATACTCACAGCAAAATAGAGGGCAACCAGTCCAGTTAGCCCAGGCCAACACATCTAATGCACCAACAGGATGCAGACAAACCTCTCAACATGATGGACACTTCACAGGTGCAAGGTAAATTGCACACTAGTGGCGCGCATAGGGCACTGTTCACACTCGTATGCGCATGGTATCCAGCCAGCAACCTATTATCACGCCCTTACTATTAGGTTAGGCGGGTTACCCGGACACTACTCACTGCAGCACACAAGGGACAGAGACTCCACTATGCACGGCGGTATTAAGAGGCCCGGCTGCACCCCGTGTTAAAAAAGGTGCAAAAAATATATTTCAAATATATATGAGGTATTAGTTAGTAAATTGGCCAATGTACATAAGCCCACAATCATCATCACGGATCCTCATGCTTGTGGGTCCCTACACTAATAAATATCAAAAAATAGCAACAGAAAGAGGAGATAAAAAACTCCTCCAAGGTTTGTCCCTTGTGTGCTGCAGTGAGTAGTGTCCGGGTAACCCGCCTAACCTAATAGTAAGGGCGTGATAATAGGTTGCTGGCTGGATACCATGCGCATACGAGTGTGAACAGTGCCCTATGCGCGCCACTAGTGTGCAATTTACCTTGCACCTGTGAAGTGTCCATCATGTTGAGAGGTTTGTCTGCATCCTGTTGGTGCATTAGATGTGTTGGGCTGGGCTAACTGGACTGGTTGCCCTCTTTTTTGCTGTGAGTATATTACATTTTTGGAGGAGTTTTTATCTCCTCTTTCTGTTGCTATTTTTTGATATTTATTAGTGTAGGGACCCGCAAGCGTGAGGATCCGTGATGAGGATTGTGGGCCCTCTTTTTTGCTGTGAGTATACCTCATCTAAGACCAGCATGTTGTAGGCAATCAGATTCTGAATCTAATAATGCATCACTTAGATTAGTGGCTGCAGCCATTCTGACAGTGAAAGATTTTATTGTTTGTATGTAGCAGAGCTCTGGAAGCTGTTCCCACCCACACCAGGCCATACTTGACATTAGGCTGACCCTGTTCTGGGCCCTAGGCAGGGAGCAGATGGAATAAGCTCTTCGTCAACCCCACTAGGCACTAAAGGATACACAGGAATAACAAACAAGGGAAAACAACAAGTAACTTCTCTCTAGACAACTATGTAAAAAGTACTGTAAAGAGCAACTTCAGTCCGATGAGTGCAAACTGCCTGCTTGCATCCAGAGCTTGCGAAGGAACTGAATAATATCACCAGCACAAGTCCAGGGAAGATGGGAATATTGCACAAGGGGAATACTGATAATTAGCAGCTGGAAGGAGCACTCCGCTGAGTCCCTAAGGGGAAGAGATGAAAACCTAGTGGGAAAACTACCAACTACAATGAATTCTAACAGCAGGAATAATAGAAAGTGAGGGAGCATTTTGCGCAGCTAAATGCTCTGACCTTCTATTGCCAGAAACCACATGACTGTCACCCGTGACACACCCGTGACATCCGGCTGCTACAGAAATATCCTAAACTACGATGGTCCTGTCCCATGTGCCAGCTAAAGTCCTCAATAGCCCATTTCCATAGTCATCTAGTTCAATTGCCCATCATCGAGATCTTGTTCAAGCAGATCGCAATGGATTAGTGAGACCCTTGGTAGAGTCTGCCAGGGAACATCAGTACAACTTAGGACCTCGGTGTACTATCTACAGTAGGAAGACCTGGTGGAAAGGTTAATAAAACCCCAAAGGTGATGTTGAAAACAGTGGTAGATAAGGACAGTCAAAACTGGGACTGTCTTCTTCCGCAAATGTTCTCCAAAAGTGAAATCCCGCAAGCCTCAACAGGATTTTCTCCGGTTGAACTGCCCTACGGCTGACATCCCCGTGGACTCCTAGATGTGGCTAAAAAGTCCTGGAAGATGAGACCACACCCTAATGGCACATGTTAGAGCATGTGGCCCAGATGAGAGACATGATTGCTAAAGTGATGGCGATCATGAAGGAGCATTTCCTCAATGAATAGGAGGCACAGACAAGGGTGTAGAATAGGTCAGCTAGGGTGAGGCAGTTCAACCCAGGAGATTGATTACTTGTGCTAGTACCCACGCTACAGAGTAAGGGTATATCTGCATGCTGCAGTTATGTCGTAACCACAGAAATACACCCTGTGACCAAAAAATGCATCAAAAATTCTGCAGCGTGCACATGGGGCCTAAGTTCCTGGCCAAGTGGCAATGTCCTTATGAAGTGGTGGAGAAGATTGGTGAAGTCAATTTTAACATTCACCAACCACGGAGAAGGAAGCGGGATAATTGACCAATTACTTTTGGTCCTTTGAAAAAGAGGCAGCTACATATCAAATTGTTGTAATCCTTAAAACTTTACTCCAATTAGGATGTGAATACCCTCAAATTAAAGCTGAGAGTCTACACTTTAAGCCCATATTATAACTGTATCTTTAATTGACAGACATCTAAAATACCAAAACTTTTTTTAACATAGAGTTGGGAAGTTATGGCTAAAGTTTCACTCTTTCTGCCTTATACCAATTCGTAGACTTTTATTGTTCTAATGTTTGCAATTGCTGCCCTCTACTGGTGAAAGTTGGATATTACCATACCACAATGCCTATAAATGTTTGCAACAGCAAATACATCTGCCAATCCATGGGTAACCCATTGCAAAGTCCATAAAAATTTGGGTTTGTTTCTGTTTTTGACTTCTTTATTTAAAGAGTAACCATCATTTAAATTTTTATTTCATCAATCAATAGTACGAGTGAAAAGAAGAAATTGTACGCTTCTGTCTTTTCCAGGACTGATTATTCATTCTGAAATTCTCTATTCTTGGATAAAATCTGTTTTCGGTGAAGACAGATTTTTACATGACTGAGATAGGAGATAAACATTGCTATTGGAAAGATTCTATACAGAGGAGGAGGAGGCAGGAGCTCTGCTTCTAGCGCCTCCTCTCTCCCTCGCCTTCCCTCACTAGTTTAGTCTCATTAGCATCAACTGTCATCAACTATCTCAAAAACTTAAAAATCTGTGTTCACTGAATACAGATTTTGAGCTCGCTCACATGAGCATATAACACATCCGAGTGCTTTGCGATATTTTATCTTATAGCGCTCAGCCCAATGTTATACTATGGAGCAGTCCAGATCTGCATTTTTTTCCTGTGCTGATTCGGCAAGGAAAAACACTCTCAGCATGCTGGGATTGGCAGCATATCTCGGATAGCGCGCACCCATTTAAATCAATGGGTGCATGCAAAATATTTCACTGTACTCTGATGTTATCCGATACACAGCGAGACAAACAAGGGAGTAGATGGAGAAATTAAGCTCTTCATCTTCTCAGCACATGTGATTCGCTTCTCACAAGCAAGAGAATCGGAGCACAATAGATGACACTCAGCTCACACTCAGGGTCCTGACAGAGAGAGCAGCATATTTCTCTGATAAGATATATTACAAAGTTACTTATTTTCACTTGTACTATTGATTTATGCAATAAAAATTAAAATGACAGCTATGCTTTAACCCCTTCCCGACAGATAACGTCCATGTATGTCACCAGCCGTTTCTCTGCCTTTGATGTGGGCTCATACATTGAGCCCACATCTTTCCCAGCACTTAACAGCTGATTTAATCAACTATTAAGTGCCTCTGACGAGTTAAATGCCGCTGTCAATCACTGACAGTGATATTTAACATGCGTTGACAGGAAGCGCATCACTAATCCCACTCATCGGCACCCCATCACATGACCATCGGAAGCCGATTGGTTGTCATGACAGTCAGAGTTCATTTGATGACCCCCGTGCCTGTCATCATGATCCTCCTGTAAATGCCAGCTGTGCACTGATGCCCTGCTCTGTACAGCACAAGCAATTAGACAATCGCAGTTTCATGTCTCCTAAGGTGACTACTAAATACTGTAAAAAATGTAAATAAAAGTTTTCAAAAGTATTGAAAAATGCGAAAGTTCAAATCCCTCCTTTTGCTCCATTAAAAATAAAACAATGTAAAAAATTAAAAAATACAGATATATCGTATGCTGCGTTTAAAAATGCCAAATCTATCAAAATACAAAATAAATTAATCTGATTGGTAAGTGGCATAATGAGAACAAAAAAATCAAAACACTAGAATAACAGTTTATTAGTTGCTGCAACCTTGCAATAAAAGGCAATCAAAACATTGTATTTACCCCAAAATAGTATCAGTAAAAACATCAGCTCTGGGTGCAAAAAATAAGCCCTATAAGCACTATACATATTTGGTATTAACAGTTGAAACCAGCAGTTTACATACACTATCTAAAATTACACATCTGCGTGTTTTTCTCACTACATGAAATCAGAATAAACCTTTACCGTTTTAGGTCAATTAGGAACCAAAATATTTATATTTGCCAAATGCCAGAATAATGAGAGAGAGAAAATGTTTTAAGCATTTTTATTACTTTCTGCTATATGTGTTTAAACAATATAATTTTTATTATTATTATTATATTTATTGGCAACATCTGAGTTAGAGACACACCTATTTTAATGCACACCTGAAATACACTGCTTCTTTGTGTAGCATCAAGAAAAAGTCAAAATAAATCAGCCAAGATCTCATGAAGAGAATTGTGGATTTGAACAAGTTTGGTTCATCCTTGGGTGCAATTTTCAGATACCTGAAGGTGCCTCATTCATCTTTACAAACAATTATACGTAAGTACAAACAAGATGGGAATGTCCACTAATCATACTGCTCAGGAAGGAGACGGGTTCTGTGTACCAGAGATGGACGTGCTTTGGTCAGACGTGTATATCAACCAAAGAACAAAAGAAAAGCCCTTGTGAAGATGCTGGCAGAAGCTGGTAAGATTGTGTCATTATTCACAGTGGAAAAGGCCACTCTGCCAGGAAGAAGCTATTCCTCAAGAAAAAAAATAAATTCATGTTTCCAAATGCACACAGGAACAAAGACCTTAATTTTTGGACATGTGCTGTGGTCTGACAAATAAGATGGGAATGTCCAGCCATCATACCGCTCAGAAAGGTGATGGGTTCTGTGTACAAAAGATGAACGTGCTTTGGTCAGACTTGTGCATATCAACCAAAGTAGAAAAGCAAAAGACCTTGTGACGATGCTGGCGTAAGCTGGTAAGATTGTGTCATTATTCACAGTGGAAAAGGCCACTCTGCCAGGAAGGAGCTATTTCTCCAAAAAAAACAGATTCATATTTCCAAATGCACACAGGAACAAAGATCTTAATGTTTGGAGACATGTCCTGTGGTCTGACAAAACTAAAATTGAACTGTTTGGCCATAATGACCATAGTTACATTTAGAGGAAAAAGGAAGAAGCTTTGATGGCTAAGACCACCATCCCAACTCAGAAACCCGGGGGTGGCAGCATCATGTTGTGGGGTTGTTTTGCTGCAGGAGGGACTAGTGCACTTCACAAAATAGATGGCATCTCATGAGGAAAGAAGATTATGTGGCCATACTGAAGCAACATCTCAAGACATACAGTAAGCCAGGAACTTAAAGCTTGGGCGGAAATCGATCTTCCAAATGGACAATGACCCAAAGCATACTGCCAAACTGGTTACAAAAGTGGCTTAAGGATAACAACGTCAATGTTTTGGCGTGGCCATCACAAAGTCCTGGTTTTCAATCATATTGAAAATTTATGGTCAAACAGAAAAGCCAGGTGGGAGCATGGCGACCTACAAACATGGCTCCATTACACCAGTTCTGTCGTGAGGAATGGGCCCAAATTCTTACCAACTATTGTGAGAAGCTTGTGGAAGTATATCCAAAGTGTTTGACCCAAGTCATACTGTTTAAGAGCAATGGTACCAAATACTAATGAACTGTATGTAAACTTTTGACTTTGCAGAAAGTAATAAAAATGTCTTAAAACATTCTCTCTCTCTCTCTCTCTCTCTCTGTCTCATTATTCTGGCATTTGGCAAAGATAAATAATTTTGGTAATCCTAATTGACCTAAAACAGGGAAGTCTGATTTCATATCAGAGAGAAAAACATACAGATGTGTCTTTTTATATGTAAACTACTGGTTTAAACTGTACGTTCTCGTATTGACCTGGGGAATCGTCTTGCCAGGTAAATTTTACCATAGCGTGAACATGATAAATGAAAAAACCCAAAAACCAATGTGGAAGTCCCCTTTTTGTAATTTCACTTCACGTAAAAAAAAATCAGTTTTCTAATATGCTATGTTGCTATGTTGATGGAAAAATAAAAACATTATGACTCTTGGAAGAAGGGGAGGAAAAAAATAAAATGAAAAGCGGAAAATCGACCGGGATTGAATAAGTTAACTTAAAGGGGTTTTCCCATGAACAAAGTTATTTTTAAAGTTCATTTTAAACACATGCAATTGTGGAACTTATTATTATTGATTAAAATAGATTGATTGTATGAAAAAATGTTTAAAATTAACTTTGTGTGAAAATTTGAAAAAAATGTTACAAATTTTCAACCAAAATTGGCATGTTTAGGATTGAGAAATCCATAATGCCAGACCATTTCTGCAGCTTATTGTGATGAGTTCAGATCACATCCAGTTTGCTGTTACTATATTCTGCTGCAGATTTTCTGTAGATGTATCCTGCCATTATTAATTAGTAGAAGGTTTTAGGCCACGTGCACACAGGACAGCAATAGTATAGCAGAAAGTTATACCATTACTGCACTACATGAAATTAACATGTACATGAGTTGTAGGTACTGATGAAAGAGCATTGAACATCACAAACAGTACCTTACCTATAAGCTATTGAATGATATTTTTATTTGGCCAAATGTAGTATTTTATTAGAGCACTTGCTATGGTCAAAACTAGGAAAAAGAATTCCTAAATGTGTGTTAATCTGAATGTAATGTATTATGCCTAACTTTTTCCTCGAGACAGAACTTTTCTTTTAACATTACGACGTAATTAGTTGTCTTTGACAGGTGTCAGTCTCTTCCCCCGCAAATCACTTTGATTTTTACCCGTTTTTAACTCCTGCACAGCAATACAGAAACACAGGCATTCAGATAATTTTCTGTTATGCGTGGCATTACATGGTATGCCAATATTTTCTGCACAACTGACGTGTTTAGAGATTTTTGACCAACTGCATAACAGCAGATTGAAAAGTCTTTAGTGTCCATATTTGTTAGAATCAAACGAATACTGCTAGATCTGTATATGCACACTGATTCTAATCCAGCATCACCATTGCTTTAGTCTTAAGATTTATGGAGTACAAAAGAAAACATGTAACAAAAGAACATGTCCAGCTCCGATCTGATTATTAATCACCATGACTCATGTCAACAGTAGGATTGGTAAAAAGGGTAAAGACAGAGCTCTTCTTCCTAATGATTTAGACCAGGGGTCTCAAACTCAGCTGGGTGTATGGGCCACACACAGAAAAAAAATAATTTGAGGGGCCGCATTCTTTTCAGGACAAAGTGACATTGGTAGTGGTACCATATATATATATATATAACACACACATTTTTTTTGTAAGTAATACAGTTTTATTTACAATAAGCACTGCATAGTAATTTTGGCCAACATCTTGTAGTAATGTGCCCCATCCTGTTCCCCATTCTGTAAAAATGTGCGCATCCTTGCCCCCTTGTAGCAATGTGCCCCATGCAGGTCCCCTTCTTATAATAATGTGCCCCCATGCAGGTCCCCTTCTTGTGGTAATGTGCCCCATATGCAGGTCCCCTTCCTATAGTAATGTGCTTCATGCAGGTCCCTTTCTTGTATTAATGTGCCCCATGCATGTCTTCTTGTAGTAATCACACACACACAAACCCTGTGCAGCCTCAGCTAACACACACACACACACACACCCTGTGCAGCCTCAGCTAACACACACACACACCCTGTGCAGCCTCAGCTAACACACACACACACACACACACACACACACACCCTGTGCAGCCTCAGCTAACACACACACACACCCTGTGCAGCCTCAGCTAACACACACACACACACAAACCCTGTGCAGCCTCAGCTAACACACACACACACACCCTGTGCAGCCTCAGCTAACACACACACACACACACACACACACCCTGTGCAGCCTCAGCTAACACACACACACACACACACACACCCTGTGCAGACTCAGCTGACACACACACACAAACCCTGTGCAGCCTCAGCTAACAGACACACACACAAACCCTGTGCAGCCTCAGCTAACACACACACACACACACACACACAAACCCTGTGCAGTCTCAGCTAACAGACACACACACAAACCCTGTGCAGCCTCAGCTAACAGACACACACACACACACACACACACACAAACCCTGTGCAGCCTCAGCTAACAGACACACACACACACACACACACACCCTGTGCAGCCTCAGCTAAGACACACACACACCCTGTGCAGCCTCCGCTAACAGACAAACACACACACACACAAACCCTGTGCAGCCTCAGCTAACAGACACACACACACACACACACACCCTGTGCAGCCTCAGCTAACAGACACACACACACAAACCCTGTGAAGCCTCAGCTAAAAGACACACACACACACACACCCTGTGCAGCCTCAGCTAACAGACACACACACACACACCCTGTACAGCCTCAGCTAACAGACACACACACACACAAACCCTGTGCAGCCTCAGCTAACAGACACACACACACACACACACCCTGTGCAGCCTCAGCTAACAGACACACACACACCCTGTGCAGCCTCAGCTAACAGACACACACACACACACACCCTGTGCAGCCTCAACACACACACACCCTGTGCAGCCTCAGCTAACACACACACACACACACACCATGTGCAGCCTCAGCCAGCAGCAGAAACACACACACACACACACACACCCTGTGCAGCCTCAGCTGACACACACACACACACACACACACACACACACCCTGTGCAGCCTCAGCCAGCAGCAGAAACACACACACACACCCTGTGCAGCCTCAGCGGACACACACACACACACACACACACACACACACACCCTGTGCAGCCTCAGCCAGCAGCAGAAACACACACACACACACACACACACCCTGTGCAGCCTCAGCTGACACACACACACCACCTGTGCAGGCTCAGCCAGCGGCAGAAACACACAAAAACATTCTGCTCACCTATCCTCCGTCAACTCAGCAGCACACAGGCATGTGGACCCGATAATGATCACAGCTCCTGCCTGTCACTGCTGAACTTTCTGCCGGCGCGTGCAGAGCACTCAGAGCAGTTCTCACTGCACAACAGCCACTGGCCAATCACAGGTAAGCATCTGAGGTCATATGGAGCAGGTGCTTGCCTCTGATTGGCAGGCGGCTGTTATTGTGTTCTGCAGCGAGAACTTTACTGTGCCCGGCAAAGGCAAAACTGTAAACTGAAATAGATAGCTGGAGGCTGCGGCCTCTTGCACCGGTCGCCATCTTTACTGGGTCCACGGGCCAGCGGGGCCGCAAGAAGCCACCTGAAGGGCCGCATGCGGCCCGCGGGCCGCGTGTTTGAGACCCCTGATTTAGACCAACAGCAATCAAAGCATAACTACTAGGGATGATCGAATACCTCAAATATTCGTCTTTGCGAATATCCGACGAATAGGTCGCCGCTATGCGAATATTCGATGCACAATGTAAGGCCCGTTTCACACGTCAGTGAAAAACACAGACGTTTTTCACTGGCGTGTAAAACACGCACATGTCCCTGCGTGTGCCGAAAATCACGGCACACGTGGGTTGTCTAAGTGCAATCCGGGCTCCGTTCTCCGTGGCCCGTGATTGCACTTAGAGATTCACTCACCTGCGCCCGCTCCCGCTGTCCATGGTGCTGATCGCTCCCGCGACGCAGCATCCGGCCGGCGGTGACCCCTGCAGCAGCTGCTTCCGGGTCGGCTGTGTCGCGCATAATGAATATGCGCGACAGTAATCAGCCGGCTTAGAAGCAGCAAGCAGAACGGGCTGCAGAGGACATCGCTGGACGCCGGGTGAGTTAAAATGTTTTTTATTTTAAAAGCACTTTTTTTCTGGCACGTGTTTCACGGACCACACCACTGCGTGGTCCGTGGAACATCAGTGATGCCAGAAAAAAATGGACATGTCTCCGTGCAGCAATCACGCACACGCGGGTACGCTGCACGGAGACATGTGCAGTGACAAATCACTGACGTGTGAGCAGACCCATTCATTATAATGGGTCTGCGTATGTCAGTGATTCTGGTACGTTTAAAAAAAAGCACAAACGTACCAGAATCACTGACGTGTGAAAGGGGCCTAAGTCTATGGGAAGCCCGAATAGTTCTGAATAGTTGTTGTTCGGGTTTCCCATAGACTTACATTGCACATCGAAAATTTGCGAATAGTCGAATAGCGGCGACCTATTCGGCAAATATTCGCGAAGCCGAATATTTGAGGTATTCGATCATTCCTAATAACTACCAATTCTGATGAAAATACACATCACACAACTGAACACGTATGGATCTAGTATGATATAATATTGAGTATCAGGGGAATGGAAGGAGAGTCCATATTTTTCAAATATTCCATTATATCAGTTTGAATTGACAAAGGCTTTTTTGTAGAGAATTATTATGTTAATATGAGACATCACCCTATAAAAGTATAAATTTGTAGAGCACCATTTGGGCAACAAGGATATGTGGTGCAAGAAAAGTGAATGAAAACATTTTAAACTCAGGGTTAGTCATACCCAAATGTCTGTTCCCAGGAGGCAAGCCATCGGGAGCTTAGGACTTGAACAATTCGATCAATTACTTCATCACATAATCTATTGTATTATAGTCTTATTATTGGTCAGCAAACTATGTAATTTACATATATGTTAGAGATCCTCTATAAAAAGTTTCAATATATAGGCTTGGAGAAGTGCGGAATTAAGTAAGACAAAGGTGGCAAGTGAAACAGTAGGTTGAAGCTAGCACTTGAAGTTGAGGAGGAATTAGATGAGGGATGTGTTATTTTGCCTACATAAAAGAAGATAGAATGTGATACTAAAGTAATTGAATGCACATAGGGCAGCCTGACAAGGTATTAACCAGGGAAAATTGGGCAATTCTAGCCATCTTGTAAAATTTGAAGAAATTCGGAACTGAAAGACCTACGATACGCTTGTGGAAATATAGTCATATGAAAAAGTTTGGGCACCCCTATTAATGTTAACCTTTTTTCTTTATAACAATTTGGGTTTTTGCAACAGCTATTTCAGTTTCATATATCTAATAACTGGTAATATTACTTAGTAATATTTCTGGATTGAAATAAGGTTTATTGTACTAACAGAAAATGTGCAATCCGCATTTAAACAAAATTTGACCGTTGCAAAAGTATGGGCACCTCAACATAAAAGTGACATTAATATTTTGTAGATCTTCCTTTTGCACAAACAACAGCCTCTAGCCGCTTCCTGTAGCTTTTAATGAGTTCCTGGATCCTGGATGAAGGTATATTTGACCATTCCTGTTTACAAAACAATTCCAGTTCAGTTAAGTTTGATGGTCGCCGAGCATGGACAGCACGCTTCAAATCATCCCACAGATTTTCAATGATATTCAGGTCTGGGGACTGGGATGGCCATTCCAGAACATTGTAATTGTTCCTTTGCATGAATGCCTGAGTAGATTTGGAGCGGTGTTTTGGATCATTGTCTTGCTGAAATATCCATCCCCTGCGTAACTTCAACTTCGTCACTGATTCTTGCACATTATTGTCAAGAATCTGCTGATACTGAGTTGAATCCATGCGACCCTCAACTTTAAAAAGATTCCCGGTGCCGGCATTGGCCACACAGCCCTAAAGCATGATGGAACCTCCACCAAATTTTACTGTGGGTAGCAAGTGCTTTTCTTGGAATGCCGTGTTTTTTTGCCTCCATGCATAACGCCTTTTTGTATGACCAATCAACTCAATCTTTGTTTCATCAGTCCACAGGACCTTCTTCCAAAATGTAACTGGCTTGTCCAAATGTGCTTTTGCATACCTCAGGCGACTCTGTTTGTGGCGTGCTTGCAGAAACAGCTTCTTTCGCATCACTCTCCCATACAGCTTCTCCTTGTGCAACGTGCGCTGTATTGTTGACCGATGCACATTGACACTATCTGCAGCAAGATGAAGCTGCAGGTCTTTGGAGGTGGTCTGTGGATTGTCCTTGACTGTTCTCACCATTCTTCTTCTCTGCCTTTCTGATATTTTTCTTGGCCTGACACTTCTGGGCTTAACAAGAACTGTACCTGTGTTCTTCCATTTCCTTACTATTTTCCTCACAGTGGAAACTGACAGTTTAAATCTCTGAGACAACTTTTTGTATCCTTCCCCTGAACAACTATGTTGAATAATCTTTGTTTTCAGATCATTTGAGAGTTGTTTTGAGGAGCCCATGATGCCACTCTTCATAGGACATTCAAATAGGAGAACACCTTGCAAGTGGCCACCTTAAATACATTTGCTCATCATTGGATACACCTGCCTATGAAGTTCAAAGCTCAATGAGGTTACAAAACCAATTTAGTGCTTTAGTAAGTCAGTAAAAAGTAGTTAGGAGTGTTCAAATCAAGAAATTGATAAGGGTGCCCATACTTTTCCACCGGTCAAATTTTGTTTAAATGCGGATTGCACATTTTCTGTTAGTACAATAAACCTCATTTCAATCCAGAAATATTACTCAGTCCATCAGTTATTAGATATATGAAACTGAAATAGCTGTTGCAAAAACCCAAATTGTTATAAAGAAAAAAGGTTACATTAATAGGGGTGCCCAAACTTTTTCATATGACTGTACATAATACCTCTTGGGCTTCCTAGATGACCATATAAACGTAGATATCATTCGGAAATATCCTTAAAAGGGTTGTTCCCTTTCTACTAAATTTCTGCTATAGCTGCAGTTTGCTGCAACCTTTCCCAGGGTCCAACAGCAAGTCTCTGCCCTGTTCCCAGTTCCTAGCATTAGCTGTAGCGCTGACCATGTCTATGTCACAAAAGCCAAGCAGTGAGCTTTTCGGCTCTGAACAAGGAATTACAGGATTGTACACAGGAATGCCCACCAAAGCCACTGAGCTTATTATTGGCTGCCACACTGTCAAGGAGTCACCAGTGCTTCATATAATCCTGGACATCAGGCATAGAGGCGGAGACTCAATGGTGGACTTTGGGTGGTGAGTATAGAGCAGTTTGTTTTTTATAGAAAACTTCAGCCAAGGGAGAAATATAAGGCAAATGGAACAACCCTATAAATGTCTTACTTAATGGAATCGGTAATGTGTAAAGCAAATCTAATAATATATGTAAAGTTATTTTAATTGTATGGACCCTATCTATCCAAGACAAATGCAAAACATCCCATCTTCTGAGGTTGTTTTTAATATGCCAATGTATGTAAAGCGCTGTGGAATTAATAGCGCTATATAAATGAATAAAATTATTATTATTATTATTATTATTAATAGAGTGATATAATTAGGGGTAGTTAGCTTAGTATAGGATTTTGTTAATGTAACAAATGATTAACAAATAAACTCACCTTATAGTTGAATGGCCCAATCTGATGATTTCAGGATTAGATCTAACCAATAAAGCGGCAGAAATTGTGTATTATGTGATGGTAGTTTTGGTTTGGCAAGTTCAGAGTTGAGGGCCCACAGGGAATATAAAAAATCAGCAATACCCGCTCTACAGAAAACCCCAGATAGGCCCGCATTATAATATTGAAGGCCTTGTCTACATTAGTGCAATGAATCATGTCACTTTGCTGACATAACAGATGTTTCCTGTCTTGGAATATACATAAATTGAGTCCTATGAACCATATCTATTAGGAGCAAGAGTCAGATGGATAGTATGGATCTTTATCAGGCTTATTTGCCTATTTATAATACGTGGCCTTGGTCCATCATATTATTCATTACTTTGATTAACCAAAACCACATCTAACTGTAGCTTAGTATCCTTAATTGCTTTGTAAAAATACAGATTACAAGTGCGTTAGTTGGGTACAGTCAGCTTCAAGTGTGGATTGAGCCCTTGTCCTTTCCCTTTTGATTCAAAAAGTATGTATATGAAATACCACGGACTAGAGCCATATGGGCCATCCACAGCCACATTTTCTCTGAAGTTAGAATTATGATATGATATTTGCCGCTTAACTGTTTATCAGATTGGAGTAGACTCATTTAGCCACTATTGAAAGAGAGTTAATGTCTTGCCATTAAATCAAACTCAGAAAAAGGAATGACATGATTGAGACCAAGCAGAATGCAGATGTAGTGTATAATAGGTGGAGGAAAGATAGAGTATTGGTTAATATCTAGTCAATCTCCTGGTATAACTCAAATGTGTCAGTGAAAAATAAGAATAATGTGTCCTAGCCTGCAAGTCCCTTAACCTTTCATTAAGACTCCCAGGTCATGCTTACACATTATCTCTTTAGCTCCATTTTGCCTGTGCTGTCTCAGGGTTACCCACAACCCCCAGGTACAGCTATAGCTCCTTCCCAGTCATACCCACTGCATCTGAGTTCATCTTCCTTCCGTCTGTTTCACTTTTCAGGATCTAGGATGTTCTGTATAGGGTTTACTGCTTTAGAAAATTTCCTTGCACAAAGACCCATTATGCGGTCTAGTCTGTGACGGGCACTTCACTACTAACTGCTCCTCACTACAGTGGTAGCTAGCTGCTAACTCTTCTGTGCCCTGCATCCACACTGTTGGTTTCACTTTTCCAACATAAGTGCATAGGTGGGAATTAATCACACATTAAAGGGAACCTGTCACCAGATTTGGTGACTATAAGCTGCGGCCACCACCAGTGGGCTCTTATATACAGCATTCTAACATGCTGTATATAAGAGCTCAGGCCGGTGTCTAGAATTTAAAAATTACTTTATAATACTCACCTAAACAGTCGGTTCGGTGCAGACTGGTCAAATGGGTGTCTCCATTCTCCGGGTGCGGCGCCTCCTCTTTCGGCTATCTTTGTCCTCTTTCTTCTGAAGCCTGGGTGCATGACGCATACTACGTCATTCACACAGGCCGGCATTGAGGTCCTGCGCAGGTGCACTTTGATCTGCCCGGAGTAGGGCAGATCAAAGTATTGTAGTGCGCATGTGAGGGACCTCAGTGCCAGCGCATGTGCATGACGTAGGACGCGTTATGCACCCAGGCTTCAGAAGAAGGAGGACAAAGATAGCCGAAAGAGGAGGCGCCACTACCAGAGAACAGAGCCATCCATCCGGCCAGTCTGCACTGTACCAACCGTTTAGGTAAGTATTATGAAGTCATTTTTACATTTTACACAGCGGCCTGAGCTCTTATATACAGCATGTTAGAATGCTGTATATAAGAGCCCACTGGTGGTGGCTGCAGCTTATAGTCACCAAATCTGGTGACAGGTTCCCTTTAAACAATTCAGCAGGTTATATCCTCTTTCCCATACTTTTACATATTTTCCATAAATGCAGGCAACACATTTGCTGTGGGGGTCGGTGATCATTGCAAATGATTGCAGTCACCACTGGCAAGATGCTCAGTGAAAACAGATTTGTACACCATTCATTGAGTTCAATAATAGCTGTATAACTACATAGGCATTAGGCTCACCTCGTTAATGGCTATAGACGACTAATGCTTTAGAATTTAAGTTTATAACTGCTAGGTGAATGGAAACTGTGTATATATAGTTCAATGGGTGAAAAACAGCTCCAATCCCTAAAAGAACATGGTGCATAATAACCAGACATTCACTTTAATAGGCAAGTACTACATTAAAGGGGTAGTCCAAAGGTAAAAGGAAATTTCATTAATAAATTTGCAGCCACTCTAAATGTCACTCTATGTGACTGCAGACTTATCATTTTAGACAACACCTTTAAGGAACGTGCAATTTTTTTTGTTTTTTCCTTTCCTTATTCCAAGAGCAATAAAATTTTTATTTTTCCATCCATAGAGCCGTGTAAGGGCTTATTTTTTGCAGCATGAGTTATAGTTTTGAATGACACCATTCATTTTATCATGTGATATACTGGTAAGCAGGAAAAAAATCTGAGTGTGGCAAAGCAGCAAACACAGTGAAATTCTGCAATTCTTTATTTTTTATTTTTTTATTTACAGCACTCATTTTACCATAAAACTGACCTAGCATTATGACTCTACAGGTCAGTATGATTACGTAGATACCAAACATTTATAGCTTTTCTTTTATCTAGGTGGTTAAAAAAACAGAAATTTTGAAAAAAAAATCTGTGTCTCTTTTCCAAAAGATGTAACATTTTACATTTTTGGGATCTGGGGCTGTCTGAGGGCTTGTTTTTTGCGTTCCGAGCTGATATTTTTATATTATTTTGGGGTATATACGATGTTTTGATTGCCTTTTGTTACATTTTTATCTGCAATTCTGGTCTTGTGATTTTTTTTTTCTCCTTATGCTGTTTACCGATCTTGATAGATTGGACATTTCTGAACAGAGCAATACCAAATATTTTTTTTATTATTGTTTTATTTTCAATCGGGCATTGCTGAAGCACTGCTCTGTACAGCAAAAGTGATCGAACTGTATCAGCTTCTAGTCCCGTAGGAGGACTAGTAAAAACAAGAAAAAGTGTAAAAAAAAAAATTAAAAATCTGAAAAAAAAAGTTCATATCACCTTCCTTTTGCCCTATTGAAAATAAAACAAAAAAATACACATTTGGTATCACCAAGTTCAGAAATGCCCGATCTATCAAAATATAAAATAAATTAATCTGATCTGTAAAGGGTGTAGCATGAAAGAAAATCAGAGTGCTTTTTTTTTTGCTTGCCGCAACATTGCAATGAAATGCAATAGCAGGAGATCAAAACATTGCATCTACTCAAAAATGGTATAATTAAGAACGTCTGCTCAAGGCACAAAAAAATAAGCCATCACACAGCACCAGATCTAAAAAAAAAGAGAATGTTACGGGTATCGGAAAATGGCAACAAAAGTGCAATTTTTTTTTTTTTTTTTTTTTTAAATGTCTGATTTTTTTTTCACCACTTAAATAAATGAAAAAAAACCTATTCATGTTTGGTAATCAAAATACCAGGTCATTTGTACAATATAATGAACATGGTAAATGAAAAAAACAATTGTGGATTTGCACTTATTTTTGTAATTTCAAAAAATTCAAAAGTACAACTTGTCCCACAAAAACCAAACCTTCATATGGCGATATTGATGAAAAAATAAAAAAAGTTATGGCTGTTGGAAAAACGGGCAGAAAAAACAAGAACGAAAAATGGAAACTCAATGGGTGGTGAAGGGGTTGAAAAACACCAGACGATGTTTACTGTAGGTGTGAAATCCAAGTATTTTTGTACCTTTTTGGACACTCTTGTAATATTCATTCTTATGTCCTGCAGGTTAAGCTGCCCTTTCCTATTGATCAAATCACAGATCTTCCACGCAATGATTTCCAGATGATGATAAAAATGCACAAGCTGACCTCAGAACAGTTGGAATTCATTCATGACGTTCGGCGGCGAAGCAAGAACAGAATAGCTGCACAGCGCTGTCGCAAGAGGAAACTCGACTGTATACAGAATTTAGAATGTGAAATACATAAGCTGGTGAGCTCTCCATCCCACAGTGTGGAATAAGATAATACCATGAATTTTGATATTGATAGAAATAGAAGCATACCGAGTTGCATATTGTCAGATATAGGCTGTCACGCTTCATACCCTTTGATTTTTTTTTAGCTAGTCAACACAATAACAGGAATGGATCTGTAGGTCTCCAAAAGAACAGGACACATTTGGGCTGAATTACTATTTCTGACTTATTTTGTGTTTACTTTTTATATGACAAGTTGGTTTTAACCCCTTCACGACCGCGGGCAGTAAAATTACGTCCTATTTTAACGTGACTTAACGACCAGGGACGTAATTTTACTGCCTAAACTTCATTTGATTGCCGTGGCCATAGCAACGGCTTTCAAATGATGTCCCCTGCTGTTTCTTACAGCAGGGGACCTTTGCTTGACCCTAGGGGGGGCGGCATCGCCACCCCCTATCGACGATCGATGTGATTGGCTGTTCAAATCTGAACCGCCAACCACATCGATCGCACTAATTTCGGCAAAAATAATGCCCGAATTAGTGCGATCCTGTGAGATCCAGCTATGAGATGCCGCAGCTGCTGCAGCATATCATAGGTGGACCTCAAACATGCCGCCCCCAGCCCCTGCAGCACTGATTGGAGCGATCGTGCTATGACGCGCAATCGCTCCAATCAGTGTGCAGTGGGGCGGTGTGATCTGCCGGTGGCCGCCCTCCCCAGGCCTGTGCTGGCCTGCGAGCCCTCCCCCAACATGTCTGCAGCGTGCAGTGGCTGGTACTTGTGGTACCACGCCACCGCCGCTGCTGCCGCCGCCGCCGCCGCCCTAGCTGTCACCGCTGCTGCACGTGAGTACTGTGCTCACTTTGCAGCCAGCCCGTGCGCGCTCCCGTGGTGCCCCTGCGCGCTCCCGTGGTGCCCCTGCGCGCTGCCATGGTAGCCCCTGCCGTGCCCCCCCGCGATCTGCTCCCCCCAACCCCCCCCCCCCCCCCCCGACATCCCGATCTGCTCCCCCCGCGATCTGACTGCCTCCCCCATTATCTCTGTTCTGCAGCTCCCTCTCCGGTCTCCCCCTCTGCTCTACCCCCTCCCCCTCTGCTTCCCCCCCCCCTCTCTGCTCTCACTCCCCCCCCCCTCTCCCCCTCTGCTCTCCCCCGACGTCCTCTTACCTGTCTTCACCGGCCTGATCACATCTGCGTCCATCGCTGGGTCCTTCCTGGGCATTCTGCTGATCTGCCTGCTGCTCCTGTAAAGCTGTCCATCTCTCTGCCATCTGTTCCTCTGCAGCTCTTCTGGTCAGTGATCCTCCTGCTAGTCCTCTGGGTACTGTGAGTATAACTTTTTTTTTTTTTTCCGTATCCCCTGTCCATTTTTACACCTCATCTGTCCGTGCGTCCCGCCAAGCGCTGATCAGGGATGCAGATAACGGATCGGCATCCCTGCTCAATTTTTGGCGTGACTTTTTTTTTTTTTTCCGTATCCCCGACGCTTTTTGTATCGCATCCGTCCGTGCGTCCCGCCAAGCGCTGAACAGGGATGCAGATAACGGATCGGCATCCCTGCTCAATTTTTGGCGTGACTTTTTTTTCCGTATCCCCGACGCTTTTTGTATCGCATCCGTCTGTGCGTCCCGCCAAGCGCTGATCAGGGATGCAGATAACGGATCGGCATCCCTGCTCAATTTTTGGCGTGACTTTTTTTTTTCCGTATCCCCGACGCTTTTTGTATCACATCCATCCGTGCGTCCCGCCAAGCGCTGATCAGGGATGCACATAACGGATCGGCATCCATGGTCAATTTTTGGCGTGACTTTTTTCCATATTTGCGACGCTTTTTGTATCGCATCCGTCCGTGCGTCCCACCAAGCGCTGATCAGGGATGCACATAACGGATCTGCATCCATGGTCAATTTTTGGCGTGACTTTTTTTTTTTTTTACGTATCCCCGACGCTTTTTTTTATCGCATCCGACCGTGCGTCCTGCAGCGGCCGATCAGTGCACTGCGTCTGTGCGTTTGAAAAGTCAAATGGCGCTCCTTCTCTTCTGAGCCCCGCCATGCGCTCAAACAATTACTTTCCACCACATATGAGGTATCTGCGTACTCAGGAGAAAATGCACAATACATTTTATGGTGCATTTTTTCCTGTTACCCTTGTGAAAAAAAAAGCTACCTAGTTGAAGCAACCGTTTTGTGGTAAAAAAAAAAAATTTTCTTTTCACGGCTCAACGCTATAAACTTCTGTGAAGCCCCCAGGTGTTCAAAGTGCACATCAAACATCTAGAAAAATTATTTGAGGGCTCTAGTTTCCAAAATGGTGTCACTTGTGGGGGAGCTCCACTGTTTAGGCACCATAGGGGGTCTCCAAACGTGACATGGCGTCCGCTAATGATTCAAACCAATTTTGCTGTCAAATGGCGCTCCTTCTCTTCTGAGCCCCGCCATGCGCCCAAACAATTACTTTCCACCACATATGAGGTATCTGCGTACTCAGGAGAAATTGCACAATACATTTTATGGTGCATTTTTTCCTGTTACCCTTGTGAAAAAAAAAGCTACCTAGTTGAAGCAACTGTTTTGTGGTAAAAAAAAAAATTTTCTTTTCACGGCTCAACGCTATAAACTTCTGTGAAGCCCCCAGGTGTTCAAAGTGCACATCAAACATCTAGAAAAATTATTTGAGGGCTCTAGTTTCCAAAATGGTGTCACTTGTGGGGGAGCTCCACTGTTTAGGCACCATAGGGGGTCTCCAAACGTGACATGGCGTCCGCTAATGATTCCAACCAATTTTGCTGTCAAATGGCGCTCCTTCTCTTCTGAGCCCCGCCATGCGCCCAAACAATTACTTTCCACCACATATGAGGTATCTGCGTACTCAGGAGAAAATGCACAATACATTTTATGGTGCATTTTTTCCTGTTACCCTTGTGAAAAAAAAAGCTACCTAGTTGAAGCAACCGTTTTGTGGTAAAAAAAAAAAATTTTCTTTTCACGGCTCAACGCTATAAACTTCTGTGAAGCCCCCAGGTGTTCAAAGTGCACATCAAACATCTAGAAAAATTATTTGAGGGCTCTAGTTTCCAAAATGGTGTCACTTGTGGGGGAGCTCCACTGTTTAGGCACCATAGGGGGTCTCCAAACGTGACATGGCGTCCGCTAATGATTCAAACCAATTTTGCTGTCAAATGGCGCTCCTTCTCTTCTGAGCCCCGCCATGCGCCCAAACAATTACTTTCCACCACATATGAGGTATCTGCGTACTCAGGAGAAATTGCACAATACATTTTATGGTGCATTTTTTCCTGTTACCCTTGTGAAAAAAAAAGCTACCTAGTTGAAGCAACTGTTTTGTGGTAAAAAAAAAAATTTTCTTTTCACGGCTCAACGCTATAAACTTCTGTGAAGCCCCCAGGTGTTCAAAGTGCACATCAAACATCTAGAAAAATTATTTGAGGGCTCTAGTTTCCAAAATGGTGTCACTTGTGGGGGAGCTCCACTGTTTAGGCACCATAGGGGGTCTCCAAACGTGACATGGCGTCCGCTAATGATTCCAACCAATTTTGCTGTCAAATGGCGCTCCTTCTCTTCTGAGCCCCGCCATGCGCCCAAACAATTACTTTCCACCACATATGAGGTATCTGCGTACTCAGGAGAAAATGCACAATACATTTTATGGTGCATTTTTTCCTGTTACCCTTGTGAAAAAAAAAGCTACCTAGTTGAAGCAACCGTTTTGTGGTAAAAAAAAATTTTTTTCTTTTCACGGCTCAACGCTATAAACTTCTGTGAAGCCCCCAAGTGTTCAAAGTGCTCACCAAACATCTAGAAAAATTATTTGAGGGCTCTAGTTTCCAAAATGGGGTGACTTGTGGGGGAGCTCCATTGTTTAGGCACCTCAGGGGGTCTTCATACCCCACATGGCGTCCGCTAATGAGTGCAGCTAATTTTGCATTCAAAAATTCAAATGGCGCTCCTTGCCTTCCGAGCACTGCCGTGTGTCCAAAGATTTGATTTCCACCACATATGAGGTATCTGCGTATTCAGGAGAAAATGCACAATACATTTTATGGTGCATTTTTTCCTGTTACCCTTGTGAAAAAAAAAGCTACCTAGTTGAAGCAACCGTTTTGTTGTAAAAAAAATTTTTTTTCTTTTCACGGCTCAACGCTATAAACTTCTGTGAAGCCCCCAGGTGTTCAAAGTGCTCATCAAACATCTAGAACAATTATTTGAGGGCTCTAGTTTCCAAAATGGGGTCACTTGTGGGGGAGCTCCATTGTTTAGGCACCTCAGGGGGTCTTCAAACCCGACATGGCGTCCGCTAACAGGTGCAGCTAATTTTGCACTCAAAAATTCAAATGGCGCTCCTTGCCTTCCGAGCACTGCTGTGTGTCCAAACATTTGATTTCCACCACATATGAGGTATCTGCGTACTCAGGAGAAAATGCACAATACATTTTATGGTGCATTTTTTCCTGTTACCCTTGTGAAAAAAAAGCTACCTAGTTGAAGCAACCGTTTTGTGGTAGAAAAAATTTTTTTTATTTTCACGGCTCAACGCTATAAACTTATGTGAAGCCCCCAGGGGTTCAAAGTGCTCACCAAACATCTAGAAAAATTATTTGAGGGCTCTAGTTTCCAAAATGGGGTCACTTGTGGGGGAGCTCCATTGGTTAGGCACCTCAGGGGGTCTTCAAACCCGACATGGCGTCTGCTAATGAGTGCAGCTAATTTTGCGTTCAAAAATTCAAATGGCGCTCCTTCCCTTCCGAGCTCTGCCGTGCGCCCAAACAATTGATTTTTACCACATATGGGGTATCAGCGTACTCAGGAGAACATGCACAATAAATTGTATTGTGTACTTTCTCTTTTCTCCCTTGTAAAAATGAAAATTTTATGGCTAAAGTAACATTTTTGTGTTAAAAAGTAAAATTTTCATTTTTTCCTTCCACATTGCTTTGGTTCCTGTGAAGCACCTAAAGGGTTAATAAACTTATTGGATGTGGTTTTGAGCAGTGTGAGGGGTGAAGTTTTTAGAATGGGGTCACTTTTGGGTATTTTCTGTCACCTAGGCCTCTCAAAGTCACCTCAAATGTAATGTGGTCCCTAAAAAAATTATTTTGTAAATTTTGTTGGAAAAATGAGAATTTGCTGATGACCTTTGACCCCTTCTAACTTCCTAACGGAAAAAAAATTTGTTTCGAAAATTGCGCTGATGTAAAGTACACAAGTGGGAAATGTTATTTAGTAACTATTTTGTGTGACATATCTCACAGATTTATGGGCATAAATTTTCAAAGTTTGAAAATTGCGAAATTTTCAAAATTTTCGCCAAATTTCCTAAATTTTCACAAATAAACGCAAAAAATATCGACCTAAATTTACCACTGACATGAAGCACAATATGTCACGAAAAAACAATCTCAGAATCGCCAGGATCCGTTGAAGCGTTCCAGAGTTATAACCTGTCAAAGTGACACTGGTCAGAATTGCAAAAAATGGCCCGGTCATTAGGGTGTTTTAGTGGCCGGGGGTGAAGGGGTTAATTCCATGTGATGTTTGGATCTGGTGCACTTCATTGCATAAAATTGACATTTATTCCCAAAGGAGCAGATAACATAAACCTCCAGACAAATCAAGATATCCAAAGGAAGTTAGAGAGCAGCTCTCACTTAAAGGGAAGGTGCCGCGTTTTTTATTTTGTATTAATAATAATGATTATGAAATCAAGTATTTTTAATACAAAATTAAACTCATTGTTTATTTAGTTTTTATTTAATTCTAATTTTACTGAAGCACTTGGGGACTGCCATCTTGGATTTGGCGTCTGCTGTAACATGGATGCGGTCCCTGGGCTGTCTAGATCACAGCAGAGGGAGGAGATCAGCGCCATCTTTGTGGAGCTCACAGCGTATGCTATTTGCTCCACTTTCCCCCTGTCAACCACCGGGAAGTGTGAGTACGGGGCGCGGGGCCGCCTCCCCAACCCCTCCCCCGCCGTTACCATCTCCAATGACACCCCCACCCCCGCTCTACCCAGCCCCGCTCTCCCCAGCCCCGCTCTCCCCCCAGCCGCTGCTGCGGGCGTGCATGAAGCAGAGCATTGTGTGTGTTTGTGTGTGTGTGCATGTAGAGCATTGTGTGTGTGTGTGTCCACGCAGAGCATTGTGTGTGTGTGTACGTGCATGCAGAGTATTATGTGTGCGTGCATGCAGAGCATTGTTTGTGTGTGCATGCACCAGAGCATTGTGTGTGTGTATGTGTGTGCATACAGAGCATTGCGTGCATGTGGCAGAGCATTGTTAGCATGCATGCATAGCGGCGCGTGCGTGCAGAGCATTGTGTGCGTGCATGCAGAGCATTGCATGCAGGCATGCAGAGCATTGTGTGCGTGCATGCAGAGCATTGCATGCAGGCGTGCATAGCATTGCGTGTGTACAGAGCATTGTGTGCGTGCAGAGCACTGACTGCATGCAGAGCATTGCATGCAGGCGTGCATGCATGTGGCAGAGCATTGCCTCCCTCATGCTGCTTGGTCACACACAGCATATACACACAGTATACAATATATAGTATGTACACACACTGGCTCTGCTGCCCTCATGCTGCTCGGTCACACACAGTATATACACACAGTACACACAGTATATAGTATGATAGTATATACACACACTGACTCCGCTGCCCTAATGCTGCTCGGTCACACACACAGTATATACACACTGTACACATGGTATATAGTATATACACACACTGGCTCCGCCTCCTTCATGCTGCTAGGTTACCCACACAGTATATACACATAGTATATAGTATATACACACGCTGGCTCCGCCGTCCTCTTAATGCTTGGTCACACACAGTATATATACACAGTATATAGTATATACACACACTGGCTCCGCTCCTCTCATGCTGGGTACTCGGTCACATACACACTGTATACACACACACACACTGTGTGTGTGCATGTGGCAGAGCATTCTGTGTGGGCGTGTGGCAGAGTATTGCGGACCTGCATGTGGCAGAGCATTGTGTGCGTGCATGTAGCAGAATATTTCGGGTGGGCGTGCATGCGGCAGAGCATTTCTGGACCGGGGCATGCAGAGCGCTATGTGGGGAGCACTATGCAGCTGTGATCCTAATTTTCATCTTCCCTTATCCTTTTGGAAACACCCAGATTGGGAGGGGGAGTTGTGACATCACACACAGGAGAGCAGACTCCGTCCACTTTACTGCAGCTATAATCCAGGCTATTTCTACAGTTGGATTTCTGTAGGATTTCAGCAGCTGCTCTCCCTAGTGTTTAAGAGTGGAAAATATCAAACTTTTTAATTTATTTTTTATATTTTGCTCAATTAAAAACAAATAATATTTAAACAAAACATTAAAACATTAATACTTTACATTTTTTCAGTTATTGAATTTTTTTTGGGACGACACCTTCCCTTTAATTTCCTCTGGATGCCTTGATTCATCCTAAAAAAGGCCACAGGAATTACATGACATTAAGTCCAGGGTAGACAGTGCGGTTTGGCTACAGGGATTATTATGTCAAGTGATCCCCAGGGGAAACAGTGCTGAAACCGTCTCAACAGCGCCGCCACTGGAGGTGAGTATAGGTGTTATTTTGTTTCAGGGAAACATAAGGATGGATGATGAGTTGTCTGAGTAGTTCACAACCCCTTTCAATGTTACAAGGATAATAAGACTATGTCAAAGTGCTCCACTCCTGGAATCACAGCAATCAGTTTCTTTGGATGACCAATGCAGGGTGGTTATTTCTAGGATTGGCCCCCAATTTTCAGATGGTCAGTGTCCAATGCCTGGGACCACAAATGAATGAGCTGCAGTACTTGCTGTTTACAGAGACTGCCCTGTACATACAGATGTATTGTATTACTGCTACGTACCACTACATACTTAAGGCTACTTTACATGCTGCGATATCTGTCCCGATATCGCTAGCGTGGGTACCCGCCCCCATCTGTTGTGGGACACGGGCAAATCGCTGCCCGTGCCGCACAACATCGCGCAGACCCGTCACACATACTTACCTGCCCGGCGACGTCGCTGTGACCGGCGAACCGCCTCCTTTCGATGCAAAATCGCTCATCGGTGTCACATGCAGCAACATCGCTAATGCGGCCGGATGTGCGTCACAAATTCCGTGACCCCAACGACTCCGAATTAGCGATGTCGCAGCGTGTAAAGCCCCCTTTAGTCTCATTCACCTCTATGAAACTGAGCTGCAGTGCGAGCAATAACAATTGTGGACAATGCACTCTTGCTGTGTAAGAACCTAGAAATTACTGGAATTTATTTAAAATTCTATAAAATTAAAATATTGTTTTGACTTATTTTCAAATTCGTAAATATAGCCTAAAGTAGGGTAGATATCATGCTAATACAGCTTAACAAGAAACTGTCACCAGGTTTTTCCAATATTAACTAAAGCCACCACCTTTACCACCTCTTTACAGCAGTCTAGGAACCTGTATATATGCCTTCAACCCCTATGTATAACCAAAAAAAGTACTTTATATTCCCCTCATACTGCGACGTCTAATAAGCATCACTAGTCTTGCTCGGTACCTAATCTCTCCCCGCAAACATCATCTTCCTGCCCTGCTTCTTATGTCCTCCACATGATCTAAAAGTAAAGTCGAGGCGTGCACGTTACTGTACTTTATTCTGCCCTCAGCAGATTGTGAGGAGAGTGAAGGTGTCGAGCAATACTAGCATTGCCCATTGCCATGGATCACGCCATATGTGGGATTATAAAAGGTATTTTGGGGGACATGTGGCTTTTATACAGGTTGCTGCATTACTGGCAAAGAGGCAGTAAAGTTGGAGGCCTTAATTTATATTGGGAAGACTTGGGTACAAGTTCCCTTTAAAACTTGATTCAGGTATATTTGGTGAGACAATGGTTTGCGATAAATTAACTTTCTTTTTTTCAATTAGGTATGTGAAAAAGAAAAGCTATTAACCGAAAGGAACCAGCTAAAGGCCTGCATGGGAGAGCTCCTTGACAACTTCTCTTGCTTATCCCAAGAAGTATGTAGAGATATTCAGAGTCCAGAGCAGATCCAAGCTCTACACAGGTACTGCCCTGTTTTGAGGCCAATGGATCTACCCACAGCTGCTGCATTCAACCCTTTACCAGCAAGATTAGAGCAAAAACTTATCCCTTCCCAGGACATGGGAGAGAACATGCAGTGCTGCAATGAGCAAGGTCAAGTTCAGCTTGGAGGTCACTCAGTTTCAAACAGTATACCAGAGAATTGCATAGCAAGAAGTGTGGATGGATCTGAGCTTGGTACTTACTCAGAGAGGGAGACGTGTTTGGAACAGAACAGCCAAACAGTGACAGTGGACTTCTGTCAGGAGATGACCGAGAAATGTACAACGGATGAACAACCAAGGAAAGATTTCTCCTAGTGATGCTACAAATGCATGGTCAACCAGAAGTCGTCCGTCAGCCTTTGGCTGCCACTGCCTCCAGAAAACATTATTGGTGCACACTACAGCAGTCTTAGCAGCAATACTGTTTTATAAGTATTTTCCTCCTCTCTGAAAGTTGGAGATCCTTTCACGATGGTGCTATGCCTTGCTCAGGCAGGGCACAAGACAGTGGCTGCACTGTCCTCCTTGTGTTCTATATTATTTGTTAATGTATTTTAATTTCAGATCTTAACAGGGATGGATTTAATACTCATGAGGACCCGACAGCAGCTATATTCTCAGTGACCCAGTCACAAAACCTATCTCAGGAATTTCCTCAGAATGTTCATTTGTTTTCATTAAAGACCGCTAATCAAGATTTTATAGGTGAACTGTATATAGGTTCTATATCCATATGCAAAAAGTCCACGCATCCCTCGATGTTCACAGCCTAAAACTGGAAGTCAGCTCTATTTCTGTTTATAAAATTCCCTACATTCCTTTTTATGTCATTGATGCCACAGACTGCTTTTTAGATTTTATTTTTCAGTCTGACACTAGCATTTAGTTTTTAATTATTTATAAACCGCTGTAATGGATTTTTTATTTTTTTTATTATCACACATGAGCTTTTAGCGCAACACAGCGCCAGTCTCCATTTCAATCAAGCCGTTCTTTTGTATGTTTTTTCTTACTGAGTTTCTCCTAGCCACATGCACTGAGTTTTGCTGTTGTGTGTAAATTTAACATGACTACATATGCATTATTTGTATGTATAACAAAGAAAACAAAAAAAAAAAAAGAAAATACTCAGGATATTAGGATTTTAGAAACATTTTCTTGCCAAATATTACATTTACCATATAGTGTAAAATTTCAATTCAAATTTTCCCTAGACCCCGGTACATTAAAATTGTTCTGAAGAGTGAACTTGGATTGATTCCATCTCTGGATTTCTGTAGGTAAAATATTTGAAAAAGTAAGAATGCCGACAAAGGGAGCTTGCTGCAGTCCATCAAACCAATGAAAATCACATACCTCATATTAACCAATGCAGGAATTCTAGAATATGTTTTTTAACATTACATTTTTTTTTCAAAATAGTTTTATATTCTGTTTTTTTAGACAGAAACTTATCCTGGTTTCCCTGGGTGTTTTCCCTAATGACACAGCCACATATGACTCCTATTTTGGATCTCATGAGGATATGCTCTATTGCTGGTATTTAGAAGACGAAAACGTAAAAACGGCAGAATTAACTGTTTGTTTGACTTGTTGCTATGCAAATGTGACGCAAAGCAGCTCAGATGTATATTGAGATATTGACCATGTAGTACGTATATGTGCTGCAGCAGTTTATCAGTTTATTAAGCTTGGCAACTTGGATTGCCTCATTTCCATGCTTTGCCTGTAACCTAAAATGACAATGAAATTGCGGTTGAATATATCTAACTACACAATTGCAGTTTTTAGCTTGAATAAGTAGTGGCTTTGTTCTCCAGATTCTTCCCAAATACTGTCAGGTGTCAAAGAATGCCTTTTATCCATTTATCTGTACCCCATTGCAGAATGCTAAGTATTGAGACGGTAAGAATTGCTTCCACCACAATAGAATGATTGGGGTGCCTGATATAAGGGTTAATGAAAGATTCTTTATCTGTACATTATACTGTGCTAGTAATAATATTTAACATAGTCTCATTTGGACATCTCTGCATTATGTAACCAATACTCCAAATATTTCTTCCACAATTATCTAATAGTGTTATAGTTAGTGAAAACCATGAAGTATTATCAGCTGGCCTAATGCCATACACACATTTTACTATGCTGAAGAATGCCTATAGAGACACTTCTCCTTGTGTTAATGTTTTCTCCCCTCTTTCACAATCTATATGATAAAATCACACCCTTCATTTACTTTGTATTGATGGCATAGAATACTCTTAACTTCATAATGTCAATGTTTAGAAGGAGCATGTCGTATTAATCCAAGGCAAATATCATATTAATAATGATGGCCAAGGGTGCTCGGTACTTCTCGGTACTTGATCGAGCATCCGGGGTACTAAGTTACTCACGATGTTTGGCCAAGAATTGCAGGTGCTCAGATGTGTTTTCTGTGAAACAAGAACCCAAAGCACAGGTTTGCTTCACTGCATGATGTGTGCACGTACCCAAGTGAGAGCTATTTGCAGTCTCTGAATAGCTCTCACTGGGATTTAAGACAACATTTTCGGATGTAGTGTGTCCAAAAAAATACAGCCCTCTCTGCCCCGGAAATGCTCTGTATATGGCTGGCTGTATGTGGGCGGACAACCAAACTGCCCAATTACTGACTTCCATTATACTCGGTTCTCTAGTTGAGCCCATCCGAGTATCTGACCTGTTCAACTCAAGTACCAAGCACCCAAGCACTTTTGTGTTCGCCAATCACTACATATTAATCCAATGCATGATTTCAACTGTGCTGAACAATGAAGCATACCACATCAGGGATGGTCATACAATTAGGGCAGCCTGTGCTACTGAAGGGGGGCCACTACCACCTCTAAATAATTAAGGGGAATTGTGCATTATGAAGAGCTATTGGACTACAATGGCCATATATTGTTCCTGAACAGAGTCCATCTTCTGTCTATGCCTGTCCTTGTACCACATACATATGAATCATGTTCCTGCAGTAGCCTATTCCAATCATATACTATCTAAATCCAAAATCTAACTTCTATTATTTAGTAGTAGAAAATATTTGTCGAAAAAGTAAACATTCATTTTACAGGCTTTTCCTTGGAAATACTTATGCCCCAAGAATGACAAAAGTATTTTAGGAGTGATACCTTTATAGGCTAACCAGGAAAATTTATATTAGCAAGCTTTCATCTCCTAAAATACTTTTGTCATTCTTGGGGCATAAGTATTTCAATTTATTTCTCTGGTTAACACGGTACCACACTATTACCTTGTATTGTACATTGTAAGAGCAGGCTTTTCTTGCCATTTAAAAGTGTCCCAAAATCAGCCTTAGTATATCTCAAAAATAATGTAGTTCCAGATATTGGCCCCCAAAAAACTAATTTGTGCCAAAAAGACAAAAATTTTACTTGTGCATTTTGTTGGGAACTATTCCTTTCCCAAAGAGTTTGGGCAGTTGGACAAGATAACTCATGCAATATTATAATGTAGCTCCCTTTCAGGCTTTAGATTGGGCCCAATGGAAAGTAGAATTATAATGAATTAGTATATATTGACCATTTAGCCATAGAGATTCCTATTGGAATCTTATTTTTATTTAGCTCTTGTATAAAATTTACAAGATAAACTTTACAAATATGGTTTTCAAGGCCTAATGTCTTAAACCTTCCCATTTTTCTACTCTTTGCCCTGTTTGGCTGCATTTGAACATTGACCGCCAGTTTCGGTATAAACATTCATGTCCGTGTTATAATTTCTAACTTACGACACTTTGGTGATAGTAGTAGAAGCCTATAGTTTGTGTCCATGGAATGTTAAAAAGTGAAAATATTTCCTAACAATTCATTTCTGTATTGCATCACAAGTTTCCAATTATTCAGGTTTGTGCTAGAGGCTTGGTGGCTACTTAATCTCTAAATTTGTAGTTTAATTTAAATAACAAAAAAGAAAATTTCGGGAATGCAAAGCAAGTTAATTTTACAGAAATAGGAGGACAACACGTGGAAAATCCCACATGTGATATATTAAAATCAAATCTAAAAATGTGTTTTCTTTATGTATTCTAGATTATGATGTGTAATCCTCACTCTCTGTGTAGTATTTGTGGTGTACACTATCTTGCCTTTGAAATTGTGTATATGTATATTATTATACCAGTATTTTAATTTACCCCTGAACGTTCATTTATATTAGCTACTCTCTAAGAAATCAAGATGACAAGTATCAAGTAGCAACAAAAATTGAAATGTTGTTCCGGTTAAGATACCCTAACAATTTATTGCCATGGTGCAAATACCTGACATTGGTGTCAGATTGAATCCTTTTCCAGGTATTTTTTTTTTTTTATTTATTTTTTTTTGTAGATAATTTATTGGGTTTCCAGTACGCATAATGTTTATATATTGTAATTGTACAAAGGTTATGCTATTTTCTGCACCGTAACTAACACTTGACTGAAGAAGAATTGGTGTGGCTAAAGAGCAAATGCCCGCATACTTCATTAAGCTTAGCAGTGTTTTTACTTTATGTTCTTTAATATTTATTAATATGAAACTTGTAAAAAAAATTTGTGTTCACTTCTTTATGTTCACCTTCTCTGTTGCTAACATTTATATACTGTTTCACTTTTATACATGTTCCTAATCTATCCTACCCTAGATACTGCAGGTACTTGTTCTCATTTGGTTGGCCATATTTAGTGCTGTGACTTCTTACTACATTTTATTTGATTGCAAATAATTATCTTAGAAAGAACTTGTCATGTCGTCTAACCATACCAAACATAATACTTCTATTGAGGACTTCTATGTTGTACAGAAGCATTGCTAGCTTTATAAAATTAACTTATTCCACTGCTCACCATATGCAATTGAGGCAGGACTAGTCTGGCAGTGTGTGTTGTTTCCCCCAGACTAGATATGCTTTGGATCCTGTTATTACACCTCCCTAGACATAACTGACATCCTTAATACAATCACAGTCTTGGATAGAGCATGCACAAGATTTTTAGCAGTTCTATCACTATGAGGATTGTATGGAGGAAGGCATAATTAGAAGATCTGATGTAGAACTAGTCTGGCAGTGTTTGTTACTTCCCCCAGCCTAGATCTGCCTTGGATCTTGGTATTACACCTCCCTAGACAGGATCGACATTTTATATACAATTCCAGCCATAGTCGGCATATGTTCAACATGTCTAGCAGTCCTACCATGATGAGGATTGTTCTAGAGGATCTGAGGCATGACTAAACTGAGGCAACCTGCGACCAGTCGGACTATTCCTTTCTGATTTACATGTTAAGGGCAATGAAAAATAATTAATTTTAAAAAGACACCAAGCCATGTGTTCAACAAAAAAAAACAGTTATTGCCATATATAACACAATAGTGGCAATTTAGTACATTTAGGTGACCTTTCAGGTTAAGTTTAATTTGATAAACAGTAGATTTCTGACTACAATTTCCCTTGTTTCAAATAGTATCTGAGAACAATCATTTCAC
Organism: Anomaloglossus baeobatrachus; assembly: GCF_048569485.1. Lineage (NCBI taxonomy): Eukaryota > Metazoa > Chordata > Amphibia > Anura > Aromobatidae > Anomaloglossus > Anomaloglossus baeobatrachus. The sequence continues at coordinate 360,233,660 of NC_134355.1, forward strand.
AAATAATTTCCTAACATATTTCATACATGATTCATTTTTTCCTAAAAAAAAGCTATTTTGTATATTTGAAGCTCATATATTGTTTCACTCTTCTCATCAATCATCACATATTATGTTATACTCTATTTGCCGTGTACTGTAATGGCTAGTCATGGCATCTACTGTCTATGTATTAGTCTATGTACTAGTGTAACAACTGATCTAACAGAGTAGCAGATGCTATCCTCTCCAACATCCCTGGGGCCCATACATTTTATAGGCTGCTTTTTTTTCACCTTGACTGTGTACTCTGTCGTCATTTATATGGTAGGCTCCATTTTTGGAGCTCACAGTTCTTGTAAGACATTTGTATTTGGTTTATTTTATTAGGGATAAGCATGACCGATAAGACGGTTCCTAGCTCAGGAATATCAAGCTATCAAAGTATTATGTACTCCGACGGAAAACCATGATCGTAAAGATGTTTTCTTCTTCTTAATTTAAGTGAGCGCAAATGAATTCTCATGCAAAATGACTTATTGAGAGCCAGTACATTAGTTATACCTTCTTTTATAATGTATATCGACAGCAGTTGATAGGAACTCAACTGTAGCAATTATTAATTTAACTTACAATAAGTATTGCTTGATAAAAGAACGAGTGAACAATGCACATCTATATTGGATGGACCTTAAATGTCTAATCAGTTTTCTGACTGAACAGTTTGGAAAGAAAAACTGGATTTCCTTTAAATCTATGGATGCCGGAATTTAGTAAAAGTGAATTTATTAAGTTATGCTCTGTTTATAACTGTTTAACAGTTTACTTGATTATATGCAGTTATACGATTCTACTTAATATATACTACGGTATGTTGTATCTACAGATAAGGTAATGTTAACTAGAGAAGGCATACAAAGCTATGAGACATATTAGATTTATTAAGGGTTGCACACCATTCAAGTGTAGAATAGTAGAGGCCTAATTACAGTCCCTGACAGAAGTTCTGTCTCTTATCCATGTTATGTAAATAAAAGCTTATAACCTGACTTTAAATTCATCCATTGGTTTCATAAATTACTCTTTTGAAAGCTGAAACCCTCCCAAATTTTGGAGGTTATGAAAATAAAGTTGCTGTAAAGCTCAAATATTATTATTTATCCCCTTACCTGGCAGCCAGACTGGCTTGCAAAGTCTCCTTAAGGAGAATAGTGTTCCCCCGTGGAATTTTAGGGGCATTGCAGCTATAAGTCCCCTTACCTGGCAGCCAGACTGGCTTGCAAAGTCTCCTTAAGGAGAATAGTGTTCCCCCGTGGTCCCCACATAGCTTTCTCATGAGCCAGATCAGACACCCCCATACTTTGCACTGACGAGGGGCAAGCACCCCGAAACACCGTGTCTGCAAATTGGGATTCTGATCTGGCTTATATATCCTGAGTCATATTGCAAAGGATTGTCAAAAATCCACTTGTGACTTTTAGGATCGCTACTTCCAATAGGTGGCGCTGTGCTAGAGTTTGTCTCCTTTACTGGAGAGACAATTTGAATATTTCCCAGAGGGGCATTGCAGCTATAAGTCCCCTTACCTGGCAGCCAGACTGGCTTGCAAAGTCTCCTTAAGGAGAATAGTGTTCCCCCGTGGAATTTTAGGGGCATTGCAGCTATAAGTCCCCTTACCTGGCAGCCAGACTGGCTTGCAAAGTCTCCTTAAGGAGAATAGTGTTCCCCCGTGGTCCCCACATAGCTTTCTCATGAGCCAGATCAGACACCCCCATACTTTGCACTGACGAGGGGCAAGCACCCCGAAACACCGTGTCTGCAAATTGGGATTCTGATCTGGCTTATATATCCTGAGTCATATTGCAAAGGATTGTCAAAAATCCACTTGTGACTTTTAGGATCGCTACTTCCAATAGGTGGCGCTGTGCTAGAGTTTGTCTCCTTTACTGGAGAGACAATTTGAATATTTCCCAGAGGGGCATTGCAGCTATAAGTCCCCTTACCTGGCAGCCAGACTGGCTTGCAAAGTCTCCTTAAGGAGAATAGTGTTCCCCCGTGGAATTTTAGGGGCATTGCAGCTATAAGTCCCCTTACCTGGCAGCCAGACTGGCTTGCAAAGTCTCCTTAAGGAGAATAGTGTTCCCCCGTGGTCCCCACATAGCTTTCTCATGAGCCAGATCAGACACCCCCATACTTTGCACTGACGAGGGGCAAGCACCCCGAAACACCGTGTCTGCAAATTGGGATTCTGATCTGGCTTATATATCCTGAGTCATATTGCAAAGGATTGTCAAAAATCCACTTGTGACTTTTAGGATCGCTACTTCCAATAGGTGGCGCTGTGCTAGAGTTTGTCTCCTTTACTGGAGAGACAATTTGAATATTTCCCAGAGGGGCATTGCAGCTATAAGTCCCCTCACCTGGCAGCCAGACTGGCTTGCAAAGTCTCCTTAAGGAGAATAGTGTTCCCCCGTGGAATTTTAGGGGCATTGCAGCTATAAGTCCCCTTACCTGGCAGCCAGACTGGCTTGCAAAGTCTCCTTAAGGAGAATAGTGTTCCCCCGTGGTCCCCACATAGCTTTCTCATGAGCCAGATCAGACACCCCCATACTTTGCACTGACGAGGGGCAAGCACCCCGAAACACCGTGTCTGCAAATTGGGATTCTGATCTGGCTTATATATCCTGAGTCATATTGCAAAGGATTGTCAAAAATCCACTTGTGACTTTTAGGATCGCTACTTCCAATAGGTGGCGCTGTGCTAGAGTTTGTCTCCTTTACTGGAGAGACAATTTGAATATTATTATTGATCATTTAATGAACACAGAAAGGTCAGATTTTGGCAAGACAAAAGTTTTGTCGCCCACAGAAAGTAATGTGAAATTCAAACAAATAATTAACTTCTTATACAAAGATTAGTTGCATACATAGTTACATAGGTTGAAAAAAGATCTAGGTCCATCTAGTTCAACCTTCCTCCACCAATTCTATATTTTGTCCCTAAGTAATTTATAACCAACAATGATGTGTGTACTAAGGAAATCATCCAGCCTTTTTTTAAAAGCTGTTATAGTGTCTGCCATCACTACCTCTTGTGGTAAGGCATCCCACAGTCTGACTGCTCTAATTGTAAAGAACCCTTTCCTATTTAGCTGCCGGAATCGCTTTTCTTCCATATGCAGTGTGTGCCCTCTGGTCCTTAGTATTATCTTTGGAATAATTAAGTCATGTGCCAGTCCTTTATATTGACCACACATGTATGTATACGTCTTTTTTCTAAGTTAAACATATCTAACTTTTTCAACCTCTCATCATATGGAAGACCTTCCATTCCTTGTAGTAGTCTAGTTAGCTGCCTTTGAACTGATTCTAACTTCTGTATGTCCTTTTTAAAATGTGGAGCACAAAACTGGATCCCATATTCCAGATGTGACCTTACAACTGATTTATAGAGAGTAACAATACATTGGGATCCCAGGATCTAATTTCTCTATTTATACACCCTAAAATCTTGTTTGCTTTATCAGCGGCTACCTGAGATTAAGTACTGCTGCTTAGCTTATTTGTAATGAGAATACCTAAGTCTTTCTCCTATTCTGTAGTCCCGAGTTTACTTCCATTTAATGTATACACAGCTGTAGGATTACGCCGTCCTAGGTTCATTACTTTATATTTATCAACATTAAATCTCATTTGCCAGGTATCTGCCCATTCTGACATGTTATCCAGATCTTTTTGTAATATTGTACTATTAAGGCCAGTTTTTAATATCCTACATAGTTTGGTGTCATCAGCAAAGACTGACACTATACTATCAATGCCATCCACAAGGTCATTAATGAAGAGATTAAAAAGAAACAGTCCTAGCACAGATCCCTGCGGCTCCCCACTGCTGACTATAGCCCATTTATTGAATGTACCATTTATAACTACTCTTTGTTTCCTATCTTTTAGCCAATTCCTTACCCAGTTGCATATAGTTTCCCCTAATCCTTGCTTCTGGAGCTTTAGTATAAGGCTATAATATGGTACAGTATCAAATGCCTTTGCAAAGTCCAAATAAATCACATCAGCTGCATTACCAATATCAATATTGGTAAATGCAGATATGTTGCATAACTTTGGTGAATGAAGTTGTGGTGCTATTAGAGCCATATTTAATGTTTTGTGTTACTTCCATGAGCTTGAAGGACTGCATCCATGTGGTTCAACAATGATTCATACAATGTATTGATGAAGTCATCAGGAATAGCAAAGAATGCAGTCTTACATGCCTCCCAGAGTTCATCTAGATTCTTTGGTTTTGTCTCCCAAGCTTCCTCTTTCATCCTACCCCAAACATGCTCAATGATGTTCATGTCTGGTGACTGGGTTGACCAGTCCTTGAGCACCTTGATCTCTTTTGCCAGTAGGAACTTTGTTGTAGAGATGGATGTATGAGATGGAGCACCATCCTGCTGCAGAATTTGACCTTTTTATGATTAGGAATGTAAGAGGTAGCTAATACTTCTTGATATTTTAGGCTATTGATATTGCCTTCCACCTTGCAAATGTTTCGCACACCCCCATACTGAATGTAACCCCAGATCATGTTCTTTCCACCACCAAACTTAACTGTTTTCTGGATCCATACTGGCTCCAGTAGGTCTCCTGCAGTATTTGCGGTGGCTGTGATGTAATTCAACTGAAGATTCATCAGAGAAATCCACCTTCTGCCACTTTTCCAGCGTCCATCTGTTTAGTAGGCTGTGGGACTTGGCAAATGCCACACGATTTCTTAATTGCCTTTTGTTTAATGCTGGCTTCTGGGCACTGATTCAATCATGGAGGCCATTTTGAGACAGAATCCTAAAAAACTGTTCTAGTTGACACCGGGACTTGAGGTGATCAGGCCTTTTGGAGATCTGCTGCAGTGGAAGAGGGGCTGGCTTTGGATTTTCTAACCAACAAACATTCCTCCTGAGCAGTTGTCTTGCGGGGGTCTGCAGGACCTGGGCTTGACAAAAACATCTCCAGTCTCTTCAAATATTTTTTTAATTCATGGTATTTGACGCTGAGACACATTAAAGGTGCCAGCCACCTCTGCAGTGGATCTGGTCTTCAGCCTCTTGATAATCAAGGCTTTGGTCGCAGGGTGGATTTTTCTCATGTTGTCAGAGGTCAGGTTGCAGTTCACCTGAAGATCTGGGGTGCTGGGTTTCTTTTTATAGGTGAGGATGTAAACTAGGATTGGGTGCATTATATGACAAGGCGACAAAACTTTTGTCTTGCCAAAATCTGACCTTTCTGAGTTCATTAAATGATCAATATTTCAGCTTTGCAGCAACATTATTTTCATAACCTAAACCAAATTTGGGAGGATTTCAGCTTTCAAAAGAGTAATTTATGAAACCAATGGATGAATTTAAACTCAGGTTATAAGCTTTTATTTAAATAACATAGATAAGCGATAGAACGTCTTTCAGGGACTGTGCATGTACGTAGGGCATCAAGAGGTTCTTCAAGGAGTAGCGAAAACAACCTATTCAAATGTTGCCAAGTCTAAATTAGCAGTATAAATAATCTCCTGTTGCTGATAAAGTGCTAAACCAATGTTAAAGCCTATAAGTATTTAATAGAGTAAGTTATATTCACAGAACTCAAACTGAATAAGACCTCTTTGTAGAATGTATGATTCTGTTTGATATTGCATAATCTTGCGTTAGTATACTCCATTGCATGTTCATTGTCAGGCTCTCAGTTTACTTCTTCTCTTCGTGTCTACCTAGCAGGATGTAGGAAAATGGTGCGCAAAATATGAGCCTTCAGGATAAAAAAAGATACAAGATGAGGGAGGAATTGTACAAGACAAAAACTTGTGCTAAATCCGTTGTCCCAACTGAGCATGTTATTACCTTTCGATGGGAAAGGACGATTGTGAGAAATAAGAGTGGAGCACTGGCTCAATCCATTGTTTATGAGACTGTCTGAGATAACGGATAAGGTTTATGAGACTGTCTGAGATAACTGATGAGATTCCCAGTTGGGACAACTGGGACAATTCTTAATATAATCATTTATTTGAATCCTAAAATAAGCAAATTAAAAACTCAACATGGCCATTTGGTGACCAGTGTTAAAGCCACGGGAAGATAATATCAATTAGGTGTTGTGCAAAAAGGAAAGGAAGCTTAAAGAGAGCACTCATTTTACATGAAATAGTTATTATTCAGCATATTTTCATGCCCAGTATAAAGTGCATTTATAAATGCCCGTTGGGTAGGATAGAGAGCTGGGTCCTGACATTGAATAGCCCAGAGTTTTTATTTTTTCATTTTGCCAGGATTTTAGCTTTTTTTGTTGTGGGCATTACTGTTAATATGATAGTATTGCTAGTTATTTCCCTCGCTTTTTGCAATTATATAATTTACTATCCTCCGTATAAACCTTTTTTTTTTTTTTTTTTTTTTTTTTTTTTTAATATTCACGATATATAGTATATTTTTTGTATATATTTACATGCCTATGGGAAGTACAAACATGGCATTTCAGAAATGTAAAGGGTTTTTGCTTTTCTGATTAATATATTCCCACTATTCTAAACCATTGATTACATCATTTTAATCCACCGATTTTGGATTAATGGGGGTGAGACCCTTTACCTATACTATGGATAGGTTATAAAATATTATGGAGAAAACCCATCACTTCTTACATTTAAAAAAAAACAACTAACTACAAATATGCTATATGCCTGATTTACCTTGGTCCTATAAAGATTTTTAAGCTAAAGGAGTGCTTTGGCACAAAGTTTTTAAAAAGATATATATAATTTGCCAGCTTACCAGCATCAGTCATCCACAGAAAAATGTAGAAAATGTATTAAAGCCAATTGATTTGTGCTGAAAGGTATCTATTTAGACAAACTAAAAAATATCCTTCAATAGTAGTGATAGTGTTCAAATGCACGCTGCCTATATATACTGTTGTGAAACTGCTTAAATTGAAAAGAATTGAAAATAAGAGATAGAAAACATTTTCAAATGCAAATTTTGCAAATAAGGATTTGCCTTATTGCCTATAACAGGGAAAAAAAACAAATCCTGATAATTTGAAACTTTGGGATCACTTCGTAATGACTAACAAAAATCTTGTTGCTTTTCTTCTAAGCTAGTTACCATAGAAGATGACGAAACATAGTAATCATTCTGTACTCAGAATGAATTGCAGAACATATGTTTTAATTTATTTATCTATAGATAAATATAAATGAATTAAAATATAATCTGAAATAAGTAGGCTGAACTGAGAAAACTGAATTTATATTTTCTACACAGATGTTAAAGAAAAAGACTACAGTAATTATGTTTACCTTGAGAACATATATTTTATACCATTAGCTTACTCTATGGAAGTCATTTTGGAGTGGCTATGCTTAACCCCTAAGCACTTTAAACATATTTATTGATTGGTTAGAGGATACACCTATTTAAAATTATATGATAAAGCACTTAAATGTCAAAAAGTTTCCATTATTCAAAGATATCTCTCAAAATACTGGAGGATGAAAATGGAAACCATTGTATATTTTGAGTTCACATTATGTATTTATAACATTATAAGTTTCTGTAAAACAGAAAACTATAAAAAAAAATGTTGAGCAGAGGATCAATGTGTTGAACTGTTTAACAGTCATCTACCTATTTGCTTAGAATTCTTTTTTTAGTATTTAAGGGTCTTTTACATCCCTTGTAATTAAATACTGTGTAGGTTGGAGCTACTCCACTGCAGTACTGTACCCACATACTGTAATTAGCATAATACACCTTGGCAGAATGTTTATTTCTCTCCTAGTAGGTCTCCTTGCCCTTCTTGCAGCCCAGGTGAATACCAGTTATAAAGTTCTACTCACCATACATTAGACTGTTTCCTAATGATACATAGCCTTGATTCCAGTCATACCTGGTCACATAATGAAAAGTTTCTGAAAACGCACTGCAAGTCTCACGTTTTGCACTGTTTATTCTGCATAGAAATGGTAGACCATGATACATTTAGACTTAATAGAATTTTTAACCAGTTGAAGACAATGAGGAAGATTTATTAATACTGGCACAAGCTTGGCACCATCAACCGGTTGAATGGTCATGAATTGTTCTTCATGGATGGGAAGAGGGGGAACATGGCGTCATAAATAGGCAGGTTAGATATTTTCCAATCTATTTACAACAAGGACTGGTGTAAGTACTTTGATAAATGCAATTTACCTAATGGGGGAAGAATTATCTTCAGCGCTCAGAACAGTAGAGCTCAGTGAAATCAGAAATAAGTGAGACCGCTAGTTCCTCCTGTAGCATAAGGCCGTACTCCCCGTATGTAGGTGACTAATTTACTTAACCAAAATAATGTGTTATTTTGCGAGCAATATATTTTGCATATTTTCCCTGAATTTAATATAAAATTCCCATTCATTCTCCATATGCAGTAATTTAAGCCAAATACTTTAATTTTCCCTGAGATATATCTCATATGAAACCTGATGTTTATTTTGTGCTCGTCTGTGAACTATATACTGTAGCTGCATTCATCCGCTTCTTGTAAATAATACTCCGCGATATGATTTGCTTACCATATATGTGCAGTAAAGTAACGTATTTATAAAAGAGAAATACAGTAATATTTAATGACTTTGGCAACCACTAGGTTGCTGCATAACAATATATATTGACCCATTGTCATAGGTGTACATAGGAAGTATACATGCTTATAAATAGAGGATTTATGAAAACATAATATGCGGCAATTAAATCTTTTTTAAACATTTCACGCTGTGCATTTTATTTCTAGCTGTTCAGAATTTGGAGACCAATTCATTTTCAGTGCAAGGCAATATATTCTTGCAGGACCCTTTACTGATTTGCAGGTTAAATGGGTTCAGAAATATGATACTTTTCATGCTACCTTATTTATATTTAGCTATTCATGGATAGTAGTATTAGAAAGACAGGCAGTGTCATGGGGTGCCTATATTTCTGCTTCCTATTAACTGATTGTGTACACAACCAAAAAGGCAAATGCGACCATTTTGAATACCTGGACAGATATTTGTTTACCTCCAATTAGTGTCTAGAAATGAATACAAATGTCTGTCAGGGAGAAGAACAGTTAATCATTTTTGGTGTCATTTGGTGCCATATCTTTACCTACTGTCCATAAACCATGGGTGGACATACCATTGGTGCAACTACGAAGGACCATAAGGTCAGTGGGCTCAATTCCATATCCAAAGCAGGTGGAATTGTGCATTACGTTGGGCTATTGGAGGGCCTATATAATATTTTTGCATTCGGGCTCTCTTCCTTCTGTGTCCGCCACTGCTGTAGACTGATTCAACTTTTGACATGACAGTAGGAAGTAGTTAGTACTTCATGTACAACAGAACCTTGTTCCTGAGTCACTCAGTACATGGCACCAAGACTAATAACAAGTGGAAATTATTACTGACATGATTGGGTGATCTGCCTCTGATTTGGGCCTCCATTCTGATTTTGCCTATTGCTGTCACCCAGATTCCAACTACTACTTTTTCCAGTATATCAGTAGTGTGACTGATTCATGCTCTTCCTAACTGTTGCCCATTTTGGTACTAGACATTTCTTTTTGGTGTATGTAACACAAAACAGTTGTGAACTCATTGAGACTGAAGTGGACACTGTTATTTTGTATGAATTTCCCTGTTAAATTGTGTTTTAACATAAATTGAGAATTTTAAACCTTTAAAGGGAATCTGTCAAGTGATTTTGTAGTACAATACTAATGTAATCTTTAAATAGGGTTTAAGGAGATGTTTCAGGATCAGTAAGTTTTATAGCTCCACATTATCTTGTTATCCTGCTGAAAGCTCCATAGAATTCAGTTTCTCAAGCACCCTAGTCAAGTGTGCTTAAATACAATTTACATATTCACTGCTCCCCATACCACATCACAGTGCATTCACTATCACTGCTGAGAGGTGGAAGGGAGTATGAATGGGGGCAGCAGTGCAAATTTAATTCAGATTTACAATCACTGATGCCAGCACTGAGAGGTGGGGGGGATGGAATATGCAGTTTGTATTTACATATGATTGACTATCATACTACTTCACACTGAATTCTTTAGATCTTACAACAAGGTAACAGAAAGAGGGATAGCTATAAAAGTTACTGATTCAAAAAGCTCGCCTTAAGCCCTATTTAAAGATAACATTAGTATTGACTACAAAATCACCTGACATATTCTCTTTCATGTATGGGGTGAAGGGTTTTTATCACCCCAGTATGAGATGGCATGACACAGGAAGGATGTTCCTTCCCATGATTAAGCCTAAGTTTATTGTTGTATGACTACAGCCAAGATAACAAAGATGCTTTGGCAATCCATAAGACCATTAAGGGTTTACTTAAAGGTACCAAAAGAAATCAAAGTATTCATATATACGTATAATAAAGCTAAGCACTTAAATACATATTGACTCTAAGTATTCTTTTGTTGCTAACAATGATCCTCACAAATGTAATGTCTACTTTATTATAAAGGTGGTCTGGACACATTCACCTCTAGGCAGCCTTTCTAGATTTGTCTAGGATAGGGGGCAAAATTCCCAATTGCAACATTTTTGCTTTGAAATATCAGTGAAAATTCTGGCTGTATGAAGCATCTTGAAATTTTGGTTCTGGATTTCTTTTTGAATAGACGGTTTGGTCTTTCATTTGTTCTCACTCCTGCTCTATTAAGGCTTAGGATTGTGATTCTGACTCAATCTGACCAAAGCAACACCCCTACCTTCTGCTAGCAGAATTGTAAAATGTTGTAGCGGTTGTAGAACTAATAGGAAACAAGTGCACCTATGATTATTTTGCCTTACAAGCTTCAAACTCCATAATCAAACAGGGTTTTTTCTCAGTGTATGAAAGTGGAGGCCTCTACCTCCCCTTCTTCCCTAAACCCCAGGTCAAACAGAATGGACAGTTTTCACACACATCTACCTGTAAAATCCTCCGTACCTCTCATAACTGGTCAATGACTGTAACAGGTTACATCAGGTGTTTTTCTACATACTTTTTACACAGATTCTATGCGATGTAACTTAATTCAATGCAGCATTTTATTGTACTAGTTCTTAAGCGTGTATATTATTTTTTTTCTAGGTAACTGTGGTTTTTCTTGTGGTTTTATTGTAAAAAATGAGCTGTTTACGCTTGTTATATGTTACTAAAAGTTTTTACCTTTTTGAAAGAAAATGCAATGCTATAAACTAATGAATTAAAATATGTAAATACAGTATTGTGCAAATTTCATTTTATTGCTAGTGTTAACTCATTCTTTTGGTCTAGACACCATCTCTGTTGATGAAATAAAGACATATCATTATGTATTAAAAAAAAACAACATTTTTTTCTATTCTTGTTGTCATGTGTGATGCCTATAAACGAAAAAAGTGAAATGGACATAATGCCAAGATGAGTAAAATGAAAAGGCGAGGTGTTTTTAATTAAGTCACCACTAGCAAAACGTGAAGTTGAGTTGGGAAGCAAGTCACTACAAGACCACAAATAACAGGTCTCTGATATATGTGTTTAGTCAGACTTCTAAAGGTACCGTCACACTAAGCGACATTCCAGCGATCCCACCAGCAACCTGACCTGGCAGGGATCGCTGGAGCGTCGCTACATGGGTTGCTGGTGAGATGTCACACAGGCAGATCTCACCAGCAACCAGTGACCAGCCCCCAGCCAGCAGCGACGCGTGGAAGCGATGCTGCGCTTGGTAACTAAAGTAAATATCGGGTAACCAACCTGATATTTACCTTGGTTACCAGCGCACACCGCTTAGCGCTGGCTCCCTGCACTCCTAGCCAGAGTACACATCGGGTTAATTACCCGATGTGTAGTCTGGCTATGTATGCAGGGAGCCGGCACTGACAGCGTGAGAGCGGTGGACGCTGGTAACGAAGGTAAATATCGGGTAACCAAGGAAAGGGCTTCTTGGTTACCCAATATTTACATTAGTTACCAGCATCAGCAGAAGCCGGCTCCCTGCTCACTACACATTCAGTTGTTGCTCTCTCGCTGTCACACACAGCGATGTGTGCTTCACAGCGGGAGAGCAACAACTAAAGAATGGTCCAGGACATTCTGCAACAACCAGCGACCTCACAGCAGGGGACAGGTTGTTGCTGGATGTCACACACAACAACATCGCTAGCAACATCGCTGCTACGTCACAAAAGTCGTGCCTCAGCAGCGATGTTGCTAGCAATGTTGCTTAGTGAGATGTGGCCTTAAGAGGTAAGATTATAAACTTTATTGTGAATTATTCAATGGTTGACCACCATAACGAGATTCCTTATTTCCCATTCACTTGAATAGGAGATAATACACCTTATCTTGATTGTGGGCACTAAACAGCAACCACTAGAATGAATAACCACTGATTAATAGTGGTGTCAAGATTCTGACTCTTGATTTCCCTGATCTGATAATGATGACGTACACTACGGATTGGTCATCAAAATATTAATCCTGGGCAACCCCTTAAAATCTTCATTTTGTAAGCCTTCTTAATTCTCTATATTCTGCAAGCTTGGCCATCAGATTATGCGATGAAGCTCATAAAACCAAAAACATTCACACAAAATCCAATGTTGTGTTTGTAAAGAAAGGAATACAGATTAACTTTTGTTCAAATTAAAGATAAGTGGTTTGTACACGCTATCCATGAAACGAATATACATTGGATAAATGTCACCAACCATCTTAATGATTGAAGCATTAAATGCATGAAGTTCTGAAAACTATATAAGCTCTATATATTATTGTAACTGCACAACGTCTGATAATATAGCTTAATAAATTGTTTATTAGTCCCTACCAGCTGGGTCTGACTGAATTCCATGTATCATGTCATTAAAATGCAAACAGGAGAGTATAGGCACACTTCTTGTTTGGGATATAAGAGGCTTTACTACATTTAGAATATATCCTAATTCTTATAGGTAAATAGTTACTACAAAGCTACATGGGGATACATTATATTAAGCATTTTTCCCATATAAACATTTTATCATCAGGGCCGGGCTGGGATTAAATAGCAGACGTGGCACACAAATGTGACTAGCCCGTAAACAATATTGACCCCCTCAAATTACAGAAAAAGTATTCAATCTATAAAATGACAGAACCACCATACACTATCTCTTGATGCAAAATGCCATCAAGACCAAGTGAAGCTTCCCTTTGGCGGTAACCAGAAACAAGGAGATGATACAATTATCATACATAAATCACTCAAAACTCACACACTAAATATATATTTCGTATAAACAGCACTCACTCAAGATATACAGTGGTGTTCATAAGTCCTGCATAGGCATAGGATAAATTGATTTTTCAAGTTTTAAACGTTTTCTGTCGAATATCTTCGATGCTAATGACATATTATATATGGTTTTGTTCAGAAAACAATTTTGCATTCTGTCTCTGTAATATTTTTTTTGAAGCAGTTTTGCATGAAATTAAAGCAACAATATGGGAATTGAAAGCACAACTAAATATTGTACAGCTTCCGATCCAAAATTAGCCAATCACAGATGAGGTTCTTGTGACCAATCATAACCTGGATATGGCAGCCAATCACATTCCATTACATTGCCTCACATCTGCTGCTTAGTTTGTTAGTTTTATCTGTAGGTCTATCTAGTGAATGATACTGTAGAGCAGTGTTTCTCAACTCCAGTCCTCAAGACCCACCAACAGATCATGTTTTCAGGTTTTCCTCAATCAGGTTTTCAGGATTTCCTTAATGTTGCACAGGTGATGGAATTAATCCCTGTCTAACATTGAGGAAAACCTGAAAACATGATCTGTTGGTGGGACTTGAGGACTGGAGTTGAGAAACACTGCTGTAGAGCTTTATGATGGGAGCCTTCAGATTTTTGTCAGCGGAGGATCGTGTGCGAGTTGTGGTGCTACATGAAGAGGGTTATACTGGCCCCCAGATCGCAAGGAAGGTCGGCTGTAATCAGAGTACAGTTGTAAGAATTTTGCAGAAACATAAGCAGCTTGGAATTACCCAGGACAAGCCCAGATCTGGTCGGTCCAGAAAGTCAACTAAAAGGGAGGCTAGAGTACTGATAAGAACATCCCTTGCCAATCGAAAGCTCACCTCTCCTCAGCTTCTGCGAGAATGGCAAGAAAAGTGCAATATTGAGGTAGCAACATCAACTGTTAGGAAGAGATGTTTGGAAACAGGATTGAGAGGGTGCAAGGCCCGAAAGAAGCCATTGATGACAGCCATACAAAGACAAAGGTGAAAACTGTGGGCATTGAAATGTTCAAAATGGAGGAAGGAGGAGTGGGAAAAAGTGCTATTTAGTGATGAAAGCACTTTTTGCATTTTAGGAAATGATGGCAAGTCCTATGTGAGAAGGTTTCCACATGAAGAGTACAAGCCAGAGTGTTTGAGCTTCTCTGTGAAACATTCGATGAAAGTAATGGTCTGGGGCTGTATGGCAGCCAATGGTGTTGTAAGGCTTCATATTGTGGAGGGTATGGTTAATGCAAAAAAATACATAGACATCCTTAATAAGAAAATGCTGCCTTCTGCTCAACACCTGTTTTCAGGGGATTATATCTTCCAGGATGATAATGCTTCTTGTCACAGAGCTAAGACAGTAACGGAATGGAAAAAAAAGAACAAGGTGGCTACTATTGACTGGCCAGCCCAGTCCCCGGACCTCAATCCAATTGTAAATTTGTGGCACAAGGTATCAATAGAGATATCTAAAAAAACAACCAAGAACCAAAAGAGAGTTGATTGAGGCTTTGATACAGGCCTGGAACCACATCATCACTCGTGAACATCTGCAGAAGCTTGTTCACTCAATGCCACAGAGATGCAAGTTGGTGCTCAAGAGCAAAGGCTGGCCAATAAAGTATTAGAAGCTAAAGATGCACTCAAAAGGCCCTTTTCAGGACTCTGAATTAAATAAAAAAATAATAAATCTTAAAAAGTAAAATTTAAGTCTGTGTGAACTTGCATTGGACGTTAATGAACTTAGAAACCTGTTCACCATTCTACACACTGTACTGGTGTAGGTATGGTTATGCTGTAAACAAAAATATCAAAAATTCACATATAACAATCTATACACTTGGGACATTCAAAAATGAGTATGGCATACAATGAGGGATTACAAAAACATATATGTTCCACCAGTTTCACTGTAGAGATGCAGAAATATGAAATATGTAGTTTTCTTTATGCCTATGCAGGACTTATGAACACCACTGTATTACGTATGGCGCTCACAGACTGGTTATAAATTGCATATGACTCTCACCAGGGCCGTGTACAGTTTAGAGGGCATGGCCCCCTAGCATCAGATGTATCATGTGATGTCACATTATTTGTTGAGAGATCATGTGATTAACCTGGTGAACATCTGCAAATGGAAAAAGCCATAGAGCAATACACAATTCAAATGTCTGCAGGCTCATAGATTGACTGCAGACTTTTCTTTTTAGTCTGGACCACCTCTTTAATTAGGAATGAGGAATAGAGGAATTCATTTCTGCTGTTAGCCCACTAAATTCATTTATAAAGCTGTGACTTAAGCGGGCTTTGACCGATACAACTAATCTAACGATGTGTCGGCGGGGTCAAGTAAGTGACGCACATCCGGCATCGTTAGTGGTGTTGTAGCGTGTGACAGCTACATGCGATTGCGATTGAACGTAAAACCGTTCATCGCATACACATCGTTCATTTCCTTAAAATTGCACGTCGGGTTGTTCAATGTTCCCGAGGTACCACACATCGCAGTGTGTGACACCCCGGGAACGATGAACAGATCTTACCTGTGTCCCGCGGCTCCCGCCGGCAATGCGGAAGGAAGGAGGTGGGCGGGATGTTTACGTCCCACTCATCTCCACCCCTCCACTTCTATTGGCCAGCTGCCGCGTGACGTCGCTGTGACGCCGAACGTCACTCCCACTCCAGGAAGTGAATGTTCGCCGCCCACATCGAGGTCGTATGGAAGGGTAAGTACGTGTGACGGCAAATAATCGTTTGTGCGACAAGGTCAACAAATTGAACGTGCCGCACATACGATGGGGGCGGTACGATCGCATACGATATATGTGATATCGTAAGGTGTAAAGTAGGCTTTATTCATGTGGTACAAATACATGATGGAAGCAAAATTTGCAAGGTGGCGGGGCACCCATTTTGCCTCATGTAATTTCAATCCACTCCGATCCCTCACATTTTATTCACAACTTACAATAATAGCCCCTTGTCCTTAGAGCGCTGATGCCTGCTACTACCAGTCTGCCTCATACATAATTTACACAAACAGTATTTAACATAATTTACAGTGCACACACAAGCCGCAGCTAGTGATGATGAGGACAGGTGTGAGAGGCAGCTTCTTCCAAGTCTTCGAGCGGGTAGGCCCGGCAAAGCTGCCATTCCAACTTGCTCTCTCACAGAGAGATGATAAATGCTTTTGCATCACACGTGCCCACGCTCTGCATGCTGGCTACATCCTGCCAGACATAATGGGTGGAGTGACATAATTAAAACTAGCAGAGAGCTAGCTGCAGCCATGGCAGCCCTCTTGTGGCCTCTATGTGTATTATAATGGGGGCAATTACGTTTTGGCACATGGGGCCCCTTGGATGACCGAGTCCTGGGTTGTAGCCCAGATTGCGCTTATTATAATCTGTCTATGACTCTGACACACTTAAGGCTTGTGCGCACGTTGCCGAATTGCATGTATTTACGCTGCGTATTGCACTGTAGTGTAAATGTATGCGTTCTGCGTCCCCTGCACAATCTATGAAGATTGTGCATGACACGTGCGCACGATGCTTTTATGAACGCAGCGATTTGGGTGCTAAAATTTTGACCCAAATCCGTGCGTTCATAAAATGAGCATGTCAATTATTCCGTGCGCTATGGATACAGCTCCCACTCTGTCTATGGTGGGGGCAGCAGCCATAGCGCATGAAATCGTCTTTTTTGTACAGAAAAACTGCATCTATTATGCAGTGTTTCTGCAGCGATTTGACGAGCACAAGGGCTGTCAAATTGCTACAGAATATTCAGCAGTTACGTGCACATGAGCCCTTAACATCTACTACATACAGCACTCAGACACTGGATATACATTGCATACATCTCTCATACACTGGATATAAATTGCATGCTGCATTCACACACTGGTCATATATCGCATACAGTTCTCACTATTAGACTCACCTGATGAGGTGAATCCTCCAAGCACAAATTCTGAGTGGGCACACGGGCAACTGGCGTCGGTGCAGCAGATGGGTGAGGCACGCAGAACTCAGATAGCTGAGTGCTGAAGACTGCAGGCAGGTAGAAGACATCCTGAAGACCACAGATAGGTGTGTGCGATATTGGAAACTGCTGGCAGGCAGAAGATATCCAGAAGACCTCAGACAAGGTGGGTGGAATATTGTAAACCACTGGCAGGCAAGAAACATCATGGAGACCACAGACTGGTGGGTGGAATATTGGAAACCATATTGAAAAAAGTTTTTACAAAAGTTTTAAACAATTTTTACAAAATAAAAAACCTAAAAGTACAAATCACCCCCATTTGCCCCATTGAAAATTAAAAAATAAGAAAAATTAAAAATGTACACACATTTGGTATTGCCACGTTCAGAAATGCCCAATCAATCAAAATATAAAATAAAATAAATTAACCTGATTGGTAAACGGCGTAGCGGAAAAAAATTCCAAATGACAAAATTATGTTTTTTGGTCATCATAAAATGCAATAACAGGCGATCAAAATGGCGCTTCTATGCAAGTGTGGTATAATTAAAAACATGAGCTCAAGACGCAAAAAATAAGCAGTCACTGAACGCCATATTCCAAAAACTGAGAATGCTATGGGTCACGGAAAACGGTCCAAAAATTGTGCCACTTTTTTTTGCACAAACCGCTAATTTTTTTTTACCTTTTAGATAAAAGTAAACCTATACATGTTTGGTGTCTACAAACTGGAACTGACCAGAGGCTTCACACCAACACATCAGTTTTATCATATAGTGAACACGATGAATAAAATACTCCCAAAACAATCATGCAATCGCACTTTTTTTGCAATTTTTCAGCCCTTGGAATTTTTTTGCCGTTTTCCAGTACACTATATGGTAAAAATCATGGTTTCATTTAAAAGTACAACTCGACCCAAAAACACAAGCCCTAATAAGGCAAGATTGATGAAAAAATAAAAAAATTACTGCTCTTGGAAGAAGGGGGAGCAGAAAACAAAAACGAAAAAAAACTTAAAATCACCCGGTCATGAAAGGGTTAATTAAAAAAAAAACACAGGTGTCTGTCTTGGTGAGCCTTAAGCTTCAGCAGATGATCACATGGGATCACACCAGGACATCTGCACAACAGAATCTAGCAGACCTGGGTGAAGAAAGCAAAATACGAATCCTGGACAGGTGTGTAACACTCACACACTCGTTATTTACAACATACTGCACTCACACATATAAATTTTGCAAGCAGCACTCACTCACTACAGATATATTACATACAGGTTGCAGCAAAATAAAGAAAGTAGCTGGCACTTCACCATCCTTAAAAAAGTAAAAATTCCTTAAAAACACAAGCAACTCAGATGCAAGGAGCATGTCTGTCTCTAATTTACTGAGATATTGCCAATAAACGTATCAGAAGGTTCCAAAGACATGATATTATCATATGGGCTGTCCAATATTGTTTATAGGCATATTACTCTTAAGGCCCCATTACACGCAATGACATCACTAACGAGATGTCGCTAGGGTCACGGAATTCGTGACGCACATCCGGCCTCGCTAGCGACATCGCCAATTAACAAAGGCTAAAGGTCTAACCGAAAACGCATTCTTTTTGTTTGTACTTTGCTTCTATGGATTGAATTCGAAAGATTACTGCAAGTTTTGGAGTGCCGTTCTTATGTTCATATATTATTTGGGTGTGCCATCCCTTGACCGAGCAACTGCAATTTTGAGCGCTGCCTGGATATCACTTCTCATTAAGGCTCATGTATATTCACTGCATCCCCCGCCTATTGAAGTCTGTGATTGGATGCAGTCAAACGCGCCCCCACCCTGAGTAACAGCATGTCTGACACTTCCAATCACAGACCTGGTCTGCGGGTCTATCGTACAGTAAAAATAAATAAAATATTTGTTGCAGGTTCCCTTCATGTTATGCTACCCAGCACAGATAAAGCATACGGCTACAGGCTGCAGCCCCCAACCATGCACTTATCTTGGCCGTGTATCATAATAGGAGGAACTGCATGAGGCTTTTTTTTAATTATTTATTATTTTGAAAAAACAGACGTGCGGTCCACCCAAAATAAAGCCCGACAGCTGGGGGTTGGTATTCTGAGGCTGGGGAGATCCGTGCTTATTGGGCCACCCCGCAGCCTAAAAATAGCAGCATGCAGCCGCCCAAGATTGTCGCATCCATTAGATGCGACAAGCCAAGCGCTTTACCCAACTCTTTCCAATTGCCTTGGTGCAGTGGCAGTCATGGTAATGAGAAGTTAATAACAGCCCACAGTTACCACTAAGCCCT
Organism: Anomaloglossus baeobatrachus; assembly: GCF_048569485.1. NCBI lineage: Eukaryota > Metazoa > Chordata > Amphibia > Anura > Aromobatidae > Anomaloglossus > Anomaloglossus baeobatrachus. The sequence continues at coordinate 360,253,277 of NC_134355.1, forward strand.
AGATTAGTAATGGGAGGCGTCTATGAGACCCCCCTATCACTCATCCATAAGTGAAAAGCAATAAACATAAATACTGAAAAAATCCTTTATTTGGATAAAATACAAAAAAAAATCCTCTTTCACTACCCCCAAAACACCCCAGCACGTCCGATGTAATCCACACGAGGTCCCACGACGATTCAGCTCTGCTACATCTGAAATTACAGCACAAGATCATGGAACATGTCCGCATGCTGCAACTGCAAGCAGAGACTGAGACGCGATCAGCGGTGACGTCACTCAGGTTAGTTTTGGTCACAGCAAAACGGTTCTCACGGTCCTCCAACTGTGACCGCAGGTAACCTGACCTCAGGGTACTTCATTAAACTCAGTGACCCAACCTGAGGAAATAATTGCAGCATGCAACGTATCACCGATCATATATCGGGCAAAAATCACTAGTGCAAGTCTATGGGTATGAGAAAAAACGCATTGCACATGGACCATTCACATTTAGTCTGTTTTTTTTATGGCTATATTATCATTCTGTTGCACAGAACACTGTAAATGGTCCTGTAAATGACTGTAGAATAATAGTTGCTGAGGAAAAAAGTGCATGTCATACGGACACTAGGCGGGAAAATAATCATACACTCATGGCATATGGAAAACCAAATAAATTTCACTCATCCAACTTTTTGGGGTGAAAATTGGACCGATTTTTTTATACACACATATTCCCTAAGAAATTTACTTTATGTTTAGTACTAATAAAATTAATATGATTTTTTTGCATACCCTATGTAAGGTTATGGCCTAAGTAATGTATAATTTTATTATACTTTAATGGCTCTATATCTGACATTGTATTCTGTATTTTTTTCTAATTTGCTACATTTTATGATGAGCACTGACTTTTTATCATTATTACTTTAATAATGATAAAAATATGAAATACGGAGCTTTGGGAAACAAAGGAAACATAGGGATCTATTTAGTTATACTGTTTGATGTCACATGTGGGATTGATAACTATGAGAATACAATAGAGCTTGATATATGTAGCTTGCAGTATTGTCATTTGCAACATTCAGCTTCAGTTTGGTTGAATTAGAGGGTTAGAATGTTGGAAATGGAAAATGAATAGAGGGCTGCATATATTTACACTGTACTTATATAGCGTAAAATCTACAGCACTATATATCCCCTTCATCCCCGGGCCATTTTCCATTTTTCTAGGGGGGTTTTCTCTCCCCTTCTCCTGAGAGCTGCAACTTTTTTATTTTTCCGTCACTTTTGCCATGTAAAGGCTTATTTTTGCGGGATGAGTTGTACTTTTGAATGAAACCATTAGTTTTACTATATAGAAAAAACAAGATAGCCAGCACTAAATGTGCACTACTGCACTAAAAATTCCAAACTGTACTTATTATTAAAATTTGAGAATTTTGGTAAAAAATTGCAATTTCTTGAGCTACCCCGCCATGTCACGGCAAATCTCTTTGGGGCAGTCCAACTCTAAATTATTTTTATATAAAATGTGACATATGACCTCACATATGAAAAAGGTAGAACTGTTTATAGCAGCACTTAGTGCTTTTCAATACCGTACCCATGAATGAATCATGGCTATGGGTGGGACAGGTGCAAGTAAATGCTGCTTGAAGTAAATAGCCTGTGGACAGGGCTTGATGGCTGAATGTGAACAGCCACCAATTGCCAAATCCAAGACAGGTGGAATACATCCCAAATTAGGGTGCACAGTAAGGTGGGGTTCAGCCACCGACCAATTCAATGAAGAAAAACAAGATAGCCAGCACTAAATGTGTCCCACCTACAGCCATGATTCAGTCATGGGTACAGGATTGAAAAGCACTAGGTAAGTGCTGCTATAAACAGTTCTACTTTTTTCATATGTGAGGCCATATGTCACATTTTATATAAAAATAATTTAGAGTAGGACTGCCCCAAAGAGATTTGCCGTGACGTGGCGGGGTAGCTCAAGAAATTGCAATTTTTTGCCAAAAATCTCAAATTTTAATAATAAGTACAGTTTTGAATTTTTAGTGCAGTAGTGCACATTTAGTGCTGGGTGTCTTGTTTTTTTCTTCATAGTTTTACCATATACTGTACTGGAAGACGGCAAAAAGAATTCCAAGTGTAAAAAAATAGCAAAAAAAGTGCGACTACCTGATTGTTTTTAGGATACTTTATTCAGTATTCACTATATGGTAAAATTGATATGTCAGTGTGATGCCGTGTCGGTACACATTTGTAGACACCAAACATGTATAGGTTTACTTTTATCTAAGGGGTTAAAAAAATAACAAGTTTGTCCAAAAAAGGCGCACTTTTTGCACCATCTTCCACGATCGGTATTGTTCTAATTTTTCGGGATCTATGGCTCAGTGACAGCTTATTTTTTGTGTCTAGAGCTGACATTTTTTAACGGTACCATTTTTGTGCAGATGCCACGTTTTGATCTCCTGTTATCGCATCTTTCAGAAAATACATGATGACCAAAAAACATAATTTTGGCGTTTGGAATTTTTTTGCCGCTACGCCATTTACTGATCAGGTTAATTGATTTTATATTTTGATAGATCGGGCATTTTTGAACGCGGCAATACTAATTATGTGTATATTTTTTATTGCTTTAACCCTTTAATTTTCAATGGGGCAAATGGGGGTGATTTGAACTTTTAGGATTTTTATTTTTTTTTCATTTTTTAAAACTTTTTTTTATTTTACTAGTCCCCCTAGAGGACTATAAGGATCAGCAGTCTGACCACTCTTCCATTTCAACAGATCACAGCTACACAGTTGAAATCTGCCAAAAAGCTGCTCTCCTATTACACACCGCAGTCTGCCGGGTGTAAGAGGAAGTGACTCATGATAGCTACAAGAGTCATCACATGACCCTGTGCTACCATGGCAACCATCAGATCTGCAGGATCACATCATGTGATTTCCAATGGCACCGGGTAAGTGAATGCTTACCGCGGCGCGCTGTTTCATCTCACTATCACATTTTGACAGCGAGATGCAAGGAGTTAACAGGCGTGAGTGGAGAGCAGATACACTCGTACTTGATAGCTGCACATGTCAGCTGTTCAAATCAGCTGACATGTGCAGGGATTGCTGACGCCTGCCCGCAGCAGACGGCGGTTATTAACCTCACACGATCCATGATGTACCCAGTACGTCATGTGACATGAAGATGATATGGTTAAATGTACAGTGTTTTAGGTATATCCTACCACCACAAAGAGAACATGCAGTTTAATGCAAGTTTATGCTAATTATTTTTTACAAAGTATTGCAAAGCAAAAAACAATTTTTGTGTAGTTTTGAGGCAAATTTATTTCTGTCATTGTTTTCTAACCAAAGACAATATACATTTCCCATTACCTTAGGATACACTTATGATTAGTGACCTTGTTTATGACATATTAGGTTAGTGGAACTTCAAAAATATAAGTGTATACCATTTTGCCGTACATGTAAAGTATTGCATATTGCTGACGCTTTACTGGTGTAAACCACATTTTTCGTGGCTTTAACAATGAAGTAGCCAAATCTCTACAGTCCATGCGCTAAGACAGACGATGGCTCCATGAACAACGATTTCTGCTGGCAGATGGTGTGCAAAGTCAATGTCATCCACAGTAGGCACTATCTTTTCATGATAGAGGAAAGCTCCAGCAGCATGCTCTGAAATAAACGGAGAAAAGAAGGTAAAAATTGAATTGAATTCACTTACAATGAGATAAGATTTTATGACTCACACTGAAAACATTTGCCACGAAGTACATAAGCCCCTCAGTGTCCAAGGCCAATTTTTCTAATTTAACATATCACTAAACTATGGAATGTTACATCATATCCCAGTGATTCTGAGATCCCACTGATTTGGGGGTGGGGTTGTGACACATTGTGCTTCATGTTAGTGGTAAATGTAGATATGTTTTGCATTCATTTATAAAAATATTGGAAATTTAAGGAAAATTTCACAAAAGTAGCAATATTTAAATTTTGAAAATGATTATACCCTTAAACCAGAAAGTCATGTAAAAAAAAGTAACTAAATCAAATTTCCATGTGTCTACTTTATGTTGGGCCTCTTTCACACATCCGTGTCTCCAGTATGTGTGACATTAGTTTTCACACGTATCGGAGACACTAAAATCAATGGGCTTGGTCACACATATCCGTGTTTTCACATGGACCGTGTGGAGCATTTGGCGACATGTCCATTTTCTGTTGGTAGCACGGATGACACACGGACCGCACACTGATGTGATCCAAGGGACATCAGTGTGACATATACCGGAAAAAACACAGGTCACATAAAAATAAAGCATTTTTATACTTACCTGTCTCCGGCACTGCTGTCTCTGCCTCTGCTGTTTCTTCTGGGCCGCTCAGTATGTTCATTGCATATTCACTGCACTCAGCGCAGACCCGGAAGTAACAGCAGCACCGGAGACAGCAGTGTCGGGCACAGATAAGTATACGAGCTCAAGCTGCCCATGTCCTATCCGAATATCACATGGATAGCACACGGACAGCACACTGAAGACACACACGGACACACGCACCTTCACCACGGACCATGCCAAATGTTGGTTCTTTGCACAGATGTGTGAAAAAGGCCTCAGCATCATTTTTCAGTTGTCTTTTAACTTTGTAATGATGTTTAAAAGAGTAAAATTTTAGCAGCAATGTTTAATTTTTCAAAGCAAAACTATTAGGTTCCGCAGATTCCCCAAACTGCCATCATGTATTTATTGATTCTACGTAACAAGCCTCTTTTCATTCTTTATAGATTGTGGAATCTATATAAAGTAAATGTTATAATTAGGTTTGTGATATGCCTATTAGTGGGTGACTCGTCATTGTATTATTTTCCCCAGACTTACTGTCCTGTTAATCGTGTTATAAGGTTATAAGTGCAAAGAAACAAATATCCAGCTCACCCCAAGATGTCCGCACTCCTGGCGGTGTTGAAGCACGAGATCCCACTGCCGTTCAGCGTCTGAGGCACAGGTGAACAAAGGAATGATCCAGCTTCATATTTCCATAAAAACACAGCTTTAATGAAAAATACCAACGCGTTTCGAGCACATGGCTCTTAGACCTAAAGATCTAAGAGCATGTGCTCAAAACGCGTCTGGTGTGCGGTTAAAAGAACCTTTAGATTTTTCCTGACTCAGATGTTATACTTTTGTGGCTTATCTTTATTACAAGAAAAATATTCTTTGTATTTTAAAAACGTTTTTCATTAAAGCTGTGTTTTTATGGAAACGTGAAGCTGGATCATTCCTTTGTTCACCTGTTAATCAGGTTATCATGTCCCTGTGGGTGGGAGTGACGTTATTTCCAAGAGGGGCATAAGGACTGGCTCTTTGCAAACTTCTACCTCCCTGACAATGCACATTAACCCTTGTGTATGCTCCCTGGCTTCATCGGCACATTGCACATGCTCAGGAAGGCAACAGTGATGCAGAACTCATCCAGCCATTAACGGCGATTCTACAAACCATGCAGCTGGCTTCGGCTGTGCCCTACGTCACTGCTTCCTCCCTGGACATGTACAGTGCATCGGAGAATAAATGTTTCGTTCTGCATTGGCAGGAAAACAAAGATCTGCAAAGAGCTGATAATGACGCTGGTCTCACAATTTTGCAAATCATATCACTCACACGCACATGGCTGAAATAACATGATTACTGATTAGACTGGGGTAAAGAACACCCCCCACAACCCACTAGTTAGGATGTTGCAAGCTTAGTTATAAAATTAATTTTTAGCATATTAAAAAATATACAAAAAAATGAATTGTGGCTTGCTAGGAAGAAAAGGAACCCATACATACATGCTGGCAGTTTGGGGAACCTGAGAAAACTAACAGGTTGACATTAAAGAAGTGTATAAAAACTTAAATTTTAGGGTCCCATTTATTTTGTAACAGACTTTAAAGGGTGTATATATTAGGAAAAAAACTAAAAAAAACCCCTAAATGATACTGCTTTTAAAAGCCACCCTTCAAGTTATTCAAAACTGCTATCAGGACATTTTGTAATCATTTGGGTGCTTGACAGGAATTAACGTGAAGTGCAATGAATGGAATGAAAATGTACATCTTTTACACTAACATGTTGCTAACATCCTAACAAACCACCTTAAGTGGCAGACCCCCAAGGTCATTAGTTCACCCATTGGGGCTACACAATTTAAATTGCGGGACATTGATAGATTTTAAGAAGGAATTCTCGTTCTCTGTTAACCATTTACATTCTGCTGTCACTCTTCACAGCATATACAAAAGGAATTAAACAGCCAAAATCGGTGCTAACACTGATTGTTGCCAAATTAGCTGACACCCACTGCATAGTTGCCTATTGGAGGGCATTATCCTCTTATTACTTCAGTCAGTCGGCCATCCTAAAGTTAATAGAAATAGTTTTTGAGCTTCTTCTGTGTTAAATTTTCACTTGCACTGAAAAGGTCCATGCACCTTTTTTAGCTTGAAAAGTCATAAATCCCAGAAAAATAAAACAAGAAATATTCACAAATCTCTCGTTTTAGATTGTTTTCCTTTTACTTGCATCTTTTTTATGCCCATTGTTTAAAGAAGTGAACAGTAATCTTTAGTAGTGATGGGCAGACTGACAGATACCCAGGATCGTTGGGTTCAACAGGGTTTAAAATAACCTGGTTCGGGTCCGGAATTGATCATATGGCTGGACACCAGTCCCCAAATAACTCTATAAAAACCTGAATCAGGCACTTAAAAATGATGGTAGAAGGGATAGGGGGGTTGGAGCAGGCACCTTATACTTACCAGTCTCCGCGCATCTGTAACATTACTTCTGGGGCCATTCATTATCCTTCATGCATATGCACTGCTTCCCCCACCAACTGGCAGTCCCCGCATCTCTGATTGGTTGTAGTCAAACAGCACCCCCAGCCTGTATGACAGAGTGTCTAACTGCTTTCAATTAGGGATGCTCTCTGTGTGTCTAAAATAAATAAAAAAAATGGGTGCAGGGAGACCCATATTATGATACCAAGCACAGATAAAGCATACGGCTACAGGCTACAGCACCCAGCCATGTGCTTATCTTGGCTGTGTATTAAAATAAGAGGGACCGCACTCGGCTTTTTTTTTTAAATTATTTAAATAAATAATTATTTTTAAAAAACAGCATGCAGTCACCCCCAATTTTAATACCCAGCCATGATAAAGCTGACAGTTGGGGGCTGGTATTCTCAGGCTGGGGAGATCCATCCTTATTGGGCCCTTGCAGCCTAAAAATAGCAGCCTGCAGTTGTCCAGGATTGTTGTGTCCATTAGCTGCGACAATCTCAGAACTTTACGCAGCTCATCCCAATTGACCTGGTGCGGTGGCAATCAGGGTAATAAGGGGTTAATGACAGCTCACAGCTGCCACTAAGCCCTAGATTAGTAATGTGAAGTGTCTATGAGATGCCCCATTACTAATCTGCAAGACAAAACAATCACTGATCTCGGGGAGACCAGCCTGAGAATACCCTGCCGGGAGCCAGCGAAGGCACTCAACACACAGTGAAATCCTACGTGCAATGCCCCCTGGGAAGTATGCAAATCAAAAAAGGTCCATGAAGCCTCTGTTAGGAGTCTCAACACGGAAAATAGCCAGATATCCCTCCGAGAAGGACCTAGTCAAGGTGTAGTTCTTTTTAAGAGACCACCATAACCACCATATTAAGTGGCCCTTTTAGTCAATATCTAGCTCTTGACGAGTTTAAAGATATGACAAGGGAAATACCAAGGACAGGTATCCATTCACAGACAGCTCTTTCAGGGTATTGCCCCTCATCAGTGTGGAGTGGGATCCTTGGTATTTCCCTTTGGGCTTCAAACATAGAATGACTGAGCAGCAGTGATGAGCAGTGACTTCATTCAGGTTATTTGCGGTTACAGCTGGAGGTTGACACAGTCCTCCACTTGTGACTACAGGTAACTTGACCTCATTGAACTGAGTGACCTTACCTCAGGTGAGGTCACTGAGTTCACAGACCTGCATCTCCTGGCAGAAAACCACAGGGTTTTTTGCCAAGAGATGCAGATTTGGTGCTGAAATTTCTACACCACATTCCTGCACCCAATCTACAACTCCTGGCAAAAAAAAACCGCATCAAAACACCATGCAATTTTGATGCAATAGTGATGTGATTTTTTTTGACAGGAGGTGTAGATTTAGTGCAGGAATATGGTGTAAAAATTTGAGCACCAAGTATGTATCTCTTGGCCCAAAAAATGCACAAAAATAGTTTTGATGCCATTTTGGTATGGTTTTCTGGCAGTAGGTGCAAATTTCATACTGGAATGTCTGCCCCGGATTTCAGCACCAAATTTGCACCTCCTGGCAGAAAACTGCAACAAAATGGCGTCAACACCATTTTTGTGCATTTTTTTGGTCAAGAGATGCAGATTTGGTGCTGAAATTTTTACACCATATTCCTGCACCAAATCTACACCTCCTGGCAAAAAAATGCAACACTATTGCATCAAAACCACATGGTGTCTTGATGCGTTTTTATGTCAGAAGGTGTATAGTGCAGAAATATAGTGTTGAAATGTCAGCACCAAATCTACATCTCTTGGCAATAAAAACACAGTTTTCTGCCAGGAGATGCAGTTCTGTGAACTCAGTAACCTCACCGGAGGTCAGGTTCCCGAGTTTCATGAGGTCATCTGAGGTCAGTTTACCTGTAGTCAAAGCTGGGGTACCGTGGGAACCTCCAACTGTGACCGCAAATAAACTGAGTGACGTCACTGTTCATTGCTGCAGCTAACTCAGTCTCTGCCTGAAGCCCACAGTGTGTGGTCAGGTTCTGAGCCCGCACACTGTGTTTTCAGTATGTATGTAGCAGAGCTGGAATCATCGTGGTACTTGATGTGCATTACATTGGAACTGGGTATTTGGGGTTAATAAAGGGGTGAAAAAGGTTGGAGTTTATTGTATTTTATCTCAAATAATGGATTTTTTTCAGTGTTGTGTTTATTTCTTTTCATTTACCAATTAATCATAGAGGATCTCATAGATGCCTCCTATTACTAATCTAGGGCTTAGTGGCAGCTATGAGCTATCATTAGCCCCTTATTTCCTCGATAGATACCACACCAGGGCAATCGGGATGAGCCAGGTAAAGTGCCAGGATTGTCACATCTAATTGATGCGAAAATTCTGGGCAGCTGCAGGCTGCTATTTTTAGGCTTGGGTTGTCCAATAATCATGGGCTCGTCCAGCCTGAGAATAACAGCCCCCAGCTTTTGACTTTATTATGGCTGGGTATCAAAATTGAGGGGCACTGCACGCTGTTTTTTTAAAATTATTTATGTAAATAATTAAAAAAAATAAAGCTGCATGGGGCCTTCTTATAGTGATACATAGCCAAGATAAGCATGGGGGCTGCAGTCTCTAGCCGTATGCTTTATCTGTGCTGGGTATCATACTATGGGGAGATACTATGCCCATTTTTTATATATATTTATTTATTTTTACACCACGATAGGGAATCACACAGCATGTGCGATTGCAAGCAGTCAGACATGCTGTCACACAGGGTGGGGGTGTGGTCTGACTGCAACTAATCCCAGATGTTGGGACTGCTGGTGGGTGGGGGAAGCAGTGTATATGCATGAGGTTAAAGAGTGGCCCTGAAAATTGCGTTACAGCCGTGCAGGAGACTGGTAAGTATAACGCTCTGGCTCTATCCCTATTTTTTTTCTTTTTCCTTTTCTTTTTTTTAATTATCCATATGGCCTGATCTGGAGAGTTACCTGGCAATCCCTGAGAACTCCAGGCCCGGGATCAGCTTATGGGTACAAGGTTACCCGCATGGATATGGACATTTAGGCCCTGTGTGCGCACACTGCGTTTTTAGCCGCGTTTTTGCTGCACTTTTGCTGCAGAAATTTCTTGAGAATTTAGTTGTAACCTTTCTGCAGACATTCCCCAGCAAAACCTATGGAAAAAATACACTGCGTTTTTTTCTCAAAAACATTGTTTCTGCAGAATTTCTTGAGCAAAAGAATGTGCATGTCTCTTCTTTTCTGCAGGTACTTGCATTTTTTGCCATAGATAATGGTAAAATAACGCAGGGACCAACCTACCGAAAAATTGCACCAAAAATGCACTGGTGTGTTTTTTGAATGCAGGTGCACTAATCTTGAGAAATTTCTTGAGAAAAATCCTTTTTCTAGTGGGCACAGGGCCTTACAGTCTGGGTTCATCCATCACTACTAGTGACATTCACTTTAACCAATAGGCCAGTCACAAAATAATAATTTCTTAGGCATCCCTTAATAGGATGTATATAATCCGAAGATGCCACATCACATGTATGCACAATGACCAAAGAGTGAGACTTAGAAAAAGACTCGGCCGGCCCATGCGCACTCGCCAGCCACCAGTAACACAGAGGAGGATTGTTCTTTGAGTAGATAACTATACATTTGGTAAGATTCTAATGTTGAGCTTTATAAAACATTAAGAATAGTCTGGTTTATTGCTTTTACTTTGAAATTAAAGGGTTGTTCTCGAGTTTCATCTTCAAGGTGAAGATTGACAATTTGGAATAGCGGTGTATGGTTGTGCACCTCACCCGAACTATGGGTAACAAAGTTGCGCCATCAAAGCTGACAAGATCATGCATTCTAGCTATCCAGCTAGCTTTATATAAGCAAATAACACCTTCATGACCTATGATATACCCATACATCATGGTTGGAGAACAGGGGCTGTGCTTGCGCGATTGCCGCCTACAGCTCAGTTTACATGACTGCTGACCTCCAACTTTTACAGCCAGGGAGGGTCCCCATTTAACCCTCTAAGTGCTGCAATCAATAGTGATCACACCATTTAGGAGGCTGAAAGAGGGAGCACGCTCCCTCTCCCACCTGATCAAGACCCCCACATCGTGATCACAGAAGCCTGATCGTTGCCATGGCAATCCTAAGTCATGATTACAACATCCGAGTCAGCCAGCTATGACAAGCCAGGAGCATGGTCTGAGAGACTGGAGTGGTGTCAGTGTTTTACTGACAGATAAAATGTATTGCAATGCTGGTACATTGCAATGCATTATACCAGTGATCAGACTAAGAAAAATTAATGTCCCATAAAGGGACTAAGTAAAAATGTTTTAAAAATAATTAAGAAAAAAAAACTGCAGAAAATAAAGAACAAAAAAATAATAAAAAAAAATCCTCATACATGCGTAATATTTATAAAAAAAATAAAAATATACAAAAACAAGTACCCGTATTTGGTATTGCCACATCCGGAACAACCTGATCTATATAACGGTTACACTAGTTAACCCTTCAGTGAAGACCATTGAAACGACATGGACTCTCATGGGTTAAAGTTTCTTAAAATTCAGCCAGACAGGATGACAGATTGTTTATAGACGGGGGATAAGTCCCTCATTGTTTTTACAAGACTCTTGTTGACTCATGTAATTGTGTTGGCCACTCAAAGCCAGACGTATTGTTTCTCCAGACTCTTCTAGTAGTCATTGTAATGTAGTTGTGTATTGCTAATGTAATTACCTTAGTAGTCATTGTCTAGTCTGATGAATTCCAGACTACATGCATACCCTCAGTCTTTCTGTAGACATCATTTGGATGAACATTGTCTATGCAGCTTGAGATTCATCCAATGGGAGAGGCGATCTTGTCCAACCAATCGATGAGGGTGCAGTGTATCCAAGTGGAAGGCTGTGACTATAAAAGGGATTTCTTTAAGCCACCAGGTGGTTGTTGATGGATGCTGATGGATCCAGTCTAAGCTCTTAGGAGCTGACTAGAGGATCAGGAAATCTTATGGCTTCAATCTAGGGACTCCGGTTCCGGTTGGAGACCATATCCACAGTCTAGGGATTTCGACCCCGGCTGCCAGGATTATATCATCATACCAGGACTACCTAAGGAGGACACTCAGGTCGGGACAATCCGGTCACCTGGCTACAGACTTTGCAGACCTCACACAGCTTCCTAAATCTGGCGCTATTCCTATCTTGGTGGGTGCCCACCGAAAGCGGGGTGCTGCTGGATTGGAGTAAGCGGCCCTGGAAGCTCTGAGGCAAGGACATTCTAATCCCTGGTAAGCCAGCAGAAGGGTGAGACTCTGTTGCCTGTTACATTTGTGTGTTTTGCTGGTTATGTGTTATGTGCCGTTAATTGTTTGGGGATCCAATAAAGTCTAATTATTGTGGTTCCCTCACCCTGTGTTGTCTGAGTAGTGTTACGCCCACGATTAAGGAGGCCGGCGTTCAGTTGGGATGAGCCCTGAGCCACGCTGTCTTTCTAAAGGTGGCGGGTTTTAGTGAACGAGAGCACCCACTGTGCCCCGTGTCTCCACAACCATAATAAATAAAAAGTTTATAAATAAATCCCTCTGGCAAATGAGACTTAATACTTGGTGGCAAAACCCTTGTCGGCAAGCACAGCAGCCAGACATTTTCTGCAGTCGATGATGAGGTTTGCACAGATGTCAGAAGGAATTGTGATCCACTCCTCTTTGCAGATCATCTCTAAATCACTAAGATTTTGAGGCTGTCACTTGGCTTCAGCCCCCTCCATACGTTTTCTATGGGATTAAGGTTTGGACACTGGCTAGGCCACTCCATGACCATAATGTGCTTCTTTTTGAGCCACTCCTTTGTTGCCTTGGCAGTATGGTTTGAGTCATTGTTGTGCTGGAAAACCCAACCACGACCCATTTTTAATGTCCTGGTGGAGGGAAGGAGGTTGTCACTCAGGATTTTACAATACATGGCACCATCCATTGTCCCATTGATACGATGAAGTAATCCTGTGCCCTTAGCAGAGAACCACACCCAAAAAATAATGTTTCCACCTCAATGCTTGATAATGGGGATGGTGTTTTTTTTTTCTTAGGCAGCATTTCTCTTTCTACAAACACAGTGAGTTGAGTTAAGGCCAAAGAGCTCAATTTTTGTCTTATCTGACCACAGCACCTTCTCCCAATCACTCTCAGAATCATCCAGGTGTTCATTGGCAAACTTCAGACGGGCCTGCACATGTGCCTACTTGAGCAGTGGAATTTTGAAGGCACTACAGGATTTTAAGCCATTATAGCTTAATGTGTTACCAATGGTTTTCTTGGTGACTGTGGTCCTAACTGCCTTGAGATCATTAACAATTCTTCCCATGTAGTTTTAGACTGATCTCTCACCTTCCTCATGATGGTGGATACCCCATGAAGTGAGATTTTGCATGATGCCCCAGATCGATGTCGACTGACATTTATTTTGTATTTCTTCCATTTTCTTACTATTGCACCAACCGTTGTCTCCTTCTCACCCAGCGTCTTACTTATGGTTTTGTAGCCCATTCCAGCCTTGTGCAGGGCTAGGATCTTGTCCCTGAGATCCTAAGGCTATGTGCCCACGCTGCGGAAAATGCGCAGATTTTGCCGCGGATTTCTCGAGGAAAAGCCACGGATTTCCCGAAAATCTGCAGCTCAGGCACTTCCCAGCCATTTCTATGGCATTTTGGAAATGCTGTGCCCACGCTGCGGATTTTTCCGCAGCGGATTTCCTGCGGATTTTGATCCGGAAAAATCTGCAACATGTCAATTATTGTTGCGGATTTTCATCCGGATTTTGGCTTTAAAATTGGGGAAAAAAAAAAATCCGAACCAAAATCCGCATCAAATCCGCAGCAATTCCGCGGTAAATCCGCGGCAAATCCGCACCTTTGAAAAGGTGCGGATTTTGATGCAGAAAAATCCGCAGCTACATTCTCCCGTGGACACATAGCCTAAGGGTGTGATCGCACTTTGCTTTTTACCAGTTTTTTTGCTGCTTTTTCAACTGCAGCGTTTAATGTCAAAATGGATGTGTTCTGCTTTTCAAGCAAAGTCTATGGGAATTTGGGTTTCTAGACCACACTATGCAATTCAAACTGTAGCCTTTTTGTTGCAGAACTTTGGTCAAAAACTCAGCTTTGCAGTGCAAAACCCAAATGGCAAAAACAATTGACATGTTCCTAGGTAGGAAGGGTTCTGCGACCTGTGGGACGCATTAGCGCCGCACTTGCGACGCTCTCTCCATAATGGGTAAGCAATTGAATTTTAGGCCTATTATATGACTGCACTTTATAATCTACTGAGGCCTGACTTATATACCCATATTTTCTGATACCTACATGAGAGTGCCTTTCTGTCCCACGCGTCTCTGGGTGTTTTTACCCCTTATAGCACTATTTTAATCTCCGTATATTTTTCTATATGTGTACATTTTGTATTAATAAAGATTGTCTATTTTTGCCTATAAAAAGCAAAGTGCGGTCGCACCCTTAGAAAGCTCTTTAGTCTTGCCCATGTTCTAGAGCAGAGGATCCCAACTCCAGTCCTCAAGGCACACCAACAGTGCATGTTTTCAGGATTTCTTTAGCATTGCATGGGTGTTGGATTCAGCACCTTTGCAGGTGATTAAATTATCACCTGTGCAATACTAAGGAAATCCTGAAAACATGCACTGTTGGTGTGCCTTGAGGACTGGAGTTGGGAACCTCTGTTCTAGAGGTTAGAATCTGACTGACTGAGTCTGTGGACAGGAGTCTTTTAAACGTGACAATTTAGGACAGCTGTCTTTAATGCAGGTAAGGAGTTGATTAGCAGCATCTACGTGGTCAGTAGGAGCCAGAACTTTTAATGGTTGGTAGGGGATCAAATGCATTTTGCAAAGAGAAATAACTAAATAAATTTATATAATTTATTCAATGTGATTTTCTGGAGTATATTTTGGATATTCTAGCTCTCACTGTTAAAATGAACTTACCCTTAAAATTATAGACTGTTCATGTCTTTGTCAGTGCCAGTGGGCAAACTTACAAAATCAGCAAGGGATCAAATAATTATTTCCTTCACTGTATAGATAAAAATGATATGGTTGAAAACGTCATCATCTTGTCTTATAAAAAAAAAGCCACCACACAGCTCCATCAGTGAAAAAATAAAAAAGCTATAGCTATCAGAATACAGCAATGCAAAAACTATTATTTCTCTATCAAATTGTTATTATGGTGTATTAGCAGCAAAACATAATTAAAATGATAAATGTGGTATTGCTGTCATCATACTGACCCAAAGAATAAAGCTGTCTTATCACTTTTATGGCACGGTGAATGGCATAAAAAAAAAACCAATTCCTGAATGGCTGTTTCTTTTTGATTCTGCCTCACAAAAATTGGAATAGAAAGCAGTCAAAAAGTATTATATGGCCCAAAATGGTACCAATAAAAACATCAACTCAGCTCGGAAAAAAGAATCCCTTACGTGACTCCATCAGCTTAAAATTTATAAAAACTAAAGCCTTCAAAATTCAACAATGCATAAAACGTTTACTTTTTAAAAAAGCGTGTTTTTTGTGTGATTATTCTGCCTCCCATAGATTGCAGGAAGGCTTGGCTCACATTTATTCTGTGCTCTACGCTGAGTGCTTGGACTGGCGATTAAGTGTAAATCTCTGAAAAACATGATTCACACAAAATTCCCAAAGGAAACTTCACTGTAATGAGGCAGAGGGAGTCACTTTGAACTCCTGTCTGGCCTGTGGTACAGTGGTGTCCATCTTTTTTTGTGTCTTTCTATGTGTGCACACAAGTGTGGTCAACAACAATTTTTTGCACCTTTGAAAATAAGGACACTCCTGACCAGAAGCCAAATAGAGTCCGAAGTAACTGGGTTGCCTCATTATAATGAATGGATCCATTTGGGGTTTCACCTGAGTCATGTATTTTGGATATGTAGATGGAAACCCTAATGTAAACACTCAGCATAGAGCACAGGATAAATGTGAACTGATCCAAAATGTTCTGTACAACAATTTGCCACCAATAGCATTTAACTCAAGTCCCTTAGGTCTCTCAACTGTTGGAAATATAAGGGGCTTCCATATTACTGGCAGCACAAAGGTTCTGGAAAAGCAATATGGCTCTACCCAAAAAATAAATCCAGCAAGACCTGCACTCCAAAATCCAAGTCCCTCCTTTCAACTGAGCACCACATTGTGCTTAAACCACAGTTAATATCCACCTGTTTGGCACTGTTGTAGTGAAGAAGCCTGCTTATTTATGGGGTGTGTTTCCGGAAACATGAGCTAGACACAATGTACAGGCACTACAATGTACTGAGCACTACAATGGCTTATTTGTGATATTCACTGCGTTTTACTGCACAAGTGTTTTCCAGAGACAAAATCGTCACTACATCTGTAGATGAATTCCCAGTGGGGTGTAATTTCCAAAATATGGTCACTTGAAGGAGTTTATGTTGTTCTGGCACTTGAGTGCTTTGCAAATGAAGTCTGCAAACTATTGTAGGAAAATATATGCTCCAAAGCACTCCCTTCCTCCTGAGCCCTACTGTGTGGCCAAATAGTACTGTACAGTCACATGTGGAGTGTTGCCACATTAAGCAGAAATTCTGCAACACATTATGGGGCCTTTTTTCCCCATTCCACTTGGAAAAATTGGAAATATGGGGCTAAAACAACATTTTAGTGGTAAAAATGTAATTATTTTTTCTTGACCACCTAATATTATAACATTTTGTGACATACCAATGGTGTTAATATGCTCAATGCACCCCTAAATTAATTCATTGAGAGGTGCAGTTTGTAAAATGGGGTCACTTATGGGGGACTTTGCTTTCATGGCATGTAAAGGGCTCTGCCAATATTACATGGCACCCTCAAACTATTCCAAATAAATCTGCATTCCAATATGGCGCTCCTTCCCGTCTGAGCTTAACAGGCTGCTTCAAAAAAAGTTTTCAACCACATATGGAGTACTGGCTAACTCAGGAGAAATTGTGCAACAAATTATATTGTCCATATTCTCCTGTTACCCTTTTTAAAAAATAAAATTTGGGAGCCAATAAAACATTTTAATCACATTTATTTTAATCTTTTAATATTCACAACCCAATGCTATACAATTCCACAAATTACCTGACGGTTAAAATTGTTTATTTCACTCCTAGATAAATTCCTCCAGAGATGTACTTTCAGAGAATGTTCATTTGTAGGGGTTTCTGCTGTTTTGGCATGTCAGGGGGCTTCAAATGGCCTCCGCTATCTGTTCCAGACAAAATAGCAAGCCTTCCCCTCCGAGCCCTGCCATGTGCCAAAGTAGTAGTTTTCCTCCACATATAAGTTATCCTTGTTTTATGGAAAAATTGGACAACACATTTTATGGTCTATTTTCTCTTGTTACTTGTTTTTGTGATACAAATTTATTTTTTCATTTTCATGGCTCAATGTTAAAAGGTTCTGTGAAGCACCTGTGGGTTTAAAGTTCTCACTATACCTCTATATAAACTCCTTGAACTGTGTAGTTTCCAAAATGGTGTCAATTTTGTGGTGTTTCCACTGTTTAGGCACATCAAGAGCACTGTAAACGTAACATGGCGTCCACTGTCTATCCCAGAAAATTTGGCACTTCAAAATTGAAATAGCACTCCTTCCTTCCAAGCCCTGCTGTGTGCCCAAACAATAGTTTTCCTGTACTCAGGGGAAATTGAAGAACAAATTCTTTGGTCCACTTTCTCCAGCTAACCTTGTGAAAATAAAAAAATTGGGGCTAAAGCAACATTTTTGTAAAAAAAACGTGATTTTTTTTTTAATTTTCACAGCTCAATTCTATAAAGTTCTGTGAAGCGCCTGGGGGTGAGCACACATTTAGATAAATTCCTTGAGGGTTCTAGTTTCTAAAATGGGGTCACTTGTGGGAGTTTTTCCTTTATAGTCACATCAAGGGCTCTGCTAAAGTGACATGGTGTCCGCTAGTGATTCCAGCCAATTTTTGAGTTCAAAAAATCAAATGGTGCATCTTCCCTTCCGAGCCCTTTTGAACTACATATGGGGTGTCAGCATACTGAGGAGAAATTGGACAACAAATTTTATGATGCAATTTGTCCTGTTACCCTTGTGAAAATAAAAAATTGGGGGCCAAAACAACATTTATTTGTGGGGAAAAATGTGATTTTTTTTATTTTCACAGGTCAACCTTATAAAATTATGTGAAGCACCTGTGGGTTCAAGGTGTTCACTACCAATTTCAATAAATTCCTTGAGGGGTCTAGTCTCCAAAATTGGGTCAGTTGTGGCGAGTTTCCACTGTTTAAGCAAATCAGGGGCTCTCCAAACTTTACATGGTGTCCGCTAATGACTTTAGACAATTCTGCGTTTAAAAAGTCAAATGATGCTCATTCCCTTCCATGCCCTGTCATGGACTCAAACAGTAGTTTTACACCACATATGAGGCATCACAGTAATTGAGAAACTGCGCAACAAACTGAATGCTGCAATTTCTCCTGTTAACTTTGTCAAAGTGCAAAATTTGGGGCTAAAAAGTAATATTTCATTTTTTCATTTCGCATTGCTTAGTTTCTGTGAAGCACCTGAAGGATTAATAAACTTGTTGGATGTGGTTTTGAGCACTTTTAGGGTGGGGGTTTTAAAATAAGATAACTTTAGGGTATTTTTTGTCACACAGGCCTCTCAAATTCCCTTCAAATGTGATGTGCTCCCTAAAAATGATTTTGTACATTTTGTTGGAAAAATGAGACATTGTTAATAAATGTTTAACCCTTCTAACTTCCTAACAAAATAAATATTGTTTCAAACATGGTGCTGATTTAAAGTTGACATGTGGGAAATGTTATTCATTAACTATTTTGTGTGACATAACTCTCTGGTTTGAGAACACAAAAATTCTAAATTTGAAAATTGCTAAATTTTTAACATTCAGACCAAATTTTCGATTTTTTTCACAAGTAAACAAAAAAATATTGTCCCAAATTTACCACTAATATCAAGTAAAATATGTCACAAAAATAGTCTCAGAATCACAGGGATCCGCTGAAGCGTTCCAGAGTTACAACCTCAAAGTGACATTAGTCAGAATAGAAAGAAATAGCCTTGTCAGCCAAGTGAAAATAGGTTGGGTGATGAAGGGGTTAAAGAACTTGTAAGTATTACACATGATCGGCCATTGCTGAAATACTGCATAGGTGGACGGTAATGCAGACACTGAGCTTTAAACAATAAAATTAGTATCAATTAGTTCTGAGAAAGGAAAAGATTTTTAATAAAAGGTAAATGGTAAACTTGCTTGTTTTTACAATTTTAACCAATAGTTATGTTGAGACTAACCCTTAACCCCTTCACGACCTTGGACGGATCTATCCGTCAAGGATCGTGTCCCGTTAAGCCCCGCCCACTGCCGCGGGCAGGCGGCGGTTGGCACACATATCAGCTGTTTTCAACAGCTGACATGTGTGCCTGCATGTTGCGAGTGGAATCGCTTCTACTCGCAACATTTAACCCCTTAAATCTTGCTGCCAAAATCTGGCAGCGAGATCTATATGCGCGCGGCCATGTTTTTTACTTACCGCCGCCCCCACTGGAAGTCACGTGAGTGATCACGTGACGTTCGGTGGTTGCCATCGTAGCACAGGGTCATGTGATGACGCCTGCAGCTACAAAGTTTCACTTTCGTTTTTCCTTTTCACGGAGCAGAGGGAAACCGGAAGTGACTGAATCTGCTGTTTACAGCTGTATAGCTGTGATCAGCAGATAGATAAGAGCGATCGGATTGCTGATTGCTATAGCCCCCTAGGGGGACTAGTAAAATTAAAAAAAAAAGTAAAAAAAAGTTTTAAAAAATAAAAAAAATAAAAAAAACCTAAAAGTTCAAATCACCCCCCTTTCACCCCATTGAAAATTAAAGGGTTAAAAAATAAATAAATATACACATATTTGGTATCGCCGCGTTCAGAAATGCCCGATCTATCAAAATATAAAATCAATTCATCTGATTGGTAAACGGCGTAGTGGAAAAAAATTCCAAACGCCAAAATTACGTTTTTTGGTCGCCGCATGTTTTACGCAAAATGCAATAACAGGCGATCATAACGTAGCATCTGCGCAAAAATGGTACCATTAAAAATGTTAGCTCGAGACGTAAAAAATAAGCCATCACTGAGCCATAGATCCCGAAAAATGAGAACGCTTCGTGTTTTGGAAAATGGCGCAAAACGTGCGCCACTTTTATTGGACAAACGTGTGAATTATTTTTAACCCCTTAGATACAAGTAAACCTATACATGTTTGGTGTCTACAAACTCGCACCAACCTGAGGCATCACATAGATACATCAGTTTTACCATATAGTGAACACGGTGAATAAAACATCCCAGAAACTATTGTGCGATCACACTTTTTTTGCAGTTTTTCCACACTTGGAATTTTTTTGCTGTTTTCCACTACAATATATGGTAAAACCTATGGTTTCATTTAAAAGTACAACTCGTCCCGCAAAAAACAAGCCCTCATATGGCAAGATTGATGGAATAATAAAAATATTACGGCTCTCAGAAGAAAAGGAGCAAAAAACAAAAACGCAAAAACGGAAAGTGCCCGGGGGCTGAAGGGGTTAAAACAAGTATTGTAACTTGTACTCGTTAAAAAATGGCACTCTGAACTAAGGCAGAATTATAAAAGATCTAATTAAATATGATCTGAAGCCAAAACATACTAAATTAGATGTTAGGGCAGTTACAAAAGTAGTAATTAGGTTTCTTTTACTTCCAGAAACATTGGCATGTCTATACTTAGGTCCTGTAGTGACAAAATGAAGGGATGATCATTTTTTAATGATTTGAATTTAATCGTCATTTAAAATCATTAAAGTGATTTTCATTTCATATAATACTGATGACTAGTAGAGATGCACGAATCTGATAAGTAGAGTTCGGTGTTCATGCGAACATGGACTTTACCAAAAAAAATTAGTGTTCAAGTTCAGAGTTTGGCTATGTGCACACGCTGCAGATTTGGTGCTGACAATTTCTGCACCAAGTCTGCACCTATTAGCAGAAAAACGCACCAAAAAACACATGCGGGTTTGGTGCTTTTTTTTAAATACGTTTTTGCAGCGTTTTTTGGGGTGTGAGTTTTTTTCATGCAACAAGCTAGGTTAATAAAAAGAAAAAAAAATCTTTCTTGATGTCATTTCCTGTCTCAACCATTCTTCTGTTAACTTTTACATTGTCCTGATCCTGATGACATCACATCCTGTTTTAGCCATGTGTTTTTTTATGTTATAAAACGTTGCAAAAACACGGAAAAAAGCACCAAAAACTCACTGTGTAAACACACATGCAAATTTGAAGCATTTTTTCATCACTACATTAAAGTCAATGGACGATAAAACACTGCAAATCCGGACCAATAATTAACATGCTGCAGATTTTTTCCTCGAGGAAAAAAACACAGCGTTGGCATAGCACTTCAGAAATCTCATAGACTTTGCTAGCTTCAGGAGAGACATGCAGATTTTGAAAAAAATGCATAAATAAACACATCAAAAACCACAGCATGTGCACAGGGCCTTTGGTGCTTTACATATGCTAACCACTTGCTCAAGCATCGCTGTACTTGGGTAAACGCAGTGCTAAGACAATTGCGATCCATTTGCAGTGTTTGAATGGTTTGCGCAGGGGGAAACAACAGCATATATCAGATGTAGTATGCACATAAAAAATGGAAAAAGCTCGCCCAACCTCCCCCGGAAGCGCTCTGTTTATGGATATCTGCAATTGGGCGGAAACCTCAACTGCCCAATCAGTTATTTCCATTTGGGTTCACGTCAAGTGCAGGTTCAGAAATAAATTTTATCTAAAGTTGAGCTGAATCTGCCGAACCGAACTTCAATGGGTGCGATCATATCTAATGATTAGAGATGAGCATACCCGTGGAAATTTGGGTGTGCCAGGTTCTGCTGGACTTTAAATAAAAGTTCAGTTTGGGACCCGGACTTAGCTCAGATATGACCCTGGATGCCGAACCCCATATAGTCAATGGAGACCTGAACTTGTGTGCTGTAAAACGCCTGTAAAATGGTTGTAGAAGGAAAGGGCTAGGGTGCTGCAAAAGGAAGCAAAAAGGGAGCAATTGCTGTGCAAACAAATGCAGAGAGAGAATAAATAAATAATAAATAAAATACGTGCAGTCCCTTCTATTTTATAACCAGTGCAGGTAAAGTAGACAACTGTGGGTTGCAACTCTCAGCTGTCAACTTTACTGTGGCTGGTTATCAAAAATAGAGGGGATCCCATGCCATTTTAAAAAAAAAAAATATGGTGTGAGCTCAGCCCTATTTTTGATAAGCAACCAAGGTAAAGCAGACAGCTAGGGGCTGGTATTATAAGGGTCAGAAAGGCACCTCCCAGCCTAAAAAATATCAGCCCCCAGCCCCAGTAGTGGTGCATCCATTCGATCCACCAGTTCTGGCGCTTTGCCCAACTCTTCCTGAGTGTCCTGGTGACATCATCACTCGTAAGAAATTCTGGGCTGCGTCTGACCGGCAGAAATCTATGGAGCCTTGTTCTAAGAAAGTTCCCAAAATGAGGCTGCATAGGGGTTACTGCTGGTCAGCGGTAGGTACGGAATTTATCATGAGCATGACAAATTCCGGCTTGTGGCTGACCTGCAATGACCTGTGTTTTAAGGAATTTCTCAGATTGCAGCTACATGTGAATCAATGGGCGTCGTTGGACATTATTCTTTGGTTATGTCGGAACTTCCAGGATTTATTTTAATAATAAATTGTGAATGTGGAGGAGTGTTTTTTCTGGCTTTCCAGAAAAATACCCTAGTGTATGAAACCATACCTTTTATTTTAACCAATCTAAAATAATGCACACAATGGGAGTGATACACCATGCAAAAACATTAATGCACAAATAAAAATAAAAAAGCAATATGCTCAGATTGGGCCCTCAAATTCAGATCTGTCTAGACCCTGAGTGGCTAAGTAAAAAGACAGCCCCAAAGCACTGTGCCCTCCCTGCCTTTGGAGGTCGGCAACCTAGACCTGCACAGTGGCGCTCTCACTCACCAACAACTGACACTCACTGTGCCTAGAGCTACCCCTCAGGGTAGCTGACAGGGTCCCTCATCCCCTAAGCTAATAAATAGGCCAGGGTAGGCCTGGGCATATCCGATGGACATGAGATAGAGTTCAGGTGGGATAGAGAGTTCAGTTAGAGCAAAAAATACAGCAGATACATGTCAATGCCAATCTCCTTAAAGATGCACTACAGGGAATAAAATACTAAATGTGGGGAGCACCTGATGTGTGTACAGCAGGTGTATGTCAATGCCAGCCCCTGTGGAAATGCACTATGGGAAAGCAGGTGCAAGATGTAGGGAGCACCCGATGATGCATTATTAGTGTCCATCAGTGTTAACTCCTACAAGGATGTACTGAATGACCCTATATCAACTGCACCCTACCTAACAGTAGAGGTTGGCACCCTAGTCCTGTACAATGGTGCCCTTACTCCATGATGTCTGACTTTTACCGTGCCCTGTTATTGGCCAAGAGTATGTGAAAGCTAGTACATACTAGCAAAATCTAATAGTTTGTGCCACTTCTATGGTAGCTGCAGGCTGCTATATTTAGGCTGGGAAGGGAAAAAAACCATGGCTCTTCCCACCCTGATAATACCATTTCCCAGCTGTCTTCTTTACCTTGATTGGATATCAAAAATAGGGTGACCCCACAAGGTTATGTTTAAATTATTTATTTAAATAATTAAAAAAAATAAATAAAAATAACACCATGGGATTACCTCTATTCTTGAGAACCAGTCAAGGTAAAGCTTACAGATGAGGGTTGAAGCCCCCAGCTGTCTGTTTTACCTGTGCTGGTTATTAAAATTAGGCGGGAGCCCACGCCATTTTTTTTAATCTTTATTGTTCACAGCACTGGACAGGTAACGTTCACATGCAATAAAGCTTGTTGTTTGCCTGTGCTGAAGTCTTTTAACAAGCTTTATTAACATATGAACAGTACCTGAACACCAATCTCAGACACAGACTTTTTCGAAAAGTTCATGTTCAAATCTGAGCCGCAGACACCAAGTGTCTGGTACAAATCCCACACTTACCATTAGGTTCATTCATCCCTACTGATGACCTATCTTTTGGATAAGGCATCAATATCAGATTGATAGTGGTCCAAAACATCGCACACCCAGTTCTTCAATTAGCTATTATTGGCTATGGCAGGCAGATCAGCCCCTATTAAAATGAATAGAAGTTGATCTTCAATACCCTGCAGTGGCCATTATACATTTATTGGAGCTAATCAGTGGGGGTGTCAGGTATTGGGTCCCCACATATCTGATATTGATTACCTATCCCAAGAATAAATCATCATCAATACTTTACACCTAAGAACCCTTTCCCTTTAAAGGGGTTTTAATAGAACATAATTATTTAAATGCCTAAGATTGTCTATATAACAATGAAATAAATAATAATCTCAGCAATCACCACATCTCTGATGTCACTGCTTTGCCAGTCACTGCTTTCTAGTCCAGTCCTCCACATAGAGGAAATGCTTAGCTAATCTGTAGCCACAGTTTTGACCCATCTTATAAGGTGATTGGCTAAGGGTGATTTCCAGCAAATGGAATTGTAGGGATCATTGAGGGTATTTTTTTTTTTTTTGCATTCTAAGGTATTAAAACAATAATTTATAATTTCTGGAAAACCCCTCAAAAAAGTGACAGTTTAGCATCAGTTTAGAATGTTCTTTAATACTCATAAGTGGCAGTTAATATGTTTGCACTTCCTGCATTTGCTTTTCATAAATTGATATCTGTAATATAATAAATAAAACATATATCTACGAGTAAAACAAAAATAGATATTAAGCTTTTATACCTAAGGCCTCAATTTAGATTTCCGAGATTTTTCATATACGCAAAAAACGGTGCAAGTGTCATTATTGTTTTCATCCATTTTTCATCATTCTTTAGTCAGTGTATAGGTTTTACCATTATTGTTTCATCAGTGGTTTTCACATATGAATAAATAAAGAGAAAATTACAAAGCTGCTTTTATTCTTTGTAACGTTGATCACGGACAGCACATGAATTGCACACTCATGCCATGGGCTGTTCTTGGTTTTCAATTTTGGACCATAACGTGGATCAAAAAGAGGATATGTGCCCGTGATTTTTTTGCAGAAATATGGTCCATAAAAAATCATGGGTATGTGAATAGTTTACAATAAAAAACACTGATTAGAACACACTCGTGAAAAATGGACATCTGAATGAGGACTAACTTTAATTGAAATGGTGTCCATTATAAGTAAAATACCTGAGTGACCACTAACTGAATAAACACCATTTTAATTGAAGCAATATAGAGTATGAAAGTCATTGGGTCAATATTAGGATGACATCTAAATGTAAACTTTAATTATTGTTTTAATTATAGTTTGTCCCCAAGGGAAAATTAGATCATGAAAAATATTGATTTTATCAATTGTCTAATGAGTTTACAGTAGAAAAAAAAATGCATCGAAACAAGTGATACTATTTGCCTACCATACAAATTTCTAATAAACATCCTAGAAATATATAAAAAGAAAAATAATTTGCCATTTTTGTATTTGAGAAAATTATTATTTTTTTAAGGGACAAAAAACAAATTTCACTCTTACTCGAACAGTGTTTTTTTCAATGTCACTTCTGATAGCCTTATATATGTTCAGAAGGAAAATAATCCTTAATACCAGTAGAAAACAGAATCTATTTTCCTATGTTATAATCTGTAGCAGATAAAGATTTTAGAGGTGGTAGATATGTTTTTAAATAATGCTACCTCTTTGTATATAGGAAGAGCTGAATAGTCTCAAGAACACTAATCAAAGTAATTATGCCTAAATCAAACTCACATAGTTGCTCCTCACCAGCAAGTCATCTTCATCTGATCTACATTAATTCCAAGAATTTATAGTAAATGTAGTATAATGGTGGACCAAAGACTAAACCAATAGCCTGTAAAGAGGATAAGACTTTGACAGCCGGCCTCTACTTGCCATTGACATTCTGCGCCCAGGTTGGGGAGGTGGTGTAGTACTGGAGCTTTCCTCTCGCCGTCTTGACTCAGATCCTGAACCATTTCTTGAATCAGAACTATCTGGGTCACTAGTCAGTCTGCCCTCTGAAAACCCTCTGGAGGTGGAGCTCACTTTACGTTGTCCACTTTCTGGTGAGTCACTTCGATCTTCTGCAAAGTCCTTACAGCTACTGACTCTGCTGTATTTGCGCAATGCTGTTGGGAGCTCTGTATGGCTAGAATGAAGGCATGATTTCAGAGGATGCACTGTGCTATGCCTTGTTTGATCCAAAGATTGATGGCTTTTAAGGCAGCTCTTGGACCCGAGACAACTGTTACGTTGTGATTTCCTGTTAGAATCTTCACTGCTAGATGAGAGATTCCTCTTCTGTAGGGAGGAAATGTGGGGTTCTTCTCTATGATCTCCTGTGTGATCAAGGGAAGTCTTGCTGAGAACTTGTCCATGGTATTGGTCTATGTGATTACCAATCCTCTGGCGCTCTACATAACAAGAGTCTTGCTTGCAATGTATATTAAGCTGTCCACTATGTTGATCTGTGTTAAGTTGATCTACACATCTTTTATGCTTCTCTGTAGCCATAACTTTACCAAATTGGTTTTGGTCACAGATCATGTGTACATCTTTAAATCCAGGTGCTGGTGGAAGATAGGCTGGTAATCCAACTGAGTCCAATTGCTGGTCAGGTATCAATTTGTAGCCACTTGAGGACAGAGGAATAATCTTGTTTGGTGAAGAATTACTTAGCAAACAAACCTGCTGCACTGAGCTCTTCTTAGATTTACAAATGCTTATTTCATCCTTTGTGACATTGGCTATGTGTTTCCCATAAAGTCCTTTTCTGATCTTCTTTATACCTAAATGAAAAATTTCTAAAATATTCAGAAATAGTGACACAGCAGCTATACTGTGCATAAAGACCATAAATATAGTCTTCTCGGTTGGTCTTGAAACAAAGCAGTCTACTACATTTGGACAAGGAGAACGGGAACATTTATATAAAGGGTTAAGGTCAAAGCCATACAAAAAATACTGGCCTACCATAAAGCCAACTTCTACAACTGATCTGGTTAGGATATGCAGCACATATGTACGTAATAGAGATCCTCTAAGGGGGGCCTTGTTTACTTTTTTTTGTTCCTCTAGCTTTCTTAGCTCTTTCTCAAGTCTCCTGTGTTCATCAATAACGGCTTCCAATGCTTCCAGCTCTGCTCTGAGCTGTGCTTTTTTTCTTTGCCTCTCCTTTTCCAGAGCTCTCAGTCTGTAAAGTGCATGTCCCATGTACACAAGGGATGGAGAAGACACAAAGATTATTTGTAATACCCAGTACCGAATAAGTGAGATAGGGAATGCTCGGTCATAACAAACGTTCCTGCAACCTGGTTGATCTGTGTTACAGATAAATTCCTCTTGTTCGTCATCCCAAACATCTTCAGCAGCCACTCCAAGCACCAACATCCGAAATATGAAGAGGATGGTGAGCCATATTTTCCCAACTATAGTTGAATGAATGTGAACTTCTTCAAGTATGCTTCCTAGCAAGTTCCAATCACCCATTTTCACACTGGCATGCCTGTAATAAAAATCGCATTTCATTTGTTGAGCATGTCCTCTTTCACAGATCATCAAACTTACAAACCTTTAACAGATTTTCTGATTATCCTATTAATCTTTCCGTCTATCTCTTCAATATTACAGCATTCCATAAATTTTACTGTCTGACCTGATCTTCTACATTTAGATGTTTATAGTGCAGTTGACTGAAATAGCTGTTGGCTATCTGATGTGTATGGCCGGCTTTATAAGCTATGAATGTGTATCGGACTCCTTGCTAAAAAGATTAAAATCACTATTAATTCTTTAGACTTTAATTATTGATTTAATAGTTATACGATCGTATATCTATTTAGTGATGATCTGATCAGCTCCATAAATCAAATATAAATGGCTGTTAGTGTTGAAATACTTGTAAGTAGGAAAATGTGTTCATGTGATTTTAGGAAACCTAATTTTTAGGTTTCCTAATTTAAGAAACTTATCTGCGACAGTAATTTGTCATGATGAACCCATAATAAGCTGTGAGAGTTGGAGTTAGTCCTCAACCTATTAACCATTATCATTCTTGATGAGTACGCATTGACGATTATATCCTAAGCATAATGCTCCTCTTGAACTTATTAACATCAATTAACAAAACAATTCTCCCAAAATTCTACTTCCCAAATGCGTAGGGTATTAGAATGGTCTATGGGCCAAATATGTTTTTCTTAGGACTATCACCATTTCTTCATATTATTTAGTTAATAAGCATATATCTGGAGAGTATACATCGCCTAAGGTAATGGAACACACTTTTATTTCACATTCAGTGCCTTGGGTTTAATTATTCAACACAACTATTTAACCAAATGTAATAACTGAAGGAACTAGAAAAAAAAATCCAGCTCACCTGATCTGACAAGAGTGCTACGGACAAAGGATTCCAGGGAATAACAGTCCAATATGAAGACAAGTCCAGCACATCTAAAAATAAACTTTAATTTGTAAAAATGTATTTTAAAGTTTCAATAGAAAAAAATGTCCATACCACCTGTGTTTACGTGTTTCAGGACGAGCATGCCCCTTAAGTGAAGTTATTATTAAGGAGCATGCTCGCCCTGAAATGCGTAAACGCAACTGGTATGGAGATTATTTTCTATGGAAATTTTAAATTACAATTTTTCAAATAAAAGTTTATTGTTTTAGATGTGTTGGACTTTTCTTTATTTTGGACAAATGTAAGAACTACTGTATTTGAATAGAATCTAATGCTGTTAAGGCATCCAATGAGGTCAAAATATGTACCATTATTATCATTGTGATGAATTACATCAATCTATAAACTAGTAAACTACCATTGGAAACAAATTATTTGGGACTAGATATTTGTATAAGACAATAGTTTCAAGATCCATAGATAAGTAATTGTTGGTTGTTCTGTCTTGGGATCCAAGTTTCACGAAAGAGCTGATAGCATTTACTTTATAAGAACAAGAACAATGCACCTTATATACAATATAATAACAGAATGAAACATTAAACTATACAGTAATAGTTTACATCTCCATAGCCTTAGCTACAAGTCCTCTCCTTACCATCAGTGACATGGATGGAGGCAATTCATTTTGCATAGACTTACCTAATGTATAGAGATAAGGCTGCCCGTTACAGTCACATCCTCTATGTTGGTTGTTGCTGGCAATGATAAATGAAGGCTCTTGTGTTAAATAAAGCTGCGAGTCAACAGGACATAATTCTGAGAAACCACATATTGATAAGCCAGAGTATAAAAACAGCAATTGATTATGTTGTCTCTGAAAAGCGCCCATGGCAAGCATGAATTGTTGTTGGTGTGGTGAGATGTTACCCCGTCCTGAGGCTTTGTTTCAACTGCTTTTTTCCCTGCATATTTTTGTATGACCAGTCAGCTTTGAAAAATAAAATAAATTAAAAAAATAAATTGTTTATACCCGACCTAAGGCATAGTTTCTTATTTATTTCAGCTAGAGAATGAAAAATTGCATTGCTGTATAGTTCTTATGATGGACATGTCAATACAAAGTAATCAATCGGGCATGTCCGATTTTCTGCTTCCCTGCACCATGTGCTATTTAGAGAAGCTGGCTGTCTGGGCCATATGATTCTTCACAGGAAAAGCATAGACTTCTAAAAATAAATATCAATATATCAGCAATATTTGGTTGGATTTAGAGGTATCTCCATCACAGTAAAAAAGTGTTTTATGGTACAGACAATTTTAGTACAATTTTAGAATAAAAAATATGCACAGCCATTTGATACAAGAGCTGATCTAGACTGTAAATTGACAACCAATCAGATATATACAAGCTGATTGGTGGTGGCATATAGGCCTGTTTAGACCTGCTAGTGGACAGTCTGTGCACACAGAATGATGACTAATACAATTGTTCTGTGTGCATGGAATATCATGTTATTGGCATCACATCACAGGACGTTGTGCTGCTCAGAGGGAATTTTATGTCAGCTTTCAGATAATTGGGCTCAACGAATGTGTTTCCTATCAGTCTATATAGAAAGGTCGATTGTCAGGAGTGATCAGTCCTATGAAGTTCAGTTCATAGTATGAACACTCGTTTGCCGATTATTGGTTCTTCTAAAGAAGCATAATGATTTTTATGCCAACATTGAAATGATCACTCATAACAAATTTGTTTTCCTCTTTTATTGGTTGAGTACCGGCCTATTTAGAAAGGAGTTGAGGCCATATGATAATAACAACAACAATCTTTATTAATCAATTAATTGCAAAGAAAATCAATTAAAAATAGACATACATAAAAAATTATTCAGCGGACTAACCCCACAAGACCACTGCCATGATTGGAATAATATACAGAAATGTTATGTGCATAAGGAGTCAGCTGATGGTAGTGATTTTTCACTGTAGAAATATGTGGGAAAGTGAAAAGAAACACCTGAAAAGTAAAAAGTGGCACCTAAATGGCTGAAAAGAGGCAAATGATATAGATAGTGTGAACCAAAATAAAGATAGAAAAATGTAAATACACTTAGAGTCTCTTGCCTACAAATAAACAGGTGTAAAAACCTAATCATCAGGCAGGATGCCAATAGCACATGAACAACTAAAAAGAGTGCAAATAAGAGTAAAAAAAACTTATAGACCAGGATGACCAAAAGAGAATATCCAGACATACATAATTAATCATAAGCGGTCAGAACAAAGAGGCCCAGTAGCTATCTGCACAAAATGCAATCTGGCACTAAACAGGCACAAGAGAAAAATCTCATAAATAGGTGGTATGAAATAGATAGGCAATGGGGACCCAGCTCTCCCTATAAGCCAGTCCCAACTTTAGCTGTCTTTGACCTTGCTCAACATCTGTGTCTGGACAGAACTCAACCCCCCAACAGAATAGTGCACAAAATTATGAAAAAACATTACTACATATTGCATTACTACTTATCACAGCTCACATGCTACATTACGCAAGACATAATACACACTACATATGTGGCGCCCCTGACCTGGTCAGGCACCACTGAGTACTGCACCCATGCTGGGGACAGTACAACACAGGTAATCCAGAAGGCTGACCGGGGTGTGGTACACAGGCGCATAGTGATCAGGTCTCACACATTTACCTATGAGAGGACCCCTGGGGATCCCAGGGGGGGGAAAAGCCTTCACCTCCATTGGAATAGTGGAGGGGGCCAAAAGCCTCCATCTCCTCTCAAGGGGTGTGGTAAGAGAGTCTGGTTGCTAGGTGGCGTAGGCAAGAACAGGAGAGGAGGAGCAGTGAGCCAGTGAGTGCAGAGTCCAGGGAGCTCGAGTGAGGAGCAGATCCCGTGGGCTGCTGTAGTCTGACCGCGTCCGCGCAGTGGCTACCGACGGGGGAGAACGGTCAACTAGGAGGGCTACCCGAAATCCATCTTCAGCTAGAGAGAGAGCAACGGAGTGGGAAGTAAGGAGACTGCTAGAGAGTACCAGGCCCAAACGGGCGGCAGATCCCGGAGCGGAGATAGATCCAGCTTTCTTTTGCTAAACCTGCCGGTGTGGGGCTCTCAAAGCCCACGCCACAACACCACAAAAGCCGCAGCCACGTAGCCACAGTTAGGGCCCATAGGTCACAGGAGGCAAGCAGCTGGAGTGGCCTGGTCCAGGCGACAAGCAAACGGCAAACGAAGGGGAGAGAGGCTGCAGCATCTTCCCTGGGTGACCCCCATAGGGACTCAAAGTCGGGGTTACCCCAAACCACCAAGGGCTAAGGAAGGCGAGTTAGTAGTCACCCTCACAAGTCAGCCTGAAGGACACCTGGTTCCCACTTGGTTCATCCCAGCTACGCCCGGGTCACTCACCCTGCCATCAACTGTGAGTAAAAAAACCCTGAAAGACATCCTGCCTGTGTTGAGTCATTCTGCGCCTTGTAGTTCTACACATCTACACAGGGCCCTGGGGCTTGCCTCACTCTCAGGAGGCTACTACAACTGACTGCACCCACCATCAGCCCCAGGCGTCCCTCAACCTGCAGTGGCGGTCCCCACTGACCGCAATTCTGAGAGTGGCGTCACGACAATCCTACAAGAAGGTTTCCTACCTGTGACCAGACTGAGCCAGTGGAGTCCCTGAAGGTAATGCACCGGCACAGCGTTCGCGGGGCTTCACACCTGGCGTCACGAACAGGATAAGGACTAGACCTGTCCAGACAGGTGACCATGTGCCTGGGCGGTCCGCTTGAAAAATTGGAAGCGCCGCCATATTGCCACCATGAAAAGCGCGCTGAAAAACAACAGCAGCCCGCGCTGGGAGAAGTTACCGCCCACGAAGAGGTGTGGCTACCCAGAGATCCCCTGCAGAGTTCTGACCTCGCTTGTGAAGAGAGCGGAAGCGTCCAGAGACGGCGGAACGGAAAAGAAGCCAGCAGCTTGTTGTTAGAGAAAATGGCGTCTGAATGCAGAGACCCAGAGCCAGGCTCCGCTGCCTGGTGGTGTCGGGAGCTCGCCGAGTTCTGCGATCAACTGGAGGCCAGGGTCGGAAGGCTGATCAGAGAGGGACGTGCGGAGTTTCTGGAAATGACCGCGGCGGTTCAGGCCTATGAGGGGAGAGCCGCGCGCCGAGTGCCAGACCGGACGGTGACGACTCAGACCCCGATGCTGCCAACGATGGGTGAGTCCAGTGTTGCCCCTGCCAGCGCGAGTGCCCCGATCCCTGCTGCCATGCCCGCGGTCCCTGAAGAGGCGTCCGGCGCGGCGACGCTGAAGCAGGCCGCAGCCACGCCAGGTGCAGCCCGCCAAGCCCAGGCCGCCGCAGCGATGCCCTGCTCGGCCCACCGAGACCCGGTCCCTGCAGCAACGCCCAGTCCGGCCCGCAAAGATCCGGCTGCCACCGCGACCCTCATCCATGCCGCGGGTGTGACGCTGACCCAGGCCGCCGCCATGCTAGGCCCGGCCCGCCGAGACCCCACCGCAGCAGCAACGCTCGTCCGCGCCGCAAGTGAGGTGCTGAACCAGGCCGCCGCCACGTCAGGTGCGGCCCGCCAAGCCCAGATCGCTGCAGCGACGCCCAGCCCAGCCTGCAAAGATCCCATCGCGACAGCGACGCCGATCCAGGCCGCCGCAGCGATGCCCTGCCCGGCCCGCCAAGACCAGGCCGCCGCCATGCCAGGCGCGGCCCGCCAAGACCAGGCCGCCGCCATGCCAGGCGCGGCCCGCCAAGACCAGGCCGCCGCCATATCGGGCGCGGCCCGCCAAGAAAAGACAGACGTACCATTGTTTACCCCGGCCTGCAAGGCCAGAGCAGACACCGCTCCCCAGTCTAAGGAAGTCCCTGCTAGGAAGTCCCTGGTAGGTGAGGACCCCGCATACTGGCAGCTGAAGGCTGACCTGGAGGCCAAGTTCCCACAGGAGATGGTGGACCGGTACATGCTCCCTCCGCATACCCCCAAGACGACTTCTGCAGCAACCATGCCAAAGAGATCCCCGCCTGGGCCGGCTGAAGAGCACCCATCCCCAGCACTGCCACCACCGGAGTGCTCAGAAGAACTAAGGGGGAGAGGAGGGCAAGAAGCTGAGCAGTTGCCCCCGGAGCCAGCAGCAGTGCTAGTCCCAGAGCCGGAGATGCTGCCATATTCCCGCTGGGACGAGGAAGACCTGACACCTCCTGCTGAAGAAGACCTGCCCAACCGCCCCACCTGGGAGCTTGTAAGCTGTACTTCGCAGAATCCAGCCCGCAAGACACAGCGCCGAGGCGGTAGTACAAAGTATCCTCCAACATCACAATCTCCTGAGCAGAAAGATGAAGTCACCGCCAGAGACCTAGAGGAGAAACGGTTCCTGAGAAGGTTCAAACCCCAGATCAGAGGACCCCTGCGTCGAGGAATTGTCGAAGATTTCAGCCTCAAATCAGGGTACGGCTTTATAGTATCACCTGGTGTGAAGGAAGGGATTTTCGTCAATCGAAGGGATGTGAGAGCCCATTTGCCCAGAGGACACCCTGGAAGAAATTTGAAGATAGGAGACTCAGTGGAGTTCACTATGCATCAGGGAGAAAGAGGCTGGTATGCCCTAGATGTTGCACCATGTCCTAGAAGTCCTTGCAGAAGCCCTGCAGTCACAACAGAAGATGAAGACAGAGACACTGAAGAAGAGGAAAGAAAGGATCAAGAAACAGACGATAAAAGCACAGGAAGTAACAGATGCCCCAGCCCTACAGGCCCAAGCCCTGGTAAGGAGGAAACAGGAGCAAAGTTCACATAAAGCAAGAAGAAAGAATACAGCAAGTTAAAGTTTTGAAAAGTTTGAAGTTTTGCAACGTTTACGTTTAAGTATGTGCCCACATAAACTTGTGTGAGAAAACCATAAACCTTAAGGCTATGAACTGGCTATAGCCACAAACTCTCGCAGTGTAAATAGTTACACCAGAGGGCACCACCACCACCAGAGTCAGCCTGTTTAGGGGCTTGGCTCGTCTGCAACCAGGAGGAGCCCGTCCGTATATAGGGCCTTGGCTCACCTGCGACCAGAGAGCATGCCTGTTTATGGGGCCTGGCTCTCCACCACAAAGAGGGTACCTGGTCAGCACCAACTGTGGAGGCCGCCTCTACATCCTGCCAGAAGTGGCTGAAGGCGCGGATCCACCAGGCCAGGTATACCCTGAAGACCACCAGCCCATGAAAGCCGCCTCTACATCCTGCCAGAAGTGGCTGAAGGCGCGGCCAACGGGAGAGGCAGATTGGAGGAAAGGTCTGGGGAAGTAGATGGCCCAGATCTGGTTACCAAAAGGACCGGTGACCTGCCTCCTGAAAGGGTTTGGGTGGGTTAACGGACTTGTGGGTGGAGGGTGGTGATGTATGGTACCTGGTGCTTTTAAAAATGTTTTACATGTTTTAATGTTTTATGCATGCATTTTAAAATGTTGTCTTGCAGCCCGAGGACGTGCTGGTGATAACTAAGGGGGAATGTGGCGCCCCTGACCTGGTCAGGCACCACTGAGTACTGCACCCATGCTGGGGACAGTACAACACAGGTAATCCAGAAGGCTGACCGGGGTGTGGTACACAGGCGCATAGTGATCAGGTCTCACACATTTACCTATGAGAGGACCCCTGGGGATCCCAGGGGGGGAAAAGCCTTCACCTCCACTGGAATAGTGGAGGGGGCCAAAAGCCTCCATCTCCTCTCAAGGGGTGTGGTAAGAGAGTCTGGTTGCTAGGTGGCGTAGGCAAGAACAGGAGAGGAGGAGCAGTGAGCCAGTGAGTGCAGAGTCCAGGGAGCTCGAGTGAGGAGCAGATCCCGTGGGCTGCTGTAGTCTGACAGCGTCCGCGCAGTGGCTACCGACGGGGGAGAACGGTCAACTAGGAGGGCTACCCGAAATCCATCTTCAGCTAGAGAGAGAGCAACGGAGTGGGAAGTAAGGAGACTGCTAGAGAGTACCAGGCCCAAACGGGCGGCAGATCCCGGAGCGGAGATAGATCCAGCTTTCTTTTGCTAAACCTGCCGGTGTGGGGCTCTCAAAGCCCACGCCACAACACCACAAAAGCCGCAGCCACGTAGCCACAGTTAGGGCCCATAGGTCACAGGAGGCAAGCAGCTGGAGTGGCCTGGTCCAGGCGACAAGCAAACGGCAAACGAAGGGGAGAGAGGCTGCAGCATCTTCCCTGGGTGATCCCCATAGGGACTCAAAGTCGGGGTTACCCCAAACCACCAAGGGCTAAGGAAGGCGAGTTAGTAGTCACCCTCACAAGTCAGCCTGAAGGACACCTGGTTCCCACTTGGTTCATCCCAGCTACGCCCGGGTCACTCACCCTGCCATCAACTGTGAGTAAAAAACCCTGAAAGACATCCTGCCTGTGTTGAGTCATTCTGCGCCTTGTAGTTCTACACATCTACACAGGGCCCTGGGGCTTGCCTCACTCTCAGGAGGCTACTACAACTGACTGCACCCACCATCAGCCCCAGGCGTCCCTCAACCTGCAGTGGCGGTCCCCACTGACCGCAATTCTGAGAGTGGCGTCACGACAATCCTACAAGAAGGTTTCCTACCTGTGACCAGACTGAGCCAGTGGAGTCCCTGAAGGTAATGCACCGGCACAGCGTTTGCGGGGCTTCACACATAATGAGATTGGTGTCTTCAGGGGAAAAGCGGGCTTTTTCCTACTCCACACTGATGAGGGGCAAATACCCTGAAACAGCTGTCTGTGCATGGATACCATGTTTGGCATAGGTTGTCTCCTTGACTGGAGAGTGCCCTTCCCATGGTTGTTCCTTCCCGGTGAAAGACCTGCCTAGTTTCCTGCCAGCGTTGAGAAACATGTGATGGTGTCTCCGCAGGCTTTCTTGTTTTGAATATTTCCCAGGGGGCATTGCTCTAGAGTCACTGTGTTGAGAAAGACGTGATGGTGTCTCCGTGGTGTTGGATGTTGATCTCCCTAAGGTCAACCATCCTTGCTTATGTAGTCTTCTACTAGGCAATGCTCCCACTAGCCAGTTTCCTACTCCACACTGATGAGGGGCAAATATCCCGAAACAGCTGTCTGTGGATGGATACCATGTTTGGCATAGGTGGTCTCCTTGACTGGAGATTGCCCTTCCCGTGGTTGTTCCTTCCCGGTGAAAGACCTGGCTAGTTTCCTGCCAGCGTTGATAAACATGTTATGGTGTCTCCGCAGGCTTTCTTGTTTTGAATATTTCCCAGGGGGCACTGCTCTATAATCACTGCGTTGAGAAACACGTGATGGTGTCTCCGCGGTGTTGGATGTTGATCTCCCTAAGGCCAACCATCCTTGCTTATGTATTTCTACTGTCTAATAACGCCTTAAGAGTATTGCCTTTGTTCTTTGGTCATTTTGGTTTACACTCACCATATCATTTAATCTGCCTCTTTTCAGCTGTTTATGTGCCACTTTTTACTTTACCGGACTATCAGGTGTTTCTTTTCACTTTCCCACATATTTCTAAAGAGAAATATCACTACCATAAGCTGACTCCTTATGCACATAAGATTTCTATATACTATTCCAATATGGCAGCAATTTTGTGGGCTTAGTGTGTATGTCTCTTTTTTAATTGTTTTTATTTGCCATTGATAAAGATTGTTGTTATTATGTGGCCTCAACACCTTTCTTTGTAGGTTCTGCTTAATTTTGGGTAGGCTCCCCATTTATTACCCCTTCTTTTGAAAAGAAGCACTAACTTCATATTATTTATTGTATCAATATGCCATAATTAGTAGGTTTGTTCCCACTGCAACATTTACAGCTGGTTTCTTTGGCTATTAAATTTGTCAATTTATGTGACAGTGGATTACTATCACTTCAAGTTTATGCCTGATATTCAGAATTTGTCTTTAGTGACCTGTCAATGCATGACTGTGAATTGATAGTTTTGAACCTCTCTGGTATTTAGTGGCACTACCGTCTCTAACAAGAGTGGTGTCCATGATACAGTTGTGTTCACCTTTTGGTCCTTTTTGGACATGAATGTTGTTTACTTATTGTTTGCCCAATTTTGGGTGATTGCATCGCTACGCAATTTTTAATTAATTGAATAAACGTTATGTGTTATAATTTTCTTCTGTAGTTACTGCTAATAGACTCTTAATTAGAAGAGGTATAGGAACCGTTTTCATCTGTCCGTTTTCTCCATCTGCTGTTATTTAATGCAATTTGTCTAGTGTTGTTAAGCCTTTGACTGATTTGACCAAAAAGGGAGCTGACGTGGAGAATTGGACTCCAGAGGCAATTATGGTCTTTCAGGAGCTTAAAAAGAGGTTCATTTCTGCCCTAGTCCTGCAGCAACCTGATGTTTCTCTTCCGTTTCAAGTGTAGATAGATGCCTCAGAGATTGGAGCAGGAGCTGTTTTGTCTCAAAGAGATCCTAGAACTTCCAAGCTGAAGCATTGTGCCTTCTTTTCTCGGACGTTTTCTCCATCCGAATGAAATTATGATGTGAGTAATCGAGAATTATTGGCTATGAAGTGGGCCTTTGAAGAATGGAGACACTGGCTGGAGGGGGCGAGACATCAAGTTGTGGTGCTCACCGATCATAAGAATCTGACCTACCTTGAATCTGCCAAGTGACTGAATCCTAGGCAGGCTAGGAGGGCTCTATTTTTTACAAGTTTCAATTTTGTGCTCTCTTTTCTTCCGGGCACCAAGAATATTAAAGCCAATTCACTCTCTAGAAGTTTCTTTGCTGATTCTCTTAATGTTGTTGAGCCATCTACCATCCTGAATGAAGGTGTGGTCCTCTCCGCTATTTCGCCCAATTTGAGGTTAGCACTTGAGAGATTTCAGGGCGACAAACCTGAGAGATGTCCTGTCAGGAAACTGTATGTTCCTGATCAATGGAGGACTAGAGTTATATCCGAGATTCAT
This sequence comes from Anomaloglossus baeobatrachus, assembly GCF_048569485.1. Taxonomy (NCBI): domain Eukaryota; kingdom Metazoa; phylum Chordata; class Amphibia; order Anura; family Aromobatidae; genus Anomaloglossus; species Anomaloglossus baeobatrachus. Next base: position 360,291,695 of record NC_134355.1, read on the forward strand.
TTTTCCGTATTGGCTGATCATCCTGGGATTTTTGGTACTAGGGTTCTTGTGAGTAGGTCTTTTTGGTGGTCTTCTTTATCTCGAGATGTCAGGAGTTTTGTGCAATCCTGTGGGATTTGTTCCAGGTCCAAACCTTGTTGTTCACGTTCTAATGAGTTGTTGTTGCCATTGCCTGTGCCTAAGAGACCTTGGACTCATATCACCATGGTGGTGGCTGGTTTCTGTGTTGAGACTCCTAACAGAGGCTCCACTGACTTTTTTGATTTGCATATTTCCCAGGGGACAATGTACCTAGGATTACAGTGTGTTGAGCGCCCTTGCTGGCTGCCGGCAGTGTTTTCTCTGGCTGGTCTCCCCGAGATCAGTGATTGTTTTGTCTGGTTGGTCTACTAGGCATTGCTCCCACCTGGCCAGAATCCTACTCCGCACTGATGAGGGGCAATACCCTGAAACAGCTGTCTGTGGATGGATACCTGGCCTTGGTATTTCCCTTGTCATATCTTTAAACTTGTCAAAAAGTTGGATATTGACTAAAAGGGCCACTTAATATGGTGGTTATGGTGGTCTCCTAAAAAGAGCCACTCCTTGGCTGGGTCCTTCCCGGAGGGATATCTGGCTGGTTTCTGTGTTGAGACTCCTAACAGAGGCCCCACGGACTTTTTTGATTTGCATATTTCCCAGGGGGCAATGTACCTAGGATTACACTGTGTTGAGCGCCCTCGCTGGCTGCCGGCAGTGTTTTCTCTGGCTGGTCTCCCCGAGATCAGTGATTGTTTTGTCTTGTTGGTCTACTAGGCATTGCTCCCACCTGGCCAGAATCCTACTCCGCACTGATGAGAGGCAATACCCCGAAACAGCTGTTTGTGGATGGATACCTGGCCTTGGTATTTCCCTTGTCATATCTTTAAACTTGTCAAAAAGTTGGATATTGACTAAAAGGGCCACTTAATATGGTGGTTATGGTGGTCTCCTAAAAAGAGCCACTCCTTGGCTGGGTCCTTCCCGGAGGGATATCTGGCTGGTTTCTGTGTTGAGACTCCTAACAGAGGCTCCACGGACTTTTTTGATTTGCATATTTCCCAGGGGGCAATGTACCTAGGATTACACTGTGTTGAGCGCCCTCGCTGGCTGCCGGCAGTATTTTCTCTGGCTGGTCTCCCCGAGATCAGTGATTGTTTTGTCTTGTTGGTCTACTAGGCATTGCTCCCACCTGGCCAGAATCCTACTCCGCACTGATGAGAGGCAATACCCCGAAACAGCTGTCTGTGGATGGATACCTGGCCTTGGTATTTCCCTTGTCATATCTTTAAACTTGTCAAAAAGTTGGATATTGACTAAAAGGGCCACTTAATATGGTGGTTATGGTGGTCTCCTAAAAAGAGCCAATCCTTGGCTGGGTCCTTCCCGCAGGGATATCTGGCTGGTTTCTGTGTTGAGACTCCTAACAGAGGCTCCACGGACTTTTTTGATTTGCATATTTCCCAGGGGACAATGTACCTAGGATTACACTGTGTTGAGCGCCCTCGCTGGCTGCCGGCAGTATTTTCTCTGGCTGGTCTCCCCGAGATCAGTGATTGTTTTGTCTTGTTGGTCTACTAGGCATTGCTCCCACCAGGCCAGAATCCTACTCCGCACTGATGAGGGTCAATACCCCGAAACAGCTGTCTGTGGATGGATAGCTGGCCTTGGTATTTCCCTTGTCATATCTTTAAACTTGTCAAAAAGTTGGATATTGACTGAAAGGGCCACTTAATATGGTGGTTATGGTGGTCTCCTAAAAAGAGCCACTCCTTGGCTGGGTCCTTCCCGGAGGGATATCTGGCTGGTTTCTGTGTTGAGACTCCTAACAGAGGCTCCACGGACTTTTTTGATTTGCATATTTCCCAGGGGGCAATGTACCTAGGATTACACTGTGTTGAGCGCCCTCGCTGGCTGCCGGCAGTGTTTTCTCTGGCTGGTCTCCCCGAGATCAGTGATTGTTTTGTCTTGTTGGTCTACTAGGCATTGCTCCCACCTGGCCAGAATACTACTTTGCACTGATGAGGGGCAATACCCCGAAAGAGCTGTCTGTGGATGGATAGCTGGCCTTGGTATTTCCCTTGTCATATCTTTAAACTTGTCAAAAAGTTGGATATTGACTAAAAGGGCCACTTAATATGGTGGTTATGGTGGTCTCCTAAAAAGAGCCACTCCTTGGCTGGGTCCTTCCCGGAGGGATATCTGGCTGGTTTCTGTGTTGAGACTCCTAACAGAGGCTTCACGGACTTTTTTGATTTGCATATTTCCCAGGGGGCAATGTACCTAGGATTACACTGTGTTGAGTGCCCTCGCTGGCTGCCGGCAGTGTTTTCTCTGGCTGGTCTTCCCGAGATGAGTGATTGTTTTGTCTTGTGGGTTATATAGTAGATCAGTGTCTGCTGGCTGGGGTCGGTTATAGATTTTGTTTCTCTGTTTCTGAATTGGCTTGGAGTTGCCCTTCCATTTATCAGATGCCTGTCCCATTCCAGATAAGTTACAAGTTATTTGCTTTATTGCCTGATCCACACCTAAGGGTGTTTGTTTTTCTTTTTGTTTTGCTTAAAGTCTGTTTTCTTGCAGGAGAGGAATTGTCTTTCTGTTTTGATGAGCATGGGGGTTCCCCTTTGCAGGTCCCACTGCAAAAAAATGGAGATTCTCCCTGTTCTATTTGATTATTTGCACTTTTATATTTCTTGTGTTTTTTTGGTATTTTGTTTCTCCCATTATTTTCAAAAGTACCTGATATAGTGGGGGAGAGTCCGTGTGGTCTCAGTATTTTTTATTATAAGGAGATTGGTATTTTATTGCAGGTTTTTTTGCTGTCCGCAATCAGTTATCTGTCCTGTCCTGTTCTATCTAGGAAGTCGGGCCTTGCCTTTGCTAATCTATATTTCCTATCTGTGTATTGTGTTTTCTTACATCACCGTTGGCTTTATATGTTGGGGGCTTGCTATTCCTTTGGGGACTACTCTGAGGCAAGATAGGTTTCCTCATTTCTATCTATGTAGTACAGTAAGTTTTATTGACTGTGACGTATCATCTAAGTGTGTTTAGGAACGCTCCACGGCTACTTGTAGTGTGGTCTGACAGATAGGGGATTGCGATCAGCTCAGGTTCCAACTACTCTTGTGTTTTTTCTGCTGATGGGATTTTTGTGATCATCCACGGTGACCAGATCATAACAGGAGACTATATCTATCATCCTCTTTCTGGCCATACATACACGATTAAGGATTATTTTACATGTGAATCTTCAAATGTAGTCTATTTAAATATTCATGCGGTCTCTTATATGTTGGAGAAACCACCCAACATATAAGAGACCACATATCTAAGCATAAATCGACCATCAGGTGCAAAAATCTGCTATTACCCATACCGTATCATTTCAACAAAGCAGGTCACACAGTAGCCCAACTAAAATTTCAAGCCATAGAAATGGTTCTAACCCCAAGAAGAGGGGGTAACCATTCCCATTTATTGAAATAACGGGAAGCCTACTGGATACATGAACTTAAGACTTTATCACCTTAAGGATTAAATCGAGATTATGACTTGCTGGCTTTCCTTTGAATGATCTGGGTATATACAGTACTTATTGTTTCATGTAATTATGTATTGACTCTATTATATCTAGTTTGTCATTACTGTATTTATGTACTGTGTTCCATGTAATTTGTATTTGACGTTAATCAGTTATGGTTGGGACTATTAAGATATCATTCCAGTTATAACTACTTGTACTGTATGAAATTCCCATCAACTGTTTTTTGGGCTTTAATATTATTGTTTACTTAATGTGTATATCTTAATTGTATAATTGTTCCTAATCATGCGCACTATGAAGTCGGGTGTATGTGTCCTGCCTTCAAACTGAAGTAGTGCGCATGACCGAAAGTCCGGGATCATGCGCACTGAGCCGAAATCCAGCGTCGGGTGGCGATGGCAGCGGACAGCCGAGTGAGATCATTCTCTGACGCTGCACATTCATTAGCATGATACCACACCCACAGGGGCGTACTAACAGCTAATGGGGCCAACTAGCAAGGGAAGCAACGCCCTTGGGACTAGTCCCCTCGCTCATTAGCATAAGATAAAAGATCTTTAGAAATACTTTTTCTAAAGATCTCTTTATCTATGCGAGTGTATACAGGGACCATTAGGCAGGGATTAGCAATATACACCCAGAACTGCTCGTGGTGCTGGGTGCATATTACACCTGACAGGTTCACTTTAAGTGAAGCTATATGACTGAAGCCTCAGCAGACTGTTAGTGTAGTTCATTAGAGGCGGACCCCGCATGTATTCCTACATATGTCTCCTTGTGGTAAGCTTTCAGTTGCTTTATAACATTCACTATTAATGACCACTTTAGCACTGTTTAAGTTGTCATGTTTTCTCTACACAGCTATTGCTGCTTCAATAACTCATTGAACCTGTGACAGATATAGCCCAGACTTACAAGCCTCTACCCTAGTATATACCTTACACACAGCAGGGTAAGGGATATTCCTTTTCTCTATTAATATCCATGTTAGCATGTAAAAGAAGTATTCAGGTATACTCCTGTCTAGATATGCCACACTTATTAACTCTTTAGCCATATGACCATCTTAGCACTGTTTAATTTGTCATGTTTTTTCTACACAGCTACTGCTGTCAGCAGCACTTATCTTTTATTGGAAATTGTGATAGATATAGCTCAGATCTACAAGCTTCTATCCTGATACAGTATATACTTTAGCATAGAAGTAGGAGAGTAGATACATAGCAGGGTAAGGTGTTTCTTTCTTTCCTTTTCTTGTGACTATCTTTTTTTGAGCATTAGTAATCTTATTTTTGATCTTTTATGCACAGTCTTTGATATTTGCACCTCTTGACCTCATTGCCATTACTCTATTTACTTCCACTGTTCACAGTCATTTTCACTAAATATCTTTATAATTTTGCATACATGGCTCACTCCGTTTCCCATGCCTTCCTTCCTTATCCCTTTTTTCCTACCATGTAATTTTGTCAGTTGATATCATTTTTTGTGAAGAAAATTCATGTATGTTTTTTCATTTATTTTTTTAAAATCTTTTCTTGTATTTGTCAGTGCTTGCTGAAGAAGGTCAGGACATTGACCGAAATGTTAATTTTTTGAACTGCATGCTGTTGTAAATAATAAGAATTAAATTCTCACTACTTGGAATGCCTGGTTCTATTTTGAATGCAGTATTAGATCAGGCAGTGTGGACAGCAGAGTAATCGGCATCTTCTTACCTCTAAGTCACTGGTTTCTTTAGTATTAGATTAGAAAGGCAGGGTGGACTGCAGAGGGAGTGCATTCTTCTTATCTCAGCACCTCTGCTATCTACAATATTAGATCAGAATGCCATGGTAGATAGCAGTGTGAGCAGCATCTTCTTACCTCAGCTCCGTTATTATCTCTAGCATTATATCAGAAAGACATGGTGGACAGTAGTGTGAGAGGCCTTTTCTTACCTCAGCACCCCTGGAATTTCCAGTATTAGATCAGAAAGACATGGTGAACAGCAGTTTTAGCAGCCTATTGTTACCAAAGCACCCCTAGAATCTCCAGTATTAAATAAGATAACAGGGTGGACAGCAGTTGGAGCAGCCTCTTATCTCAGCAACTCTGGTATGTTCAGTATTAGATCAGAAAAATCGGGTGGACAGCAGAATGATTAGTCTCTTTTTACCTCAGCATCCCTGGTATCTCCAATATTAGATCAAAAACACATGGTGGACAGTAGTAAGAAAACCTAAAAACAAAAAATAGGGCCTGCACAACTTTAATATAAAATTAATGTACAGGTGCACAATATTCAAACATATACGTACATGATGTGTCAGCGCACTGTGAATGAATACTTGAAATCCAATATTGCTGGACACATTGAAAACATAAAGCACTTAGCATTTTTTGATCAAAGATCACAAAAGCCATTGAACCACATCAAGGTGTATCTCTTAATATGGATGATCCCTAACCACTAAATGTTCTACCTCTCCATGTGACAATCCAGGCTTCATCTCAATGTAGAGTGAAAAAGAGAGCAGGCATAGCTTGCAATCAGGGGCATAATGATCGTGGTCGCAGAGGTCATGATAGCAGCCTGGCCAGCTGGTAGAGAGGGCCAACCGACCCAAGAGCCTACTTCAGCCCTATGTGTGTCTGAGGAGACACATGAAAATTGAAATGTATTATGGTACATAGACTCGTCAGGTCCAGCACTGCAACACACGCTGATGGTCAAACATAGGCCAAAGCTGACATCAGCTGGGGATGAATAACAGTGACATCATGAGTCTCCATAGCAGGCAAGCAATGTCGCCATGCGATGTGGGAACAAGGGGAAGGTGATTAGAATGTTTGGGTTTCTTATGTACTAGAAGATAAACAATATTTGACAGGGGGTGACATATTTACCAGAACGGGGTCCAGGATAAGGACATGAGGGACATATATACCAGGATGGACTCAGGATCAGGACATATATATCAAAATTGGGAACATATAGACCAGTCTGGGTCCAGGCTGAATACATACAGTATATGACAGGATGGGGACATACAGTATAACACAAATTGAGTACACCCCTTACATTTTTGGAAATATTTTATTATATCTTTTCATGGGACAACACTGCAGATATGACACTTTGATACAATGTAAAGTACTCAGTGCCCAGCTTGTCTAACAATGTGAATTTGGTGTGCCTTCTAAATAACTACATACACAGCCTGGTGTCATTTGACTCAGTTTTACAAGGTCTCAGGTGTGAATGGGGAGCAGATGTATTAAATTTGGTGTTATCACTCACACACTATCTTATACTGGTCATAGGAAGTTCAACATGGCATCTCATGGCAAAGAATTTTATGAGGATCTGAAAAGAAAGAGTTTTTGCTCTACATAAGATAGCCTAGGCTATAAGAAGATTGCCACAGAACAAGCCTCTCCATGATCAACCAAAGAATTTGAGTGCATATGCTCAGTGTCATATCCAGAGGTTGTCTTTTCAAAATAGATGTATGAGTGCTGTCAGCATTACTGCATATGTTAAAAGGATGAGGAGTCAGCCTGTTAAAGTTCAGAACATACACTGCACACTTCATCTACATAGTCTAAATGGCTGTCATCTCAGAAGGAAGCCTCTTCTAAAGATGATACACAAGAACTCTTGTAGTTTGCTGACGTGCTTGTCAGAAAACTGCAGGAGTTGGATTACTGGAACCATGTCCAGTGGTCTGACAAGACCAAGATAAACTTATTTGGTTCAGATGGCCTCAAGCGTGTGTGGCAGCAACCAAGTGAGGAGTACTAAAAAAGTGTGTCTTACCTACAATCAAGCGTTGTGGGAGTGTCATAGTTTGGGGGTTGCATGAGTGCTGCCAGCTGTGAGGAGCTACAGTTAATTGAAGGAACCATGAATGCTAACATATACTGTGACATACAAAAGCAGACCATGATCCCTCCCTTTGGAATCTGTGCCACAGCACAGTATTCCAACTTGATGACCCCAAAATACACCTCCAAGATGACAACTACCTTGCTAAAGAAACTGAGGGTAAAGGTGCTACTAAACTTATACTCTATTGAGCATCTATGGGGCATCATCAAATGGAAGGTGGAGGAGCGCAAGGTCTTCCACCAGCTCTGTGATGTCATTATGGAGGAATGGAAGAGGATTCAAGTGGCAACTTGTGAAGCTATTGTGAACTTTATGCCCAAAATAATGGTAGCCCCGAGCAATGAGTGAATATATTCAGCACTATTCATTATCCACACGAATATTAAGGTATCAGGATATTCGTTACTCGTTCTGTATTTTGGTATTCACCTCATGAGTTTTCAGCCCTCTCCCCACATGTTTGGCTCCTGATTTTCATCTGCTAAACATTGCCTGCCAATCACAGTAATGATGTAGCCATCTTTTCTACTGGCATTACTGTGACTGGCAGGTGTAATAAAAAAAAAAGACAAAAAACAAATTGACGTTCCTGCCTATTTTTGATTACCAGCACTGTTAATGAGACAACTGGGGACTGGTATTCTCAGGCTGAAAAGGTCCATGGTTATTAGGCCCTCCTCAGTATAAAGATTGCAGCCCACAGCACCTCCACAATTGACGCATCCTTTAGACATGCCAATTATGTCACTTTACCTGGGTCATCCCAATTGCCCTGGTGCGGTGGCAATTGGTGAAATATATGGGGTTGATGTCAGCTGTGATTTGTCAAAAATAACAACTGCCATCAAGCCCTGGATTGGTAATGGAGGTATCTATGAGACCCCCATTACCAAACCTGTAAGTAAAAAGACAAAAAACAAAAACACAAAAATCATTTATTTTAAATAATAAAAACTCACCAATTTATTAACCTCACAAACCCCCGCAGGTCTCACATAATCCGCTCAACTTCCCATGACGATCCAGGCCCTACTACATCCAGAAGCTTCAGTGATGGAAATCGCGAATGATCACTGTAGCTCCTGGGACACACTGTGGGCAGGGGGAGACCTGGCTGTGAGAAGCAGTGACGTCAGTCAGGTCACCAGAGTTCACAGTCGGGTTTCCATGGTACCAAGAGTGACCATCGATGAACCCGCTGCCGGATTTCTGGACTGCAGGACACGGCAGCACAGCAGTCTGGCAATCTGGCAGTCAGGTCACCATAGTTCACACTAGGGGGCTCCCCCGCTTCCTTCAATGAACTCAATTGAACCTGTTGCTAGATTGTCGGACTAATGTGTTCCTGTGTCCCACAATCCGACAGCCTGGCAATCCAGCTGCAGGCTGAACGTATTTCACCGAGAGCAGCCGGTGAGTCCCAGAGTGTGAACTCTGGTGACCTCTCAGCTGGATTGCCAGACAGTCAGATGGTGGGATACTGCAATACAGCAGTTCAACAGTCCAGTATCTGTGATGCTCGGATACCTTGAAGAAGCCTTTAAGGGAGCCTTTAAGGTTCCTGAAGTTCACAGCTGTTGTTACTCTTGTAACAGTTCACAGCCTAAAGATGTTCCAGCAGCTGGGAGGTCAAGGAATGTTATAGGCTCTCTTAAAGGCTCCCTTAAAGTTACAAGGTTGACAACTGAACTATATACAATGGCTGTGAGCTCTGATAACCAAATAGGTCTCTGGAGCTCATAGTCACTGGGCCTCCCAGAAGCTGTGAGGCATTGAAATCTTAAAGGAGTCTTTAAGGGAGCCTGTAAATTTCCTGGAGTTCCCAGCTTTTGGGACACCTGAAGGCCATGAGTACTTACATTAGGACTTCAATCTACATCTCCAACATACATCATTCAGGTGAAACCCCTGTGGGATCCATTCACTAATGATGCAGCAAAGTTACTTCAGTCTCTGTTAAGTGGTGTTCTTCTTTTCAAAGGTCTACAAAACTGTTGTTTATCGCATTATTGTATATGTTTAAAAAGACATATAAAAAGATTGAAATCGCAGCACCTCGGGCCAGACGGGAGTTCAAAGTGTCCCCATCTGCCTCACTATAGTGAATTTTCCATTGGAAATTTTGTCTGACTCACGTGTTTTACAGATTTACAAGTAATCCCTGGTGTAAGTGCTCAGCATAGAGCACAGGATAAATGTGAGCTGAGCCTTTGTCATAATGACCATGACATAGCGGGGAACCAGGACTTCTAAGCTGACCCTCAGGTTTGGGGGACCAATGCTATCCCTAAATTCAGGGTTACTCCTTAAGGTGGAGAGGCATGAGTCTCCTTCCTGGCTTTGCTCCTGACCACTACTAATCTGATTCCCCCTCCCCTCATGGAGGGGCAAGAAAGGAGTGTGTTGAAAACTACAGATAAAGACAGAGAAGGTAAAACCAAAACTCACCGTTACACAGCATGCATACACAATAGGTAAAGATAATAAGAGATTTAGGAGGAAAAACAAGAGCTGGAAGGAAGTACAAAACAGGGGTAAACTCCACAACTGCTACAAGCAATAGGCTTAACTTAGGCACAACTTTCACCAGAGAGCCTGGGATACCACACCTCACAGACCAACTTAGAATAAACTATAGCTGCCATGGGTACAAGGATTCAACCAGCATAAATTGGAGGGGAGCAGATGTGATAGGTCTCTCCACAACATGTGATTAAAGAAGAAATTAACTCTTGCTAGCTTGTCTGTAACTTAGCACACAGCAAGTTGATGCCCGAGTCTGCCTTTGTTAATCCCAGACCCCAGAGAAACCATCTGGAGGAGTGTCAAAATCTGTAATCTGAACAGAACCCAATACTACCATGACATTCGGTGAAATTTGTTCAAAACTCCATGTGACAGCCTTGCTGCAATCTTTTAGAGGCAGTAAAAACAAATCAACAGCAGTTGAAGAATTGGCTAAATTAGTATTTTTTATAGCTTTCACCTTGTGGTATAACTGGTTTATTGCTCAGGTCAGTATGATTACAGCGATACCAGATTTATATATTTTTTATGTTGTTTTTTTTTTTAAACACAAACTTTATTCCAAGTTTTTAAAATGCATACACTTGCAATAAAAACAAAGAGGTAGTGGACCTCGATACGTACAGCTAATCCCTCTCCTCTCCAATAAGTTTTTTTATGTCTTTGCAAAATAAAGATTTTTTTTGCATTAGCTCCCACATTAACAAGATTACCTACCTACAGCAAAAAAAAAAGATAATATAGAGTCCACTTCAATTGTATATAAAAATATACATTATTATATTAGCATAATTAAAAAAAAAACTGAAAGGAGCGAAGTGGGCTAATAAGATCTAAAGGCCCCTTTACACACTGAGACTTTCAGCGATCCCACCAGCGATCCCAACCTGGCCAGGATCGCTACAAAGTCTCTGGTGAGTCTCTGGTGAGCTGTCAAACAGGCAAACCTGGCCAACGACGCAACAGCGATCCGGACCTGCAGAACGACCTAGCTAGTCAAACACTGGAAACGAGTGATGTGTCACAATATCTGTCAATCACTATTCTCTGTCAGTCAGTCTCTCCCCATTGGTCTCTATTCTCTCTCTGTCGGTCTGTCACTATCTCTGTCCCTCTCTCACAGTCTGTCGGTCATTTTCCCCTCCTCTCTCATACTCACCGATCCCCGATCCCCGGCGCGGCGCTGCACGGCGTTCACACTGCTGCAGCGGCTTTTACTATTTTGAAAAAGCCGGCCGCTCATTAAACAATTTCGTATTCCCTACTTTCCCTGCCCACAGGCGCCTATGATTGGTTGCAGTGAGACACGCCCCCACGCTGAGTGACAGGTGTCTCACTGCACCCAATCACAGCAGCCGGTGGGCGGGTCTATACTGTGCAGTGAAATAAATAATTAAATAATTAAAAAAAATGGCGTGCGGTCCCCCCCAATTTTAATACCAGCCAGATAAAGCCATACGGCTGAAGGCTGGTATTCTCAGGATGGGGAGCGCCACGTTATGGGGAGCCCCCCAGCCTAACAATATCAGTCAGCAGCCGCCCAGAATTGCCACATACATTATATGCGACAGTTCTGGGACTGTACCCGGCTCTTCCCGATTTGCCCTGGTGCGTTGGCAAATCGGGGTAATAAGGAGTTATTGGCAGCCCATAGCTGCCAATAAGTCCTAGATTAATCATGTCAGGCGTCTCCTCGAGAAACCTTCCATGATTAATCTGTAAATTACAGTAAATAAACACACACACCCGAAAAAAATCATTTATTAGAAAAAAAAAAAAAAAACAAATTCCCTCATCATCAATTTAATCAGCCCCAAAAAGCCCTCCATGTCCGGCGTAATCCACGGACCTCCAGCGTCGCTTCCAGCTCAGCTGCATGCAGGTGACAGGAGCAGCAGAAGACACCGCCGCTCCTGTCACCTCCACGCAGCTAATGAAGACAGCCGCACGATCGGCTGAGCTGTCACTGAGGTTACCCGCTGTCACTGGATCCAGCGGAGGATCCAGCGGTGGATGCAGAGGTGGCCGCGGGTAACCTCAGTGACAGCTCAGCTGATCGCGCTACTCACCTCAGTTGCTGCGTGGAGCTGACCGGAGAGGCGGTGAGTAGCGCGATCAGCTGAGCTGTCACTGAGGTTACCCGCGGCCACCGCTGCATCCACCGCTGGATCCTCCGCTGGATCCAGTGACAGCGGGTAACCTCAGTGACAGCTCAGCCGATCGCGCGGCTGTCTTCATTAGCTGCGTGGAGGTGACAGGAGCGGCGGTGTCTTCTGCTGCTCCTGTCACCTGCATGCAGCTGAGCTGGAAGCGACGCTGGAGGTCCGTGGATTACGCCCGACATGGAGGGCTTTTTGGGGTTGATTAAATTGGTGATGAGGGAATTTGTTTGTGTTTTTTATTTCTAATAAATGATTTTTCGGGTGTGTGTGTTTATTTACTGTAATTTACAGATTAATCATGGAAGGTTTCTCGGGGAGACGCCTGACATGATTAATCTAGGACTAATTGTCAGCTATGGGCTGCCAATAACTCCTTATTACCCCGATTTGCCAACGCACCAGGGCAAATTGGGAAGAGCCGGGTACAGTCCCAGAACTGTCGCATATAATGTATGCGGCAATTCTGGGCGGCTGCTGACTGATATTGTTAGGCTGGGGGGCTCCCCATAACGTGGCGCTCCCCATCCTGAGAATACCAGCCTTCAGCCGTATGGCTTTATCTGGCTGGTATTAAATTGGGGGGGATCGCACGCCGTTTTTTTAAATTATTTAATTATTTATTTCACTGCACAGTATAGACCCTCCCACCGGCTGCTGTGATTGGGTGCAGTGAGACACCTGTCACTCAGCGTGGGGGCGTGTCTCACTGCAACCAATCATAGGCGCCTGTGGGCGGGGAAAGTAGGGAATAAGAAATTGTTTAATGAGCGGCCGGCTTTTTCAAAATAGTAAAAGCCGCCGCAGCAGTGTGAATGCCGTGCAGCGCCGCGCCGGTGATCGGGGAACGGTGAGTATGAGAGAGGAGGGGAAAATGACCGACAGACTGAGAGAGGGACAGAGATAGTGACGGACCGACAGAGAGAGAATAGAGACCTAGAGGGAGAGACCGACTGACAGAGAATAGTGATTGACAGACATTGGGAGACATCGCTCGTTTCCAGTGTTTTAAGTCCCCTTTACACACAAACTTTCTAGCGATCATGCTGCACAGCGGGAAACAAAGGACCAAAGAATGGTCCTGAACGATTTGTAGCGATCAGCAACTTCACAGCAGGGGCCAGGTTGCTGATGTGTTTCACACACTGCAATGTCAATGGGGAGGTCGCTATTACGTCACAAAAATCGGGGACGTTACAGCGATGTCGTTTGCGATGTTGCAGTGTGTAAAGCCACCTTAACACACTCTTTTACCTTTTGTTCTGAAGGGCTATCACAATTTGTTGGTCCTGAAAACAAGGTTTGATCGTACTTTTAAAGCTGAAAATTAAGCTATTGTACCAGATTGTAAAGGTGTTTGCTGAACTTTTCATGAATCAAAGAGATGAGATTGAACTTTACTTTTCTGTTAAGATATTTGTGTACAATCCTTGTAATCTACAAGATAACAAATAAATAATCTCTATATACACTTGTCAAAGGTATTCAGTAGGAAGTGAAAGAATGGTAGATCATCAAACATTAAACCCAACTCCACGTATATTTCAGAGCCTCTTACTCAGAGTTTGGATTAGGCCAAGTTCACATCAAGTTTTAGATACATATCAGTGACTCCATCGAGGGCTTCTGTCCGAAGCTCTGAAAACCATGATATCATGGTGCCATTAACTTTAATGAAACAGATAGAGTCACTTAGTGCCCTTCATGAATTCACTTTCGGCAGTGTCCACTTTTTTGAGGAGGGCACAAAAATTTGCTGTACTGTTTTTGTGTGCATTCTTAAAAAAAGTGGCAAAAATGAGGTCAGAGAGGACAAAGTGACTTTGATCCATTAAAGGCAACAGCCTCAGTCAGTGGATATGCTAGAATCTATTTTTTGAGACCTCTGACAGGTAGACAGATTTGTGGCTAAAGCATTTTGTGAACCTGTGTACAAACAATCCACGTTTCACATTAAACAGGGTCCACTGGAGTGAATCTTGGCTGTTTCTGTATAAACATGATAGCAGCTCTCTCTGGTCCTCCTACATGTCACACTAACTGACAACCAATCGTCTTATGGCCTTCTCTACTGGCCAGTCGCAAAGTAAGCTATGTTCTCCAGCAAGAAGTAAAGCTTGCTGGCGGCTGAGCCGGTGTCTTCTGCAGCCAGAATGATGTGTTACCTTACCTCTCAATAACCAATTCAAAGGACACAGTCAACATGAGGAGACAAAGTAAAGTGTACATGGGGGAATGACAAGACAAACGAGGAAGGGAAAGGCAAGAAAAAGTGCACTGCAGTCAGTAAGGTAAGCGTTACCCTCTTTATTTTACCAACCATGTATATTCTAAAGGCGGCGTTACACGCTACGATATATCTAACGATATGTCATCGGGGTCACGGAATTCATGACGCACATCCAGCATCGTTAGAGATGTAGTAGCGTGTGACATGTCCGAACGACTGTTAACGAGCAAAAATACTCACCTTATCATTGCTTGTTGATACGGCGTTCATTTTCATAATGTCGTTCCTCCTTCTGCATGCCGGTTGTTCGTCGTTCCTGAGGCAGCACGCATCGCTACGTGTGACACCCCGGGAACTACGAACACAGCTTACCTGCGTCCCGCCGGCAATGAGGAAGGAAGGAGGTGGGCGGAATGTTGCGGCCGCTCATCTCCGCCCCTCCGCTTCTATTGGGCGGCCACTGTATGACGTCGCTGTGACGCCTTACGTCCCTCCCCCTTCAGGAAGAGGATGTTCGCCACCCACAGCAACGTCGTTAGGGAGGTAAGTACGTGTGACGGGGGTTAACGACATTGTGCACCATGGGCAATGAATTGCCCATGACGCACAAACGATGGGGGCGGGTGTGATCGCTCATGCGATCGCACGATATATCGTAGCATGTAACGCCGCCTTAATTCTTCTCAGCATACATCTATATAATTTCCTGGCCAAGTGCAGGTACATTACTAGAGTTTGGCATTTGTGCTTTTTAAACTCCATGTTATGTTCATCATTTGGTCTACAATAATGTTTTCTATTTTAGAGCACTTGTTGTCATTTATTAATTAATATAATTAGAGTTGAGCGAGTACCTAACTATTCGTACTTGCTATACTCATAACGAGTTCTATCTAATACTCACGTATTCGTTCCGAATAACTTGTGCAATGCAAGTCAATGGGGAAAAACTCACAGAGTAACGAGTATCACGAATTCCGCATTATTCACTACTCGCACGAATACTATGGCATTTGGGTTACTCGTTAGTTTGCGAGTATTCCCCATTGACTTGCATTGCACACATTATTCGGAATGAATACGTGAGTATTAGACAGTACTCGTTATGAGTAAAGCGAGTACGAATAGTTAGATACTTGATCAACTCTAAATATATTAGCTTCAGAAGACTACATTAATTTGTTTACTTGGTTTACATATTTTGTATCCATAGGAGATAGTTGTAAAATGTGTTAAATTTTGTCAGTATTTCCTTCTATTGATAGGTTTTCTGAGCTATATGTGAGTGAACAGCAGTCCTCATCAAATCTATACCAGTGATGATCAATGCTCAGGCACTGCACCTCCTCTATATTTTAGAACAGGGGTCAGGAACCTTTTTGGCTGAGAGAGCCATGAACGCCACATATTTTAAAATGTAATTCCGTGAGAGCCATACTCACCAGGGGGGATCGGTGGTGGTGGAACAGCTCAGAAGGTCCCAAGAGGCAGGGTAGATGATGCTGCAGGCATGGAGGAGGGGGTGTTGCGGCTCAAGAGGGTCAGTGTGTGAAAGGTCGGTAAAACTGCGGTGGGTTCGTAGGGTAACAAAGCAGTGGGCACCATTGATCTGCCGGGGCAGGCTGCTTTGAATCTCCCGCAGTTGCTGAGATCGTCTTCAAGAAAACGTCTGCAGCGTGTGTGCAAATTGACGCGTTGGACTTCAAGAAAATGGCCACGGAGTCCTATCTGCGCATGCGCAGCCTTTGCGTTTATTTTATTGAATTCAATCTCATCAATTTCGGAAGATTGAAAGCAGCCTAAGCCCACAGTATTGCCAACCCTGCTCCACCACTGCCGCCTCAGTAAGCCATATGCGGTTTGTAAGGCGCACCCCCATTTTTCCCCCAGTTTTAGGAGAATAAAAGTGTGTATTACAAACCAGAAAATATGGTATTTTTTATTAAAGATTTGTCTGCAAGCCAGATGGAGCCATTAAAAAAAGCCACATCTGGCACGCGAGCCATAGGTTCCCAGCCCCTGTTTTAGAACAATCTGGAAAATCTACATACATAATAACCAGTTTTGTCTGTTCTCCTATTCTGTCATGCACCGCGGCAGTCAGTTGCACAGGCGCAGTTCGAACATACACGTTACCGCAGCTTTGGGGCACGAACTGCACGTGCGCAAGTAGCGGAAGCTGCAGTCGGTGTCCCGTTGTCATGGCGGTGAGTCATGCTTCCCATCTCGCTTTCTCTCCCTCACCCTCCTATCCACGTGAGCAGAGCAGAGCCGAGCGCGCTACTTCAAACGGCTCCGACTCTGTGCTGCTGCTAATGTATGGGTCGGCGGCAGCCGCACTTCCCTGGCTGCCGGTGCTTTAAACCCGGCACCTGCAGCCCAAAGTGCACTGCTGACCACTTGGCTGCTTCTGTACGGAAGTTCATCTGTGGGCGGAGCTGCCATACGACATGCTGAGCTCCTGTCCCACAGATGAAGAGACTGGGGTCCAGCGCTGTATGTGGGCCCCCTTCCCGATCTGTATGTCCCCAAACCCCCTGCCACCAGATCTGTATGCTCCCAGCCCCCCCCCACCACCAGATCTGTATGCCCCCAGCCCCTACCACCAGATCTGTATGCCCCAGCCCCCCACCAGATCTGTATGCCCCCCACCAGATCTGCATGCCCCCAGCCCTTCCACCACCAGATCTGTATGCCCTCAGCCCCTCTCACCAGATCTGTATACCCCAGCCCACCCACCAGATCTGTATGCCCCCCCACCAGATCTGTATGCCCCCAGTCCCCCTCACCACCAGATCTGTATGCCCACAGCCCCCCACCACCAGATCTGTATGCCCCCAGCCCCCCCCACCAGATCTGTATGTCCCCAGCCCCTCTCACCAGATCTGTATGCCCCCAGCCCCTCTCACCAGATCTGTATGCCCCACGCCCCCACCTCACCAAAAGCAGTGACATAGACATCGCCGCAGCTTCCGGGCACGATACACTGAGCACATACACACACATAGCACACATGCATGTATACACTGAACACACACACACACACACACCTGGATACTCACCTGTCCTCAACAATGCGGTCCCCGGCACTGAAGTCCCCAGCGCTGCTCCGGCTTCCAGCTCCTCTGTGGACTGAATATTCAGTGAGTATAATCAGCGGTGGTCAGGAGCGATCGGCAGCAGAGCCGGATACAGCACCACTGGAGAGTGGTAAATAAAGACACGTGTTTTCTCCGGGGGGGGGGGTGAGAGACTGAAAGAGAATACACACACATATACACAGATACCACCTACACAGCATACAGCCATATACACACACATATACAAAGACACCACCTACACACAGTGTACAGCCATATACACACATATATACACCGACGCCACCTACACACAGCATACAGCCATATACACACACATATATACACAGACGTCACCTGCACACAGCGTACAGCCATATACACACACACATATACACCGACGCCACCTACACACAGGGTACAGCCATATACACACACATTGACACAGATTCCACCTACACACAGCATACAGCCATATACACACATATACACAGACGCCATCTACACACAGCGTACAGCCATATACACACACATATACACACAGAGACACTTACACACAGCATACAGCCATATATACACATATACACAGACACCACCTACACACAGCATACAGCCATATACACACACCTACACACAGCGTACAGCCATATACACACACACATATACACCGACGCCACCTACACACAGGGTACAGCCATATACACACACATTGACACAGATTCCACCTACACACAGCATACAGCCATATACACACATATGCACAGACGCCATCTACACACAGCGTACAGCCATATACACACACATATACACACAGAGACACTTACACACAGCATACAGCCATATACACACATATACACAGACACCACCTACACACAGCATACAGCCATATACACACACCTACACACAGCGTACAGCCATATACACACACATATATACAGATGCCACATACACACAGTGTAGAGCTATATACACACACAGACACCTACACACAGCGTACAGCCACACACACACAGACAAATGCCACCTACATACAGCCTACATCCATATACCCACACATATACACGCCACCTACACACAGCATACAGCCAAATACACATATATACACAGACGCCACCTACACACAGCGCACAGCCATATACATACACATATACACGGATGCCACCTAGACACAGAGCACAGCGATATACACAGACAGACACCTACACACAGCGTACAGCCATATACTTATACACACAGACATGTACACAGCATACAGCCATATACACACACATATACACACAGACACACAGCGTACAGCTATATACACACACAGACACCTACACACCGCATACAGCCATATACACACACATATACACAGACGACACGTACACACAGCATACAGCCATATAATCACATATACACAGACACCTACACACAGCGTACAGCCATATACACACACATATACACAGACACCACCTACACACAGCGTACAGCCATATACACACACATACACAAACGCCACTTATACACAGCGTACAGCCATATACACACATATACACAGACACCACCTACACACAGAGCACAGCCATATGCACACATATAAACACACAGACACCTACACACAGCTTACAGCCATATATACACACATATACACACACAGACACGTACACAGCATACAGCCATATACACACATATACACAGATGCCAGCTACACACAGCGTACAGCCATATACACAGACGACACATACACACAGCGTACAGCCATATACACACACATATACAAAGACTACACGTGTACACAGCATACAGCCTTATACACACATATACACACAGACACCTACACACAGTGTACAGCCATATACACACGTATATACACAGACGCCACTTACACACAGAGTACAGCCATATACACACACACATACACACAGACACTTACACACAGCGTTCAGCCATATACACACATATACACAGACACCACCTACACACAGCATACAGCCATATACACACACATATATACAGGCGCCACCTACACACAGCGTACAGCCATATACACACATATACACAGATGCCACATACACAGCGTTCAGCCATCTATACAGATGCCACCTACACACAGCGTACAGCCATATACACAGACGTCACCTACACAGCATACAGCCATATACACACACATACACACAGACACCACCTACACACAGCGTACAGCCATATACACAGATGCCACTTACAGATGCCACCTACACAAAGTGTACAGTCATATACACACACATATACACAGATGTCACCTACACACAGCGTGCAGCAATATACACACACATTTACATCTACATAGATATTTGTCAGTTGCGGATGTAACTGTATCCCACAATGCACTGCAGCACTGTCAGTTGCACAGCCGAAGTTCACGCCCACATCATAGCCAAGGTAACCAGGGACAACAGTGCAGGCGGAACCCAAATTGTGGGCTAAGCACAATTCTGTTCCCAGTCTAACATTGTGCTATCCATACCACATCTAGGTATAATGAGGTGTAGTGAGCAGTAAGGAGGCGTGGCCGGGTATGTCTGCCCTTGCCTGACATCACCATGCCTTGAACGATGTTGTGGTGAGCGACGAGACATAGTGGCACTGAAGAGAGAGAGAGCAAGAAAAAAAAATACGTACACATTATGTTTATTTACAATAAAAATACACATAGCCTTTAACACATTTAACCCCTTAACGACCGCCGATACGCCTTTTAACGGCGACAAATTAGGGTACTTCTTCCGATCCGCCGGTTTTAACGGCGGTCGTAAAAAAGGATCTAGCGCCCCCCAGAGTCTGAAAATTTCCGGGGTCTCAGCTGCCGGGGGTAGCTGAGACCCTGGAGATCATGATTCTGGCCGGTTTTTCCGGTCCCCGCTCACCTGATGACCGGTATACACCGTATACCGATGATCAGGTTACAGTAAATTACCACGCCGGTAAAAAATCATTTATCTCCCATCTGGCATAAACAAACATGTCAGATGGGAGATAAATCTCATCCCCCGGTCCTCTCCGGTCCCCCAGTGTTGCCAAAGTGTCCCCCCACCCCCGTTCCTCCCGAAAATCTAACATGGCGCCGCACATACCGACGCACACAGCAGTGCGACGGCCGCATTTCCCCCTTTAGAATGGTTTCTGTCACATGTGCTATGACACATACGACAGAAAACTGCTCTCCAGGCCCTGCCAGGTCACCCCCTATTCCCACCCCTGTGTTCCCCGGTGTCCCCCGTACCTGTCAGCTCTGATCCCCCGCGGCCCCCTCCTCCTTCACAGTGCACACCGGTCACACGTGCAGAGCGCGGCTGTCAGCTCAGCATCCTGTGTCTGACTCAGAGACGCTGCTGCTGCTGCTCGCACTGTGCAGCTGTGACCCGGGGAGGGTGGATGCAAATTCTTTGCACCCACTCTCCTCAAATGGAGGGTCTGCACTCCTAGAAAATGGGGGATACGTTCCCTGAACATGCCCCCCATATTCTAGAAGGTCCAGAATCGCCGTGGGACTTTCACAATGGATTACAGCAGGGACCCGATTTTTTTTTCTTTTCAATAAATTGGCCAAAGAGGGAATGTTTTTGGGGAGTGTTTTTTCAAATAATTTTTTTTTTTTGTCAATTTTTTTTTTATTACTGTCAATTAGTTATGTCTGGTATCAAATAGACGCCGTGACATAACTAATTGCTGGGCTTGATGCCAGGTGACATTACACATCTGATTTCAACCCCATTTATTACTCCGTTTGCCACCGCACCAGGGCAACGGGATGAGTTGGGGCGAAGCGCCAGGATTGGCGCATCTTCTGGGGCGGTTGCGGCCTGCTATTTTTAGGCTGGGAAGAGTCCAATAACCATGGCTCTTCCCACCCTGAGAATACCAGACCCCAGCTGTCAGCTTCACCTTGGCTGGTGATCTAATTTGGGGGGACCCTACGTTTGTTTTTTTTTGTAATTATTTATTTATAAATAATTAAAAAAAAAAAAAACAGCCTGGGGTGCCCTCCAAATTGATCACCAGCCAAGGTGAAGCTGTCAGCTGTGGTTTGCAGGCTACAGCTGTCTGCTTTACCCTAGCTGGCTATCAAAAATAGGGGGGACCCCACGTCATTTATTTTAATTCTTTTTTTTCTTTTTGGGCTAAATACAAGTCTAGGCACCCTTTAGTGCCACATGAAAGGCACTAAAGGGCGCCAGCTTAGAATATGCAGGGGGTGGGACGTTATATATGTTTGACATCTATCCATTCATCCATTGTAGCATTTTAGGCTATGTGCCCACAATCAGGGTTTGCAGCGTTTTGGGCGCAGAGTGTTTTCCCTGCATCCATAACGGTGCATTGTGCAATACAAGCACAGTGGAAGGATTTTTAGAAATCCCATGCCCACTGTGCTTCTTTTCTCCGCAGCATAAACCGACTTGTGGCGCAGCTTCCCGAGCCTCAGCATGTCAATTTATGTTGCGGAGATGAGTGTTCTCTGCAGGTAGAATAGAACTAAAGTCCACAGCAGCCTGAACCCAAATTGTGGGCATGGGCAGCTGCGTTCTCCCGTGGACAACACTCACATCTCTGCAGGAAGGCTGACACTGTGTACTAGACGCCGTGTCGCTGGATCATGGCCACATAGCCTAAAAGTGAGAAATTTGTTGCTACAGCAACATTTTTGTGAAGTACCTGTGGATTCAAAATGCTTACTATACTCCTGAATAAAATCCTTGAGGGGTCCAGTTTCCAAAGTGGAGTCACTTGTGGGGGGTTTCTAATGTATAGGTACCCAAGAGGTCCTGCTAATGTGACACGGTGCGCGCAATTTATTTCAACTTTTCCAAAATTCAAATGGCACTGCTTCCATTCCAAGCCCTCCCATTTATCCAAACAGAGATTTTTGGCCACATATGGGGTATCCCTGCGCTCACAAGAAGTTGGATAACAACCTGTGGGGTCCACGTTTTGTTGTTGCCTCTTGAAAAAGTGAGAAATGTGATGCTAAAGAAACATTATTGTGAAAAAAATGAAAATTTTCAATATGGCAACCTAAGCTTATCAAATTCTGTGAAGTATTCGTGGATTCAAAATGCTCAATATACACCTAGATAAAAGCCTTGAGGTGTCTTGTTTCCAGAATGGGGTCACTTGTGGGGGACTCCACTGCTTAGGCACTTCAGGGGCTCTCCTAATGCAACATGGTGTCCACTATTGATTCCAGCCAATTTTGCAGTCAAATTGCACTCCTTCCCTTCCAAGACCTGCCGTGTGCCCATACAGTTGATTTCCACCACATATAAGATATCACCAAACTCAGAAGAAATTGCACAATAAGTTTCATGGTGATTTTGTTCCTGTTACCCTTGTGAAAAAAAAGCTACCTGGTTGAAGTAACAATTTTGTGGTAAAATTTTATTTTTTTATTTTCATGGCTCAACGTTATAAACTTCTGTGAAGCACCTGGGGGTTCAGGGTACTCACCAAACATCTAGATAAATTCCTTGAGAGGCCTAGTTTCCAATATGTGGTCACTTGTGGTGTTTTTTTGCTGTTTACGTACCTTAGGGGTCCTCCAAATGCGACATGGTGCCCGCAATCTTTTTCAGCCAAATTTCTTTCCAAAATTCAAATATTGCTCCTTTCGTTCCAAGCCCTCCCATTTGTCCATACAAAGGTTTCAGACCACATGTGAGGTATCACCGCGCTCATAAAAAAGTGGGTAACAAACATTTGGGTCAAATTTTTGGAATTACCTCTTGAAAAAGTGAGAGAATTGATGCTAAAGCAACATTTTTGAGAAAAAAATGACAATTTTCAATATGACAGCGTAACGTTATCAAAATCTGTGAAGTACCTGTGGGTCCAAAATGCTCAGTATACCCCTCAATAGAAGCCTTAAGGGGTCTAGTTTCCAAAATGGGGTCACTTGAGGGGGGTTCCAGCTGTTTAGGTACCTTAGGGGATCTGTAAATGCAACATGGTGCCCGCAATCTGTTTCAGCCAACTTTGCTTTCCAAAATTCAAATATTGCTCCTTTCGTTCCGAGCCCTCCCATTTACCCAAACAAAGGTTTCTGACCACTTGTGGGGTATCGGCGCGCTCATAAGAAAGTGAGTAACAAAGTGTGAGGTCCAATTTTTGGTGTTACCTCTTGAAAAAGTAAGAAAATTAGTGCTAAAGTAACATTTTTAGGTAAAATGTTAATTTTTATTTTTTTTCATTCCACATTACTTTAGTTCCTGTGAAGCACCTGAAGGGTTAATAAACTTCTTGAATGTGGTTTTGAGTACCTTGAGGGGTGCAGGTTTTAGAATGGTGTCACTTTTGGGTATTTTCTGTCACCCAGGCCTCTCAAAGTCACTTCAAATGGGATGTGGTCCCTAAAAAAATGGTTTTGTAAATTTTGTTGAAAAAATGGGAAATTGCTGATGAACTTTGAACCCTTCTAACTTCCTAACCCCAAAAAAATTTGTTTCAAAAATTGCGCTGATCTAAAGAAGACAAGTGGGAAATGTTATTTATTAACTATTTTGTGTGACATAACTCTCTGGTTTATGGGCATAAAAATTAAGTTTGAAAATTGCAAAATTTTTAATTTTTTTGTCAAATTTCAGATTTTTTCACAAATAAAATAAAAAAAATCATCCTAAATTTACCTCTAACATGAAGCCCAATATGTCATGAAAAAACAATCTCAGAATCACCGGGATCCATTGAAGCGTTCCAGAGTTATAACCTTATAAAGTGACACTGGTCAAAATTGCAAAAAATGGCCTGGGCATTAAGTACAAAACTGGCTTTGTCCTTAAGGGGTTAATTAGCCCCAAAAAGCGCAAATGGTGTGACACATGTCCACTCCTCCTGTCATCACCACTAAGCATAGACAGATGTTCATTTCACTGCACTCCCAATGCGATAGCATCGGGACTTTTCGTAGTATATTAATATGAGAACGCTTGTTTGGCCAACATGTATACTTGTTCAACTTGGCTAAGGTTGTGTGCAATAGTGTACCTAGAGAGGGAGAAGAGGCAATCACTTCAGGTGACCCCCACTCAGGGTTTTGCTGGCAAATTGTGGCCAGCAAGACGGTGATAGCAGTTGCCCATCCTTATTGTGTTTACTTCTGGCTGCTTTTTAAAAGTAGTAGAGGATATAATGCTTTAAAAAGATAAAGCTGGTGTAATGATGGGATAGTTGTGATCAAAAGGCAACTAGACGCTAGTTGGCATGTGACCGCAACTATGCAAATCTTATACATTGTGCACATTGCAGATTATCACAATTGAGCAATCTGCATTATCATAAAGTGACAACAGAAATTTGTCTAAAGTCCGTAAAACCTTTTTATCATACAGAGGTACTAACAGATCCAAGCATACTACAAAGCTACAATTACAGAAACAAGAACTTGGTTTTGTACAGCTAGTTACTTTACCACTTATAAATACCTTAACTCAAAGAAGTGGAACAATACTGCAAAGTGTTGGGAAAAAGTGTGTGGCAATGTTATTCATTCATGTATACAGTTGGGTCCAGATATATTTGGACAGTGACACAAGATTTGACATTTTAGGTGTTTACCAAAACATACTCACGATACGGTTATAAAATTAATACAGACTTAAAGTGCAGATTCTCAACTGTAATTTGAGGGTATCCACATCCTAATTGGGGTATGGGTTTAGGAATTACAGCTCTTTAATATGTAACTGTTTCTTTTTAAAGGGACCAAAAGTAATCATACAATTTTATCAAAGGCTCTTTATTGGTCTAGACCTGATTCCAGGTGTGGTATTTGCATTTGGAAACTATTGCTATGAACCCACAACATGCGGTCAAAGGAACTCTCAATGGAAGAGAAACCAACCATCATTAAGTAGAAAATCCATGAGATAGATAGCAGAAATGTTAGGAGTGGCTAAAACCCTTCACAACATCCATCCAAGTCAAGAACACTCTCCACTAAGTATGTTTCACTATCTAAGTCTACCA
This sequence comes from Anomaloglossus baeobatrachus, assembly GCF_048569485.1. Lineage (NCBI taxonomy): Eukaryota > Metazoa > Chordata > Amphibia > Anura > Aromobatidae > Anomaloglossus > Anomaloglossus baeobatrachus. Next base: position 360,317,109 of record NC_134355.1, read on the forward strand.
TAAAGAAAACATGGTGTAAATCATTAATCAACCATAAAATACAAAGGCCAGATGAGACTTTGTTAAAAAAAAAAAAAAACAACTAAAAAAGCTAGCCCAGTTCTGGAAAAGCATTCTTTGGACAGATGAAACTAATATCAACCTGCAGCAGAATAATGGGAAGAAGAAAGTATGGAGAAGGCTTGGAATGGCTTATGATCCAAAGCACACTTCATCTTCTATAAAACATGGTGGAGGTGGTGTGATGGCATGGCCATGCATTCATACAGGTTATAACAAAGGTGCTTCTTCCATTCTGTACCGCAAGTAATATTAAATGTCACATCCTAGCCTAATGCGGGCTTTACACGTTGCGACATCGCTACCGCTATATCGTCGGGATCACGGTTGTTGTGATGCACATCCAGCGCCAATAGCGACATCGCAATGTGCAAATCCTAGGAGCGACGATGAGCAAGCGCAAAACAGTCAAAAATCGCTGATCTGTGTCACGTCATTCATTTTCATAATGTCGCTCCAGCTGCAGATACGTTGTTGTTTGTCATTCCAGCAGCACCACACTAGAGGTTGGTCTGGAGACCACATGGGCATTGCCAGGAAGAGGCCTTCACAAGGTAACATAACACCAGTTCTACTCTCAGGGTGGAATAATGTACAGTAGACAAACACTTTTAGTCATTTCTCTATATACACTAACAACTTGGAGTTACACTTATGTGGTCGGGGGAACTAGTTGTATGGCCATTTATCCAAAGTGTCCCAGGAGCCATTTTTCAATTATACATTTGCCAGACTGCGTATTATTTGTGCTACTGTGAGCAGCCTGCGATGAATGTAATAAATAATAATACAAGATGCTATTTTTACTATTAGAATAAAAAACAATCATAAGAGGAAAGACTAAGCCATTTCTTTTCAAATATGACATAAAAAACCCTCAATGGATGGTTACCAGTTGAACCATACATTGCTCTATGCACTTATTAATAATAGTGATGACAAGTATTGTGCCAGATTAAAAATCACATATAGAAAACATAATAATTGGTTCTCCTGGGCAAAAGATTGTAAGTTCGAGTTATTTATCACAGCTGTAGCGAAAAGCGGGCTCTACATGCTACGATATCGTTAATGAATTATCGTCGGTGTCACGGTGTTTGTGACGCACATCTGGCTTCATTAACGAGATCGCAGCGTGTGACACTTATGAGCGACCTTAAACAATCGCAAAAGCCGTCAAAATCGTTTGCCGCGGAGAGGTCATCCTGAAACAAAAAAATCGTTAAATGCATATTAGCGATGTTGTTCCTCGTTCCCACGGCACCACACATCGCTGTGTGTGACACCGCAGGAGCGACGAACATCTCCTTACCTGCCTCCACCGGCAATGCGGAAGGAAGGAGGTAGGTGGGATGTGGGATAATACGTCCCGCTCATCTCCGCCCCTCCGCTTCTATTGGGCGCATGCCGTTTGACGTCGCTTAGCAAGGAGGCAGTTCGCCGGTCACAGCGACGTTGCAGAGCGGGTATGTGCGTGTGACGCTGCTGTAGCGATAATGTTCACTACGGCAGCGATCACATAATATCGCACGTACGACGGGGGCGGGTGTTATCGCGCTCGACATCGCTAGCCGATGCTAGCGATGTTGCAGCGTGTAAAGCCCGCTAAAGACATGGACCGCACATCCAAAATGTATTCCTTGATCTATTGTAGCTAAGCAAACTGTACAAAATTTAACACAAGATTCATAGTTAACATTCTGATCAGACTCTATGAAGCCCACTGTCTTGTCACGGTGAACCTCCTAGCGGGTTCATCTACCCCTTTAAGGTGTAATGCTGCATGTCAACCATCTTTAAGGTCAGGGAAATACACGAGAAAAATACGGGGGTTTCTCCTAGTGAGACCAAAAATGGTCACAAAATAATGCACAATCAATCAACCTCTTGAAATATAAAAGGAATTTTTGTTGAGAACAATTATTTATAAGAGGAGAAAGTACATTTTATTATAAATTACATAAATAGAGTGAACCAGGTAAAGACGGGAAAATACCGCAACCCAGACACGCCAGGTGACGCACAGATGGGAAAACAGGAGTACGTGTGTCGCGGGCGGGGAGGAGGGTGTCAGCACACTACGCTCACCCCCTTCTGCTCGGGTCCGGCGGCCGCTGCTCAGTGGTGGCTCGAGCTGTAGGCCGGATCCCGGGGGTTTCTCGAGCGGCACTCCTCGCCCGTGAGTGAAAGGGGTTTGTTGGGTGTGGGGATGATTATTGTCCGTGACGCCACCCACGGTTGTGGTGATTGCACCACCGCTGCTCAGTATGGGGGTCCCGGGGATGGTGATGCGGAGCAGCCAGGTGTTGTGTTGCCCCTCCGTGGGTAGGGGTTGGTGATCCCGGGGCCCAGTGATGAGTTGTAAATTGTAGGGCCTGGTGGGCGCAGGTACGCGGGGGCAGCGCTGTGCCTTGCGGCACTGTGGTACTCACTCAGCCTGAGACGTGGACACAGTTTTTACGGTAAACCAAACGGCTGGTAGGACGGTCCCACAGACGGCTGCACCTGCACTCCCGGTAGGTGACGGTGATGTCCCTCTTCCTTGCACCTATGGTTGACTTGTGGTAGCGGTGGATTCCCTCCGGTTACCCGCTCCCCGACTACAATCTGGGCCGGAGGAGCTCTACACTTTGCCCGCAGGCGCTGGCCCTGAGAAACTGGTGCCGTGGCGGTGGCGGTGTCTCTCTGCTTCAGGTTGGGCTGTTGCCTTCAGTCGGGACTTGGTTGTTGGTGGATCTGCGTCCCCGTCACTGACGGATTCGGCAAATTTGGTGACTCCTAGCCTTGCCGGGGTTCGAGAGGCCCCTGCCCTGGTGCTGGCTGTCCTTCGGAACACTGCTCCAGACCACCGGGCACACAGCCAACGGGGTCCTTCCAGGAACTTCCAAACGGTCCCCCTCCAGACAGTCACCGCCGTCGCTGACCTTGCTGATCTGGCCCTACACAAAGCTGGACCCTTCAGGCTTTCTTTCTCTTCTGTCACTTCACTTGCTTTCCTCTTTCTCCACTTTTCTACTTTTACTCTCACTTTGCTGTTTACTTTTTCCCTGTCTAGACTACTCCTCCACTCCTTCCACTTCCTCCTCCCTGACTAGACTCTCCTTTCACTTCTCCCTCCTCAACTGAACTGCCTGGTTCCTCCCGCCTCCAGAGCTGTGTCCTCCTTTGTGGGCGGAGCCAACCGCCTGGCCCACCCCCTGGTGTGAATCATCAGCCTCTGGAGGAAGGCAACAAGGATTTGTAGTTTAGCTGTGATGTGCCTACCTGGGGTGTGGGGTGTGGTGGTGTTGTGACCTGTGACCCCTGGCTTGCCCAGGGCGTCACATTCCCCCTTAGCAAAATGCAGACCGTCCGCGGGCTGCCGTCCTACACCGGTTTTATTTTTCTGAAAAAGATAACATTTGGAAAATCAACATATTTACATTTTTAATCATTCTTCCCAAGACGGGAGGCACATTTCTTTTAACGTTACAAACGGTTTACGGTTACGGTTTCCGCTCTCTCCCACCCAAGCAACCTGGCCCTGATGCTGCCCCTAAAACCCAGGCAGCACCCCTTGACCCACAGTCCAGCACACGGTACCCGAGCGGGATCTGTCCTTCTCTCCAGAGGGTAGCCACCGGTTCCTTTGGTGGCTGGGCCCTAGCCTGCTCTGCTGAGGGCCCTCCCTCCAACCTGCCTCTCCGGAGGCGGCATTGCGGAAAACGGTAACGGTAAACAACATATTTACAAGCCACTTAACGTTTGTGGTGCCCTGCAAGTTCACGGGCTTGTCCATGGATAGTTCCCATGCCAAAACTTTAAACAGTCCCCACGGGGACAACGGTGCCGGCTCCAGCAGGTTCAATCACAAGCAAATCTGGTTACTGTTCGGTAATTATCATTTTTCTTATCATTTTCAACTTTTAAACAAACAAAAGAATGGTGGTCCCAACGGGGACGGTGCAACGGGCATCCGCTGCCCTACTCCGGTCCTTCTGCTGCTTCTTCCGAGGGAGGGGGTGCAGAGCTCACCCTGCTCTCATTGCTGCTCCTGAGCTTCACATCCAGGGCAAACCACCCCCTCTCTCCGCAGTGTCGGGTATACCGCACCATGTCTCCCGGCATGAGGTTACGGCCAGGATGCTCCTCGGGCAGGTGGGCATTCACATCCCGCCGGGCTACAAACACTTCGGCCTCCAGGCCCGGTTCATATATAAACCCGTAGCCCCGGCGGACATCAAACCGCCTCACCTGCCCTTCATACAACGGGCCCCGGACACGGAAGGTCGCTTGCCGCAGATTTTCCTTCTCCCGAATGGCTCGGGCCACCAGCTCGGCTTTCCTTCTCTCCCTCTCCGCGATCTCCAGGCCCAGCTTTGTCGGCTCCCTATCCCAATATGGCACTGCTGCCAGCGCCGGCGCACGGGTCGGGCCCCGTGGGACATCCAGAACGTTACCCACTGTCAGGAAAGTGGGCGGCGTATCCCGCGGTGTCATGGCCTTGGACGCTGCCTTGCAGCAACAACCCGGCGCCACCTCAGCCGAGGTGTGGGGGATGGGCATAGGGGCTTTCCGCTGCTGGGCCTTCGGCTCGGAGCGGGCCATCAGCTCCGGCTCGGGAAACTGCTCGGGGACTGTCTCTGGCACAATCTTCGGGGCCTTCCATGGCAACACCTCCGGTTTGCTACGGGCTCCGGCTACAGGTTGGTCCGCTGGGGCGGACGGGCTGGGTATCGCTACCGGTTGCGGTGGTAGCGGGCCTAATGGCGGGGTCACAGCCCCCGAGACGGGTGGCGAGGGAGGCAACGGGGGGAGAGGGCTTGGACCGGGTCCCTCAGCCGCAGCGACCGGTCCCTCCGGGACATAGGGGCGTGGGTCACTCACCCTCCCTTCCTCCGCTTCCTCCTCGCGTCTCCGCACGGTGGCTATAACGTCCGCCATGTCGGTCTCCCACTCCTCCAAGAGGAGCTGCATTTTGACCTGCAGCCTTAGATGGAGCTGCGCGGTCCGGATTTCCAGCCACGCTGCGGTTCCCGGTACGGGGGCCACAGTGTTTCGGGACGGCATCCACATGGTGTCTTTCTCTCTTTCTTCCAGGAACGGTATATTCGCAGGGTCCTGGCGTCCCTGCTTTTATAGCCGCAGCTACATGCATCCAGCCGCCATCGCGTCCCCCTTAGCTCTTTCCGGCCCCTCCTCTCTCGGGGCGGGGTTTTGGCCTTCGCGCCTCTACTGCTCGAGAAGACGCTCGAGCGGGAACTTTTCGCGCCAAAGATGGCGGCTTCTGAAATTTTCCTGCCGGACACCTCCGGCGGTAACAAGGCGCACCTCTACCAGACGGCAGAGCGGTAAGATCCTGTTCGTGACGCCAAGTTGTCGCGGGCGGGGAGGAGGGTGTCAGCACACTACGCTCACCCCCTTCTGCTCGGGTCCGGCGGCCGCTGCTCAGTGGTGGCTCGAGCTGTAGGCCGGATCCCGGGGGTTTCTCGAGCGGCACTCCTCGCCCGTGAGTGAAAGGGGTTTGTTGGGTGTGGGGATGATTATTGTCCGTGACGCCACCCACGGTTGTGGTGATTGCACCACCGCTGCTCAGTATGGGGGTCCCGGGGATGGTGATGCGGAGCAGCCAGGTGTTGTGTTGCCCCTCCGTGGGTAGGGGTTGGTGATCCCGGGGCCCAGTGATGAGATGTAAAGTGTAGGGCCTGGTGGGCGCAGGTACGCGGGGGCAGCGCTGTGCCTTGCGGCACTGTGGTACTCACTCAGCCTGAGACGTGGACACAGTTTTTACGGTAAACCAAACGGCTGGTAGGACGGTCCCACAGACGGCTGCACCTGCACTCCCGGTAGGTGACGGTGATGTCCCTCTTCCTTGCACCTATGGTTGACTTGTGGTAGCGGTGGATTCCCTCCGGTTACCCGCTCCCCGACTACAATCTGGGCCGGAGGAGCTCTACACTTTGCCCGCAGGCGCTGGCCCTGAGAAACTGGTGCCGTGGCGGTGGCGGTGTCTCTCTGCTTCAGGTTGGGCTGTTGCCTTCAGTCGGGACTTGGTTGTTGGGGGATCTGCGTCCCCGTCACTGACGGATTCGGCAAATTTGGCGACTCCTAGCCTTGCCGGGGTCCGAGAGGCCCCTGCCCTGGTGCTGACTGTCCTTCGGAACACTGCTCCAGACCACCGGGCACACAGCCAACGGGGTCCTTCCAGGAACTTCCAAACGGTCCCCCTCCAGACAGTCACCGCCGTCGCTGACCTTGCTGATCTGGCCCTACACAAAGCTGGACCCTTCAGGCTTTCTTTCTCTTCTGTCACTTCACTTGCTTTCCTCTTTCTCCACTTTTCTACTTTTACTCTCACTTTGCTGTTTACTTTTTCCCTGTCTAGACTACTCCTCCACTCCTTCCACTTCCTCCTCCCTGACTAGACTCTCCTTTCACTTCTCCCTCCTCAACTGAACTGCCTGGTTCCTCCCGCCTCCAGAGCTGTGTCCTCCTTGGTGGGCGGAGCCAACCGCCTGGCCCACCCCCTGGTGTGAATCATCAGCCTCTGGAGGAAGGCAACAAGGATTTGTAGTTTAGCTGTGATGTGCCTACCTGGGGTGTGGGGTGTGGTGGTGTTGTGACCTGTGACCCCTGGCTTGCCCAGGGCGTCACACGTGCACTGATTGAAAAGAATATATAAGGCTGAATATAGTCAAAAGACAATTCAGGGCTAAATATCTGCCAAAAGCTCATTAGAGAAAATCTAAATAGATATTGTCAAAAATGACAAACATAAAAGGGTGTCTGCAGATAATGATATATATATATAATCTAGATCAGTAAATATATGCAGAGCAAACCCCAGATAATCAATATCATCCAAAGAGCTAATGAGAGAAAAATAGCCAAAGTCAATTAAAGATATTAACATATGCAAGACATAATAGAATTAACCCTGCAAGACAAATACAAGAAGCCTGACTTAATGAATAAACAAGGCAAGGATTAGCAAAATACTCCTGTTTTAATAACCAGCTGAGTAAAAACATTAACACTCAGCATGGCACTGATGCCACTAAATAACATATATCAGACCATATAAGGACGAACATGCTCATACAAATAATAAAGAGCATGAACTTCAGTAGACACCAGGCAAAGGAAGCTTACCCATCTGTTAATAACAACCCGGCGTGGCGTGCTCCGACACGCACGTTTCGTGACCTTCCTCGGGGAGCTGCGCTACAGCTGTGCAGTGTGAAGGGGTTTAAAAATGACGCCACGGTGTTTGATTGGTGCACGGGGAGTGAAGACACAGGAAGTGGCGTGCGTCATCGGGTCTCCCAGGAACGACGGGGGCATGAGTCATGTCGTCACATGACACACCCACGTCAGCCTGTACGGAGGCCGTCAGAGGCACACATTAGTGTGAGATCACTGCTCATGCGCGCACCGTGGCATCCATGCTTACTGATGGCAAATAGTAAGGGCAAATGGAGCAGGACATTCTATGGGACGCAGAGAGATATGCAGCCAGCACCATAACGTAAATACACATATAAATGTATATACAAAATGTATACATAGGAGGAATATGAACCACATGGAGAGAATATACAGTGTAAAAGATATATATTTATATACAGAGATCAATATAACCATCAGTTATTAATGATAAATCTCCCACAATTGAATACAATAAGAATGGAGAAAAACACTGATTGTTAAAATAACCATCAGTGCTAAACCATTTAAAAATGCAGATAAAAGAGAACAAAGGTTCTTAAACATCATATGTATCCAAAGAATCTCCAGGGGTCGTATCATCAGTTGCTAATGTATATGGAGTGCATAGCTGGTTTCACATTAGATTCCAAATCCCAGATTTTATCGTATCCATAAATCCGTAGAAGCATATTCCATGTATGAATATAAAGAAACATATATAGGAAGCATGGATGTGTCACTAATAAAAAATGAAAATAAAAAAACAATTTTTACAATTAAAAACAACAACACAAACACTTTAAAATGACAAAGAGGCGGCCATGCCACCAAATAGTGAACAAACCAGAAGTATAAAGAGGTCATGGGGTATATATAGCATTTTCTTCATAGAAAAGGGGCAAATGACAATTTTTCATTCAAGCCCTTGGGTGCCATTGTTCCCAAGGTCACAATCCACCTACATTCCATACGTGCCAAAGCCTGCGTGCTCTAAGATCCATCGGTCCCTTAGAAGCTGCTGTGAAAAACACAGGAAACAAGGTACATAAAACAAGAATAGGGACACTTAGATCTATCATAGTTGGTGGATATCACTAGACCCCATAGTAAGCATAGGGAAATACACGAGAAAAATACGGGGGTTTCTCTTAGTGAGACCAAAAATGGTCACAAAATAATGCACAATCAATCAACCTCTTGAAATATAAAAGGAATTTTTATTGACAACAATTATTTATAAGAGGAGAAAGTACATTTTATTATAAATTACATAAATAGAGTGAACCAGGTAAAGACGGGAAAATACCGCAACCCAGACACGCCAGGTGACGCACAGATGGGAAAACAGGAGTATGTGCACTGATTGAAAAGAATATATAAGGCTGAATATAGTCAAAAGACAATTCAGGGCTAAATATCTGCCAAAAGCTCATTAGAGAAAATCTAAATAGATATTGTCAAAAATGACAAACATAAAAGGGTGTCTGCAGATAATGATATATATATATATATAATCTAGATCAGTAAATATATGCAGAGCAAACCCCAGATAATCAATATCATCCAAAGAGCTAATGAGAGAAAAATAGCCAAAGTCAATTAAAGATATTAACATATGCAAGACATAATAGAATTAACCCTGCAAGACAAATACAAGAAGCCTGACTTAATGAATAAACAAGGCAAGGATTAGCAAAATACTCCTGTTTTAATAACCAGCTGAGTAAAAACATTAACACTCAGCATGGCACTGATGCCACTAAATAACATATATCAGACCATATAAGGACGAACATGCTCATACAAATAATAAAGAGCATGAACTTCAGTAGACACCAGGCAAAGGAAGCTTACCCATCTGTTAATAACAACCCGGCGTGGCGTGCTCCGACGCGCACGTTTCGTGACCTTCCTCGGGGAGCTGCGCTACAGCTGTGCAGTGTGAAGGGGTTTAAAAATTTGGGAGAGGGAGGTTCCCGACGACGGCGCCTGCGCCGTGACCCATACACAGTGCTGGTTGCGCTATATCGACGATTTGTTCATCATCTGGAGGGGAACCGACCTTGAATTACAATCATTTTTTTCTGTTTTAAATTCTAATGACCGCAATATCAGGCTGACCTACAGGAGTAACCCCGAAGAAATTGATTTTTTAGATATCAAAATTTCCATTTCATGTGACAGGTTGGTTCAAACCGACGTTTTCCGTAAGGAAACGTCGGTAAACAGCCTGTTACATGCTTCATCAGCCCATTTATCATCAACCATCAGGGCTGTACCCATCGGTCAGTTCTTACAAATGAAAAGGGTGTGTTCATCAAACACCCTTTTTGAAAAACAAGCAGGGGATCTCTCCCAACGTTTCAAAGATAGGGGTTATAGTACAAGAGGTGTGAAATCAGGATATGCTAGAGCCAGGGCTACTCCCAGAAGCGATCTTCTAGCAGTGACCCCAAAAATTAATAAAAATAAACCAACTATCAGATTCATTTCAACATATAATAACCAATGGGAAGACATCAGACGCATCCTAACCAAACATTGGCCGGTTTTAACAACTGAGCCAACCCTAAAAAAAAGCCCTGTCGGAACGTCCCTTAATGACAGCAAGGAGAGGGAAGAATCTTAAAGACCTATTGGTTCATAGCCACTATATATGTAAGAGCACTTTCCCATTTTATACTGGAAAACCGAAATGGGGATGTTTCCCGTGTGGCTCTTGCCTTGCTTGTAAAAACATCGAGAGGGCTACTTCCTTTATGTCGGCGGATGGTCTGAGGGAGTTTGAGATCAGGAAATACATCTCCTGCAGCACTGATTTTGTAATATACTTGGCCAAATGTGGCTGTGGCTTATCCTATGTTGGGTTAACATCGAGACAACTACGCGTGCGAATACGCGAACACGTCAGGGATATAGCCGCTGCAGTTGATGTTGATGATCTCGACTCCCTCAGAACCATCCCCAGACACTTTAAGCGCGTCCATAATTGTGATGCCTCCTCCTTGCGTGTCAGGGGTATTGACAAATTGCATATGGGCTCAAGGGGTGGTAATTTCAAGCAGGCTTTGGCACGTATGGAATGTAGGTGGATTGTGACCTTGGGAACAATGGCACCCAAGGGCTTGAATGAAAAATTGTCATTTGCCCCTTTTCTATGAAGAAAATGCTATATATACCCCATGACCTCTTTATACTTCTGGTTTGTTCACTATTTGGTGGCATGGCCGCCTCTTTGTCATTTTAAAGTGTTTGTGTTGTTGTTTTTAATTGTAAAAATTGTTTTTTTATTTTCATTTTTTATTAGTGACACATCCATGCTTCCTATATATGTTTCTTTATATTCATACATGGAATATGCTTCTACGGATTTATGGATAGAATGTCCTGCTCCATTTGCCCTTACTATTTGCCATCAGTAAGCATGGATGCCACGGTGCGCGCATGAGCAGTGATCTCACACTAATGTGTGCCTCTGACGGCCTCCGTACAGGCTGACGTGGGTGTGTCATGTGACGACATGACTCATGCCCCCGTCGTTCCTGGGAGACCCGATGACGCACGCCACTTCCTGTGTCTTCACTCCCCGTGCACCAATCAAACACTGTGGCGTCATTTTTAAACCCCTTCACACTGCACAGCTGTAGCGCAGCTCCCCGAGGAAGGTCACGAAACGTGCGCGTCGGAGCACGCCACGCCGGGTTGTTATTAACAGATGGGTAAGCTTCCTTTGCCTGGTGTCTACTGAAGTTCATGCTCTTTATTATTTGTATGAGCATGTTCGTCCTTATATGGTCTGATATATGTTATTTAGTGGCATCAGTGCCATGCTGAGTGTTAATGTTTTTACTCAGCTGGTTATTAAAACAGGAGTATTTTTGCTAATCCTTGCCTTGTTTATTCATTAAGTCAGGCTTCTTGTATTTGTCTTGCAGGGTTAATTCTATTATGTCTTGCATATGTTAATATCTTTAATTGACTTTGGCTATTTTTCTCTCATTAGCTCTTTGGATGATATTGATTATCTGGGGTTTGCTCTGCATATATTTACTGATCTAGATTATATATATATATATATATATATATCATTATCTGCAGACACCCTTTTATGTTTGTCATTTTTGACAATATCTATTTAGATTTTCTCTAATGAGCTTTTGGCAGATATTTAGCCCTGAATTGTCTTTTGACTATATTCAGCCTTATATATTCTTTTCAATCAGTGCACGTACTCCTGTTTTCCCATCTGTGCGTCACCTGGCGTGTCTGGGTTGCGGTATTTTCCCGTCTTTACCTGGTTCACTCTATTTATGTAATTTATAATAAAATGTACTTTCTCCTCTTATAAATAATTGTTGTCAATAAAAATTCCTTTTATATTTCAAGAGATTGATTGTGCATTATGTTGTGACCATTTTTGGTCTCACTAGGAGAAACCCCCGTATTTTTCTCGTGTATTTCCCTATGTTTACTATGGGGTCTAGTGATATCCACCAACTATGATAGATCTAAGTGTCCCTATTCTTGTTTTATGCATCTTTAAGGTCAGGTAACAGGTGGAAAATAAGTTTTTTATATCTATTTCTTTGGTGTTGGTGCTGTGTGGTGGCCATTGTTGCGATGGTACTTTTGAGGTGGTGTTACCCAGAGCCATGGGAGCCCAGCCTTGCAGCATGGGTACTCTTGAGCACCAGGTCGCTTCATCTGCAGATGTGCCATTGCTTCAGCGATGGTCGACACATCTTAGATCAGGAACCCTCCAAGATTTTTGCTCTGACATGGCAGTGGACTTCATACAGTCAGATCTTTGCTTATCTGCAAAGAATAAGTTATGGAAATGCAGTCCATGTCTTTTCTACAGCTATGGTATACCCCTTAGTTATCGATTGTGCTATATTAATGATATGAGACCATAGACATGTTATTCTAAAAGTTTGTGAGATGTTTACATTTTTTTGACAGCTTGTGTCTTTTGTGTTACCTCATAAAGATTATTAAGTTATATATAATCTTGGTGTACATATAATTATTTGCATAAAACCAGAGTATAGGTATATTTTTTAATTTTTATCTATTCCAGCATAGATTAGTGTAACTACACAGTTTTTCTAAATATATTCACTTTTCACTGGAGTCTAGTCACTCTTTTGGGACTCAAAAATGTGGACTTTTCTATAGGCTGTAACTCAAAGGCATGCTGGATACAGCATGGCATAGGGAACTTCTAAAGTGTGTAGACATGTCTTTATATACATGATGTGGTTTCTCCTTTTTTGAACCTCTGCAGAGAAATCTGGATATATGGATATTTTTCTACCATCATGGATTCATGGATTTAGGGTAGTCTCTTGCTTTTCGCAAAATGGCATCCCGATTCCTAAACTGCAATAATTTAATTAATACAGAACAAAGCTGCATTCCTGGAGCTTATGTACCCTATCATAAGTGAATAGTGGTGAAAGATTATACTTTTGTGGCGCCCTGACAAAATCAGGTTGTCACAGATGACTGCACCCCTCTTCCAGGTGCAGGATTCCCTCCTCCCTGGCCTTCCAACACAACCCCACACAGGTACATACACCAGCCACAAAAGCCTAGTCACCTCCCCCAGGACAATAGGGACATTGACGGGGCCAGGCAGATGGTGATGCCCACCTAGGGGTTCTGAGGTGTCAAGGGGAGGGAACCAGACAGTCTAACAGAGACAGTGGAAGTGAGAGGAGTGAAGTGGTAGTCGGGGGTTGTAGCTCCCGAACTACTGGACTACTTGAGCTGACTAGGTGGCAGATGGCAGAGCAGGTCCACAGGTGACGAAGATCCGGTCGCGCGAGACCTTAAGCGGACTGAGGCAGGGTTGTAGCCTGCCGATGCCGACAGCGGGAATCCGGTCCGGAGGCCGTGCACAGTCGGGGTACCAAGACCCTAGGGCGAGGATAGCTGCAAGCACCTTTCCAATTAGCCAGCAGGGGACAAGATTCCAAGTCTTGTCCTACTAGCAGCACAGATAGAGGGAGACGGAAGCCCAACATGGGAAATAGGGCATCTGCAAGTGCCTGCTAAAATCCCAAGGGTCAGATCTCGTGGTCCACAGCTCCCACAGCAAAGACACCGGGAGTGGACTTTCCCCGTTTCAGCCCCTACGGAGTCTACCGGTTACCGGCAGTTGGTTTACAATCTGGACTCTGTGTGACTTTATTCCAAACAGTGAGTATACTGGAACCATCTGGTCTGTCCTCACAGACAGTGCCCGATCACTCTGCCTCACCGACACCTGGGCCCCGGGACAACACCTCCCCTACCCGTGGAGGGGATACCATGCTGCTGCCCCGCTCCATCAACCCCCCTTTTCACTTGCGGGCGATGGACGGGTGCTCTCGCCCTGGGTCCGGTTGCCACTCGAGCCACAGCCATGACCCCGGATCCGAGCGTCTCGAGCAGCCCCCCTGCCGTGGTCTGTCACCCACCCGCAACACTTTCCATAGCTCAAGCTTTGAAAAAGGACATAAGGTTCCCCCTACAAACCCTTCTGGATCATCAAGATGTAAGTTATTCATTAAGTCTGTTTTCCACGTCATCCATTTAATTCAGGAGCATTGAATTGATCTTTATTGTGCTGCCTCTACCTTCGACCCTTTACTCCTCGCATTCACCCATTGTAGATCTTATCTACCAACGCAATCATAGGTCTTCAGTTTGCCTCAGGTTTTCCCAAATCCTCCACTTGATTTCCTCAAAGGTCCTTCATTGCAAAGGAGATATCGATGGTACCAATAAGATATGTGTGGACAAAGCACTCCTAGCGAGCGACCACCTTTACTGCTGTCTCTCTCTGATGTCTCCAATTGTAGTGCCATATTGAAAGGACCGACATTGCAACTCACTCTTCTCTTTTGCAAAGATATGCTGCACATTTACACTCCCAAACTCCTCGTCCAGGTACGGAGCTCAATATCAAAGGCATAATAGTGCTTTTGGATTATTAAAATTAGCTATACCTGCTGGTATCAGGATAATTGAAAGACAGCATCAGTAATTCATTCAGACATGTGTGTTTACTGGGCCTTACTGGCCAGCACCCGTGTTCTCTACTTTCTTGAATAGTCTACGTCCTGTTATTTATTATATTTACTTATATAGTACCATTAATTTAACAGCACTTAAAACACATCATCATCACTGCCCCATAGGAGTGCAGTAAATTCTCTATCACTATCAGTATGTCTTTGGAGTATGGGAAGAAGAAACCGGAGAAGAAAGACAAAACCCACACAAATATATGAAGCACATAAAAAAATCTCGGCAGATGTTGACCTTGATGATAGATGAACCCATTACCCTAGTGTAGGAAGGTTACAATGCTAACCACTAGCCCACAGTTTTGTCTTGTGTTATCTGACAATACAGTATATGGTACAGTATATCACAAAAGTGTGTACACCCCTCACATTTTTGAAAATATTTTATGTTTTTTTCTTGGGACAACACTGAGGATTTGACACTTTGATACAATGTAAAGTAGTCAGTGTACAGCTTGTATAACAGTGTATATTTGTTGTGCTCTCTAACTCCACACATAGACATTAATATCTAAACTGCTGGGCAACAAAAGTGAGTACACCCCTGATTGAAAATGGCCAACCCGATTAGCCATTTCCCCTCCTTGATGTCATGTGACTCATTAGTATTACAAGGTCTTAGGTGTGAATGAAGAGCAGGAGTGTTATATTTGGCGTTATTACTCACACTCTCATACTGGTCACTGGAAGTTCAACATATGGCAAATAATTTTGAGGATATTTAAATAAAAAAAAAAGTTTCTCTATAAAAAGATACCTTAGGCTATCGAAAGATTGCCAACACCATGAAACAGAGCTGCAGCATGGTGGCGAAGAACAAAAGCAGTATCACAAGACAAGTTGAACATAAAACAGGCCTCGCCATGGTCGACCAAAAAGATAGAATGAAAAGTGCTCAGCGTCAAATCCAGAGGTTTTCTTTTCAAAATATATGTGTGAGTGCTGCCAGCATTGCTGAAGAGGTTAAAGGCGTAGAGGGTCAGCCTGTCTCTGCTCAGACCATATGCCACATACTGCATCATATTGGTCTGCATGGCTGTCATCCTAGAAGGAAGCCTATTCAAAAGATGATGCACAAGAAAGGCCGCAAACAGTTTGCTGAAGAACACCAGACTAATGAGATGGATTATTGGAACCATGTCCTGTGGTCTGATGAGAAACAGATAAACTTATTTGGTTCAACTGGTGTCAATCGTGTGTGGCAGCAAACAGGTCCAAGGAGTACAAAGACAAGTGTGTCTTGCCTAACTACAATCAAACATGGTGGTGGGAGTGTCATGGTTTGGGTCTACATGAGTGCTGTTGGCTATGGGGAGCTACAATTCATTGAGTGGAACCATGAATGCCAACATGTACTGTGACATACTGAAGCAGAGCACGATCCCCTCTTTTTGGAAACTGGGCTGCAGGGCAGTATTCCCACATGATAACGATCCCAAACAAACCTCCAAGACTACCACTGTCTTACTAAAGAAATTGAGGGTAAAGGTGCTGGACTGGCCAAGTATGTCTCCAGACCTAAACCCTATTGAGCATCTGTCGGACATACTAAAATGGAAGGTGGAAGAGTACAAGGTCTCTAACATCCACCAGCTCTGTGATGTCATCACGGAGGAGTGGAAGATTCCACTGAATCCTGTGAAGATCTAGTGCTTGAAAATATTGGTGGCCACACAAAATATTATCACTTTGGGCACAATTTGGCCATTTTCACTTAGGGGTGTACTCACATTTGGTTTAGATATTAATGGCTATGTGCTGAGTTATTTAGCGTGCACATCAAATTTACACTGTTATACAAGCTCTACACTGACTACTTTACATTGTATCAAAGTGTCATATCTTCAGTGCTGTCCCATCAAAAGACATGATAAAATATTTACAAAAATTTGAGGGATGTACTTACTTTTGTCATATACTACATATATATGGAAGAATTATTGGTTATTTTGATCTTTATTTGGTAGTAGTAGCGGCTGAAAATGCTACTATTCAGGCTACCTTGCTACCAAAAGCAAAATATGTATCATCTAAATA
Source organism: Anomaloglossus baeobatrachus (assembly GCF_048569485.1). Lineage (NCBI taxonomy): Eukaryota > Metazoa > Chordata > Amphibia > Anura > Aromobatidae > Anomaloglossus > Anomaloglossus baeobatrachus. The sequence goes on from NC_134355.1 coordinate 360,333,470, forward strand.
AATGTACTTATCCACATCAGCAGGAGGTAATGGTTACCTAACATAGGTTCTGGATCTGTTTTATACTTTCTGTTACCATTGATAAATTTAATAAGTTTATTTTCTGCATTACACTATCCTGGGCTTTAAGTTTTATATACAATGATATTACATACTAACAATACATTGTATTATGAAGATATTGCATATGCATTCACATATAGTAGGTAGGTAAGTACGTGTGACGGGGTTTAACGACTTTATGCGCCTAACTAATTGCCCGTGACGTACAAACGATGGGGGCAGGTGCGATCGCTCATGCGATCGCACGATAAATCGTCCCGTGTGACGCCGGCATATGAATTCTTTAAAAAGTAGAAGTGGTAATAGTTTAATTAACAAAGTGCAAAGTGAATGAACAAAACAGAAATCTAAATCAAATTTAGAGAATCTAAAACAAAAGAGACATCAGATCAAAATTTGGCATGACCACCTTTTGCCTTCAAAATAGCATCAATTCTTCTAGGTACACTTGCACACAGTTTTTGAATGAACTCAGCAGGGAGGTTGTTCCAAACACCTCAAAGAACTAACCATAGATCTTCTGTAGATGTAACCTTTTGTAAATCCTTATGTCTCATCATGTAATCCCCCACAGATTATGACATTGAGACCATGGCTCTATGAGGGTCCAAATCATTATGTGACGCCCCTGCGGTAACCAGGTGTCACAAAATAAGGTAACAACACAGCAACAGCCCATGTCCTACATGACTGTGCTAGTCATCACACACACACACTAGCACACCAGGACATTAAGGCTGGGGCCACACGGGGACTACTGTGATCCCCTTGCATGAGACTCGGCTGGCAGTACAGCAGAGCCGAGTGTCATGCCTGTGTCCTTGCAACTGAGGTCCGTTCGTGCGAGCAGACCTCAGCTGCGGGGGGCGGGCCGGCACTCAGGAGGGGAGGGAGGGATTTCTCCCCCTCTCTCCTGCGTAGCCGGCTATAGCCATTCTCGCACTGCACTAGCAGTACACCGGTGTACCGCGAGTGCAGTGCGATTTTTCTCTCGCCCCATTCACTTGAATGGGTGCGAGAGAAAGAGTCTCGGATTACAATCGCAGCATGCTGCGATTGTTTTCTCAGTCCGATTAGGGCTGAGAAAATAATCGCTCATGTGTGCTGACACACAGGCTAGAATTGGTCCGAGGGGAATGCGATGTTTTATCGCACTCCACTCGCACCGATTTTCTCGCCGTGTGGCTTAGGCCTTACACTCGCTGTACCCGGCTGGGAGACTCACTTAGCCAGATAACAGTGCAGGGCACTGTTAGATAACAGGCAGCCAACTTGGAGGAAGAGACCAGACCTGGGGAGGAGAGAGTGACCTGGGAAGTGTTAGTTAGTTAGTCTGCGGAAGGCAGTGAGTGAGGAAGGAGTAAGAAAGCTGGCGGAGTAGTAAAGGAAAGGTATCAAGACAGACTTCAGACTCTTGAGACACACTGAAAGTGGCAAGGACTCTGCAAGGACTTGAGTAGAAAGAACAGCCACTCAAAGGAGGAAAGTAGCTGGAGAGCAAGAGAGCAAGCTCCAAGGACAGAGGGATCCTGTGGGGTGGACATCCAGTGCTCACAGTACTTTACATGCAGAGTTTGCAGATCCCAGAACAGACCAGAACTTCAAGCCATCTGTTAACTCTGCCAGGTGGGTGGGTTTTCAGGACTCATCTGCCACCACTAACATCCGAGGCATCAGCAGCAAAGAGGGGATCGGGACATACTCTCTTAAATAGTCCAAGTTGCTTGCAGCAGGACCCAGACACCAGGAGGACCTCCAAGTGCTCCACGCCAGGGAGGATCCACATACACCAGAGTGCACAGGTGGAGAGTGGCACCAGGTCGACCAGCACAGGCATCAGGACACGGGCGTACCTGGGATCCAGTACGTCCCCAGGGTGTAAATCCAGTGAGTAGAAACCATCTAACTGCACTCTCTGTCTGCACTGCTTCTTTGCGCTGCGCCTCCACGTTAACCCTTCACCTACCTCTGGGGAAAAGCCCTGCTTGCGGAGGGCTCCACCATCCCCGTTTCCCCCATCTGTCATCCCCAGTGGGAACCTGCAGCTGCGGCCCTATCATCCCTGGCTGCAAACCACGAGTGGCGTAGTCGGACTTTATTTTTATTTTTGTTTATTTCTCATTTAAAACTGGTTGACGGTGCCCCAGGATCTTGTACCCCTCGAACCACGGACCGGCTGGATCCGAGCAGCCTGGTTGCCCCGGGGCGCGACAATTACTTCCATTACTTCCAGAACTCCTTGTTCTTCTTTCACTTAGCTCTTATTGACTTTGGCTGTTTGTTCTCTTGCTGCAGAATAAATTTGGAGGCCTCCATGATGGTATCTGCCTGTATTTGTCAGCAATAAGGACATCATCGATCTTCACCAAATCCCCAAATCATTTTATTGAAATGCAGCCCAAAACTTGCAAGAACCTCCCCCATGCTTTATTGCTGTCTGCAGACGCTCATTATTGTACTATTCTCCCGCCCTGTAGTAAACCAAACTGCCTTTTGTTACACCCAAATATATCACATTTTTACTTCCAGTTCAGAGCACCTACTGCCATTATTCTGCACACCAGATTCTATGTTATTGTGCATAATTGACTAATTTTGCCTTGGTTTCATGTCAAAGGTATGTTTTTGGCCACAATTCTTTCATGTACAGTATATTCTGAGTTGCTCAAAATCTACCCTTTTTCACTGAAAGGTAATCCGTCAGCAGATTTTTGTTGTGTAATCTGAGCACAGCATGATGTAGAGGTTAAACACTGAATTCAGGGATGAGTCACTTATTAAGCTGTGTGTTGTTGTTTCCATACAATAATTTTTTTATCATCAGTAGAGATGAGTGAACCCGTGAAAGTTTGGGTTCTGCGGGTTCAGCCACAGTTTAAATCAAGTTGTGTTCTGCACCTGAAATTGACCCGAACCTCACTGGAAGTCACTGATTGGCAGCTCGGCTCCTTGCCCACATACTGCCAGCCATAAACAGAGCCCTTACTGGGGAGGGCAGGGTATTTTTTTTGTACACACTACACCTCATAACACTGTTTTTATCCCCAGTGCAAGTCATTCAAACACAACAAATGGCTCACACTGGGCTGAGCACCAAGCGTACCTGAACACAGCAATGCTCGCACGAGTGGTCAGCATACGTAAAACACCTGAACTCTGAACTTGAACACTGATCTTTTTTTATTATAAGTCTGTATTTGGTACTAACATCGAACTTTAAAGTTCAAATCTGTTCATCTCTATTCACCAGAAGCTAATCACTGCCAGGACTAAAGTTCACTCAAGCAGTGGTCCAAACATACCCCCTCCTCCCATAAGCAGCTCACTCTCTAAAGACAATGTATATAAGGAGCCTGGTGTGGGTGTGGTTAGCTTCTGACCTCTGCTCCATGCTACATCTAAGAACTTTGTGTCATAACTACTGCACCCAGTAACCTAAGTGATACATTGTTGGAGTCAAGGTCTCTTTTCCTCTTTTCCTACATTATGCTGTTCTCAGATGAGTTAGCAAAAAGCTGGTGACAGATTCCCTTTAAATAGTAGTTTTCACCATTCCAGATTGTTGAATGCTAGCATGCACAGCGGAAACTCACAACAAACAGTAACATCATTAGAGCGGCTACCGTTATACTTGGTTAATATAAGAATGATAGGAGCTCCTATTATACAGCCTACACATTAGAGTAAAAGATTCTGACTAACCGTTTATTTCATGGATTTATTTTCTTGCAGGTAGAAATGTCAAAACATCCAGCTAAACATGGAAAAAACCACATTTATCACAGGACTGAACTGGGACAACCGGTAAACATCCATAACATTAGATTATTCCTCCACTAATTTTTTTTATGTTTCTTAAATAAGAGTATTTCAATCTAATGTCTAAACAATTCTGTTTTGTCAAAGCCATACAGTTTTTCATAGTATCATAGTATCATAGTTTTTAAGGTTGAAGGGAGACTCTAAGTCCATCTAGTTCAACCTGTAGCCTAACATGTTGATCCAGAGGAAGGCAAAAAAAAACCCAATGTGGCAAACACGTTCTAATGGGGAAAAAATTTCCTTCCTGACTCCACATCCGGCAATCAGACTAGTTCCCTGGATCAATACCCTGTCATAAAATCTAATATACATAACTGGTAATATTAAATTTTTCAAGAAAGGCATCCAGGCACTGCTTAAATGTTAGTAGTGAATCACTCATTACAACATCATGCGGCAGAGAGTTCCATAGTCTCACTGCTCGTACAGTAAAGAATCCTCGTCTGTGGTTATGATTAAACCTTCTTTCCTCAAGACGTAGCGGATGCCCCCGTGTTCCAGTCGCAGGCCTAGGTGTAAAAAGATCTTTGGAAAGGTCTCTGTACTGTCCCCTCATATATTTATACATTGTGATTAGATCCCCCCTAAGCCTTCGTTTTTCCAAACTAAATAACCCCAAATTTAATAACCTGTCTTCGTATTGCAGCCCACCCATTCCTCTAATAATCTTGGTGGCTCTTCTCTGTACCCTCTCCAGTTCAGCTATGTCCTTAGTATGTGTTATTGCAGTAGTATTGCATCATATATGATGATGCAAAAGTATACACCTCCCAGGATATTCTTTATGCTCCACAATACACAATATTGCATAACAGGTGGAATTAGACTTTTTGACAAAACACAAAATAAATACCATTACCAAGTTACCAGAATGTTACCTAGATTATTATTATTATTATTATTATTATTATTATTATTATTAAAAACTGTTCTCAATATGCTCAAAAAGCCTGTTTAATGTGTTTACTTTGCAGACTATTATGTTTTGATCTTTATGTCAAAGTGTAATTCTGAAAACCCCTAATACAATTGGTATAAAGGTACAAAATGCAACAGTAAAGGCCGCTTTACACACTGCGATATCGGTACCGATATCGCCAGCGTGCGTACCCGCCCCCATCGGTTGTGCGACACGGGCCAATCGCTGTCCGTGTCGCACAACATCGCCCGGACCCCTCACACGGACTTACCTTCCCTGCAACGTCGCTATGACCGGCGAACCGCCTCCTTTCTAAGGGGGCGGTTCGTTCAGCGTCACAGCGATGTCACAGCAGCGTCACTGAACCGCCCGCCCAATAAAAGCGGAGGGGCGGAGATGAGCGGGACGTAAAATCCAGCCAACCTCCTTGCTTCCGCATTGTGGCCGGGACGCAGGTAAGGTGAGGTTCCTCGTTCCTGTGGTGTCACACGGAGCGATGTGTGCTGCCACAGGAACGAGGAACAACTTCGTTACTGCTGCAGTAACGATATTTGAGAATGGACCCCCATGTCACCGATGAGCGATTTTTCACATTTTTGCGACGATGAAAAATCGCTCATAGGTGTCACACGCAACAGCATCGCTAAAGCTGCTCAGAAAAGGCGTCCGCCGGCTGATCGGCTGATCGCCCGGCGCCGTCTTTTGTGAGCAATCACCTGTTCACCCGGCAGCTGGCTTTTCTGAGTGCTGAGAAAAGCCGGCCGCCGGGCGAACAGCTGATTGCTCAGAAAATCCGGCGCCCGGGTGATCAGCTGATCGCTCCTAAAGCTGGCTGTTTTTTCTGAGCGATAAGCTGATCGCCTGGCGGCCAGCTGTGAAGATCAGCTGATTGCCCCACAGGGGAGGCACATTACTTAAACGTTTCAACTATAAAAACTCTTAGGGCGGCGTCACACGGTACGAGCGATCGTACCTGCCCCCCGTCGTTTGTGCATCACGGGTAAATAGTTGCCCGTGGCGCACAAAATCGTTAACCCCCTGTCACACGCACTTACCTCCCGGACGACGTCACTGTTGGCGGCGAACATCCTCTTCCTGAAGGGGGAGGGACGTTTGGCGTCACAGCGACGTCACACAAAGGGCTGGCCAATAGAAGCAGAGGGGCAGAGATGAGCGGGACGTACCATTCTGCCCACCTCCTTCCTTCCGCATTGCCGGAAGGACGTAGGTAAGCTGTGTTCGTCATTGCCGGGGTGTCACACGGAGTGATGTGTGCTGCCTCGGGAACGATGAACAACCGGAGCACAGAAGGAGGACCGACATTTTGAAAATGAACAACGTGTCACCGAGCAACGATAAGGTGAGTATTTTTTCTTGTTCACAGTCTTTCATAGCTGTCACACGCTACGATATGTCTAACGATGCCAGATGTGTGTCACGGAATCCGTGACCCCGACGATATATCGCCCAATATATCGTAGCGTGTGACACCGCCCTTAGAGTTCATCTTTTGTAAAACCTGTGGAACGCTACCTGCTCAACCTGCTCCATTGCAGCCCCTTCCTGTGAAAGTCCAGTTCCAATGTCCCAGATCCCATTAACCCGGATTTCAAAAGACGACTCTGGTAGGCACAGGAGGTGCAACTTATTTACAATAGAACAAGTCCGTGCTGGCCGCAACCAGTCCCACAGCCATGGTCCATATTTATTACTTAAATATGGGGAAAGGAAACGGAGTCCATGCAGCAGGTGCAAACATTATTCGAACTTTCTTCAATTAGGTGAGGTACTCAGTTGATTAAAACCCGGTAATCATTACTTTTAGACTTTACTTATCATTTGTTTCAGGAAAATAATAAACTATGAAAAATAATAAAAGAAAACACAGATTTACCAACACATTTTTAACTAGATAGCTAGGTATTTTAAGAAGAAAAAAACCCAATATTAAAAAGATAAACTTTATTACATTAAGCTAAAAAAACACCCACAGACACATATATATATTCGGTATCTCCGCTAGGTTCAATCCCATATATATAGGCAATAGATAGATATTAATACATACATAGCATTTCCTAACACCAAAAATTCCTGATTCACCCAAGATTATATACTTCTCCCTTGATAACCAAAAGACTCAATATTTCAGATAAACAAGGGAACCAGAGACCAAAACTTCACATATGGTAGAAGATATATTTGTTATTTATAGTTAGAAATTGCTGATAATCACAATATTTCGCTTATTCAACCATGTATATATCCACTTGCCAATTCCTTTTGGGAGCTGACCATAGAGACAAAAATATAATTTTCGTCTCAATGTCCAGCTCCAATAGATTACCCAGTTTACGACACCTGAAAAGATATTTTCACCTGATGACTAAGGTTACCTCTGAAACCCCTGTTAATTTGCCACAATGCCCGCTAGTCGAACACCATTATCGCCAACAGGAACTAATTAGTGCCAGGAGAAATACAAAGGTACCTTTTCCAAACTATGTACACAATGGAATGCCTCCCAGGTCACTCCCACCATGACAGAGACATCACATTAAATGCAATCCGTCAACTGACCTGTAAATTTAAATACAATGTACATAAAGGAATGCCTAAACGGTCATTCCCCACAGAACAGAGACTTCGCATTAATATCTAAACATCCTCTGAACTGTTAATCTGAAGATTTTCCTTTTCAGCAATCAAGGAAGCACAGAGAAAATGCCATAGATTAGATAAGAGTCCAACAACTCGAGGATAATCCTTGATATAAATTCTTGATGGATGAATTGATTATCGCATCTTCACTGAAAATCCGACCTCAGAGAAATTATTTCATCATTCTTCATGGTATTAGTCGATTTCCATTTTAGCAATAGTCCATCATGCATACTGTGCTTGATTGATAGCCCAAGTCCTCAAGATACAGCTAACACCTCTAATACCTCGACGCGTTTCCCCCCTTGTATGGTAGCACCAAGGGGTTCATCAGGAGGTTTTGTAAATAGGATCCATGAGTCTATGCCAACATTCAATGTAGATATGAAAGAAGGAGGGAGGGAGAGAGATAAATACAATCTCTCAGTATACAATAATCCCATTTCTCAAAATATAAAGAAAAGCCAATTATTCAATGGGGATCTCAGCTATAAGAAATATAGCCAGATAGATGACAATCCCACATAAAGAATACAGAGGGAAAAGCCTCCCCTACTTATAAGAATAAATAGATAACTCCCCAAAACCATCATACAGTGTCAATATATATATATATATATATAAGTCCCAATCCAATGGTACATACTCCATTAAAATAAATTAACCTAGATACACGTAGCAAATAATCTTTGCAAAGATGAACTCCACCCCGAACTAAGCAGGGAAAATCAGCTGGTTAAAGAACTGGAGAGACACCATAAATACCACTTACCCTAAACACCCCAGATAGAACATACAGAGCTGTGCAGGAGCGATACAGCAATATTCTCCAGGCTCAGAAGTCCTTCAACAGCAGGGGCAGGCAGCCTGCCATGATATCCCCTGTCATGGAGTTTCCAAATTAGCGGCACGTCAGCTGCCGACCTCAAGTCAGCTTTTAAATGCGTGCGGGAACCACCCAGCCTCAGACCGCCCACTAGCCATCACAGCTGCGCATGCGCTCCATCGCGTCATCCACACAAACAGGTGGATGAACGCTGCCTAGGATCCACGTCGTTTAGGACGTCAGTAAGCCTAGGCGCTATAGCGCATGCGCTTTGCTACATCTCCGACGTGGCCAGCGGTATTCACCAAACGGCAGAACGTAGGTTTGCATAGTGCAGCACTAAATGTACTGCGCATGCGTGGGCTAATAAAGCAAACATCTCCATATAACTGACAGTGTGACAACCGTTCATTAAGAGGTATAAATTTAGCAGACAGACTGTCCAAAACCATTTAGCTGATTGATTTCCCCTCAGTCCCAGTCCTGCATGCATATGGTGCCCAGGCTAAACCCTTCATTCAATAACCAAAATACATGTTCAAAATATAACCCTGTATAGGGAAATATAAAATATAAGAAATCCCATAATATTAGCTAACACCACCAATGTAAATACACACTATAAGAGCAAAATAAGCACATATATTTCTAGGGCAATACACTAATCCCATAGTCTGAGGACATTCCCCACCCTATTAATAACTCAAATTCTCCCTTCCACCATATCACGCTGGCATTTATTAGCTTACTCATACTAACGATAAAGCCCTAAATAAGCTCAGGGCTTATAAATAATGGACAGACATAACAGTCTGTCCACTGCTAACTTTTTTTTAAAAATTACTGTGCCCTACACCGGAAAAGCATGGGGAAGAAACATCTCCCTCAGGGGTTGTAATACCAACTACCTTTCTAACTTACCCTAGAGGAAAATATCTCCAAACTGATCAATCCAAAAACAACTATAAGTTAAACTCTCATTAAGACCAAAAGGTTGAACAGACCCCATACGAAAGATCCACTCGGTTTCCTTTCTAAGGATCTTATTATCCCAATTGCCCCCTCTCTCATTTTGTGCGATCACTTCAAGGACCCCAAATTTCAAAACACTCGAGTCTCCTCCATGGATTTCCCTAATATGTCGAGAAACGGGGGTATCCCGTTTATGGCGGATATCCCCCAAACGATCTCCTATACGCCTCCGTAATTCACGTCGCGTTTTCCCAACATAATTCTTTGGGCATGTGCATACTATCATATACACTACCCCTCTTGTCAAACAATTTGCGAAATCCCTCAAAAAATATTTTACTCCTGTTGTTGCACTGACCGAGAATTTAGAAACATTTATCCAGCCACAAAAGTGGCATCTGCCACACTTGAATGTGCCACATATCTTGCGGTCCAACCAAGTCCCTTCCGGCAGTGGTTTTTTATAGTGGCTGTGTATCAATCGGTACGCTAGTGACCTGCCTCTTCTGAAAGTAATTTTTGGATGCTCTGAGATACTCTCCCCTATGAGTTCGTCCGCCTTTAAAATGCCCCAATGTCTTCTTAGGATGTTAAAGATTTGTTCCACCTGTACATTGTACGTCCCAATCACCCTAATTTCATCTGGGTCTGTCCCCCTTTCTGTTGGAGTTAACAGAGAACTTCTCTGCTTTTCAAGGGCATATCGGAATGCTCCATCAAGGGCTGCCTCTGGATATCCCCTATCTCTGAATCTTTTCCTCAAATTGGAAGCCTCCAACTTAAATGAATTAGTTTCCGAACAATTTCTTCTAGCTCTGAGGTATTGTCCCTTCGGAATACCCTTCCGAAGGGGCAAAGGATGATGACTCTCCCACCGGAGCAGACTATTAGTCGATGTCGGTTTCCTAAGTATAGTTGTATGGATAAAGCCCCTCTCGTCCAATGAAATTAAAAGGTCAAGGAATGATATTTTTGTTGGTTGATCTTATATGTGAACCTCAGATTGAAGTTATTCACCCCCAGCTCATCAACCATTTGCACAAATTCATCCCTGGTACCCGCCCAAATAATCAGAACATCGTCTATATACCTGTACCACGCACTTATCTTATCCTGCCACCATTTATATTCACCCGAAAATACGACGGTTTCCTCCCACCAACCCAGGAGGAGATTTGCATAACTGGGCACACAAGAGCAGCCCATTGCAGTCCCCCTGAGTTGATGGAAGTACTTACCACCGTATAGAAAATAGTTATGGTGCAGGATGAATGACAGCAGACCAAGGACAAACCTATTGTGTCGACCGAAGTGGATGGCCCTACCTGATAAATAGTACTGGACAGCCTGAAGCCCCTTCTCATGAACAATACTGCTATACAGGGCCTCCACATCGATCGACGCCAAAAACGTTCCCCGGTCTACTGTCATCCCTTCCAATTTCAACAAAAGATCTGATGTATCCCTTAAGTACGTGGACAGTGACACGACAAATGGCCGCAATATTTTGTCAATATAGATACCGATGTTCTGACCAATTGAGCCTATTCCGGCGAGAATAGGTCTCCCCTTCAGTGGCACCACCCCCTTATGCAATTTAGGAAGTGCATAGAAGGTAGGTACCACCGGATGGACGGGAACCAGGAATCTATGTTCCTGGGCTGAGATCAAACCACCATCCAAAGCGTCATCCAAAATTTCAACTAAATCCTTACAAAATCTCTCAGTGGGATCGGTCTTTAGGATCCCATAGGTGTTAACGTCATTCAAGATACTCATACACATAGAATTGTAATCCTCGTGGTCCAAGATAACCATGTTGCCCCCATCTTGGTGCTTTTCCTTCTTAGATCACCTTTTTTAGGACAGCAGGCACCCAACAACCTCCTCAACAAGAGTCGAGTACAGTAGGGTCTGATGGTTTGGGACAAATTGTTAATTTGAGTCAACAGACCTTCTCAATAGAGGAAGTACATTTGTTGTCAAAGGGGCTTTCGTTTGTACCCACGACACCATTTAACTTGTTTTCTTGGGTAAAGGATTTGAATTTGTTTTGTCGTAAACTTAAATGGAAAAAGTTTTTTAAGTCGAACAATAGGGAGCAATGTCTGGCTCTGGGAGTGGAGGAGGCCGATATGGAGGTGTTTGGTGACCTTATGGACCTTGTGAACGATAGTCCATCAGAGTTGGGAAATGGCCCCTTTACTGATCTAAGAAGGAAAAGCACCAAGATGCCTCCTTCTGGGGATTATGATAAGATTGAATTATTTTTACAACTGGTTGAAAAGGATCTTAGTAAGGTGAAGTCTCATAATAGGAATGTGTCCCCTAACCTCAGTCAGCGGGCGTGGGTAGCCTTAGATAATTTGGAAAAGAATAGGAGTGTTGTCCTCAAATCCTCGGATAAAGGGGGCAACATGGTTATCTTGGACCACGAGGATTACAATTCTATGTGTATGAGTATCTTGAATGACGTTAACACCTATGGGATCCTAAAGACCGATCCCACTGAGAGATTTTGTAAGGATTTAGTTGAAATTTTGGATGACGCTTTGGATGGTGGTTTGATCTCAGCCCAGGAACATAGATTCCTGGTTCCCGTCCATCCGGTGGTACCTACCTTCTATGCACTTCCTAAATTGCATAAGGGGGTGGTGCCACTGAAGGGGAGACCTATTGTCGCCGGAATAGGTTCAATTGGTCAGAACATCGGTATCTATATTGACAAAATATTGCGCCCATTTGTCGTGTCACTGTCCACGTACTTAAGGGATACATCAGATCTTTTGTTGAAATTGGAAGGGATGACAGTAGACCGGGGAACGTTTTTGGCGTCGATCGATGTGGAGGCCCTGTATAGTAGTATTGTTCATGAGAAGGGGCTTCGGGCTGTCCAGTACTATTTATCAGGTAGGGCCATCCACTTCGGTCGACACAATAGGTTTGTCCTTGGTCTGCTGTCATTCATCCTGCACCATAACTATTTTCTATACGGCGGTAAGTACTTCCATCAACTCAGGGGGACTGCAATGGGCTGCTCTTGTGCGCCCAGTTATGCAAATCTCCTCCTAGGTTGGTGGGAGGAAACCGTCGTATTTTCGGGTGAATATAAATGGTGGCAGGATAAGATAAGTGCGTGGTACAGGTATATAGACGATGTTCTGATCATTTGGGCGGGTACCAGGGATGAATTTGTGCAAATGGTTGATGAGCTGGGGGTGAATAACTTCAATCTGAGGTTCACATATGAGATCAACCAACAAAAAATATCATTCCTTGACCTTTTAATTTCATTGGACGAGAGGGGCTTCATCCACACAACTATATTTAGGAAACCGACATCGACTAATAGTCTGCTCCGGTGGGAGAGTCATCATCCTTTGCCCCTTCGGAAGGGTATTCTGAAGGGACAATACCTCAGAGCTAGAAGAAATTGTTCGGAAACTAATTCATTTAAGTTGGAGGCTTCCAATTTGAGGAAAAGATTCAGAGATAGGGGATATCCGGAGGCAGCCCTTGATGGAGCATTCCGATATGCCCTTGAAAAGCAGAGAAGTTCTCTGTTAACTCCAACAGAAATGGGGACAGACCCAGATGAAATTAGGGTGATTGGGACATACAATGTACAGGTGGAACAAATCTTTAACATCCTAAGAAGACATTGGGGCATTTTAAAGGCGGACGAACTCATAGGGGAGAGTATCTCAGAGCATCCAAAAATTACTTTCAGAAGAGGCAGGTCACTAGCGGACCGATTGATACACAGCCACTATAAAAAAACACTGCCGGAAGGGACTTGGTTGGACCGCAAGATATGTGGCACATTCAAGTGTGGCAGATGCCACTTTTGTGGCTGGATAAATGTTTCTAAATTCTCGGTCAGTGCAACAACAGGAGTAAAATATTTTTTGAGGGATTTCGCAAATTGTTTGACAAGAGGGGTAGGATATATGATAGTATGCACATGCCCAAAGAATTATGTTGGGAAAACGCGACGTGAATTACGGAGGCGTATAGGAGATCGTTTGGGGGATATCCGCCATAAACTGGATACCCCCGTTTCTCGACATATTAGGGAAATCCATGGAGGAGACTCAAGTGTTTTGAAATTTGGGGTCCTTGAAGTGATTGCACAAAATGAGAGAGGGGGCAATTGGGATAATAAGATCCTTAGAAAGGAAACCGAGTGGATCTTTCGTATGGGGTCCGTTCAACCTTTTGGTCTTAATGAGAGTTTAACTTATAGTTGTTTTTTGGATTGATCAGTTTGGAGATATTTTCCTCTAGGGTAAGTTAGAGAGGTAGTTGGTATTACAACCCCTGAGGGAAATGTTTCTTCCCCATGTTTTTCCGGTGTAAGGCACAGTAATTTTTTTAAAAAAGTTAGCAGTGGACAGACTGTTATGTCTGTCCATTATTTATAAGCCCTGAGCTTATTTAGGGCTTTATCGTTAGTATGAGTAAGCTAATAAATGCCAGCGTGATATGGTGGAAGGGAGAATTTGAGTTATTAATAGGGTGGGGAATGTCCTCAGACTATGGGATTAGTGTATTGCCCTAGAAATATATGTGCTTATTTTGCTCTTATAGTGTGTATTTACATTGGTGGTGTTAGCTAATATTGTGGGATTTCTTATATTTTATATTTCCCTATACAGGGTTATATTTTGACCATGTATTTTGGTTATTGAATGAAGGGTTTAGCCTGGGCACCATATGCATGCAGGACTGGGACTGAGGGGAAATCAATCAGCTAAATGGTTTTGGACAGTCTGTCTGCTAAATTTATACCTCTTAATGAACGGTTGTCACACTGTCAGTTATATGGAGATGTTTGCTTTATTAGCCCACACATGCGCAGTACATTTAGTGCTGCACTATGCAAACCTACGTTCTGCCGTTTGGTGAATACCCCTGGCCACGTCGGAGATGTAGCAAAGCGCATGCGCTATAGCGCCTAGGCTTACTGACGTCCTAAACGACGTGGATCCTAGGCAGCGTTCATCCACCTGTTTGTGTGGATGACGCGATGGAGCGCATGCGCAGCTGCGATGGCTAGTGGGCGGTCTGAGGCTGGGTGGTTCCCGCACGCATTTAAAAGCTGACTTGAGGTCGGCAGCTGACGTGCCGCTAATTTGGAAACTCCATGACAGGGGATATCATGGCAGGCTGCCTGCCCCTGCTGTTGAAGGACTTCTGAGCCTGGAGAATATTGCTGTATCGCTCCTGCACAGCTCTGTATGTTCTATCTGGGGTGTTTAGGGTAAGTGGTATTTATGGTGTCTCTCCAGTTCTTTAACCAGCTGATTTTCCCTGCTTAGTTCGGGGTGGAGTTTATCTTTGCAAAGATTATTTGCTACGTGTATCTAGGTTAATTTATTTTAATGGAGTATGTACCATTGGATTGGGACTTATATATATACAGTGCCTACAAGTAGTATTCAACCCCCTGCAGATTTAGCTGGTTTACACATTCGGAATTAACTTGGCATTGTGACATTTGGACTGTAGATCAGCCTGGAAGTGTGAAATGCACTGCAGCAAAAAAGAATGTTAATTCTTTTTTTATTTTTTTTTTTTAAATTGTGAAAAGTTTATTCAGAGGGTCATTTATTATTCAACCCCTCAAACCACAAGAATTCAGTTTGGTTCCCCTAAAGTATTAAGAAGTATTTCAGGCACAAAGAACAATGAGCTTCACATGTTTGGATTAATTATCTCTTTTTCCAGCCTTTTCTGACTAATTAAGACCCTCCCCAAACTTGTGAACAGCACTCATACTTGGTCAACATTGGAAAGACAAAGGAGCATTCCCAGGCCATCAGAGACAAGATCGTGGAGGGTCACAAGGCTGGCAAGGGGTACAAAACCCTTTCCAAGGATTTGGGCCTACCTGTCTCCACTGTTGGGAGCATCATCCGGAAGTGGAAGGCTTATGGAACTACTGTTAGCCTTCCACGGCCTGGACAGCATTTGAAAGTTTCCACCCGTGCCGAGGCCAGGCTTGTCCGAAGAGTCAAGGCTAACCCAAGGACAACAAGGATGGAGCTCCGGGAAGATCTCATGGCAGTGGGGACATTGGTTTCAGTCAATACCATAAGTAACGTACTCCACCGCAATGGTCTCCGTTCCAGACGAGCCCGTAAGGTACCTTTACTTTCAAAGTGTCATGTCAAGGCTCGTCTACAGTTTGCTCATAATCACTTGGAGGACTCTGAGACAGACTGGTTCAAGGTTCTCTGGTCTGATGAGACCAAGATCGAGATCTTTGGTGCCAACCACACACGTGACGTTTGGAGACTGGATGGCACTGCATACGACCCCAAGAATACCATCCCTACAGTCAAGCATGGTGGTGGCAGCATCATGCTTTGGGGCTGTTTCTCAGCCAAGGGGCCTTGCCATCTGGTCCGCATCCATGGGAAGATGGGTAGCACGGCCTACCTGGAGATTTTGGCCAAGAACCCCCGCTCCTCCATCAAGGATCTTAAGATGGGTCGTCATTTCATCTTCTAACAAGACAACAACCCAAAGCACACAGCCAAGAAAACCAAGGCCTGCTTCAAGAGGGAAAAAATCAAGGTGTTGCAGTGGCCTAGTCAGTCTCCTGACCTTAACCCAATTGAAAACTTGTGGAAGGAGCTCAAGATTAAAGTCCACATGAGACACCCAAAGAACCTAGATAACTTGGAGAAGATCTGCATGGAGGAGTGGGCCAAGATAACTCCAGAGACCTGTGCCGGCCTGATCAGGTCTTATAAAAGACGATTATTAGCTGTAATTGCAAGCAAGGGTTATTCCACAAAATATTAAACCTAGGGGTTGAATAATAATTGACCCACACTTTTATGTTGAAAATTTATTAAAATTTAACTGAGCAACATAACTTGTTGGTTTGTAAGATTTATGCATCTGTTAATAAATCCTGCTCTTGTTTGAAGTTTGCAGGCTCTAACTTATTTGCATCTTATCAAACCTGCTAAATCTGCAGGGGGTTGAATACTACTTGTAGGCACTGTATATACACACTGTATGATGGTTTTGGGGAGTTATCTATTTATTCTTATAAGTAGGGGAGGCTTTTCCCTCTGTATTCTTTATGTGGGATTGTCATCTATCTGGCTATATTTCTTATAGCTGAGATCCCCATTGAATAATTGGCTTTTCTTTATATTTTGAGAAATGGGATTATTGTATACTGAGAGATTGTATTTATCTCTCTCCCTCCCTCCTTCTTTCAGATCTACATTGAATGTTGGCATAGACTCATGGATCCTATTTACAAAACCTCCTGATGAACCCCTTGGTGCTACCATACAAGGGGGGAAATGCGTCGAGGTATTAGAGGTGTTAGCTGTATCTTGAGGACTTGGGCTATCAATCAAGCACAGTATGCATGATGGACTATTGCTAAAATGGAAATTGACTGATACCATGAAGAATGATGAAATAATTTCTCTGAGGTCGGATTTTCAGTGAAGATGCGATAATCAATTCATCCATCAAGAATTTATATCAAGGATTATCCTCGAGTTGTTGGACTCTTATCTAATCTCTGGCATTTTTCTCTGTGCTTCCTTGATTGCTGAAAAGGAAAATCTTCAGATTAACAGTTCAGAGGATGTTTAGATATTAATGCGAAGTCTCTGTTCTGTGGGGAATGACCATTTAGGCATTCCTTTATGTGCATTGTATTTAAATTTACAGGTCAGTTGACTGATTGCATTTAATGTGATGTCTCTGTCCTGTTGGGAGTGACCTGGGAGGCATTCCATTGTGTACATAGTTTGGAAAGGGTACCTTTGTATTTCTCCTGGCACTAATTAGTTCCTGTTGGCGATAATGGTGTTCGACTAGCGGGCATTGTGGCAAATTAACAGGGGTTTCAGAGGTAACCTTAGTCATCAGGTGAAAATATCTTTTCAGGTGTCGTAAACTGGGTAATCTATTGGAGCTGGACATTGAGACGAAAATTATATTTTTGTCTCTATGGTCAGCTCCCAAAAGGAATTGGCAAGTGGATATATACATGGTTGAATAAGAGAAATATTGTGATTATCAGCAATTTCTAACTATAAATAACAAATATATCTTCTACCATATGTGAACTTTTGGTCTCTGGTTCCCTTGTTTATCTGAAATATTGAGTCTTTTGGTTATCAAGGGAGAAGTTTATAATCTTGGGTGAATCAAGAATTTTTGGTGTTAGGAAATGCTATGTATGTATTAATACCTATCTATTGCCTATATATATGGGATTGAACCTAGCGGAGATACCGAATATATATATGTGTCTGTGGGTGTTTGTTTAGCTTAATGTAATAAAGTTTATCTTTTTAATATTGGGGTTTTTTCTTCTTAAAATAATTAATGACCCCTTCCATATATCTATATATATAGAAAATAGATAGCTAGGTACCGCTACTACGAATGCTTATAATCCATGTCGGAAGCTGGCATGACCTTCTCATCAATCATGACCAGCCTCTTCACATCTAGGGCATACCAGCCCCGCTCTCCACAATGCCGGGTGTAGGAAACCACATCTCCCGGCTCCCGATTCTGCCCAGGATGCCCCCTGGAGAGGTGCTGTGCCACATCTCGTCAGGACACAAACACCCCAGCCGAGATGCCCGCTTCACGGATGAACCCCCATCCCTGGTTGGGGTCAAAGCGCTCCACAAAACCACGGTATCGCAGCCCTCGGACTTGGAAGGTAGCTTTCCTCAAGTCCTCCTTTTCTTTTTTGGTGCGGGCAGCAATCTCCCGTTATCGCTGATCTTGGGTTGTCATCTCCAGGGGTAAAAGGCACTTTACACGCAGGGCACTTTACACGCAGCTACATCGCTAGCGATGTCGCTGCCGATTGTACCCGCCCCCGTCGTTTGTGTGTCACGGGCAAATCGCTGCCCGTGGCGCACAATATCATTAGTCCCCGTCACACATACTTACCTGCCTAGTGACATCGCTGTGGATGGCGAACCACCTCCTTTCTAAGGGGGCGGTTCGTGCAGCGTCACAGCAACGTCACACGGCAGCCCTCCAATAGGGGCGGAGAGCAGCCGAAAGAAAGTGACGCCCACCTCGTTGCCGAAGGACGCAGGTAAGGTGTTGTTCCTCGTTCCTGGTGTGTCACACGTAGCGATGTGTGCTGCCTCAGGAACGACGAACAACCTGCGTCCTGCAACAGCAACGATATTTGGGATTAGAACGACGTGTCAACGATCAACGATAAGGTGAGTATTTTTGATCGTTAGCGATCGTTCGTACGTTTCAAGCGCAACGACGTCGCTAACAAGGCCGGATGTGCGTGACGAATTCCGTGACCCAAACGACATCTCGTTAGCAATGTCGTTGCGTGTAGAGCGGCCTTAACTCGTGTTGTTGTCGTTCCCAGTAAGGGGCGTCAGCGTCCGGCCTTGCCTGCCTCACTGATATCTTTCGTAAGTAGACTCCTGCGGCTCCTGCAGCCACTGGGATGCCGCCTGGCGGCGGAGCTGGCAGCTCCTCAGGTTCCGCCTCCGCTAGCATGGACAAAGAAACCAACTGCTCCACAGGCGGGGGTGTAGAGTCTGGGTGCTCCGTATCAGGGTACAGGCCCGGTGATGCGGCCTGGTCTGGTCGGGCCGGTTCTGGGTTAACCGCTGTCATGACCTGGTCGGGTGGTAGGATCGGGGGCTCTCCCACTTGTTCCTTACTGATAGGGACTGGAGGTTCTGCTGCCGGCGTTGGAAT
Organism: Anomaloglossus baeobatrachus; assembly: GCF_048569485.1. NCBI lineage: Eukaryota > Metazoa > Chordata > Amphibia > Anura > Aromobatidae > Anomaloglossus > Anomaloglossus baeobatrachus. The sequence continues at coordinate 360,352,468 of NC_134355.1, forward strand.
TGGCAGCTCGGCGTCTGCCGAGGATGAGGGTGACAGTGATGGAGTGCTTGCAGAGGAGGGGGGCAGACCGGACCCCGCAGCCGTATAGGCCGGCTCAACCGGGGCTGCGTAGCTGCTTACCCGCTCCTCACATGGGACTTCAATCTCACGGGCTCGCACTGCCATTGCCAGGTTCCTCATCTCTTCCCTCCAATGGTTCAGGATAAAGAGGAATTGCATCCGCATCCTCCTGCAGAGTTGCTCAGTTTCCTGCTCAATCCAGGTCCAAGAGCAGCGCGCTCAGGTGACCAGTCCCATCTTGCTTCTGCGGTGCCCAGGAACGTTACGACAGAGTCCTGACGTCCCTGCTTCACTTCCACTGCTAGACGCCGTCACGCCCACTCAATTTTTGCCAGCCACTCACTGATGCGCTGGGGCACTCTGGGAACCTCCGGTTCCAGCTACACTCTCAGGACGAAGGGCGGGGCTTTTGGTCTGGAAGATGGCGTTTATGGCGCCAATGATGGCGGAAAATGGTGGAAAATGGCGGGAATGGGACTTTTGACACGCAGTTTTGGATTTTAAGGCACACGTCACCCAGGTAAGTGGGTCCAGTTCGTATCCTGTTCGAGACGCCAGAAATTTGAGGTATGCTGAGGTATGGCTCCCCGGCTGCGGATCGAACCGCTCGGATCCATGGGGGTGATTACTTGTGGCTCGAGGGCAGGGCCGCCATCAGGGCATTACTACTGTGACTGGTGTAGGGGGCCCGGTGAAGAAAGGGGGCCCCGACAGGCCCGGGGTAATTACTTAGCTTTATTAAGCTCCCGGCAGGACGGGCCCCTTCTCTTCACCAGGTTCCAGTCACAGCAGCAGCAGAGGGGCCCGGCAGTGTCGCTTCACTTCCTTACATGACTAATTTGCATGTGACGGGGCGGAGCATGCAAATTATCCATGTGGTGGAGTGGAGGCAGGGTCATTGGAGCAGAGCACCGGCGCGTCATCGCTGTGCCTTGCAGCAGTGTGGTGAGGTAATCACTCTGTGACCTCATTACACTCCTGCAAGTAACAGCGACAGTCGGCATAGGTGGCGAGGGCGCAGCAGCCAGTGGGACAGGTGCCCGCTGATCTCAGACCGGGGGGACCTGCTAATCTCAGACTGGGGGGGGGGGGCGCTGATCTAAGACCGGGGGGGCGCTGATCTGAGACCGGGGGGGGCGCTGATGTCAGACCAGGGGGGCCGCTGATCTGAGACCGGGGGGCGCCGCTGATCTCAGCCCGGGAGGGGGGGCCTGCCGAACCCACCCCCTGCCTTGCATTAGCTAGATGTGCGGGAGGGCGCTGAAATGCATCACGGGCAGGTGAGTATAATGTGAATCATGGGTTATGTGCTGTCTGTATGTGTTATGTGCTGCCTGTATGTGTTATGTGCTGCCTGTATGTGTTATGTATAAGATATGTGTGTCCTGTATAGTGTGCAATATGTAGCTGTCTGTCTGTCTATGTATACTATCTGTCTTTGCATTCTGTCTGTATATACTGTGTTTGTCTGTGTATACTGTATTTCTGTGTATACAGTCTGTCTGTGTGTATACTGTCTGTGTATATACTGTCTGTGTGCATACTGTCTTTCTGTGTATACTATCTGTATGTATATTTTGTCTGTGTATACAGTCTGTGTATACAGTCTGTCTGTGTATACTGTCTGTGTGTATACTATCTGTCTGTGTATACTGTCTGTGTATACTATCTGTGTATACTGTCTGTGTATACTGTCTGTGTATACTATCTGTCTGTGTATACTGTCTGTGTATACTGTCTTTCTGTGTATACTATCTGTATGTATATACTGTCTGTCTGTGTATACACTCTGTCTGTCTGTGTATACAGTCTGTGTATACAGTCTGTCTGTCTGTGTATACAGTCTGTCTGGGTATACAGTGTGTCTGTGTGTACAGTCTGTGTGTATACAGTCTGTGTGTATACTGTCTGTCTGTGTATACTACCAGTATATACTGTCTGTGTGTACTGTATGTCTGTGTATACTGTCTGTGTATACTGTCCATCTATCTGTAAATAGACGGACAGTATACACTGACTGTGTATACTGTGTATAAAGTCTTTGTATACTATCTGTCTGTATATACAGTCTATATGTCTGTGCATACAGTGTGTTTGTGTATACTGTCTGTGTGTATACAGTCTGTGTGTATACTGTCTGTCTGTGTATACTGCCTGTGTATACTATCCATCTATCTGTGTATACTGTCTGTGTATACTGTCTGTCTGTGTATACTGTCTGTGTATACTATCTGTCTGTGTATACTGTCTGTATACTATCTGTCTGTGTATACAGTCTGTCTGTGTATACTGTCTGTGTATAGTATCTGTCTGTGTATACAGCCTGTCTGTGTATACAGCCTGTCTGTCTATGTATACTGTCTATCTGCAAAAAGAGGGGGAGCCAGCGCTGCTTGAGAATGGCATGCAAACAATTAAAAGTGAAAATTCACGTATTCCAACTGTACTATAATGCTAAATGAAATTTTTAGCAAATAATTGATCAATTTTTTGAGCCCCCCTGCCACGTCATGGCAAATCTCAATAGAGGAGTCCTACTCCATATTTTGTCTGTCTATCTGTGTATACTGTCTGTACTGTACTGTACTGTACTGTTTGTACATCCTATCTATCCATCCGTCCTATCTGTCTGTCTGTACATCTATCTACACCTCCATCTTATCTATCTATACAAAATTGCATATGCCTCATTATGAAAATACAATAGTACATAGTAAAATCGTTTATTTTTTTTACCGTGTGCGGCATGGTGGGGGGCTGTATATCAGTATGAGGGGGCTATATACCAGGATAGGTGGCTATATACCAGGATGGGGGCTATATACCACAATGGAGGGCTATATACTAGGATGAGGGGCTATATACCAGGATGGAGTGCTATATACCAGGATGGGGGAGATATATACAAGGATGGGGCCATGATGGGGACATATACCAGGATGGGATCATATATACCAGGATAAAGGCATGATGGGGGTCATATACCAGGATGGGGCCATGATGGTGAGATATACCATGATGGGGTTATGTTGGAGATATATATACCTGGATGGGGCCATGATAGAGGACATATATACCAGGATGGGACCATATATACCAGGATATAGCCATGATGGGGTCATGGACCAGCATGTGGCCATGATGTGGACATATTTACCAGGATGGGGGACATATTTACCAGAAAGTGGCCCAGGATGGGGGACATTAGTACAGGATGTGGGACATTACTACACAATGAAAGGGGGGCAACTTTTATTTGTTTATAGCATTTAGAATGCTAAATTGGCCCATACATCTGATGGGGGGCAGGCTCAAACTTTGCATCGGGGCCCATCAAACTGTAGTTACGCCACTGATCACGGCTCTCTGCTTAGAGAAGATGACTTGTGGGAGTGTTTGTTTTTTGGGGGTTTTTTTCATCCCCAGAATGGGACATATATACTGGGAGGAGGACATATTCACCGGGAGGGGCAGAGACCAGGCCAGGTACATATATAACCACATGTGCCCAGGAGAGGGATGAATAATATAATAATAATAATTACTATATATATATATATATATATATATACATATACCAGGAGGAACACATATACACCATGAGTGGCCCAGGAAGGGGACATATATACCAGAAGGACATATATACCAGGAAAGGGACAAATAAGCAAGGACGGGGATATATACCAGGAGTGGCCCAAGAAGGGGTCATATGTACTAGGAGAGGGAGGTATATACCAAGAAGGAAACATATATACCAGAATGTGCCCAGGAGGGGGATGTATATAGCAGGTGGGGCCCAGGATGGGACATATATACCTAAATGGGGACATATATACAAAGAAAGGGTCATATATAACAGGAGGGGGACATTTTATCTATTATAATTATATATATATATATATATATATAGTTGTCGCGGGCAGAGCAGGGGACGCTGCGCTCTCCCACTGCTCGGGTCCGGCTGCTGCTGCTGCGGCCGCTACTGCTCGGTGGCTCGAGCGATGGGCCGGATCCCGGGGACTCCAGCGACGCTCCTCGCCCGTGAGTGAAAAGGGGATTGGTTTTGGGGATTTATTGTCCGTGACGCCACCCACGGTTGTGGTGATTGTGTGGACACCACCGCTGCTCTGTATGGGGATCCCGGGAGCGGTGACAGGGAGCAGCTTTGTTGTTATTTCTCCCCTCCGTGGGTAGGGGGTTGGTTGTCCCGGGGCCCGGTGATGGGGTAGGGGTGGATGGCAGGCCGGGTGCGGGGCCTGGTGAGGTGCAGGGTCGCGGGGGCAGCGCTGTGCCGTACGGCACGGTGGTACTCACTCAGCCTGAGATGGTGACACAGTTCTCGGTAAAACACACGGCTGGAAAGACGGTTCCCACGGACGGCTGCTGTTGCTTTTCCCCGGTAGTTAACGGTGACTGTCTCTTTCCCTGCACCCTGTGTAATGTTGGTAGTGATGGGTTCCCACCGGTAACCCGCTCCCCGACTTGGATATGGGCCGGAGGAGCCCCTCTTTGCCCGCAGCCGCTGGCCCTGAGAAACTGGTGCCTTGGCGGTGGCGGTGTCTCTCTCATACGGTTAGACTGTTGCCTTCAATCGGGACTTAGTTGTTTGGAGACCCGGAGGTCCCCTTCACTGACGGATTTGGCAAATTCACGGCGACTCCTAGCCTTGCCGGGATCCGAAAGGCCCCTGCCAATGGTGCTGGCTTTTCCTTGTGTACCGGTCCGGTACCGCCGGGCCACCACCCATCCGCGGTCCTTACGGCACCTCCGATAGGCCACTCCTGCAGACGGTAACCGCCGTCTGCTAACCTTGCTGTCTCGATCCGGGGCACACACCCGGACCAACTTCAGGCTTTCAAACTCTCCCTTTTTCTCTTTCACTCCAACTCCTCTCACTTGCTCCTCTACCACTCAACTCTAACTTCAACTGCCCGGTTTTCCCGCCTCCAGGACTGTGAACTCCTTGGTGGGCGGAGCCCACCGCCTGGCCCACCCCCTGGTGTGGACATCAGCCCCTGGAGGAAGGCAACAAGGATTTATGGTCTAGCTTAGGTGTACCTAACCGGGGTGTAGGGTGTGGTGATGTCATTACCTGTGACCCCTGGCTTGCCCAGGGCGTCACAATTTTTTATATATATATATATATATATATATATATATACAATACAGACCAAATGTTTGGACACATGTTTGGACTTCTCATTCAAAGAGTTTTCTTTATTTTCATGACTCTAAAAATTGTAGATTCACATTGAAGGCATCAAAACTATGAATTAAAACAAGTTGAATGAAATACTTAAAAAAGTGTGAAACAACTGAAAATATGTCTTATATTCTAGGTTCTTCAAAGTAGCCACCTTTTGCTTTGATTACTACTTTGCACACTCTTGGCATTCTCTTGATGAGCTTCAAGAGGTAGTCACCGGAAATGTTTTTCCAACAGTCTTGAAGGAGTTCCCAGAGATGCTTAGCACTTGTTGGCCCTTTTGCCTTCACTCTGCGGTCCAGCTCACTCCAAACCATCTTGATTGGGTTCAGGTCTGGTGACTGTGGAGGCCAGGTCATCTGGCGTAACACCCCATCATTCTCCTTTTTAGTCAAATAGCTCTTACACAGCCTGGAGGTGTGTTTGAGGTCAATGTCCTGTTGAAAAATAAATTATGGTCCAACTAAACGCAAACCAGATGGAATAGCACGCCGCTGCAAGATGCTGTGGTAGGCATGCTGGTTCTATATGCCTTCAATTTTGAATAAATCCCCAACAGTGTCACCAGCAAAGCACCCCCACACCATCACACCTCCTTCTCCATGTTTCACGGTGGGAACCAGGCATGTAGAGTCCATCCGTTCACCTTTTCTACAAAGACACGGTGGTTGGATCCAAAGATCCCAAATTTTGACTCATCAGACCAAAGCACAGATTTCCACTGGTCTAATGTCCACTCCTTGTGTTCTTTAGCCCAAACAAGTCTCTTCTGCTTTTTGCCTGTCCTTAGCAGTGGTTTCCTAGCAGCTATTTTACATGAAGGCCTGCTGCACAAAGTCTCCTCTTAATAGTTGTTCTAGAGATGAGAAGGTGTGTCCAACAAACTTTTGGTCTGTACTATAAATATATATATATATATATATATTGTGAGACTGTGACCGGGGTTATCTATGACGGCCGGTATGTCTCGTCCCGGTTGTGCTCACTCCATGATAGAAAGTAAATCCACTATAGGGTTAATGCTGTTTCCCTACAGGCTGAAGGAAGGGTTAAATAGAATCAGGAACAAGGGCAGGTGTGCCGGGTGTGAGGGAGTGAACAGAACTCCCTGAGTTTTCTGCTGGAGAGGCACATGTATTTGGTGGTGGACTTTTGTTTGGACATTAAAACCGTGTGCTGTGAACCCTTATGCCTGGATCCCGTGTCTTCTGCTGCGCAGCCGACCGTGCTACCTCACAATATATATATATACATACTGTGTTCATATATGTATGTATGTATATATGTATGTATGTGTGTGTATATATACTATATATATATAGTATATATGCACACATACATATATACACACAGTATGTGTGTGTGTATATATATATATATATATATATATATATATATATATATATATTATACTAACTGTTGTTAAAATAGAATGTATTAACAAAAATTTATTCTGCACACAAAAACCACAAAACAAATAGAAATGTAATTATTAAAAGGCAAAAACTAAGCTAATAGAAACATTTCACAACATATATTTCAACACCACAGATATTCCACACAGATTTAACTAAATTGGCCAAGTAATGTGCTATGTCTGTCTCTTTCCAGGTCTGTCACTTTCCAGGTCTGTCTCTCTCCAGGTCTGCCTCTTTCCAGGTCTGCCTCTTTCCTCGTCTGTCTCTTTCCCCGTCTGTCTCTTTTCAGGTATCTCTTTCCAGGTCTGCCTCTTTCCAGATCTGCCTCTTTCCAGGTCTGCCTCGTTCCTAGTCTGTCTCTTTCTCCGTCTGTCTCTTTCTCCGTCTGTCTCTTTCCCCGTCTATCTCTGTCTGTCTCTTTCCCCATCTGTCTCTGTCCCCGTCTGTCTCTGTCCCCGTCTGTCTCTGTCCCCGTCTGTCTCTTTCCCCATCTGCCTGTCTCTGTCTGTCTCTTTCTTTGTCTGTCTCTATCTCTGTTTCTTTCCCATCTGTCTCTTTCCAGGTCTGTCTCTTTCCCCGTCTGTCTCACCATCTCTTTGTCTGTGTCTTTTTTTGTCTGTCTCTTTCCCTGTCTGCCTGTTTCTGTCTGTCTCTTTCCTTATCTGTCTCTATTTCTCTGTCTCTTTCCCCGTCTTTCTCTATCAAGGTCTGTGTCTTTCCCCATCTATCTTTGTCTGTCTCTCTGGCTGTCTCCTCCTTCCCTGTCTGCCTGTCTCTGTCCCTGTCTGCATGTCTGTCTGTCTCTTTCCCCATCTGTCTCTTTCCCCATCAGTCTCTTTCCAGGTCTGTCTCTTTCCAGGTCTGTCTCTTTCCAGGTCTCTCTCTGTCTGTCTCTTTCCCCGTCTGTCTCTGTCTTTTTCACCGTCTGTCTCTGTCTGTCTCTTTCACTGTTTGTCTCTGGCTGTCTCTTTCCCTGTCTGTCTCTATCTCTCTGTCTCTTTCCCTGTCTGTCTCTGTCTGTCTCTCTGTCTTTCTCTATTCGTCTCCCCACCGACATCTTATTACCTCACATATAAGCTTCTTATACTATGAATGTCTTTTGTTCCTATAGCAACCACTCACAGCTCCTACTAATAACCTGTAGTTCCAGGCTCCATTTACTTTAATGAAGGCATGTTTTTTGGAGAGTAACTGTAAAGCGCGGGGTTAAATTTTCCTCTCAAAATATAGTCTACGACGTTCCTTGGGTCACATGAGGTGTCTGTGCAAAATTTTGTGATTGTAAATGCGACTGTGCGGATACACTTTTCGTTTCACTTTTTCCCCATAATGTAGATAGGGTCAAAATTGATTGGTAAATTGGAATGTGCGGGGTTAAAATTTTGCCTCACAACATAGCCTATGATGCTCTCGGGGTCCAGACGTGTGAGTGTGCAAAATGTTGTGATTTTAAATGCGACGGTGCGGATACACTTTTCGTTTCACTTTTTCCCCATTATGTAGATAGGGGCAAAATTGATTGGTAAATTGTAACGCATGGGGTTGAAATTTCACCTCACAACATAACTTATGACGCTCTCGGGGTCCAGACGTGTGAGTGTGCAAAATTTTGTGGCTGTAGCTGCGACGGTGCAGATGCCAATCCCGGACATACATACACACACACATACACACATACATACACACATTCAGCTTTATATATTAGATAATATATAAAAGACACAGACAAAGAGACGGGGAGACAGATGGGGAAAGAGACAGACCTGGAAAGAGACAGACGGGGAAAGAGACAGACGGGGAAAGAGACAGACCTGCAAAGAGACAGACGGAGCACATTACTTGGCGAATTTAGCTAAATCTGTGTGGAATATCTGTGGTGTTGAAATATATGTTGTGAAATGCTTCTATTAGCTTAGTTTTTGCCTTTTAATAATTACATTTCTATCTATTTGTTTTGTGGTTTTTGTGTGCACAATACATTTTTGTTAATACATTCTATTTTGTTAACAGCAGTTATTAACCACTTAGAAAGGAGGCGGTTCGCCGGCCACAGCGACGTCGCTAGGCAGGTAAGTCCGTGTGATGGCTCCGAACGATATTGTGCGCCACGGGCAGCAATTTGCCCATGACGCACAAACGACGGGGGCGGGTACGCTTGCTAGTGATATCGCTGCGTGTGACAGGGCCTTTAGTCTCAAGGATCTCACTTCTGAATCTGTGATTTTAATGGATGTATGATTCCATCCATTCTATTTTATAGGGCCGAGTCCGGTTTGAGAAAAATTGGATAGCACTCGGGTCCTCAACTCACGTTTATAAATCCTAACAGATGTTAAGATTTATTTCTAATTACATCATAAAGACGTCTTTCTATTTAGATATGAATGAATGAATGAATGATATAAATGTGTGTATTATAGTGATATGTAATCATTGTCAGATTTAAACTCCAATATGTACAACTGGTTACCATCTTCTACTGTTTGCAGCATCACTGCAGTGCTTTTTTGCCATCTTGTGATCAGAACTTTGACTGGCCTGAAATCCATGCCAGACATTATATTCTCTCTTAATGGGAATCTATGAAAGCCTCTTTCTGAGCCTCTTACATTGAGAAGTGACATCCGATGTGCACAGTAAACACTGAAGGGATCCGGTAGGTCATAGCTGTGGTCATGAGGTCCACAAGAGGACTGGAGCAGCGCTGGAAATGGCAGAAGTAAGTAATTTGACTAGAAATACATATCCAGTAGTTAAATTGAGAGGGGAAAAAAACACAGGAATGGTACTTTCATGGTATAAAATCTAGTTATAAAGCTGTGATATACTGTATCAAGTATAATTTAGTTTTTCTTAAAAGTAAAGCTAAAGTAAAGATTTGCCATTTCAGCTTCACCGACCAAGGCAGGAATTTGATTTGTCAAATCCAAAATGCTCTCTAATAAAAAGTGAATATAAAAATCTACATGATCCTCATTTAAAAGATTATTTTAATAGACGTGCGATGCACAAGCATCTTCTATCAGAGGGATACATAACAAGTGATAACAAGGTAGGTTTTATATTGTTATTTCAACTCGTGGTATTTATTTTAACGACATAATACTATGTGGTCAATTATGAATCAAGTGTAGCAGGTATTTTACAGTTATTGATATGGGTTTTATTAAAGAGGATGTCAGCTCTTCTGCTTCAGAAAATAAACATATTCCCCATGCAATGGCAATTATTAGTGCTGAAGATGACAGACTGTGCAGCTTACTACCAAAGGGAGTGCTGTCTCTTGTAGAAGTAGAATGACAGAGAAATGTCATACTGGCAATGATTCTCTAAGGATCTTGACATTTGACTTAAAGGGCTATTCCCATCTTTAAAGATGAATATTGTCAGATAGTGCTTGTAAAAACAATCACTTTTACAATTTACTGACAATATGGCTTCAAATTATAATTAACACTTTTTTCTTTTGTTTACAACTCATTGCTGGCTAGCTTGTAACCACTGTGCTGAAGCTGGCCAGGATTAGGCAGTGACAGTGCACTTCAGCTATCCTGGCCAGCTTCAGCACAGTACTTCAAGCTGTAAGAACTTAGGTATCAGGTAAAGTGGTTGACAGTAGGTATGAGTCACCAAGTACTGTAGGCTGGCATCGATGATGTATATCCCGGAAAGTCTGTACTAGTAACACAAAGTTATTGAATAGTTTATTTTCAGTGGATTTTGGGTCCAGGACTTTGGAGTGACCAATAGAGTTTGGGAGGGAAAGGTCACCAAAGTCCGGATCTTAGGTGGGCTTTACACGTTGCGACATCGGTAACGATATATCGTCGGAGTCACATCGTTAGTGACGCATATCCGGCGCCGTTACCGACATCGCAGCGAGTAAACCCTAGGAGCGACGATCACCGATCGCAAAAACGTTAAAAATCATTGATCGGTGACACGTCGCTCCTTTTTATAATATCGCAGCTGCTGCCGGAACGATGTTGTTTGTCGTTCCTGCGGCAGCACACATCGCTGTATGTGACACGGCAGGAACGTCAAACATCTCCTTACCTGCCTCCACCGACAATGCGAACGGAAGGAGGTGGGCGGGATGTTACGTCCCGCTCATCTCAGCGCCCTCTGCTCCTATTGGTCGGCCGCTTAGTGACGTCGCGGTGACGTCGCTGTGAAGCCAAATGCACCTCCCCCTTGAAGGAGATATTGTTCGGCGGTCACAGTGACGTCGCCGACCAGGTATGTGCGTGTGATGCTGCCATAGCGATAATGTTCGCTATGGCAGCAATCACCACATATCGCATGTGCGACGGGGGCGGGTGCTATCATGCTCGACATCACTAGCAATTGCTAGCGATGTCGCAGCGTATAAAGACCGCCTTACAGTTCTAACAACAGGCAGCTTGGTCAGCTCAGCAGTGTGTGTCATGCAGGAGCTGGAGAAAGACTGTACATGGTGCATAGTCTATGTTAGAGATTGAGAAGTGCCTTTAATCTCAAATCAGTGCGACTGTTAGATTTACTGTGCCTTAAAGGGAACCTGTCAGGTGCAATATACATGCAGAACCATGAGCAGTTCTGGGTGCTTATTGCTAATCCCTGCCTAACTGTCCCTTTATCTAGTAGCATTCATAAAGAGATCTTTAGAAACAGTATTTCTAAAGATCCTTTATGATATGCTAATGAGTGCAGGGAGTAGTCACCTGAGCATTAGTTCCTGCTCTCATTCCACCCTCTTACCATGTTAGCACGCCCTCAGGGACATGCTAACATGCTATTCAATGTAGTGTCATTAGTGGTGATCCATGTACCTGTATCCACTGTCACCGTTGATCAGAATACTCTGCACTTATGGTCATGTGCACTATGAAGCCAGATGTACGCGTCCCAGCTTCAGAGAGGTCTAGTGCCCATGACTGGAAGTGCTGGGACTTCGGATCAACGGTGACACTGGGCACAGGTATGCAGATCACCGCTGATGATGTTGCATTGAATAGCATGTTGGTAGCATGCTCACAGATGCGTACTATGCTAAGAGGGCGGAATGAGCGCAGGAACTAATGCCCTTGCTAGTCCCTGGGCTCATTAGCATATCATGAAGGATCATTAGAAATACTTTTTCTAACTATCTCTTTATCTATACTACTAGATACAGGGACATTTAGTCAAGGATTAGAAATATTCACCTGGAACTGCTCGTGGTTCTGGGTGCATAGGGGACCTGACAGGTTCCCTTTAAAGAGAATGTATCGCCTTTTTTTATTTTTGTATTAAAAATAGTTACTATGATATCAAGTATTTTTAATACAAAATTAAAATCACTGCTTATTTAGTTTTTATTTCATTCTAATTTTACTGGAGGCACTGGGGGCTGCCATGCTGGATTTGCTTTGTGTGTAACGACATTTATTCACTCCTTTATGGCAGCCCCTGTGCATAGACTCTGATAGTCGAAATCCGACCCCTAGGCTTATTACAGGACAGCTCCCTGCTGTGATATGGACGCGCCCCCTGGGCTGTCCAGATCACAGCAGAGGGACGAGATCAGCGCTATCTTTCTGCAGCTCACAGTGGTCATGCTGTGTGCTGAACTTTTCCCCCTGTCACCCGTTCGGCCTGTGGGAGTAGTGTACCGGCGCCCCTCCCCCCCGCCACCGATGCTACCGTCTCCAATGACACCCCCACGCTCTCCCCCCATGGCCTGTCACCTGTCGGCCTGTGTGAGTAGTGTACGGCCCCCCTCCCTGGCCACAGCGGGCGTGCTTGTGCTTGTGTGCATGTGCGTGTGGCAGAGCATTTTGTGTGTGTGCGTGGCAGAGCATTGTGTGTGCAAGCATGTGGCAGAGCATTTTGTGCGTGCATGTGGCAGAGCATTTTGTGTACGTGCATGTGGTAGGGAATTTTGTGTGTGCGTGTGGCAGAGCATTTTGTGTGTGCGTGCGTGGCAGAGCACTGTGCATGCATAGCAGAGCATTGTGTGTGCGTACATGTGGCAGAGCATTTTGTGCGTGCTTGTGGCAGAGCATTTTGTGCGTGCGTGTGGCAGAGCATTTTGTGCGTGCATGTGGCAGAGCATTTTGTGCGTGCCTGGCAGAGCATTGTGTGTATGTGCCTGGCAGAGCATTGTGTGTGTGCCTGGCAGAGCATTGTGTGTGCGTGCCTGGCAGAGCATTGTGTGTGCGTGCGTGGCAGAGCATTGTGTGTGTGTGCGTGGCAGAGCATTTTGTGCGTGCGTGCATGTGGCAGAGCATTTTGTGCATGCGTGCATGTGGCAGAGCATTTTGTGTGTGCGTGTGGCAGAGTATTTTGTTTGTGCGTGCATGGCAGAACATTGTGCATGCGTGGCAGAGAATTTTGTGTGCGTGCCTGGCAGAGCATTATGTGTGCGTGCATGTGGAAGAGCAGTTTGTGCGTGCATGTGGCAGAGCATTGTGCGTGCATGCGTGGCAGTGCATTGTGTGTGCGTGCGTGGCAGAGCATTGTATCAGCGTGCATGGCAGAGCATTGTGTATGCGTACGTGTGGCCGAGCATTATGTGTGCGTGCGTGGTAGAGCATTGTGTGTGCGTGGCAGAGCATTAGGAGTACATGCGTGGCAGAGCATTGTGTCAGCGTGCATGGCAGAGCATTGTGTATGCGTGCATGTGGCAGAGCATTATGCATGCGTGTGGCAGAGCATTATGTGTGCGTGCGTGGCAGAGCATTGTGTGTGATTGCGTGGGCAGAGCATTGTGGGTGAGTATGCGGCAGAGCATTGCGGGCGTGTGGCAGAGCATTTCGGGTGGTCGTGCATGCAGAGCACTGCACCGTCATACTGCTCCGTCACAAACACAGTATATACACAGTGTTCACACGGTATATAGTATATACACACAGTATATAGTATATAAAAACAATACACGGTATATAGTATATACACACGCTGGCTCCGCCTCCCTCATGATGCTCGGTCACACACACAGTATATACACACTGTACACATGGTATGTAGTATATACACACAGTATATGGTATATAGTATATACACACACACGCTGGCTCCGCCTCCTTAATGCTGCTTGGTCACACACACAACATATACAGTGTACACACGGTATATAGTATATACACAGTGTATAGTATATGCCCACAGTACATGGTATATAGTATATACACTCGCTGGCTCCGCCTCCTTCATGCTGCTCAGTCACACACAGAGTATATACACAGTGTACACACGGTATATAGTATATACACAGTATATAGTATATACACTCAATGCACAGTATATATTATTTACACACGCTGGCTCCGCTTCCGTCATGCTGCTCGGTCACACAGTATATACACACTGTACACACGGTATATAGTATATACACACAGTACATGGTATATAGTATATACACACGCTGGCTCCACCTCCCCCCATGCTGCTTGGTCACACACACAGAATATACACAGTGTTCATACGGTATATCGTATATACACACAGTATATAGTATACACACTCAGTACATGGTATATAATATATACACATGCTGGCTCTGCTGCCCTCATGCTGGGTGCTTGGTCACACACACTGTATATACACAGTGTACACACACACTGCATGCATCTGTGTGGCAGAGCATTGCAGGCGTGCATGTGACAAAACATTGCGGGTAGGCGTGCATGCGGCAGAGCATTGCTGGATCAGGGCGTGCAGAGCATTATGTGGGGAGCACTATGCAGCTGTCCTTGGTGACACTTTAGACATTTGTGGTCACCAACAAAATGGCTCTGCACTGTGTCCCTACACTTCATTCTCTCTTATCTGTTGGAAACACCCAGATTGGGAGGGGGAGGTGACATCACACACAGGAGAGCAGACTCTGCCCACTTTACTGCAGCTGTAATCCAGGCTATTTATACAGTGGGATTTCTTAAGGATTTCAGCAGCTGCTCCCCTTAATGTTTGAGTGGAAAATATCAAACTTTTTAATTTTTTTTATATTTTGCTCAATCAAAAACAAATAATAATATTTAAACAAAACATTAAAACATTAATACTTTACATTTTTTCAGTTATTGAAAAAAAAATGTTGGGCACGACACCTTCCCTTTAAGACGAGAAAGAGCTGTCTTGTTATTCTTTTGTGCTGATGAAAGAATTGTTTAGTTAATCTTTTATGCTGAAGAAACACTACAGTGTAAGCTTGGCTCATCTGCAAGGCCTGGTGCTCAGAAGAAAAAGTAGTCTCAATATAACAAAAAATTCTGGCACACAGTCAAGAAAAATGTATTCAAGTCAATAGATTGCTTTGTGAATCTTGATTTTTTTATTGAAAATAAAGTCAAATGTGACAATCAATATTATTTTTTGTTATATTATACTGAAGAAAGGCTGTTTTCATTTTGGATCTGTAAGTTTATTAAAGAAACAAACCTTATGCTGTTTTGATACAAATACCTTGTGCCTTGTGTATATCCAAGTGGTGGCCAGAGAGCTGAATCCCCTACAAAACTGAACAGAAAAGAGCTTGTAAGTACTGCACATGTTCTTTTGTCTGACAGAAGTTGTCAGCTATCAAGGCAACAAGCTGTAAACAAAAGAAAGGAAAAGTGTTAATATCTCAAGAACAGTTAAAACATTTAATAAGCAGTAAATTGCCAAATTTCAGGTATTTACAAACACCGTCCAACAATGCCATTTATGAAAATGAATATAACCCTTTATTTTATTTTATTTTTTTAAATCTGTTTCATGCTTTGAAAAATGTTTTGTAACTTTTTGGACCAAAGGAAATGAACAAACAAATAGTATAAAGTTACACTAGATGATATAAAGATATGCCAGATTTATCTGAGACTTTAATAAATTTAGCACAGTTTAAAACTGTCCAGTCTAATTTTACATAGCGTACGTTAGAAAACTTAAGCAGATTAGTTGCAATGTTTTGAAAATGCACTTAAGAATTGTTATTTCATGGGAATTAAAAGCCGTTATCAAAAAATTCACAATTTTTGTGAAATACTGAAAAATGCCAAAGATGGCTATAAAAAAGCACAAACTTTCCAAAATGCTAGCCCATTAATATCAAATCTCCATGACTGGGCAAATCCAACACTCAATTTCACATTTATTACCAGCTTTCTTATTTTAGCACTAAATGCTCTGAGTTCATAATATTAGTGGTGCCCAGTAGAATTAAACCTCCCTATTATAGTCAATACAAGCGCATAGCTGTCTGGGTTTCGATTCCTTCTCACCTTTTTTCAGTCCCATGCAGTTTACCCAAAGAGATGGTGCTAAATTAAGACAGAAAGCCTATGTATAGTAACTCTGCAATCTACAGTGGGGAAAAAAGTATTTGATACGCTGATGATTTTGCAAGTTTTCCCACCTACAAAGAATGGAGAGATCTGTAATTTAATGTGACAGACAGAATAAAAAAAATCCAGAAAATCACATTGCATGATTTTTAAATAAATAATTTGCATTTTATTGCAAGAAATAAGTATTTCATACAATAGAAAAAACAGAACTTAATATTTGGTACAGAAACCTTTATTTCAAATTACAGAAGTCAAATATTTCCTGTAGTTCTTGACCAAGTTTTCACTTAGTGCAGCAGGGATTTTGGCCCACTCTTCCATACAGATATACTGCAGATCTTTCAGGTTTCAGGGCTGTCACTGGGCAACATTGAGCTTCAGCTCCCTCCAAAGATTTTCTATTGGGTTCAGGTCTGGAGACTGGCTAGGTCACTCCAGGACCTTGAAATGCTCCTTACAGAGCCACTCCTTAGCTACCCTGGCTTTGTGTTTCGGGTAATTATCATGCTGGAAGACCCAGGCATGACCCATCTTCAATGCTCTTACTCAGGGAATGAAGTTGTTGACAGAATTGTGCAATACATGACCCATCCAACCTCCTTCAATACGGTGCAGCCGTCCTGTTCCCTTTTGCAGACAAGCACCCCTGTTATGATTCAGGGACCGAGGAGGATCAAAAAATGTGGAAACCCAAAAGGTAACAGAGTGGCTGAAATCTTAACGGACTGCAGACCTAATACTGACACACAACTAGAAGTAGCCATGAGACAAGCCTACGAAGACCTAGTCGTCTTGACACAGCCGGAGAACTAATATTCTTAGAGATAGAGATATAAGAAAGCTAATCTGCCTCGGAGCAATCCCCAAATATGTAGATAGCCCTCCACATGTAAAGACTACAGTGATATAGGAAAACACAATAATAAGCTAAAAAAAACAGATTCAGCAAAGGTGAGGCCCAAACTATCTTCATAGGAAAGGATAGGAAGGAGCACTGTCTCCAGCCGTAAAAATCCTAATAAATACCAGCATGCCTGATATGGAAAAACCCTGAGGCCACAAGGCCTCTCCCCCACTATATCAGTACTCTGATTTTACTGGGATCCAAAGACACTAATATAGATGAGGGACTGAATTTAATGCCAAGCATGACAAAATATAATACATTGCAGAATCATGGAGCTAAATATAGAGACACTCCCAGCAGGGAATGATCCAATTGCACCAGGAACTCCACACAGACAAAATAGAAATCAAGCCATAGTATCAAAACAGAAAAAACAAGAAAGTGGAAACAATAAGCAGAGGTACCAAGACCAACTTATCTTGAGAGGAGTTCTGGTAGAGAGCAGGGCTGGTTTTAGAATGTCCTTAACACACAGGAAATCAATTGAGCACCGGCAAGTAACAGAAGAAAACTACTTAGTTATATAGTCCCAATCTGAAAGGCCTGATTGCCAGTCTTCTACAGGTGTGTGTCTCTCATATCACAAGTCAACCGCACCATCAGCACTGACCACAAGAGGGAGCCCCCAAACTGGAAAATGTATTGACAACACCCTCCCAAAGTATGATGTTTCCACCCCCATGCTTCACAGTTGAGACGTTGTTCTTGGGGTTGTACTCATCCTTCTTCTTCCTCCAAATAAAGCGAGTGGAGTTGATACCCAAACGTTCTATTTTGGTCTCATCAGACCACATAACTTTTTCCCATGCCTCCTCTGGATCACCAAGATGGTCATTGGTGAACTTTACATAGGCCGGGATATGTGCTGACATGAGCAGGGGGAGCTTGAACGACCTGCAGGATTTTAATTCATGACGGCGTAGTATGTTATTAATGGTAATCTTTGAAACTGTGGTCCCATGTCTCTTCAGGTCTTCGATCAGGTCCTCCCATGTAGTTGTAGGCTGATTCTTGACCTTAATTATCCCTATCCCACTACGTGAGATCTTGTATGGAGCCCAAGACCGAGTAAGATTGACAGTCATCTTGTGTTTCTTCAATTTTCTAATAATTAAGGCAACTGTTGTTTCCTTCTCATCAAGCTGCTTACCTAATGTCCTGTAGCCTATCCCAGCCTTGTGCAGGTCTACAATATTGTCCCTGGTGTCCTTAGACAGCTCTTTGGTCTTGACCATAGTGGAGAGGTTGGAGCGTGATTGATTGAGTGTGTGGACAAGTTTCTTTTATACAAGTTCAAGTTCAAAAAGCTGAAATTAATACAGGTAATGAGTGCAGAGTAGGAGGGCTTCTCGTAGAAAAAAATAACAGCTCTGTGAGAGCCAGAATTCTTGCTGGTTGGTAGGTGACCAAATACTTGTTTTATGCTAGAAAATGCAAATTAATTATTTAAAAATCATACAATGTGATTTTCCAGGAGTGCCAGTCCATCAGTTGCCAAACCGATTGTGTTATACTAATTTTTCAGGTCAAATGTTCATTAGCAGAATATAATGCATACAACAAATATATCGACAGAAAAATAGTTGCTATGAAAAAAATGTATGAAGACGAACAAGTGAGTAAAACTAGTCTTTTCTGTTTTTATAATATTTATGTATAACAATAATCAATTTTTTGCTGTAGACTCCTTTACAGCCTCTTCTCTTATCAAATAAATAGTGTTTGGTACCCTAAGGCTGTGCCCACAATGCGTTTTTGGTGAATTTTTGATGCTACGTATTTCTGCTACTTGAAAAATAGTGTCATACATTCTCAACAAAGTGGATGGGATTTTTAGAAATCTCCTGTCACGGTCCTTCTCTTTTACTGAGCATAAACTGACCAGGGGTGCGTGTCAAATCCACAGCATGTCAATTTCTTTTATGGGAATGCTGAATTTTTTTTGTGCAGATTTTTCCCATAAATTGGCATTAAATGTATAAAAAACAAAGATAAAAGACGCACATGCACTTTTAGTGCATTTATGCTAAGGAAACACATAAAAAACACATGTAACCCTCCTATATGTATATCAATAAAGTTTTGTCAATAAAATCTTGTCAAAGTTAAATACCAAAAAGTAGCTTTGTTTAAAATGACATACCAAGCAGAGACAAAAAAAAGCCGCTCAAAAACAAGATAACACATGTAAAAAAACGCAGACAGAGTGTCATGTACAGTGCCTACAAGTAGTATTCAACCCCCTGCAGATTTAGCAGGTTTGATAAGATGCAAATAAGTTAGAGCCTGCAAACTTCAAACAAGAGCAGGATTTATTAACAGATGCATAAATCTTACAAACCAACAAGTTATGTTGCTCAGTTAAATTTTAATAAATTTTCAACATAAAAGTGTGGGTCAATTATTATTCCACCCCTAGGTTTAATATTTTGTGGAATAACCCTTGTTTGCAATTACAGCTAATAATCGTCTTTTATAAGACCTGATCAGGCCGGCACAGGTCTCTGGAGTTATCTTGGCCCACTCCTCCATGCAGATCTTCTCCAAGTTATCTAGGTTCTTTGGGTGTCTCATGTGGACTTTAATCTTGAGCTCCTTCCACAAGTTTTCAATTGGGTTAAGGTCAGGAGACTGACTAGGCCACTGCAACACCTTGATTTTTTCCCTCTTGAACCAGGCCTTGGTTTTCTTGGCTGTGTGCTTTAGGTCGTTGTCTTGTTGGAAGATGAAATGACGACCCATCTTAAGATCCTTGATGGAGGAGCGGAGGTTCTTGGCCAAAATCTCCAGGTAGGCCGTGCTATCCATCTTCCCATGGATGCGGACCAGATGGCCAGGCCCCTTGGCTGAGAAACAGGCCCACAGCATGATGCTGCCACCACCATGCTTGACTGTAGGGATGGTATTCTTGGGGTCGTATGCAGTGCCATCCAGTCTCCAAACGTCACGTGTGTGGTTGGCACCAAAGATCTCGATCTTGGTCTCATCAGACCAGAGAACCTTGAACCAGTCTGTCTCAGAGTCCTCCAAGTGATCATGAGCAAACTGTAGACGAGCCTTGACATGACGCTTTGAAAGTAAAGGTACCTTACGGGCTCGTCTGGAACGGAGACCATTGCGGTGGAGTACGTTACTTATGGTATTGACTGAAACCAATGTCCCCACTGCCATGAGATCTTCCCGGAGCTCCTTCCTTGTTGTCCTTGGGTTAGCCTTGACTCTTCGGACAAGCCTGGCCTCGGCACGGGTGGAAACTTTCAAAGGCTGTCCAGGCCGTGGAAGGCTAACAGTAGTTCCATAAG